>NC_140348.1:4466446-5885092 GCF_963514085.1 Chelon labrosus
TTATTATTATTTTTTAAATGTATTTAACAGAGCTTCAAAATCTGAAGTGCCAGATGGCAAATTCCCAGACTGACAGGATGCACCTATGACATGAATTGAAATGAGGAGTACGGAGACAGAGGGAGGAAGAGAGAGAAAGAGAGATTTTCTTTTTTCATCAGTGTCTTTTCTCGCCACTTTATCATGACTGTGTTGCTCTCGAAAATGGAGTCTTTTTCAAGTGCCACAGTTGCGCACTGATCTTGACACTTCAAGTCCGACAATAATCCAACAAAAAGACCCCATGGAAATAGAATCTGGTTAACGCATACGCAGACCTTAACGTCATAGCTTGATCTGCACCTCCCCAGAAATGTAACTACACATCATGCTGATGCAGACTGCAAGAGCTGTGATTGGTCAGCTTGGCAGTAGCGTATTTACGGCTGCTTCTCCATCTCCGCAGTTTTCAAATTGATTGTTTTGCATCAATAAAGATAGAAAACACTGAGGATTGGTTAACTGAGGAGGCCAGAGATACAAACATTTGTTTGACTCATCTTTGGCGAAATTTTGGTGAAAGTTTCAGTCTTCATTGTTGAAAGTGAAGCAGGAAGTGGAAACAAAAATTAACCCGACTGAAAAAAAGACACAGCACCGACTAGTGTTTGGTGGCGTTGTTACAGAGTGAGCCAGACTGATGAGTGCACAAGAATAAATGGTGCGCACCAGCGTAGGCTACGTACGTAGGTCACTATGTCCCACAGAGGTTTAAACCACGCATCAAGAATCAAAAAGAATAAATTGTAATAGTAACACATGGTATGAAGTTTTCCAATGACAGCTGTTCTACTTTGCTATTCTTTCCAAGCTGACAACATTTAAAACATCCCAGAGCTGTTTCACCATGAAAGCTTACAGAACATGCAAGACCGTTTATCCTCTGGAATGCTTTTAATTTGAAACATTCATACAGGAAGTGTTGAGTTTCCCTGACAGCGACTTAACACTGAACATATGAATGGAAACACAGAAGTGCTAGCGGTTACTTAGCAGGAGAGCAGTATCTTTGAATCATGATAAAGTGAGAGGAGCAGATTAGTAAGTGGGCTATGACTCTGTGGTGATGCAATTATTGCTCTGAACAACATTTAAAATTTATCAAGACAACACTTAAATATAGACCAAGTGTTTGGTTGAGTTTGTAGGAACAGCATGAGCAGCAAATTAAAATGGTAGATGATAAAAGACTTCTTACTAATTTATGGTAAAATGAAATATCCATGCCTTACTGTCTGCTTCAAGTAAAGGCCCGTTTCTCTCTGTAGCTGAGACAAAGTTGAGAGTGTATGGCAGTAATGCTGCTGTTAATATATGTTAATATGATTAATATTGATCTAAATGTTTATATATTTTGTTGTAAAAGCACAAGGTCAGTTCATCAAAATGCACACAAAACCACACAATATACAAGATCAATATTTTGTTCAGTACTTTAACCACCCAGATTGGTTACTGTAGTGTAACCTATCATAAAAGCATATAAGCCATCCGGCAACAAACTGCAGCAGCCAACCACTCACACATTACTATGAAGCCATCTGATGATGCCATGTAGTCCACTGATTCTCTACTCTTTAGAAAGAGGCGGCTTGAACAACTGTACCAGAACAAAACAGCCTAATGACAATACAATAGAAATCTTTCTCATTGTAAAAACAGAGCACAGACAGTGCGCTTGTGCATGCACGCACACATATACACCGATCAGGCATAACATTATGACCACCTTCCTAATATTGTGTTGGTCTCCCTTGTGCCTCCAAATCAGTTGTAACTCATCAGAGAATGGACATGGGCCTTCTGAGGGTGTCCTGTGGTGTCTGACAACACAATGTTGTTAGTGAGGGCATATAAGTCCCATGGGTTGAGGGCAGGGGCCTCTGTGGATCATCCCACAGATACATTGGGATCTAGTGAATTTGGAGGCCAGGTCAACACCTTGTCCTGTTCTTCATGTTTTTTTTAGTTGTTCCTAAAGTGTTTTTGTGTGTGTGCCTCCATCCTGCTGGGGATGGCTGCTGCCATCAAGGAGTGTCATTGCTATGGGGTGGGGGTGCCTGGTCTGGTCTAGGTGGGTGGTACATGTCTACGTAACATCCACATGAATGTCAAGGTCCAAAAGTTTCCCAGCAGAACATTGAATTGTCACAAGATGGTCAATGTTATTTACTTCTCCTGTCAGTGGTTTTAATACTGTGGCTGATTGGTTTATTTAGAAATCTGAGTACCTAAGGAAAGAGAAAATGCACATACAATTCTAAACCGCCCAGTGAGGCGTGAAACCGCCCAACCTGGCAACACTGGCTCATGGCTACCTGGTCACTGCAAACATTAGCATGCAACTCACGTGGCATTTGAATGTTAGCAGAAAACTGGCTGATTTTTTAATACGTTGTTTGCTAACAAATAAAGCAATAAAAACAGAATCTTATTAAAGTTTCCTGGAAGGACACAGGCAACACTGTTTTCTCTGATAAATGTCTTATTTAACAATCTCCCCGGACATCCTAATTGTGGTGTTGGCTCATGTTTCAGTGCACTGAACTGGAAAACCTTGGCATCTGTGCTGCTCCCTTTCTTCCTCCTCCTCTTTCTCTTTCTCTCCCTCTCCATGTTTCCCTTGTTCCCAAATTCCCTCACCACCCATATATCCCCACATTATTTTACATTTTCCTCCCTCTTAGCACACAAAGAATTACCCTAATTATGTCATAGATCTGGTAAGAATCATAGTATTTGTCTTCCAACTGGAACACCAAGAAATATGCAGTTCAGAAAAGCAGAGCATCTGCTGTGTGAATAAATTACAGAACTGATTTGATGCCAAGTTAATATATATAAAAAGAAATTAATATAGTTCAGATGATTTAAAATGGAGATATACACTTCTGAAAAGCAGTCTTTTTGAGGGCTTTCTTGATGACAGCAGGGATGTTTCATTTGCATTTTTTATGAACGACTCCTAGAGTACATGCATCTATTTTTGGTCCCATCCAGTGAAGGAGTCCAGACTTGTGCCGGCAGCCAAAAGCCATTTTTATGAGCGCTAAATGGCGTCCAGTGCATTCACCCCTGTGAATAAAAGAGGCGCTAGTCTTGTCTCTGTGAAACACACCATTACTCCTCCATTGTTTGCCAAAGCACTCTGTCGAGAAATAATTTACACCGAGTCTTTCTGCTTCCAGCACTTCCAACGCAAGGTCATGTCCAGTAGAAATGACCCAGCAGTGACACTATATACCAACCAGGATGACCCTCTGTGTATTTGTGGGAGCAATATGGGATTGATTAATCTGGTTTATTACAGTAAAGAGGCTCTGCATTTGTTTTTGACTTTGCCACTGGACCAAGAAATTAGAAGAAGCCTAATTAAATTTTTAGTCTTCCATCCATGACATAGGCACTTCTCATGCTGTAAACTATTTTTTTCAACAAGAAATATCAGATAAAGCCATTCTGTACGCTGATACAGTTTTCATACACACATGTTAAATTCTGCCAACTTTGTGCAATTTTGTACAAGTGGCTCAAAAGTGCTGATGTTTAGTTAAAACTCCTTCTTTTGCAGTGCTTCACCACTTTAAATAGTGCATTAAAAACTATGAACGCAACACTTTTTACATTTCTCTAAAAATAGATAAATCTTATTACAACGCACCTGAATGGAAGCCTTTTTGTCACAGCACAGCGGACCTGACCTGACCCTGATTTTGAAGAGGTTTCCCTCCAGAAAACGCTGAGAGGCCACTCCCTGTCTCCTCTCTGACTTATCTCCATCTCCCCAGATCCTCCATTCGTGGCACTCTCAGCGAGATAGCACAAGGGCAATTATTTCCAGACAAGCTTGCGCAGTGTTTAGCGATAAACATGACGAGGGCTCTCCAAAATGTTGCTGTATTTTGCCCTCCAATGTTGATTGTGTTGTGACTGCTGATACCTGGGGATCTTGGGTGTGTTGCAAGTAACATTGTAGAGTTATATTGTATTTCTGAGCTACATGCCTGAGGAAATGGGAGAAATGATATCAGATATGTGTAACATTCACGTCTCCCAGATCGACTCCTGTTTGGTTTCCATTTCACTTGATGGCTGAGATTTATACGCACTCGAACATGAACGCCTGCGTGCTGAGAGCTGTCCGCATCCATAGACATACAGGTTATATCTGATAGGTGTTGCCCTGTCTCTGCAGACACGTGCCACCTCTTTTGCAGAGCCACTCAAAGAGTGTGGAGACATTAAAACTGTATATTGGGAACAAAATTGTGTGAAGTATACGGCTTATTTGCAATGCAAATCTCAGCCTGCAGTCTCCTGGGTCCATCATAGACAGCAGGCGCAACCAGATGATCACGCATGCGAGGGCTAAGGCTTTCATTTTTGTATGTTCTCTAGCTCCTCCTTCGACTCTCTCTCTCTTTCTGTTTCTCTCATTAAAGATCTTCATATCCAAAGATGTTTATGCATCTCATGTATACTGATTCAAGTGGTGTGTGGAGTCAGTGAGCTGGGAGGTAAACACGGCTTGCAGGACCGTTGTCGAAGTTCCTCAGCAACTAGTAAAACTGTGGAAATGGCCAACTAAGAAGCTCATTATGAACCATAAGATCACTCTAAATGGGCCATTGTTACACTCCAGCCATCACTTAGGCCTTTGTATAACTCAGCGGCTGAACTTGAGAGGTCGATAAGAGTTTTACAGTGGTGCATACAATATGCATAAGGGACCACATAATACACAACACAAACGGTAGGATAAGGACGAGGACAGACGAGTGGCTGCTTGTTGAATTTGCGGTTGGATCACATGCTGTTTAATTCATAACACATCGAGAATATAGGGACAAAATGGCTCCCACATGCCAGTCCACTGTTGAGTATTTGAATATTTCACCCTTAAACACTAGTAATCACGGAAAATGTTTTGTTTTGTTTACGTATTCATCATTTCTGTGCAGAGAAGATGCAATCATAATTGCTCACAATCCAAGGAAGGTCATTTATCACTGTACTTCAGGAGGCGGTCCTTATGTTTTCTCAGTTTTCTATGGATTCAAGTGCACTCATCCATCACCCACTTTCTTTTGTCATTCAGACAGAAAGACATGCATTGGGCATACATTAAAATGAAAAAAATATACATACTGCATGTAACATATAACCATATGAGGAGTAATAGTAATTGGAATGATGATTGTTTTGTGCAAGAATTGGACTGATATGCCACACGTTTGCTATCAATTTAGTTATCGTTAAGGAAAAAAGAAAAAAAAGCAAGAATGCATCCTGAGGAATATTTTGCAATGTATTACTTTTATTGGTCCTGTAAGAACTATAAAGTTTCTCATTCGCACTGTGTGCCTTAATGGCCTACTACTGAGCCAAGGAATAAAGCTGAATAAAGTTGAATTGAATTTTTTAGCCACCGGGAGGTATAAACCTGCTAATTAGAGCACAGATTAAAATGAAAATATCGAGTGAAGAAGTAATATGATGCTGCTAATTATTTCGGCTTTTATCTTGAGGATAAACCCTTTTGGCTTTTTGCTGCCGAGCTACTTTGATATCCTGGTCTTTCGCCCGTTGCAGCATCACCCTCACTGAGCAGCTGAAAAGCAGAGCAGGTGTTATGTTGATGTTCCAGTTGGCAGCAGGAAGCTTGGTTGACCATAGGAGAATTCCAGCCAGACAGGGATCTTTGAAATCCAGACATTACAACACCTGGTGAATTTTTATTTTTTTTTTTAAACCCGAGTGTGTTTCTGTACGGATGCATGGCCATTTTTTTTTTTTCACATAAGGTTCTAACATTTGTTCTTAGTTGCCCTTTAATGTATGTTGACAGTGACTATTCTGAGAACTAGCCTTAACAAATAAGATGAACATATCCTTTCTGGATGTGAATTCCCTACGCAGCAGTCTTTCCGTCTGCTGAATTCACCTCTAACCTGATTTTCCGTCAGTTTATGCCATGTTAAGAGCAAATGTGTTTCACTTTCAAATAGGAGTCAGTTTGCAGCTAAGTAATGGTGCCAAACCAAAATTACCATCAGGCTAAGACATGTTTCTGAGTGCAAAGTGCACAGTATATGTTCAGTACTTCCTCATCAACGCTGTTCTGAGTAGTGTCAAGATCAATTTTACAGTCTGCTGGAGGTGTTACTGAGCATATGAATATCATAGAAGGTATTGATTTCCATCCGTTTTATATCATAAATGCATGAATAGTAGTGCAGAAGAAAGATTAGATAAATTAGAGGATAGGAGCTTGGTGTCAGAGGAAAATAAATTAGAGGATAGGAGCTTGGTGTCAGAGGAAAATAAATTAGAGGATAGGAGATTGGTGTCATAGGAAAATAAATTAGAGGATAGGAGCTTGGTGCCAGAGAAAAGAAATTAGATGATAGGAGCATGATCAGAAAGAAAAGGAATTGGAGGATAGGCGTGAGAGAGAAGAGAGTAGAGGACGGGTGCTTAGTGCATCATCCCCCAGCAACCTAGGCCTATAGCAGCATAATTAAAGGATGGTTCACTCCGGCCCTAACTATAAGCCTAACCTAGAAGTAGAGAGGGTGTCTGCGTCCCAAACTGGGAGCTAGTTCCAGAGGAGAGGGGCCAGATAGCAGAAGGCGCTACCTCCTTTCTACTTTTAGAAACTCTAGAAACCACAAGTAGGCCTACACATCATCCTGTTGGGATGATAGGTACTATAAGGTCTTTAAGCAACGATGTTGCCGTTGCTGTAGGTGCACCGTGACATTTGCCTCACATGCCCGTGTCTGATGAAGCTTTTCATTCTGAACGATTTACTGTGATTTTGTTAAAGGACACATCCCAGATGTGAATGGCTGTGCAAAGAAGTCATTTTCCCTGCATAAATCAATTATATTTTCATTTTGTTGGAGTTTAGACTGTGGCAGCTACTGATAATGTTGAAACCCTTTGTGGCCACAGGCAATCACATGGATCACATCAAGAAAAACGCAATGAAAAAACAGAAAACATATCAGGAATAGATTTCTCATCCCTTTTTACATTGTGGTTTTCATATTTTCTTGGGAATGGTTTTTTAAGACATCTACACATCTACAGCTTTCCAGATACCAGTGTGAGCATAGTTGAATTTTAGAGTCAGCAGTAGAGCTCCATAGGTTTCCTTTACTTTCTAGATGAGATGAACCATGACAGAAACAAGCTCTTTACCAGGGATGGGAAGCTCCTGTTATGTAATCCCAGATGGCTTGTGCTGCGACCTAATGCTCTTTTGTGATTGGCTGTGGCTCCTGTTCCCTGTATTCAGGAAATCCCACTCTCCCTAACTTGTTCTTTTATTTAACAGCGTAGATCGTTGCTTTATCTTGTCACACTGCCTTCCCCTTTCAACTGTTAACTTCACATTTTCTTTACTTTCCTCTGAGAAATAAATGTAGATTACAATTCATACTGAAAAGCAAAGATAAATGGGGTCCTCTGGGGGCAAAGCCTCCTCTAGGTGAAGACCTGAACATGACTAAAATGCTGGTTTTACATCCTCCAAATGTATTTGTCACCACAGTGCCCCCTCTCTCCAGGGAGAAGCGCACAGAATTATGAAATGCAATTATCACACAGAAATTGATTTAATTACTTTTTCTGCTGGCCATTATTGGCACTTATGGCTCAGTTATCCTGCCTAACATGAACACCTCTGTGAATAAATCAAAAGTGGACAATGCTTGCGTGGTCATGTGGAAATATTGGAGCATTTGGCAGAAAGTGTCAGGCTGCCAGTTCATTTATGCAAATGCATCCGCAAAGTAAAACCAATTTCCCAAAAGATTTGCGATTTTTATTTTTACTTTCTACGAAGGCAAAGTGATGAAATGACACATGATCCCTGCGCTGGCTCTGTGATGGGAGTGCCTCATGGAACTAGATCACAACCTTTGTACACTATTGGGTTTGTCCTCAATCCATCTTTTTTCACTATATTCTCTCCTACTTCCTGCTTCTCCCTGTCTCTCCTTTTCTCATTTGCCTCTGTCTTTGCTTCATCAGTTCCCCTTACATAAGGCTTAGGAGGGTAGTTACAGAGCCTGAGTACAGATGTAGATGCCAGATGGATAGGTGGGGGTAGCCTTGATTTTCAGCCAAAATCTAAAATCCTAGCTATTTCCTGTTCTCTTACACATGGGCCGATACAAAAATTTAATGAAACACACACAAATTCTAATAGTCTATATCCTAAATAACTTTCAAAGATGGATGTAACTCATTTACAACATATGTCTAGCTCAGGAAAAACGTCTGTCTTCTGAGTGTGCAACCATCTGCAAGAATCCTACTGCAAAACATAATTTAGTATCATTTCACTCATACATATTGAACACAAAGTCTTATATCTCCAAGCCATCAAGTCAAGAGCCACCGAAGGAGTACCAGGACCAGCATAAGAAGTGTAATCCTTAACCCTGAGAGGGGAAAAAAAATGATTCTGAGCCATGACCATCTCTACTGCAGTGAGCTTTTCTGAATATCTGTATGTCTGTGAGCACACATTCATAGCTCATAGTGTTAAGAAAACTCAAACTACCGCATTCAGTGCCTACTTCTGTTCCTATCAAAATAATCTCACTTAAGAAAAGCAATAAAAATAAAAACATTCTTGCATAATTACCCATTTTAAATTTATATCCCTTCCACATCATTTCATCTATTTGAAAGAACAAGTTTGATTCTGGTATAACTGCAAACTCTTGAGCTGCAGTACATTTGGCAACTGATGCCTTGCTCATCCGTACACCCCAAGGGTGGAATTTAGGAATTAACTCATCTACATTCCTGTAAGAACATTATTGTTCATTTCTACTTCCCAAAATGTCCATAATCCTGGAACAAAACCTTTTAAATGCTTGTGTTATCCCATTTTTCTTCTCTCAGAGGATCCCTAACTATAAATACAGGAACAGGGAAATGATGGGTGAATGTTTTGCACAAGAGAGTTACATTCTTTTATGGGTTATGGTTGGGGTTGCATTGCTGTAGTTTGTCAAAACTTTTAAACAGAAGGTGAATGAAATTGAAACTATTGGGTATAGCTCAACTGGTTGGGTGGATCTTTCATAAACTGAATGAATTCAGTTGTCACATGTTTGTCTCGATATCTGCTTTGCCTTTTTCTCTGTTCGCTTTAAATTGTCTGTCTGCACAGTGATAACTTAACGAAACATCCACATGAATGCCAGGTCCAAAAAAGATTTCCCTGCAGAACATTGGAGTGTCACAAGATGGTCATTGTTATTTCCTTCTCCTGGCTGTGGTTTTAATATTGCAGCTGATCAGTGTATGTTTCTTTTCCAGAGAAAGATGCATGCTTCCAAAATGAAATACAAGATCATATCGTAAAAAGTTGGTTGTCGACTATAACCCAAAATGAATACACTTCTCAAAAATGCAGGACTATAGACTAGCCTGTGTTTATGGCCACAATGAATGACACATACAGCACCTGAAAAACTGAAATAAAGTCTGACACTGGGTACGGATGGCAGAGCAACAGGAAGCGAAGGAGAAAGGCAGTACGTGCCTTGAAAGCATATGAATGAAATACTGGGCTAAAGTGACATTTTTTACAGTGATATAATATACCATGCTACAGTATGCTTGTCGTAATGGATTGCTGTTGTGTGCCGTTGGTGGGATAGCAGTATTAGAGAGAGAGAATGTTGCCTGTGCACTGCTCGGCTGACTGTTGCTGTCACCGAGGCTTGTCCCTGTCAGCAAGATAAATGACATTCTAGCTACCCCGCTATCAGCTTGATACCTGAGAGACAGAGACACTGGTGATGCCCTTCAAATGCTATACAAAATCAACCGTCTGTGTGTCTGTTTATTGTCGGGAGGGCAGAGCACGTTCGTAGGCGGGTGCAGGTGTGTGTCGGCACAGGAAATTAAATGGTAGCACACAGATTTATAGAAACGAATATATGCTCTCGCACCGATGGGTTCAGTTTAGGCACCTGACCCACATTACTCAGACAACATTTGGAGTATGTTAGAAGAAAATTATTCATGACACTTAATCAGGACACAGGCACTCTTGTTGTTCTGGAGGAGCATGAGCAATGAAAGTCGGTCCCTGTAGCCACACATGCATATGTCTTCATGGTTAAATAACAAGAGCCACAAGGAGAAGGCATGTAAAATGGAATGCTTTTTGTCAAAATAGTTTTGTTATGTCCACAGTGCTTCCATGAATGGAGCACGCGCAGTTCTGATTGGCCAAATTATTTACAGATAACCATCGGGATCACACTTCTTTCATGAAATAACTTTCATGCAGTGAAGGTTGCTGGGTTCAGTTTGTTACTGGAATACATACTGGAGTAAGAAAGGAACACGTGTTTTTGAAGATGTGCAAAATTTAATTTCAAGTTTGTCAACGATTTGGAAAAATACATACAATTATTTAATGTGCTCAAGAGCAAATGTACATTATATAAACTCGATCCACTCCAACCTGATTTGCTTACTTAATGATAACTCTATACATCTGCAAATCCCATAATCTCATCTGCAATGTGTTTTACCAGATAACCACACTATAGTGGGCGTTGTGTTCCTTTTAATTTAGGAGAATTACAACGTATAGAACAGAAAAAGTGGCAATAACGTAAATTTGTGTTTCAAACACGTGCGCTTTTTCTACCTCCTCCTCTACCATGCATCAAACTCCGTGTCAGCGTGTACTTTGTGCCTCCAAAGGGGATTAAAAATAAAAGAGTCTGAGATCCTTGCTGTGGTCTCACAGTCTTTGAAATCATCGTTAAAAGCAACACTGAGCAGCTGTAATTAAAAACAAAGCAAATATATGCTTCAGTGACGATCTCGCTGCCAAACACTACCTATTTTATTTGGCACTTAGCGAGAGAAAAGCTGCCAAAGGCCCCACTTTCAGTTCATAATACCGCTTCCTGAGCACCCCACACTTGGAGTTAATAATGCACTGGTAGCCGACTGTTGAAGCTGCCAAATCTCAGTAGTGACCACAGCTACACCACCATCTCCCTCAGCTTTTGCCTTCAGGTGAGGAGCCTGACCTTTGTGGGCAGCCAGCTGGAAAATGTCAGTGTGGCGTAAACTGTTAGCAGATCTCAATTTGTGATGGCATTTTCTGAAGCCAGACCCTGAGGCCGCCACTGAGGGTCGTGCCGCTGTATCTTGCGCATGTGTGTGTGTGTGTGTGTGTGTGTGTTAATAAGTGTTTATTTACATGTGTGCGTCAGCGTGTGGTTGTCAGTTTTGGCTTACAAACAGCTCGACTGATCTGATGGAAGTTTTATTCTCCAGCTTGTTCATTTTATCCCTGTTTGTGTCACTGTCGCTTACCGTTTGGAACCTTTGCGTTTTACATTTGTTTAATCTTTCACCTTCTTCTCATTGTCAGTGGCTACTATTACATAAACTCGATGTGCAATGTCTGGCAGATTAAAAGTCCAAACACTGGCCTAGTTCGGCTGCCAAATATACAAAATAAACGGCAGATAGAAAAAGATTAACTGCACTCTCAATTATAATATGTATGAATCCTTTAAAAGACTTAAGTATGAATCAGGCAGTCTAGTCAGTCTTAAAAAGGTTTTTCTGTGTACAGTACGATAAGCTAAATCCCACTGGCTGTTTGGGGCTGTTACTGAAAGAATGACTGCTGAATAGTGAAGACAGTCTTCAGGGAACCGGGTGAAGCCGCTGATACAATCTTAATGTGGCCAAATCCGCCAAACAAAAGGGGTATCAGCAGCAAGAATAACCGTGGTCGTTACGGAAAGGGATAGCCTTGCAGATAGCGCCGCCACAACTGGCAGCCAGGGCTGTAGCTGCTTAGCAACGATGCTTTGAAGTGAACAGGTTTCCTTGCTGAGCTTGGTGAAGATGTTCCTGCACTTAGGACAAACTCAGACAACTGGAAAGCAGCCATCCCAGAAGATGCACTCTTTTGAGGTTGTGTACACACAAGCTGGTACAATGTCCATTTATACATTTCAGTCACATCTCTGAACACGGTATCGTTCAGACGCAGTCATGTAAAAGGCTTTGCCTGTTTCACAGCAAAACAGTGGATTGTATTCCTTCCAGAATCATTTCATTGTCTTTCCTCTCTGCAGTTTCCATTCTATAAAAAATGAATTTCCCAGCGCTCTTCTCTACAAAAGCATATTCCACTACATTACCTTCCCTTAGGTCCTCGCTGTACTTCTTAAACTCTCACCTGCTAACAAAGCACTCATTTGCTCTCTTAGCCGTGTTCTTCCTCCATTCACCTTGTCCAATTACGTGGCCTGGCTCTGGTTTCCCGAATAATGCTTTAATTGGAGCTAAAGCACAGAGGGTGATCATTCTGTCGACCACAAAGTGCTGCCTCCGTTTCAGGGCTTTCCCGGTTTGAGAGACAAAAATCCTGATACTAGAGAGACAGCATGAGGCAGAGATGGAGGGAACTTAAATTAAAACTTCCACCTGAATAAGTCATGTCTTTCTAATAGACTGCAGGAAATAGTCATGAATATATAAAGAGGAAATGTGCATTCATCAAATCCTCCTTTCTGGTCACACAGTGAGGGGAAGAATTGATAAGGAGAGTGAGAGAAATAGGTTAGGATGGGGCTGCGGAGGCTTTCAGCCTGGCTTGATGACAGGGATGGGGCCTAATCAACACAGAGAGCAACCTGGAATTGAATTTAAAATGCTTTTCACAGGGCTTTTACAAAATTAATGACCATTCAAACATTCGACAAAATGTCCACAACAGAATAATGCAAGTCAGCCACTTTCAAGCAAAGAAAAGACATAAATGTGCGCGAGAAAAAAAAAAAAATAACCAAAAAGCAATTTCAGCCGTTGAATGTGAACAACATGCTGCATTAAAAGCCACTGCAAACTCAAAGAGGCCAGACTGTAAAAGCATACTGGTAAAGCCATCACCAGAGAGAAGGAAGGTTACATGGGAAAAACAAGACGGGGATGGGTCAGAGGAGTGACTGCGAAAGAAATAGTTGGTAGAGGGAATGGAGAGCAGTGTGCTGCAAGCTTTTAGGGATGTGACCTTTAACAAACCAGTGCCAGAGGTACTGTGGCTAAATACCACACAAAACTTTTTTATGGGAGTCTGTTTGCAAGGCAGACGTAGGTTGAGGGAGTTTGGAAAAAATGGAAATATGTGTAGCCTTCTGTTGTCCTGATAGAGGCATATCTGGGATGGGATAGGTCGGCAGTAGGAGAAACAGAAGGACACAGCCCAAAAATAGTGTTCTTTTCTCTTATTATTGAATATAAAATAGAATGGAAGGAGCTTTGTATGCAGTTGCCTGACAGACGCAAGGCTGCCTCGTGGCGATTTCATTTCTTCCTCACGTAAGAAGTGAATTTTGATCTGAAAACATGTCATACTCTTTGAATGTCAGTTTTCCTTTGGCTCTGTGTGCATTCGGGTCTTTGCGTGCAGGCTGCAGTGTAGCAGGATTAGTTGCTCAGCCTCTACTTCTTGTTGTTGGCACTCTCACTCTTGTTCTGTTTGACTGGCTGATTGAGTGATTTGACAGAGTCTGGTGCTGGCTTGTCTGGATCTGCATGAATATTCCTGGCGTGAAGCAGGTCCCCTGGAGCCGGGATGCTGTCACAGGGTCGCTGTGACAGCTAATGGGACTTACTGCTGACAGATGACTTTGGGAGAGAGGGGGCAAGAGATAGTAGGAGAGAGAGAGAGGGAGAAAGAGAGCGGATCTCCAATACAGCAGATCTCAATTTTCACCTTTTTTTTTCTTTTTCCATGTGACTGTACAGCTCATAAACACATACACAGTATACACAGAGTACTATGAAAGATACCAAGTGCAAAAAACAAAATCATTATTATCCTCTGAGTGCACTTTATTCAGTTAAACATTTTAGAGGGATTGTTGCCCCCTGTGATAGATTAGTTTTTGCCATCAGGGAAGACAAGATGGAGTGCACCAATTAACATGGCTTTTGACAAATGAACTTCAAGACGGAGTTCACTAAGGAACCCAGCTCCCGGGATTTATAATATATGATGTTTATTATAAAGGATGATGGTCTCAGACTGTTGCGGAGTGAAAGACTGAACCGGTGCATAATTGTAGAATTTAGTCACAGTTTAGCGTGGGCTTTTGGAGCCCAAGAATTTAGCCTCTTGCACTTAATGTTTAATGCAACAGTAACTAAAAAGGAAAGAACTGAGTGAGCAGGTTGTGTCTACACGCGCTACATCTTGTGTAAACCACTTGGGCACCTATTCAGTTTCTGTGAGATAAAACCAAACTCAGTCACTCGGCCAGTAAAACAGTACAAGGCTTATACGCCTGTTTCTAACTGAAGCCATCCATGCATAAAAACATTGCTTACTGGCAGTAACAACTGGAAGTTTTCGATACTGATGAGTAGAATTCTGGTCATGAGCTTGAGTCACTGAATTCAAGAGCAACTGACAAAAATTAAGACAAAGGGGAGCAAAACACCCTTTTTTTTGGTTCCTCTTTAAAGGATGACAAAGACAGTGCTGCAACACTCACAGCAAGCTCCGCTGCTCTTCCCCTAGAGCAGTAGCTTCGCTGCTTGGACAGAGCCAGAATGGGCAGGAGCAAAAAGACAGAAAAAGTCCAGCCAACAACATCCTCGACGGGCCGCCTCTCTGTGACATTTCAGCTGCGGCTGGAGGCTGTGTGCTGGAGACATTTAAGACATTAAATGTTTGGGCTTGTGTATGTGTACACAAACGTGCCTGTTTATGTGAATCATTCCAGCGCTTCCAGAATTTACATCTGACAGTGATAAGGCCTAAATTTATACTTTGCTATCAGGACATTGTCAGAGGCAAGAGAGAGGCTGGCATCCACGCACACGTTCAAGATCGCATCAAAAGGCATAACATACTGTAACACAAAGCAGACAGCTGAAGGCTAGACTCTGTCCTAAATTGAATCAACCCACCATGCGATATGTATGGAATATGGGAACCTCCTAAGCTTTAGTTACAGCTATGTACCGGGTCCCAGCGCAGTAATCATTCCTGCCAGGATCAAGATGCTATGAAAATCATTTAACACCACATTTCACTTTGAGTTGCATCCATAATAAATCAGCCCTCTGTGTGGTTTGCTGTTGGAAACCAGGTTAATGGGACTAAATTAAGACTGAAGATTCATGTGAAAAAAATAAATAAAATAAAATTAGCATTAGGTAGCTTCAAGCTTATTCTGTTTTTAATCAAAAGGAACCATGTTAATTAAATAACAAGACGGTGCTGCATTTGATTAAACTTGTATTTAAACTGTGCGACCTAAAAACAAAAGGAAAGATAAGAAAAAAAAAATCTTTGTCACTTTCTAGCCTCTATTTTCTTTTTGCTGCTTCTACTTCCTTCTCATAATAATTTAAATAACTTCAACCTAATTCTCTTCGTCAAACCCAAAATGTCATACTGGAAGTACATGCCTTGGCCTTTTGCTTTCCGGTAGGAACACTGGGAGCTGGGAATTATCTGGGAAAAGTCTTTTAAATAATACATTTGTATATAGATAAATATATAGACATAGAAATTAAAGTATAACTTGGAACTAAAAATCTTTTGCTCACTGAAATGCTTATGTTTAGCAGGTAGTGTTTACAGTGTACAACAAATTTGGGGAATAAGTATGCATGCCAACATTTGCCTTGACCATCCCTAATGTTAAACAAAATAGGGTCATAATCCAAAGCAATGCACAAAGTCAAGCACAAGCATGTTGCGGACGATTAAAATCAGTGGGCTTCATCCTGAGGGGACAACATTTTGCACTAATCTACAGTGCTGGTAAAAGGGGAGACCGTCTTGGACAACTCCTTTGAATACCTTGTACAGTATTTTAGTTTTATGCATCCTACATCTTATTTTTATATTTATCTTTTATATAAATTGTTATTCTTTTTGTATTTGACTCTGTCACCTTGCAACTGTCACTTTATGGGAGCAACAAAACCTCCCTTTCCGATTCAATAGCTGTACTGAACCTCTTCAACTGGATCTTTAGAGGTTAGGGTTAAAAATTCATCCCATAATAGTTAAAAAATGTCAGTCTAAACCAAAGTGTGGCACCATCGACCTGAACAACAGTCACTGCCATCCTACAAACTAAAAAAAGCTAATAGTTAGCATTTGTGCTGTTCTTTTAATGTTCAATAAATCCAAACTGACCAAAATATCCCCTGTAAAATAACCAGATGTGTTCCAATGCTGACAATTAGAAGGATTAAGAAACTGATTGAGACTCGAAGATTATTTAATTAATGTTTTAGTTCATGACAGCACAAGGAACTGCTCTATTATTTATGAGGGTTGTTTCTGCTGTAATGTACTTTTCTGTGGAAAGTAAATATGAAATGAAAATAATGAAGATACCAGAATACCTGTGCTGCCTTATTTCGTATTCCCACTGTTGGACAGTTTGGACCCATAAATGCAACCAGGTTGCCGGAGGCATGTGCACATGTCTACACGCGTTAGCGCACAGCTTTAAAGGCACCAGAACTTTTCCAGCTTAATGATCAATTCTTGAAATGCAATTAGACAACCTGTCAGAGAAGCCTGGAGTCACTTTGTGTCTGGTCATGTGTGTTCACGGCTGTTATTGTGTGTGCATGCGTTTTTCCCTCTCCTGAGGTGTAATTACCATTGGTGCTGCCACAGGGGCCCCTGGCTGTACGCGGTAGCAGCCGGAGACAGGACAACTAGCAGAGGAGAACTATCAGTAATTGGGCAGAGTGAACCTGCAGAGGAACACATGCAATCAGAGCAAGAGGCGTGAGAGAAACACAGAGCATCAGAGACAGTGGGAACATGTCCTTCTCACAACAGTCAGAGACAAACACGTGGAAGATCCTCAGGTTAATATTTCACAAAAAAAGTTGAACAATGCCTTGTTTATAGACAGTGACAAATGTCACAAAATGGCTAGGACTGCAACAGATGCTGATTTAAATCCTGAGCTAGCAGCAGTAATGATGACAGCAGAGATACTTGCAGAGACAGCTGACTGACAAACTACGAAGGTTTTGCTGACAGCATTCCTTAACCTTGACCAAGTTAGCCGCTTGGACCCATATCAAAACCATAAAGGTGGCAAAACAATCACACAGCTCATTTTTGGAACCCTTTTTGTTGTGCAGGTTTGAATACATCCAGTGTTGGTGCAAGGTGCGTGTGTTTGCATGCAGCAGCATACATGTTTGCGTTTTAGAAAAGCCTGCTGAACGATCTCTTCATGTTCATGTGTTTATCAGCGGGTTGTTGGGCTCGATTCCTCACATCAGCACTTCTGGGCAGCCAGGGCCACCCCGAATCCATACTGTCCTTGTCAGCCAAATGCAAATGAGGCTGGAGCCCAGTCCGTCATAGGGCCCACTACACCGGCAGCCGCCCTCCATCCGTCACGCAACCACCCCATCATTTACATCACCAGTAATTTGACATTTTCCCCCACAACCTCATATAAACAGATCAATGACTTACAAGTTAAAAATGTGGAGTGATCCTTCCAGCTTTTTGGTAAAGTAATGGAAGCAGTCAACAGACATCTCATATTCACAGTAAGAGCTAGAAATTTGGCATCACTGTGATAACACTATGAACATGTGAAGGGATCTGACACGTTAAATATAGCGTAAACAAAAAAAAAGCAAGGAATAACAGAGGGGAACAAACACATGAAACACTAGGGACGTAGGATAATCCTCTCTAAAACGTAAGACGCAGTTTACACAAGAAAACTTCTGCATCATTCAATACCTATGAGCAAATCTCACCAGCTGCTTGTAATGAAAATAAAAGTAAAGAGATTAAGCGATCAGCAGAAAATTATATTAGTATTTAGAGTGTTTGCCTGTGCGCCGGCTATAGGAGCAACCACAGACTTTAAATTATTTGCACTTCTCCCCACATTTCTCAGCGAGCTCATTTGAATCATTAAGTCCATAGAAAGGCAGATGGAACAGAACAAGCCTGACAAACTGCCTGTTACCCTGACAGTGTCTTGGCTCTGATCAGTCTGTTCTTGCATAATTAGACCTTCTCGTAGCAATCCAAAGAAAATTAAAGCTTAAGCTGTTACAAAATGACCCCGTACAGGCTCACATATTAAGCTATAAGTGCAATTATTGGAGTTCTATACCATTATAACAAACTGTTTTACTAAACAGTATTCCAATTCTAAGCACTGGCTCAAAATGCAAGCAAGGTCATTTTTACACACACAAACACACACACACACAAACGCGCGCTGTGTATAAAGGGACCAGATGGACTCTCTACACTCTCTCGTCTGCATAAGGCACTCATGTGACCCTGGCCACCTGGGCTCCGGAAGGTGACAGCGTGTCTCCGTAGGAATATACACACTGTCACGCACACACACATGGAGACGAGTCGGCATGGACACTCGTGCATGCACACACACACACACACACCTGCACACATAATGTGAAGTACAGTGGGCCAACAGAGGTGCTGGTGCATGCAAAATATATATATATAAAGTGCAAATAAATATTATCAGACAAAATTTGAGGGAAGGTAACTTTGTGATAAGAGGAAGCAGTTTTTGATTTCGGGGACAAGGATGGAAGCCGTGAACTAATCGAGATGTGGGCTTGGAACTGCACTGTCATTGGTTTGGATCCCCTCTACAGCCATGGCTGAAGTGTACTTGAGCAAGGCACTTAATCCCTAAAAAAAAAAAACTGTTTGTCCTGTACCTGTTATGACTCCTTACTGCTCTAAGTGTGCTCACTGCTCTGCATTTAACCTAGAATAAATTCTCTGCATGTGTACATGCAGTATATACTTACCAATATCATTTCACATTTTTCAAAAGTAGAAATTTAATGTGTGCCCACCACAGTTTCACACAGCGGGTCCAGATTGGTAAGTGGAGGGCCAGATTCCAAGCAAAAGCTCTAGCAAATGTGTTAATGTTAATATGTTAATGTTGTTGTTAAAAGATTCCAACACTAGCAGAAACTGGGTGACTAGTCTCAGCAAATACACATATGAATTGATAGTGATACATTTATAAATAAAACTTTCCAACCGAGTGCGCGAGAATGATCTTGGTTTTTTCCCCTGCTGGATTAGCAGTCTTTGTCCTACATCTGACTTTCAAGCTTTGAACAGCGGAGGCTGATTTGACAAATATGTCACATACTGTGCTGCGCCCCGCATCATGTTTGCCACATTCTGTCAACGTCACACATGAAAAGGAACACACTCATACATAATGCAAAGCTATTTGTGGGGTAAAACGTATAGTTGCTTGAAAACGTGCCCTCCATTGTAAATGAGGTACGGTTTTTGAACTGATAAAAAAAACATGGGGGGTAAGCTCTGTTGCTGCTTCTGGGTTTCTGTGTCTGGCTGTGATGATGCTCACTCTAAAAATATTCTTTTCATTTTATTTATTTTTTTCTTTAAATTAGGAATCTTAATTTACTTCAAGGTTCACAAAAGGCGCATGGAAGCCAGACCAACTTCCTTGCCCCCACATTCTTTTGTGGCGTAAAGTTGTCCGTTGAGAACTGATTATGCTCCAGCAAAGATCTGCTGGGCCGTTTAAATCACGTGGGTGGCTCTGGGTCGGCCTGGAAATGCCCACGAGGGATCAAATAATTATTATTGTTGTTATTGAAACAAAGGCTCTGATTGGTCGTAGGATGATCCAAGTGTGCGCAAAGGTAGTTGTTTGTTCGTATCAGTTAACACCCCATAATGAAACCTGAACAGCCTTGGCACTGATAAGTTTTGTGAGAACACAGCTTTTTTTAGTTATTTTTTGTCGTTTTTTTTTTGCTTTTTTAAACCAAATCATTCTCCGCAAACCAACAAAATAGTAATTTATGTAATTCTTGTCTTTTTTTTCAGTTTTATATCATTTTATGCAACTTTTTTTGGTTGCTTTAAGTTACAAAATACATTGCACATGATCATTCTGTGTAGGTAGCTTGTGCAATATGATAAACTGTTAAAAAAATAACCACAAATGTACAAAATAGTTCACATTTAACCTTTATTAGCTATAAGACTCGTAATATGTCAATAGTTTGCACTCTTAAAATGACTGATCCACAGAAAATCACTTGATACACACGTAAGTTTTGCAGATACTGCTGCAGTACATTTATGGAATAAACCTTTATTCAAAAAAAGGAAAAAGCAACTGTAACAGTATTAAATTACTTTTGACTCTACCGCATTAGGGCATATATTTCAAGCTGCGTTGGATCCAAGAGCATTTTGTTTTTCGTCTGAACAGATTGCAGTACAGATTTGCAGCATTCCTGTTAATAAGTCAAGTCCAAATTATTTTGACAGGTTTCTGTTCCCTTTTTAGTCATACCAGGCAGCCAACAGCTACAGTGTGAACATGTCTATATATGTCACAGACAGTCTCATTCCTCCAATTTATAGTCAAAAAAAGGCCATCTGCGCGCCCGTGTTTGCATCCACAGGGACGAGAAGGGGAAGTGGAGAGGGAGGAGGACTTCAGTGAGCAGGCCACACTAAGAGCTTCTGTCCTGGCTTTCGGGAGAGATAATGACAGCGCAGAGAGCAAAAGTCTTTCAGTGTGGTCTATTTTGCAGACACTGCTGGGAAATAAAGACAAATTGGTCCAACAATCTCTCCTTTCTCGTGCATCCCATCCGGTCTATTCTTTCATCTTGTCTTTCTGAAGCTTCCAGGAATGCTCTCTTTTTCTCTTTCTCTCCCATTTCTCTGTGCAACTAGGGAAGACAGTTTGATTTGATACTGGAGTCTAGAAAAACAGAATGTTTCTGCGCGTGCTACTGTTCTAGATTTGCTTTCTGTGTTATCTCAAGTATGCATGCTGAAATCTCACTGACCTTCTCAGCCAAGGAAGAGCCATTTCAAAATGATAACAAACTTTAAACTGCCCCAATTAAATCACCCCAAAGCATTTTATGCTTTTGACAGTGAGGTAATGAGTTTATGAAATGGTAGTATTAGTTAAGTAAAATACTCTACATTTAGTTTAAAAACCATTGTAGCAGATCTACTGGAGATGTGGGCCTTAAAAGTCATTTCTTATTCACTCTTTTTTCCACAAAGGAGGTCAACAACACATAACAACAATGACTTAGCGTGCATTTGAACCTCCCCAACAGTGGAAAAGCAAAGCCGAACCAGTCATGTTTGCACTCCAAGTTCTTCTTTTCGGGTTATGGGAAGCATGAAATGACTCATCACTGTGTTCCTGCAAGGGGAAAGCAGCATTAGGTTGCCATGTCCTCCGCGTCTTGCCCACAGTTGGATTGAAATGAAGGAAATCTCTGAACTATAAATGCCTTTTGGAAATGTGACTCTATACACATGGTGCAACAAAGTGTGAAACGTGGCACGCCAACAGTTTCTAACCTCTTCAGAAATTTCCATCTATCCGACACACAAAGCATTCATTTGTCCTCCAAACAGCTCTCCGCGTCAGAGGTCACGTCTCTGTCAGAAAGGCCCTCAAAACGATCAGTGTTTAGTGGATAAAAATAGAGTATTCACCATGACAGAGTGTTCTGTAACTGATTGGTATATGATGAAAACCGTATAGTTATGATATTTCCAATTCAGTTCTAGCGGTGAAGTAGTAGAAAGGCAGATTGGTGTGACATGAACAGTTCCCTTCCAGGAGAAGGGTGACCAAAAAAAGGTTCACACTGTTACACAAACAAGTAACAGATTGGTAAAATGTTCCAGATATTGTGCAGAGCATGGTGTGGATTGCCATTGCAGTTGGCTCCGTGCCACTGGGATTAACAGTGAAGGTTCATTTGTGGTAATATCTATTCATGTATCTTGGTTTGTGTTATTATAAGTAGAATTTAGAAAACATCTTAGGTTGAACCCTGAATCTCTGATGAGAGGGAGAATAACAAACTTCACAGTAAGCTGGGAAGCAAATGCACAGGAAGCAAGAGTAAAAGAGAAAAAAAAAAAACAAGGTAAACAGCTCGCATTTGAACTCATTTATCAGATGCTGGTGGACTCCTCTGGGTTGTTCCACCTGCTGTTTCCTGCAGAAGCCTCGAGACTCCCTTACGCAGACATGATGAAGACGGAGGTGGTGAGGATTGGAGACAGGAGGAGGGGGGAGCGTTTACTAAGAGGAGACTAGAAGTCATTTCGTACATGAAAACAAGCCTTGTCTGTTTGCTTGTCACACCGACTTGGAAAACATCTGTCATCCTTTGTTTCTGAGAGAATATGGCAAGAGGAAAGAACACACACAAGGCAAAAAAAGACAAGAAAAGCTGACAAAACCATCAGCCACAAATGACAAAAGTTCTGTATACAAACTAACTGCACTCTTGCTGGCACTTAGTGGTAGCTCTGCATTGTTATCGTCCTGTGTTTCATTACCTTGATTGGTTAATTGGGGCATGTTGACCGGATGGTACATGCTCCGTTAATGGCTAGCTATTACGATGTTTGCAGGCTGTCTGAGTGATGCGAGCGAAGAAAATAACCCCTACTGTGCTAATACAGGAATAGTTGTCACTGACCACAGCCTTGTCTGCTCGCTTAGTTTGTTTTTCTGTGCTTGTGCATGTTTGTGTGCGTCTGTGTTTTATTGTTGGGCCAGTAGTTAAGAGGTGCATTTGAGATTTGGAGATTGAAAGCAAAGCAGCAATCACAAGGTCTGATTCTGAAACAAACAACCACAAATTAAAACAAGTTTTTAGAGTTTGTAGAGGAAAACAGGGGCGCGGTCAAAACGGCCACTGCCTGCACCACTTAACTGTCCTATATGTGGGTCCATCAGTGCTGGAAGGGAGCGTGACATGTGCGAAACATAAAAGAGGATAAACAAAGTGTTGTGCATTGTTTTGCATAGTTGTTGCTAATTTTCATCTTATAAAAAAACAAATTCATGTGCATGTTGATTTGCCCAGCTCATCCGAGTATGATAATAATTAGATTTACATAGAAATTACATATGCGTGATTAGGTAAAAACTATTTTTTATTCATTATGTGACTGGAGCAATAATGCATTTTTCATTTTGGGGATGTGACACTTTGCTTTAGTGCATGTGAAAGTTAACAAAAACTCAGAGGAGACTAAGGAGCATATAATATACTGTATATTCAGCATGGGCTGAATTCTACACATGTGTATGACTGTGTTAATCCGACATTTGGCTGAAGTAATTTACTGCTGAGTCTAATTCACTTACTGTTACAGTGAGAGCACGTTACTATTCTAAACCACAGCTATGAAAGGCAGACTTAGCAGCCTTTAAGCTTTCAGCTGAGGAAAACCCCTGGAACTTACAGAACAACGTATGAGATGATAACCTGTGGCTCATTCACACAGAGTAAGAATTGCTCTCTTTTCTGTACAGGGACTTGTATGGATAAGTGAAGTCAACGTGAATCAAAGTTGTTGTTTTTTTCCAGTGGCAAAGCAAGTACTGAAAGTAGTGGACATCAATTATTAACAAAGTACAGCTCGTGAATTTGCACAAGTGCGACATTTTTCCACCCACATTTACTTTCTTCTAAGTCGTATTGTGACAAAGACGGAAGCGGCTAATGTACCGAAGAATAGAAAAGCGCAGATGTCAAAACCAAAATGCTCCCAGATTCTCAGGGAAGATTAAATGACTGTGTGCCTGAGGTCGCAGGGCAAGGAACAAAAAGACTTGTCAGTGTTTGATCATTAATTTTACATTCAGTGAAAAAAATATCTGGTAGAAGCAGTTCAGAGGGCTTGATTCACAATTGTTTAACTGACAGCATACAAATCAAACGAAACATTTAGAATGATGACGTATACAGTATCTCTGTATATATAGAAAAGCAGAAAAATGATTGAAAATTATTAAGTGATATCCACCCTATCATGACTGTCATGGTCGTCTGGATCAGTATTGGTGCTTTTTTGGGGGGGGGGGGTTAAAAAACGCGTCTCTTCCATTTGAAAGAAATACTCCTCCACAGAGCTATTCATGCGTAAGTAAGTGCTTCTCGTGCTGCAGCTAAAACTGTCTTGAACATATTCAGTGTAGGATTAGCCTCTGATCATGAGTATCGCCGCACCCACGGCTGTCACAGTGTGACTGGCCTACCCCAGCAGCCGTGGCAGATTTGCAAAGGATTTAAAGCCCTGGCGACTTCAACAACCCCGTACAAATTACTGAACATTGCCAGGTATTTGTCCCGACGTGGCTTTGACATCGGGACTTTTTGTCTCCCTCTTAGTTGGAGTCGAACTCAGCCGGCAGAGAGACTGATGCTGTGAAGTATCAGTGTTCACGCAGAACAAAGCTGACTCTGAGTTGACCCCGAATCCTAAAGTCCTGGTGAAAATAGTCACAGTTAAAGTCAGTCACAGATTTATAGCTGGGAGACGTTCGTATTTTACCCCTGTAGGGATTACGAGTTTGTGATGGCATGATTAATAATTATCTTTTCTCTTGACAGATGCCATATTAACATTTTTTCACATAATTACCAAACGGGGTGACATAATTGCACTTGAGCTACTGGTGAAATTGTAAAGCCCTTGCATTTACAGTATTCCAAGCTCTGTATCCCTAGCTAGCCTGGAAGCTAGCCTGACTTCCCCTATCCACAATATGGTTTTCAGTGAAAAGTTAGTCTGGGGTTACTTTAAACTCATTAAGCTCCGGCAAAGATCTGCCAGGCTAATCAAATCATTTGGACAGGCTTTATGCAGTTATGGACGGAAGAGTAACAGCAACATAGTCATATATGTTATCTAATTGTGTCAAGTTGAGTTTGATTATGACAAATTGGCTCTGATCATTTGTAGGATTATGTAGTTGCATGCAGAGGTATTTTTTTCTCTGTATCAGTTGAAACAGGCCAATTCTGGTAAGATTTGAGTTCGCCAAACTAGTCCTGCCCTATTAAATCACAAGCCATGCACAGTTAAAAAGAGCTGCATCATCCAGCAGGTTAGAATGAGCTAATGCAGCAGAATGTTTTCTGCAAGAAAACTTTCCAACAAAAGTTGCAAGTTACCATTACCTTGGCAGAAAATAAAATAGTGCTAGCTATCATAAAATAGTTTTGGTTTAGGTTTGGCTCCGGTGCCAACGATTTCACACTCGCTGCTGACTCCATTTGGATCAAAGGCTTAAAAACAAATCAACTGTTACATCCTATTTGGTGCTGCCAATGAGATCTTCAGATTGCCACCTTAAGATCCCATTTAAAAGTGCTCCGTCTTTGATGGAGATGTACACCGGCAATCTTGTTATTGGTTTTCCAGATGTCAGTGAATGTATCATGATGTTATTTCACTTCATTTCTGTTCGCTTTTCATAAGCAGCGCTCATATGGTTGTTCAGACGTTTTAGTTATCGCTGCTGCTGCAAACAGTCCACCCCTTCCTCTAATTTAAAAGACCAAATTAAAAACAGAAAGTCATTTACAACCTTTGATCATCAGAAAGTTTAGTTATATTAAAGTACTAAAGGTAGTCACTTCAAGAGCAGTGTGCAGAGCGTTTGCATTTGCAGCCCCCTGGGTTCAAAGTGCTTTACATACAGTAAGGTCTGCTGCTAACAGCACATGGACATATGCGCAGACCCACAGGGGCTGGACCTCAGGACTCGAACCTGCAGCCAGCTGTCTGCTGCTGGGTTGCTGGCTGTGCTCCACCTCTGAGCTCATCCCTAACCTCATCCATGCGCAAGTTTACACAGACTCACAAAAGTGCACGAGCATGCGAACACACACTCACAGTGTCAGCCCGCTGTCTTCGGTGCCCGTGGTGCTGTATTTAGATTTGGCCATCTGTTCGAGAGTCACCTGGCAGGTGTAGGTGCAGCACTCTCTCACAATCTCTCTCTCTCTCTCTCTCTCTCTCTCCTCTTTGTCCTCCACTTTTGTGAGATGTGGGCAAGCGTCACATGCATCAGATTTTGCACGTACAATCAAATGCAGGGTCATTTGAGCACATTCTCCCATTCTCTCTCTCTCTCTCTGTCTCTCTCACCCCTGAAAGCCCATTTTACTCCAGTGAAGTGAACTGAAGCGGTCACAAGTGTTCTACTTTATGGCAACACAGAGCATGACTGGTGCTGCTCACCAAACGTGCCAGCCAAGAAGATGAAGACTGCTGAAACTTTACCAGGTCCGGAGGTTTTCTTCTGCAGCTACCCGTGTGCTTTGATCACCCTATGGCAGGTGTCAAGCAACTGGAAATTGCTGCATATATGCCTCTGGTAAAATAAAAGGAGGGGGTATCTATCCAGTACGACAGTGTATTACATAGGAAGAAAGGAAGGACAGCAGAGTGAACAGATGAAGGAAAAGAGAACATGGAGAGGATTGTGTGTATATTATCGATGAAAAGCCAAAATTCTGTTGATCTGCAACAGCAATTCAAGGACTGCTGTTGTAAATAGTGTATGTGTGTGTGCGCTTGTTTTGTGTTGAACTATGTGCCTCCTCCATTTAAATTCCCCTTCAATCAGAACAACAGCTTTGGGGTTTGATTAATGCTGTTTCCCATTATTTGAGACTGAAGACAACAGAAAAGTTAAGGAGCTTTGCAGACTTTGCAGAGATTGCAAAGAGATCCAGGAGCTAATGTAGCTGAAGGGCTCGGGCTGTGCACTGGCGAGCTGTGTACGCCTTTGGACGAGTCACCTGGGCTGTGGATTGGGAAGAAATGCACAGGAAGCTTTGCATTCATTTACTAATCCATGCTACTGGCACTCAGACTGTTATCATACTTGGATTCTTCTGAGGACTGAAAGAGAAGGACAAAAAGAAAGGTCCCAGTACCAGTGTGCTCAGACTGCAGTCTGCCTTGTCCTACAGTGCGATGACCACTTTTAATGACAGGAATAGAACAAGTCCATTTTATTTGTCAAAGGTGTGAGTGCAGTGATCAGTCAGGGCAGATGGGGCTGATCCATCATTCCTGGCTGATGAGGTCACGTGACAGCACACCTGCGGCTCCTTGAGCAGGTCTTTGTGTGAAGTTAATCAGTGTGATGGAGAGCAGTGGGCTCCAAATGATATTTGTGGTGGTATGAAATAACTTCAGCAGTAGCAGGTGTCATGAAATGAGACTTCTTGTACGCGTGTTTGGAACAAGGCTGCTTTGTATGTACTGAAAGTGTGACACGGGGCAGTAATGCAAAAGATAAAAGATTCACCCTAATTTTAACATGAGCATATGAATATCCAGCTTCTAATTTAAATGAAAACACATCTGGTGATGCTTGATAATGTAAGCCAATGAACTGCAAGCCTTTATAGTCAGAGAGAGAGAGAGAGAGAGTAATAAGGCTCCACAGAGCCACAAGGACCCTAATGCATGCTAAAATGCTGCAAATGTCTGTTTAATGGAAAGGTGGAGCGGGTGTCTGGACACAAAAGGCTGAAAACACTTTAAGGGAGAATCTATCAGAGAACATGTCAAACAGAGGAAAAAAAACTCACCAGCTGAGTCACTCTGCTGCCCAACAACACCTTGACTGGCCCACAGGAGACACAATGGTAGGGATATAAACTTTACTGAAATCAAAGAAGCAGAGCAAAATAAAAAATTAGGGCCGGGACTTTAACGCGTTAATTAAGATTAATTAATTACACAAAAATAACGCGTTAAACATTTTTTACGCATTTTAATCACACTTATTTTTGCACCGCGGAACGTTTCTCACTGGATGAGTTTCGGCGGACCGATTATACTGGAGCACCAACTAGCGTTCATTACTTCAGACAACAACAAACCACAGTGAACATGAACGAAGAAGCTGATGAGACCGCTTTGGTTGGCCCCGTGGATGGGAAATTTTGTTACAAAAAACGAATGGATGGAAGCGTCGATAAGAGCATGGTTGTGTGCAAGCTATGCAACAAGGAATTCGCATATCACCGCAGCACATCGAGCCTCAAGTATCACCTCAATGCTAAAAATCCATATGAAAAAAATTACTTCTCACTGTTCTCAGGTCAAATATTTATATGCGATTAAAATGTGATTAATTTCGATTAATTAATTACAAAGCCTCTAATTAATTAGATTAATTTTTTTAATCGAGTCCCGGCCCTATAAAAAATGTATAATAAAGGAATAGAATACAAGACACATAACCAGTTCAAAATTTAATATTTAAGTGGGAAGGAGTCCGTCTGGCCATTGATGCAACGCTCTCAGAAATTCAGCTTTGTTATTTAGCAGTGCTGGAACAGACGTCTTCTGAATTTCCACTCAACGGCTACTTAACTGGTTGTTGAGGTGAGTGTGAGGTCGATCAGAGAGGAAATGTTTAATTCATGGGCACGTGAGAAGTTACCAACTCAGAACCCATGGTTTATTTTATATTCAGAGACACAGTCTTGCGTACACTAGGCCACTAAACAGAAACAGCAGACACACCAGCATGGGCACACCAACACACACACACACACACACGGGAACAGGCTGACTCAACAGAACACACCAAGACTGTCAGTAATTTAGGGCAGCACTGTTTGTTGCCTTCAGTCCTCTGGAGAGCAAAGTTTTAACACTTAACTGAAGTCATTTTTTTTAGTTTTTATTAAAAGTGACAGGAGCCAGACAGACATGATAAACACATCATGAACAGATACCATGGCTGAATTAGGAGTCCGTACCGCTGCCACGTGCCGCAGCTGATTCCCAACTATACCAGATGGATGTAAACAAGAGCGAAGAGTAAACGAAAAACCACAGGGAACTGAAAACGAAAACGGGTTATGTAAAAATGAGCAAATAAAAGCGAGGGAGGAATGGCAAGAGAGGAAGAAAAGAGCAGTGGTGATATAATCCCATTAATAGTTAAAGGGCAAAAGTCAATGAAGCTGTTTATGTCACATGCTGAGGAAAAGACAGTGAAGTAGAGACCCTTCTGCTTGTTAAGGTTACAGTGCACCATTTGAACTGTCTGAGCTGAAGGGCAATCAGCTGGACAGCAGATGCCATTGAAATTAAAGTCATTACTATCCTTTGAACACATGGACAATACTGTATGTGGACTGACTACCAAAATGACTTTCTGGATACTGAATACCAGACACACATAGCTACACGGACACATCTTCACTTCCATCAGCGCCAGATCAACACCAAATCAATTCTGTCTGGTCACTGCCGTATGAACAGAGGACCTCGATTTCAACTTCAAAGCCTGAATGAGAAAGTAGGAGAAACCGAAACAGTCGAGGAGAGTTGAAAGGACCGCATCGGCTTTATTGAGCATTTTACTTAATCTCCTATGTGTATCTGCCTTTTTACATTAGGACCTCTTTCATCAGACTGCTAGTCACCTACTTTTGCTCTCTGGAAGCTCTTTTATCCATTCCCGACTCTTTTTTTATATTATTGATTTACGGCTGCTCTCCATTGTAGTCTGACTCAGAATTGCCAACATCTTCAATGGATTCTGTTGATATGAGATGATGGTCGATATCAGTTTAACGTATAATAAGTTGATTTTGCTCTTATTCAATACACTTTTCACATATTTTTAGGTATCTATTTTATTTTCAAGACTTTTGGCAGACTTTTGGGCAAACCAAAACCAGTCTCTTATCAATCTATTTTTTGTATTGGGCAGTATAAATAATACATAACCTGACCAGAAATTCCCTACCCGAGCCACAAAGTAGTTCCTGCATGAGTCAGAATAGCGTTTACCCACTGCTCCCAATCTCCAGAAGAGCTAACCGCTTCCTTGCTCCAGCTTTATACTTAATGGACAGATATTTGAGCGGAATGGATCTGCTCATCTAATGCACAGCAGGTCAATACGCCAGTTTGCCAAAATGTCTGCAGAGTTGAGAATCTTTAAAGTGCAAATACCGGAGTCAGCCACCTTTTTCCAACTCTGAGTGGTGCGTGCGACCCACGAGCAATCAGTGACATAATCAGGGTGTATCTGGCTAATTAGCTGCTGTGCTGCAACCATATAATGTAATTTATAACCACGCAAATGATGCTGCTGCTGCAGTTCCTTTGAAGGGAATAGCTTACACATTCTTAGGTTGACCTACAAAAAGACACCAAGCCAGCAGAGAAATAAAAGGAAGGAACATTTGTCTTCTTTCATATCCATGAGGAAAAAAATGAGGTATATAACTCATTTTTTCTTTAGAATCATGCACAGCGTTTTTAGTTTTCTTTTAACACCTGGTGCAGTGGGAGGTAGTATTTAGTACATACTAGGATACTTTTGTCAGAGAGATGTAGAATTGATTGTAGCTGAGGAGAAAACAGGAGGTTTGCCAATTCTGAAGACGGCTTCCGCACTTATACGGGTAAGAGAGGACGCGTTTTTATGCGAGAAAAGTTTCAGGCAATCAAACATTTGAAAGACTGAAGAGGAGGGGAAGAAAGGAGGGAAGGCAGACTCAAACAGCGCGCGCGTCTGAGTCTTTAAATGTTTAAATATACCACCTCGCCCTGTCTTTCCCTCCATCTCATCTTCTCACATGTGTTTCCTCAGAGGAATTAGGTGACTCAGAAAGCAATTAAAACTGTATTGCGGCTGCTAGACAGAGGAGGAGGAAAAGGAGGAGAGCGGGGAGGCAGAAGAAAGGGATTTAGAAGGAGAGAGGGAGGTAGCGAGGGAGGTGAGGAATTGGAGATTGGTGCAGACGAGAAGCGGAATTTCAAAACAGCCGCCTACATTATCCTGCTCATTAAAGACTCAGCTGCTTTCGCATTAGAGAGCCGTTTCTGGAGTGTTTGTGTGTCTGCGTGCATAATTTGCGGCAGCATTCATGCCTGTTTTGCGTGAGTGTACATGTGCATAATTCCGTATCCTTAATGTGCATGTGCATGTACAGTACGTCTTTGTCCGCGGTTGTTTGTTGATATTCGGGGAAAATGTTTGCTTATGCAAATCAGATATGAATAAAATCCTTTGAATATGGGCATGTTGTAGTTACAGCGAGTTCCTCTCCTCAAATCTGTGTGTGGGAGAACTCGGCAGCTGCAGCATGAGTTTGGTGCCACAAGCCCCAGATGGAAAATAAAGCTGATTGCCTTCCTGAGAACACTTCTGAGGCTTGTCATTTTCATTTCTCAGTGATTTTAACATCAGTTTAACCCTTTATATTAGTCTGATGCATGCTGCGTCAAAACATATCCGTAAAAACCGATATTACTCTCATAAATCATTAACATTGTTATGGCCTGTAGCATTTATAGTTCCTGTTTGTATTTTTAAATAATAAGCATGAGCTAATACATTTCTGAAAATAATGTTAAGAGAATATAATACAAACCAGAATGAGATAAAAAGAAAAAAACCTCAGGCCAGAGATGGCAACCAACGTGCAGTGAGGCTGGCGGTTTCTTTTTCTATCTTTCTCTCACTCCTCACACATTCTCCATCCATCTGTTCTCCCGTCTCTCCATGCCACTCTTTGCTCTTACCCTTCTTCTCATTCAGTCCCGGGAACAACCTGTGCTGCACAGAAATCTTCACACGCTGCCGTGCGTGAGAGTGTTTCTCGGCACATGTACGCGTGCGGCCGTGCGCGCCAACTCATGCATGTGTGTTGTCTCCCAGGTTGTTATCTGTTTGATGTGTGATCAAAGGCCCTCTCAACTGGGATGAGCAGCCAATACGCCAAGCTGGTTCGGTGCGTCAGTGTGTATATGTCCGTGTGTGTGTGTGCGTGCAAACCTGGATGTGTGTTTTGCGCATGTCTGGTCCCCGCGAAAATTTGTATGTTCTGGTGCGAGCTCTGTGGTGTCCTCCCCGTGCCGTGACAAGGTCTTGTACGAGCATTTGTCAGGAGACATGATCCCCTGTCCGTCTGTAGGAGTCTGTGTGTGCGCGTGGTTAACCGACTGCAATACGTGCGCACACGGACACACGCAAGGAAACGGTAATGGATGCACTTAGAGAATCAGCCTCACAGATGCAGGAGACATTTATTTTTATACACGACCAGACAGAACAGAATGTAAATCTCAGAATATATATATATGTGCGCACTCGAGTTTGGGTCTTGCAGGTCTCTCAATAAATGCATGAAATAGTCTAAAAGGAATGGTAAGAACAGGAGTGCGCCATCAAATGTCCTGATGACAAATAACCTTTAAACAATTTGCTTTGTGCAAATTATTTGGAAAAAATAGGGATTAATATTTGACTATATTATTAACCATCCAAGACAAAGGATTATGATACAGTATCTGGTAGTATTCATTCAGATACAACTGTATTGTAATTTGCCATTGTAGTAGGGCTTCATATTAAAATACACTGCAAATGCTATGGATAGCGAATTTCTACCAAGAGTGAGGCAGAATTTAATCTTTAAACCGTCTGAATAGCCTCTACGGTGAGTTAAGACATCTGTGACATAAAGTTATCTCCAATGCCCTTCCTTATGGGTCTGTTTCTTCCATTGTACTGCTTCATCACTGAGCAAATTGGTGCTGATTTCCAACACAAAGAAATGTGGATATTTTCCCTGTATTATGAAGCTGCAATAAAGCAGATTTACAGCAGAGCGGGGAACATCGTGGCATGAATCATTGCTCCTCTGCTGTTTGTATTGAGATGCAGATCTAGACAGATTTATTGTTATGCTCTCTCAGCGTTGTAAATGCAACCGAGACACTAGAATTATTACGCTGAATATTGCCAAGTAGACGTGCGGGAAGTAGACAAATAACAGTGTGTTGTGATTGTGGCTACGGCTGTTCTTTTTGAGGTAGTTTCGTGTGAACAGCTACTTTGACTTTGTGGCTAGAAGCAGCACGGTGTCTATTAACACTGTCCTTTGAGGAAGCTCAGAGAGGTGAACACGCAGACACCTAAGAGACTGGGATAAAATGAGAACAACTTTATTTACTCTCTCACTGTAGACGAGGGCCCTGACCTCACTGTGGTTTGGGATTTGTGTGCGTAAAGTGGGTATTTGCAAGTATACGTCTGTGTGCACATTATTTGTGTGTATGGCGTGTGTGTGCTTGGTTGTGTGTGTACCGTCTGAGGAATAAAACTTGCTTACATCTGCATCCTCACCACTATTCCCAACACTGTTGATCTGCTCCGGATGAAAAAAAAAAAAAAAAAAAAGGAGGGAAGACTGCGCCTCAAGGAGAAAATGAGGAACATTAATAAGATTAATAATACACAGAAGCCTTCTTACAGTTCAGCAACCTCCACAGTCATGTGGGACAGTTGTACTGTTTAAACAAATGCTGTGTAACCATTAGGAACAGTTAGCATCTGCTGGACAGATCAGGTTTAGGGCCAGATAAGAGAATGGAATTCAGTGAGGTAGCTGTTATTCATCAGTATCATGTAGTAATCAAAGGCTGAGTCTGAAGAGACCATAGCTGAATATGGTAAACCTAGTCCACAAGTCTACCACTGACTGCATATAGAAATGGATTAACTCTTGTAATGGTTTTCCGCAGAGTGGTTTTGAAGGTCAGTGTGGTGGCTCTGGTCATCACCATGTTGGAAGTGCTTTGGAGACGCCTGTCACTCATACAAGTAGCCCCAAGTTTATTTATGCATAACGTTAAGTCTTGATCTATAGATGAAACAGATGATTTATAGTAGAATTATCGTATATCTGGCAAGACAGGGTTTGACTCACCTCTGGAGCCGGCCTTAGGTGGTCATTTGAAGAACTGCTGTTTTTGGAGCTCCTGCGTTAGCTTCATTTTTCAGACCTGGAGGTTGTCGCTTGGTGCAGTGCTGCAGTGCATTAGAACTCACAACAAAAGTTAAATTGTGTCCTTTGGCAAAGAAAGCGTACTCATCCTACACACCTAAAAAATAAAACATCTCAAGATGACTTTAAGAAAGCAAAGACCAGATTACAGACAGCCAGAAAGATTGGTATGCATGGCTGTGTAGGTGTTGATGATGGAGCTGGAAAGAAACGTCTCCGCAGTGGAATTTAAATAGTCAATCTGGTCTGAACCAAGCGGGCTTCCTGGATACACCCACTCAACCAGACAATCATATTATATCACCCACCACATCAAGACAGGGTCACAGGAAGAACAGGGAACAGGCCTTACAGGATTAAAGTCAGTGCAGTCAGTGATGAATTTGGGTTATATTGTTATTTAACAACTAGGATCACTATTTTATTTTGGTAGAGGTTCATACTGGGTCTGAAGAGAAGGTGCAAACTCTTTTAATTTCTATGATGAAGGCCATTGCTGTCTTGTGTCTGTTAGGGTGGATAGGTGTATGGTTAGGTATGCAGCTTTACAGTTATGGTATAAAGAGAGTGTTTTAGGTCCTCACAAGCTGAGCATTACAAATATGTGTGTGTTCAGGCACCTATGCGATGTCTGTCAGATAAGCACACGGAGCAGGTTGTCGCCTGCTAAATGGAAACTAGAAACCCTCCCTGCACACCAACGAGCCAGCGATATCTCACCCTTCACGTTTTTTCGGTAGATTTCAAAGGATTGCAGCATCCGCTCAGCTCCAGGGCCCTCAGGGTGCAGAACAAGACATCCGCAATATAAAGCAGCCGGAGAGTTGAACTCTAGAAACAAGGCCAAGACTTCATCTTCATTGCAAGTTGATTGTAAATATCCCTCAGTTTGCCTCTTCCAGTCTATTTGAAGTCAATCACAATTAATGAGCCTTCCACTTAAAGACAAATTAGTGGTGCAGTGTGCATGCTCTAATTCCCCTTGTCCATCATGTTCCGTCCAGTTTTTTTCTCTCTCCTCCTGGCTGGTGTGTTGATGGTCGATGCTGAAAAGTCCCTCAAATGTTATACTTGTGCCTTTATGTCCATCCAGACGCATATTGATGGGCAGGCAAGTTTATCTGTAGTGACAGCAGCCTTTTGAAATTGGTAAAACAATTCTTCATGTTGTCACTGAAGTAAAAAAAAAAAAAAAAAAAAAATCGTCCAGATCTTTTAAAAAGGCTCATGTCACCTCGATTCCTTTATACTGGTGTCTCAACAATCTCATGATCCAGTTCTAGACTCTGGTGATTTTGAGATTACTGGAGGCTCAGACACCCTCTGCATGCAGAAATACTCCTGTTATCACCAGCAAGACCTTCTAAGGTCTGGGAATCATCCCAAGCTTAACGCCTAGACCTTGCATCCAGGATCCAGGATATTGCTCTAAAATTTTTGATAACACTGCTCTTGGATGTAATATCTGTGTCACCTAGAAACACTATGATCTGTTTCATGTTTCTGGTAAAGTTAGTAAGGCAACTGAAGAGTAATGGACATGATTAGAGGGAAAGTAGTCATAGTCAAAATCAATCACCTTGGAATGCTTCGAAGAGCCAGAATCAGAATCAGCAGGACAGGACATGACTTTTATGTGGTTTTCGTGAAGACATTTGTAGCGGCTGAAATTGTGTCATGAACATTTAAGTCAAACAGTGGCTATGATATGAGTGAGACCCATCATCAGATGGCACAATCAAGCTCGGCAAGCTCGACCTATTTTGTAGTAATCAACAACGAGCCTTGCTGACACCCCAGCACCAGTGTGGCTGTGAGTTTTTATTTTTTAGCTAACATCTTTCTCCACACTCTTCAGACAGCCTTTCCCAAAAATAAAACTCAAACCCAAAATCATAAACATTACATCTCTGTGAATCACTGACGCATGGTGTTTCCTATCTACAGCGTAGGCTACACACAGAAACCTCCCAAAGACACAGTAAATTGTGAAGGCCCACTGACAATCCAGCCTGGTTTGAACTGACTTTTAATGCTGTTAAAGATTTTATATGTCTATATCTCATGCAAAATTCTTTTACTGACACCCACACTTAGGAGAATGTCCTACCATTTTGGGATTTTACTGAACTCGCTTAACTGCTAAGGCACAAAGACGTGACAAGTGACTGCTGTCAGTTAGTCCTAGCACTGCAGAGTTTTCTCTACTGATTTCCCTGGCGAAGTGTCACTGTGAATAAGATATGAACGGTTATTCAGATCCATATATGCAATGTATAACGAAGAAGGTTGAGGTCAGTCTTTTGTATTCGAGAGCTTCAGGTTCCTGTACAGGGGCTAAATGCTAAGTCTATATATTCTCGGGGCAGTGGTTAAATCATCAGCTGGCCATTTTCTTTCCTTTACATCTACAGGCATTTGTGCAGTGCATTTGACAACCACATGAGGTGAATAAGACTGAACATGCAACTCAGTAAAGAAGTACTGAGAGCTACTGTATTGCTTGCAAGCTGCGTTTACACACATAAGGGTTTGGCTCAGCACTGTGTTGGCAGATGATAGCTTTCTCTAGCTTATTATTCCTCCCCTAGACTCTTTGCAAAGAAGAGATTATGCAAATATACACTTTCTAAAGTTTCTTGCTGCCTGATTCTTTCTCCATTTATTTTTTAATTTTTTCTCTTTTTTTTTTTCTTTCATTTTCTTGCTATATCTGGGTCTGTGTAACTAGGCCTCTCTCTCAGCCTGTCTCTGTGTGTGTGTGTTGAGCGCTGTGGGCCATGGCAGTCAAATACATGTACGTCGACTACAATGTTTAAATACGCAACGATGAAAGTTGCTTCAAAGAAATCTTTCCATATTAAGGATCGGGATTTAAAAAATAAAATAAATATCACAATCCTTGTTTAATCCTACCAGCAACACAAATCCTCATGCTGTCCTCACTGCTGTTGAGCCTCACTGGAAAGTTGAACACACACATTCTCATCCAATTAACCCAACGACCCGATAAGAAACAACAACACTCCATTTGTGTGGTTCAGTTAAGTTCAAAGCCAACACGGTATTTGATTATGAACAACTTGCAGATGAAACCGTTTGCCTTCTTGGTTTCTATTCACACAGCTCTTCTCTTATCAAACAAAGGGGTTGTGTACTGCAAACAGTTTGCTGGCATTTTCTCCTTCAGTGTAGCTTCACAAGCCTCCTTAAATCAGCGGAGATGTGCTGTCATGTCTCTGTTGTGGAAGGTCTATTAAATCTCAGAGGAAGGAGAACAGGATTGTAGCGAAGCTTCCCCACGCAGAGAAGTCAGCCAAAGAGGGCTCATCCTGACAGGGGTGTTTGAAAGGCTCTGCCCTAAGATGCAGTGGTTTAAATCTATCTCTAGTGTTCCTACCACAATATGTCTTTGGGTTTTTGTTTTTTAAGGCAATGGCCCCCACAACACATCGGCTAGAATAGCTCACAGTAAATGTCAGCAGTCGAATTCAGCACATGCTGTTTTGGCTGCAAATTGATTTTGTTCACTGAAGTTGCGATTTGGTCCACTGGTGTGTCCTCTTAATTGATATTTAGTACAATATCTACTAGTCTCAAAGGTGCTGCTGTTAAACTTCACGTAGTTTGGGGAGAAAATGGAAATTAAAAGACTTTCTGAATGTCTAGTGACGACTGTATGCAACTATGAGTAAGGAGTGTGTCTGTATATAGACACTTTCCAACCTGTGTTGACAATCCTGTTGTGATCATACTGCCATTATACAGGTTTTTACTGTTTATACTACCAGCATTATTCGTATTCCAACTTGAGTATTCCAACTTGCATGAGTAAATAAATAACTACTGTATGTGTCAACTAAAGTTATGTTTTCTTTCTTTCCTTTGCTTCTGGTCCTGCAACGCCTTGTGTTCTACAAACAGGTAAGTAATGTTTATTTTATTTGCAACCTGCCTACCTACCTACCTTCCTACCTACCCACATACCTACTTACTTACCCATCCATCCATCCATCAATCCATTCATCCATCCATCCATGTCAACTTTACATGGCCATTGCCCATGGGCACACTCCCCTTCTGTGACTGAGCATAAATCTGTGCACAGCACTGTGTTCAGTCAGTGTAATAATGCACGGATGGTGTTGCTACTCTAGCGTGCAGGGACTCAGTGATATGCCAAGGCCTGTGTGTTTTATGCTCAACGCTGTCTAAATGGCCAGCAGCCGCCGCCTCAGAGGAGGAGGCCTTGCCTTGCCCTTGCTCCACTTTACCCCGAATACAATCACAACTTCTGAGGCAAGAGGGAGAGAGGGAATGAGAGAGGGGAATTGATGGAGAGATGCAGTGAGGGAAGATGAAGGGAAAGCGATTTCTTTCTCTTCGGAGAGAAAGGGAGTGTGGCAGGCCGTCACACATGGCACCGGAAATTAATTATTTTGCATATCCGCCCTGAGACACGCATAAACATCCCAACTAACAAAAATGTCACAGCAGAGGTCGGAGCATGAGATCAGCAGAGCAGCGGCCATGCCACGTGCTCAAGGTTAGGAGTTTATCCTCAAGGAGATGTCAGTAGCCTGTAATTTAGTATTCCTAACCTTGGAGACTTGAGAACATGTGAGTGCAAAGAGTGAAGGATAAGGAGGAGACGGAGGAGACGGAGACAGACAGAGCCCAGCAGGAGGGGAAGGTGTGTGAAAATGTGGAAGGGTAAGATGAAGACAGGGAACAGTGGGTAACAGAGGAGAGTGAAGGAGTGAGAAACAGAGACAGACGGAGAGAGGAGGACAAAAATAGTTCAGCAGGCAAGGAACGGATGCAAAAATGGAGACAGTGTGAGAGGATTTGGTCCAAACTTAAAGGGGGGCGAGAGAAGATCTGAGGCCTTAAAGGAATAGTTTAGCATTGTGGGACGTATGTGCTTCTTTACTTTTCATTTTGAGAATGACATGATTTTAATCAATTTGTGTATATAAAACTGGTGTCACATCAGTTTAGCATAACTTAGCATAAAGACTGGAGGCGCTAAAAAAAAAAAAAAGATTTGCCACCACTCTGGTACCTCTCAGACATAAGATTGATATTAGCTCACTCTCACAAACGAAAGCAAATTAGCGCAACTGCAAAACTACCCCAAAGGTCAGGTAATGAATAAAACCTTGGGGGCAAAGAAGCACACGTGCATGCATATATGTGTGCACATACACAAACTCTAGCTCCGCCTGTTGTCCTCCATATTCTTTTCCCTGATTTCCTCATATCTTCTTTGTGCATTTCTGGCAGGCTGTAGGGTTTGACACATGAAAGGGCCACTGTGCATATTTGCAGTTTTTTTCATCCATAATTGATTTGTGACACATAATGAGGCAGTTATAAGGCGGAAATGAGTCAGTGGCCAAGCCAGCCAGTCCGATATGGTTTCAAAATAGCTAAGGGGGCAAATTTCAAGAGGATCCCTCACTGATTCGAAGAGGGAGCAAGGGAGATAGAAAGGAGACAGAAAAGGAAAGGGAAATAGGCATAACAGACTTTATGCACAAGGGTGCTAATAACAGGCTTGAAAGAGATGTGTCCTTTTTGAGGAAAGACGACTCGTGTCATGGCTGTCTTGCCTAGAGGAGGTAGTCTGCAGGGGTTGTGCAGCAAAGGGGGCAATCTTTACTGCTGGAGAAAGTTTTATCTGTACTAACTGGGCCACTGAGCTGACGTCATACTTGCTGTTGGGGTTTTTTTTGTTATGACAGTGTCAGTAATTTCACATCGACATATATCTGCCTTGAAATCCGAAACGTAAATGGGGGAAAAAAAGCAACTGACTTCTTTACCCAAGCATTCTGAAGGGTAAATTTGTTACAGATCAACTCCAGACATTTAAAAAATAAATCTTCCGCAGGTATAATCTGCCTTCGACTCAGATTTTCACTCAGAACAGGGAAGCTTTCCGCTCTCCGCCGAAGTAAATGACATGTCCCCACACATCATTCTGTACAGTGAAGTTCAAAGAGAAGTTGCAATGACCATGACCAGCTTAAAATGTATGTAACTTTTACTTTTCACTAACTGTTGAGTCAAGATTAATATTTTTCTCATGAAGAGAAAGCCCGTACTGTAGGCAAATAAAAAAGCCATATACAGTAACTTGCTTGTGGGGATGAACAGAATACATTTGCAAACAAGGATCTGTAACAAACTGTATCATTAAGGTTACGACAGCAGCACAATCCTAATCTGTGTTTTTACCTTGACATGTGCACGTGTGGTCATACGCTTGTGAGTCTTTATCAGAGACATAACATGGTTGGAGCTATCTTTCCTGGGAAAACTGTAAAGGACAAAGACATATGAAGTAGCGCAGGAGCCCAGCTGATAAAATGCTACGGTTTGTGTCAATATTTCTGGAGGAACGAACGTGGGCCACGAGGGCTTCTAGACACATGGGAGGATCTGGACTGGGCAGAGAAAACAGCAAATCCAGCTGCATCTTCAAACTGCGAAATCCTGATCAGATAAACACGGACAGATGGAACATGCATGAAAATGCAATGAGATTGCATCGCGGACGGGGATTTGTCTCACTGACATGGGAACACTGCTGCCAGTCTATGAATGCATTGTTTATTTGTTGGTTTTATCCTTATGAAAGGCAAATAGGCAGAGGGCTTAGGAGTGACTTTTTCCCTGCAGACCATTGCCTGTTAGCAAATCAAAATCTTTACATCTTTGAGCCTCATTCTTCATCTCTTTCTTTCCATGTGTGTACTGTACCAGCAGAAGACAAAGGTAGTAGTCCATGGGCCCACTTTATTTCTAAACCTTTTAGGACACTGGATTGCAAGGCTTTAAGACTCAAGGCTTTGAGACCCAAATCAGCTCAGCTACGGATTTTATTCAGTTTAATAATGTATGTATACAGGGTCTTGTTTCACAAAACCATTTTGCCCATATAGCTAAAACGGGACACATCTTAAAATGCTTTGGGCTGTCATTCTTCTGCTTCAGCTCTCGAGGGGTCAATCCATCAGTGTGTTTATACCCCACAGAAGTAGATGTAGTCTGTCTGATTATGTCATTATTTTCAAAGGAGAAAATTTTTTTTTGATCCAGTATGAAGTATGTGAGTCTTTTCTTTGAACCTAAACACCTGTTCAAAGAGTTATGAAAAAAAACTCTCTTTATTTGAAGAAGGCTGGGTCAGGAAAGACTCTCTCTAAAACCAAGCTCTAGGAAAAAAAAAAAAGGGCTGGAACGGTTCACAAGAAGCAGAAATATGATTTGGCCCAGAGAGAGGAGGCGTATACCAAAACCAAGTTCGCAAAGTTCAGAGTTGCGTACTTGACAAGTCTGAATCTGACGTACAGACACTGAAGGACTTGAGGACAGAGGACGGCCATTTGGTAATTTAATGACGACCAGCATTCTGGGTTACCTAACCTTACTGAGTTCACACAAGTTGCATCCTCGATAAAACGGGTGGGGCAAGTACACATCCGGGTATTTGGACTGTACTTGGTCTGATGTGTACTTTGAAGTGAAACGGTACTTGGGTAGCGACTGATGGCAAGACGCACATCCAGAGATGCCCGGGGTAACGTAGACTAAATACACCAGGAGGGGCAGACAATGAGACACATCGGGCCAAGTATATCAATCACAATGGTGGGAAAAACAAAGGCAGGAGAGTCTGAAAGCTAAGCATCACACTTTACTTAAGTCCTTACTTTGGATATGTACTTAAGTAGCATTACAACAAGTGGATCTCTTGCTTTTGAAATGCAACTAAGAGTGCAGATTATCAGCTAATTTCTTCCAGTTATGTTCTGATCCCTTCCCTTTCTGTCTCAACGGTAGCAGGTGGTGTTATCCAATTAGCTCACTCTGGTTGGTGAGGGGTGATTCATTAGTATTCAGCCAATCAAACGTGTACAGTGTGTGTAGTCATGCATAAATTGAACCAAATGCACTAAATTGCATTTGGCAACTTTGTCCCCACGCAGTCCCAAAGTTGTCCCCAAATCATCAAATTTAAATCCAGAAAGTGGCCTCTAACGCTTGGCACGGTTCAAAAGCACCAAGCCACCCACCCAAGAACACACACACACACACATACCTACAAACAAACACACACACAAACTCACCGCCTGTCTCTGCCTTCTCCCTATGTGGCAGGCTAGGCCCTGTGCTTTTCCAGCCAGCATCCCTTATCGCTGCGGGCGCTGCAATCTTACCCTGCTTTATTTATGAGCCCTCTCAGCAGAGGGGTGAGAGAGGAGGAGAGAGAGGCAGATAGAGTGAGAGGGGAATTGTGGGAGTGAGTGAGTGATTACTATCGTTCCGTGTGTATATCCATCTTTTTTTGTTATTTTTGTTGTTTGTGCATAGTGGAGAGGTTAATGAGCTCTGGTTGGTTACTGTACATATCTCTTTGTCTCTCTCTCTCATGCACACAAGCCCAATTTTGCTCACAGCTTTAACTCTGCTATTTTGCCCCCGCTTTGTTTATGAAAAATGTAAAGTCAGCTCCAGATAAAACCGTAGATGGCTGATTCCATGTTGGATTGGCGCTGTGTGCTTTTGGCCATGTTCCTAACATGTGCAGCACTTCTGCATGCAGCAGGGTTACAGGCACTTAAGAGATGCATCGTCGCCTACACGTTACATAACAAACGGCATTAACCACACCATTACCAGTCTCGCGGGAAAGAATCTCCGGATCTTTTCATCTTATTTTATATGTTTTTACAAGGCCTTGCATGCATTTAAAGAAAACCCACCAGGTTATAGGGAAACCATACATGTGACTGGTGTACTTAAGTAGCTTTTCTCATGCCTGCATGAATTCATGCATTCTTGTTATCCATTTTTAAATGTTATGACAACTGAATATGAATCATTTGTGAATGCAGCTCTGCTTGGTCTGAAACCACCAGATATCCTTGTTTGCTGTGTATTTCATTCCTCTGATTTCACACTTCAATGCAGTATTGATCCATACGTCAGCAGCCGACAATAGTGAGAGCCGGCAGTGGTAAGCCAATTCAAAATCCATTGATTAAGTTTAGTGACAGTGTTGCAAACAATGAAGTTCTGAGTCACATCTCGGATTGAAAAGATTTAATTTTTTTTCTGTGGAGGCTGTAGTTAACAATGCACTTCATTTTTCCGTAAATCTTACAAAATAAATGGAGACCAAATAAAATGATTTCCTATTAGCAACAGGCATTTGATAAAGATGGACAGTTCAGCATCACACGGGGACGCTTACGTTTTCTTCCCGACAGAAACTTCACTCACAATTACAGCCTTTCTTTTATTTACCTTCATATAACTTTTCTGCACCATCTAAGTCGCCCAAGTAAATAAATCATTTCACTCGTTCAGGCAAACAAGAAATGACACCGACTAATGTAGTTACCACTGATTACAACAAAGTTTGCTGCAACTGATTAAATATTGTGGAGTTACTGTATCTCTCAGTAAGGAATTGCTTTTTGTAAGGATTGGCTGTTGCTGCATCATGTTGCAAAATTTACTCAAGGTAGCAGTTTGCACCTCTAAAAACATTTTTTTTCCTCAAACTCAACTTCCAGTTTAAGTTTTCCACCCTTCCTCATTTTCTTTTGTAAGACACGCCCCATCCTGAAAACAAACTACTAGTTTAAGGGGCTGTGGAAGTCTGACAAAACATTTTATCCTCACTTTTACTAACAGACATACTGTATAAACGTTCTGTGCATGCACACGTGTGTTTTCAGATGGTCTGGCTGATCAGGCTCCTGCTGAGGTCAGATCTTGGTGAGCAAAGGGACTAATCAAGCCAAACATCTGTCTGAGTGGAGTTTCGAACTTGTTAAAAACATATTTTGGAACCTCAACACTTAACCACTGGTTTTTGCAACCACGCAAAGCATGCTTAACTTTCTGAAATATGAAATATTTATCATGTTTAGACTTTCTCCTGACGCTGTTAAGCTTCTACGGACAAAGAAGGAAATGTTAACAAAAGAGGATCTGAACTGTTGGGGTGGTAGATCAGAAAGCAACTCATACTGACTGCTCCGCCGTGACAGAGAAACATATTTGAGGCTTATGTAGGAGGTAGTTGGCAACTTAAATCGTGACTCAAAGCATTTCCTGTCTGTGTCAATATTTTAATATAAATGCACGTAGACTATGATGGAGACAAAAAGAAAACAAGCAGCTTCCTCATTCACCTCATAGTCACTCTCTGACTCTGAATGCATTTTGCATATGATCACAACAAAGGCAGTCTCAAGACTTTTATCTCTACTGACTGAGATAAGATAACAAAAGACATGTGACTCCTTGGAAAAGGTGTGTGTGAAAGCCTCGGAACAGGCTCACGATTCATGTTGATTTCTGGAGCCATGTTCTGCGTGCAATCCGGAGATCTGCCTGGTTTAACTGCCTCGCTCATAGCATCACACCTTCGGCTTCTCCAGCAAGGACACACATGCCGTTGCATACGTACATAACACAGTATAAATTCAGCGTTAACGAATCTCCTGTGTATCACATTGCAACATTTTTACATCTGACTTCTTTTTTTTTTTTCTTTTCATTTTCAGTTTTTCTCATTTTGCTTCTCTTCTGTATCTGCCCAGTCTCCCCCATCCCACCTTGCAGGCAAAAAAAGTGATGACACAGTGTTGATTCTTCACAGGCTCTGTGCACAGTGGGAAAGACTAACAGACACACACTGACAAACAGAATTCTAGCTCTGTCACACTAAAGCTCTCCCCCTCATTATCACAGAGTTTCCTGCCTTTCCGTGATCTGTGTGCACTTCTGCTTTTCTTATACTTTTTTCCCCCCCGTAAGTGAAGACACAAGGACGGGTATAATGTAAAGCCTGGCCTTGTTTCTTCGGTGCCAATCAGCATTGTCAGGTGGACATGCTGTGCATTTCTGCTGTGAAGTTAACGGACAGTAATGTTCAATGTCATCTTTAGAAATGCAAATTGATCTTCTCAGAAATATCGCATTTCTCCTTCAGAGCCTACTGCACAGTTAGTCGTGCATTCATGTGTTCGCTCTAAGGTTTGTCTTTGCTTGCCTGTATTAATGAGCGACACCTTTACATACATCTCACATGCTATACCATAAATCAAAAGTGATGTTCAGGAAGAGCAAAGAAAAGCTGGTGGTCTGTGAAATTATATTAGGCCTGTATTTCAAATGAACTCCCTCCTCTCACCGCCCCTCCCTCATCATAATTGCTCCCTTGGGACAGTCTGTTTGTGTTGTGTGTGTATCTATCTGGCATTTAATTGCTGTTATTGCAAAAATGAATTTTATTTAAGAAGTGCCGTTATTTTCAAAGAGAGAGAGAAATTTGTGACTTGTGCATAACATTCCTCATAACCTGCCAGTTAAAAAAAAAATAGATATATGAATGGGTGTGTGCACATATGTTTGTGTGTAAACAGTATGCACCCCACAGGGAATACCATAGTGTTTGTGTTGGTGCCTTGCAATATTAACAAGACACATATTTTGTTTGTTGCCTCTGGGGAGCTCTGGACTAACGCGTATTTTATGATCCTCAAGTGAATTCATAAACATTTCATGCTTCAATCTTACACCACGAATGTGAGCGCTTTTGAATGCTACACCTTGGGCCGGGCAAACTGTCCGGGCAGGAGGGGAATCTCCGTGCCTTCTGCCCACGGCACACTGTAATGAACTCCATCCCCCGTTACCTCCGGATATGAAGGGGTGGTTACTGAAAATGGAGAAAAAGGGGGTTTAAATCTGAAATCTGGGGGTGAAAATCTGCAAATCCGATACGAACAGCATGAATCTTTAAAAACACCGTGGATCTGTCTGAATAGGAGCAAAAGGTGCATACTACATTGGCTGTGGCAGCTGTCTTGGATAAAACCGGTCATTATATTAAGGCATGAGCTGGGTAACTGATCGACAAATGCCAGTTCAGAACTGTGTTTCTACAAGCAGATTTTAATTCCCACATAAATACAAAAAAAGAATTGCTGCTACTAAAAGACAAGAATAGGGATAAACTGCATATTTCAAATAAATCATGTTCCAAAGAGCCTAAATTTCAGAGCAAATGTAGTGAATACTGCTGCTCAGTTTCATGTGATGCAAAGCGTAAGCAGAGACAAGCAGTGCACTGACGCATTTAAATCCATCAGCCATTCATCTGAAATGAAACTGAATTTATGGGAATTTTTTTTGTTGTTGTATTTTTTTGGTCTTTATTCTCATTCACTTGATTCTGGATGTACAGACGCCAGAGGAGGAAGGACTGAGTCAGAGAAGAATAGAGAAACTGGACTGCGTGCTTACTCCTGCTGAAAAGCACTGAAAGCCAGCTGATAAGATATAGTCCATATTGCAGTCCAATTTTTCAGCTCCGCATAAAATGAGACAAACATAGATTCCTAAAAGGATCTTTGGAGGTAGGATTGTTCATAATTTCCTCTTCATGACACACGCTTGTTACACAACAGACTACCATACAGCCATGTTAACCCAGTAACAGCCTCTAGTGTTTGGTGTCCTCCAGGTAGTGGGAATAAGACAAAAACACAGAGGAGGAGCCCGAGGCTCGCAGGAGAGGTCAAAAACGTTCTATCGATCTGGTCCCATTCACAAAAGACTTACTGCACAGACAGATGAAAACATATACACATTTTGAAGGGTGACAAGAGGGAGGCTTGACGTGAGGAAGTAAGGCCAGAGGCAAACAGAAGGCACAAGCGCGCAAACACACAGCCATGTAAGGGATATGAAGAGCCTGTGTGACGAGCTCTAAACGAGATAGTGTTTTATCAATCACCAGAATGTCCTGGACCTCCCAGAAAGCTGTAAGGGTAAAGAAGTAGCCACAAAGCTTTCGTGCGATTTCACAATTTCTTTTTAGTTCTCCTTTTATTGCTCTGTCTATTTGTTGTTGTTTAAGAGAAAAGCTATAAGGTTTTAACAGCCCTATTTATTCTTTTTTCATGAACCCCAGGTCTGGGCAGGCTGATAAAAATGGATTGTGTCTCCGGAGTGCTGCCTACATGCTTTGTCTCAGGGGCTGAGGCTCCTCTGAGGCAATTTGGCTTTCACAGGTTATAGGGATGGTTCGAGGAATTGACAGAGACTTGCTTGAAAAACACCAAGCCCCAATCTACAATATACTTTTAATGAAGTTCTGTCTGGATGCTGCTGTAATCACTGTGCAGAAAATCTAAGCCACACAAGTGCATAGGTATTTCGTTATTATATTTTAAAAGATTTCAACACACGAGTAGTTTCTAAGCCAGCTCTGAAATGAGATCATTTAAAACCCTGTTATCACCAACAGACAAGCCGGCGCTTTGGTTAACATTTAATCGCAATGTATGTACTTTGTGGTGGTTACGAAAGAGCAAGCAAGGCTGAGCTTTGCTTCAGTGAAATGAGATTTAATACTCAGGTAGAGCCATGTCATGAAATAAGATTGACAACCTTTGCTGGAGGAGCTATTGTGTCGGCACTCAGCACCAAAGTGAAGGACTGGCATGAAATCCACAAATCACCAGAGAAGGCAGCCGCTGCAGTAAAGCAGAATTTGCCATGGAGCTTGTGGTCATGGAAATAAGAGCAACAGCAGCAGGTCAGGCCCCTGAAGCGTTTGCCTGGAAGGAACATTTGGACATATTTACATTGTAATATTTCACAGTACAGGGACAAACATGTCTGCATTCACCCTTGAGCTATAAATGATAATTTGCAAACATTGTGCATCAGTGATAATGGAGGATTAGTGAAGGACATTATCTGCAAGTCAGGTTATTTATTTATTATAACTGAAATGCTCATATGGTTAAAGACACTGCAGATTTAAGAAGCTTTACATTCATGTCTGATTTACGGTATGAAAACAACTGCATTAGCTGTTTGCAGTTTGTATTAAAGCCTGCATAGTTGAGTCCGTGCTAGGGGTTGTACCGACTAGTCGACTTCACTGCTGTGCCATGACGCTTTTACCATCAAGTTGACTGGTGGCCCATCATGACAATAACAACATAGACACCTCCTAGATGACAGGTGAGGAGTCCAGTGGGTTATTGCAGAAAATTAGCAGCGGTTCATCAGCGGTGCGTGGAAATACCTCACCAAAGATGAAGCCCATTCTACCGTGACAGGTAGAACATGAAAGTCAATCCCGAAATACAACAAAAGTACTACTGCATTACACAATGCACATCTGCTAATGCTAGCAGGGGAACAGTCCAAATCCTCTCGACAGCAGTCAGTTAATGACTTCACCAAATGTCCTGCGGTAACAGAGAGGAGGAGGCTGCATATCAACGGTTTGTTAGTATTGATAAGCTCATGTGTTTATGCTCAATTCTGTTATGTTTTATTAGTTGACATTGTTGCTGTGGTTGTAGAGCGTGTTTTCTTGTCCTTGATGTCAGTGAACGCACCATACAAGAGACGGAAGTTATGGTTGAGCTGAGAGTTTGCCGAGCGACAGACACGTATTGGAAGTGACAGAATGACGGTGTTTATGGTGTTGCTGTGGGCTGCGGCCAACAGTAGCCGTGGTCAAACATTTGCAGTCGTTCAACCTCTGGTTTGTGCACTTCGAGACGAACAGAAGCATTGAAGCATTCTCGAAAGATTAACAGTCATTTAAGAAACTTTCAATTTAATGATCTGCCTCGGCTTTTGTCATTTTTTAAGCAACAGTCTGCAGACACCTTATGAGTTTCAAGCTACATGCACGGTGTTGTGATTTTCCTGCACAAAAACAACTAATCTGTATTTAAACCTGAAGAGATCACAACAAATAAAGAATATGAAAAAAAATAAAAATCTCTCAAGGGATTAACTGTTATTTTGGCAAATGCCTTTGCACATAGAGAAGATTAGCAGCAGTTTCCTCTCTGTAGGAGCATCAATCGCTTTGTTTGTTTTTTTTGTATCTCGAAATTTCACCAGCATTATATAATGTGTGCTGTGTGGGTAACCAGCATTCAGTGCAAAACACTGGCCTAGGAATGATATTATATTTCATAGGATTTCAGCAGGGCTAAGCCAAAAGATGATGCAGTGCACCAGTTTTGACTTAAAAGAGAGAAATTAATTTAGGTGATTAAAAAGTGTATTCAGTATAAAAGACAACTTTTTAAGTCTTTCACAAATACCAGAATTATGGTCTACGATGTAAAAGGAAGACAGATCCAGCTATAACTTTAATTAATGACATTTAAAACTTGAAAATGTCACCGTTCTAGCTGCGACTGCAAAGCTGCAATTTTGCCCCGATCCCTCGTAGTCTGGATTTAGACCCGTGGACCATCATGACGGCATCATGGAGTAGTCGCTCATGAAATCAATGCCCGTTAAGCCTGATGGTCTGAAGGGTGACTGAACTCAACTTAACTAAACCAATTTATCCGCCTCAGATCCCTCGGTGTGTGTGTGTGTGTGACTGAGAATGTTTGACGGACAGAAAGGGCATGAAAGTACTTTCAACAACAGTGGCAATAGGACTGCACACACATACACACACACACACACATGCCCACACAGGGCAGGGTGAAGTGCCCAGCCTGCTCCCCCTGTCCGATAGTAATGGGCCTTCTCAGCCCAGCTGAAACACTCAGTCACACTTTCAGCTGGGAAATTGATTCTCCCGAGGTTCCCATTCCATTTGTGTGTGCATGTGTGTACGTGGGTGTGTGTAGGAGAGAGTGAGAGAGCCTATCCATCCATCCATCCATCCATCCATCCATCCATCCATCCATATCATCTTAACAATAATTGTTCCCAATTTTTAACCGAGGAATCCTTTTCACCCAAGCCATGAACATTTGCAGCAGTTTTTGGACCAGAACCTGAGCACATTTTGAACTTAGCAATGCCAGATGATAAATATCCACAGGGCATGAGAAAGATTATTGACAGCGTATTTTACTGCAAAGCCAGCTAAAAGAAAGACTCCACTGAAGCAATACAGGTGTAAATTGGTAGGGCTCTACTCTTGTTTGACACAGTGGTGCACATTTTTAGCAGAACTGACAAAGCATCAGCCTTTCAATGAATTGGACTTTCTTCAAAACTATGTAGAAAATTCTGCCAAACAAGGATACATCTCTGTTAAACACTACACATGGCCAAGGGTTCATGTCCTCTGGCTTTACAACTGCTGGGATAGTTTACCTCAACGGCAACCCTCTCTCTGTTTTTAATCCCTCCGTACACTGGAAATATCGACTAAATGTGCACGGAGGCAGTGTAATACCACTTTGGCTGAATGCTGTTCACCATGCCAGCCGATGTGGAGTACCTGGTGATGGAGAGAGTGGGCTGCCACTATGAAAACAGAGCTGTCTGATTCACATAGCCTACATGGCTCCTCTCATTCATCATCTATTGTTCTTCAACTCCCACAAGAGAGGCAACTGAAAGAGGAGAGGAGGAGTGTGTGAATAAAAGACGAAAGAGGGGTTTCGAAAGAATGAGACAAGTGAACCTGTTTGTGTGTGTTTGTGTGTGTGTGTGTGTGTGTGTGTGTGTGTGTGTGATGCTGGGCTTGCCCATGTGTGCAGCACCAATATGGCTGTCAGTGGTGTCTGAGGTTGAGGAAAACACACATTTACTTGTTTTATCTCATCCGTGACCCTCGGATTTAGTTTGTTTAGTGCGGCAGTGCCTTTTGGATTTATCTTAAGCCTTTCAAATTGGAAATAGTTTCAGTGATGTGGGCAGCGCGTGTGTATGTGCGTGGTTTGAAGACCAGTGCATTCCGGGAAAACTGCATCCGTGTTTCCTAAAGCACAGTAAGATGATCGTGTCGTATCGGGAACAGAATGAGGCATTCTTCCCAGAATCCAACGTGCGCACATCCCTCCTTCAATTCAATCACAGTGATAATTTGTTTCTGTGCTCCTCTTGGACATATGTTTTTTTGTTTTTTTTTTGCAAGTACATGTGTGTTTCTGAGCAGTGTGAAAGAGAGCGAGTACATGGTAAGAAATTGAGAAATAGGCAACAAACCATTGAGAACAAGTAAAGCGATTTACACCCCATGCTGAGGTGACAGACGGTAACGACGGAAACCTTGCCCCATTCAAATATGTGCCTAACGAATCAAACACTTCTTGGTCTGTTTTTGTGTAAGGATATCAACAGATGTCACTTGCTGCTGACGGCTTAGCTTTCTAAGCTCATGCTGGGCTTTTAGGGGAGTTTTGCAACTGATATGTGCATCGCATGTTGTACTCCTAAAACTTTATTAACTAAGCAGAATTTTGTGTTATCATCCAAATGTGAAAGTGCACCAGCAATCCGGGCAGTGAAGGTTTGCTCTAGGTTCTGGAATGAGTAATAAAAAATTACACATTTTTACAATCAGTGTCGGGGGGGGGGAAGCTTTTTGGAGAGCTGCTACATTTTTAAAATCTCAGATATACTGCGCTGAGTGGTGCAGCAGCTCCTCTAACTTGAGGCCACATGCACACACGTGCCTGAGGTGCTTCGCCCATCTAGCTGTTACTTGATGTCATTCAGGTGAAACCGTAGAAATACTGAATTATCAGGCTTTGAGCTGTCCCTGTGTCCTGCGTGTATTGGTTTTAAGCCAGCTTAAGGGTTGTTATTGTCTGAGGTTGTCCAAGGGTCTAACTGAAAATACAGGCAGACGAGTCGATAGCAGAAACACGTCAAGCAAGTTTCTGATGGCCTACAGCCACACGTGTTCCTTTTTAAACCTCAACTCCCCACCAGTGCCTTAGAACTGAAGAAGCTACTCGGATGAGTAGCTTCAAAAATAATAATAAAAAAAAGTCCAGTTAACGTTCTTTGGATACACCATGTCCTGGATGACTGAGAACCTTCACACACACACACACATAGGCAGACATGGCTACAGCTTTACACAAGGCTTGAGAAAAAGATTGTTTTTATCCACTAAGTGCTACTTTTTTTTGTTTATTGTACTTGCACATACATGTGTATACAGACACAAGAGCTATAGGTGTAACCATAACCACTATTTGTATAGGTCACTGCAGTGGTCGTGTTCGTGTGGTGGGAATCCGATGAGGGATCTGATTCTTGCGACTGCACTAGTTACTGCTATTTGATGGAAAGGGAATCTTCACAGTGGGGGTTAGAACTGAGGGGGGTGACGCTACTTGCTGAAAGATGAAAAGGACTGGCTGCTGCACATGCCTGTCTGCAGCTCTCCACAGGACATAATCAAGCACTGAGGGGAGATGATATACTGTTAAAAAAACACAGGGGAAGAAAATAAGAAAAAAATAAATAGCAGAAGGTGAATAATTCTTGCTTACATGGAGGTCAGAGTGCAGCATCAGAAACACAATGGACCCACAAGAGCTGGTAGAGATCAATGTCCATTTCATGACCTCTGTCATCAGGGCTACTGCATCCATCACAGGGGCATGAACCCTGGCATCCCTGTGCACCCTCATGCACAGGATTATACAGTATGTCATAGCAGCTTGAAATGTCAATGCTTCAGAGTATGGATTTTATGTTGCAGTGCAGCCTGTCACAAAATATATATATATATATATATTTTTTTTTTTTACAGTTTACACAGTTCCAGATCATAAGGCTACCTCTTTAAATCTATGAATATTAATGTATACAAGGCAGAACTGCTTGGGTAAAAATTCTCCAAGTTCCAGACACCTGGGTCAGTGGTAATTGGTGGTTTGATGGTAATGGTGAGTTTGCTGAGTGTGCCAAGGTGGATTTTTGAACTTCAGGTATGTTTGTATACCTGTATGTGATCAGCTATGCTGAATGTATTTGTATCTAGATGTTGCTTCCATTAGCCTTTGGCCAGGATAAACTCTGGCAGAGAAACTGTTCCATCATTCAGACAATTATTAACGTGAGGTTTGCATGCATCATGCAACAGTCAATTTACCATCACAGTCTTTTTTTTTTGCTTTTACTAAACATGATTATTTATATTATATATTACCATAACACAAGAATTTAAGCTTTAGCTTGGGCCGTGTGTCCTTCCAATTCTACATCACTGCTGCCATTGATCCAGAAACGATAAAACTGCACATTACTGCCTCAAATGTCTCACGTTGAGTTCACCTTCCTAAATATAGAATGAAACATTTACCAGTTTCTGTGTCATGGTGGAAAAAAACTATACTCTCATAGCAAGGTTTGGGAACATAAAAGGGAATTTAATGGAACATAAAGCCTTACAGCTTCTGTGTCTCACACTGCAGTTGATCCGTTAGTAGCTTCGTGACTGCAGACCAGTGACCTCCTGTTGCCTTAGTAATAGCAGGTGTTCTTGACACAATCCCCCACAGTGAAGTCTTGTGACTGTGAAGTGGGAGGAATGTGTGGGTTGACTGTGCTGTATACCGCTTCCTAACACCACATTAGTCCCAGCTGTGATTCTCCTTTCCCAGTCTGAACAAGAAGAAAGACATGGATCGATCTGAGCTCCGGGTGGTCTTTGACTTGTCCGTGGGTCCGTGGTGAGAGGAGAGGGCAGGAGGACGGAAGAGGGGCAGGAAAAGACAATTCAGAAAAAAGAGGACTACAGAACGAGATGGACATTTACGCTAGCGGTAGCACGGCATAGCATATTAAGCTTACTCGATCCACTGGTGTTTTTAATAATGTGAGATGTCAACACAGTATGTGAACTAAAAGACAACTTCAAGTTATAAAATGTGCACATTTTGTTGAAGATAGTGAAACAACACTGCCTTAAAGTACATTTGTGCATAGGCCATCATGGGTCAATTCACAAGCCAGCAGGCACAGCATGAAGCCTAGGCATATACCTCTAATACATATTAAGTTTCTCCTTTGTGTATATGTAAAACTGAGCTTGGAGTATATTTAACATGGAGCTGTGATGATTAAGTGCTATGTAAAGCCTGTTTTTATTGTGTCCTTTTACTATTCAGTTAGGGTTACCTTTTTTTTTTGTTACTGTAATTCCTCAAATCAGGACTGTTTTGGCAGCAACATTTTAAAGCTCTTTTGTGTTTACTTGCCTGCGCGTAATGTGTGTACGTTAAGGGGGCGTCTAAGTACTCCAGCTCCTAGGCTCACAGACATAAGAGGCTATCATATGAGTACAGCTGTGTACACATATCGCCTCTCCTCAAACTGACGGGCGACACTTGCTCTGCAGAGTCAAGCAGTTGCGCTGTGAATATGTGTGTGCGTGGATGCTCAATCAACGTTAACTGCATTCCCTCTCTACGTGACTCATTATTGGGCTGACTCTTTGCTCATGAACGCTCAACAGGACCATACGCCTTCTGCTGAAAGCAGACTATGTTAACGTCTGTATTCGAAAATGTGATTGGTAAAAAAAAAGCATTCAAAGTAAAAATGATTTCAGCTGCAGTCCCTAGCCCTGGTCCAGGACCCACATGAGTCATGTAACCATTATGTGTGTATTTGCATACACCTATGTGTATACAGTTTATATACACATGATGGGGGGAAATTATACTGCTCAAAATTTAGATGGACATGCAAGCGACAGAGAGTAATAGTGTAATAGATTTTGTAAGGACTTGTATAGTAGGACTGAGGGCCATCTGCATCCCTGTGCTGCCCACAGACTGTCTACTGTCCCTAAAGGCTCCCAGCAGCACTGGCAGCCAGCAAGAAATAAGGCCCAATTTGTTTCTTTAGAAAAAGTTAAGAGAAAGTAAGCTGGCCTTACTTCATTCATCTAAATGTAACTATGTTTTATCACACAATATATTTAGCCTGGTCGTTACCATCCTACGTACTTCCGCCCAAAATTTGATTTCGGTCTCGCACGTAGTCTGGCACAATGTAATAGGAATCTGTCTCCGTAATGGGCAGATGCTTATTTTGAGGTTTAAAATCATTGGAGTTTCCTTAACCAATCAGCAACGTTTGGTAATGACGTATATTGTGCGCCGGAGTTCAGGCTCTTACGCTTACCACTTCCGCTTCCAGTTAAATAAATCAAACTTTTCCCAAAGACAGCTGGAAGGAGAGCTACGACGTCCTTGCCATTTATAAAATAGACAAGACAAGCCTCTTGTTTTGGTTTTAATTCCGTGATGCTCTCGAGAGTTGAGACAACTTCGCGGACGGCTTCTAGCGTCTCTTCCTCCGTTGCCATTGTTGCTATGCTGTTGAACTACAAGCTTCGCTGGACTACAAGCAACTCGGCAGGCGAGTTCCACGTCATCACTCAACTGTTCGCTGATTGGCGCGGTTACACGCGAATCGCGGAAGTGCAATTGGGCCAGACTCCGTGCGAGACGGAAATCAAATTTTGGGCGGAAACGTAGGATGGTAACAACCAGGCTACAATATATTATCATGTCTAAAGAAAGAGGACATAATACAGGCTAAGCATTTTAATCCTTTGGACAGATGTGTAGGTGAGAACATGCACTTGGAAATTACCATCTGGGCCTGATGCCTGAAAGTGGCCCACTGACCTCATTGATCTATATACAGTTTGCTGTGAAGGGATTCACACGGCTGCACGGCACTGGGTGGGAATCACTGCGCATATTTTACTGATCCACACTGATACTCTTACCCGGAAAAGACCCCCTGCTGACAACATATGTGACAGTTAAGTCTATCTCATCTTAATCCGAGGGAAGCCACAAAAATAATAAAAAAGACAGTCTCGCCCCAGTTTTACAAAAGAAGGAAAAGTATCGTCCTTATTAGCGAGCTACCAGATATTTCCTGAAAAAAAGATGGTGGATAGGTTTGTCTTCGCTTCTGTCTGAAGCAGAATAATTCCTCCGTGAAAGACTGCAGGGAGCGAGCTTAGAAGAACTGCCTGTCTGGTTTACAGCCTGCCATCTGATGAGAATGGAGAATGCAGCTATTAATTACATTAAATATAAAGTATTTTTCACATAACAGGATAGGTTACATCCCATTTATTCCATCTATTCAGGGTCTCTCCTCTGAGAGACAAACACATATGGAAACTGTCTTTACACACGCAGTTGAGCATCACTTTGTAGGAGGTGGGGGCATAACTGGATGTGTAATCACCCAAAATCAATCAATAAGTCACATTTGTTTGGTTTTAATTGCTTATTGGATGTCAAAGTGCACGGCACTTCTTTGCTTCTGTTATTTATTTTGTGTACACAGATATGTGTCTAAATGTCATTCAGTGTCTATATGCAGGAAATATAGTGGATTCTACTACAGAAACTGTGACTGCTGTCATAACTCCTCCTCCCACTTAGCCGCTCAATATGCAGCAGTCGAAGACACTCAAGACATGCCTCTGCACTTTACTTATGATCACTTGACTTGGACTCACCTGCAAGCAGTTGAGACTTGACTTAATCCTGTAAGGGAACAAATGGTACCTTTACTGACATTAAATGATTTGCTTTTTATGCAAAGAGAGAAAAGTCAACCAGGAATCATTAGAGTTCAGCGAGTCCATTTGAAGGTGTGCTTGCTGCATCTCCACATTTGCAGTCTAAGGAGCAATGTGTGTGAACGACGGAGAATAACTGGAGCTAGAGTGATATAGAACATTAAGGCATTATAGCTCCACAGCATCATAATTTCTCAAACACGGCAGAGCTATTCGGCTCCCTAAAATAGTTTTCTGCGAATGTATAATCAAGACCTAACAGGCAGACGGCCAGCCACTGGACTAAAATCATCACAGCCTCCTTTCCCTCCAGATCCATAATAGATGACAGCCACAACCGAACCATAGCTCGTCCCTAGCGCAACAGAGGGTCAGAACCTTCACACTCCTACAACCAGACAGAGTTAAGTGGATCCGAATGGATATAATCTGTCACATCCAATCAATTGAAGTACTCCAGAATGAAAGGAGAGCAGGGTGGGGTTATAGGACCGAGTGAGGGAAATACGACGGAGATCAGGCCCACAGAAAAAAGACCGAGACGGGGAAGAGTATTGGAAAATGGATGATGGAAAGTCAACTGCAGAGCCACAGAGAACTTCAATCAAAACCTCCACTTGAATAAGTCATGTCTTTCTAATAGACTCCAGGAAATAGTCATGAATATATAAAAAGGAAGTGCGCATTAATCACATCCTCTTACCTCCTCCTCTTTGTGGGCACACTGAAAATTGTACCTTTTCAGGCACTAATCTGGCACAGTGACAGAGTCGAAGAGAAATGGAGAGAGATGAGGAGACAAGAGAGCGGGAAGGGAGAGAGGCGGGTGTCGCCAAAACTTCTCCGCAGGCAACCAGGGGCATGTGGCATGGGAATAAAAATATACTGTAATAACAGTCCTAGCACAAAAGAAAAATAAATATCCCGTTATTTGTTTTCTTTGTTTCATCACATTACCCGAATGGCATTCGGCCACGTCACGACGGAATCGCAGGCAAACAACATGGAGAGGTAAATAAGATAAGTCTGGAGAGAAATGAAACATGATGGCTGCTGTTGAGTCCTAAGGCACCTGTAACCTTTTTCAGAGGAGAGAAGGGGAACAGGAGGTGAGGCCGCCGGCAGGGTGGGGGAGACTGGCAGATTAAAGTGCCTTTTCATTTTTCTACCGAAACAGCTGGGATGCTTCCTTTTCACTCGGTTGGTGACTGGTCTGTGTGTGTGTTTATTTATATGTGTGTGTGTGTGTGAGAGAGAGAGAGAAAGAGAGAGAGAAAGAGCGCTACAGAGGAAGAGAGAGCGGGAGCGAGAGAATTGCTTCTGGTGATGGGTTGTCACCTGCATTGCAGCGGGAGCTAAATTTAGAGGTGAGTTTGACAGAAGTATTACTGTTTTATTCTGTCTCCTACTCGTCTAGATAGATAGATAGATAGATAGATAGATAGATAATAAGCCTAATGTGTAATCGCAGTGTTTGGTGGGAATGATGCGGTGAAAGACCGAGATAAAAGGGAAAAGACATCGACAGAAATCAGACAGCAGGAGGTTGGTGGGAAGCACCAGCTGCCATCCCCACTCCCTCTTTCATTTCTCTATCTTTCTTCCCCCCCCATCTCTGCGCATCTCAGTCACCGCCAAGACACTGTGCTTTGTGGCTCCACCGCTAGCATGTGTGCGCACACGTGTATCTGTGTGGGCATGTGTGGCCGTGAGTGGGATGATAATCAGTGTGCTAATGCTCGCGCTGCCTGTTGGGTTAGCGCGTGCCCTTTTGTTCCAGCTCGGCCCAGATGTAAAGCAAACAAGACTCAGGCAGCGAGGCTGAGTCGGGCACATCCAGCCAACACACCAAACACAAAAAACCCTCTCAGAGTTCCCCACATACACACTGGCCTCATTTACCATTGGCGCCTAACTGTTTTTTTTCTCCACCGCAGCTGCAGAAGAATTTCAGTTTTTAGCTTAATCCGCTCCGTAGGGTCCTCCAGAATGTAGCCAGAGTAAGCCGTGGTGCAGCCATTAAATGTAGCATATTTCCTTTTAGATTTCGCTTCGCATTGCAACTTAATGCTATGAATTCTAGAAATGTTGTTCAGCAAACCTTACCTGTATGATAGGCCTTACCTTAAAGAGCACACCAAATTCAAAAGATGTACCATTCAGTACAAATGATTCTACTCCAGCTGAGGTCTAAAGCTGCTTTCATGCCATTTTGAGTTGACTATAATGTTCTGTGAATGTAGGAAGCATAAGACTTTCCTTCACAGGCAGTAAACATATGAATCAAGTCAAGGGCAATAAATATTACAAATACATTTCCCTTCTGTTGTAATAGAATAAGCCTAACTTGCAACTAATAATTGATTTTTGACTTATTTATGAAGCCGCGGCGCAGATAAAATGGATTTCGGATGTGACTTCAAATGATCTGGCAGCAAAAACATCATCTTGCTTTTCGCCGCTGCTTTTCACATTGTGGCGTGAGTGTGGCATACCAAGCAGGGTGAAATTAGAGAAGTTGTACCAGGCAGCACTCCCCAACAAATTCATCACGGTTTATTAACAGCGCTCCACAGCGGCGGCGGCAGCAGCAGCACAAGACGAATCTCAGCCTTCATCAGCGTCACCGGTTTATGACTTTTCTAATTGCAAAGATTATTGAACCACACACTCGATCTGAGGGACTGCTGTATGTCAAGTTGCTTATGTGTGTGTGCAACCTCTTTGGCATAATTATTATTCATTATATGTATTATGTACATACCTAAATAGATAGATAGATATCTCTGAGTACACGCCTACCACCAAATGTGATTCTGAATTCAGCTAAAGATCAGTTGCAGTGGGTGCAGTGGTCCACATTTAATTTCTATCTCTCCTTCTCGCTGTGTGTCGTTCTGCTCTGCAACTGCTGAGGGAGCAGATGGATTATATTACATGGGCAGTTGGGGTCTCACTCCTGCCATCAAGGGCTGTATACAAGGCCAAGGAGAGAGGCATTAAGCTCCACAACTGAGAGGGAAATAGAATGCATTTTCCAACTATTATAATTGCACTACAGTCCTGGTCCGTTGTGTCCTTCAGCTTGACTCTGAACCCCCACCTGCCCCCGCAAAAAGCTCCCGTGCACATTGACCTCAGTGGTCAAAAGCAGAAATTAATATGTGCGACTCAGGAGGTAAGATGAAGAGGGAGGGAAAAAAAACTCTGTAATTGCGCCAGAAAAACAGATAGGTGGGCATGTTGACCGTGAGGCTGGCACGGCTCGTTAAGGCGGTCTCTAAAATACAGGTGAATTGTGCATGAGACCACAACGCAGCGCTGGGCTCATAACGAAACCTGTTCAAGGAGCACAGACCCGTGTGTTAGCCCGGGCGAGAGGGAACAACAAGGAGCGCTCAACGCGTCACGCGCTCACACATTTCTGTTTATCTAATTATCATTTTCTCTGTCTCCCCCGACTGAGTGTTTCTCCAGGAACTCTACTGGAAAAATAATTATAAATCGCTCTTTCACTGCAACACATTTTTCATCTCTTCGCTATCGCAAAGACAAACTGCCAAATGATGCACGCATAAATTCTCTCCTAAGATAGTGCTCACTCGGTGAATAGGTACCAGAGATTGACGCGCTGGCGAGGGAAACAATTTCAAATCATTGAAATGCAAAATTGAAGTAAAAAATGTCCCGGTGTTGTGGTGGTGTTTTATTATCCCTCCTCTTTTTTTACATTGCTTCATCCATCAAATGCCAAAAGAAGGCCCCTTATACAACCTCTCTTTCTGCATACTGAAGCACCAGCGAAAGAGATATATGTACAGTAACATCCAGGAATACAAGTATTTGACAGCTTTAGAGATGCTGGTGGTATTGAGCAATCTATATTACATGTCTTCTGATCAGATATGTTAATATGATTGACAGATGACATATCTCCAGTGACCACGCATGGAAATTTTTGGTATCATGCTTTCCCTGAACGATTTAAGGTTTGAAATGAGCTGATTAGCAAGACTCGTTCATTAGCCAGGAATCAAAGTTCTGTCCCAAAGGGATTTACTCTCGCCGTGATTTCTGACTATATTTTTAGACGTTGACAGCAACACACTTTGGAAATAAGCAAGAATAACTGGAAACCTTAGGGAGTACAAAAAAAGATAAAAATGAAAAATAATGCCATCTAGTTTCAACAAGATGAATAAAACGTGTAAGAACACAACAGATAAAAATAGCAAAATCACAACGTGCATGCAAACTATCTGTCAAGAATGTAATACAGTGGTTATTATGATGCACCATATGTGCAGCTATTGCTAATTTTATGTGAAGTTAAGTGTTGAAGGAGTATAAAAGTGCACAGCATGAATAATCCGGATCAATAAAGAAGACATCAAGCAGCTTGCTCGCGCTGCCAAGAGCCGCTTCAGCCTCGACCACAAACCCTGCTCTGTGCCACGGAAAACAGGACAGAGCTACAAACGCACAGATGTACAGTAAACTCCAGCTCATCATTCACGGGGAGAGAGAGAAGAAAGAGGCCAGAGGTGACGAGAGTGGGTGCTGTGGTTAGTCATAGAAAACACACAATGCTAAAACAGTTATGAGCAAAGACCCGGCGCTGGCTCCGTCTCCAGGAGGACTGAAGTAGACTGGATGGAACAGAGACAGGAACCATGGAGCAAAGCCGGTACACGGTCCTGAGACAAGGAGAGGGAGGACTGAATCCCTACCTTAAATAAAAGTTGATCAGCCCTTTGGAACCGTCCCGGCTGATAAAGTCTGTTTAAAACAGCTGCTAGTCTAAGACTAACTCAAGAGATTTTTGTAGCCCTAGTGTCTCAATTTATTAGGTGCCTCATGGTTCAAGTCCAACAACTCTGCCATGTTTGCTTTAGTTTATTATTGATATCAGTTAATTCCATTATGCACAACGTTGCAGATTACAGGTGGTACAAAAAAAGATAGCTCCAAAACCAAAGTTCAGACTGTAGGGTTTTGCTATAACTAGATATGTACTACAGTAATGCCAAGTAATAGTTTTAAACAAAACAGAGGTTTAGATGAAGCTTCTGTCCGTTAGATGCTTTACACACAAATCCGCGACCGAGGAGCTTTAAATACTCGCATGCCGTTCGTGTAACTGGCTATGTAGTTACCATGTCGGCCTAAAGCACGCTGCCAAAAGTACCTCCGTCAATAGTGCATATCTCGAAGCATGGAACGATGGATCGTCATGTGATACCACAAATCTTAACGTTACATCCCTATGTTAAACACGAAGCCATCTATTATTTACCTTCTGCTTTAGCCCTGACATGTAAAGTAAATGTTTCTTGGCGAGACCCAGGATCTTTGGTTTGTACCAAAATATCACATATTGCTGTAATGTGAATAATAACTCCACAGCATCACTGATAAAATATAGCATCCCTAAACCATAAGCATAAAAATACATGAATTGACATGTCAGTGTAAAATAGAAAGGAAAGAAAAGTCACAACCACAGAGGTCTCTGTGCTGATGGTTGGCAAACATGTACTCTATCATATTACTTTCTTGGCTGTATATACAGTTTGACCTGGTTTCTAGGTGTGTTTTGAACTTTTGATGTGCATGATAAGCAACTTTTAGAAAGTTTCTTTGTAGCACCAGTGCAGATAAAAGAAAAGGAAAAAAAGTTCTCCCTTCCATCTAACGTAATTCAGTCCAAAGTCTGACGAAAACAGAAATAAAGTCTTGTCTGAAGTCTGTTCTCACATCTGTCTATGTAGCTATCTATAAATTATGACACATCCTCGCACAGCATGGAAAAAAAACTTGGTGCAGCAATATGATAGTGGATAGGTGAGCAATCTGATTATGCAGCCCGGGCTGCATGTAAAGCTCAGGTTTGTTTTTTAATAACTACGTTCTTTCAGTGAATAATCTTAACTCGATTTTACCAATAGACCCCTTTTTTCTGCGTGTACGTAAGAACAGCGATGGCTTCATCCATCAAGTACAAACAACCATAATACAACCTCAACTCATTTTGGAGGACAAGAAAATAGAAAATAAAAAAAAAAGAGCCAGCATTGAGAAAAATGATGTGTGCCTTCAAATGAGCGCAGGAACCGTAAAGGAGATATCTCGTATCTCAACCCCAACATAAAAAGGATGAAAACTGTTTTCATTAAAGTCTAATAGGTCAAGTCTTTTATCTTCCCTTGAGGATCTGACATCTCCATGTCCGCAGCCAAAAAAAAAAAAGAATGTCAACCAAATTAAACCACCTCATCTGACAGTGTAAAGATCAGATGTTAACTGGAGTTTCAAAGGAGATTTCTTCTCTGCTTAAACAGTTTTAAATAGCTTAAATTTTTGTTGTGTTTTTGTTTGATTTTCTTTGATTCTTGAAGCTAATGCCAAAGTACCTTCCAGTTCTGTTCTTATAACGTCCACTAGGTAGAGTTTCCTGGAAAGCTGTCTTGAAGTTAAAGACCCCACTATATGTCTTTAAACAGGAAGTTAAACCCGCGGTCTCCATAAACAGCATTATATGTAAAGATACACTGTTACTGAAGCTTGCAGCAGTTCAACCCTCAAGTAAATTCAGAGACGTATGTGTTGCTTCATTTAAGTTTCTCTCCGCATCATTTTCCACATTCACTGCCCCAGGTGGCCATTGGCGAGTGTGTTCCTCATGCAGCGGTCTGAGCCCAGCAGTGGGTCTTCGCGGCAGGCTGAAGCGAGCAGATAATCCCCCGAGGGTCGCCACTGAAGACTCCCTCATCTCTCAGACCCAGTCACAGATTAATGGCCTGGTGGCTGAATTCAGACGCTCTGCCTTCTCCGATAATCAAAGGCAGAGCCAAGCACTGTGGAGAGGCTGTGTTTAAACACAAAGAAAAGAACAAAGTGAAAGTAGAGAAATTACAGTGTATCTGAAGTGGGACTTAAAGTAAGCACACGAATAACATTGATACATTAAAATGGGAATCTTTTGGTGGCATTTTTCTTTAAGACCGCAGTGTGATGCCGCATAGTCTATTTAAGCCCAAAATAAACTGATGTGGCGCATGAGAAAAATCAACTGTGGCAGCTCAGGCCTGTATGTATCTGCATCTTTTTCTTTTTTTTTTTCCTTCCTTATTCTGTTTATTTGCCTGCGAGTCCACTGATGTGCATGTGATCCTCATCCTGACAGTTCAGTGAGTCTCTGGTTGGGTGGGAGACTGAGAAAGAGACGGAGACATGCATTCCATTTCCGTAGATCTATTTCCAGCCCTGCAAAGTCGTGAGCACCGCTGTTGGCTTAGGCTCACATCTGAGTAAAGAAAAAAGCTCTCTGAAGCTTTTACAGTATACAGTATGAGTTGGGATTCTTGTTATTTAAAATTAAGCTGGAGTGATTTGTTGGAGTGTTTTATTTCATTGACGCCAAGCCTTCAGCCCTGTGAGAAGTGAGAGATAAGACAAATGGGAAATCCTGCATCCCTGCTAATCCCTAGGGGCACTGCACTTAAGTTGGAGCACAGGACCAAAGGATTTTTTTTTTCTTAACAGAAAACAGTGGCGACAGTGCGAATCGAACATCTGACACCGTTTCTTCTCAGTCTTCTTCACTGACTTTGGTTAAAAAAAGATTTACTGGCTACTGTTGTACTATTGACTAATACTTCCTAAGCTGTCTCGATGATTCTTTGGGACAGTTGGTGGCATTTTTCATGCTTCAGTCAAAACTAATTAGTGATTCATATGCAGTTCTCTTAAGCCAACTCCACAAAAGAGTCAGAAGGTCCCAGATTTTCAAGAACGTTGGATCCTGACTATCCATCCACTACTGATGCTACAGTTTACTGTTAAATCTAAAATACGAGAGCAAGAAAACCTTAGGATTGCCTTTAGCTTGAATAGTTTTCGTTGAATTTAAGGTAGATGAGCAAATTAATATTCATCCATTTCATTTTCTGTTACTACATATCCTCTAGAGGGTCACGGTGGGCTGGAGCCTATTCCAGCCGTCATTGGAAGACAAACAACCATTTACACTCACGTGCACACCTACGGCCTGTTTAGAATAACCTTAACACGGAATGTGGGAGGAAGCTGGAGCAAACCTCCGTGTTTGAACCCAGAGGCATCAGTGTAACCCACTACACCACTGTGCCGTCCAATAACATTGGAAAATATAAAAATACAAACGTATTCGGGTGGATATTTTGTTATCAGCTGGAGTTGCGACGTTCGCGAATGAACCGAATCTATTGAAGGGCTCTTTAAAACAAACGATGGGAACCGAGTTGCATTTGCGAGTCGCTCTTTTTGGTTTACTGTGTTTCAGCCAAAGAAAAAGAAAGAAAAAAATCTGGTCGCACTTTTGTGATGACAAAAGTGGTAAAGCAAAGTGTAACATTTGCCAGAATACTATTGTGGTATAATGGTGAGCTTAGATAGAGTATCTGTCCAGATACTATTCCAGCCCACCAATAGAATATAGTTCCAATGCTTCTGATCCAAATCTTACCCTATATTTTTTTCCCAGTGATTATTTCCCAAATAAAATAAGCTACCTCTTGCTGGCCTCTTGAAAATAAATAAATATCAAAATGATCCAGTCTTTTGAACGCCTTTTTGAAAGGAACGGATCCAAAAGATCCAGCGCCCTCTCAAGAGCTGTAAATCCCATCTCTATTATCAACCATTATTATTAATCTTGCGGTCAGTTAGTTGACAGGTTGGCATTTATTTTAGTGTCCATTTTCATGTCAACAGTGAATATATCAGCTATTGGAATGTATTTATGTCTCAGTGTTGTTGTGTACTGGCATAAATAACAACGTGTAAATGTTAACACGCCTAGGAGCATTAATTGGATCCTTGCAAGTATTGGCAAAAACCTCTTCAGTGTTTGTTCTTTGGAAAAATAACTCACCCACAGACCCGTATTGTGTTTGTTTCTGTTTGTACGGTGTTGGTTTTTAGTTGCTGGACAATCCAGCAGAGTGTGCGTCACAGGCGGACATCTTTTCAGCTCACTGTCCAGTGGATGCAGACATCAATCAGGATTAAAACCACAAAATTTGTCTTAATCCTGATCTGAACTCTTTAATCGCCTTGTTTAGTTTTACAATAATATGATGCTTTCCCTCTCTCAGCTCTAAACATGTGCGGCACTGACACATTTTGCCTATAACTTGGCCGTTTGGCATTTTGCCGTCCTGCCCGTAACAAATGAAGAGACAGAATAGTCTCTCTGAAAAATGCTGGAACAAATTGAACTAATCGTCTGTTTATGTGCCATTATAACTCCTGGTTGGTCCCTCAGGTTTCTTTTACTTTGACCTTTTATAATAGTGTTCACATTTGGACAAGCACTTTTTAAATGGCAGAACATCTTCAAAATGAGTTTTTCAGCTTCATCCAAATTAGCCGAGATTAGTAATTGTGGTTTATTTCGCAATTGATGATGGTCCAAAGTCTGAATGAGGAGTCTGACCTTAGCTATTCATCCAAGCCTGCAGTCAGGAAAACAACCCCATACCCCATTCCTACTTCAGTAGACACAGATTGATGGGTTGGGCACAGTAAGTGGTGCTATACATCATTAATAGCATGTGAAATAGTAAGGTATTTCTCTACCAATGCAGATAAGTACTATGTGGGTATGTAACTAACCTGCTCCCATGCTGTGAGCACATCCCACGTTTGAGGGCTTTATCGTTTCGAGGGCCAATTTCAATCTCTTCATAGATATTTGTCAGGCTTCCATCAATTTTGCTTCTTTCTTCTTAATGAGAGAACCCATTATTTTTACTCAGCTTCTTCATTTAGGCTTCAAGTGGTCTTTTCCTCCAGCTGGAATCAAAAAACACAGCGGGGAGCCGAGGCCTGCAGACAGCTAGACTGATGATGGAGAGAGGCTGCACCAGCATCCTTTGAGTTTCCCCCCGTGGTGACTAATTAACCTTTCAGGTCCCCGTCATCACTGCAGCACTCAAGTGTGTGTGTCTGCGCATGTGCGTAGGATCATACTAACACCATACGTATGCCTCCACAGGGGCCGGTGACATTTCCTCTGGACTTCTATCCCCCATTACTGAACCATCTTCTGTCCTTTCCCAGCTACTCCCCCTCCAGCAACACTGACTGCTTGGTCTCTAAAGTAAAAAAAAAAAAAAAGTCTTCATAAACCTCATTATGTACACAAACACAGCAGATTGGTTTCTTTACTTTAGTCTCACTGTAGGTACATAGTATTAATGACTCAACTGCCGCTAGCTATTTGTTATAATGGACCACAGAGGAGTTTTAATTTTCAAGTGGGTACTTCACCTTCTAAAGGTGGAGTCTTCCATTTCTATTTGACAAGACTTGATAAAAGACCCATCTCAGGCAATGAATGTCAATCTTTCAATATATATCCATGATAACTATTTTATTCTACCCTAAACAACTTTGACCAACTATAAACATGTGTTTTAGTTTAGCTTTATTCATTCATTTAATGAATTCCCGTGGGGTAAATACACATTTGCTGAAATCAGTGCCTAACCCTCCGTATATGGTTATGGCAAGGCTCACAGTAAAAGAAACACTGTCTTGGTGGTGTAGTATTTGCACCACTGACTGTGACTCCTTCTCTGTTGCAAAGCTTCAAATGTGTTTTTGTTTCTGTGAACGCAGTTGGATACGCCCCAAACTGAAACCAAAAAAAAAGAAAAAAGAAATCTGAAGCAAAGATATGATCAGTGGACGACAGTGTAGCTGCTTAGTGTCTGTCCTGCCTGCCTGCCTTTCAATTCATCAAGCCTTCCCTCCAGACATCGTTGTCTCCCTGCTGTATTCTGTCTCTTCATACCCTGTGAGCTTCCTCCAGCCATGGTGATGATTTTTATCTTCTGTCCCTTGCAGAAAAAAAAAATAATAAAAAAAATGGGAGAGAGGGAGTGATGGGCGAAGAGAGCACAGGAGAGAAGGGAGAAAAATACTGTTTTTGTGAGAGAGAGCACTCCAGAGACAGATACACCCAGAAGAGATCCCTTCAAGTGTCTTAGATCTGGTGGTAAAAAAGAAGTGCTGGTGCAGCAGAGGTGCCTCATTGGAAGATCAGTGCCTTCCCTTCTGAATGTGGAACTCAGGGAGAATAAAAATCACCTTTATGTGTCAAACACATTCAGTGTGATCATTTACACTGAGGGATCATGGGATCATCTTCTGGCCTATGTGATGGGGTCAGCAGGAGATTGTTTGAGGAATATCAACTAACTGGTTACGCATGCTGAACTTGAAGTCAGCGTTTCCCCTGCTATTGCTCACTTGCAACTTATTAAAGGCATTTACTAGCTGTTGACAGGCCAGTAGGAAACATTACTCGTGAGGTTTACTTCCTTTCCAGTAATGTCGATGTGTAAAACTGAAAAAATGAGACCCACACTGTAAAAAAAGCATCTACACAATGAAATAATTCATTCATTTTCCTTAACCACTTGTCCTTGAGAGGACGCAGAGGGGTCTGCTGCCTATCCAAGCTGTCACTGGGTGAGGGGCGAGGTGTCAGGACTAACACAAAGAGACAGACAACCATTCATTATCACTTCCACATCTACGGACAATTTAGAATCACCAATTGACCTAACAAGTATGTCTTTGGATTGTGGGAGGAAGCTGGAGAACCCAGAGAAAACCCATGTAGGCACAGGGAGAACATGGAAACTCCACACAGGTTTGAACCCAGAACCTTATGGATGTAAACACACCACACCACCGCGCCATGCACGATGTACATTTATTTAAAATTTAAAAGTCTTCAAAGCTGCCTAAAGAATTGATTTCTTTTTAAACTCCAGGAAGCATTGCTGTAAGCTGAACATCCCTGCACCAGAGAGAAGTCTTGCTCCTTCTTTCATTGGGTGCTCCTCATGAGGGCCAGTTTCGCTGATGATCCTGCAACTGCACTTTAAGGAAGTGCTTGAAACAGTATTGACTGACTGACTTACTTAAAGTAATGATGGACTGTTGTGTGCTTTTACCAGCATGGACTATTACAGTAGAGGAAGTTTGCTGAATGCCAGCTCTGCTGTAGCTCTGCACAACACAACTGATGATCTCAAATGCGAAATGAAAGCGGGATTTCCCACTAGTTAACTTGTGATAAAATTTGTTATTTTACTGGAAATCATTCCAGGTGACAACTTCATGAAGCTGGTAACAATATTACATGTAGTGTACAGAGACAATACAAGGCAAAAACTAGTACTAGGTGTTTATTTTACTACATGTTTTGTATTCTTTTATACATCTTTGATGAAATAATGCCTCTTTTTTATTTGCACATAAAAATATGACCAATATAGGCATATAGTAATACATTTTTACCCTGTTCACTTGTAGCATTTTCCCGTTAGGCCAGCAGTCCACTTTGAAGAATCTAAAATATGAAACACATTTTGCTTTGTTCAACACATCATTTCTGGAGAGCTCCTACCCTCATGATTAAATTATGCGGACCGGACACATTTGACGAGTGCAGTGAATGCTCAGCAGGGACCTGAATTCGCTGAGCCCACCATCTTCAGCTTAAAGACTTGAACTCATTCATAGTTTTGTTTTGACTGAGGTATTTGTGAATAGCTCGAGTCAGAATACAAATGTCCATCATCGCCCCAAGGCACGGCGTATAAATTAAACATAAAGAAATCTTCTAAATAAGATCAGATCCGAAACCACACCCACCACAAATAACGCTATCAAAATGGAATAACACAACAATACGAGTGAAATTGAATGAATCCGCATAAAACTAGCTCTTTCTTTTAGTTACAGGATAATCAGAAGAGACAGTGAATTCACAAGACTAAAACTATCCAGTGTTGAATTCTCAATATGTCAAGAAACAAGAACAAAACAACGCAGACCTGTCTGACTTCACTGCTTGTTGTTATTGTCTGCGCCAGCCTCCAGTTCAAATAGCCTCCAACACACAAACGCGGACGGGCACGCAAATGCATTTAGACACACTCCCAAACGCACAGCGACACACAATCTCATATGTGCACAGCGGTTGCTTTACTAGAGAGAGTGGGAAAGCTCTATTACTCTTCCTCCTCTCACAATTTCTCAGGGGGTCTTAAAAAGTAATGTGTTTTCAAATGCAGGGCTCCGGCTTGTCGCGGGCCCTGGCTAGCTGTGATATATGAGTTGAGAAACAAGCGAAAGGGCAGCCAAAACCATATGGAGCAGGGACCGGCTGTACGGTTTAGTCCCCCAGGTTTGCAAGAGTATGTTTCTGGGATGTGTTGTACACAGGTAACACAACAGAAAGAAGACGCTAAATAAATAAATACTCACATAAAGAGTGATAGGGAAAAATAGAGACAAAGTTACTGAAGCAGAAAGGCTTGAAAGTTTTGCTGAGTATAAGAAACTTCCCACTGTGGAGCTGCAGCTTTATGGCAGCCTGCAGAAAGATGGCAGAAGCACACTGCTTGGATATATGCTGTCAGAATCTTAGCAGATTCTGTTGTGCTTTAATCCAGTGTAATCCACTTTATTTCTTTTCACTCTACTCCCTCTCTAGTATAACCAGAGCCTTGCTTTCCACTTGACCTATTTGGTTCAATCCACTGTGACCCAAAGCATTCCATCACATATTTAGCACATGTGTTGCCCCAATTATTTAACAATAGGTTGCTGATTTGAAATGGTAAGACTATGAGTGCACTAAAAACCAAAGAAGTTGTTGCACACAGTCTAAGAACAGCGGGCTAACGTCAAAAGCCCGAGGAACAATAAGTAAAGATTGGTTTATACTCTCACAATGGATCTACATAGGGCCGACACCATGGGGACTGCGCGGTTTTGAATTCTATTTTGTAGGCAAAATGGGTGGGAGAAGAAATTTGGACTGGTTTGAAATCATTATGGCGTTTTTTTCTAATTGTTTTTTAAAGCTGGCATTTACTCTCCCCAAGACATTGTGTGTGAGAGTGAGTGCACTGAATGAGCACCGTTTGCGCCCCTTTCTAAAGAGTAGAGAAGCTCCAGTTTGTTGCTGGATGATTTCGATGCTTTGACCGCATTGATTCAAAGCAACGTTTTGCCCTAACTGCTGTATCTGGCATATTTTATCTTTGTATTTTGGAGCATTTGAACAAACAATACATTGAAAACAGCTACAGCAAACCTCTGAGAGTTGGAATGGCCATTAACTGAGCGTAAATTGTAAGTAGTGGTGATACTAGGTTGCTGTCCATCCTCCTATTAGAACCTGGATGTTACATGTAGAAATGTGCATATATTTATGATTGAATTAAGTCAGGAAACTATTTAAATTTAAAATTATACTTAATTTGTGTATTTTCATTGAGTTTATGTCAGACTACATGTACTGTACTACTGTACTTTTACATACTGCATGAAACCATGCCTGCTGTACCTAAACTGTCAAATATGTATAATATACGTACTATGAGCAGAAATCTTACTATATATACTGAAAATATGCATTTGGTATGGTAAGATATGTTTTTCCTTGGGCTGCCCACCCTGAAACAATTTTTATCTGCAGCCAGACAGACATCCTCTTAATTCCATAATCAGCCCTGCATCGCTGAAGGCAACATCAATAAGCTTCCAAATGTTCATGTTTATTTATTTAGCCACTGTCATGTAGTAGCACTGAATGCGTTTCTTCCCTCTTGTCCTACATTATCTCTCTTGATGTGCGTGCGGGGTCTTACAGCTTTCTTTGATTTCTAATTTGCGGTTTGATTCTAACTCCGGCCTGGTGATAAAGATAAGGAGATCTACCTTGTTTGAAATTTGTTATTAATCCACAGAGCCCAGATTGTTCATTTTAGCCTTGCAGCTGGAGTTCACACGCGTGTGGCCTGCATTGATCTGCGCGACTAACGACTAGCACCGTCAGTTTGGCGAGCGTCGTGCTCATGTTTACGTCCGGCCACTTGTTTTTGCATCAAGGAGATGAGCTGCAGAGGCTGTCGGAGAATGACATGCTAATTCACTGCTGCTAAAAGGAGTAAATGGGTTTCAGCGTTTAAGGTGGTGAAGTGTAACTATAGAGAGAGGAGAGAAAACCAATTAGAAATCCAATTAAACCTATAATCACTGAGAATCATGCTGCTTAATCTTGTCCTTGTGTTGTGAGCAAATAGTGGGGAAAAAAAAAAAATGGCTGGGTGATGCGATGTCACTTATGCCATGTGTGTACCCATGGATTTATCACATGGGTGTTTTTCCTCAGAGAGTTCCAAATTTAGCAACACTTCTAATCTAATTACTGCTTTCACATGGTGAAGAAAAACGCACACCTAATTAAGCACAGGACAGCTACACAATAGTTTATAAGTTGTTGTTGTTATTGTTGTTGTTTTTTTTAAAAAAAAGGAAACTAAGTGCACCGTTGAATAGCAGTGACACATTTTGCTTTGATAGTTTTTGTGTACCCTCTCATCAGAGGACATAATTACATAATAACATGTATAAAATGTGTTCGTACACACACATGAATGAGACCTTATATCCTTAACTAATTAGTTCCCCATTGTGTACAATAGGTTTATGAGCAAAGATTAAAACTCCAAAAGTGCCATGAAATCACAGTGGTGATTTAAAAAACAACTGATACGAACATGCATAAAATGCGCAATCTCAAACAATCCCACTCGCAACACAGACCAAGACCGTAATGGATATAAAATATATTGCACAGAATCTAACAACTAATATGTCCTGATTGACACTTTAACTTAAGCAATTTTCCTTCTCAACAAATTTCATCTAAAAGACTTCAAGGGGGGAAAAAATCACAAGAATTACATTAAATATTCACTTTCATTGCTATTCCATTCCACTTTTGAATTAAGCCTTGGGAAACACATATGTCTCAGTGGAATGGATATTCTTTGTCTGTCAAGTGTATCCAGCAAAATGGAAAGATACAGTTATTTGAGTTCAATTATTCTGATTTGAGAAGAGCAACAAGTTCTGCATGGCTAGATCTCGTTTTAGCTTGATGAGAGGAAAACCGCTGAATGGAAAGTCTGATGACGGCCTGTTTGATTTGTCTGCCCAACTAATCTGTTACCCCGTCCCTCCCTGCTCACCACCCGCTCAGTGTCTAGCTAACAGCCATATTGCCGGAATAATGAAATTAATGTTTTATGGGCCATTACTGGGCTATGACAAGACAGATGAGGAAGAAGAGAGGAGACAAAAGGAGGAACAGGAATCAGATCTTGAGGGAGAGCACAGAGCTTCCTCTTGAAGAGACAAACAACACCGTTGAGGATCTTCAAGGTCATACTGTATCTCTGACAAAGCTGCATAGTGCCAAGCAGGGATCAGGCATTGATATATCTGCAGGAATAGTAGTCAAGTCCACAAAGAATCCACCATCTGTGTTGGCCTTTGTTGCCCTCAGATTGCACAGAGCCTAACTATTACTGTGAGTCTCTTAAAGGGTAGGTGCTTTCTGAGGACTTTGTGGTTGGTTGATTTGGGCAAGCAAAAGAAATACATGTGGGCGTGAATGCCCACCAATTTTTTTGCCCACCTCAATCACAAGACAAGCAGACTCTGTCACCCGAGCAGACAATCACATGTGCTCTTCTGAAGGGTAATGGAAAGGAAAATAATCTCACCACTTCTGTTCAACAGGGCTCTGGGTCCAGTGTATGAACGGACCAGAGCTTGTACTTTTAAGGCGTACAGGACCAAAAAAGTGAGGTTGTTTGAATCTGTGCCAATGCTGCCCCAGACCTTCATCTTCTGGAGTAAGGCTGGATGCCTGGCCTGCTGCTGAGCAGTTGCAAAATGGCCCACTTGTTGAAGAATTGAGAAACCCCAGATTGTGGGCAGAACGCAGCCACCATCTCAGTGTGGACAAATGCTTGGAATACCAATTTCAAACACAAATCATCCATCACAGAAATGTAGGTCTGGGCCCAGGAGTAGGTGGCTTGTTCCTCTTGTGGATGACTCAGACCACTGCTTACAGTAGTGGCACTGAGTGAAGGTTTGGAGGAGGAAAAAAAAGCAGTTAACCTGTTAATTTAGCTATGTATGCCATCTGTGACTATTTTCTTTCCAGCCCATTCAAAACATCTATAAACTTTTTGCATCACAAGATGTAAATCTGCATGTAAAAACAACTAGATTAAATAGTATACTATATGCTACGAAGGTGAGGAACATAATGGCAACTAGCTGCCTATATTTGGAGTTGTGTGTCATGCATCCCGGATAATTATTATTTTAATACGTAGTTTCTGACAATACATTTTGGAGAAGAGACAAAACATTTTTCGTAGCATTAACAGTATTGTGAGGACGTGAGGAGATCAGCCTCAGCCAGTTACCTCCAGAGGATAAGACAGGTGCCAAGAAGCCAACTTAGTGGTGGGAATAAGAAATGACTACATCAGCAAGATGTAGTCATGGATGAACTGCTAAGAGAGTGTCTCAGTCAGTCAGAAGGAGAGGGCAGGTGACGAGGAGAAAATGAAACGATGTGCAGGATCAGGCCCCCCCCCGTGGGGAATATGCAGACGACCGTCACATGCAGACGGAGAAGGTGTCTGACATCAAAATATCCTATCTATGGCTGAAGAGTTTAGCCTGAAGGACAAGAGAAAGATTCTGATCAGGGCACAACAAGAACAGCTCATAAGCTCCAGATATTGAGAAACAGTGGTCTAGCAAAGAAGGCGAGCTGTGCAAAGATATTTCTAAGATAGTCCAGCACAAGGTAAAAGGTCTAGCAAGCCAGGACAGTGTACACTGAAAGGTAACACCGGGAGCCTGGGATAGTGCACAGGAACGTCTGTGCCGAATATGAGTCCCCAAGTCCCAAAGCGACAGATAGGGACACAAAGTGGTTGAGAACAGCAGAACTATGATCCTGTGGAACTTCAAGTTCCAGACTGACCACCAGCTGCTGGGTAACCAGCCAGGAACAGTGATGGTTGATAAGTAGCATCAGAGAGAAGAGGTCACTTGTGATATGTGCGGCCCTAACAGGTGAGGGTAACTTCAGCAGGAAGGTGTATAAGAAGATGGAGAAGTACCGAGGGCCGAAAGAACAGTCAGATGGATGTGGGAGGTGAATGTCCAAAAGAGAGCAGTCCTAACATGAGCTAAGGTACCGTGGAGAACACGGCTAGGCTAGGATCTGAGTTTGAGAGTGTAATACAAATGTGTATAGGTGTCTCATTGGGGAGGAAAGTATGCAGAAATGACTTTCTATTTCCTCCCCCCTTTTATTTTCTTTCATCCAATCAGATACACTGTGACAAGATATTAGGGACACAGCTTGAAGTCTGTATATCTCACCAGGCAAGGATAAACAAGACTGATTGAGTGTATGACTGGCTGATTCACTGGCTGACTGGCAGAAACAGCATCTAGCTGACAGACTGGCTGGCTGATTGGCAGAGACAATGTCTAACTAGCTGGCTGGTTAGCTGACTGACTAAATGTCTGACAGACTAAAAGATTGCCCATTGTGACATTGAAACTGATCCATTTGTTGTGTTTACTTTGGTTGAGGTGTGTATTCACCCGCACGAGTGTTGGGATATGATATCCTCCGTGCCAATTGACCCTATCTGTACGTGACAGTCTCGCAAAGTCTGCCCCAAACGCTGGCAAATGAGCTCGGCGCGCAGATGAGGGATTTAAAGAGGCAATCAGTGTGGAAGGGACAGTGGCGATGAAATGGAGTAAACAAGTCCCTTTGTCTTTTTACTCACACACACACACACACACACACACACACTCAAAGAACCAGCCGTCATTACTCTCAAGTGCAGCAAACCAGGAATAGTCACAAGAAAATCTATCTTCCATCACTTCATGAATTCATGAATTTTTCAGAGCTCACACAGCTCTTTTGAAAACTCACATTTGACTGACGATTTTACTCCCCCCCCCCAGATATCAAACAACTTAACACTTGGCTTTGGAGTAGTACTCGTTTATTAGAATATGTGCTAAATTAATAAAGCAATCGGCCTGATTTATTGCTCCTGCAAAGCAAAAACACTCGTGCTTGTGCACAGATAACACAAGGAAAGCTAATAAAATGTACAAATATGGGAACCGACGCTGTTGAATTGCGCGGGTCAACCAGAAAAGCAAAAACTTGACTGAAATGCTCACCTTCTCTAGGTAGTTACAGACAGCTGTAACACTGATAAGAAGCAGGAAGGTTGCGTATGATAGTGGCGTGTAGTAGCAACAGGAGCGAGGCCCGATATTGAGAACCTTCACAGACTTGGTTCACGTTTAAACTAAAAAATATCTTCAGAAATACATCCTCATGTCCAAGTTACAGTACATACTGATTCTGAATGTTTTTGTTTTCAAGATCTAAACTGGTGCTGCATTTTATTTTGTATTTGAATCAGCTGACTAATGCCCAAATCTTTAGGGCAGAGCTATTTGATTACAAATTCAGTTGGGCAGAATATTAAAATCAAGAAATGAAGGCCGGTCAGACATTTTAGGCATAAATTAAACACACAGGTTTGGCGTTTGAACTTGACGGTATTTGTCATAGGACATGTTTTAGACCTGGTATCATGTCACTACTCCTGTTAGCTCCCCTAGCCATGCTTCAAAATAATGTGTGGAGTGTTGCATTCACAGCCCTCCACATATCTTCAGTTCAGTTCAGTCCAGTTTATTTCAGTTCAGGTGGGCTGCACAATAGGCTTGGTCACTGAGGGGTTGGTCCTGGTCCACATGCGGCCCACCGGCCACTAATTGAATAGCCCTGCGTTAGGGAATGACAAAACTTATTACTATGAGAGTAAATGTGTCCGTAGTTGCTCAGTGGCTCTCTGTCAAATGAAATATTTGTTTTTCCAAAGACAAACCTTTAGTAATCTGACATAAACACAACATCAGATAGCTTTCAAAGATGTACACTATCTCGCTGATTTGACTGGCCGTGCACTTCAGTGCCATATAAACTGTGGTCGCTGGGAGTATAAGGCACAGATTTCTATCACCAGCTCTGCTCAAACTCTCCTAAAAAGCATCCGTAGACATACTCTCATTGATCAGGAACAAGTTGCTTGCTCATAAGTGTAGTGTTTGTTTTGTTTTTTTCCGTTTTTGTCAGATGTGACAGAGCTCATGAGGTTGATCTGCATGTGTGCTTGTCAACGCTGTACGCTCTGTCTTTGCACAGACAGACTTGAACTGGCTGTTCCGTGAGCTATTTGATGTGCAGGTGGGAGTCAGACGGTGAGGCCTGGCTCAGTTCACTCGGGCCATAAACACACCATAATTATATAGGAAGTGAATTACTGTGTTGATGATTACTTTGAAGAAGGACGGTATGGCCTCTTTATATTTTTAGAGCGATCGCATAAAATTATGCACACATGAAGCAGACATGAATAAAAGATGCGGCTGCCATGTAGCTGCATGCACATACAACGAACAGGCTGTTGTGTCTTAATTTTGAAGTACACTTGATAATTTATGTCATTTTTGATACAGTTACATCCAAAATATGTTTGGACACACACACGTTTTTTGTTGCTTTAGCAATTCACCAAAATATGCACAAGTTACAGTTTAATTTTTGCACTTGAATGAATAAATATTCATTACAATAGCCCAACCAAGGGTGCACACCTGGAAACTCTTTCTCCATGAACACCTTGCTTAGCATCAGTTGAAGTACGCTGCATATTCACTTCTCGGTCTTCTGTCGCGACATTGGTTGGCAAAAAGTACTATTTAAAAGTTTTCTTCTGTTAAATAGTATCCTCTGGTTTGTTTTCATGGTAACGTGAACTGGATAATTATGTTTTCTGCTCATTAGGCTACATATTTGCTGTAAATAGCAGGCTTTGGTGAAAAGAAAATGTGTGGAAAAAGAAATGCTGATTTTTGCTTAAAGTGTGTTGGGTTAGGGTTTTTTCCCTGGTAAGAGAAAATGTGTTTTAGTAGTAGTTTCTTATGGAAATATAAGGTCTATTCAGAGGGGCTACTGGTTTAAAAGAGGGTTTATTTTTTTGGTTACAGACAAGGTGATGTTTATTGCAATTTTAGGGAGCAGGATAACCCAGTGACCGTGCCCAGCTGTGCCATGGTTGTGGCTTTTTGTTTCCTTCCTTTATTTTGTTCGAGCCACTTTCCTTCCTCGTGTCCCGTTCAGTTTTACTTCCCGTCTCTGTTTTGTTCCTGCTTGTGAATTCGTCCGCTCTTCCCTTATTAGTTTCACCTGTGTCTTGTTTCCCAATTAGTCCTGAGTGTATTTATATCCAGCCCCTCACCCTGGGACCTTGTCAGTTTGCTGGGTGTCTCCTCTTGCCTTGTTCCTTGCACCTTTGTGGTTTGTTCCTAGCACAGTTTGTCGTATCCCTTGTTTTCACTTTGCACTTATTTGGACTTTTTTGTTCCGCCTGTTGTGTTTGGTGCTTTTTTTGAGATTACCACAAGCTGAGGTCAAGGCCGCCCCGCTGAGTCCACTGGATGAACAGTCGTGTCCACATAAAGGAAACTAATTGGAAACAAGAAAGCAGTCTTCGTCTGCATTTCTATTCAGAACCTTAATAACAAGACTATTGTTTGTGAATGGATATGATCCATCTTAGCTACATTGTATCATCTTACAGTCCAGTGCTTTTCCCACAGTCAGCAGTGCTGGGTGTTGTTTGCGTATGGAATAAATAGGATCCATAAAATCAAATGTGATTAAGTTTAGCTAATGAAAGAACAGTAATATCAAACCGAGCCACCACTTGTACGTAACCGGTCTGTTGCTTCTTTCTCATTTTCACAGTACAGAGCCCTAACTATATAAGAAATTCCAGTTCTCCAGGAGCCAGCATGCATAATGAATGTCTGTTTAACTTGATACATGCCGCTGTGGCAAGCTGCTTTGCGTGCAGCTGCTCCTGCCTCTGTCTTGTGCGGGGTCATGATGAAGCGATATTTTTTTGACCGATTTTGCATGTGTTCTAGCGTCTTGAATTCCTGAGCACACCTCAGCACCGCTCCTAACACTGTGGTCGCCAACCCCCCTTTGCTTGGCGATTCAGCTTGGGTGTGGAAGGGTAGCCTCGGCTTGCCTCTTGCCCTCACTGCTGCCACAAGACAATCACACACCCCGTCAATAATTTATAATGAGAGGTGTTTCTTTCATTTCAATATTCCGGCACAAATGGCATTTTAAGAGCCATCTTTGTTGAGTAAAAAGTATGTCTTCAATTATTTATTTCTAAAGGCTTTTGCTCTATCTGACTATTTTTTTCCCTGTTTTTTCCCTTTTCCCCCTCTCTCCTTCTTCTGCTCCACTGGGCCTTGGTTGGTTGGTGCCTCTCTCTCCCAACGCTGTATTTCTCCTGGCCACTCAACAGGTAAGTTTGTTTCCTCTCACCATATTTATAGAGTCTTGCGATGGGCTCACCCCTCTCTGTTTTATTCAGTGCTGTAGGCTGGGCGCTACCTGTCGTTACCTGACACAGGGACAGGTCTTGGATCTCTTGCGGGTCCCGCTGAACAGAGACTATGGTCACTGATGTGCAGCAGGAAATCTTTGGTTTCACAGTGTTTATTTTCTCTGCTTTGCTAAAGTGGCTTTATGGACGCTGCCTTGTCAGGACCTCATTTGGCTGGCGAAACGCAGCCCTTGCATTTGAGCACAGTTATGGTTGCAAACTTAAACACCAAATCCTTTATTCTTAGCTTTACGTGAGCAGAAAGGGATGTTTTACTCCCGTAAACCTGAAGCACAGACTTGTTTTGCGATGTTGGGAGAAAAGACTGCGGATGGTGCAGCATTCATCTATTAATTCATTTGCTTCAATGAAAACAAGCAGTAAACAGATACAGTCTGAATTAGTTACTTGTTTTTTTTTTTTTTTTGGTGTCTGCTGCCTACAGATTCTCAGAATACCAGGTCATGTTGATCTGTCCAGTGACTGCAGCTTCAGAGCTACGCATGTAGCCAACAAAGCCCTCCAAATTTGACTCATTTGTGACATGACTAGATTGCTATGCCCTGTCAGTTAGTGGTCCCTACACGGCTTCAGACCATAGACAGTATAAAGAATGCCTCCTCCTTCCATGTACACAAGTAGTAACGATGCTAGACAAGTGAAACCTCATTTTGTTTCAGCAAGCATCAGATACACATCAGCAATGAAGCAGCTGTAAAATCTCACAGGCAAAAACTTGCAGGTGTGTTCCAAACACCAATACGACGCTATTTTTCCTAAAACACTGTGAGATTAACAGTCCACAGTATGGTTTCTTAACGTAATCTGTATATTGTATGAATTCGCTGTTATCGACACTTTGAATTGATGCCAGAATAAAACCAGTGTAGCAGGGCTAACGTGGTGGTTACTATACGGTGGAGAGTGGAGCTAACCGCGGGGCTAAGCTAGCATGCTAATGCATTGTTAAACATGCTGCTGTTATATGGCTAACGGACACTTTCAGTCTGTCTGTATGTTAGTTAACTGACTATTGTTTAGCTGTTGTCATTTATATTTTATTAAGTTTTCTGTTTGTTGTGTGTGCTATCGTGGAACAGTAGGCTAACCCATCTAGCCTGTTGTCTGCTAACTGGTACAGCGTTACCTTGTCTTTGTGTAAGAATCTCCATTAATGTATTTTAGTATTTAGTGCTCTAATGCATGTGGCTTGAGCTTTTATGGGTCAACCGTATGGCCTGATGTAGCTTCAGGAGCTGCCGTACTCTACGATACACTGAACGGTTGCAGAGGCAACACTACCCATGTCCGCCCGGGTCCTGTGTGGGCGTATCTCCCAGAGGAGAGGGGCGGGTTCACAAGAGGCAAAATGTCTCACTGTGAAAAAGGCTGTTATTGACCTGGTGAATAGGGCCTGTTTAACACAGTCATTGAGAATCTTTAACCAAAGCCTGAAACAGAGATTACATCAAGTCTTGAAAGAAACATATCAACTTGTGGAAATGGCCACCTTTAATATAATTGCACATACTCACGGACAAATGGGGTCCAAGTCGTCAATGAGAAAAATACAGTCCACAGTACTGCATGAGTTGCCACTCCACTGCTCTACCAAACCGGCATAGCTGATTTTCCCCAGATATTCCTCACACTTATAGCAATTTTTATAGGGAGCAAAAAGGTGGTACTCAACCTATCATATACACAGGCCTACACATTTTACGGAGGCAAAACACATGTATATATCAGGTAATATGTTCACTGGATTTCTGGAACGATGACATTAATGATTCAGGTCTTATTATTTTTTTCTATGACGCAAATATGTACATGATTCACAGCCTGCTGATGCATCTTATGAATATCAATCTGTTCCCTTATTTTAGTTTTTCAACAAATGAGCATCTGAGTAGAAATCAATGTAATATGTGGAGAGGAGAGTGGTGACCTCTACGACCAATAAAACTATTACAACATCAGAGATAATTTTGACAATTATGATGCAGGCTGAAATCAACACGCCAACTCCTGAGCAGCATACTCTACAAGCTGGGGTAGAAAAAGCAAAGTAAAACTGTCTGATAAGGGTAGCTGTTAACATTTTTCCTCTGCAGAGCGTTTGAGGAAATCTTGTCCTACTGAAGAACCATTGATCAGGAACAGTTCCTTCTTTCCTAAAAGGTTGTACTCAGTCACTGAGTGTCACACACAGTCCTCGAGGTTTGCTTCAAACTGCATACTTAGAAGGAGAAAAGCCTCATCCTGTCATTTATAGTCCACTCTTTATTCCCCGCACAACTCTTCTCCGGCATCTATTCAAACATGGCAGCCATGCAGCAAAGACCCACATGCCGACTCTCTTGTTGGTTTGTGTCATGGAGAAAAAAAAATAAAAAGACTTCCCATATTGTACGGAGTTAATCCTTCATTGGTCTAATCTTCTTAACCCTCATTGCTTGTGTTTGCTTGTGTGATACGGATGAAACACAAACATGCTAGATGATTAGTTTATGGAGCTTGTTAGTTTGCAGGGCCATTTCATCGGCTGGGTCTCAACCAGCCGTATGCGGCAGCTAAAGCGAGCCAGGAACTTTTTGAAAGGAACCAGGCTCGTGTCTACATTAGTGCTCATTCAGAGGGCTTATTTTCCCAGCGCAATTCAGGGTCTTAGTTGTAAATGTACCTAAACCATACTGCCACACACGTGTCGGATTTAAGACAGTCTTGACGTTTTGGTAAAAAGAGAACAGATCAAACCTTCAAAAATAGAGAGGATCAGTGCATTTGTCTGGGTGAAGAATGATGTCTCACGCTGATCGTGGTTGGAAACCAAACAATGTCAGCGTGCAGAAATGACAGAACACAAAAGAAGTTCTCGGGGTATACAGACATATCAAGAGGAGGTTTTTGAACATCGTGCCATTTCTTTGACAGCAGCATAGTATAACATTTTAAAGGGATGAATGGAAACGGAGCATCAGAGGACTTCGAGTTTAAGATTCAGGATGACATTATTATTTCACTGAAGGCACAGTGTGAGATAACAAATGTAGGACAGTGAATACTTGGCTACAATTTGGATGGATGTGAAGTGCAGCTTGACTTTTTGCAGTCAGGAGGAGTAACACTCGAAATGAGTGTGTGTCAATGGCATAGACTCAAACGCTTTGTTGTTTGAGTCTATGCCGGTGCCACGAGGCTATTGTTTGAGAACAATACCTTACACTGAAAGCAAAATGTAAAAAACCTATAGCGTCTCACGCCAGTGCATTCAGCATTTCAGTTGTCATGTACTGTGTTGTAGCTGAGCTTGGTAGCCAAAGGGCAATTGACAAGATGCTGTTATAAATCCAAACTGTTCTAATAAAACACTCATTCATGTCATAATTGGAACTAAAATATGAGTTTATGAAGACTGATAAATCTGGACTGTAGGATTTGTGGATAGTTTCTCCATACACTGTAACAGGAGAGTATGTGCACCACATACAGACGATAAGGTTTTTATTTAGAGCCACAGCAAAACACATGCAGTGAGCGATCTGTGAATGTGCTATTTCTGTTGTTCTCACAATCACTCTTGTTTTCTGGTCAGCGTGGTGCCAACAGCCTTTGAACTGATACAGTACCTGCAATTTCAGAGCCTTGGATTCTACGTTATCTCTTGTCCACCGCAATTGCGCTGTTCGTAGCTTATTTTCATATTAACATACTGCTGATTTGTTAGTACTTTTGAAATGTGTTGGAAAAAGTCAGGTAAGAACACAGACAGCCGCAAAATCACCATGGTTTCAGCTTGTCGTACCTCAGAAAGGTATCACTGAGCTTTGATGAGCTGGAAATTGCACCCTGCGATGGCAATGCACCGTTTTTATGCTGTGTTTCTGTCAACATCTCAACCAGTTCAAATGATTGAATTAGATCTGAGCACGGTGCAGACGCCTGCCAGTATGCAAATGTGAACACACATAAATAAAAATACAGGTTTAAGTGCCAGACACCGTCTGGGATAAAAGTATTTTAAAATATAAAGGTTGCATACCTAATCCAATCTCCCTCACACTGTCACTGTCAGATTATATTTTTAGAGAATGAACTCAGTTCCACCCGAAGATTTTCTTCAGTATTTCTTTGCATTTCCAAATCCTTGAAGCACTCTTGAATGTAAAGCACTGACTTGTCTCTCCATATTCTACTCAGTTTGGCTCTGGAGTACCTGCAACTGTGCGTGCGTGACTTATTTTGACTCCAGAGGATCTGCAGGTTGCAGCTTTAATGGTATTTTCCATCGCCTCGCTGTTGGAGACGTCTTTATGGATGGATGTGTGTCTACTTTTCCTCACTCGCTGAGGAGGTGGCCACGAGGGGAGACTGGAGGGGGTGTTGGATGGGGCTGGGGGGCAATAGTGGAGAAAACAGGGAAAACAAATTTAAAGAGTAAGGCCACTAAATAGAGAGAGTAGTAAGGTAGATGGAAAGAGAGAGAGTCTCAGCTGACTACAGACATAAAGGGAGTGGTTTAGATAAAAAAAAAAGAAAAAGAAAGAGGAGACTGGGGGTGATTAAGACTTGGGCCTGAATATAAATTCAACAAAAATTGATCGTGCAGGATGCTTAGATTCTCTCAAAACGATTTCCTTCTTCATTCTCTGGTTAATACTCTTCCCTTTCACTTTCTCCCACCATCTTCCTCCATCTTTGTTCTTCAGCCACGAGACCTCTCTTAAGTGATGTTCTCCACATCCACAGATTCTGAATGCTAAAACCCTATAATGGCAATGCTTCGTGAATGCTTCTCTGCCCACGTAAAGATACATTTTATGCATCCTATACGTTAAAGGACACAAGTAAATCAATGAATATGTAGCATTTCAGCAACCTAAGTCACTAGAAAAAAAGTGCAGAGCAAAGGAGTTTTCTGTGTACCCTCACACAGGCCTAATCCGAAATCAACTTGGCATTTTATCAATTTAAACCTGTCATTCAGCATTTAGCTACTCTCTTTATTAAATTAAACCTGAAAAAGGCAGATGTGACATACTGTAAGTGGATGAGCTTATGATAACTTTTAAAGTTCATTGTGTAATAGAGTAATAACTCTCGCTAAGTATCTGGCTAGCATGTTCCATGTAGTAACAAATAATGCAGTCCACATATTAAAGTACTGTGATGAAATGGAAGAATAACTTCAACCATAGACCTTTCATTATTGGTGTTATAAATCAGACCTGCTGTGAACCTATCCAGGAGGGATCCAAGGTTCTTAGCATGATCATTTTTCTGACCTATGATGTTTAATTTTAACTATTTCCTTGTAGCCGGTGGGAAGTAAAATGTTAACTGAATAACAAAACTTCTCAGTGCCACTATTCCTGGATTCTGAAATACCCAGAATTGGAAGGCATATTTGAGCTGTCACGTCACATTTACAAAATCTGATGTGATTTGGTTAATGACAAACTTTCACGTGGCCCCTTTCAAAGCATGAGTTGATTACTTGTCAACTCTCAAAAGACTCGGTGACCAGTAAAAAAAGAAAAAAGGGTGTACAAAAGAGAAATCAGGACAAAGTAATCACATGTGGAGATAAGAACAGTCTTTAATCATTCAGTCATTCATTCATCCATCCTCTGTAGGGCGAGAAGCGGGGTACACCCTGGACAGGTCTCCAGTCTATCACAGGGCTAACACAGAGAGACAGACAACCATTCACACTCACAGGCACACCTACGGCCAATTTAGAATCACAAATTAACCAGGAGGAGAGAACTCATGCAGACACAGGAAGGACATGCTGACTCCACACAGAAAGGCCCCAGTTAGCCTGGATTTGAACCCGGAAACTTCTTGCTGTGAAGGTTCCGGGTTTGGTACCTTCGTGACTTGCTGTGTGTTCTTGCGGCACAGTGGCTAACCACCACGGTACTGTGCCACCCCTGCTTTGATTCATATATTAATGTAACCATAAAGCAGATATAAAAGAGAAAATGGCAGTATGTGACAGTTTTTACAGATGTTCATTATATATAATGGCCATCTAATTATTTAAAAAAAAACCACATTTTTTTCAACTTCTTTTTTATCTTTTATCTTTTCAGATATCATTCGTGCAGACCAGTATTGCACCACTAAGTGTTACATGAGTTAATAATTAAGATTATACACAGTCTGAGGATTAATGCCGACATGCACTACCTCTGTATGAATTAATTGAAGGTTTTAGAGCTGCTTGGATCCCTGTTAAAATACTACAGAGATCAATGTGCTTCTATCTGATTGGCTATATCATTAAAGCCATGATATAGCAATGTGCAATATTTTTTTGGCCAACTAAGTCCATGTTATTGAAGCTACAAGACTCCTTCATGTCTGACTGCCACTCTGCAAATGGCTTCATGCTTTCCTTACTTTTTGTGCTTGTGTTTGAAACTAAATGCTCTGGCAGCAACAGAAAGCACTAATGGCTCAATTATGATACACGTGAAGTGATCGTCAGTCTTGGTCACAGAAAGTACTTTTTACGGACCAGATGCAGAGCATCTGTATGCATGACACTTCGATCCAAAATGCGCCATCACCATTTAAGAACCAAGCACTCACAAGATAGCCTTCTGGCATGGACAATTTATTTTAGATTTTTAGCTTTGGAAACACTTCTTGTAACCATAGTCTACATGTATCATCTCGCCACCTGCAAGCAGGAACAATATTAAAATTGCAAATCATCAAGACTTTCATCTAGGCTCACCACTTACATTTACCAGTGAAGCAGACACAACCACTGGATAATGATGCCGAATTGAAACATTAAAAGTCCTGTTTTTATATTCATAGTATCCGTATACATATGGATTTTTTAAATATTTTTTTCTATACCCCTTCAGTGCCCTAACAGACCTGACTTTATACACCGCACCGACCAGGCATAACATTATGACCACCTTCCTAATATTGTGTAGGTCTCCCTTGTCCCTCCAAAACAGTTGTGTCTCATCAGAGAATGGACATGGGCCTTCTGAGGGTGTCCTGAGGTGTCTGGAAACAGAATGTTGTTAGTGGGTTGAGGGGAGGGGCCTCTGTGGATCATCCCACAGATACTTGATCAGTTTGGGATCTAGTGAATTTGGAGGCCAGGTCAACACCTTGTGCTGTTCTTCATGTTTTTTGAGTTGTTCCTAAAGCGTTTTTGTGTCTGTGTCAGAGTGCCCCATAGCAAGGAGTGTCATTGCTATGGGGTGGGGGTGCCTGGTCTGGTCTAGGTGGATGGTACATGTCTAAGTAACATCCACATGAATGCCAGGTCCAAAAGTTGTTCTCGACAAAATAATAATAATAATAATAATAATAATAATAATAATACATTTTATTTATAGGCGCCTTTCACGACACTCAATGTCACCATACAAAATTGTTTAAAATAAAACACAATTAAAGTACAAGCATATATATAGAACATATAGTTGCATACAAATGACAGATAAAATGGGAGATAGAAGTGAGACTATAGAATGGAGTAGGCCTGTCTGAATAAATAAGTTTTGAGCTGAGATTTGAAGGTGGTGACTGAGTCTGAATTTTTTAAGTGTTCCGGGAGGGCATTCCAGAGGCAGGGGGCTGAATGGCAGAGGGCTCTGGACACCATGGTGGTCAAGCGAGCATGTGGAAGGGTGAGCTGTTGTGATGAGGATGACCTAAGAGTGCGGGCAGGAATGTTTATGTTGAGCAGGTTAGTGAGGTAGTGAGGGGCGAGGTTGTTTAAGGCCTTGAAGGTGAGAAGTAGGATTTTGTAGGTGATATGGAATTTGACAGGAAGCCTGTGGAGTTGCTGCAGGACCAGTGTTATGTGACTTATGGAGGGGGTTCTGGTGATGATTCGTGCGGTGTAGTTTTGAACCAGTTGTAGTTTACGGATGGATTTGTCAGGTAAACCAAATAAAAGGGAGTTGCAATAGTCCAGACGGGACGTGACCAGGCTATGGACCAGAGTGGCAGTATTGTCAGTTGAGAGGGATGGACGGAGACGGGAGACACTGCGTATAGGTGAAAATAGGCTGAACGGGTGATATTGTTAATATGAGAACGGAAAGAAAGAGTGGTGTCAAGGATGACACCCAGACTCTTAACCTGGGGGGAGGGGGAGACTGGGGTATTGTCAATTTGAACGGAGAGGTTAAGATGGCCAATGTTACTTACTTCTCCTGTCAGTGGTCATAATGTTATGCCTGATTGGTGTACTAATACAGTTTAAGCGGTTGTCTTTTCTGTTCCAACATATTGTAATGAGTTTTATTTTATTTCTTTTCTGTTTTGTATATATTTTTTTTATACAAAATACAAACTCTACTTCTGGCACATTTCTTGTGTCACACTTTTAAATCTTTTTTGCGTGTCTCTCTACAGTGTTAAAAAAGTGGTTAGACTTTTGGGGACAGATGGTCCTTCATCGAGATCACATGCCGTGAAATAACACGGCAAAACCACAAAATATGTACTGGTAGCATACAACATGACCAGGACTGTTACTCATATGCTGACAGATGATACCATTTTTTTTTTCTTTTTCTTTTTTTTTTTTTAAATTTAAAAGACCTCTTGTATGATTTGTTCACTAATTTGTAGTACTCTATATTCCACTACTATACTACTACATAAAAGTACAGTACCAATATTGTATGTGCACTATTTGTTCCCCCCACAATAGTTGTATCAAATCCCCCACTGGTTTCTCATAAACCCGCGATTCCCATGATTGTTCTGTGATAAGACAGAGGCACAGCTGGTGGGCTTCTGGTTTTCCCTTCAGCGATCTGCCTCAGCTGAGCTTAGTTACTGAACATATGCTTTAGGTTGTTAAGTTGCTACATTTGCATCCTAAGCACTCCTAAAAGTATACTTTTAGAGTGTGTAATGTGCTTGATTGTGTCAGTGTGATTCATTATCCCTCTGAAGTACACTATATTACCAAAAGTATTCGCTCACCCATTCAAATGATCAGAATCAGGTGTTCTAATCACTTGGCCTGGCCCCAGGTGTATAAATTCAAGCACTCAGGCATGCAGACTGTGAAACAAGACATTTGTGAAAGAATGGGCCGCTCTCAGGAGCTCAGTGAATTCCAGCGTGGAACTGTCATAGGATGCCACTTGTGCAACAAATCCAGTCGTGAAATTTCCTCGCTCCTAAATATTCCACAGTCAACTGTCAGCTCTATTATAACAAAATGGAAGCGTTTGGGAAAAACAGCAACTCAGCCACGAAGTGGTAGGCCACGTAAAGTGACGGAGAGGGGTCAGCGGATGCTGAAGCGCATAGTGCAAAGAGGTCGCCGACTTTCTGCACAGTCAATTGCTACAGAGCTACAAACTTCATGTGACCTTCAGATTAGCCCAAGTACAGTACGCAGAGAGCTTCATGGAATGGGTTTCCATGGCCGAGCAGCTGCAGCCAAGCCACACATCACCAAGTGCAATGCAAGGCGTCGGATGCAATGGTGTAAAGCACGCCGCCACTGGCCTCTAGAGCAGTGGAGACGCGTTCTCTGGAGTGATGAATCACGCTTTTCCATCTGGCAATCTGATGGACGAGTCTGGGTTTGGAGGTTGCCAGGAGAACGGTACATTTCAGATTGCATTGTGCCAACTGTGAAATTTGGTGGAGGAGGAATTATGGTATGGGGTTGTTTTTCAGGAGCTGGGCTTGGCCCCTTAGTTCCAGTGAAAGGAACATTGAATGCTTCAGGATACCAAAACATTTTGGACAATTCCATGCTCCCAACCTTGTGGGAACAGTTTGGAGCGGGCCCCTTCCTCTTCCAACATGACTGTGCACCAGTGCACAAAGCAAGGTCCATAAAGACGTGGATGACAGAGTCTGGTGTGGATGAACTTGACTGGCCTGCACAGAGTCCTGACCTGAACCTGATAGAACACCTTTGGGATGAATTAGAGCGGAGACTGAGAGCCAGGCCTTCTCGACCAACATCAGTGTGTGACCTCACCAATGCGCTTTTGGAAGAATGGTCAAAAATTCCTATAAACACTCTCCTCAACCTTGTGGACAGTCTTCCCAGAAGAGTTGAAGCTGTAATAGCTGCAAAAGGTGGACCGACATCATATTGAATTCTATGAGTTAGGAATGGGATGGCACTTCAGTTCATAGAATGAGTAAAGGCAGGTGAGCGAATACTTTTGGTAATATAGTGTATCTCTAAAAACGCCTATTCAGTTTGGCGCATCAGGAAGAGCTGACCCCATGCCAGATCCTATGAATATTAAGCAAGAAAATGGAGTTTGGGGGGACAAGACTGCAAGATAATGAATGTGGGCTGTGAACGGGTTGGGCAGGTTGAAATGCAAGGAATGGCTGGGGACAGGGTGAACAGAGAGGAAGGGGTTAAACGTCCACATCAGATATCGCACTATGCAATTCACAACATTGCCCTTTATCTCCGTCCACCTCCACGGTTGAAACCACAGACACTATCCTATCCAGATGAAATCCTGCAGGTGGCTCACAGACAGGAGATCTACCTGGAAGCTCACTATTTCTGTTTCACGCGTCCTCTCCCTCTGTGCGGAGCGGATCAGGGCCAAACAGAGCAGTTGGAGCAGTGATAGATGGAAACGCAGTGTGCCTCACATTGCCTCCCATCCCTGACAGCAAGATTAATCTTGACTCTTCAACCCCTGATCAAAGTCCCTCGCCAGCACCACCTCTTTTCACTTCTTTTCATCTCCTTTCCCGTTCTGAGGAGGACAGTTTAACCCAAAACGGATATTAAAATATATTATATATATTTTTAACTTTACTTTGCAGCAGGAGTCAAACTTTAAAGGGATATGCCACAGATATTTTAAACCTATGAGGGTAATTGAACAGCGACAGAATGCAGAGATAACCAAACATTAAATGGATGCCCTGCCAACTTTACACAGTTCTACTCTTGAAGAGCAGCTTTATGAGGGATACTGCACAACCTGCAAAAGCAGCTGACTAAAGTGCGTAGTTGCGGACAGAGAAATAACCCTAAGACGTCATGACGGTTATGTCACATTGGGCTTCAAATAGACTGGATTTCACATTTCACTGAAAGCACAAAGACGCTGACATTCAACAGATTCAACAAGTTCACACCATCTCTGTTACTGTAGACAGCGAAATCCCAGTTTTACCACATCAAACCGAAAACTCTCAAATCTTGGTTTTTATCTTGAATATTCTGACAGTGATGCTTTTTTGTCTCATCGTGTCACTTTCCCTTCACTGCCTTCCTTCCATTTCTGCCTTCAGTACATCAGGATGTGACGCTCTGATGCTCTTTGACAGGCTACACTTGGTGAATGTTTGCATGTACGCTGTTATGTACATGGATGTTTGGCAAGCGGTTCTTGCGGTATGTATTTGTGTACAGCACACATGCTGTACACATGCTACGTCTGTAAATGTAAAGTTTACTTTACCTTTGCCTTTGTCTGTAAATATGTGTGTTCCTGCATGCCTAGGAGGGGTTCTGTACTCCGGAAAGCTCAATTCAACAGGAAAAAAACAAATATTTCTCCCTGGGATTGCCAGCATTAGGGGAGTGGCAGATGAAATGGAAAAACAGAAGCACAAACATCTTCCCCAGAGCTAGAGAGCAGACACAGTGGAGGATAAAGACAGGAAAAGAACTTTTAAAATTTCACACTCAGTGGTTTGCTTACTATTATAAGAAAATCTGCTACTTATTTTGCACCTGAGTTTGAATCTTATCACAGTGGCTCTCAAATCCACTGTAACCCACCAACCAGCTCACATCTCATATTGTTCAAATCTAAGGCCCCTGTGGAGATGGATGTCTAAACCCAACTCTGAATGGTATGATTAACATCACCCTACTGTGATGTTAATCATACCTTAAACAAATGAGGTTCATATAATAGTTACAGTATGAATATTACATCGCAGGTATGTATTTAATAATCTAAAGGTGAGAGTGTACACCGATCAGCCACAACATTAAAACCACTGACAGGTGAGGGAAAATAACATCAACCATCTTGTGACATTTCAATGTTCTGCTGGGAAACTTTTGGAGCTGGCATTCATGTGGATGTTACTTAGACATGTAGCACCCACCTAGACCAGACCAGGCACCCCCACCTCATAGCAATGACACTCCTTGATGGCAGCAGCCATCCCCAGCAGGATGCAGCCTGACACAGACACACACACAAAAACACTTTATAGGAACAACTCAAAAAACATGAAGAACAGCACAAGGTGTTGACCTGGCCTCCAAATTCACTAGATCCCAAACTGATCAAGTATCTGTGGGATGATCCACTGAGGCCCCTCCCCTCAACCCATAGGACCCAAAAGCCCCCACTAACAACATCCTGTTGCCTTGTGGATGCACAAAGAGACCTACACAATATTAGAAAGGTGGTCATAATGTTATGTCTGATTGGTGTATTTACCAATACACTGTAAAAACTGTTTAATTTAGAATTATTGCAAAATAAGTCAGATTCTTTCAATAAAAGCAATTCATGACAATGAAATGATCAGTTCACAAAGATAAAAATGAACCAGCACTAACTAAGAGCAAAATGCATGTCTCTAATATGCCTACAGCACTGTGGTATTTAAAAGACCAGCGCACGATCCAGTGGGCAAGATTTTGAGGTAGAGATATTCATAATTAAGTTGCATACAGATAAAAATAGTTGTGTTTCTGTTAGCTTAGAATGAGGCCCTTATAGCAACAAAAGGAGTGGGACTTCCTCCATGCCTGCAGTCTTGCATGTTAAACAATAAAATAAGATGGATAATATTGTTTCCATGTAGGGAAATTCCAATTGACAGAGCAGCACTGGGAGTTTACATTTTGAAGGCATCACAAGTACTTTAACTGGCTGGTGTTGGTAAAATATCGGATGACTATGGCCTCATGGCATGACTTCATAGGTTCCTGTGCAACGTGCCTCTGCATGGGCTGGATATTTGAATATGTGTGTAACTTGAAGAATCAAAAAGGCGGCACTCCATCAAGCAAAGAAATTCTCCAATTTCTTTTGTAATAACCTTTATCAGGGTTTCTTAGGTTTGTGCAACTGAATGCATGAAGCCTCTGCTATGTTCAGACGTCTCTGCATCGCTATTACGTTCTATGAAATTTGAAATACAATGTGGAGCACCATGAGACTGCTGGGGGGGGGCTCACAATGTTCATCTGGCAGGAACACTGCGTATTAGTAAGCTTAAGTGGCTTTACTACCTAAGTGAATCTTATTACACAAAACTTTCCTCTACAAGTTTCTATTTGAACGTCTTTGTCGACTCATTTAATATTTCACTCACCTGCCTACTTGTTCTTGTTCTTCCATTTGTCCAAGGAGTAAGTAGACTTTCATTCTTTTTCTCAAGTGTTTTGAGTTCTGCTTCCTCTCTGCGGTGGTAACAGGCTCGGGGATCGATCGCTTCATAAAAGGGTTCCCTCCTGCCGTGTTGTTATTGATGCTTTTCTATTAGGTCGGTGAGGGATAGGGATGCTCTTGTATTGCCTTAGTTATGAGCTGTATTTGTGTTGAAGTGTGTGTATCAGTAAACACTGTATTAATCGGGAACAGTCCTTTGATTTCAGAAAAACTGCTGCCTCTGCAGCAGGATACACCCAAAGGAATGTGAATCCAAACTTTTCATTTGCAGTTCAAGTTTGATGTTTATACCGCCGCTGCTGTACAAACAAATCATTTCCAAGAGTCAAAGATCAAACTACTGACAAGTAAAAAGTGACTGAACTACTCCTCTAATATCCACTGTCGGTTTACATGACTATTAAGAAGCTATTAAATGCTGCATATTAAAGCATCTCAATTATAGAGTCAAGTTCCCTTACTTCTGACTGATGTTAATGCAAGAAATGTTGTAAGAAGAACAGGACTCAGAGACTTGACTTAAAACTCTTAAGACTAATAATGTGTCTTTCTTGCCAACACTACCTGTAGCTCACTGTCTCACCCGCCTTGATCGGCACCGCAGAAATGATCAGTTAAAGGTGCTCATTGATTACCTAAAACAACTGAGCAAATATTATCCAGTCAGCTGTTGAAAGTCCATTTCATTGATTTTACTGTGTCAAATATTTATGCAACCATCAGGAAAAGAGAACACAGAGGATGCTTAAATATTTTGCTAGAATTGTGACTGCAAAGAATAGGAAGCATTTCAACTAAGCAAGTTAAAAAAAAAAAAAAAAAGACCACTATAAGATGTACAACTACAACTGATCATGGCCTTAATGAGCTCTGAGAGCACTGAGGGAGATACAATGAAGATGTGCTGTAAATGATTCCATGCAGCACAGCTGAAAGCAGACTTTCCAGGTTCGGTGTGTAATGATATGGGCAAGCGGGTTGTGGAAGAACATTGAGAGCCATGTTTGAATTCCAAAACTCTTTTCTGCATTGCTTGTAGTCATTATTGTTGTTACTATTCATTTTATTGATTTAAGAAAGGTTAATTATAACTACTGACTCACCAGATGTAGGTTTTTAAAAGATCCATATTCATACTGTATACAGGAAAAGGCATTTTAAATGTGTTTTGAAAGTTTCTGATATTACAGCTGATTAAAAAATAGTTTCTGGGCTTTGCTTTGCTTTTGAAATTATATTGAGACCATAGACTGTATAAGGATGGTTGACAGAATAGCTTCTCAGAAGTGAAGCCAAAGCAAGTAGAGCTCCCCCTGGTGCCTGTCTGCAGTATAGGTCATAAGCTCCACCCTCTCCATGTTAGTGGATGGGACTTGGGCCAAATAAAAACAGAAAGTATACATCAAATAATATTTTTCAAGATTGGTTTCAGTCATTTTGGGTAGTTAATATAATACTGATGCATACTCAAGTGTCCATTTTCCCGAGAAGTTTTGTTTTAGTTAGTTATTTGACGCTATAGAAACAGGATGTAACATCATGACTACCAGTTGCCAACTGCTCCATGAAGTGCTCCCTTGTGGAGTTGGGAAAAAATAAAAACAAGTACAGTGTATAATCCAACATTTCCTTGTAACTGGTGGAGATAGAGCAGAGCACAGTATTAATTAAACAAAAATGAGAGTGAGTCTGGAGGAAGTGTGGGCGGGTCATCGATATCGCGGCTCCACATGGCTCCACTCTCGGACCGTACTGCACAGACTCTGGCTCCAAACTCGCAAGATGGCACCGCCCGTTTCCCTGGGAAAATAGCGGCAGTTTGGCCAATGCAAGGAAGCAAGGATGCATTGTCCATATTTATATACAGTCTATGATTGAGACACATTGTAGTTTAAGTCTAATGTGCCTAACTAACTGCAAAGAACGTGTCTTTTTGGAAGGCGTTGTCACACAGGACTACAGATAAGCAAAAATGGATGGAAAGCTGACTGACTGCAGTCTCCGCTTTATTAAAATAATCCAATGCAATGCTCTTATCATTCACTTGTTATGGATGGATCTATTTTTTTTACTGCTATCCTTCATTTTTCTCCACTTCAGAGAGACAACGGGGTTAATCAAACATGACTAAAGCCCATTACATATTTGCTTAACCTCTTCTGAAGCAGCCGAACGGCCTGTGACTGGAAATACTGTTTCTGCTCTAGTACACTGTGACAGACCCATCCGACGATCCAAAGAGCTTAACAGGGACTGCTCACAATCTCACAGACAAAAATAGGAGAAGTACTGAAGAACCGATGGTGACAGCCAGATATGTGCACATAAAACAGTTGGTAAATGACATTTGAAGCTCCATACTCACTGTAAACCTAATAAATTGGTGTTGGTGAGTGGACCACAGACTAAAGCTGCTGCTGCAAATTTAGCTGTGCACTCGAGGAGAACTGATGGAAAAACTGTGACTGCATCCAGAATGAATGAATTTTCTGGAGAGGCTGCATTCTCTAGTTCATGTCTAATGGCAGTTTTATGCCGGTAATTGTTTGGTCCTACAGTCAGGAGTGTGTGAAGACTGGAATATTAACATGCTTCACTTTCAGAAAATGGCATTATTTATATATTTATCTTTGCATCAATCACACTTTATTTGCAAAGGAACTTCAACTGCAGGTCAGTTCAGCTAAATGTGCACATTAATACATAAAAATGCTTGATATGACACGGCAAAAATCAAAAAAAGAACTAAACAGCATGGTCTGATACGTTTTAGGATTCTTTTGTTTGCTACCATTTAATGGCAGCCTGTTGGAATGCATACAGTACAATAATCTGGGGCAGTGATCACAAAGAAAACTGCTGTAATCTTGGTTACTGAAATTGTTTTATTCAGTTTGAAAGGCTTATTCAACGGTGCCTGTGTAGTTTCATACTTTGAAATATTCACTCACAGATTGCCTTGATTCCTTTGCATCAGATTTTTTTTTTTCATTAAAATTTAAAAACTTGGCATACAGCGGATCATTCATTTAGGGACTTTCACTGCAAAGCGTGTACATAGCTGAATTACAAGGTCCTTCCTGTCAGTGGCACTGATCAATTTAAAGTGTCAATCTGAGTGCACTGAGAGAAGTCTCGTTGCTTTCCCATTAGCAGCCCTGCTGAAGTGCGTCATGATGCTGGCTGACAGTAGATTAATTCTCAGTTCATCCGTCTTCCATTCAACCCTCGCAGTGATACGCCAGCACATGATTGGCTCCAGACCCCTGTCAGGTGGTGTGACTCATACATTTCATCACCAAATTCGGAAGAATGCATGGTCCTTAACTGGGCGCTTCTTGTCATGCCAGGGCATAGTTTAAGGGGCTGTACTAGTTATTTTTTTTCTTCCTCTCTGTCAGTAATTAGATCGCTGGATGGAATGGCTGCAATTGGCTACAAGTTTGGGTCTGGCGAATTTGGAGGCCAGGTCAACACCTAGTGCTGTTCTTCATGTTTTTGTGTGTGTGTCTGTGTCAGGCTGCATCCTGCTGGGGATGGCTGCTGCCATCAAGGAGTGTCATTGCTATTGGGTGGGGGTGCCCTGGTCTGGTCTAGGTGGGTGCTACATGTCTAAGTAGCATCCACATGAATGCCAGGTCCAAAAGTTTCCCAGCAGAACACTGAATTGTCACAAGATGGTCAGTGTTATTAACTTCTCCTGTCAGTGGTCATAATGTTATGCCTGATCTGTGTACACTGCATAGTACTTTTCATTGTTGCCGCATTAGAATTACCCCAACTATTTCTGGTCGGTAAGTCTCTGTAGCTGCGTGTACGTTTGACCTTATAAAACCGCTTGTAGGCAGAATGTTATTGCATTGCTAAACCTGCTAAATCAGAAAAAAAAAAAGTTATTGTCCTTATTTCCCTGTGCAAACAAGCTCTTTCAGAACAAAACACATAGCCACCAAGTCCAGCGTTGATCCAAATGTCAGCATTAATGAGCCCGGCCGGGCAATTAAAGGGCTTCAGCAAAATGAATTACGCCGCGTGACTTAATGTACACGGCTCCCGTTCGAGCGACCTATTCCTCTTTGTCCTTTGCCCTCGCTCCTTTTACGTGTTTTTTTCTTGACAAATTGCTCAGCTTTAAGTAGTTTCACCAGTTGAGCCTGGAACACATGATGAAGAAAGGAAATCACGCCCAGTGTACCAGAAAACTGGCTGAAGTGGAACTGGTGAACCATGAAAAATAAATAAAATAACATGCAGTGATTGTTTGGTGAACCCTGAAAATTGAGCTGGACGGAATTCATACAATAAAAAAAAAAAAAACAATCAAGGGACTGTAAGTGAAGTTGAACACAGCCAGAAGACATGAGAATTTAGTCCACGCCTGCAGGAGCACATGAAATATTTCTTACATACTCAGATCTTATATAGGAGGCATATTTTATATTTATGTAGATGTTATAGTACGTAAAAGTGATTTCAAAAGGCAACTGGGGTTTATTTATTACTCTGTTAAACACAACTCTTATGAGCTTTTAATCAAATGTGGAAAATGACCACAACACAGTCCTCTGAAATAAGTTGCCAAAAGTAAAATGGTTTTATAAGTAACAATGACGGTTAGGTTTCCAGATCCCATGAATAAACAGTGATGTACAAAGTTGTAGTTGTGCGTTTTCAGGTGGGAACCATCCACAGATGTTCCTAATAAAACCCCAACTCCCCACGAGTCACTTGGAGCGTAAAAGGCTGCGTTCTAGTGGCAAATCCAACAAGTCCAGCTGCCCTTGTTCCAGCTTTGCTGTCTGGACTGACGTACAAACATCAGTCAAGATATTACAGGAATGCCATTAAGCTATAATCATTTCTGATGCACATTAAACAGATGATATTAGCAGCGCCTATTTCTGCATCACATTTGTTAGTATCACTGTCTTTAGATTTAGATCATTATCAGCCGATCTAAATGGGGAGGCGTTTTCATCAGCCGCTTTCGAAGGATGTGCAATCAGATCATTAGCGCGCTCTCGTACACGGTAAAACGGTCTCTAATCTCAGCTAACCGCGCCTTATGAAGCTTCATATGACAGCTCGATATAGACATCTGCGTGCAACCCATTCCACTTCCCTTTCCAGAGTGGCGGCTGACTCACGCGTATCCAGATCCAGCATTTAAAAGCAGAGCGCAGCTTTTTTACTTTTACATGCAGCACGCCGCCTACGCGTGCACCAAGGACACTTTGATTTGTACCAAACTCTGCAGACAGAAATGTCAGCTGCCAAGGAGCGGAGATAGGTACACTTCATGAACTCGGACCGCGTTGATAAACAACTGTTCCGAATGATGGACTCATGGCTAAATTTGTTCCACCCAAGAGGCTAAGACTTTTTTAATGAGAATGAACAGCTGTCTCCTCTGCGTCCCACTGGGATCCACGTGACAAGTGTGAAATGTAAAAATAGTTTATTCCCACTCAAAGCAATTAACACCATGTTTAAAATCTTACATTAACCCAAACACATATTAAGAATATGATTTAGCATTTGATGAGCAACATGAGCATTGTAGGGTAGTTGTTATTAATTTGCGTGCATATGATTTGATATAACTGTAAACCTCCACAAGACAATAATAAAATTTGTGTGCTTGCCTGTGGTTGCGTTACATATATTTATGTACAAACCGGCGCTGAGGCCGCTTATGATTTACGGCTGCGTTGCTAAGAGTGGACTGTAACTAAAGAGATTGACAAAGTCTCTGGGGAGCCGCGCGGGGTTCAGTACGCTGTGGTCAAAGAACATGCGGTAATTACAGCCACAGAGAAAAGCGGCTGAAGCCCTGGGATGTGCAGCGTGGCACTGTGAAATTCGTCCTCAGAGTGAGCACTCAACATAAAGGCCTCTTTGTCTCAGAAAACGCAGCAAACCGAGATCACAGCTCCTGTTTGGAATGCCATCCCCACCCAGATGGGAGGGAGACGGGGCGGGGGAAGGAAAAATACTGGAGGAGGGGCAGGAAGAGGGAGATGGAGGCAGAGAAGAAGCAATGGTGGAGGGTGGGATCTTTAGAAATGGGAAGCGGTGCTACCTTTAAGGTCTTAGCACCAAAGTGAAGGATACGCTTTGATGTATTGAGCTGCCGCTATTTCTAACACCATCTGGTGTTGGCTGATGTGTGCGCGGCTAATTGACAGTTGGATGAGTCGGACGGATGTTTTCAGATGTGCTGTTTGTGTCCGATCACTTTTTACGTTACGTAAGTGTGTTCACTTGCAGATGCAGTTACACGTTAGTTCACTCCGTTTGAACATTATTTCCAGAATAAAGACTATTCCAATAACACGGACAGTATTTCTGGAAAGACACACTGCTGTAGAATTTTATCAGAAAATAATATTCGCCTGTTGGGTAGAAGTATATCTGTTCATATCTGTGGCACTTAAACAATTTCTCTTTACACGTTGTATTCATGTATTAGAAATGAAAGCGAACACACACATAGCCGCGCCACGTGATTTCACATGACCGCTGCCTCTGAAACTCTTTTCAAAACACCACGGCATAAAAGAAATGCATTTTAATGGCGCTCTGCAGTGGCGCCGCGCGTGCCGCTGAAATGTTCAGCGTTTCTTCAGCTGCGCGGGGCTGAATAGAAGCTTCGCTGTTTTATTCCGATGTGCCGTGTTGCTTTCATTGCCGCTAATAAATGTGTGCCTTTTTTTATTTTATTTTTTTCAAATTTTCTGAACTAAGCAGCTCGCAATGGAGCTCAAGTGCACTTTGGATGTGAATGTGAAAAGCAATGACAGAGCATCTGTACTGAAGGTCGCACTGAAAAGAGCTTACAAAATGCGGTGGGCTGGGCCGGGTAAACACGGAAAATGTAGTCTTGGGGAAGTCAGGATCTAAAGAAATGTGAATATGTTAGGTTGTGTGTGCGTGCGTTCGTGATGGGGGTCTTTTTAAAAGCCCGTGGACCATTAGTGTAAGACACTGGTGCTTCCGGGAGCTTGATTATTTGGGAATTCTTTTATGGAGCCAAACTGGAACTCCCCATGGACTCAATTACACACAAACATGTACGCACATATTGCCAGCCCCCTCTGCCCGCAAAGGTTATCACAACACTAACATTGTTAATGATGAGGATGGTACCATGACTAATTAGCTTTAGCAGCCTCCTTTTGGAGCCGCAGCAGCTTTTCATAGACGCGCATTTCTCAGTCTATACAAGATCCGGCGAAGCGTGAAGGAAAGTTACAGTGGATAACAATTTATTGTCCATATTTCGCCTCTCCTCGGCAGCACAACTGATTTTTAAATCCGACACAATCATTTTACATCTCGGCTAGTCCTGGCCGCTGGCTACATCTCAAGTCTATTAACCCTGTCCTAACCTTTTCCCGGCCATTATGTGGATTAAAGGTTGCACATGTCTAATATGTCCGCAAGAAAAATTAGATTCCATTGTTGATTCAGAGGAAGGAATTGATTCAGATTCTGACGCATGTTCTGAACGAGACTTTAACCTTTGGGTCGCCTTTGCTATAGGCCGACTTTATGAGAACTACCGAGCTCACACAGTTGAGCCTTGCGCGTCTTCATTTATGTGCGCGCGTAGTGCTATACGTGCGGGTGCGGCGGAAAGGAATGTGTATGAGTGCGCCGACAAGGTGCTGCTCTCCCCTGCTGTCAGATCTGCTCACACCGTTCTAGGCAAAGTGTGCTGATGTTCCATTAGGCTTTTATTTGGACAGCAGCATGGCGCGTAATAGACTCGCGGCCCAGCATCTCTCCGCCGCTCCACTGTGTCTTTCTCACTTTTGTCCTCGTTTTAACTCTCGACCACATTCACTCGGCACATGTTAGGGTTTGTGTGTTCACTTGCGCCACCGTCGCGTCTGTCGCACCCTACATAAATGTCTGGAGACAGCAGGGGAAAGATGATAAGGAAGAGGAGCCGGGAATATATTGTGCTCCCCTTGACAAGCTGCATACCGGTGCCCTTTTCTTTTCACTGCAGGCACTTTTACAGTAAGCTCTTTAAGAACTCTGGAATTTTACCTGCATTTCTACTACGGAAAGCCACTGAGTTTCTTTTTTTTTTTTTCTTTTTTCTTTTTTTATCGCCTTGGCTTCAAAAGGTCTTCATTCCCAATATATTCTAATTACCCAGGCACTTTCTAGGAGGAGTTTTCTTGTGTTTGACAAAGTCTGGTAACAGGACAGGCTGTAATTAAATGCCAAGCAGATTTGGATTCTCGTTTACTTTTTTATTGATCACATAATTACCGATTTCTTTGCTTGTTTTGGCAAAAAGCCTGTAAATCTGGTTGGGTTTCAAGAAAACTGAACATCATGATTCTCTCATGCTTTCTGTAGGTGGATGGAAACTACATTTAATAAGATATATTGTAAAATCAAGTTATGGAAACTTACTGACAAATGATGTGATGGGTATAAGTGGGTTGAGAGCAAACAATATTGACGATTTAATCACATTAATGAAAAACACTAATGAATGAATTGAGGGAAATGAAGTTTGACTTTATTTACTAATCATCAGAAAGAGATATACAGTCACTCGGTATATCATGGGCACTAGTCAAGTAGCCTTCCTGCATTTTCACCTGCAACGATGAATTATAGAGCACTATTTAATAGCTTCTCAAACAAAATGTTATATTTTTTAAGCCTAACATCCTTCTCAGTCCTTTGTCTGTGGGGAAAACAGAGATAAAAGAGATGCTGAGCACTGATTTAGGTCCTGAGTCGAGTTCCCGGGATTGTTTCATCGTAACGTGTCATGTTCAGACAGTTTGCCCGAGGAGACAGATTTCTATTACCAACGTTCGAGGATCAATAACAAGTTGAGATGTGCTGATGCATTATATCACAGAGATAAAAAAACAAAATCAATGGTCAGCTGTTTGTAATTAGGCCCTTGGTACAGCTAATGGGGAAAGCAGTTTGGACAAAGGGACTCCAGTGACCTGCCGGGCCCCCGTTTAAAATGCGGGTGTATGCATAGCAAAACCTAAGTGGAAACGCTGATCTATCAGTAGCATTTATAAATGAAACTAGGCTTCGTGGCAGGCTAGACGTTTGGCCCCTTTAGGCATTGATTTCTCTCTTTTCCTCCATCACTGTAGAATAGCCAGCAAAGCTTTTTAAAAGCTCAGGTGTAATTGTTGCATTTAGAACGATATCGATCAACGTTGTTGAGGCGAAAAAGCCACTCCATATTGTCCATAATGTCAGGACGCAGGCACGTGTAATGAGAGCCATTTGGCCGCCGTCTCGTTTTCCCTAATGGTTGCAGTCATATCTGTTTAAAAAAGGGAGCCCGTCTCTTCCTCTTTTGCTGTTTGATCTGGGGAGCAGGTGCATTTAATCCATGCTTGTTTCTATTTGGGTCAGAATGATTAGGACTGATGACATGCAAAAGAGTGTGTGGATGCGGCCGTGCAGCATGCGGCTGTGTCTGCGTAACAGCGAAGCGTGCGAGTACCTGAGGCGGAATAAGTGGCACTACAGAGACAGAGGGAGAGATTGCTACTTGCGGATGGTGGGTGCTACTTGATTCACTCATGTCAATAATTTCAGTCTGGATGGGTACTTGGAATGTCTTCACCTGGTGAGGCGGTTGAAAGCAAATTAATTGGAAGAGTGACGGAAGGAAATAAGGTCGAGGAAGAGACGCAGAACAAAAAAGGAATCAGAAAACGCACGAGGGGAAATTAATCGGAGAAGGAGGGTATGATGGGGGATGTTCAGAGTGCAGGAAGTTGTGGAAAATAACTAACTTAGAAGACAGGAAGAGAGCTACACATAGGTTGATGACGGTTTGAGAAAATGACATGTGCTGTGTGACATTTGCAAGCAGACAAAGTAGTATAAAATGTGCAGCTTGCAGTGTAGTGAGGTTAATGTCTACTGTTGGACCATCACCTTTTTGCTTTGTTGACTTATAATTCTTACGTTTTTTGTTGGGATAAGGCAACTACCTCTTTAGTGTTTTGGAAGAGATACAAAATTTCCACTGTCTTTGCTACGATGGTGTCAAGTCCCGGCCAGGCTGGGAGATTTTATATGCACTGTTTCACATGTCCCCAGATTTAGGTAACTACTGTGGTTAAATTTGTCTTTAAAACACAACCGCTACTGAAACAGAGGCACTAAACATGTGATGTGACATTTTTTTAGATTGTTTTCTGATACTGATACTTGGATGAGTGACAATGTAAAGTTTCTTTCCCAGACAGCATTTTTTTTTTGTCTCTGCGTAGTACCCCCTCATTTCTCCTCCTTTCACTTGCAGCCTCCACTGATGTCAGACTAATTTATTACTCGGCAGCAGTACATCACACGAGATGCACCGCTGTCTGGCGAAAGCCTCACTCTCAGACTGCTCGTGTTGGGGTGTGTGTTGTACCCCCTGCAGAGGACCGCACTCAATAATGCATAGCTGCTGGCAAGCCCAGGCCCCCACTGCTCTGAAGGCGCATCCTCCATTTTGTCCCAAAAACAAAAGTCTCCTCGCTCGCATCGCGTTTCTCCTTGCACTTACTGATACGAGCATCTATAATGCAGTGACTCTAATTACAAAGCAACAGGACATCCATAAAACATGGCCCTTCATTACGCTAAGACGCGAGGAACAGTCAGAAATCATGAGGGTCACAGCTTCACCCTGAGTAACTTATAGTTGGTGTATACCGCTGTATACCGTAAAGCAGAGCATATAGAATTTCAGTCTTCCCTTTATAAGCATTATGAAAGCCTTTTTATTCTGTCAGCTTAAGTTTTAGATGACAAATGAGCTGCAGTTTCATACTAACCCAAGCAGACAGTGCAGCCTGTGCAGGAGTCCAGGAGTACAGAGGAGCTGGAAAATGGAAAGAATGATACTGAGATTGAGTTAGGGTGTTTAGCAGACAGGCTGAAAATGAACCCTCAACAATACGTATTTTAAACGTTTCTTTCACCCTGATTCGTAAGTGGTCCCTTCACCACCCGGCCATTGTCTGCTGCTTATCTGGGCCACGTTGGCAGCAGGTTGAGAAAACGCGGCATTTTTCTCTTCTGCCTCTACCTGGAATATCTTGGGGCTTCCACCGTCCAGGCGGAACACGCAGCCACCCACAGCCACCCCCCCCGTAGCTTGTTCTGGATCTGCCTCAAGCTCTCTCTCGGTTGGACATGTCACACATTTAAGCAATCAAAGCTGAATCTGGATATTGTGTGAAAGAAATGTGCAGGCATGACCTGTCGGAAAGGACTGAAGTTAACAAGATTTTAGAATGGAAGTAAAGTAGCATAGTAATCACTGTGCAAGATCTGCTGACTATAAACACTCATGTAAAACAAAATAATAAAAATACCACCACTACTTTTACAAACCCGCTGTGTTTTCCCTTTTGGGAAAATTGATATTCTTACAAAAGCACTTTGTAATAATGATACATTGTATTCGAATGAATTCGAAGCCAGACCGTAGCAGCTTAGGTGCAGCTTTTCTCGACTAACTATAATAAACCTGGTGCATTGTATGTTGCCAGCGGTCACTGGTTGCTATTCAGTCCGAACTCGTCCTTGTCCTCTCGTCAATTCAGACCCTCCACTCCTCGGCACCGAGTGACCATGAAAGCTGAATACGCACATCTCATCCATTCAGCCCAGCAACCTCGAAAGCCACTTCAGGACAGTGTTAACCCTCAAGCAAGAACTCAGGCCTGTAATGCTCTAAATAATTCCTTCTGTCTGTGCACACCTGCGGCACATTTTTTACCCATAATCAAACTGGCCTTACGAGAAACGTCTTGTGTCATAGTCAGCGTATTCATCGTAGGGATGACAGCGTGAAAGACAGGCGCGTCTAAAAAAGCATGTTGTTGAGTTGCACTATGGCAAATGCAGTGTGTTTTTAGGGCTTGACCTACTCCCAGGACTAAAAGTCAGGCCAAAGCAACAGCCATACACCTAAAGATGTACAGTATACAGTATATTTACAACAATGCATCTCAACCTTACTTTACTTTCCTTATTATTTAGCCTTCATTCTCATTTTAATTCTTCTTTCTTCCTGTTCCTTCCTCACTTGTGCCACAGGCAATGTGCTGCTTAGTCCTAGCGAAAACCCTTCTCACTGGTCCCCACAAGACAAGGGGAGATGAATATGCTTTAGCAGCCGGGGTCAAAGACTAAATTCATCACTTTTCATCCAGGCTGAAAAAAAAAGAAATAAAAAAAAAGAAAAGCAAAATGACCGTAAGTTGCATGGTCCCCGCTGACTGGCTTTGCGGTCTTGGTAGGCAGTGTCTGCTTCCTGGCCTCTAATCTGACCTTCCCTCATCTGTATTCTGCCGCGCTCATCTGCCCTGTTGTCCTCTGCACAAAGAGTCCTAATAGTGCCCAAACAGAATGGAAAAAACAAGCAAAAGGTATACACTGAATAAATATACACAGATCAGGCATAACATTATGACCACCTTCCTAACGTTGTGTAGGTCTCCTTCATTCTCCAGAGTCTTCTTGTGACTCATCAGAGAATGGACATGGGCCTTCTGAGGGTGTCCTGTGGTGTCTGGCAACAGAATGTTGTTAGTGGGGGCCTTTGGGTCCTATGGGTTGAGGGGAGGGACCTCTGTGGATCATTCCACAGATACTTGATCAGTTTGGGATCTAGTGAATTTGGAGGCCAGGTCAACACCTTGTGCTGTTCTTCATGTTTTTTTAGTTGTTCCTAAAGTGTTTTTGTGTGTGTGTGTCTGTGTCAGGCTGCATCCTGCTGGGGATGGCTGCTTCCATCAAGGAGTGTCATTGCTATGGGGTGGGGGTGCCTGGTCTGGTCTAGGTGGGTGCTACATGTCTAAGTAACATCCACATGAATGCCAGGTCCAAAAGTTTCCCAGCAGAACATTTCATTTTCACAAGATGGTCAGTGTTATTAACATCTCCTGTCAGTGGTTTTAATGTTGTGGCTCAGTGGTGTAAATTGTACGTACAGAGATAATTAAATGTATCTGTGTATTATATTGAGATCGAGCAGATGAGGCTTTCTTTTAGAGGTTGTATGTAGAAGAAGGCAGCGGATACGGAACTTCAAAAGGAATAGAAAATATAAAGGAGGATAGAAAAAAATAACATCCAACCCTATCCACTGTATTAATGTACTGAACAACTAAATGGTTTTCTAAATTGAGTTTAGGGGCAAAATAACTACTGGCTGGATTACATTAAGAAGAAACGCTTTCCTTTTAAATGCATGAAGCCACAAATATGAATAGCACAGTAGGTGGTCAGGGTTGGTGGGCATATCAAAACACTCGGCTACGGAGACTGAAGTTTGCATCGTGTCTGTGTAAGTACAGACACCTTCAAGGTATGGCTATGGGAAATTACAAGTGAAAGTGTGTATATGTTTGTAGATGCTTTGGAGTCAGTGACGGATAGCATCGTCCCCTCAACTTCTCAGCCTAGGGAAATTACGACAGGAAGTTTCTGAGCTGCTCCGTTTGTAAGTGCATGTATATGTCCGGTAGTGACAGTGGGAGATGAATGCTAACTAAGGTTGATAGACAGGAAGCGGGAAACTAGACTGCGTCATTCACACCAATATAGACAAAAAGACTCTTGCACACTCATGCAGAGCCACAGGGACTGAGAGGGCTGGAAGTGGCAGCTCTGATGGAAGTCCAGAGGATGACAGCAAAGGGCAGCAGACATTACCCTGGTTATATAGCCAGGAGAGAACAGTTTATCTGAGGAGGAGAGGAGACACGGGACAAGACGAGAGGAGGAGGAAAGAGACTTGATTGGTGATGAATAGGAAGACAAGAAAAGGAGGGATAGATAGGAGGAAACTGAAGAAAGCAAACTAAGAAAAAGTGTAGGCCAAAAGAAGATCCAGGGATCTTTATATCAAGACAGTCAAAGCACTTTGATTATCTTTGTCTGGATTTCTAGGTGTACACAATATTAGGCACGTGGTCATAATGTTATGCCCGACCGGCGTATACTGTATGTGACAGGCAGCTGTTGTACATTGTTCTGGTGTTGGGTTCACTGCGGGAAAAAAAAACGATTACGTGTTGTATAAGAAATGAAGAGTCATGATTTTGTTTTCTGCTTCTCTGAATTGCGAACACCAAGACGCAAGTCTGTGAGGTGCTGTGTGTCTACGTAGCAGCATCCCATTCGTCTCCCTCCTTCACGTCTGTGCTTGCGTGTACATTAATGATTCTGACAGGCCGTTAATTATGTGCAAAGGCGTTTTTTTTCACAAATGCATGCCTGCACACACGGAGACACTCACACAATTCAGCCAAGGCCATCGTCAAAAGACATCACATGTCACACTCCGCCAGTTGTCTTCACGTCAGTTCACCTCCAGCTTTTTCCCGGCTGTGTGCCGACAGTGAGACCAGAATACCTCACCCGTGTACTGTTTAAATATCGCAGAAATGTGGAGAATCCGCCGCATGCAATTTAAAATAAATCAATTACACTATAAATTGGACTGCAAATTTTGCAGGAGTAAAAATAATTAAAAAGATAAATGTGGAGTAGAGTAAAACAAAGTTTCACAAGTGAAAGAAGCTGATGAGGGTCAAAAGCGCCGGCCAAATGAGGTGTAAATAGATTGAAAAACACAGGAAAGAAGGACTCATACATGAATGTTACAGACAAAGGCAATGTAATGCGGAGAAAGGGATGACACACTCAGACAGTGAATGGAGTGAATGGGAAGAGGAGCTGAATAGCAGTGGAGAGTGTTACTCATTGGCATTTAGACTGCAGGATTATAGCACATGCTGTAAACAGTGGAGGGGGGAAAGCAGGCCCACGAAGTGGGTGAGTAAGAGCCAAAGTAAATTAGTGAGTGAATGAGGGAGGAATTTAGCAAATAAGATGGATAATAAGGGGTTCAGCGAGGGAGAAAGGGAGAGGGTGACTGGTGAATAAGAAAGTAAATGAACTAATTCTGTGTCATTAGTGTTCTTTGTGTCAACATCTAAGTTGTAATTGTGATTTTTTATTTTTTTTTTACCTAATAACTTGCCTTAAAGTAACCAGCAGCCACATGCGACTGTGTCTTTTGTTTTATCGTTTAAAACCCAAAACATTTTGCTCCCCGTCTTTGCTTGTATCTGTCTTTAAAACAAATGGAAAATAAAAAATAAAGGAAAACAAAAAATAGGGAGTGATCTGACGCAGATGTAGTCCCACAGAGTTGTATAAGGACCAGGATGGGGTGGCGGCTCACACAGCAGCATCAGCAGAGAGAGATTCTTGTTAACTTGAAAAAACTAAATAACCAAACAAGATCACCTGTCAGTCAGACATTCTAAAGGTGACTGCGCAGGAACCGGAACACATGTCGTTACAGATGAGAACATGTGACAATGGCGGTTCAATTCAATGCAAACAAACAAATCAATAGTCCAAAAACAAAAACAAAAAAAGAGGGAGAGACAGAGAAGGAAATGGAGCAAAATTTGGAAGTGATTTCTTTTCAGAGCCTTTTACCTTTTCTGTGATGATATTCAGAGTAACCGAGCGGATGAAATGGCTGAACAGGTTTATAGCGCCGTGAAAGCTTTTCTTGACATTTGTTCCATTTAAAATTGATTCCAGCAAGGCTTGTGGTGGCTTGCGTATTGATACATGCATGCAAGAATTTAAACTGACTGGAGAAGGCTCGTAGCGGCTAGAGCAGCGCTCTTACATTATTGACATATTACTGTCCAAATGCCTTCAAATTTACAACGATGTGCAATTTGTTTTTGATGATAAAGGCAGAGAAGATAATCTGAGTAATAAATTCACTTAGCTTAAGGTTAGATTTCACAGCCAGCACCAAGATGAAGGATAATGTCTTTCTGACTGTTTCTAACGAAGGCGAATGAGTGTGAGAAGTGGCTGTCAAGAAAAGCTGCAGAAGTTGCAGAGTTGCAGTTCATGCACAAACTCAAGGGTTCACAAATCCATTAATCTATCCATCCAGCACTGGAAAGGACATTCCACTCTCCTCCACTGGACTGGTTTTGGCAGTAGAGGCCTGCACGAGAGCTATGAAATTAATGTTTTCTCTACACTTTAAGCAAAAGTAAGCAAAACATAAACTCTTATTTTGGAGAGCTATGCATAGCATTATATACTTATATACTTCTTTCCAATTTGACGGAGATGACAGAGATTTGTGGCACATGTCAACACTTCAAAGCGCTGGCTTGAACAAAAGCAACAGAACTGAATGTGTAAGCACAGTGTAAACACAGCACCACATCCGGCTCTTTGTAAATAGAGACCCACTTTGCATATTGTTTTTTAAGCAGTGAACTGAGACCACATGAGCTTAGGGGAAAAAAACACCATTTTACTTGGAAAAAATTAAAATGACACTTGTCAGTAGGGTGCGGATTCTGTTCACTGCAGCAGTACATTGTAATTAAGGATGATAAATGTGTTTTAGGAAATAGAAATCACTTTTAATGTTGTGTGGCAGGAGAAGGAAGAAGGGGGATGATACTGGATGAACCAAAAATTGACTGAACAGCGCAGATACAGCTATGCATCACATCTTAACTGAACAAAGGGACGAGGAAGGTTTGAATGGACGGATAAGTTAAAAGGAAAGAAGTCTGAAAGATGATGGAAAGATGGTGGAGAAGAGTAGAGACATCACAGGGAAATAGGGACTTATAAAAGAAGGCAGCAGACACAGAGAGAGAGAAAAAAAGATGTCTCTTGATGTTCTGAACAAGCTGGGGAAAAAAGATAGATGGATGCACAAGTTTGATGGGTACCAAATAAAAGAATCCTGTTTGTTTTAAGCAGGGAAGGATAAATGAGCAAACAAAAGAGAATTAATGGAGGCAAGGATAGATGAAGATAACATGGTGGACAGATAAATTGTAATTTGCACCAAGCATGAGACAAGCAGGAGACGAGGGGTTTGTAGACATGAAAAACAAGCACAAAACAAAGGACAGAAAAAAATAGATCAAATAGATGAAACTACAAAAAAGAACAAAAAAATGTGATTTCAATTTGAGGGCCATGACACATCAAGCCAACGGCCATTTGCTGGTGTCGGGTCATTGAGCGTTGAGCGTCTATGGCCCTAGGGCAACAAGGGCCCTAGTCGCCAGCTTTTCAGATGATTCCACATCCTGAATCAGGGGCAGAAAGTGCCTGTCAGAGGGCTCTCTCAGATTGGTGGGTCAACGTAGCAAACCAGTGCTGAAGATGAAAATGAAAGCGAGGACACTGGGCTAAACAACAACACAGCGCAAATCATAGAAGGCTCTTCTCATTTTTAATCCTAAATTCAGTGCTATGATCTGGGGTTGCTGCAGTTGGCCAGGTCTAGGTTCAGCAACATTATGTGTCCAAAGAATAAGGTCAGCTGACTACCTGAATATACTGAATGACCAGGTTATTCCATCCACGGGCATATTCCAAGATGACAATGCCAGGATTCATGGGGCTCAAATTGTGAAAGAGTGGTTCAGGGAGCATGAGACATCATCATCAGTCCAGACCTTAACCCCACTGAGAATCTTTGGGATGTGCTGGAGAAGGCTTTGAGCAGTGGTCAGACTCTCCCATCATCAATACAAGATCTTGATGAAAAATGAATGCAACACTGGATGGAAATAAATCTGGTGACATTGCAGAAGCTTATGGACACAATGCCACAGAGAATGTGTACTGTAATCAAAGCTAAAGGAAGTCCAACAAAATATTAGACTGGATGGATGTATTTTCTCTAAGTCTCAGCTGGTAATGAGTCGGGAACTATGTGGTTTTGTTAATGCATGGGAGGCCGGGTGGGCTACAAAAGTAACTGCTATTCCTTATTCCTGATTTGTCCAGTGTTTAAGTCAGAGTAGCAGACAGAACAACAACCAGAACTAAACAGCAGACAGTAATGAAATCACACTTATTTTTTCAGGTTGCTCATAAAATGTTTTGTAAAAGGATAGTTTATTAAATGTCAACATTTTCATAATGTACTTGTACTCATTTGTACTAAAACAAAGGGTAGACGTTGGAGTTGTTGTTATTTATAGGCTGTTATGTTGGTACTAGTCCGGCCCACTTGAGATCAACTTGGGATGAATGTGGCCCCTGAACTAAAATGACTTTGACGCCCCTGCTGTAGAGCATGTGATCCGGATCATTCGGAGAGGCCAGCTCTGCACTGTGGTTTGTAGCTCTCCCTGGTAGCCTCCAAGCTAAGTGCAGCTCTTCTGGTTTCCCATTTGAATGACGATTACAAAAAATTGTCGCCTGTATGAAGGCTTGCTTCCTTTCACAAAAGACACAAATGAACAGTTTGCTTTGTATTTGTGGTATATTCAATTGTAACTTTTTAGTCTTGACGCAAACGACCTGAGGCGGCGTCACAGTTGGCCTTCATTGACGCTAGTTCTTTGCGTCGGTAGTCGGTTTGGTGCTTCTGGGCCTTAATGTAGGCGTTGAGAGTCCACGTAATTCATTATATTCAGCGTCTTCTATTATCTCTTACAGTGACACATTGCTCACACCGTTCCAAGGTGAAATTAATAGTGGAAGTCTTCTAGAGCTAGGAGTTAGTATAGTTGTTTTGGTAATGACTAAGACTTAATCAAGCTTAATAGAGAACAGGAAAAAAAAAAAAAAAGCAGAGCTGGAGGCCAAATTGCCTTTAAAAGAGAACTACATCCATAACACTAAAATCTAGAACATAAGAGAAGTTAAGAAAGGAAGGAAGTGTAAGTAAGTTAAGTAGTGAATGTTTTAAGTGTCTTATTTAGCAAAAGTTACCATCAGAGTTCAACTAAAACTTCCACAGAGAATTTTATATAAGTCATTTACTCAGACAGAACAATGAACCATTCATTATTAGAAGCGAAACAAAACAAAACAAAAAAAAGCTGCTGTGTTTGTTTCATGTGGAGGGGTAACACTAGGATTGCAGCCGAGAACTCCTGGGAGGCAGTAAATATTTAATTGGGAGTTCAGTTTAGATTGGGGTTCACAGATGACTACACAGTTTGTTTGGGTTTTTTGTTGCAGAAGACACATGGTGCCACCGTGAATGTGTGTTCGTTTCTTGCAGTGAATTAATCTGTTTAGGTCACGCGTCAGCTCCACTACTTACGAGCTGTTAAATATTGATGGAATCCATATTACATGTGTCACCTTGTGGCTCATAAACAAAGCGCGGGATGAAAAGAGGATGTTGTGCCCTTTATTTTTTGGACAGAAACATTTTAGTGTGTGGGTCATGCTAAAGGTCTTTCATTCTAAACATTTTAAACAGGTCATTAATTATGTGTGATGTTGTTAAAGCTGCAGTTATAGAATTTTTGGCCACAAGGGGGCAGAGGACCTATACAAACACTCACACTTCTACATTAACTTACCTCAAAAAACTTCACATGAGAGGTTTACTTTAAATCATTGAATATAACTTACGCCTAACATTCCCTAATATGCTGCTGAAAGTAAAATTCAGATATATACTTGTGTCATCTTGTCCAAAATCCCATGTCCAAAGCCAGTAAGATAATTTAAGGACATCGGCTGTCTCCTTTAAAGTGTCTTTTGTACGTCTTAGAAGATTTATAAGACCGCAGTAAACTACATTTCTCCCAGGGAGTATTGTAGCATTCCCTTATATGATTTACGGTTAATCTAAATGGTCACAATACTAATACACGTTTTGGTTATTCCTTCATATTTGGGTGGGGATTTGGGATATCAAAGCTTTATACTTTCAAACCAAGCACCACACATATCTGAAGCTGCTTTCATGGCCTTCCCTCGTGGGCTTGTCTGTCATTGGATGCTCCGCTCCGAACTCCCCCGTCATTTGCATCGGTTCAAATCCTGGGTCCTGCTGTGATGTGTGTTTTTCTCCTCTTGCTTCCTGTATCGCTTTATAGCGCCGTGTACAGTCAAATATCCTTAAGAGAGCTGGATAGCCCGCTCTTCTTCATAAAAAGAAGCACTTTCCCGAAGCGCATTCTTCATTCCGAGAATTCAGCATAGAGATTTTATGTTTTATATCTAAGAAAATGGAAGCTGGCAAGGGAAATAAAATTGTCTGCCTAATCCTGCAACACAGGAGCAGGAGGATAAACGCAAACACTCGCTATTGGAAATACAAACTCAGGTTAGATGTCGGGCTGTCTATTGACTGTTTCCATTGACTGGGGGCGCATTTGTCAATTACTTTGATTTTCTTTAGCCTGCTGAGTTGTTAATTGGCAGCTAATTGCATTTTTAAAGACTACCCTGGGTTGATATGCAATAATATAGATCAGCAATATGTCACGAAAAGTGTACTCACAAATACTAATCAAAAGTACAAATACTATTTTGCACTCTCTAACAATTTAATTTTCCTCATGTCCATCAAAACACCCGTTTGGATGCTCTAAATTGATGTGAGAGTATAAAACAACACAGGGAGTGCTACCACAAAGGTCTAGCCTGCCTGGAAACTTCAAGCATTTACCATAAAATTAGAATGTAAATCACTACAGCAAACACAAAACATGTTATTGTATCTTATACAAAAAAAATCTCAAGTTGCTTTTGTTGGATTCCAGAACATACTTTGAGTTGTCAAGATCCCTCCGCTATGTTAAGACTATATAGATGAATAATGTATCAATTCTATATACAGGGCTTTGGAGCTTTGAAGAAGCTCACGAGGCTTGTTGTTTGTGTTTTTTTTTTGTATACAATTTTAGCAGAAAAATGCTCTGGTTATTGGTGGTTGCTCCTCTGTGCAACCACCAATTTCTAACAATTTAAATTACTTTTGAATCATGTGTCATGTTGGAACTGTTGAGGTTATTTGGTGTTTTTATATAGTCCTGTTTTCTCAAAAATAATGGGGGAATATGACAGCAGAAATGTAAATTTGAAGCTCTAGACTTCTAGACTCTCGAGTCAGAAAGGTAGGAACTGAGTAGTGATTTTCAGATGAACAACAGGGGTTCTGTATACCCCAGAAATACAAGGGCAGTCAACAACACATAACAGCCGCTAAACAATATGCGAGCTCCTCTTTGAACTGTCCAGACAGAATGAGTACTTTGTGCAAACAAGGAACAAATTAAGAGCTAACTACACCTAAATTGCCCCATTACATTACTGCACATAGTTTAGCCCAATGAGCTGGCTCCAGGATTTAAGAGTCCTCAGCCTAACCCTTTTCTCCATCAGGAAACGACCTCTTCCAACAACCACAGTAACTCAGTAACCCTACTCAACAATGTAGGGTTAAAAGCAAATCAACAAACTATGCTGTTAATTGTATGATGAAATGTGGCATTTTAGGAAGCACACTAATATTGTAAGTGTCTGTCAGCTGGAGCAATATTACCATATGTGACTGTGGCATTCATTTGATAAAGGCTATAGATAAGGCTGGCTCAGGTGACAGTGATCCCATCCCTTAGCTATGCTGCTATAGGTCTAAACTGATGGGGGACTTCCTATGATGCACTGAGCACCTATCTTCTAATTTCTTCTCTCTTGCCCACCGTACATTTTTATGCTGCTACTGCATAGTATGTAGTAGTAGCTGGCCTCAAGGAGGTATGAGCTGGGTTCTGCTCAAGGTTTCTTCATCTGAAGAGGGAGTTTTTTTTCTTGCAAAAATGAAAATAAATCAAAACAGTATATTACCAGGTACTTTCCCGGACTTCAACCCACTTCCTCCACCACGACCGAAGATGTTTTTGAATTTGAAAGACACACCGTAGAGTGAGGACTCGTTCACCAAGAGGCAAACAACAACTCATGAGCTACAAAAGGCTTGAGTACATGAAAAGAACACGTAGGGCTCCCTGTTTGTCATGTCACAATCAGTATAAATTCAACAAATGTGGATATAGGTTGAGTTCTTGATGACACTTCAGAACTGCAGGAGGAGTTTCTCGCTCTTTGCCGGATACTTTTATTTCCTGTTCTGTTCTAGTTTCTCTGACTTTGTTCTATTTTCTCCTGGCGTGATCTATTTTTTTCTCGCCCCTTCTCTTCTCCTCAGCAAAATGCTTAGAAACCCTATTTGCTTTAGGCTCGCTCGGGAAGAAATGAATGCCATTATTGGCTGAGAAGGAAATCATTCAGAGTGCAATGGTGCTGACTGCAGCAAGCTAAAAATCTTGCACCTGTCAACTAGGTCCAAGCAGAAGGTTTTCTCTGAAACGTCCATAAACCCCTCCTCCCACTACAATTAGGCTAATGGTGTGTCACAAATATCAATTTTATTAGATGAAGATTTAGCGCTCCTACTTATGCATGTGAAACAGACGGGCTTATCAAACGGCTGACTGGCAAACTGAGCAGCGAAATACACAAACAGCATTAAGGGCATTGATCATTGATCAAGACATGTGACACAGCTGCATGCACAGCCTTCCGGAGTCAGCGTGGATAGTTGGAAAAAGCTTCAGACAGACGCAATTAATTTTAGATCCATTTCCCCATGCTGCCAGTGACCATTGACTGCTTATTTCTGCCTGCTCAGGGGCCTTTGACTTCTGAGAAAAGCACAGCGTGATTCACTCCCACACCTCGCTTTTCCCCCCTCGATCCATTCTTCCGCACGCCTGCACATGTCAGCTTCATCAGACACGTATGTGGCTTTCAGGGTCTGTCAGAGAGGTTTCTTTTATTTCACATGTAGGGTGTGGATGAACGCTTCCTCTCTCTCTCTCTTTCTAATGTCTTCTGTTGCTCTCTTTAGCTCTCGCATCCATTCTTCTATTCTTCTATGTCAAATTAATATTTGTCACAGCGAGACGGCGGCAGAGAGGAAATCAATCATGGCTGTTTAGGGGGAAACGCCACCACTCTGTTCTCTGTTGAATCAGCTGGTAACCTTTAATTATGATAAATTAAACTGAATAAACAAAACATCCAATGAGCTCCTCTTCTCGAAATACAACAGGGGCGCTTGTCCAAATGTAACCGGCTTTTGAGCTGCTTTGGAGATGAATAGTTGGAATTATTTTGTGTGTGTGTGTTTGAAAGTGTGCGTGCATGTTTTATGTTGTGTTCAAGTTTGAAGGGTTCAGCTTTCATGTTCACTGGGCTGCAGAGAAGACGGAGGCATCACTTTCTCTTTGGTCTTTTTGAAGTCAGCGTGTGTGTATGTGTGTGTGTTTATTGTGCCATGCGTGCTGTTTTGTGTTCTTCCATCTAAGTGCCAGTTTTGTGTCCAAAAATTCAGGGCGACAGTTCTTTAAAAGACTCCTTGGTACGATATTTAAAGTAATCGAGACAGTTGTTTAAATGGTCAATCAACAGAAAAACACATGGATACATGACAGAGGTGTTAATAAACAACAAATACAGCAAAACACTCCTAGTGCTTGTTGTTCTCTAGATCTTAAATGTCAAATGTTAAAGGTCACTTTAAGAAGCTTTGTTTTAAGGCTCTGTTGTGAATGGCACCATCCACACATGTTCCTAAGATAACACCTGATTTAACTGTGATTGGAGGAATCAGTTTTGATCCTGGTTTCTGTCCCTGTGTGAGTTTCAGGGTGTCACCACCCACATGTGTTCCTTAGAAGCTAGTTGGAGTGCATGTGAGTGTGAATGGTTGTCTGTCTCTCTGTGTTAGCCCTGTGATAGACTGGAGACCTGTCCAGGGTGTGCACCGCCTCTAGCCTGGTGACAGCTGGGATAGGCTCCAGTCCACCCCCCGCGACCCTTCACAGGACAGGAGATGAATGAATGAAGCTAGTTGGATGAGTGGGAGAGGAAATCCAACAAGTTCATTTGCCCTTGTTTTTAGCTTGTTGTCTGGATAGTCAATGACCTGGATGACTGAGAACCTTCACAGACATATATCATACATGTATTGTTTCTGCAGTCGCATCTTATTGTGATAGTCCTCGCAAGTGCAGCAGCACAAACCTGTGTGTGTTGTGGCACCAGCAGTGAGATACAGTGAGATACTAGACGTTGAGATAGAGCTTCTCATGTTCTGCTCGAGACAGCGTGGTGGAGAATATTCAATTGAATCGTATCAGATAGGTGTTCATAAGTGGCCATATATCTCCCTGTTCAGCATACGTGCCAGGACTTTAGTGCACATATGCAGATTTCCAATGGGAGCCATTGCTCTGTAAAGTCATCTGATACGGTCTCAGCATAATGTGCTCTCCCTTTTGTAAAGATATTCCTTGTTATATAAGCAAGTGAACTGGGGTTAAATCAGACAGGTTGTGCTTGTACTATAATATGTATATCAACCATGCGGCAACTTACCCCACCTAGTGTTTTTTTGTCCAGTTTCCATCACTATTATTCATGCAGTTACTTCACGACGGGTGCGTAATAACAGATGACTTGCTGTCAGTCAGCACAATACGCTTTGTTTCAATTTGGGCCCCATGGATCCAGAAAGTGCTGATGATGCAGGGTGACTTTGCTTTTAGGTGTATTGGTTCATTAAGCTAGACCAGAACTAAAATACTAAGACCTGAATTAAAGATGTGAAAGTAGCCTAAAGTCCTGAAGTGCCACAACAGCACCACCCTGGATAGAAGGTCACAAGTCCAATCTGCTGCATTTTAATTGTATTTGACTTTAAGGCATGTTCTGCCTGGTAAAACAGCTCAGTATATTCACAAGTATACACATGATAATTATAGCATCATTTAAATACAGAACTAGTACCAGTGTACCATTCTAAACACTACTGTATTAAACATTACAGGCAAGTCTGAAGGGTTTCGATTAGAGACAAATCCTTTGTTACATCCCAGCAACTATGACGCTGGTACAAATTAAACGTGACCGTGTCCTTAGAACATACTCGTGCTCCAAACAGAATATTTTGCAAGTTTGTCTGTTTGCACTTGAAGCTGGCGCTTTCTTGTTATGCCTTTTATGCCGGCGTCGAGTTAGTGTTTCATTTCTCTGTGATCCATCCATCAGCTTGTCCCCTTCTACAAATAATAGCAATCATCGTCTTCATCTCTTATTCATTTGGATAGATAGAAGGGAGAGATGTTGAGAGACACAGACGGGAAACAGGCAGACAGAGAGAGATGGGACACAAATTCTCTTCAGAAATCAGATGCGCTCCAAAGGCATGACACGCAAAAAAATATGAGTCATTCACCCGCGCTATGAAAAATGATACCTCTATTCCACCGCTGAGAAGGAGGTAGGGGGAACAAATCCTCCGAAGAAAAGGTAATGGATTGATGTCTGCGTGTTTATTTTGCTTCTCGATGCGGAATTTTTAACAGTGATTTTCCACACCACCAAGCAGTGGCCTCTGAAATCATCCCCTCCTCGCCGTCAGCAAATACATAATCTACAGACAATGAAGCTGCTTTCATGACATGCAAATTGAGGACACCTGAATGGATATTGTTATTGACAGCTACTGCAGAACCTCACCAACCATCAAAGCTGGGCGGTCTATCAAGGGACCCAGACATGTGGACATTTGACGTCCACACAGTCTTGATTGTTGATGTGTGAACAGGTCCCTTGAGCGGTCCTTTCTCTTCCTTTAGAGGTCGTACTATAGGTCCAGAAAATGGCTCACAACACTGCAGCCTCGAAATTCATGAATACAGAGCCGCTGGACTTCAGTCAGGGTGGAGAAAAGGACTCCATCTGTCCGTCTTTGCTTCATGCTCTGGCTCTCTCCATCCCTGGACACTTCCCACGTGGACAGATTAATTGCAGGGCTCCACGTTTTTTTTTTGTTTTTTTTTTTTTTTAGCAGAGGATTTCATGGTTTTGATTGTGTGTTTTTAGCGTGTGCTGCATTTGCGGGAGAGACTGACGTCACTTTACATGTCGCGTGACATGACAGAGAAAGAAAGAGAGGAGAAGACCGGTGGATGCTTGGAAACGTTCAGTGTCTAAATCAATGCAGCATGAATCTAATCCATCCTCCATGTTCCCTTCACCGAGCAGGTATTCTTCACACCATCTGTGGGAATGACAAATCTGTCGGACATCCATCGCCTTAGGTCAGGATAAGGAGGTCTCTCATTCTGCACGGTGTTGATGTGCTTCAGTACTGTCCATAAGCACATTGAATTCCCTCATTAACCTTTTCAGAACCAGGCCAGGTGAATTATTTACAGCTAATCTAATTTAAAAGACTCCGATGGCTGAGGGGAGGATGTGATGCCTTGCCAAAAAACTGGATTAACAGACCAAAGGAAAGTTATTCTTTTGATCTGTTAATCCAGATTTTGAAGCGCTCATGGGTTTTAACAAAAAGAAGCAGATAGCTAAACCAGTATATTGCAACTTTTGCCACTTTCCTAAAACTGCCATGGAAAGGAATTCAGCTATAAGCTGCTGTTGATCTTTTGGTCTCATTGATCATGATATGCTCCATACCCGTTAGGCAACAAGTGGCTAATAGTTGGTGGGGTTTGAATGACTGACTGACAAGGTCGTCTCCAAAGGCAAAGACAGAGCCACACATGACTGTTCTGCTGCTGCCGTTGCTGCAGCACTACGCCTCTGTCACTGTGATGGATCTCCTCCACCTGGCACCTCCTTTTGCTGGCTAAGAGCAAAGACGAGGTGTGTGTGCGCGCACACGTGTGTGCACTTTGTGCAGGGGTATAAAGACAAAAGTAAATGGGCCAGAGAAGAGCAAAAAAGCAGTGAAGAAGTGGAGGAGGGTACAGGCAAGAGAGGGAGGATGAGATGGATCTCTGTTTACACTGATAACTCTGCAGACATCATTAATTTAGTAATTTGGGGAGTATGTATGCGTACATGGATACAGTTGGGGTCATTAAAAAGAAAGTTGAGTTTTTCGTGGATTTTTCAGTCACTGTATTTGCAGGTATGACTGGATAGCAGAGGAGGAAAGAAAAGGGAGGACATGCGTAGCCATTTTCCAGGAATGTCTGGTAGATGAAGACAAACTGACAAACCAACTGAAAGATGAAAGGCAAGAGAGACAGACATCAGGAGACTGCCAGAAATGTGAGATGAAGGTAGAAAGGAAGGCGGTTTTATTGTATCGTGATCCGAGAAGTCATCATAGGTCACTGTGCTCTGTGCCTGACCACTGATGTCTGACTAGTGTTCCTGCTGTGTGTGTTTTCAGTAAGGCATATCGCATTGTCATCCTTGACATCCTCCAGACGAAAGGGCACGGGCTGGATCATGCATAACAGGCTAATCACCAGGTTCTGATGATAATGTGACTGAGCAGTCGCCCAAACTCACACACCTCATTAAGGGCAATTTGAAAAAGCTGCATTAAAAAAAAAACAAAGGTTATTCAGCCACTGCATGACCTGGCTCCCTCCCAGCGCACTTAAAATGACATCTGTCTGTTGTCTGACAGCAGTGAGCGATTGCTGTGTCCAGTTATTGCTTCATTGAATTTTATAGACCGTATTAAGATAATGCATCTGTCCCTAACGCAGTAAGTCACTAGTGCATTTAGAAAATGGAAATTACATCCTGGAAACTGAAATAAGTTCAGCTGATGTTTTTAAATCTACTCCAAACTGCCCAAGATTATAGACAGTCACAGAGGAATCACTTTATATTCTTTCCAGCGGCCAGTGCGGCAAATACTATTTTAGTTTTTTTTTTTTTAATCTCTGTCAAACACTCATTTAGTTCCCTCTATATATGCCTTCACATATAACTCCCTCCCACTTACACATAAAACTAATGGAATGGAATGGGAATGTAAGTTCAGTCAAACTATACAAATACAAAATGAAATGAAAATAGGTAGCAATAAAAATGGAAATATTCTGACTGGATAATGAAAGTTGTTATTTAGCAGCTTAGATTTAATATTTGGTCCCATAAGCTACTAGAGTGACCAAGTACGGAAGCAGTAGACCACGGTGTATTGCTGTGTGTGCCAGCTTTACAAATACTGTCCTCGCAAACTGATGCGCATCTAAATTAAATTGATGAAGCCAAAAGCATGTACTCCAGGGTCAAAGTGATTTGTTTTTCTATAAATATGGCTTTTATGCATTCTGCTCCACAATAAATAGACCCACTATTTGTCCATAGCTAACATCATGCACTGTGAGTGGTTTTGCCCTTAATAAGAAAGAAAAGGGAAAAAAAAAAAAGAACACTTCTGTCAGGCTGGATTGATCTAGTTTCTGAGAAATATCAAAAGTGCACTATGCACAGCTGTTTTCATTTATATCTCCTCATAACAGGCTGCATTTGCTACGCCTGACACGAGTTTGAATCCATGTAAAGTAATCCCCATGGAAACATGTATGGCTTTGTTTCTTCTCCGCGGAGTTGTCAAAGATGATTGCTGTTAAATTTTCTCTGATCACTGATTCTCTTATTTCCGCTCATTTGTAACAGAGGCATTGCGTGAGTCACTGCATCCATACAGAGAAAAAAAAACAACAACAACAACAAATACGATATGTGCATGTTTGTCGGTATACTCGTGTACAACTTTGTATCACGCTGCTTCCTATCTGGCGATGAAGTTGTTTGCATCGATTGTGAGCGCGAGAGTGTCAGCTCTGCTCAGCTCTCCTGTTTGAATTTGATTCTCCAAGAGAGAGAACAACAGGAAGAATAATAAATGTGTGGCGTAGATGAATGATAGATGGTCAGAGAGGGAGAGAAGGAGGGAGGGAGGCTTAGATACAGAAGAAGGAGGGAAGAGACAAATTAGATCAACCTTCTAAACGTGCTTTTCTGAGATATGATATATCTAACACTTGGGCAGGTGAACCCCGTAAGACAGGAAAGTGAGGCTGCAAATATTTATTTCACTGTGCCTGACTGTACTTTTCTTTACTGGACCCTTGAGCTGAGCACGTTATGCCTCTGTGTTTGAGACTTGATGTGACATAAGTTTATAAGTTTGGACTTTATGGAAAACAGATTAAACTCCCTGTCATGTTTGGTTTCACGCTCGCCTTACATTGTGCCGAGGCCAGCCCGGGAGCAAGCTACAGTCAGGGGTAGCAGATGTATTGACCTGTGTTTATTTTGTGTCGACTGACTCCAAATCAAGCCAATATCCTGGTAATATAAAAAAAATGTGGCACGAAGGAAACACCCTTGACGTTGTGTGGCGCATCCACTCAAATACAAGAGGTTAGAGCTGGTGGTGCTGTTTATGTTATCACAGACAATCACAGAAGGACAGAAAGTGAGCACAAAGGGAGATACAGCACTCTCACTTAATAAAAACTTTATGGACTCTCAGTGACCCCAGCCTGCACCGAGCATAACACGTCTGAGCCTGCATGTCCTATGGGAACCTCATTGTTAGATGGTGGTATTAATCAGATGTGAAGGGGAAGCAATGTGCATGTTTTTACTGGTTGCTAAGAGACAAATGAAAACAAAGACATGCAGCCTTGTATTTTCTGTAGTTTTTGCCTCATTTAGAACTTCAAGTGTTGCTCCGTGGCTCAGAATGTACGCTGGGCTACATACATAGAAAAGCGTTACATCAGATTTTTCTTGATTCCGTTTCAAAGTACGTCAACGCTGAATCTAAAGCAGCTTCAGATCTGTTCTCTGTGGGCTGAAAATGTCAAGTGTGTTGGTTCAGTGTGTGATAGTAAAGCCAATGGTCATCACTCTCCCAAAGTGCTTAACAAAGCTTGATTAAACACCATGTTCTGCCTGCCTGCCTGCCTGTCTGCCTGCCTACGCAGAAGTTTCCACTTCTTCTGGCTGATTAGACCTCTGCTTAAGTTAAAGGCGTGCCCAGCTATGCAGTGGGTTGCACAAGGGGTCACCAGACTCTCTTTTTACTGATGGCATAGAGAAAATGACCAGCTGGTGGAGGAACTGGAGTTTTTTTTTCAAGTTGGTGGAGATGAAACCGGTGCGTAATGGTGTTGATATTAGACTCAGACTCATCTGATGGACCCAAGCACATCAAATGGGTGCTTAGATTCTGCAGAATGCGTAAATACAGATGCCAATTGTGGTAAGGAAAGAAAACACATTACAAATCTAGCCATGTGTGAAACTCAACAAGGAAACCTGGGTTTAAATCCTTAAAGACTAATATACTAAAACAATTTGACCCAGTCTCTGATGCAGCTTGTGTCGCTAATGTAATTGCATGAAAATCACTCTCCTCAAAGACCACATTCACTGTAGGAAGTCTTAGAGAGAGGGTTAGTTGTTGGCAAGCAAGCAGTCATGCTCGCTCTCTCTCCCTCTCTCTCTCTGTGTATGATGTGATTAGAAGCCCACAGCCATTGGTGCCACAGACCGAGGACAATTGAGTCTGTCCCAAAAGTAATAGCTTCTTCTCGTCTTAATTAAGAAACTCTCTCTGCATTCCATGTGGGGGGGGGGGGGGGGGGGGGGGGGTCTTACCAACTGATCACACTGTCTGCGTGCGTTAGTTTGTGTGTGTACACATGTGGCAGACTGCCCATGAGTGTCTGTCTTGCTCTTTGTGCATTACACATTTAAACATGGTGTAACGCTCATGTTTTGTGTCTGCAGAAAATGTACTTTTTGTTCCTCTTTGAGTATCTTTGCATGTAACGTCATCGTTATCCCCTGTGTCTTACACATGTTAGATGCTATATGAATGGTTCAGAGCTGCACAGAGTGATTTGACCGACCAGACTTGACGTATGCAAAATAGGCTTAAGAAAAAAAAAAAAAAAGCACACAGGAATTCTCCAAAAAGACAACGAAAAATAAAAACACTTACATCTGCATTCAGACACCTGACTGCATGTCTGCTGCAGCACAGATCGGCCTCTAAGACGCTGTAAAAGCCTACAACAAATGGGGGCTAGACATTTGAAGCATCGGCACAGTGTTTATCATAACGGTAAAAGAATCTTTACAATTTTATTAGAAATTGATTGCTTAGCAAAGCTGTTCCTTTTCATACTGTCAACCTCAAACAGCCTGGTGTAACCTCAGTTCTCCGTATTTGGCAGCTCCACTGCAACAATTAGAGCTTAAGTGATTCACTTAAAGGGACCTCATAGGGATCATATTTGTTTACGCAGTAAAAAAAAAGTAATTCAGTCATTTTGTGGGATATTCCTCCTTCTGTATATTCACTAAAGCTATTTTTCCATAGCTCTTGGGAAGCATATGCGTATGGGATCAGCAACAGATCGGTAATTGGATTTTCTGTGAAGCCTCACTGATTCTTTAAGAAGCAATAAACTATTAATTTTGTCAACTTGAACATGTCCCATGAATAAGAAGTTCCAACCCTGGTCTAATAAATAACTTGATAAAGGCTCCTATTTAATCACTATTTAAATGATCTAACCAGATTCTGGGCCGTGTAAATATTGGAGATGTTGATATTATTTCCCTTAAGACGCCAAGAATCTTCTGGGCTTTAAAAACAACAGATTCAACGTCCTGAATAATCCTTCAGATTGATTTATGTGGGAGGTTAAAGGTGGGACAGGAAATATTTCACCTTCTCCTTGTCATTATTTTACAAAGTAAAGTTGCATTTCTTCAGAGAGCTCTTTTCACATACAAAAAAAGCAATTAAAAACCCTTTCTGATCAGTGACCTGTAACCTGAAAATCTGCAGTATGACATGCACATTAATCACAGGCATTTAAAAAGAAATAATAACTTGCTTTGGGCTGGAACAAACTCAACTTAAATAGAAGCGAATTAAAATATTAATGTTTTTAAACTGACGACATACAGAAAATGGCGCATAAGTAACAGGGTAGTGATTTATGACATTTTTATACATCCAGAGAGTGTATAATATGGCTTCACCATAGATGTAAAGAGTTCACTAAATAAAAGTAACTATTAAGATGCTCGATACAACAGAGGTGAGGGCTGTGCCAGTATATAAATAGTCTTATTATGTGATCATCACTGTGTACTCCCAGGCGACATGATGAAGAGCCACTATGCTTTCTCAGCTCGGTCACATTTGTCTGACCGAGCTGAGAAAGTATAGTACTGCAAATGTACATTGCAGCAACTGATCTTTGGATTACTGATCTCAGTATTTTTTGTCATAGACAGGATGTAACACGTACACATTCACACAGTCTGTCCAGATTTTGCCCGGTCAAGTATCAAAGCATCTACGGTCATGCTGTTATATATTCCTATAAAAGAATTCATACTGGGACCATTACCTTGAGTGCTTTGTTTACACGGAGAGAGATGGCAGCAACCACAAGAGAGAAGCAACAACCAACTGTGACAATTGTAGTGGCATGCATGAAGTCCCCACATTATTGCTGCAGGTAACTCATTCTTGAAAGTTATTATGGGCAAGCCAAATTAGCGAACTGTATGACACAGCGTCACACAGAAAGATAACTGCTGTAAAGTCTTCTTAAAGTAAGTGGCTGCAATCTGCAATTTAAAAAAATAAATAAAACAGAAATAGGTTTGAGCATCTGGGGAGCTGATGCAGATACCATTCACGGGAGAGCAAGTGTGCGGGACAAAGGATGCAGAATGAGGTACGTCGCTACGGACTGTGATTTTACCTTCATCAGCAGCATAAAGTGATGCTGAAAGTCACTTGACCTAAATGCAATCTCACTGATACTCTGTGAAGTGGTTCTGTCTCTCTTCTGTCTGTCTTAATGAAAGAAAAGAAAAAAGCTGTGGAATTATAATCAGGCAAGAAAGTCAGACGTTTATCTGTCAAAGTGAAGGCCTTCATAACAAATTCCCTTTAAATGCTTAGAGAATGCACGTTCTATTATTATAGTACTATAGCGCCAAAACTCTAACCCTCACCCAGAATATTAATACAGATGCAAGTTTTTAAACGGCAAGTTCAGCTTCAAAGCCCTTCCAGATGGTTTGCGCGTTAGCTACAGAAATCGTGATCAAATATTTGAATCTATTGATCGTCCTCATTTAATTATAAAGCACGTTTCAGGAAGTTTGGTTACAAAGTCATAGGGTAGATAAATGAGAGAACAAATGGGCAAAGAACAAAATTACAAATCCCTGACCATAGAATTAGAGCATCATGAGCTAAACACTCTATGTCCTATTTAAATAGTCTTGTGTTTTTGTTTTTATATAGCTCTTTTCTACCTAATGGTACTGAAAGCTCCTAAGAGTCACAATGACTCATCTGCCCATTCATTCACACCACCGCCAGGCACTGAGAAGAGAGCAACCCTGGGTTCGGTATCTGGCTCAAAGACACCAAATCAAACCGCTAACTCTCAAGTTCATGGACAGCCCACTCTACCTGCTGAACCGCAGCTGCCCCACTAAACGTGAACTGATTATATGAAATTGCAAAAGGGAAAACATTTCCCACATTTTGCAAATCTCCCAAAAATGCAACTGGCGAGAAGAATCTCTCTGGCAGAACATTACTTTTAACGGACAAATCTGGATATTTATTTCACTCAAATTGTCGAAAGCTAAAACCTGAATTGATTAGATAAGGGATTTGGAATGTTTCACAGATGATCTGATCCTATCACTCCAACCCCATCTGGTAGCACTTTCATCAGCGCGGCATAAATAGTAGTACTTGTTGCAGTCGAGCAGAAATAGTGAGCATAATGGTATTGGTATGAGCAACGGCGGTGGTTTCATCATTCGCATGCACATTAGCAGCCAGTTTGCGATTATGATCTCCAGTGTCAGAATGGAGGCTGCAGGAATACAAAGCCAATCCAGAGAGAGTGTGCTGGAGCTATCACCTGGAGAGTAATGAATTTCTCCGCTACACAGCCAGATGGCCAGGGGACGGGATGAGGCCTGATACTTAGTGCTATTTATTTGGCGGAGCCTGGAGGTGCCCTGTGAATACAATCTGAACAGAGAACAGAAAGGAGCGGTGGGGGGGGGGGGGACTTTATGGGCCAGGCAGGGCTGACTGACACGCCGACAGATTAACAGTGGTAGCGGGCCTATCTGCACTGAGCAGGTGTGCTTAAAATGAGCCACTGGAGTGTGTTTATGTGTATGTACTGTACATGTCTGTTTGTGAGGAGAGAGGGGAGACACAGACAGACAGAGAGAGAGAGAGAGAGGGAGAGAGAGAGAGGGAGAAAACAGGTAGTATCAGATTGCCATGATTAGCCTGTTGTTGACCACAGAGTTATCTTGACACACTGCCATTTTGTTTTTGTTTGGCCGTACAGTCAGAGCACGGAGGCCTGTTCACACATATCTATCTGTGCCATGCCACGCCGGGCCAAGTATCTGCAGTGCAGTGAGTGAGTGCTGTGGCTTAGCTCTGCTGCCTCTGTCTATGTGGACTCTTGGGTGTTGCACAGAGCGAAGTGCACACACATTTGGATGCACGAACACATTTAAAATAACACACACACGCGCACATCCAGGCGCTCAGAAGCGCTGGCTTGAATAAGACAGCCGTTACAATTGTGGTCAGCATGAGTACATATGCAGCAGGATGTCCAGCAGCACTTGGAACAACTTAGATAAAAAGAAATCGTCAAAAAAAAATTACTTTTAGCCATCGGGCAGCTTCTGTAACGCCTCAGATTTGCATCCATTTTGTGACACAAACCTGGTTACATTCAATCAAAAGAATCTGCCATGGATGCTATTCAAAGCGAACTTAAAAAAGAAGCATCACTTCGAGACTGGTGCTCTTATCTGAAAAGCGCCTCGGTATCAGTGCAGATGACTTGGTGGATATTTATTGGACGGCTGCTGTATAAGATTGGGGATGAACAAGAGAGAGGAGAGGAGAGGTGTGCCGTTATCTTTATTGGATCATGTTGTGCAGTAATGATATCCTCTCCCCGCTACAGCCACAGTGAAGCTGTGAGAACGGTAATGACAAAGTGAATTCGAGAAATAGGTTGAATATCGGCGTCACGGTGGGTCTGATAATAAGCAAAGCATGAGCATGTGTGCTGGATTGTCAAGAACAAGAAAATTGTGATGAAATAGGAACTCTGTCCCTTAATTTTAAAAAAGCGGATATAAAATAACGCATCATGGAATGTTTTTGAAGGAGTAGTATTATTACAACTACAGCAATTATGTCAGATAGCCGTTGAGGTATCCATAGAGGTGCACACCACCATGTAGTCTGTGTTTGATTGAAATTTCCATGTGCGTAAGTGCCAAAAAGTAAAATGTACAATAGCATTGGTTGCCTCTCACATAGTTTTTTCATTTATTTACGGAAGAAGGCTCCACTACTGACAGTGACGCTGCTAATCACCAGTGGAACTGAGACTTTGAATGGAGCGCTGTTGGAAAAAAACTGGCTTGGGCTACAGTTACGGTTCAGGGGTAATGAATGGATGAATGGGAGGTCAATAATGGCGGAAAGATCAAGCTGTTTGTATATGTTTATTTATGGCATGAAGCCATTACTCACGCTTGAGTATAACCAATAGAATGCTAAGTGAGTCTGTAAGTTACCTCAGTAATGTAGGTTATCTATAGTATCTCTCTTCATGTTTGCGTTAGACATAGTATAATTTGCCCCAGGGAGCATGTTCTCTGTGGTATTTACTTTCTTTCCCACGTACTCCCTTTAGATGTATACTGTAAATGCAAATGCATAACATGTGTAGCAGAAGAGTAATATGCAGATAGTCCATTTGCACTGTTTCGATCCTTTTTTTTTATCTGTTGAGGAAGAGGTGCCCTTGATTTTTTTTTCTTAAGGAAATTGCTGTGACCCTGCTGTTGAAATTGTGGGAAGATAGACATAAAAAAGATGCTGGAGCAGAAAGTGGGGCCAAATAGGAAGAAATGTGTTTTTTGACCTTTATTTACCGAGGCGCTGTTTGCTGTACATTCCTGGGGTTTGTTTGAAAAGTCTTTTTTGAATCGAGAGGCTCCAAATTGAGCAAACTGAAATATCTAACCGGCCACTATGATAAAAGCTTCTGGAATTCTGTGAATACTAAAGAAAGACACTCGAGGGCTTGCGTTCCCTCCTTTCTTTGATCAAGGAGGAAATGTTGCATCAAGACAAGGAGGAGGATATAAATGCGCAGTTTATAGCCTGACCAAGCTGATGTTGGGTACAAGGCGGGGTACACCCTGGTACACAGAAAGACAAACAAGCATTCATGCGTACATGCACACCTACTGCCAATCGGAATCACCAGTTAATCTAACAAGCACGTCTTTGAAATGAGGGAGGATGCCAGAGCACCCGGAGAAAACCTGTGCATGCGCAGGGATAACACACAAACTCTGAACAGAAAGGCCCAAGCCAGGCAGCAGACTTGAACAGAGAACCTTTTTGCTGTGAGACGGCCACTGCACCGACATGCCGCCGTGCATGCACATATTTTTTAGATCTATGTTATCCATCAATGAAGTATAATGGTCATTGATGACAACAAATGTTGACTCTCTCGCAACCAATCACTTTTACCTTTATTTATGGTTCACAGGACAAAAGGGCAACATACATAGCATAGCACTGGATAGAATCACATCGTTAATGCCCTCAGCACATACTGAATATCCTCTGAATAAATTCTGAGTCAGTCCAGGTGGAATATCAATCCAAACCAAATGTCGTAAAACTGCTGCTTTTTTGTGTTGAAAGCGAAGCAGCAACCGTTGTCAAGCCTATAAAAAAAAAACTACATTGGCAGTGGATTTTTGACAGTATGTCAGTAGAAAATACTTGACGTCTCTGTTAGTAAAAAGGACTATGGACTTTGTTGATATTCACGACATATTCCAGTATTTACTCATATTCCAAAAAAATGACTGTATCCTAGCTGTTAAAATGGCGTGCTATTCTTCTGAGGTGAATAGCGCTACCTGTCAGGGGGAAAACCCACGGAGTAGGACTTTGTATATATCAACAAAGGTTGGTGAACAAACTCTTTGATTATTAGCAGGCACTGCTCCGAATCGGCTGAATGTATGGTTGTCAAGTGCTGGCCACAATATTTAGGATGTGAGTTCGCAGCAGTGCAGAAAGCCTTTTTCGTGATAGCGGGATAGACTTTAACCACGTCAACCTGACTGACATCATATCAGCGTTTCTTCCCTTCCTACCGCGCCTTTCTGAAGACAATGAAACCAGCAACAAAGACGATCACTGTGTGGCCAAACAACGCTGCCTTGGTGCTGCAGGACTGCTTTGCTTGCACAGACTGGCACATCTTCAGATAAGCAGCATCAAAAACGCTGGCAAGGTAGACCTGGAGGAATAAGCATCATCTGTCACTGGGATGATGTTACCTCCACAGAAACAATCACTGTCCACCCCTACCAGAAATCCTGACTAAATGCTGACATCAGGAGTCTTCTGAGTAGTGCTCAGGGCAGCAAGAAGGATACTGGCTGCAGGCATCAGAAGAGCTAAAGCTGCCTATGCTCTAAAAATGAAGGGTCACTTCTCCACCAGTGACCCCAGAAGCATGTGAGCAGGCATAAAGAACACAACGGACTACAACAAGAGACACACAAGGGATCCATGGCTTCACTACGCCCAGCACCTGACTCACCTTTACCCCGGGGAACGGTCCCTCAGCGATAACACAGAGAGTGCCAGGAGGTCCGTCCTAAAAGTCAAGCAGGGCCAGGCACTGATTGACATCTTCAACAACTCCCTCTCCCAGGCAAAGGTACCATCAGGCTTTAAATCTACCACCACCATCCCTGTTCCTAAGTCCTCAGCAGTGTCATACATGAATAACTATTGTCCAGTGGCTCTAACTCTGATAGTCATGACAGGCTTTGAGCAGCTGGTCATGGACCAAATAAAGAAGACAATCAGCACCCACCCTCATCAGTACGCATATAGGAAGAACAGCTCTTCTGCAGATGCCACCTCCTATGTGGTTCATCTGGCTCTTACTCACCTAGAGAGTAGAGATGGCCATCACCTGCAACGCTAATGTGTGGTGCCGAGCATTTTCACATCGTGTGTCACTGTGTGGTACGAAAACTGCTCACTTAAGTAATGAAGGCCGCACAGAGGATTACTGGTTGCAGCTTCCCTGCAATGGAGGACATCTACAGCAGCAGATGCAGGAAAAGGGCAGCTGGCATCATGAAAGACTCTCCCCACTCTGCTCATGGACTGTTTACCCCCTCTCCACTTTAAGGACAAAGTTTGCGCAGCTTCAGGTCCAGAACCAACACACTCAGTTTTAGGGTAAGGGGGGTTAGGGTTGAAACCTTGAAACCAAATGAAAGTGAATCTTGAACTAATATCCCTGTATACATGCAGCCAGATTTTGTTTCATAGTTTTCCGTCTGCAGTTGACTTGCCTCCTTTCATTTCTTCAACTACATTCTGGCAAAAGCAAGTCTTGCAACATCTGTGCAAATCTGAAAAGCTTTATGTAAAGTTTTAAAGTACAGTATATAGTATATGTTTCTCCCTTGATCACGAAATGTGTCTTTTCATCTGGACATATAGCCCTTCCAATGGTTGGCTAGTTGATTTGTGTGTGTGTGTCTCAGAAGTATTATTAGCATCTCCAACATGTCTAAATTGGAAAATGCTATAATAGACAAAAAAGCCCAATTTGGAATATCCAAACATAATATACTTTTACAGTACATGACCCATAATGACTAAGTTTGGATTATTGTCATCATTTGAATAATGGTTGAATACTAGTGTGCACATAAGTCTTCATTAAGCTTGTAATGAAGACTTGTGACCCCTACTCCCATGCAGTGCTTTGACTTTGGTGAAAGATATAGTATAGTATAGTGAATGTATAATCTAATGCAATACAAACTATGGTGAATGTCATTAGTATGATCTCTGGAGAGAAAAGACGTGACTGATTACCCTAATGAAACAACACCTGTTAGAGCAACACAACCATATGAGGCTTCATGCATGGTTTTTTTATTAATTTCTAGCACCTTTCAGGTTTGCTCGTGAATGAGACTTGCGCTGTGTGCTACCAATTAAGCCACAGCCCAGGCATTAAATAATCTCATCTGTTTTAAATGTGGAGCATAAGCATCATCTAAATATCAGTGTCACAGGTTCATTTATCACACCACAGACTGTGACTCCTACCAGTGCTGTTTCATGACAGGAACTAGAAGTTCAGTCCAGATTTGTCTCCACACATTGTTGTTCTAGCTCTAATATCGGTGAACAACCTTTCTTTCTACACCATGCCCCCTTTTTGTTTGCATTTTGTGTCTTTGGTCTTTACTCCTGCTGTCAAGGCCAGTCAATAAACAGCTATGGCAGAAATGGCCTGCCAAAGACCTTTGCTATCAGTTAGCATGGCTGCATGTCTGGCTGCCTGGCAGGCTGTCGGTCTGCCACTCTGTCATCCGTGAAGGACGCTTTTACATGCCGTCACTAGAGACTTAAATCCTCTCAAACACATCTGTGTGTTGGTACACAATGCATGTAATAGAGAAAAAGTCGAGTGAAGAGGCACGCACAGCAGGCAAAGATGTATAATTAGATGTGGTAATGACAGAGAGAAGATAATGTCCAATATCTGTTAATCATAATACTTGAGACATTTTCTCCAGCGCATTGAACCGTGTAGGTCGTACAAACTTCAGCTTCACCACATCAACTTGTTTCTCAGATTATTGCTTATTCAGTGTTTTGTGGGTCATTGTTAGCTCTTGATAAACTATGAATTGTGCTAGGTGCATTGTGCTGAACTGGTGTTTTGTAGTTAATTAATGTAGAATTAATTGCAATGCCAGCAAAGAAAAGATCTGTGTTTTCATTTGCAACAGTTTGGAGATGGTCTATTTCAGGGTTGTCAAACATACGGCCTGCGGGCCAAAACCACCCGGCCAGAGGATCTAATCTGGCCCGCGGCATGAATTTGTAAAGTGCAAAATGAGGAAATTACATGGAAGACACCTAGTATTTGGGAAGGTTCATTAAGTGTGTGGAATGTCCTATGTTCACCGTGGTTCCTGAACGCACCATAGTCTTGTGTTGAAAATGGTGTGGACAGGTGTCAATCTGTTTGATTAGCCAATTAGTGATTGTCAGGTTCCAGGTGGGTGGGACCGAGAGGAGAAAGACGGAGCGAGAACGAAAGTCACCGCTAAGACAGTTAAATAAGCTATAGTCATTTAAGTTTTTTTTTTTTTTTTTTTTTATTTAAGTAGTGTGAATTAGTGATTTAGTGTATTTGTTTGCTGGAGAGACTGGACGCTCAGTGGGAGCATTTTTCCGTCGGCAATTCTACTATTGATGCTAAACCGTGACCACACTGCGGATTGTTGCTAGCTAGCTCCTCGTGCTAGCTAGCAGTATGAGAGACTTGTGTTTTGGAAACACTTACTGCACCAAGCTGCTGAGAACCTACTGGGAACCTACTGGATGCTTATGAACGTGGACGGTTAGCCTGGGGACGTGTTTCTAGAACACCGTGAAGGGACACTGCTGAAGGAGGGGTTTGCCAAATAATATCTAACAACACTCTGCATCCCAGGAACTGTGAGTACTGTTAAGACACTGTGGACTGGATTCAGATGAACTCCAAAATGCGCGTGCGCCAACGGTGTGTTATGAGCACGCCCCCAGTTTGGGATAGCAGCGACAGTAGAATAGTTTTGAGGCGGGTTACCCTCCACCCTCCTGTAAAATAAGAGAACAGAGCACTACAAAAGTAACCACTATTCCTAATTTGTCCGCTGTTTTTGGTTAGATTAGCAGACAGAACAGAACATAAAGAACTAAATGATAGATGGCAATAAAATTGCAAGAAAGAAAGAAATTCCAGGTTGTTCATAAATGTTTAGTGAAAGGATAGCTCAGTAAATGTAAACATTTTCATGATGTACTTCTTTGCACTAAAACAGGGACACATTTGGAGTTTGGAGTATTTATAGGTTATTGTACTATAATATTTCTGGTCTGGCCCGCATTAGATCACATTGAGCTGTGTGTGGCCCCTGATCTAAAATGTGTTTGACACCCCTGGTCTATTTTGTCTAGACTGACTGCAAAACCTTTTGCAATTGCACAGACTGACTGTGTTTTCTCCACCAAGCACTCTGACACATTAATAAAGAAAAGTTGTAAACTCTACCACAGAATACTGCCAACATGATCAATCTAATTTCAATTATAAATTGCTATAGAAACGGCTGAAAATAAAATCTGTCACAACATTGTCTCTTCTCAAGAAGTCTATTTCATTCCAACTGCAAACACAGAAAGAATTTAAACTAACAATGCTCCTTACTTGTCTTACATTTTTCAAAATAGATCAGAGGCAATGCCATACAATGTGGAAGGCATTGTGTGCAAACAAGGCAGTAATGTTCTAAAAGTGTCCTACTAGATCATTTTAAAGGGAATATTTTACTTTTTTCACTTTGCTTTTACGTTATCTTTTAACGTAACAGTCATCCTCTAACTTAACTGTAGAATTGACATATCAGCAAAGAGCCATGTAGTTTTTAGTACCTTTCCAATTTTGCAAAGCTGAAAAGTTCAAGACTCCAGCAACACTTGTGGTACATGGAACAACTTTATTAGGCCAAAAAGTTTTGACCTTTGGCCTTCATTTGGGTCATTAAGAAACACACTTCAAACAGCATTTAAAATAATTTACTAAACTGAAAGGTAATGATCGACATTGTCATTGACCATTAAAGTGTAGTTAGACTGCTGGTTAGACTTACTAGTGAAACAAACACGTACGACTGGCTAACTCATCATGTGTCACTGAAGGTCTGAAAGAGGTTGACGCAACAAGTGATGGGTGTCAGTTTGTAGCTTCAAATTACCAGCTTCTATTGGAAATGACGTGGAGCCTGTTGCTTTACTGCCATAAGTAATGTGAATACAGCTTAAAGCCTTTGGTTGAAGTCAGGAAGACATTGTGATCTTGATTAAATACAGAAGCCGTCTGAGTGGTGCCCCCATATAGGAGTAAAGATGCTGTCAAAACACATTTCCTAATCTTCACTAATTCTCACTCTTATCTTATACACAGGGTGCAAACTTTGGTCTTCAATGCCAATGCCTTACTGTGCCCTAACCATATTGGTGATGCAAATTAGCAGAATGAAAATCTATTTTGCAGAGGACAGGATTTTACCATAAGGTCAACCTGTTGAAATGAATTCTGTATCATGCTATGCTGATCTGGACTTACAAGATGGAGGAACAATAATGGAATCATGAATACTGCATCACTTGAACCCAGCAGTGATTGGATTGATCCCTGTGTTGATTTCCTTGGCAAATTTAGCTCTTGGAGAGTCTTCAAACAAATCCTTGTCAGTTTTAGAGAATCATTAAGGCCTCTAGTTCATTTTTTGTTTGTTTTATTACATTTTTGACTGTTACATAGTTGGCGACTGCCTTTTCTCAACAATAGCCGTTTGGTGCCTTGATGCAAGGATGGAAATCAAAGGGTTCCTTATTCCTCCTTCATATATTTCTGTAAGCAGAGAGAGAGAGGGAGATACAAGCAGGAAAGGAGAGGCTGAAGAGGAGGGTTGTGTTATCCAGTGTCCAATGGTTTATTGATCTTTGCTGTGCCTCTCCCTTGTTTCTCTCTTCACAGCAAAGGGGAGTAAATTGGACTGTTTTCTTCTGCAGTGATTGAAGCATGATTTTTGCGAGTGGTGTTTTTTAAACTTTCAGCGACGGAAATTTTTTCTTTTTTCCCCCCAGCTCCTTAAAATGATACAATTCTTTAAGCGTGTGCAGCGTCTGAGCTGACAGGTGACAAGCGTTAAGCTAAACAATCTACAGTTGCACTGTGACAACTCTGTCAACAGAAAACAAAGAGAGAGGACGACAAATGGCTCCTCCGTCACTTATCGCCAGAACTAAAACAGTTCAGCCCAGTCCAAGCATGAAATCATGCCTGGAGGGAAATCCTTTCCTAAAAAAATGTAGTGTTTCAGATCAAGTGTAAAGACACAGATGTGCTTTGTGAAGGTCCTTGTGTAGAATGTGCAGGCGTTACTGCAAACCAGGGTTTCCCGTACAAATTTGCTCCGCCACGGTCTCATAACGACTTGGAAGTATTTTTGCAATTTTCAAACAACATTGTGCTAGTATTGTTTTTCCTATTGCTCCTGAAATCATCTCTCACTCCCTCCCCTCCCCAAAGCTGCCTCCCCCCCAGATCCTCCAGTCTATCGCGGGGCTAACATAGAGAGACAGACAGCCAAAAAATAAAAAGATGGCGCCGGTGAGGTCAGCAGCCGTCGTACCTGCTCCGACACTTTCTTTGTACATAGTGCTTTTTGCTTTTATTTTTAACTTATTTAGCTCACCTACCCTGTGTCATATCACTTATGATAGACAGGCACTCATAAATATCGGATTACATTCGTCAGACTTTTTTATACAACCATTTTCTTCCGACACGGTGTGGCCCCAGGACATCCTGCGCCAGGGAGCTGACACAAACAAAGAAGGACGCGGGAGCCCCAGGTCACGCAGACGGCCTCGGGGGAAAAGAGCTGGCGTAAGAGAAAGGCTGAGGCGAAGAGCACACCACACGCCACTGCCGAGTATCTTACTAGCCAATGTCCAGTCACTGGAGAACAAGCTGGACGAACTCAGGGCCAGGATACAGTTCCAGAGGGACTTACGGGACTGCAACATCATCTGCCTCACCGAGACATGGCTGACTCCTCTCGTACCGGACTTCGCCATTCAACCTGCGGAGTTCCTTACAGTTCACCGCATGGACAGAACGAGTGAGTCTGGGAAATCTAAGGGAGGTGGAGTGTGTCTTATGGTTAACAACAACTGGTGTGACAGTAGGAACGTTGTCCCTCTCAAACGCTCATGCTCGCCTAACCTGGAGCTCCTAACAATTAAATGCCGTCCCCACTACCTGCCCCGTGAGTTTACTTCGGTCATCATCAGCGCCGTCTATATCCCACCCCAGGCGGCCACGGACGCTGCACTGTCCGAGCTACATGAGGTGATTTCCACCCTTCAGACTAACCATCGTGAAGCGGCCCTCATTGTAACCGGGGACTTTAACAGTGCTAACTTGAAGAAGGTGATGCCGGAGTTCATTCAACACATCGACTGTCCCACCAGAGGAGTACGGACTCTAGACCACTGCTACTCTCCATTCAAAGAAGGCTACAAAGCAAAACCTCTCCCCCCCTTTGGAAAATCGGATCACGCCGCTGTCCTTCTCATGCCCAAATACAAACAACGGCTGAAGCAGGAACCCCCTGCTGTGAGAGAAGTGACGCGCTGGACAGATCAATCGGAGGCCGCTCTGCAGGGTGCGCTGGACTCAGCCGACTGGGACATGTTTCACAGCAGTGCTGGTGGAGATATCGAGGAGTTTACGGAAGCGGTTGTGGGATTTATCGGGAAAGTTGTGGATGATACCACGCCGAAGAGAAACATCAGGACTTTCCCCAACCAGAAGCCGTGGGTGGATCGATCTGTCCGCGACGCTCTGCGTTCCCGCACCGCTGCCTACAACTCCGGACTCGCCTCTGGGAACATGGAGGAATACAAGTCGGCCTCTTACAGTGCTCGCAGAGCGGTGAAAGAGGCAAAACACCGCTACGGTCAAAGACTGGAGAAACTGATGGGACAGTCTGATTCCAGGGGACTGTGGCAGGGACTACGCACCATCACGGACTACAAAGCAGCACCCGCCCCCCCGGTGAGTGCCGACGCCTCTCTGGCTGATGAACTGAACACCTTTTTTGCGCGCTTTGAGTCGGGAAACCGACTGCCTGCTGCGCTCCCAGCCGGAGGGGAGGACACATTCACTGTGACAGAGCGCGACGTGAGGAGGGTGTTTAAAAGTGTGAACACCAGGAAAGCGGCTGGTCCAGACGGGATTAGTGGGCGTGTCCTCAAAACCTGCGCTGATCAGCTGGCACCTCTGTTCACAGTGATATTCAACCTCTCACTCAGACAGTGTGTGATCCCAACCTGCTTTAAGAAGTCCACAATAGTCCCTGTCCCAAAGAAACCACACCCCAGCAGTTCCAACGACTTCAGGCCCATAGCCCTCACATCTGTGGTGATGAAATGTTTTGAGAGACTGATCAAGACATTCATCACCTCCACACTGCCCACCACCCTGGATCCACTACAGTTTGCATACAGGCCGGACAGATCTACAGATGACGCCATAAACCTCCTCCTCCACAAGACCCTCTCCCACGTGGACACTGGTAAGGGAAACTATGTGAGAGTGCTGTTTGTTGACTACAGCTCAGCATTTAATACCATAGTCCCCTCCAGACTGGCTGCTAAGCTGCATGACCTGGGCCTGGACTCCTCCTTGTGCAGGTGGATCTACAGCTTCCTGACCGGCAGACCACAGGTGGTCCGAGTGGGTCACCACACTTCAGCCCCCCTGACTCTCAACACTGGATCCCCCCAGGGCTGTGTGCTCAGCCCTTTGCTGTACTCGCTGTACACACACGACTGCGAGGCCACTTCAGATTCCAACATCATCATTAAGTTTGCTGACGACACCGCTGTTGTAGGACTAATCTCCCACAACGACGAGACAGCCTACAGGAGGGAGGTGTCCCACCTGGAGGACTGGTGCCGGGAGAACCACCTCCTGCTGAACGTCAGCAAAACAAAGGAACTGATAGTGGACTTCAGCAGGAAACAGCAGAGGGACTTCCATCCACTCACTATCTGTGGCTCTGAGGTGGAAAGAGTGGACACTTTCAGATACCTGGGAGTGACCATCTCACAGGACCTGTCATGGACCCACCATCTGAACACCATCGTGAGGAAGGCCAGACAGCGTCTCTACCTCCTCAGACGCCTCAGAGACTTCAAGCTCCCTCTCAAGGTGCTCAGAAACTTTTACACCTGCACCATCGAGAGCATCTTGTGTGGGAGCATCACCACCTGGATGGGAAACTGTACCAGGCAGGACTTCCTGGCCCTCAAGAGGGTGGTCCGTTCAGCGGAGCGGACCATCAGAACTCCCCTCCCCAACCTGCAGGACATTTACACCAAGCGTTGCAGGTTAAGGGCCAAGAAGATCCTGAAACAGCCCAGTCACCCCGGACACTCTCTCTTCTCTCTACTGCCATCAGGCCGGCGTTTCCGATGCCTGAGGACAAAGACTGAGAGGCTGAAGAAGAGTTTCTATCCCCATGCCATCCGCCTGCTCAACTCTGAGCCTTAACTGGACTTAAATATCACTGCACTTTATTCATGAAGCTGCTAACACTGTAAATTGATGTACATATACAACCCCCCCCCCCCCCCCAAGTTTACCAGTCTATATTTTTATTTTTATTTTTATTCAGTCTATATTATTATTTTATTTTTATTTTTATTTTTTATTCTTATATTTAATTCTCTATTGGTGTACATTACACTTACGGACAATTGCTTACCTTGTGTGCATACTACTGTTTACTGTAGTACTATATTTCTTTCTTTTTATTTCTTTTTACTACAGGCTGCAGGTACAACAACACATTTCACTGTACATTGTACTATGTATAACTGTGCATGTGACAAATAAAAATCTATCTATATATCTATCTATTCACACTCACATTTAGAATCATCAATGAACCTAACTAACATGTCTTTGGACGGTGGGAGGAAGCTGGAGTACCTGGAGATAACATGCAAACTCCACACAGAAAGGCCCCATATTTAATTTTTTGATTTGTTTTTTTTAGACCATGGAGATTTATAGTTATTTAAAGAGTCAACCAAAACCTGGAGGAAAAGACTCCTGACGTAACGTGAACTAGCTTAACTTTATAAGCGCTTGTTAACAAAGTTAGATTGAGTTAGTCAGATTGAGGTCAACTGTTTAGTATAAATTGGTTTTATTTGCTGATACTTTAATCTTGCATACATTTGTCCACAGAATGCCGCGTATCAACACCTTATGTTTGGTTTCCTGTATATAAACTGCACAGCATGCTGCTGCTATTTGCTGCTAAATCCAATATCATTATATATTGTCATTAATATTCGACGGACTGATACAAAACACATGCTCTTATTTTATGTGCCATATACTGCATAGTTCATAGTTGTATCATAATTAGGGGCTTTTATTTAGAACCCCTCCAAAAAAACAACAACAAGAGTCTTATGAAATTTTGGTGGAAACACTGCAAGCAATTGTATTGTCAGATCATGAATTCTTTCATACACTATTATGAGATTTTATTCTCTTTATCTTTCTGAAAGGCAGCTGTAGGAAGCTGCTGCGTGGTTCTTTATTCATGCTCTACCTTCAATTATGCATAGCTGATTTCCCATCTAGTTATCGTGTGTGTTGCTTTTGTTACAGTCAAATCAAATGACATGCAAGCCCCACAGCCAGGAAAAATTAACCTTTTTTTAATATTGATTTAGATACTTGAAGAAACTTGTTGTCTGGGTAATGTCTGGGACAGGATACAAACCTTGGTCTCCTGCAAAGGGGTTTGATAGACTACACATTATGTCTCTGTTGCACCTTGTTGCATAATTAGTTACTAAATATTGGCGGTAAATGTGAGGAATTTGTTGCATAACCAGATTCATCTCGATATAGTGATGTCAACGAAATGTTTTCTCTTTTGATTTTCAACTGTGCTGTGAAAACATTTGAAAGAGTGAATATTTAGAAGGACAGTTAAAACGTGTAAACAGCTAAAAAAAATAAAAAAATAAATTCTATGGTGCTTTTGCATTGTCCTGTGTCAGTTTTTGTTGGCTCGATGAGGAGGCCGAGTGGGGATGTCTGGTGTGAGCACAGGCAGAATGCCACACAGTCTGTCCCATCACTCACGGGTTCCCATCAAGCATGTATAGTGTTGTTGTATGGTTTTAGAGCAGATGACAGCTTCACTGTCAGGCTGATGGTTGGCTTAATGGGACTGACCTCTCATTGAACGGTTAGAGATGCTCTGACTTTGTCTCTAGTATGGGACGATGCTTGTTTGCAAAGATTTTAAGATCCCAAATGTTTCTTAACGTTTCCATTTGCAATGTTGTCTTAAAGAAAAACCTCCCACAGAGCACCACGAAATATGATAGAACAGTTTCCCTGTCATATAATACAGTAGTTATGATTTTCTATGAAGGAATTGGGATTTAAATGTGTTGACTAGTTTAGACAACCGTTACAATCTATTACTCTGATTATAGTTTGACTCACTGGTTGGGAAAAAGCCTTCCAGAGGGCATGAATTTGATGTGCCATTCTCCTCCCGTTCTGTGTTTTTGTTTTCAATAAACCCCTGTGGTAAGAGAAACAACATCAACATCAACCACCGAGCGAGAAACCTACACACTGAAAATGTCAGGATTTGAAGATTTGAATGGGCTGGCTTACTTGGTTATGTCATTGAATGGTTGTAAAGGTCTGTAAAGAATATCTTTATAGACTTTGCTGTCACTGCAACATGGACTTAGCAGCAAACGGGACCCATGACCCAAGCCAGAGTGCTTTTCCCCTATAATGACTGCAGCCAGACCATTTTTGCAGCGCTGACATAGCTTTGTGAAGAGAGGTCTGGCTATTCCAGGACAACTTTGATTAACACCCTCTGGCTCACCAGTTGTTCAGTTCCTGACTGAACTTCTAAGCTAAAACCATTACTTCACCTGCTAATTATCAAGGGCTGTGGAATATCCTCCAGAGTCCGGTCTGCACCCAGCCTATTATAAGTTAATCCAGCACCCCCACCATACGTCATATGCTGACTGCTGATTAAAGGGGATTGTTCGATTGCTTTGAAGAGGGTTATTTGAGGTACTTATCCATTGTTGGAGTATTATCTACAGCTGTTTGTCATGAGCACGCCCCCAGTTTGGAATAGCAGGCAGGAGTAGAAACAAGAGTAATAGCAACAACCAACTAGATGATTATCAGTTTAAATGTATGCTATATTTAGAACACTGGGGCCTTTATATCACTTAAAGCCACCATGCGTGACTTTCTATTTACACATCAATACGGATCTGAAGTGATGGAAAAGCAATACCAATACCAAACTACCTGATTGAGGCTGTGGTAGACCACCATCTGCTGTATATAAGACACTGACCATGAATAAGCACCTCATACAACCCACCTTCATATAAACTGAATCCTTTTACGGGATCTATTGCCCGAATGAAATGACTCACCTTTACATTACCCCAAACACTGCTCATCATTAATCTCTTTTTATCCCCAAAAAATCTTCAGTACATTTCGATGTATCTTCTTCACACCATTAAAGGACAGCCTAATACAGTAATAAGTACACTAGTGGAAATAACAGCCTCCTCGGAGTCAAACTGATTTTTAATCACTGAACCATGAAGTTGTGGCTCATCACTGTTTGTCTAGCTACTTTAAAAAACATGGCTGAGGTCCGGCTAATGAGAGCCCTTAGCTGCCTCATTTTTCATGTGTAAGCACAAAGGAAACATTGAGCAGCCTGGTTTTAATAAGAACATCATCCGTGGTGGCGTTTGGGTTTCTCCCCACGTCTGAAAGTCATGACTTGGACCAACTGTGTTTCAGGCCCTCAAAACACTGCTGATGGATGACTGCCCAAGAACCCCTTAAAATCTCAACATTTAGTTTTCTCTCTTCTCCTCAATGAGTAATGAAATGACAGAAAAGGCCTATCTCAATCAAGTTTTATTCCTTTTAATTTTTCTCTCTTAAGCAACTGCTGCTTTAGTAATTAATTCGAACTAAACAATCATCCATTAATGTTTGTTGAGCAGATTCCCTCCTAAGTGTCTAAGTGTGTACTGTCCACAATCAGCCATGCATGTTGTGATAAATCACTGGGAGAAGTCAAGCTCTCCAGCAGCCCTACTGTGACCATGGGGTATTAATCACAGCAGGACAGATTATTACACGTCTTCCATCTTTTGGTGACATTACAGGGTCTAAACAAACAATACTGTGCTGGTATTACCCACAATGTACAGTGTGTTATGAGGCAATTGCATGGTCTTGTTATGGATCCTTTGGTGGAGTGTAGGTAGCTGGAAAACTGTCTTGCTGTTGTTTATTTCTCTGCTGCAATTTAGGATGATGTGATGTATTTGCACAATTGTGGAATGAAAAGATGATTATAATGAGACTTGAGGAGTAACAGAGGATGAATTGTGGCTGTTGATAAGCGTGATCATGTACTGTACAATTATTGGTTGATTGTGACTTACAAGGTTTTCTTTTTTTTCTTTTATATTTTGTTCTGCAGCATCTCCAACAGTGCCTCCACTGCACTCGGAGCATTTCAAACCCTGTCATGAGAAGGACTTGGCCTACTGCCTAAATGGTGGCGAATGCTTTGTCATCGAAACACTCAGCGGGCCTCACAAGCACTGCAAGTAAGTGATAATATTATTTAAATGCCTCCTCTTCCTTCCTCTCCTATGCCCACTCTTCTGCTTCTGTCCTCTCAGAGTAAACCCTGATATATGTTACGTCTGCATTGTGTATTGCTGGCTGTGATGAGACTTTGGATGTATGCTTTGGATGTCGAACGTTATTCAGCAAATACAGATGGGTATGCATGTGTATACAGTTATTTGAGTTGCAATTAGTTGTAAGCACACGTGAGACCACAAGTGAGCATTTCTGCCTGTTGCACTTCCGCCAGTGCTTTTTATTCCGGCTGCAGGGTTATTCCTAACTTGAAGGGCTACTCCACCAATCCACTGCCACTGAAATATATACTTAGTGTTAACCAAAATAATTTCAACAACAGCTATTTACACTATGTCTGTGTCTCATTATCACCTCCTCGTAGCCCAAAAGCTCTACTGGAGGTCCCACATCTAATGATTTAATGGGAAAGCAAGGGTAGTTTGGAAGATACTGAGTATACAGATCAATGACTATAACTGGTGTGAATCCAAGCTGACAGCTGCCTGCCACTGCAAAGGAGTAAGCTATAAAGTTTTTGGATCATCCCATCAAGCCAATGAGGAGAAAGTGTTTTATACTAAAAAGATGGATGGAGTTGGCTGCTCCTTCATTTGATTTACTTGAAAGAAGGATTTTCTGTAGTGCATTTTTTTGTGTGTGTGTTGCCATTATATATTATGTGTGTGCACGCCTTAGTTGTCCCAGATTTGAGAGAAGGGCTCATGGGCACTTACCCCGCTCAAATGGAGGCCCCTTTACTAATTAAGTCCCAGAACAACTTCATCCAAAATGTAACCTCAGGACTTCCACCAGACCTGTTTTTCAAAGAGACGTTTTTGCCTCCTCTGAGCTACGAGTATACATCGTTATGCACGAGGTAGGATTTGTGTGTGGAGGACGAGGAGCATGTTTTAGCTAAGCTATGCAAGTAAGGTTCACTAAACTGATGTGAGCAAGGCTGAACCTGAGATGCATTGATTAACGTACGCTCACACACACATTGCACTACGTTGTACAGTAGTGGCACACACACAAAAAGAGTGTTTGTATGAACCCAGCAAACTAGATCACGGGAAAAAGGCTTGTTATATTGGAAATTTGTCATTTTGTCACTGAGTGCGTTCACAAACTAGTTGGTATAAAGTTCACTTTCACATTGCAGGCTAGTAATCAGATCCCAACCCTAACTTTGTTTTGGAGATGCAAGTTATATAAGTAACTTACAGTCGTTTTCACAAATCTTGGCCTTTCCTCCAAGTCTGTTCTGGTTCGCTCCACAGGCCTGAGCAGACAACACCCACTATTCAAAGAGAGACAAAATACAGAAATTAAGAACGCAACCACAATGACATTATATCTAGAGTAGGTCTACACATGTTCGAGCTGAGATCTGTAGCTCCGTTGAGCTGCTGGTGGAGCTGAATTTCACTGGAAGCTAAATTTGCACACGTTCCTGAGTGCAATACGAGTTATTTTCTATTTTCTAGGATGTGAAGAATACCTTCAGCACAACTATTTTTCTAGGAGGTAACATATACAGTATGCCAGTATCAGGCACATTTAATTTGATTTCATAGGGACTTTTAACAGTGGAAATATGCTTCTTCTTGAATGTTAGAACAGGCTATTTGGTCAAACGGTTATGTCTCAGGAGTCTCTTTTTTACACTTTGAAGAAATCAATTTAATGTAAAAGGTCAACAGGACTTCTTAAGTTCACACAAAGACACTGAGAGTTACCCACTTTAAAGACTGCCTTCTGTGATTTTTCAGGTCCATGTTCTGTTTAACCAAGTCAAAAGTCAACCAAGTCCACTCTGGTTGAGACATTTATTTTTTTTCCAAGTTTTTATTCATATTCAAGCAAAGGATGCTTGTTGAAAGAGGGGAGGGGAGGCAGGATAAGAGAGGCAGAAAACGGAGAGAATACAGGAGAGGAAGATGAAGGTGTAGGTGGACAAGGAGTTGGAGATAGGGGAGGACTCTTGCCCTCCACCCCTTTCTTACCTCTGTTGCCTTGACAACATAATCTGTGGACAAGCTTAGCTGTTACAGAGCGAAAGGTTTGCAATATATCCCGGGACGACCTCGATTACGCTGTCTGTGAATGCTAATGTGTGTGCTGAGGTACGGAGGAGTGAAAAATGTGTTGATCTCTTCTGCTTAATCGTGTGGCAATGAGCTTTCTAAAGGAATAACAAGGACCATCAAGCACTATGGCATTCTCTCTGTCAGAATAACATCTGGTATGATGATGCCGTAAAACTACAGAGTGTGTACTTGAAAAAATAACACTTAAAGTTTCAAAAGGGTCATGTTGAGTCCTGCAGAACTGATTAATTTATTTAATGATTCAGTCTTTTTTAAATCAAACCCTTCATATCAGTATTTTATAACTGGATCTGAGTGAAGTCACTAGATATTCCTAGAATTCACATAAAAGAAAAATAGGGCACATCGTGCTTCAGTGGACATGCCATTAGACATAAATTTATCCTCATCAACAAAAGAATGACAAATTTCACCCCAGGCACAGGATCAATGCATAATCTGATTCAATTTGTGTTTACAACAAATTGAGACAAATCAGGTTGTAAAAAGAGTGATCAATTCAGACATTTAGTGGGGATAAATTGAGCCGGTTTGTGGCCTTTTTTCTTTGTCACCGAATTAATCATTTTTATTTGTGAGATGAAGCTCGATCCTTTTTGCAATGATTTTCTCCAAAGAGTCATAACTCAAGTATCAAGTGGCGTTCCCGACCAGTTGTAAAACAAGCGCAAATTGTCCCCCGGAGCGTTGTTTAGTGCTGTTGGTGTGCAACGGTTGTGTTTGTCAACCTTACGGGACGTCTGCAGAGAGGGGAGGAAATGTGAGTCAGAAGGACTGCTCGTCCTCTCGCACGTTCACGGCCCAGTGCTCACTGCTTTGGGCAACATAGTCAGGCGTTCAATCATTAGCGCTCAGCTAACCAGTAAATTAGTCAGTGTGGTAAGATAATATTTTCATAACATGGCAAGAGGCCAAGATGTTAGGGAAGTATGAATTTGATTAATTACCTTTTCTGTTTAGGACAATTTTCCTAAAGAGAACAAAAAAAAGATAGTTTTCGTATAATTGCCGGTTCATCTAATGTCTTTTTAAAAATCTTCCATTTGCTCATATACTTTACTCACTTGCTCATATTTTTTTTCTTTGCTTTCATAATCTCTGAACAACAAATATTTCCTGATAGTTGTAGTCACCACACTGAGCCATGGAGGGATTTAACTTTACTTGTTCTCCCATGCCACTGTTTATTTAATCTGTCTTTGGCAGTGCAATGAATTTGATTTCTCAGCAGCTTATTATTTATTTCCTCTTGCCAGAGTGACCAGGGAGAGAGGGTGTCCCCCAGTCTAGTTTGCAAAGCCTGTCTCATTGCCCTCTGTTGAGAGGCTATTCTAAAGGGATAGAAAGGCAATCTCACCTGGCAAGTGGACGTAGCAGGGGTTTGGAAGAGATCCCTGCAAAGCCCCCACCAATCAGACTGAGGTCTGACACAGACACTCTCTGGAGGGCAGAAAAGGATATATAACACACACACACGCGCACACCCACCCCCACACACACACTCAAACACTGGTACAGCTTGTCTGTTGGAAGCTAAGATGTTTGCCCAGACTGTATCGCAGGTCACACAGCTGACCGCTCACCAACCGACGGTCTTTTTCAGCAAGAAAATGTAAAATCCACCTGCAGTTCCAGTGCTAACTTTTTTATGTTTCTGTGTTGGTGACGGCTGCAGCGAGACACATTACGTTTTTGGGTGGTCCGTTCGTCCCTTTCTCATAAGGTTCTCTCAAAAGAACATCATGAGGGAATTTCTTTAGGTTTGGCAAACTTCTTTTGTTGTATTAAATGATTTAGAGATTCGAATTTTGACCTTGTAAACTGCAACGTGATGGTTGAGTAGGGCTTTCATTAATCTACCAACATAGTAAATGATTATAATAAACAATAACAATAAGAATGATTGGTTGTTTATGATTCAGTACGTGTTCAGCTGTAGAGACTTAAGAAAGAGGTTGTGCAGTTACAATTTAAATTGATAGGGACACATTTCTCATGGGTATTTGTGAATAGATAAACTGCAATGTAGGATAAAGACACTGATTGCTGAAGTTGAAGGGCAGCTCAATGTTTATTGATAGTCCAGACTTTATTCTCCCTGTGTCCCTATTGCTCAGCCTTTTTGGTTTATCACTGGCAGCTTCAGCCAAATATTACAAAGAACCTATCCAGAGTTGCCATGCATGCCCGTTGTATGCTGCTCCAGTTCCTTTTATCCCTCCATCTTTCATCGGTTCATCACCTCTCACATGTTTCATGGTGTTCATAACGTTTCATAATGGAACTACCCAATCATCTCTCTCTGACGGCTTGAAGACATTTGGGGAAATACAATTTATCAACAGGATTAAAACATCTGCTGCTGCAAAGAAAAACAAATAAAAGATGTCACTTAAGATTCCTGTATCCTGACAGAAGGAAAAGAAGAAGCTAGGAGGGTTACAGTTGTCTTTTTTTCTTTTGAAGTATAATCTGCCTTCCCTTACTCACAGTCCCACTCATCCTCCCTCCTGTCTCTCTGGACTCCCACCTTGTCATTCCTGTGTGACCTCAGGCTTCTCCAAAGCATTCAGCCACAGACCGGTGCCATCAGATTGACTCAGACCTCACAGGTGCAAAGAGTGGCTGCACAGAGGAATACATAACATTACCTTGCCTCCTCATACACACATACACTCGCACACTGACAAGCCAATTAACAAGAAGCATGCATGAAATTGAAAACATGGCATCAAGAACACACATTTAAGCTGCCTGTAAACAAGGAGATTAAAATGCATATAAAAATCAGGCACCTGAAGCATTTGGGAATGAAAGCTTCAAAGGTATGCCAGTGCTACATAACATATTATTAATGCAATCCATATATTAAATGGAATAGTGTATTATCTCTACTAGCAGAGACTTTTCAAGTCTCCGTGAGCATGGATTTGGTTGGAAGGTTTTTTTTCATCTTAACTTGAGTGGGAATACAATTGCATTTTGTATTTAGGGCCTGCTACTGAAACTACAGTTATTTTGCCCGACTTTGACCTAAATACCTAATATCTTTTGGTATGCAAATCAACAAATCAATGCTCTCTGGCTGCAGGACACAGTGCATACTCAATAGTCATGAAACTTTTGCTAATGGTAACATCGAGGTCAGGCCAAACTCTTTATTCTCTTTATTCTGAGTTGGAAAATGCTACTCCCCCATATTCTGTAGTCACCTGCAGTGACCACATGTGAAAGTCATCCCTGGAGACCCTTGACGTTCAGGCAGAAAGCTTGACAAGAGTCAAGGAGTGTAAGGAGGGGTCAGTGCATTCTGTGCAATATTGTTTCTGACAGCAGGGATTTACCTCGGCAGGAGCAAGCCTCTTGGATAAAGGTGTGTCAAATGGTCAGAGTGTGTGTGGGCGTGTGTGTGTGTGTGTGTGGGTGTGTGTGTGTGTGTGTGGGGGGGGTGCACGTGTGTTCATTTCTGACTTTTATTGGACCACATGTCTGTTTGTGTGTTTGTATGTGTGACTAAACAGAGCGATGTCAAGGTGTGTTGTCATTACAGGAAAAAATCTGTATGCTGACTACATTCATAAAACCATCTGGCTGCAGTTAAAAAGGAAAATACCACCATTTTCTTGGCCACAGATACTCCCTCTCTCTCTGTGTTTTTTCTTTTCTCCTTAGCCTGCCCTCCCTCCCACCTTTTCTCCATTCCTTCGTCGATCTCTTGAAACCCTCATCACCATCTGTGCGATAATAATGGCACACCAGTGGGAGTTCGACGGGTGTCTCTCTGACAGTAATAAACAGGGCTGATGCCATGGCATGCTTTCGAGGTGGGAGAAAATTAAACAGATAAGAGACCGCATATTGTGGCTTTTCAGCGAGTGATTCCTCCATCGTGTAAAGAGGGGCACTCGGCGTGCCTGGGATTGGAAAACAGAAGCTGGGAAGGAGCCGAGGAGGGGGGGAGATAAATATAAACCAGGAAACTAGCGTGCTTATTTTGGTGACATGGTGACTGGGAGAAGATGAGAGTGAGAGCAGTGGTGGCCAAACGTCAGTGTGTCACTGTGGGCTGATTTAATTAGCACACAATGAAGGCTTGATGATCTCTTGGCAGCTCAATCATCGTGTTATATAAAAGGAATCAGCCACCATCGAGCTACATTTTGTGCTTGAATTGAAACTAAAGTAAATGTAACAGCAGCTTGTTTTCCTCGCTGTAAAAATCTCCAACCAACATTGATTTTTGTCCTAACAATGAATCAAATGACGACCCAAACCTACAGAGAATTATCATCCAATTATCCAGCTCAAGCATTAAGTCTCTTTTAGCCCATTGATTTCACAGCACATTAACTGTTTGGGTTAATCTCACTGCCGTCATTAATCTAACCAAGCACCTGCTTTCAGAAAACCTACTTTTGATTAACCCAGTGTATGTTACATTCTGTAGAAACTCCCTGAAATTTATTGATGAATATTAAACTAGACCAGAGCAAAGTGTTGTCACTGCACACCAGTTGAAGATTAATTATTAAATTGTGAGTGTATTTTTTTTTTTTTAACAGAATCAGTTTAGAACAGTTTCATGCACAATTGGGTGGTTTTAAATTAGATTTTGTGGGTCAAAATAAAATTCAGAAAAGAACAGATTTTAGGCTAGTTTGGGAACATTTTAGTGTTTTTTTCTAATTATATTTTAATGCTCACTTGAAAATAAACCCAAGGGGCACTGTACTCGGCTTGTGCAAAGAAGAAGAGGTCTCTTATATTGTCATCAGTCTGTGCTTCACATGACAAGCAGCGTTTGGTCCAGTTGTTTGAACTGTAGCTTTCAAAGAGCTTTCAAAGAGCTTTTAAAGAGTAGAGAAGCGCGGTGGACTAAAAAGGTTATCGGTTGACTTCTAGGTAACTACATATGAGTAGAGGTGGTGGTTGGCTGCAGAGATTTGTTGCTGTCCAATCTAGATGATTACAGTGCTAAACAAAATATCAATGCATAATATTTTGTGTGGTTTTTGTCTGCATTTGAACTGCTCTTTAGGCTGAAAACCTTCAGCTGTATCTCGCAAAACACTGAACTGTAACTCTTTGTGCATCGCTTTGCTTTCCTTGCAGGAGAAAACTTGTGTCAATATCTGATGTGCTTTCTTGTGATTCTGAGTTTTCACAAGCTCTCTGCTCAGTGCCATTTTTAAGCCTCAACAACTTCTCAACTTGCGATTGATTTGTATTGACGCCTTTGTTGGTTTCAATTAGCAAGATTTAACGAGTTAATTCTGCAATTGCACAAGCTAAGTCAGTCTGGTAAACAGCACAGAGCATCCAATCAAGGCTCTTTCACAAACATATACATAATCTGTGTGTGCGTGTGTCTCAGAGTGTCTCTTGACAAATATAACATTCTAAATACACTGATCAGGCGTAACATTATGACCACCTTCCTAATATTGTGTAGGTCTCCCTTGTTGCCTCCAAAACAGTTGTGTCTCATCAGAGAATGGACATGGGCCTTCTGAGGGTGTCCTGTGGTGTCTGGTAACAGGATATTGTTAGTGGGGGCCTTTGGGTCCTATGTGTTGAGGGGAGGGGCCTCTGTGGATCATCCCACAGATACTTGATCAGTTTGGGATCTAGTGAATTTGGAGGCCAGGTCAACACCTTGTGCTGTTCTTCATGTTTTTTGAGTTGTTCCTAAAGTGTTTTTGTGTGTGTGTCTGTGTCAGGCTGCATCCTGCTGGGGATGGCTGCAGCCATCAAGGAGTGTCATTGCTATGGGGTGGGGGTGTCTGGTCTGGTCTAGGTGGGTGCTACATGTCTAAGTAACATCCACATGAATGCCAGGTCCAAAAGATGGTCAATGGTATTTACTTATCCTATCAATGGTCATAATGTTGTGGCTGATCAGTACCTAATTAATCAATACCTAATTCAGGAAAAGTAATACTGTTAATGGGTTTGTCAAATCTCTTGAGAATTTAAACTTTAGGATTTAGTGTGTTGATGGTGTGTTTTGTAGCTGTAAGTGGCATGTAGCTGTAATAATGTTATTTTGACAGAAAGGGGGTGGGAAATGGAGAGCTGGGACACACTTTACTCTGCAAACAGAAAAGCTAAATAATTGTCAAATACATCACTGTTATGAGTACTACCACTTAGACAAATTACAATCGTTAATCATGAAAATGTTTCCTGTGAATTACACTCACAGCCTGGGAAGCTGTGGGTTTTTGAAGGTGGTTAGATGAAGAACATCCTAAACAGTTTGAGCAAAATACATTAAAAATGAAAAAGTATTTTGTTGTTCTCAATTAACCAACTGGGATTCACTGTTACTTGACAGTGAAAATACATTTTGCACAAGAGAAACAAAGTTTGCTTCAACCCATTCTGGTTTAAAAAACAACCATCCTTTTTACCACTGACAACAAATACGTATGTCTGCAGTATAAATGAGCTTAAAACTGAAGATGTTGTTATGGGTGCACCATTCCCTCAAACTGATGCATCATTTTGTAGACAATGCCATCTCCCACTGAATTTAAAATGAAGCTTTTTAACAAACTTTACACGCTCATTATGAGTTTTGGCAGCACAACTGGCAAGCCAGTGGGGTTTGTGTGGTGAAACTGGCAGGAGAATGGAACAAATTTAATCAGCAGTATCAAGATATTTGATCTTATCTTAATGCGATGTCCATGACGAATCACGAACCACCCTAAATATTTTTGCCTGATCCAGCTGGCAGAGCTTACTACAAGTTGTCCAGAATTTGAAACAGAATTTTGAAAGCACAGGTAAAGATAATTCCCCTCCCCGCTGTGCTTTTGAAGTGACAGCCTTGATGCATTTCATTACACAAATCAGTAAGCAGAAATAAGACTGCACATTTATTTCCCAACTCCCACGCAGTCCACCAATCTTCATAAGGCTCGTATTATCCCATGTTGCAGTGTTTGTTCATATATGTGTGTATATGCAGTCTGGAGGTGTGCTTGAAATCACAGCACACATAAATGTTTGACAGTCCTGACACGCCCTTTAAGTGACGCACTGGGGGAGCGGAGAAGGAGAGTCGTGGGCTTTATGGTGAAAGACAAAAGCAAGAGGGGAGAAGCAGAGGTGAGGTTATTGGAAGTGTTCGGCACATCAAAGGCTGAGGAATATTGCAGCTTTATCCTCCATAATGATGCACAAATACGCACAAGCTACGCACGGTACAGTAATAAAACTCAACAGTGGAGCAGAGGAGAGTGAGAGGACAAGAAGGGAAGGGAGTGAGGAAGCAGACGTACAATAATTTGGTGGTGTTCCTAATCAAGGCATCCCTTTCAAGTCAGCAGGTTTGATGTGTTAATGGGATGCAAATGCATGCAAATGAACCCTCCTTTCCCTCCAAAACTCTCAGTGAGTTTGTGTTGCCGCATCTTGCAGGTTGGAGAATACTAAGTAAATAGAAGAAGCAGACAGAGAAATACTATTGTGTTTTTGTTTTTTTTTAATAATAATAATTTTTTATTATTTTTAAATTAAGGGAAAGTTTTAAGCTGGCCACAAAGACACCATAAATGAACCTTCCTAACACAGCTGCACTCTGCATCTGTGAGAAGAAAGACCATTTATTGTCAAACCGAAAAGCAAATGATGCAGAGTAAAATAGATATTTACATGAAGAATTGCTGAAACAAAAGGAGAAGGAGAAAAACACGGAAAGAGGGACAAAGATTGAAAGCGACAGTGAGCGAATAGAAAAAAGAATAACTGAAGACAAGCTGTGCCTGCAATATTAAGCAGGTCTGAAGTCCCAGTGCTACCTGGGAGCTATACCAGCCTGCTGATGTGTGTTTTCATTGTAGTGCACTTCACTCTGAAATGGCAGCAGCGCCCCAAGCCCAGACATGTCTGTCTCCCACTCTTACTAACAAGATGCAGCCCTCTGTCGGGGTGTTTTCTGAATAGCGAGGCTTTTATTGCACACATGTAATCACACATGTAGCGTACGCACTCTACAGCAAGGCACCCACACTCGAACGCTTCACAAACCTGCAGGACTCCCACACAATCTGTGCTCCATCTTTATGTGCTCATGGATATTTTATGGTTCCCATTTTGTCTAGAACAGAGTCTGGACAAGGTCAATGGGGCGTGACGTTCTACCTTTCTGACATTCAACTAGAGGCCCTGTAATTATTCTTCCTGGCTTTTTTTCCCCCCTTCTAATTAGTGATACTTAAATCCTACCTAAAAAGGACAAGCAGTGTTGTTTAACTTAATATGGGGTTTAAACGGGCTTTTACCACCCCAGCCATTAAACGATCCTAAAACTAATCCCAAGATAGATAAAAGTGATGGTGGGTTATGATCTTTAATTGAACAAGAAGGCCATTTGTGTGCCCAACTATGTGCCAAGGCTAAACCACAAAATAAGCAAGTCTAAAATAAATGTGATACTGTACACTTAAGCTGCACTTGATGCAAACCCACATTACCTTAGGGCTATCAGACACCCACAATGCACTGGGCACTGCCAGACTTCCTTTTAGCGATTTTGCTTAATTTGAAAACTTCAGAGTAAAATGTTACTTTGGTTAAATTAAGACCAAAGTGTCCAGAGGTAGACTGAGTCAAAAAGCAGCACGTAATTTGCCTTTTTGACAAATAGCATTGTAATTTTAAAACTCCAGATGGTTCTTAAATAGTTGTCTCTGCTGATCACAGCTTGATGCACCCAAAAATAAGCACATACTGTATATTTAAAAAACCAAAAAACAAAAAGATCTTTGTGGACTCATACAATGTGGGTGATGATTTTGACTCGGTGAGTAAAATCCCTGCAGCCCACTCAAAGCAGTGAGAAAATTGGATTAAATAACATCATTTCAACGCATAAACAGCAACACTACTTTTAGAAAAACAGTCATGCAACTATTTTATCATTGCTTTTATTGAATTGACGGCAATAAATAAATATGAAATGTGAATCATTCTGTTTAGCCATAAATGTTTTGAATTTGAGTCATGAAAACCTGCAGGCTTCATATACATAAATTCTACCAGCTGAGAACGGTCTAAAATGTTGCTAATTTGTTTCAGTTTAATTAATAAATTAAACAGACATCCCCTATGATTTAGAATCGGTACGCTCTAAACTGCATATAACGCTTCTCAGTCCGTATTAGATTTTACCAGAATGTTTACATGAATATCAGTTTGCGTGTGTGTGAGGGAAAGGGAGTGTGATTGGTTGTGTTGTGTGTGTGTGTGTGTATAAACACTTCTGGCTATAAAAAGATAATCATGTGCTGCAGAAACATAGCCAATAATGGAGCCATTATTTTTTTCAGGTTTTCAGGTTTTCTTCTTTTTTTTTTTTGTTGGTTTACTGCAGGGCTGTTTGTGCTTGGCCAAGAGTGGAGAAGCTATTTCAGGGTTGCAGACCCACAATGCTTTGCTTCAGGCTGAGACTCGGCACAAAGCAGTTTTACCCTTTTTCACGTATGGTCATATTGGCCATAGGTTCAACACAGCATCTGTCAGGACATGTCATCTGTTGTCAGCTTGTTACTAAGAAGAGAAGTAGTGCACGTGGATGGATGATGGAGAGAGTCAAGGAGGGAGGGAGGTGAGGTATATGTGCACCTTTGTGGAAGATATAGTATCTCTGTAGAGATCTAGAGTACAACGAGGAGAGGAGAGGAGAGGACAAATGAAGTGCAGGGGTGGGAGCTGTGAGGGAATAATGGCAGTGATCCTGATGGATGCAGACAAGCTTCCGTGTCAAAGTCTTGCACTTCTCATGCCACCGGAGCACAACCCTTCACACACAGACACATAATGGTATGCACAAGCTAACACACACAGATACACACAGTGTGCACAAGGTTACAAACATACCAGCAAACATACAGCTCTGTAAACAGTCAGAAAAACAGGGACCATCATGCTCACAGGCACCACAGTAAACATGAAGGAATGCATACATACATTTTTTTATATATATACTGTTTATACACGAGCCCCAGTCTCACCCAAACCTTGATCTAAATCCAGTTCCAACTCGTGCGAGTTTGGAGCCAGAGTCTGCGCAGTACGTTGTCAGAGTGGTGCCATGTGGAGCTGCGTTATTGATGACCTGCTCATACTTCCACCAGAATCACTCGTGTTTTCGTTTCATTAACACTGTGCATTTTTTTTAGTCCACGGAGCAGTTGGCATGGCAACTGGTGGTCGCCATTATGTCATAAATGCCTAAAACGAAACTTATCCAAAAAAACTACACTTGAACATTCATCGTTCTATTAACTACCTAAAATGACAGAAACCATCCTTGAAAAAAATTATTTGATGCCGTCCACTAACATGGAGGGGGTGGAGCTTATGACCTATATTGTAGCCAGACACCAGGGGGAGCTCTACTTGCTTTGGCTACACGCTTGTGAAGCAGTTGCCGTCCATATTTATGGTAGTTCATATATTGTATGCTAAAGCTGTTGCAACCTCCTACGTACACAAGCCATTTGCATGCTAGAAATGAAAGCACCTTGTGTTAACTGATTTTGTGACACTGCTGGCAATGAATCGAGTCGAAAATTGGTTTAATTCCATCTCTGATTCGTTTTTTAAATTTTTTTTTATTTCAGTTCCCCCATGTATGCCGCACGTTGCATCAGGAGACAACAGCGTCCCATCAACTCTGCTTTCAAAAAATCAAGCCAACTTTGTCTGTGTGTTGACACCTTAGAATTGCTCACTTTTGTGTCATTTCCTCGGGTGTGAATGCACACGGAACTGCAAAGCCAGATTAAATTAACATGTGTTATAGAATTGGGGCACAGTTGCCAAAAACACCCTGCTGGGACCATTTAACACACCTGTGTTCTCCTATGTGTCTCTCTGTGTGTATGTAAGCTATTTGGAGCCGAAAAACAGGAAGCCTGTTTTCTTCGTTTTCGTTACACTTCGGGTTTCTCCATTTGGTGCAGCGTCTAAAGTGACTAGTCCTTGTTAAAAATCTTCTCTCCTGCTGTCACTCTAAAATACTAATTGTCACATAAGCTGGAGATATTATCATTGATTCACAGCGTGCGTTTAAAATGGGGTTGGCTCATGACCGGAACATTTTAGGTTGTTCTGATTTGATGGTTTCTTCTTGATTGACTAACCAAGTGTCTTTTTGATTTAGTTTAGCATTTAGTTTGTACACTGACAACTGAAATGTTTTGTCTTTTTAGCAACACCTACAGCACAGCTTTAACATTAAAACTTAACTGCCCACAAATTAGAGTAATATGTCTACCTGTGGAGAAGCATAACAACTGGAGGTCAAATGTAACCAAAAGACACTTCTCTGTTGTAGTCAAAAAGGATGATTGGAACAAAAGAAACAAGGTACCTCTTAATGCATCAGTTTATTTTCAGTGCAACATCCACAGTTTTGGAGGCAGGATGGATATATATTTCTCTGAAAAGACTTTATTAGTTGGACTGATGTGCCCCGTCCTGAGTTTAAATTAGTGTGTTTGTGTAATGGGGCTGTAGTAAATAATTTGAATATATGTGCATCATCACCTTTCATTTTCATATGTGGTTCCAGCTTTGCATTGAGAAACAGTGAGAACAGTCGGTGATGAATACAACCTAACTGTTTTGTTGTGCTCTGGGAATAAGGGAAGTGCCAAAGAAATAACTTTTACTATTATTGCTTTGTTGAAGGGCCCAGCGGTGGTTCTTGCTGATTACTAAATTTTCCATGAAGTTACTAAATCTTAAGACCTTGCAGCAGCTGAGCAAGCCTTGTTCAAGTCTGTCTTGGCTCTTCCCTGTGGAACATTGTGTTGCAAAATCCAGTTGTTAAAACAAAAAGACCTTTGACTTGGGCCCTTTTGTGGAGGCAAAATGTGTTTTTCTTCCAGGGAAGAGGTTTGTTTTCTTTTCAACATTTTTAGCACATCAATAGAAAAACGTCCAAAGAAAAAAATATTTTATCGTAGTTCCAGTGTAACCTCTCGACCTTACTTCTCTTTTCTATTATGTGAATTCCCCCTTTCATTCTGTGTACTTCCACACCCCCTGTGTCACACAAGTTATGTTACAACTTGTGCCACAGTACCACGCAGAGCAAAGTGAATGTGAAAAGTGAAGGAGTTGATGTGTGCAGACGTACAGTGTCCACAGCAGGTTGGGATGTTTGCTGTTCTAACAACGTGCAGCTAAACCGCTTGATTCAAGAGGCAGCAGCAGACTAAAGCACAGAGTGAAGGTTTTATTAAGGTCACAAAGAAACTTTATACTTCCTCTATTAGTGTACGGCACTCAGGCTTATGGAGATACAAAGGGCAGATCGATGAGCGTTGCAGATGCACTCGCACTGAGCAGAAGTCAGTGGAATTAGCTTTGATGTGTGTTATAAATCAGCTGATGGCCAGTGCAGAGCTCACAGGGGTGGATGCTAATGGCTCCCTGTGTGACAATACAAACATCTGTTTCCTAAAATAATATTACAAAGACACACATGCTCATACATTTAGTCGAAATGACTGTCATGTGCACGATCTTGACCCTACAACTGACTTTAGGGATGGCAGTCAATTTAGTTAGACTAGCATATGCAGAGTATTTCTACAAATGGTGTTGTTGAAGTAGTAATAAAACGAGATTTAATAGTCACTGAAGGAAAACTCATTATTTTTTGTTCCTCTGTCAGCTTCTTTGTGCAACTTAAGGTGCTCTTTCCATACCCTTTAAATCTGATAATGATGCCTACATATATATGCATATACAGTAGATTACAGCTTATTTTCAGGGTTTTTACACTATAGAGACATAATTATAAAACATAAAAGCTTTGGTAGCGGCGATAAAGCTTGTAAGGATAGTAAATGGAACTGCCAAATGATATTCACATCACATTTCTGTAGCACACCTTAATAAATTCACAGAGGAATGTGTTCTTGCATTTTAATTTAAAGATTGGAAGTAGCTCGTTTTTTTAAATTGTGATGTAGTGCTTAAACAGTGGAAGCAATGTCTACTAAATGTCTGCTATGTCTTTTGCTTGTCTTTTTCAATATCTATGGAAGACTGATAATTATTTTCAGTGTTTTATAATACATTTACATACATATAGAAAGTGTTGGTTTTACCTGATGTAGTTTACATCCAGTGCTGTGGGCATGTGGTGCCATCAAATGGGGCCATGTACATCAATGGCCCCCTCTGGTGGCATTCACAACTTGGTGAGTGGAAGTGTCCGCTTCCTGGTCCAAGTTCAGAAATGGCAGATGAAATGAATAAATGCCAATTAAGGCATATAGAGTTTTCTTTGTAATTTTGTAATATGTCTGAGGTTTACATTTCCAACAGCCATATTCTTTCATTCTGCTTTTGCGTTACATATATTAAGCTACGCAGACATTAGCATGCTAAACTGTTAGCTTCAGTTGCTTCTAGATGATAGCGGTTATCTAGCAGAGGTGTCCCATCTCATAACCACAAGCTCACAAGTTCTATTTGAAGGCAGTATAACTCCATCTCTTGGCTCCTAATGAGCATTATTACTGTGAATTAAATTAATTTTATATGTATATACGTATATATATATATATATATATATAATCAGTTTAGAGGCGTTTTACATTGATGGCTGTCCAAAAGTTCTTCTTTTTTGTTTTCTTTTAATCTAGTTGCTGGACACCGTGAGTTTTCATCTGTGCCGTTTCCATCAATCTGTCTATGTCTTGTGTCTTGAGTCAGGAGGGGTCTGTCTTTAAGGTCTTGTTAGTATTGAATATGGTAGAGAGCCACAGACAGTAAGTGCAGATTTGTGTCTCTGTGTGTGTGGGAGAAATCGAGTGAGTAAAACTTACATCAGGCCAGCCGGTCACCGTTAGAGTTAATTAAAGAATAAAGACCTTGGGAAAGCTCAGCTCTCAGGGGAAAGAGCAGGACATTTGTTGAAGGATATTTTTTTTGTATTCTCACGGTGAGTGCACACTGTATGTGTGGATGTACTCTGCTGTAAACAGGCTTTTCCATTTTGACAAAGATGAGGTGATCATCTAGTTGTCAGATGTTTTTAGGCCTGAGAGCAGATTCTCCTTTAGATGGCATCTAAACTCAACTACATTTTGACATAAAGCAAGGGCTAATAGTCCAGTAATAAAGTGGTTCAGTCTGTCTGCTAAGGGCACCTTTGCTGTAGTACCACCATCAGTAATTAGTATGCTTAGTAACTCCTTTGCTAAGTTTGAGAAGCTGTTTCCAATATTATGCAAAACACGCAGCAAAGCAGGTTTACATGACTTGAAGCAAAATGCCTGAAGCGAGATCAGAGGCACAACTGACTTCTCTGCCCCCGGCAAAAATATTGACGGAGGCCCATCGGGGAGTAAGTCTCATCCGACTGAGTCAGAAGACACTTTTTTTGCCTTTATTCATCCTCTCTGGAGATTGTGATACAGTCAAACATTAGTGATCCCAGTCTGCCTGTGGGAAAGGGTGCACAAACTGACAACAGTTTTGATTCAATGCGATCATCTTTTTGAGTTAAGCTCAACTAGGGAATGGAAATGTCAGTCTGGAAAATAATTGCCCTTGGATTGGTGTAGTGAACAGTGTCATCACCATGGACCATACTACTCAGTGTCTTGGTGCATAAAAGAAAGCAAGACTAAATATGTAAATAACATCCACTCTTGGAAATCCAAAGTAATTTTTAAGAATTTGAGAAAGTTGAACAGTCGCTCATGTCATCATTGCTTAGTAAATCTTTTTTCCCAATTTTTAATATTTTTTTATGATTCCTATTGTTTGCATTTACTCCTTGTGTATTATGTGGGTTATTTGGGAGGCTGACCTATTTAAGGCAACCAAGAATTGTCAATCCTAACTTATCTTAAATTGTGTGTACTACACCTGTCAGATGATGTTCATGAATTGAGACAGTGCTACTTCAAACGATAGACTGTATTAATGTAGACGACTTGTCCCCACTTCCTAGCATTGGCCAAACTGACGCTATTTTCCCGGAGATACTAGTGGCGCCATCTTGCGAGTTTGGAACCATAGTCTGTGCAGTATGGTACGAGAGTGGAGCCACGTGGAGACTTGTTATCGATGACCTGCCCACACTTCCTCCAGACTCACTCGCGTTTACGTTTAATTAATACTGCGCTCTGCTCTACCTCCACTCCACCAGGTACAAGGAAATGTTGAATTATGCACTGCACTTATTTTTTTTTTTTTTTTTAACAACTCTCACGGTCCCACAGGACTGGTTTACGGAGAGGTTGGCATGGCAACTGGTGGTCGCCATTATGTCACATCCTGTTTCTATAGCGTCAAATAACTACCTAAAACGAAACTAATCCAAAAAAAACATGAACATGTATCTATATTATATTAACTACCTAAAATGACTGAAACTGTACTTAAGTTTTAGTTTGGCCCAAGTCCCATCCACTAACATGGAGGAGGTGGAGCTTATGACCTATACTGCAGCTAGACACCAGGGGGAGCTCTACTTGCTTTGGCTGCACTTTTGAGGATCAGTTCCGTGTTCATATTTATAGTCTATAGTCTAAAGTCTCCAGGCAACAAAAGACACTGGAAAACAATGTCTTCTCAACTGATGAAAAAAAGAGTGTGTTTATCATGTATAGATCTCCTGAGCAGTTATTGGCTATGCAGTGATATTTTCACCTTATTGGTCAGTGAGCAGGTCACTTCTCTGATTCTGCAGAATAACTCACCTTTCTGCTGCAGCTGCTGCGCCTGAATGCATGCCCGGGCATAAAAATGCCTATGTGAATGTGACTTTAGCCTGATGAGGAAATGAGCACATTTTTTGTTTGATGCAGATGTTTAATGCATCATATCTTTTTTTCAGATATGAAGACAATTATCCAGGCATTTTGAAGCATTAAGGGTCATTTAACACAGTATTACCAATCATCATAGTGGGCTAAAGAGTCATCAGCGATGTTCTGTTGCACAGCATGAACATCAAATAACCATAATATATAAAAAAAACAAAAAAAAACACTTACCATATTTCATTTGTCATTATTGTTACATACTTATCCTTTGTGTTTTTATACTTATTGAATAATTTACATGGGGAAATTATTTCTGTTAAACATAATGCATGCTTACAACTTCCCACTACAGTTTCCTACAATGGTTCCTATAGCTGTACAAACTGTAAACAGATCATTTCCCCTTTTGTAATAATGCTGTTGGTATGTTTGCACTCATGCTAGACATCACTAAGAAGAATGGTTGGTCTTCCATCCTGCAACTAATCTGCCATTTGCCAAGCTTTCTCCTCTACATTAAATTTGACACGGAAAAGACGATTAAAGGGAGCAGGAGGCACGACTGCAACGGGAGCAGTGTTAGAATTCCTCTCTGACCACACATTATCCTCCATCATGTTCTAGCAGCAAAGCTAAGACACACAGAAGCAAGGTTGAGATTAGCCTCTTATACTCCCTGAGACCATGAAAGACCATTACTATAGAAGCATCTCTATCTGTGGTATGAAATTGAAGGAAATTAAAACCTGAAGTTAAAAGCATATATATATATATATATATATATATATATGGGTTGACAGAAATAGCATTTCTCTATTGTGGAACCAGTTCACTTCATGATACAGTGGAAGTGGACTCGCATACCAATGGTACAAGTGTGGCCATGTTGCCAGCAGAACCAGGGTCCGCACGTTTGAACAGGTGTTTTGTTTGCGTAATAAGGGGGAAAGCGGTGAGAGAGAAATACTGGCCGTGAAAGAGGCATGAGAGAGAGAGAGAGAGAGAGTGTCAAGGTCAGGGAGTAATTAGGCTTTTTTCTGTCAAACCAGGGAAACTGTCAAGCCTTGGGGATGAAAAGTGATTATATGGGAGTATGAGAGTAATTGAATTCTGTTGCAGAGCCAAGAGAAAGGATTGGAGTGCAGGGAAAGAAAAAAAAAAAGAATGGACATGATATTAGTACTAGCTTCCAGTTGTCTTTCCATTATTTAGAATTATAACAGATGCCGACTGAGATCCCATGAGGCACCAAACCAGGTCCAAATCAACCTGCAACCCACGTCAATAAAACCCCAAGAAACATGGTTGCCCATTACATTGAACAGTTTTTGTTAAATCACACTTCACGCTTTTCCGTTCTCTCAGCATATGAGCTGAATGCAAATAATTGGATAGATGTGTGTTCAGAGGATATGCAATTTGTCTTGATGTAATACGTTTCGTGTGACACACTTAATGGATGCAAAATAATATAAGAATGACACGGAGTCCGAGCATATTAACACTAATCATTTGTGACAAGGATTCAATCGTCTGTCAGCCATTTTATACCGCAGCAAGAGCAAACAAATAAACTGAGCTTGTCTCTGAGTACAGTATCCTATAGGGTCTGCGAGAGGGAATAAAGATGCACATGCTGACAGCTTCAATTTCATCCGCAGCACATTGTGACCTCTGTACAAGTAAATATCAAGCTGCACCAATTTTAATACTGTAATATTTAACAGATCAGTTAAGAGTCGTGAATAACAGAGGCTTTGGTGTTGTTAGGGTGTGAAAAATCTCTGTGGCTGGTGATTAGCTCACCAAATAACTATCGGACTATGTATTTTTTTGGAAAAGGGCGCTAGATAGGAACACATTATGATTTTAGTCAGTACAGCCACTCATTTTTTTTTTTTAACACTGACAACTTTTGGCTTTTATTATTGTACAAATTACTGTTTTGATAACTCACCAATAGCAGCTGACTTTGACAACTGCATTTTATGTCATTTAGAACTGCATTAAGTGCAAAGGATTCACATCAACCAAAAGTTTTTTCATACCTTGGTAATCCAAAATTAGATTTTTAAATGGTACTAATAAAACCATCAAACCCTTTTGAAGCAATCTCTTACCAACAAGAACTTGCCTCCTTGTCCTTCAAATATTCTCGGATTAGCTATACAGACACTCATTTCACACCCATTAGAAAATTATTTTATGCGACTTTGCATTCAGAATAGTTCCTGAATAAACTGTTAATACAGTGTTATTACTAATATTACTAAGGCTGAATTGCGCTCTGACAAAACACAGGACTTCTTCGTTATTCTTCCTTAGAAATATAAATATAATTTATGCGGTATCTTTAGCAGGTCTTTAAAATGTGGAAAGTTTGGTGTGCTAATTCTTCCTCTAAGACTTCATTTTGTCTTGCACCAGTTTCATTGTTTTCAAAGAGATTCACATTATTAGGAGGCAAACGTCCCCGATGGCAGATTTATGGGGGTATTGGTAAAGGTTTTATGGGCCAGTTAATCGCAGCTCAGTCCATAGACTGTCTAAATGTGTAAATAAGACATTGATCCCCCCTCAGAGTGAACCCCTTCAATAAATATGACTAATGAATAAGTAATGAGCGGAAATGCGCTTTGAAAGAGGGAGTACAGGGAGGGGAATTGAAAGGATGAATACTGAACACAGCAGGAAGGTGTGGGGAGCAAGTGGGCAAAAGAGGAAGTTAGGTAAGAAAGGATGGAAGAGGGGGAAGAGACAAAGAAAAAAAAGTATTCTATCATGGGATTAGAAGTGTTGCTTCTATTGTTTTGTAATTCTCTTTGAAACTGATGAATAGGCGATTTTTCATTTTCACGGCGCAAGATTTATTTAATTGTCTCTCTATAAGTAGCAATATTCCATACAGTTTATGCAAATCATTTCCTCTCTTCTGCCTTCCCATCTCCTCCCTTTCCTCCCCTCCTTTCACCCTTTCCCCCCGTCCGACTTGCGCTCCGTTAGGAATTGAAGCTGATTATATGAGTATAATTGAATCTCTCTGATATGCAAGGCATCCATTTCTGGTGCAGTGCAGCAATCGATAGAGCTAAGGCTAATTTAATATGCACTTTATCACCCTGCTCATGAAACACTTTATCTTTGTCCGCGATTATACTCTCTCTCTCTGACGCTCTCTTCTTGTTTAGTCATATAAACTGAGCCCTGAGTGCATATTTGCATACGTGCCTGTGCGTCTCATGTGCATGATTCCTATAGCTTTGTATCATTGTGTTGTTTTTCTTTTTTTTTTTCTTTTTTATTGGTATGTGTGTCTACATAGCTTCCTGGGATTCAAAAATTGTTTATGCTATAATGCAGTACCACTTTCTTCCCCTCGTGTCTTCGTCTCCTGCTTTCAAATTCAAATATTCTTTATTGGCACAGCGGGAACAAGACATTTACTGCATCTTATCAGTGCAGTATTTCATCTCTGTCTTGCACTCCCTATGTCACTGTATCTTTCTTCCTCAACCTATCCCGAACTCACTATATTAGTTTCTTTTCTGCTTTGTGAGCAAATCTGACAAATGTTGTTATAGTGTTTTTTATTTGCCATTTTGTTTCAGATGTTCTCCTCTTCTACTTACTGTGAGGATACTTATCTTGTGCCATTTAAGTTCTCATTATTCTGCTTTTTGGACAGCATGTGTGTGGACAGAAAGCATTTAAAATGTGGGGTTCTTGCACAGGGATCTTTCATTTTTGGAGGAGTAAACCTTATTTTTCTTCCTATCTTGGTTTACATTAAGTGGAACTATTTCTCCACAACATCTTGAAGTTAATGGATTCTGTTGAAAAATGGAGGATTTGAGTTGCACGTTTCCTCTTTCATGCATCTTATCACACCACTGCCACAGGGTACAGGCTTTAGGCGTGTGTCACCAGTTAGGAGATTTTATTTCACTTATACCAAGCGGAGGCTATTTTGCATTCACAGCCCAAGCTCCAGTAAAAAGATCAGTGACTGAAAGGGTCTTTTATATATTTCTGCTTTATTAGATATTACACAATGGAGGGTGACATGAAGGAGAACGCTAGCAGTGGATAAAGGTCACAAGGAATATTCAGAGCAAAGTGTACCAGGAAGTGCGTACAACTGCGTCACAATGCGATTCCTGGATAGGGACAGACATTTAATTGAAAAGGGCCTCTGGCAGACATGTGGTACTTTCAGAATCTCAATGATTAAATTACTGTTTATCAACAGTTGTTGAAGATCACTCCCTCAGCTATGCAATTAAAACTTCCAGTCTTATAGCTGAAAGGAGTATCAGCTGAACAACTGCAATCCCCTCTGCCTGTAAATGACATGGCTTTGAAACCAGCCATTAAACTGTGCTGTACTTTGGCGTAAGTGCTGTACATGAAAAGTTATAATGGGTAAGTGGTGGCTTTAGAGTGAAACTCACCAAAGACTCATTATACATTAACTGTCTAATGACTGACTTCTAAAGTATAGCTTCAGTTTCAAAAACAAGGCTATTGTAGAAAGTTTAAGATTGACTGTCATAGCCATTAAAAGCAGGAAATCTCAAGAGGCCCTGGACTGTGCAGTGGCAGAAGCAGAAACAGAGCTTGCTGTGACCGAAAGCTTGAGGAAGGGTAGCTTTTACTAAATCACAGGCTCATAATAATCAAGCCTTTTCAAGGTGATCTGCATAGCCCCGAAATGTCAACTGCTATGCGTGACCTGCAGATCACCATGGATTTACAATTTCATTTAGAGCATCCATGGTTGTTTGCAAAATAATACCTTCAATAAATTCCTCAGGAATCAGTCTAACCAGCTGTGGAACATACGTATGTTAGCCAGCATCTGCCGGTCACTGTGGTGTTTAACTTGACTGGCATTTGTGTGCTAGTTGTTCATGGAAAGAGCAGTGCAATTGAGTTGGTCATAGTGCAGTGATCTCCTGTAACCATTTTTATGAGACCGTTTTTATATCTACAGCACCTTTATATAGGGATATATATATATATGTAAGATAGCCTCACAGCAAGACACAACCAGTATCAGCAGCCATACACAGGCTGTGTTAGATGCCCAGTGTGACCCCTCATAACCGTTGGCCTCTCTGATAAGCCCAATCTCTCCAGCCAGCCGATTGAGTTGACCCCAAGCTTTGAAGCCGATACAAAAGCGTTTGATAGCCTCAGAAAGGTCAATAAATCAAATCTCAGCTGACTGACCTGACGGGAGTCCTCATGGGAGGGTCATAGTTCATGGACATGCCTTGGCCACACAGACGGCAAGGAGAAACACAGTAGGTTGTGTGTGGTTGGGGGTGTGTGTGCAGCACACCAGTACAGCCAATTAATGGGATATAATTACCATCAAACTCTCGTTGGCCTGTTCCACATCACACTTCTGAAGGTACAACATCAAGCAACTCAAGAAAATCCGCTGTACACCATGATGGGTCATCTGAAGATTATTGACTCTCATGGCAAATGAGTTCAGGCCAATCTCTGACAGATCAGCCTGAACAGCCTTAGGGCTGTTGCATTTGACAGGTTTAAGATCAAGGTCACATTTCTTGTTGCAAAACTGGGCTAGATTGACTGCTTTTAGTGTAGTTGTCCCATTTGAGGTGTCCTAATGCAGAGGGAGCTCTTATTTTCCAATACAGAAGTCTTCTAATCTGTTGTTTTTTATTGATACACCTAAACCTGTGCTTTTTAACAGCAAACCATTGTTCTCCAGTGTGTTGTTGGATTTAGTACTGGAATAGTTTCTTTCCAGGTTGATCTAATAATCTAATTCTTAGACCAAATAAAAAATAAATGAATAAAAAATTTAATTTCGCAAGACTACTTTTCTCATACTCTGGCCTAAAGATGCAATCATGAGTTTTAAATGATATATCTTATTTGGCTCTATAGGTAGAATAACAGCAAATACTGGACAGCACTAAAATGTTTACATCATTAGCATTAATTTGGTGCTGTGTTCACTTCAATATCCACTCACCTTTTCGCTCCAGTTCCAGGTACTGTTTTTGTTTTTCTCTAGAAAACAGCTGCTGCCTGATTCTTAGAACGAGGTTGATAAGAAACTGGGACTGAACCACATAGTAAACATGCAGTTAAACCAAAACTACAGGCTCAACATCCTATAAACACCCCTGTTTACACTACACAGTACAGTCGCCATGTAATTTGTTAATATACTAAAAAATATATATATTGATTAGTAGAGGAGTAACTTAAAATACTAAGGCCAATGCAATGGTCCAAACAGTCGGACTAAATGACTGTTAAATATCAAACTAACGCATCTATTGAAGTAAGTCTAAATTTGGTTCATATTCACGATGAAATGAACAAGATCTGATTGCTGTAGTCCAATAATTATATCTGTTTTGTTCTATGACGGAAAAAACCCTGACTAGTATGTAATAGTCTCATCTATTACTTACTCATTTATGCAAAAATTAATGGAAAATATGACGTTATAGAGTTTTTACACACATGTGCAAAAGCTGTTACACACACAAACATACATGAAGAGAAAGAAGCAAAGGCCATGTAATAGGACTCCTGCTGGGAACAAGATTGGTCTAGCTCAGTTCTACTGCACTGCCTCTCCTCCAAACCTCCCTCAGGATTTTGCCCCAGCTTGAACACCTTCACCATCTCACTGATAGACATGCACTGGTTTTCCCCTAAGGATAATGAATGCAACAATCACGAATCAATTTTTTTTCCAGATTGACATCAAGTCACGGATGAGGGTTGCTGATGCTGTCTCTGTGCCGGGGGAGCAGAACAGTTTGATGCTATCAGTGAGCTTGATGTCTGCCGTGGAGATGTTCATGGTGGAAATGCTCCGTAATTGGTTACAGAGTTGAGAGAGTGTTGTAAATATGCTCTGGGAGGGGAGCAGTTGAGATGGATTTATGTAAAGAGATGCAAAGTACCTCAGAATATTCATATCTTTTAATTGATGAGGACTCTGACTACAGCTGATGCCTGTAAAATGCCATCTCACACATGTCTGTGAAGGTTCTCAGTCATCCATGTCATGGTATATTTAAAAACGAAGCTGGAACAGTGGACATGGTTTCTTGAAGGTGTTTCCTCTAAGTAGCTTCTTGAGTTCTAAATGACTGGAACGGAGTTTGGGTTGTATTAGGAAAATCTGGGTCGTGCCCACCTGAAACTCACATGAGTTAAGGAAACAGGATCCAAACCGATTCTTCTAACAGGTAAGTATTTGATCGCAACAGACCCTAGTCAAGTCATCTGGAACTGAAGAAGCTACTTGGATGAGTACTGAAACGTGCTCAAGAAAAGTCCATTTGCTCTTGCTTCAGACATTTTTTCAGAAATGTTTTGAGCTCTGACCTCATATTCACTGACAGCCATTCCTCCACTACAGTTTAGGGCGCCATAGACTTTATATTTTATAATGTAAGCAGCTTTATGTCATCGTGAAACTATTCAGTAAAGAACAAACGACTGGTAGAGTTACCCATTTTCTGAGAATTTGCTCAAAAAAATGGGTGTGTACAGTGGTGTACAGCAAGAATTGGATATCACAGAATAAGGTGTCCGTCTCCAGCAAGCTTTACTTTTTGCACATTTTGAGTTGCAGATTTAATTTTGCATGGCAACACATTCTATTTGCTATCGACCTGCAGTCCACAATTAATAACCCATAATAATAAAGCGAAAATGTGATTTTAGGAAAAAGCAATCGGATACTTTATTCAGCACAGCTTTTAATGTCCTTGGATAAGGCACTACAAGCTTTGGACACCTGAATGTGGCCCATTTATCCCATCCATCCTAACATGTTCTCTCAAACTGCAGCACACAGGATGAGAAGCATCTGTGAGATACCATTTTCAAATGTCTTCAGAGATGATCTGCAGTTGTCCATCTGTTAGAGGTGTCTGAAAAGTACTCCATTATTGTCTCTATGGTCCAGGTCACTATTGCGCTTAAAGGTTAAGTGCTGACCCAGTCTCAGGTTGCTGCTCTCTGGCGCAGGTTTTCTCCAATGATCTCGCTTTTATTCGTATTCATCCTTTTTTTTCAGATTTGTCCAGTGACTGGTGTTTGCCAGACGTGTTATTTTTCCCACATAGTTTTTGTATCATCAGACACAAGAATCTTTTTTTTTTTTTTCCAAGGTTGCTATGCTTTTACTCAACAGTCTTCTTCTGTCTTGGCCCATGGAGGCATGACTGATGAGGCAGCTGAGAGGGTTGTCCCTCTTGAAGCTCTGGACCTTGGTCATGTCCCTGACCGAGGCCCTTCTTGCTCCGTTACTCAACCACCACAACCCTTTATGGAAGTGGTTCCTGGCGTCTTGTATTTAATAATTACTGAGGGCACTGTGGTTCTAGGAACATGCAAGCTTTTAGAAATGATTTTATACTATTTCTTTGATTTCCTGCACTGTGAATTGTGGGGTCTTAAGGCTCATTTAGGGTACTGTGAGACTCCTTAACCTACACACGTAGCCTGCTCCAGTGCGAGCTATTTATACTTGTGTGCTCGTCAGTCTGGCTCGCTCCGTAACAACGCCACCCAAACACTAGTTGACACTGTCTTTTTTGCCAGTCGGATTAATTTTTGTTTCTACTTCCTGCTTCACTTTTTACTTCCTGCTTTGCTTTCCACAATGGCAACTGAAACTTCGAATCGAGTCATACAAATGTTTGTATCTCTGAACCTCCTCAGTTAACCTTTCCTCGTTGTCTTCCATCTTTACTGATCCAAAACAATCAATCTGAAAATTGCGGAGATTGAAAAGCAGCCGGAAATACTAAAACGAAAACATGCTACTACTAAGTGGACCAATCACAGCTCTTGTCGTCTGCTACGTAGCTACGGCACAGCAGAGAGTTGACACAGAAGCCTAAACCGCCTATTATTTTGTCTGTTATGTCACAAAAACAGGATTTTTAATTGGAGGGTGTATTTGTGTGAGTTTCCTCTGTTGTCACTGCAGTATTTAAAGCTTGAGCTCAGTGCTTTGAATGTTTGTCAATCTGATCACTGAGGCTTTCTGCTGATGAGCTACAATGATATTAATAAAGTCCAAGGGAACCTGGGGGAAGTGAAAAAGAGATTATGCTAGCAATACAAGTGTTTGAAAAACGGCTGCTCGTATTTCCACAATGATAGCACTCTATCTGGTCCAAAAATTGAAAAAAAGAAATTCAAGGCACACAGCTTAAGAAAAGTCCCTCTGTTTTAAATATTTATTACCTCTTCAAAAAATCTCCCTTTTTTCTTTTCTTTTGTCTGATCAGAGGTTATTCCCTGACTTGAATTATGCAGCTGGATATGTCTGAAAGGAGAGAAGCATGGGGGTGGAGAGAAGGTGGTGCGGTAGATAGAGGTGGGGACGAGGCAAGGTAGAGGTTAGAGGCAGAAGTCAGCCAGGGAAACGTGACGAGCATGACCTCAGCGATCACATCCTCTGTCCTCTCTCTGGAACCTTGAGACATCAAAAGACTGCAGGACGACAGGATGCTCCTGGGTCTGCTGGCTTGTGGGTGACCAATAATGAATGATGATTATCTTCATAGGAACCTTCTGCCGTTGCCTTCAGCAGGTAATCCTGACAAACAGAAAGGAACTCATGAAGTGTGTTTTCCACATTCTGCTGTTACGAGTCAGTCTGGATAGACCATTGGCTGAAAATCAGTGACATTCAGAAAGCAAAAAACAGAGCTTTTCGGGACCACTGATTAACAATTATAGGGCAAACGGTTCATCCTTTCTTTGGTACCATTCATTCAGAAAAGCTGGACATAAAACTTGCCTTCTGATGTGCATATACGAGAACTGACTCATGTATGAACACACTTCTTGACGATTATATGGCAGGCAAAGGCAGAACAGAGAGTCAATGTTGGAAACTGCTATTTTACCACCTCCCATACACATGAGGCAAGCATGCATGGCTGAATGGTTTGTGCTGCCTGCACAGCAGATAGTGGTCTTGAGTCATTTTTATCACGCTACCAGAAGCACCAACTGCGCTCACATTCAAATGTATATCTGAAAAACATTAACTCAACCTGTTTTACTACATGCTGCTCATCAGCTGGTGACAACCTTCTTTATGGCCCCACATGAACATGAACCTCACACGTGGCCACACACACAGTCACAATGCCACAGAGTCAAACACACATGCGCACACTGTTAAGCCTGTGTGTTTTCCCCTGTATTAAATGGGTCTTAGTACACAGAATAATGGTGTCCTGGCTTCTTAGACAAGACTAATCCACTTTCATGCCATGGCACTCTGACGTGTCAGGCCTTGTTCGTCTTCTCTGCCTCATTAATGAATAGAAACATCAATTAATCTCCTTATTAATGATTCATGGACTCTATATGCTAATTCCTCTCTCCTGTGTTAGAAAATCCTCACAGCCAAAGTCAACACGTTGAGATTACATACTGTATGTGCTCTTAAGTGGTGTGCTTCATCATATGCTTCAAGAACCTTTTACCTGGTTTGAATGGTGTACTGTACGTTGTCGTGCATGATTTGTTGCCAGCTTGCCATTTATAAAACATCTTCCAGCGTGCAGTCATTTGGTAGTCTGCTTTATAGATTCACTTGTGAAGCCATTGTGTCTCCCTGTATATTACGTGACGATCATCCTGTGATGTATTCTGCTCCTCAACAATAGTGCTCCATAATAGGTTCCCAAGACAATACAGAAGACGCAGAAATGCACATCTTTAGTGCACATATTTACCAGAACACCGCAGATATGGGGAGCTACTGTATGTTGTAGGAAAACCCGCTACGAAATTATTTGCTGCGATGCTTGCCATGGGTGAAATTAAAAAATACTGCCAAGAACTAGAATACAAATAACTGCCACACACAGTTGGTCTTTACACGTACGAAGAACTTTATTTATGGCCTCTATATCTTTGTATAACGCATACTGTATGTTCCTGCAGTCAATAATTATGATGCATACGTGTATAAATGTATATTAATGAAATCTTTTTTTCTATTAACATGAATGCAGAACAATGCAAATAAATAATAATTAATAATAAATAATGCTGTAAAATGGCTTCCATCTGTTATTCATAGTTTACTTTCCACTGCTGCTCCCTCTGTGGTGCATTCTTCTCAGTGTTTTCTCATTTTCTTCTTCGTTGCTGACTCTTTGTGTTTCAGATAAGACTGTGCAAAAATAAGTAAAGCTCATATCGCTGTGCCAGTTGATTCTGCCTTATACAGAGCTCATTTTTCTTCTGTGTTTCCTGTTTTAAACTCTTGTTTTAGCCTCTCAAAGTGCCATTCTGTGATGTGTAGCATTTTCTCAGCCATAAGACATCCTATCAATCAGCTCTGGTAATTACAGCCCATTTGTTCTCTTCTTGGCCTCCTCTGTTTTGCAAGCAAAAACAACAAAGGAACCGAGCTCCTGAGTTTTTTTTCTTGCCTTACTGTTCATCCAACTCATTTAACCTTGGCCATGCACCTTTCCATTTAGAAATCAGAAATGCTAGCTTTGACTTGGCGTCTCCAGTTGCTTGGGAACTGTTTGTGGCACTGACCTTTTTAACTGCAAGCAGGCAGATGATGATAATCAGCATGTTTATAGGGTTAACATTCAGCGAGTTTACATGAAGACTAATAATTTGATTAGCACCAGATCTGATCTGAGCGAGTCCTCTTGGGTGAAGTTGAAAATGAGAGTAAACATAGCCTAAGTGACGGGGCTGGATCACTTCTCTGGTGTTGTGAATTACACGTTTACATGATTACTCTGATTCCTTTCTGTATTTACCTTCTGAGCATGAATGGGAACAGAGTGAAATAGATTTGTGTTCTCAGTACATTGGTAGTAGTTTAGTGGTAGAAAAAGAAAAATGAATAATTGCAGTAAAATTAAACTAAAATATAGTCTCTCTGTTTTGGTTTTCTTAACTTTTGATTTTTATCAGATTCCTGCAGGCTGCCTCCCATCTTTCTGCACTCTAACCAGATTATCTCACGCATCATGTAAAATATGGGAAATCAGGGCATCAGGAGCCATGTTACATCTTTAATCAAATAATGACATAATCTTGTTATTCACAGTAATCATTGATGTTAATGGTGTGTAAAGTTTGTAAATGGCTCCCTTATCTTCTAAAAAAAAAAAAAAAAAAAGGGTCTTGCCACACACACATGGATATATTGAGTCTTTTGTCCCTGGCGACCTGTCCAGGGTGTACCCCTGCCTCTTGCCCAATGACGGCTGGGATAGACTCCAGCAGACCCCCGCAGCCCTTAACAGGAATAAGCGGGTACAGAAGATGGATGAATGAGTCTTTTGTCCTTCATATGTGAACATACACTTCACCAGAGCAGGCTAGGAGGAGATAGCTCACACATGACGTGGCTGAGATTATCTTGCTGACTCCTGATATGTTGGATTAGTGTGAGACTGGAGGCCTTGACATCAGTGGCTTGAGTCAATATGTATTAATTTGCACATTAATGAAATGGCCATCGATATGAAATGCAAAAGCATCAAAACTGACATTCACTGGAGAGTCACAAAATCATTACTGCTGCATTATCATTTATATTACTTCATAAAATCAGCTGTTGTTAGTCTCTCATGAGCTATTGGAGGCATTGACTTGAACGATTCAAAGGAAGAGTTGTTCTAAATAATGAGTAAAGAATCAGTGTGCAACTGGGCAATTATGATATGGACTGCTGGTATGTGGAAACACTGTGACATAGTCTTGTGATCATTAAATATGGCTGAAAATTATTTTTATAGTTCCGTCTGTGGAGCAAGAGCTAAAACATGGAAAGGTTTGGTCTGTGTGTAGCTGTCCGTGGTGCTGAATTCAGTCAATCCAAGCCTGCTGCTTCTGCTGTTAACTCTGTGATGCTGAACTACTGAAAGTGGGAAGCCACAGAAAGGACCGAGGTCGTGTTTCTTGGCAACGGGCTTTGTCTCCAGCGTCACAAGTTTTCACTGCAGTTTAAACCAGCAATAACTAGTTTCCAGGTGTGAGCTGACTAAAGTACATATTTTGACTTTTCGAGTAAATCTGTGTTTATTTTTGAAAATCTCATTTGTTACAACACGTAAGTGACATCCAGTGTAAACAGCATGTCATTCAGACATCAGAGTTTGTTATATCCTACATATATTTTAGAGCCCAAACTTTAACATAGACGAAGCAGATCACCAGACATGCAATGTGGAACAGTGAGAGGCGTATGTAATTGAAGCCTATACAAACCCACTGTCTTCTTAAGTAGTTGAACCTGTTGCGTTTTCAAACTGCTTACACAAAATTAGTTTTTCCACTGGAAAATTATGAATCCAATTTTCTAAGACATGGCCTGCTTTGTAGGTAAAAGTGGTAAAAAAAAAAAAAAAGGATGAAAGAAAAATAATAGCATGAAAGCATAACCTTCGCCAGGCATACATCTGTTTATGTGCAGGGAAACGCATTGGGGAGTGCAGGAGAGAGAGAGAGGCACTTTGATTTGCCAACTAGGATACAGCAGATGCAGGAATTTGACCTGCTTAATTGGAGTTGGCACATTTGAGATAGTTATGTAATACAAGACTGACACACTAACTGAAGACAAGGAAAGCAGGGGCTCATGTGCAGTACAGTACAGATGACTCATTATGTGATGGAGGCCTGTAAGTAGACACAAGATTCAGAAATGGATACAAGTGAATATCTTAGAGATATTCCACTGCTTTTTATTCAAAGGAAATTAATAAGCACACATACATGTTTGGTTTTAAACTGATAAATATCTGTCTTGGCTTCTGGTTGTGGCAGCCCATGAACGGAGTTGAATTGAAAGTGAAGGGAACAGGAGAAATCTGCAGTATTTCTTTCTTCCATTTGAATGCAAATAACCACCTGACACTTGTGCATAACCCCTCTGGTTGTATGGTTTAATCTCCTTCGACTGTGCGAATGTACAAACACACACTGTGGATTTTCCCGATTTGCATCTCTGTAACATGATCTCTTTGCTGGCGTCACGTGATGCCTCCTTGATCATCCTATTGGCTGAGCAGGTTTGGCAACCCGAGGCCTGAGTAGTGAAGTCCTTTAATGTTTCTCATCTGTGAGAAAAGGATAAGGGATGAAGCCACTGGCAAACGTGCTCCTCTGTGTGGATGATGTAGGTTTGATCCATTTACATATGCGTGTTTGATTTATGTTTGTGGAATCAATGCATGCGTGATACGATAATGGCACAAAGCCGATAATATTTAGCTTAGGAGGTGGTGTAGGCGCCACAACGTGATATGATAAGACCTGTGATATGCTGACACTTTTTGTATTGTGTGGTTTTCCCGTTTGAAGTGATTTGTTTCAAGCTCAAATTTATCCTCACTCCTCCAAACACATGCATATTAAGTTCCTCTCTGAAGCTGGAAAACAGTACCGTAGTATTCACAACCCAACAAGCTACACGTAAACATTTGTAGCTGCATATAATCTAGTATATATCATATAACACAACAATTAAAGAATGGTCAAAAAATGTAACAACGACAACATTCTTCATTTTCAGTTTACAATCTATCAAGAATAGAGGGGGATTTAGGGGGGATCTCTGGCATTTTTATATAAATTGAATGCATCTAAAATGAAATAATCTGATATTCTAGTCTGTGTAGCCAAACAAATTCAATTTTCAAAACCTGTACCTCTTCCTCAAGGCCAGTTATTGTTATCAGTCTCTTTCCTGAAGGCTAATACAGCAACACAATTTACCTGAACGAGAAGCAGACATTTCTGAGGAAAAAAATGCAAAATGATCTCGGAGCGCTACTGGGCCCCACTGAGCCCCGAAATAAGAGCTAAAACAAGGAGGTCGTTTGCATCGTAAATGGCTGTTTCATCTGAAAGTCAAAGGCCTAAACCCTCCTTTAGATTTCAAGCCGTACGCCAGTATGCCAGCCAGCTAAAAGGACCACAATTTCAGCATAATACCCAGAGAGGCACTCCTTGAACATTTGTCCATATAAATAATATAGCATGTCTCCTTTCTGAGCCGGGGTGCCCAGAGGCATTTAGCTTAGGGATCAGCACAGTTCATCAATGAAGATGGGAAGATTTAAGAAATATGGGGCTACGGGGAAGACATGCTGTGAGCCCTGAGAATTTGATCTTGGTGAATGTAATAGTACCGCATGCCAACTTCTTCTCAATCCTAACATGTTCTAAACCCTCTAACAAGTTGCTTAATGAGAAAATTACTTATCACATTATTTAGCAAGAAAGAGAATTATTTACTTCTGGTGTTTGGTTCCAAATTAAAGAATTTGCACATTTTCTCTTGTACACAGCAGGTTATACATATACCTAAACTACTGAATTGGTCACCATAAATAATTTATTTAGCAGGTTTGGTTATTTTCAACCTGGTATTGTGTGAAGGAGAGAATGCACATTACACATTTAAGCAGTTGATAAACAACTAGAAGAGACAAGAAGAGATGATCGTCTGTTAAATCACTGTTCAGTGTTTGTTACTGCAATGAAAACATGAACAATTAGGCTTTAAATTGTATTTTCGTCTACTTTTTTTCTGAGTATATAGACCTAGTTCTCCAATTAGACTTTAGACTACATCTGAATTAAGTGTCAGTGCCTTTGTAGTCCCTGCTATTTTTATGCAAAACACAAGTACATCAGTGGTGATGTGTGACGGGCTTGCACCGCCAAGGTGAATATCTTTAAATGTAAATAGTGTACTAGTTTGAATAATTCATGACATGCTCAGTCCTTGTGCCATTACTGCACTTGAAACTTTCCAATATTACGACATTAATATATAGATGATCACATACAATAGAGATATTACATTTTTCTACTATATTGTATCTTTGTTGTTCAGGGATGCTATGATACCAGTGTGTGGTATGAAATGGGAAGCAGAAGCTTGCAAAAATCACAGGATGGGTGTGTATTTGTGATATTTAAAATAATACTGCAGACTAAGCACACACGGTATATCACTATACATCTCCTGGCTTCTGATTTACTGCATTCCCATCTGAGCACTAGTATCTGAGATGCATTTAAGACTTCATATAACAGCTGTTTTCTGCCAATCACAGTGGGGCATTGTGTCTGCTGTATCCTGTAGTCAGAGCCATTTCTTTTATCTCAATAAAAGACACAGACATAAAGAGGACTTCCTTGTCATCCTGCAAGAAACAAACATGCAGATAAACAAAAAGCAGTGTTTCATTAATATAGCAAAACCTACACAAGAGGCCGTGCTTGACAAATATTTGATCATTTATATCTAAAGCCATTTTAAACTGTTGCACATTAAGGGTAAACAGCAAAAAATCCAAGTCCAGGTCATGGCATATCCAAAAATTCTATTCTGTCTCCTCCTACAACAGCTAAGTATCTGGTCATTAGCAGAGCCTTGTTGTTTGAGTTTGACTAGTGTCTCCACCAGTCTATTAGAATAAGCGACTTGGGTGAAATGACTTAAAAATCTACAAGTCCAGTTGCCCTTATTTCTTTTTTTTTTTTTTTTTTTAAGTATAGTGTTTTTATTCCACAGTTTAATCGAAGATAACTCCCACAGTCTTGAAACCCTAGGAAGCCTCAGATGTGTGTGTTTCCATTCTGGGGCTACTGCATCCTCCTAGTGGTTCATTTGCATATGAAATGAACCACTCCAAAGGTCAATGTTCTGCTGCTTGGCTCATTATGATAACTTTAGTGGGCCTTTTCACCTTGATGTTCAAACCATACCCATGGAGTTTCATTTTCAGACAGAATCAAGTATCTTTATTATTGGCAAAATACATGGTATCTACTCAGGGTTATCTTTTACGTAATTATTCTTGAAGGTGTGTGGTAAAGCTTCATTTCCCAGCAGATGAAGTAAAGTGAGTGTAGCTGATGGAATAGTTGTTCCACTCAATAGCTCAATTTGTAGAGTTTAGTGGAAGCCTTTGGTAATTTTTAATTATATCTGGATGTTTCACTGTATGCTGAAACTGCCCGTTCGACAGTTAACAATTTGTTGTGTTGAGATCACCAATCAAACCTGCAATTTTATATAAAACAATACACACAATAACAGGCAGTGATACAGATTTCTTTTCAAAGTGGATGTTGTAAGCTTGTTTCTTTTCTCTTCGCTTGCAGAATGGTGTAAGTTGACACACATTTTACAAATGTGTAAGGAAGGAAGCTAATTGCAGTCAGACAGCATTCATATACTTTATAATACGAATGGACGGAAGTCATATTTGGTATTCAAGAAAGGTAAAACACATTTATTAGCAAAAATGTGAATGGGCCCTTTGTGAACAAGTCTACAACCTACAAGTAAATCACTTCAAGTGAAGCAAGAACAGGGCAATGAAAAGGCTGCGCAAAACATAACATGTTATAGTGAAAAGGGTTCAAAAAGTGACAGTGAAGTGGACAGTTAAAGCTGGTGCTCCAAGGTATCAGTCCATCAAAGCTGGTAGCCTGGTTCTCAGCAATTGAGGCCCCGTGGGTGTGTCAGCATTTCGTCTACCTTTTGGCTAATTCCTGTGTGTGAAAGACATGATTAATGAATGGCATAAAGTCATTTGATAGTAATTGAGTAAAAGTAGTTACATTGAGTAAAAAAGTTGGAGCACCGGGACTCACCGTCTCAGGAGTGTCAGACAGTTCAGAAAATACACAGCCTTTGAGTTCTAGCTGGGAGAAGCTTTCCCTGATCTGTTTTTCAAGGGCCATCCCTTCTTCTCTTAGCACTTTTATCCGTTGGCTTGTCCTGTTGAACAGTGTAACCACCCAGTTGGCCATTTGCACGATGTCGTAGAACAGTTGCCGCCTGCTTATGCGGGTGTTCAGGTAACGGTCCTGAAAGGTGAGAAGATACATGTTTAATAAGTAGCAGCTGGCAGTATGTTATGGACTTTTGCAGTAAGTCATGCAGGTTGCAAAAGATTGATAATTGTTGTGGTTTGGTTGATTTACAGAGAATTGGTTAGAGATGGACCACATCTTAATGTATATACTATAGGATGTTGGTCTGTGAGGTTAGGGTTAGGGTTAGGGTGCAGCATAGGAATGCCAAAGTAGCATATCTTGGATCGTGCTGATCTTAAAAATAAGAGAGTAGTAGTAGAGTAGTTTACTATACACAAAGAATGAAATTAAATAGAAGTTGTATACTTTCTTTTTTTTTCTTTTGGCGAGAAACTGTCCTTTGTCAAAATCTTCAATATCAGGAACTTCAGAAAAAAATGTCTGAGGTGTCAATCGTTGTCTTTGAATTAGCCAAGCTGTGGTGCTGTGAGGGGCTGCTGGTAATGTGTGAGAGTATTCATAGGGATTTATAGTGGATTTATAGTAATCTGGAGGGTAGCTTCTGGTTGCAACCAGGTGGCAACCTGTGATTGGTTAGTGTAAGTACATGCAAAGTGCTGGTGTTTTCATTTGCTAAAAAATAAGTGATACCACTTATTCACTTTTTAGTGAAGTTTTTAAGTTATGGAGGTGAAGACATACATAAACTCTGTGTTCTATATTCATATTAAGTGCAGAAAGGTGGCCTCTCAAGAAATGACTGAAGTTAGAAGAAGGTAGTGTTAATATTGAGTGGATGTTCTGGGTGAAACACTAAGATTGTGTACCATTTTGTGTTTATCTGAAAACTACTTCAGTGTACCTGGTGTCACTTCAAATATATGAAGCTTGAATGCAGGCTAGTCTGTAAGTATATCATACTGTGATTAGCCTGGTGCCTGTTTTTAAGTCTCAAGAATAAACTGAGAAACAATATAATGTGGATTAGTTTACTCAAACTGGTAATGTGGGTCTTATTGGATGCTGTGAATTAAGACTGAAACAGTCAGAAAGTAACAAGTCTTTTTAAAGTGTAAAATGTGGTCAGTGAGTCATAGCGGTGCTGTGAAGATCATGAATCTGGATGAGCCAGTGCACACGTTCTCATGTCTATGCTGTCTTCATGGCTGGATGGCTTTTGTTAATAGCTGATTGGAAATCTACCTCCTAAGACTATAAGAAAAGCATCTGGACAGTGTGGAGGAGACACGGTGGTGCAGGAAGGTTTTGCATTCATGGATGTAAAGGTCGTGCCTGTGAGACTCAAGTACTTGCTGAACAAAGACACAAGAACAGATAAAACGCATAAAATAATTAGAAACATAAAGAACCAACATCTCAAACTGAGTTAATTAAAAAAATATATCCAAAAGACATGGTTTGGATCACAACCAGTAAAGCAAAAATGTCTTTTCCAAATGGGTTGGTTTATTTAATTGGTTGCAAGGCTAAGACACCATTTGTAGTGATGCATGTTGTAAAACTCATTATGCATCAGTGGAATGCATCTAGCTATGCAGTGATGTCTCATTTAACTGAAACCAGAGTAATGTACAAATCAAAATTTAAAGCAGGTGGTAACCCACATGTTGTCATTAACATGTCTAAGCTGCATTTGTGCTTGAATGACTTTTGTCCCCAGCAAGTTAATGGCTGATTGGAATGTTTTTCACCTAACACTTCAAGAGGGTGGCTGTACAGAGTGTAGGAGGCTCATGAATCGGGATAAGTCATTTACATGTGCAAGCTGTATTCACACCTGGATGGCTTTTGTCTGCGAAGACATTGATTGGATTGCATCATCTTATTCCAGGAGAGTGTCTTGGCAGAGTGAGGGAGACGTGGTGGTGTTTTGCATTGGTGTCTGGTTGTGCAGGTTGTGCCTGTGAAGCGAGCACAACCGATACCAAGCAGGAAAGCAAACTATTTTCCAAATGGACCCTAGTTTTAGGTGTGTCTGATTCAGTGAGTAACTTTAGGTCATTATTTTGGTATTAAAAGTGTTTCAGCAACTACTTGTCAATAATTATAGGCCATTCTGCACATGGTTTACTGGCAACTTGGCTTTAATGTTCATAGATGTTTGCACTAAAACACAACAAGACAATTGCCAAATTATGTGTCTTAGTTTTTATTACGCCAAAAAGAAAGTTGTCACCTGGATTTAACTAAGCAATACGAGCCTCCTATTGGATAATTACTGCGGGGGGCGATTGTCTTTCAGCTGGCAACAAGTTATTTAACCCCAACTGATGCAATGAGTAGCTTCTCATTTCTTAAACAACCATGTCGAAAGACACATCCTGTAGTCGTGGAAAAGATGTTAGTCTGTTTGAGAAGGGCAGAGAAAACATCTAAGGAGATTGTAGAAACTACTAAAATTGGGTTAAGAACTGTCCAACACATTAATAAAACCTGGAAGGATAGTGGGGAACCATCGTCTTCGAGGAAGAAATGTGGTCAGAAAAAATTCCTGATTGATCGTGATCAATTAAACGTTTGGTGAAATCAAATCGAAACACTAGAACTCAGGGCTATGTTTAATAGTGAAAGGAAGAGCATTTCCACACTTACAATGTGAAGGGAGCTCAAGGGATTGGGACTGAACAGCTGTGTAGCCTTAAGAAAACCACTAATCAGTGAGGCTAACTGGAAAAAAAGGCTTCAATTTGCTAGGGAGCATAAAGATTGGACTCTGGAGCAATGGAAGAAGGTCATGTGGTCTGATGAGTCCAGATTTACCCTGTTCCAGAGTGATGGGGGCATCAGGGTAAGAAGAGAGTCAGATGAAGTGATGCACCCATCATGCCTAGTGTCTACTGTACAAGCCTGTGGGGGCAGTGCTATGATCTGGGGTTGCTGCAGTTGCTCAGGTCTAGGTTCAGCAACATTATGTGTCCAAAGAATGAGGTCAGCTGACCACCTGAATATACTGAATGACCAGGTTATTCCATCAGTGGATTTTTTCTTCCCTGATGGCACGGACATATTCCAAGATGACAAATCTTCTCAATCAGGCTCAAATTGTGAAAGAGTGGTTCAGGGAGCATGAGAAATCATTTTCACACATGGATTGGCCACCACAGAGTCCAGACCTTAACCCCATTGAGAATCTTTGGGATGTGCTGGAGAAGGCTTTGTGCAGTGGTCAGACTCTCCCATCATCAATACAAGATGTTGGTGAAAAATGAATGCAACACAGGATGGAAATAAATCTGGTGACATTGCTTAGCTTATGTGACCTTTTTTTGCTGGTGACTTGGAATATAAATCGCTAGGGGGTGTTATAAAACATTCTTTACGGAAACATTATTGCTTAGATTTGCAGCACTGTTGATGAATAGTAGCTAGCAGATGAATGCACCTTCCGCTACCTCTAATTTTATTTCATAAAATTATATAAATTTAGATTTTAGTTGCTGTTGCTAGTTCTGGCATAGGTCTGCCTGAAACATATATTTTTTGAAGTAAAATAGTAACACTTTTATTTTAAAGAGCTATTATAAATCTTCATTGTATAAACACCTATGGGTGGGTGGGTTATTGGAAGGGGGGCCACAAACCCTGATCGGGGAAAGGCCATGACACAAGTGATTAGTAGACACTTTTTCCAATATGTCACATCTCTTCAACACATGCACATATCCATAGTCCAGGAAAGTACATACACAAATGTATGAGTGTGTTGTTACTATGGCAACCGTGCAAAGGTTGCTGGGGAGTTTAACTGCACTGTAGAGACAGGCGGAGACAGAGGAGCAAGGAATATGAGAGGATATGGAATAAAAATAAAGAATACAGCTCCCCAAAGACCTTGTATTTCTCAACTCGCGTTCCAAACAGCCACAAAGAAACAGAGAAAGCAAAACAAGAGATGGTGTGAAGGCAGGAAGGCAGCCAATCTCCACTGCCGATGTGGAAGGGGGTACAAATTTAAGGGGAGTTATTTACTTCAAGGCCCACTGCCTGATGTTGGAAATTGGTGAATTGAAAAGCCATTAGATATGAAAACACAGAAAAACAGGTTGAATGGGACAATTACCGTGGAGGTTGACAACTCTCTGCCGTTGCATATACTGTAACCTTGCTGCACTATGAGGTGGATCTAGTTATAACGCCTGAATTATATGGTTACGGTATGTATTTTTGGAAAACAGTTCACCACGGTCTAAGCTCCAATGATTTTATTGTGTCTCGACAATATCACTGCTGCCCACACCAGCTAAAAGAGCCTAATTGAAAACATTACAGTTGGAACAAATGACAAAATTAACAATACATTTTGTGAAGCTCTGATTTTAGTTTTAGATTTTGCACTCTTTGGAAATAGAAGCTGTTTTTTTTTTTTTATCTGGAAAGATTAACAAGCCTTCCACAGCTTCTGATTTGGTTTCATTAAATGATATAATTTTATACTTTAGTTGCTGTTGCTAGTTCTGGCATGAATCTGATTTAAACAAATGTTTTTGCAATAAAATAGTAACAGTTTTTGTTTGAAGCGCTATTATATATCTTCATTGTAATTAGACACCTTTTAAAAGTTGTTTTAGCTGTCGCTTAACTTCTTTTCTCTCTTTGTTATAGCTTGTAGTAATTGGTAGCTCAGCTTGCTGGGTTTTTTAAAGAAGCTTTTCCAACACTGGTCCACACACCATCATGCACGCACACACGCACACACACACACACCCCAACACTGAACAAGCAGACCAGTTTGCACTTGAGGGGTATCCCTAGTGTTTGGCAGTTACAGATTGATGTGTGTGTCTCCCTGTATGTAACTGTATGTTTGTGTCTGTGTGTGTGCTCTTGTTTATGTGAGGTCTTAGAGTAGATGCTGTCATGCCCCATGGCTAGCCTCGCTCTCTTTCTCATATCCATGCCAAACCTTGCAGCAGCTGGCGGCTCATCCTCTTTGTCCAAATCCACACACACACTCGCTGTCTTCCTCTCTGTTCCGTGATCTCTTTTCTCTCTCTAGCCCTTGTTTTATCGCGCACACAAACCTTCTTCTAGTCGCCTGGTTGGTTGTGATTATTTTTAACTTCGAGTTGCTTATTTCACTTACATGTGTGTATACTGCATGTGTGTCTGTGCATGCTAGAGTAATCATGTATGTGGGGAAGTGCACAAGGACGGCAGAGGGCCTAGAGCCCCGGTCTGTCCATTAAGTTGATCAGTTAGTGGATGGGAGCATGGTTATGGGGCTGTAATGTGGGTTCTGAGCAGTTCTGATAAAACAGCTTTCTCCCAACAAGTCCATGCATCTCAGTGCTGGTCTGGCTGCAGTTATTCTCTCTGTCTCTTAAAGCTCTCCAAATTCCAAAGCCTACAGAGGGTCTTCAGCATTTTTTCTGATCTTGATGCTGAGTAAGATTGCTCTTTGTGGGAATTCTTTGCTCTTCAGTTGCTCCAGCTAATTGCACATCTTCCATTTATGTAATCAAGCTGCAGTAGAAGCTCGCCCACCAAGGACCACCGTGCATCCAAATAGCAGTAGACAGTGACCCTTTGTTTTTGTATTCTGCACACTGCACGAAGCTACTTTAAAAACAGTTTCTAAGCTTTCTGCTCCACACACAAATCCTTTGGTTTAATAATAAATTTCCCTTCTTTTCCCTATATTATAAAGTGATTCAAGGTGGAGGATATTATCTTGTGATGAGTAATGTCTTCATTCTTCCTTCTCCAAAGAGGCCTGCTTTTGGCAGACAATAATGCCATTATCTAATTGCCAAGTTGATAACTTGCAGTCATTTAATTTAGAATCAAGAGTTTGTCTTTTTAGATTTGGCCAAAGATTTTATGCATATTATGAAGACATTGTGTGCAATATTATTGCATGAATGTTACTGCCTCCACCAGGGCAACAAACCCCATCGAAGTGCTCTCATTTTAAATGAATCCAGAAGAATTTGTGTGTTGGAGGTGATCCAGTGGCAAAAGAGATTTCCAACTTGTAGCTGGACAGATGGACACTCGCTGCATGCTATTCACTAAAGGCAATATGCAAATAAAAAATATATATGTTAAGCAAGGATTTGTGTCATACTGGAGGTGACACAACCACACCCACCAGCAGTTAGGTCTGATCATGCCGTCAGTCATGACTGTCACAGTAGAGAAGAGAATGTATTTTCGGACATGAGATGAAGAAATCCTGCTGATTAGTTAGTAAAGCTGTTGATGGTAGTTTTCTTTCACTACTTTGGCCATTTTTGAGTGACGCATTTTGAGTTGGAGATGATTTTCCGGCTCATCAGTCTTGCATACATTTCAGTTCTAGTTTTGGTCTGATTATTGGTTTGATTTTTCCTGTGGAGCCCAATAATTCAGCCTTGCTTTGGATCTAGTTAGGTTTGCATCAAAAACTCATGAGTGAATGACATCTCTTAAGGTGCTTGGTGTTGTTTTTTGAAGCAACAAATTTCTGTCATTTACCGCAAGGCAGGCAGGATGCAGTGGGTTCTGTCATAGCTTGTTTGCAGGAAATGGAGTGAATTAGTTAATAATTTCAGGTCATACAAACCAAATAATCAGGTAAAAAGCTCATTTGAATTCCAGACATGAATTACAATTTCCTGTAGGTTTTTCATTGCAACTTAATAGTAAATATAGAAGATATTGATTTGCAAACCCGTGTTTTATTCAGTCCACATAATAGCACATATGCAATATGCAGATTCTGTTCTTTGGGAATCAGGCCACACGTCAACATTGTGTTCTTCATGTGTGACCTTGGAGTTGGTATCGCTGTGTACATGTTTGTGTGTGGTTTTTTTTTGTGTGTGTATTCGTCAGTCTGCCGGCGATGAGCCTGAGATAAGATCTGCTCATTTATTATTCAATTAAAGATCACTGAGGTCACGGCAGATCATTAGCCATGGAGGTTATTTCCAAGGAGGCGGAGGAGACACACAAACATAAACAGAGAGACAGATGGACAGACAGATGGGGGTGAAGACCAGAAAAGAACAAAACCAAACGACCTAGAGACAGATGTATCGATTAGGTGATTGATTTCTTGTTTCATTATTTTGTCTGTTCCTATTTTGAAGCCACAATTCCTAATTACAATATCATGTTGTGTCTCCTGCTAAAGTGTCCTCATTGGCTCTGCAGATGACTTTTTCTCATTAAACTGAAGGCACTGGCAAAGATCTGTTGGGAACGTATCAGAGGGTTTTCTAAAGAGGGCTTAAGTGATCCATGCTCTGTGAACAGATTTGGAAGAGACAAAAATAACCTCAGCTCAGCAATAACAACAGCTCAAGCACACAATATTTCTTGTTGCACATCTAGCACGTAATAAAACCAGGAGAATTTCCACAGCTGCAACCTCTGGACAGCAGCACCCACAATAGAAACCCTGATAGACTTTATGCTGTTGATTTTCTTTGGCCATCAAATGTTGACTATAGATGGAGATAAAGAATGAAACAGAACACACACACACACACAAACACACACACACACACACACATAATCATTGACACCTAGTGCGCACTTCATAGCCTGCATTTATAGAAATGAAAAGGGCAGGGGCTCACTTTAGTTTCCATGGAAACAATTATGGTATTTTCTATTCTAGACTCTGAAAACAAATGTCTGTCATTTCTGCAAGATTGTTAGGAGGTTTCAACTCTGAAAGCAAGAAGAATAGTCCCTCCCATAGTAACAATGCAGACAAACGTGCCCTATAATCATGTTAAGAAAAATCCAATATCTTTGCAATAAAAATGACAAAGCTGATAGCAGCCTGGGTTTTATTTCAGCTGACAAAGACTGTATTTCAGATGTCAATAACATTAATGTGTAAAGTGTTATTGCTGCTGGTTAGCATCATTATGTCAGCTTAATATCTTTTTCTTTTAAGTGAAGATTCTGTGGCACTTTATCCACCACTACTTTTCTTGAATTTCCCTAAATATTCAGCAGCATTCAACCTTAGTGAAATTCATAGCAAAAACAGAAGAGGTAATCTGTTTAAATCTGGAATTATCTTCATTCCACAAAGAAAATACAAAAACTTTGTCACTTAATCACAACAGCATGCTTACAGGAAACACACTGTGTTTCTGGAGCTTCTCTATGATGGCTGAATTATTAATATGTGGGTAAAAAGCACCCAGTGCAGGACATCTTAAAATGATCTTTTCTTGTCATCTGGCTCTTTCAGTGCTCTTTGCTAGCTGATTTAGTCTGCAGCTAACCATGCAACATCTGAATCGATTACAGATTACAGGTGCTGCAGGTTTTGTACCCAGGCGGGAAATAAAAAAAGGCCTGTTTGCTGTGGCCTTGACGTGTAGCTCACCGACAGATGAATCAGAATTAGCAGCAAGGTTTTGAGCGGAGAAGTTTCGTGTAATTATGTGTCCGCTGAGAGCCAAGGAAAAAAAGGAACAGAGGGAAGCTGTGTTTGGGCGGGTGGGAGGTGCGTGTGGATTGGTGCCTGGGTAACTAACTCGTGCTGCACGTGGCAGCGGAGAGAGAGATTGGTGCGAAAATGTATAATGAGCGTCTTGATTGCAGTCAACATGCCACTTACCATTGCAAAGCCTGTGTAGTCTTCCCCGCATGCTAATTATCACATTTGTATTACACATTATTATATTTTGTACATGTTCTTAGTGTAGCAATGTGTTTGAAATCTTGTCATGCATTCGGATAAATTAGGTTTTTAGATTTTCCCACAACCAGTTACCTCAGTATTAACTTTATCGGCCTTGAGCTCTGTTTTGATTTACGCTACAGACGCATCAGTTCAAATCCTCCACACACATTCAAGTCACGCGTGTTTTAGAGCTTAAAAAATTAACGACTGCTAACATAAACTTCCTCCTCTCTGTTTGCAATTAAAATGATTATTTTCAGACAGTTAATGATTGTTAGCACCCTCCTGAGCCGGGAAACACCTTGACGTGACATCTGTGTTTATAAGCGGCCCAATTACAAGCAGACCGGGTCAGAAGTTGATTCACGCGTCAAGAAATTCAAAAGAGAAAATCCTCCCTAAGTCTGTGCTGGCATCCACAGAAATAATGACTGCTGTGCTCATGCCAAAGGGATAATTAAACATGAATACTATGTGACTCCTAAACTAGGTCCTCTCTCTATCTGCCTCCCCCTCTCGGTTTTCTCTTGGTGCGTAGTTGAATTAGTGACACTGAGGGACAAGATACTCAGCCTGGGAATGGGCTATCAATGTGGAGTAAACTGTGCCACTCAGGTGCTGAGGCCTGGAGGGAGGCTGATGAGGACCAGTCTATTTGCTGTACTAGGGAATGCCACTTAGTGCCAATCATTCAGGAAACGCTGGACTGGAATATTGGTCTCGTTCCATCTTTCTGACTCTCATTTCTTCCTCTCGTTCGTCTATCTTTGTCCAAGTCACAAACGAGTGTAAGGCACACCAATCCATCTAACTGCCAAGAATCAAGGATGCTCCCTCTCGAGCTAGACTTGAAGCCCTGACGCGCTCCAGTGCACAGTGCGCGTTTGTATGCACGAGTCATAACGGCAGCAAACACCAGGCCTTTTCAAACACAACCTGCATGGCTGCTGTGTGACAGAGAAGCTAATTTGCTCTGCCAGCATACTTAACTCAGCCGCCATGAAACTCTGGCACCCTTCCACCAACCAGCCTATTATATTAGAATATCTCTCCATGCGTGCCACAATAACACATTTACAGCCAATGAGTGTGGGGCGTTCTGCCCTAAATTAGCCGTGACTTGCTTTTCAAAGGGTCATAAATAGCTGTGAATGTTTCATAAACAGCCCACAGTAGCTGTATGACAATACAAGGATACTGTTCCGCTGGCTATGTTGTCATGACAGCACCAAAGCCATGTGCACTTCGGAGACTTTAACAGACTGAATTAGCGAACTAATGCACCTTCATTGTCATGGAAACTTTGGCAAATCTACATCTCTGGAATCACTTCAGCAGAACCTCGAACCCAAATCCCACTGGAGGGTGTGGGTGCATGTATGTATTACTCTGTTCTGTACATGTGGCAGCTGTGTATGTGTGTGGTTGTGTGTGTTGGCATGTAGGCTAGTTATTCGGTGTAATCACAGGCTCTTCCCCTTCACTTCATATTCTCACTGTTCATCGCTGTCACTGAAATAACTTCAAATTAAGTGTCTTTCTATCCGAGAAATACGGCGTGACATTTGAAAGAAATTCAGACTGTCTCTTTTCCCTTGCAGTTCAGAATAGTTTCATACTGAAACCAAAGTGTCTTTAGGAATTTCCACAGGTCCCTTTTGTCATTTCACTGCGCAGAATACAACAAATATTTAGAATGGGATCATGAGTAACAATGCCATGAGTGCTGCTCAGTCCTAAAACCTAATGCATGAGGCTATTTTGAGAGACAAAAATGACAGTAGTTCATGTTTAAATATTTACAGTGTTTCTTATTATTTCTTATTGACCAGTGTATCTCCAAAGCATCAACGTTTTATGGGCTGGAATAAGAAATCACTGTCAGCTTTGTTGTAATGCATTTTTTAAAATGTACAGAGGAGTTCCTCTTCACTGCGCTCTTTCACATTTTCTCAGTGCATAAAGAAACATTTTTCGTTTCTTCTGGTTTTCTGAAAAAAGGCAATATAAATAAATAACACGCAGTATATGTAGATTATGAGAAATAAGGCTGTTAAATGAAGACACACACACACACACACATATGTTCTTAAGCTACATCACAGAGAAAGAAAAGGAACAGAAATATTAAGAATAATGTTGATGGAAATGTCTTTCACCATGTAAAGTCATACATAGTTCTAGGAGTGACTGTTATTAAATGGAAGACTCTTGTCAGAGAGGAAACTATCCCCTGGAAGGAGCTGTCATTACAAGAGATCAAGAAACAGGCATCAGAAAATAAAACACAGGGGAAATCTGTCTACTGGTGCAGATTTAGATTTGCTCTAAGTACAGCCCACCTTCATCACTGCCATCAGATGGAACCAGTGCAGTCCAGGAGTGAACATGTTAGTTCTACACTTGCTGCAGAAAAGGGCGTGACTATTTTCAGAAATATGACTGAAGAAAAGAAGCTTTTAACTGCTTTCAAACTTCCAAGAAAAGGTATATTACAACCTTTCTACATGGACAGGTCCAACCAGTGTAATTTAAAATCCTTCTAGTGGACAGCCTACAGCACTTTCAACTCGTCTTGCCAATATATCTGTCTAGCTGTATGTCTGTCTTTCCAGAGGCACTGAAATATTTCAGTTGAGGAAAGTAAAGCTTGAGCTTTAGCAGAAGGTCACTTGTGTTTGGCTTCAGACTTTGCCTTATATGTCTGAGACAAAAGGCTGCAGTGAGCAGAGGACACCTCTGGTTATGGATTCCACTCACAGCCAGGCGCTAGTAGTCCTCTGTGGACTGAGGCTCACATCTGGCAGGTGCTTGTTTACGAGAGCAGTTAACACTGGATCAGGGAGGCTTTATAGCAAAACACACGCACACAGGCTTGAGCTCAGGCAAACAGAGCACAAACACACGCACACACATGCACACCACAAGCACACACAATGTTTGGAGTTGTTTGCCGGCCTAAAATCTAAAAAGGGACAATCTGTAAACAAGCAACGTCTATCAAGGAATTTGGAGACATTCTGGGAGATTATCAGAGTCAGAATGTTTAGAGCCTGATAATATGCTGAAAATATGCTAATATTGATTAGATTTCCAGGTTTATAAAGTGCATATATATATATATATATATATATACACACACACACACACACCCATCCACTCGTACACACAGATCAGTGATATTGTGTAGGTCTCCCTTGTGCCTCCAAAACAGTTGTGACTCATCAGAGAATGGACATGGGTCTTCTGAGGGTGTCCTGTGGTGTCTGGAAACAGAATGTTGTTAGTGGGGGCCTTTGAAGGGAGGGGCCTCTGTGGATCATCCCACAGATACGTGATCAGTTTGGGATCTAGTGAATTTGGAGGCCAGGTCAACACCTTGTGCTGTTTTTTATGTTTTTTTTAGTTGTTCCTAAAGCGTTTTTGTGTGTGTGTCTGTGTCAGTCTGCATCCTGCTGGGGATGGCTGCTACCATCAAGGAGTGTCATTGCTATGGGGTGGGGGTGTCTGGTCTGGTCTAGGTGGGTGCTACATGTCTAAGTAACATCCACATGAATGCCAGGTCTAAACGTTTCCCAGCAGAACATTGAATTGTCACAAGATGGTCTATATTATTTACTTCTCCTGTCAGTGGTTTTAATGTTGTGGCTGATCTGTGAATCAGTTATTCGCAACATTATTAATAACAGTGATGTGCATTTATACTGTCCTTTTGATTTAAAATCATATCTAAGATCTGTGGTATTTATACAGCTGAGTGTTTATATGACAGGATGTGAACAGGATAAAGGTCAAGAGAGCAGCCTTTTGTAAAGATAAAAGCACTCTCCACTTGCAAAGATGACAGCCGCTTTACAGGAAATGCTGAGAAATAAAACCAATGGGACCATATACCATTCTAGCATATGCATGCAAGTGCTCACACACAGAGCATTTCATCCTTGACTGTGAAACTGGGTTGATGGGGGGCAGCCTATCTCCTATGGCTCACACCATGCTGACAGGCTCATTATAGTGGAGTTAGAGTGGGGACCTTGGTATGACAGAACCAAAGTCATCCTGGCCAGCTCCCTTCAGCTTTCTGTCCCACTCACCATACTGCCTGACCAGCACAGACATCACTACACAAACCTGCTCATCCAAACCATGGATCTCCCCTCAGGGAACCGGGTTGGTTCAGACCCCAGCAACACATTTCAGAGTGACTGAAATGCATCTGAATGCTTAACAAAAACCTCATTCCATCTCCACCGACAGTTTCCCCCCAAAGGGACGTCCACTGTGCTCGAGTTTCTGCTCAGTAGTGGGAGGCATTTCTGAGTATTTCCACATTACCATGCCATAACTAGTTGCTGATAAAATGTGATACTATTAACTATTAAATTTCTGAACTCGGATCAAGGGAGAAATGTTTTTTGCACCTTGAAGTTCCCTCTTTTGTTGACTAGCCGTTGCACTAAACGCAGTGTTTCATAAGAACACTTTCCATTCAAAATTCTGAACAAAAGTCACAGAAACAAAAAGAAGTCAGAAGTCAATCTAAAAGAAAAAAAAAAGCACAATGATTAGACGTATTATTCTAGATGGACATGTCTCTGGACACTTCTGGGCATTAATCCAAAATGTAAAAGCATAGCTGGCAACATTTCATTCCAGTGACATTTGATGCCGATGAGTACTTGCTGGTTCATGGCTCATGCTGGGCACACATTTATCTTGCAGCTGGACCAGCTAAAGGGGGCTGCCCTACTTTTTTTTTTTTATTTCTTTTTACTTGCAGCAATTATCAGATAATTCTCAATCTCTTGTAGTCTTTTACAGAGTGTTTGTGTGTTTGCACACACCAGAGGGGGAAATAAATTGCAGCAAACTGCAATGTGGCGTTGCATCCAAAGGCATCTTCTCACTTTTACAAGTTTAAATCATCCTTCACACAACTGTAAGACCACATCAGTGCACTTAAAGGAAATAGGTATCTAGGAAGCACGTCACATCGGCTGAATTCTATTAAAATATTACATTGTTTTGCGATTGACTGACAAGGTGGTAGAGATCACAGAAGCTGGCTATCACTGGAGGGATTAGAGACAAATCCTTTTTCATCACTCGCAACCACATAACATCCTCTCTCCCTTTAAACCCCCCCGGCTTTTCTCGCCCTTTTTCTTTCATACCTCACTTCGTCTTCCAGCTTGCTCTCCATCTCTTCGTCTTTCTCTCCCAGACCCAGGGGCATGCTAGGAAAATAGACTGCACTCTAATTGCCAATGTAATGATGCAGTCCACTCATCTCACCTGCCTAATTAATACTACAGCTGCCACCCGTGCTCTATTCTCTCTTTCATACTCTTACATATCCACACGAGCGCACGTATTCAGGCACACAATTACAGGAGGTGGCACAGTCTTATGAGTTCACATCACGTATTGTCTCCCTATAGATGCCAAGCTTTCTCCTTTTTTTTTTTGTCTTCTCTCTCACCTCTCCTTCCTCTCTGCTGTAAAACATGGCCCTGTCAAATTGAAATGATACATCGAGATGCACTTTGAGAGCTGTGAGACAGCTGCGCCTATCTCTATGGACAGAAATACTGTATGTCTGAAGCTGAAAAAATAAAATGTACAAATGTACACAAAGAAATCTGCAGATGAACACATCCAGCAGAGAAAATGTATTAGACACTGCACCTCCCACTTGAAGGTCATTGACTGAATATAATTTGCATTTGAAATAGTGCCTGTACACTTCAGATTTTAACCTTAACCTTTTCCACTCTAGAGGTCTGCTGTATCTGCATATCTCAAGCCAACTACAGCTAAAATGGATGCCGCATTTATGTGCTTCTTTTGTGATGTTTCAAGTTTGCTAGAGCTGCAGCTGAGAGTTCTTAGAAAAGATTCACTGACATCAATGTTTGATGACTGTCGACAGTTTATATAGGCCGATGAACCCTCTGTGATCCCTACTGATCAATCGTGATTGGAGATCTGTATTGTGGATCCAGTCAACGCCATCTTGGCTCTGCCTCCAACTAATTCCTGACTCATTCAAAAAAGGCGGGGCAAAGGTGGGCAGCTAACGGCCATCTGTGAACCATCCGTCACTGAAGGCGACCATGCTTTAATTATGCAGAAATTTAAACCTTGATATAATTTAAACTTCATTCATCATCTGTAACCACTTTTCCTGTGAAGGGTCGTGGGGGGCTGGAGCCTATCCCAGCTTTCATCGGGTGCGAGGCGGGGTACACCCTGGACAGGACGTCAGTCTATCACAGGGCTAACAGACAACCATTCACATCACACCTACGGCCAATTTAGAATCACCAGTGAACCTAACAAGCATGTCTTTGGACGGTGGGAGGAAGCTGGAGTATAATTTAAACTTGTGAGACCAAATCATATTTTACAACAGGTTGAAACATGTTTATTTCTACTGTAAAGATGGGTATTACATGGGGGTCCATGGGGATTGACTCACTTTTGGAGCCTGCCTCAAATGGCCATTTGAGGAACTGCCCACAGAGACAAAACAAAATTGCCTCTCTGCTCTCTAATTTACTGCGTTGAATAAGTGGAGATAAAAATGTTTGTTGGACATTTTCAAATCTTACTCTGGCCTGGTGATGGTGACATAGACTTATTGTATTTTAAAATCCAAGAGCGTTCGTATGGCCTTTCAGCTGCGGTGCTATTAATGACTGAATTATGGGGATGATTTTTCAGGTGGAAATTTCAAAAAATAGGGCTTCAGGGCTTCAGGGTTTAATTCCCATCTGTACACTGAATGAGTTATTGATCAGCACAATCATTCCTCCTTTCCATACTGACAGTGAAGGGATCTCCTCCACTCTTAACATGCACACTCTGTATGTATTTATATTCTTGAGATTACATGTGAGCACTGACATGTCTGTGGCAGGAAAGCATGAACTTCTCGTAAATTAATGCAGAAGGTTTTTTAAAAAATATTATTTATAAGATATTACATATGGCGCTACATACAGCACATGGGGGAAAATGGAGTGAGGGTTTGTAGAAGTTACACAGGATATGGATGAGTTCTTAGTGTAGTGTGTCTTCATACCTGACCGTGTGTCAGTGACTGCCAAAGCGTTTACAGATGTCTAAGAAAACTCTAACAAACACTGCTTAGCAATGTGGCTTCCAGCTCTTTAGAATGTCCTTCCAACTGAAAAATAAGTGAGGATTTAGTTGTGATAGTAGTAAAGTAGGCTCTGCACAAATCTGCTGTCTGCAAATTATGTAACGATAGATTATAGAAAAATTATGCAAAGCACGACAGAAGCTGACACCTCTGTCATGCGCTGTCTCTCTTCCTCAGGCTACTTCAATAAAAAGACTAGATTCTTTGCTACCTCTTGGGGCGAGGTTGAAATGAAGCAGCTTTGGTGGCAGCATTTCTGTTCTGTTGGCAGGGTGCACTTCTCTGGCCTTTTTGGGTCATATAAGCCGCTGCGTGTTGCCAGTCCTGGGGCACAACGGAAGTCTTCTCCCGTGAAGTAGTAATTATTTCCTTTAGCCTCTTTCTTTTCCTCATAACAAAGCTTGCGCTCTGAAGAATGCTGTTGACAACAGATTTTCGTAAGGTTCACTTTTGCTTTTGTTGTTGCAGCTATTTTCTTCCACTTACTGTCCTCTTTATTGTCTGCAGTCCTTTGTGAAGTGTAATGTATTGTTCAGGATTAAAAATGATGAGGATAAAATGACCTGTTCCAATTACAAGAGATCTCCTCTCTTGTTCCCATCATGGTTTCCTCAATTAGTATGAAGATGCGTGCTTCACTTAGAGAGGCCCACCTCAAGACATTCAAGACATCAACTGACCTCATGTTTTTGTTCTGTTCTGATCATTGTCTTGTTCTTTTGCAATTAAGACTAGTTGACATTATTCATCATATTAACATAATTGGAAATCTTTCCAATACAGTTTGAAGGGTAGAATTAGTCCTCAAGAGTCTCGCTGGCTCTTTGACATGAGAGCTATTGTACAAAACATGGATTTTAGTAATATTCTCTTTGGGGCCTTTAAAAATAACAGACTGAGTTACTGTAAAGCACCTTCCAACCACTTCTTAAAATATTCCAAAGGATCTAATCTCAGCTTGGTGTAAAAACATTAACATTTTTCAAGTGTAAAACTCCATGCTTCAAAGTGATCTAAAAACTATCCCAACTATAGCATCCAAAACACAAAACAAATCTAGCCCAAAGATAATAAACATGGCAGTCACACGGCCCGAGATTTTCACAAAATGATGATGAAATCTTAATTTAACTGCATTGATATGTTATGTGAGAAATCTCAAGAGTGAGCAAGGGAGTGACTTAGATATTATCATTGTCAAATGTATAAAATAAAAGTATTTTCTTCAATCAGTACCATACACAGTTTGACTAGAAAATTAGAATCTTCAGTCTGTCTCACTGGTGCCAGTTCAGGGCACCACTGTTATAGGCTCATAACTATAAGCTTTAAATGCATGGAATCCTAGTTTCATTTATTCATATTGCAATTTTTTCCCCCCAACCAGCAGCAGTTTCAATATGTGAGGTCAGAGACTGGGTCATGCGTTAAACTTTGGAAAAACGCTGAATTACTCAAATATTGAATTTTTCCCAGCTCATATCACTCAGTTGTCGGGAGCAAAACAGAGACGCCCCGGCTTCATTTCAACAGGACGCCATACCCGAACCCGGCCGCTCGTATTGTTAAAAACCTTTGATTCTCTTCTTCCTGTTGAGGATATACTTGAGGCTTTTATCAAACACGCCTGTGTGCATGAAAGCAATCCTGTTCTGTTTGAGAGTTCACTCAGAGGGTAACAACAGAGAACCCCAAAGGTCATCACTTTAGGTTTAAATGAATGCAAATCACATTCTCCTCTCTCCTGGTGTGAATGCCAAGTTTCCTTTATGTGATCATCAATTATCTCCTATCTCAACTGGCACAATAAACGTGCTTATGCTTGATATTATACTACTCAGTGTTCAGACTGGCACACTTGCTCTGGATCAGTGTTATCAGCTTTGGCTTTATGCTGATTTGAAGTTGTTTTTGTTTGGTTAAAGGAAACAAAAGTTTTCACAAAGATGTTTTCTCATGCAGAGTAGAACCAAAGCCGCCAGGTGAGAGTGACAGCTCAAGAATGAGACTCTTGTGACTTTGACATCTATCTCTCTTAGCTTAGCGAACTGTTTATATCAAAGTCCTTAATCATCACTGCAGGTGAAAAGCCTCTAAAAATGGGAGTTCCCTGTCATATAATTCCTTCCTGCTTCAGGTTTTGATTAAAGTCATATTCGTCTATATTACCTGGAGGCAGAGGGGCCTATCATGTGGATAAAACTAAAATCATTTGAAGATTTTATCGAAATCTGTGATTATTTGCATTATAATCTTTGTGCTGCTTTCCTAAAGCTAAAATCTAAAATAGAAAGAAGACTAATTATAGTTCCATTTTTAATATGGCCCGATATTTTCCCCAGAATTCCAGAAATAATATCCACTTTTATATACCTTGAAAAAAGCATTATGGAAACATTACTGAATGGAAACCTTTGTTCACACCTTCTTCTGACAGGAGCCGTTGTTTGCTAGTGAAAACATACAGCTTTGTCTCGGCAGCATTTGCTTTTCCGTTTCCACATAGAATCCTTCTCTCTCTCTAAAAATAATTGGCTTGCGGGGTGTGTGATGCTGCTTTCAAGTGCTCCATGTAACCAGCTTCTTCCTAGTTATGGTTTTGAATTCAGCTGGTCTTGTGCTTAAGAGCTCCAGGTCAGAAATAATGACAAAATGAGTCCTGTGGCTTGCTTTTGGTTTTCTGTGGCTTGTCTTTTATTATTTGCAAACTGCAAGGAAACTGCTTGCAAATAATGAAAAGGCAAGAAAAAGAAAAACACTGAAAGAAAGTGCAGTTCAAGTCGTCACTCCAACAGTGTTGTTGTAAGTAATGGATTGAATTGTGATAAGCAAAGATATTTCAATGCATTAAGCACAAATGTACAGAAATGCACCAATTCCAGGTTCACAAGTTAAAATGTGAAACCATGAAAGTTGAAACATAGCATACAGAAAGTTTTAAAATGCATAATTACAATAAAAGCTAGAAACTGATTATGCATCATCTCTTTGGAAACATTCTTGATCTCCCTGTTCCTTTTATCATTTCCTTCGCTGTAGTTCTAAATGCACATCTCCATCTACATACACCCTTTCTGCTGGATTTATATTTCATCTTATAGCAGCTGTCTCCAGAGCTGCTTTCAGGAACATTGTTGAAGTTCCCCATGATCAATGGCTCATTGTTCCAGCGGTGAAATTACATTTTACATGCATAAGAATCTAAATCATAGCATCAACATTTGGGAGATGAAGTGGCTGCCAGTTTCCAGAAGGTTATAACTTTGTGAAGTATTATCCTTAGACAACTCGCTCTAATGGGATCAGGGGCATGGAAGTGACACTTCTGACAATGAGCAAATATTTCCGAAGGACCACAAAATCCTTGTAAGGCCAAACGGGGGGGTAGTTTAATTATCTGATTACCCTGACGGACTTTTCTGCTGCTTAATTTTGTCCAAAGGTCAAAGCTTTCAAGTGATTATTGTTCTTCAACCCAAACTGCATGCTCTCCTGCATAAATCCCCCTTTGGCATTTGGGTGTTTTGGTGTACTCTCTGAAATTAGGATGTGATATTAGTGCCATCCCTGCGGAACCGTATTTAACCAAGACCATGGTTTTCTTTTGTTTCAACTGCCAAAGGGCATAACAGCATTTCAGGCAGAAAACAAATAAAAACTAGAAACACTCATTATCTGAAACCAAGAGGAAAAAGCAAGGAAATTATAGTTTACACCAAAGTCATAGTAAACATACTGCCTTTGTGGGAGTTATATGTTGTGAGTTTGGTAATGTTATTTGGTAATGATCTCTCTCACAGATATTAAACTATTCAGAATACATCTTAATGATCAGGATACAATTTCTCTGCGAGACATGGCCAAAATTATGTGGACAACCAAACGAACGTATGCGAGAATACAAAGGGCTTTCCACCAGATTTTGGAGTCTGGCAGCAGAATTTGCTCCTTTCCAATCACAAAGTCATTAGTAAGGTCTGTGTCATCTCAATGGCAGCTTGCAATCAGCATTTCATTTCATCCCCAAGGGCTTGGATGGGATTGTAGCCCAAACTCTACACAGACTGGTGAAGTGGCTCCACATAAAAGGCCCTGTCTATTTTGCATACAGTTACCCCACCTTAATGTGGTGTGTCTTGTTTATTTTGGGGATTGAAGGGCAGTATTCATGTCGCCCTTCAACGGTCCTCTAAACAAAACCTTGATTACTCTGTCCAGTGTACAGCCAAGGAGGAAAGTTGTGATCGGGCCAAACTATGTCGTGTATATGAATGCATGCAGTACAGGCCGCTGTTATTAAAAGACTTAAAACTACTTACAGACAAGAGGTAATGCCTAATTTGTAGGGATGCACAGAATATTCGGCCACCGAAAAGACTTTTATCGCCGAAACAACACGGCCGACACAGGATGTTGTGATGACGCAAGCAACAACCGAAGCCAGCACGGGCACGTCTGCCGTGTGGACGTATTTCAATATATAAAGTATTATATAAATATTACGTAAAGACCCACTGATAGCGATTTGCAAAACATGTGATGCTGAAATTTCAAGAGGCGTGCATCTTCAAAGAATTTCTCCATGTCGGGTTTAATTTATCACCTGAAATCCAAACATCCAAGCAAGGAAGTTTCCCAGTGATGGTGCCGGTGCCCATTACGTCGAAGGCAGTGCAGGTAGATTGTGTGCCATTGGAAAAAAAATAATCTAATCATTTATCTGCTCTACCTCCAAAACAAACAGCAAGACAAACGTTCATCTTTTTGTTTTGTTTTTTCACTTTTTATTGCGACATGCCCATTCAGCAGCACACGTCCACAGCGTGCACACCTTCAATTAAGAGTACCGTCTTTCTTAAAGGGACAGCGCTATTTTTCTATAGGTGAAGTGCACCAATTTTTCTTAATAACAACAAAAACAAATATGATCAGTCTAACTGTACAGTGGATCGATGCTGATTTCCAGCATCGATCCACTGTAATTTCTTTCGGTGTTTCGGTTTCGGGTTTTCAGCCTTGGGCTCTTCATTTTCAGTTTTCGGTTTCGGCCAAGAATTTTCATTTCGGTGCATTCCTACTAATTTGCTATCCTTTAACATCCAGAGGCAGTGAAGAGATAGTCCCCAAATCTCACCATCAACAGAATGAACAGACCATCTAACATCTAATCAAAGTTACTTAGAGGTAATTATTATGCACAGAGATAAGTGGTCTAAGTGATATTTATAAAGAGTGAAAGTCAAAGAAAAATAGGGTGAGAGGGCAGAAAGAAAGAGATAAGGATTTGGATTCAAGTGTTATCTCCCTGTTAATGGTGCTTCCAGCTCCTATCAAGATCGCTGCATAACATTCAGTGGAAAGTGCCTATATATAGCAACATGCTGGTCTTCCACAGAGTAATTTGAACTCAGGTGACTTCTCCTGAACTGGAGGGGGAGCTTGAGTGTACCAGGAGGACTTCACCAAGCAGCCAGAGGATCCAAACCTCCCCGCTGTCCTTTGAATAAATTTGTAATCTATTTTAGTCAGTTGTTACTTGTTGACTCATTCATTCTTGATGCAGATTAGAGTTAGGAAAGGACCGTGATCCTAGTTGGTTAGGAAAAGAGTGTTGTTATGGAGACAGAAATGCTCCAAAGATTTATAAAGTATAAAAAATGTAATAAAGTAGCTAAAATTCTGTCCAAAACTTCAGAAACGTAGCTACTCACGATACATTTAATATTGCATGTATTTTTCTGTATTTTGAAGAAATGTTTTCTTATAACTCTTTGGTACTTTCGGACCACTGGGACTTTTTCATAGTTTGATGTTGGAAAGTTGTTCTATTTATGGTTGTACTGCAGGCCTCTGCCTCTTTTTTTTTTTTTTTTAAAAACTCATACTTCAGGGTAGATGCTTCCCAACACAAGAGGAACCTTGCGTGGCCTGTGCTAACAATTACTCTTAACATTTGGCTTAAAAATGGAACAAAATATGACATAGGTATGTTGTTGTATGACGAGCAAGTGAAATAAACGGCAAAGAAAGAAAGAACACAAACCATCAGGATAGTCGGGAATAGACTGAAGGCAGACTATATTTAATCCAGTGCACTTTTATATGACTTGAGAACAACATTATGGAAATATTTCTTAGTATAAACCTTTGCCCTCATCTTCCTCCGACAGGCACCACTGTTTGCTTTGTCTTGATGCAGACTAGGTTATGGAATGACCGGAATCCTAGCTGGTTAGGAAAATATTGTCATTATGGTGAAAGATGTGTTCCAAAGTTCAAGTTCTGAGTATACAAAAAACTTTAGAAAGTAGCTAAAATTCTGTCCTGTCACAGCACAGGAACTTTTTCATAGTTACCTACAGCTGTTGAATTCTCCCCCTTTTATTTGTGACTGCAATGCAGGAACTCTGAACAGTTGTTCTTCTTCGACCTACCTCCTAGCACTAGAGGAACCTTGTGTAACTTGTGTTAACAGTTATTCTTTAAGTGTGACATTTTGTGTGTTTTTGTCTGCTGTTGCATGTAGAGCAAATGACATGGCTATACTGGCCATCAGTCAGCTATAACCTGACTTCACAGTTTATTGGCTGTGTGAATGCAAAGAAAAAAATAAATCCTTTTAAAGAATGTCGTTCTCTGTGGAGCTCCCCAGTAAGTACTCAGAGAACTGTTAGGTCCAAATACACCTGGATACCAGAGAAGTTGGTAAATGCTACAGTAGTTAATAAGACTAGGACTTCGAAATATATTTGCTGAGGTTTTGATATAATCATGGTTTGATTATATTACCACTGTAACATTTACTTTGCAATAAAGTTCAGTCCCACTGGCATACATGGGGTACAAACTATGCAAAGAACTGCATGATCTGATGAGGACAGAAAGGGCAATGGAGGTAAAAGATTAGTACTTAAGAAAGAATTTGAAATAAGATACATCAGGGAAAGTGAATTTTTGTTTTAATTTAGATCAGTGACCAGGCGGAGGTTTGAATTATTGAGTGACTTCCTGTGTGTGTTGAAAGGGTTGCGAGTTTCACAGGGCTAGTGGTTAGATGGGGAGAGGGTGCACATTCAGACACCATGGCATGTATGCAACATTCAGTGGGAGACATGTTTTATTTAACAAAAGAGAGAAGCTTAGGAATTGGATGCAATGAAAACTGCAAATATCCAGAGAGAACGGAGCAGAAGTGTCAGGAATGACTGCAGACTGGGGATACATTGATTAAATTTTAGGAAAAGATTCTCACATTTTTGGGTGTTTGGATTCCTAGCCTTTACACCTCACTTCATTCAGGTTATTATATAAAGATTTAGGTCAGTTTAACTACACATTCCTAAAGTGCCTTATCTGCTAACAGAAGCTCAGGGAACTTCACAGAGCTCTGAGACCCAGTCTGACCAACTTTAAAATTAACTGCAAAAGGAACATGGTCTTCTTAAACTTGAAAATATGAAGCTTACTTAAAGAGCTAACTCCAAGGAGGCCATTTGCAGAAATTAAACAGGAATTAGGTTTCAGCAGAATGTCACCTAAACGCAAGAGCATCTTTACACATATATGCCCCTTCTTTTTATTCGACCAGAAGCTCCAGTTTAATTTTGGGCTCATGGTCAATTTTCTCCAAATTCCGACAGACATAGGGGTGAATGGTGGTGTATATGGTGGTGGAACACAGCAACAAAAGAGACATCTGAACTGATTGGTGGTACCTCATCACTTCCACCCATAGGGCTTTCTGTACAATGTTAATATGGCGGTCCACCATGGTCTCATAACGAATCAGAAATATTTTTGCACGTCCCAAACGACGTTGTGCTTGCGTTGTGTTTTTCCCTATTGCTCCCAAAAGCGTCTCTCCCTCCCTCCCCTCCGCAAAGCCGCCTCCTCCAAAACTCCTACCCCACACCCACTGGCAGCTCACCTACTCTGCATTGAATTTAACCTGACGGAGCAAAACGGCATGGTCAACTCACTTAATGCGAAGCTATTTGTGCTGTTCACTGATTAAAAAAAATATAAAAAATGACATTACCATAACTTTTTAAAACTTGATGTTTGTGCTCTTGATTGTTTAGACCATGGAGATTTACAATTATGTCTGTGAAGGTTCTCAGTCATCCAGGTCATGGTATATCCAACAAAGGTTAAAAAGGCAACTGGACTTGTAGAGTTTTTTTGAGAAGACGTTTCAACTCTCATCCGAGTAGCTTCTTCAGTTCTGATGAGAGTTGAGAGTTGGTGAAAACCTGGAGGAAACGACTCCAGGCATAGCATGAACTAGCTTAACTTTATAAGAGCTAGCCAGCAAAGTTAAATTGAAAGTCAGCTGTTTACTAGAAGTTTGTTTTATTCGCTGATACTTCATTTAATCTTACATAGAATACCACATCTCAATGGCTTATGTTTTGTAGTCATGTATATGAACTACAGACGCTGCTGCTATTCGTCGCAAAATCCAACATCGGTGTCAACATCATTATTATATTAATGACGGACTGATAAAAACGTATGATCTTACTCTACGTGCAGACATCTAATGTACCGTGTGCATTGTTTTGTAATAGATGGGATAGCAGACCCCAACCATGAGCTGTAACATCATCGCCGTGCTCTTCCTTGAGGGTAAACCGGCTTGTCTTTGAGAAAAACAAAGAGTAAGATCAGTCCAAATGTATAGACTTCTGAAACAGATCTGAGGTACCTGAAGCAGCTTGGGATCCTGAACAGGGAGCGAGAGATTGACAAGTGGATTAGAGCTGCTTTTGCAGTTTTTACCAGTCTTTATAATGATGAAGATGGAGCCAAGCCTCGAAGTGAAGCTCTCAGCTTACAAGTTGATCTACATCTCTTTCCTGACCTGTTGTAGTAGCTGAAAGAACAAGATTGCGGATTAAGGCAGTGACTGAAAGAAGAGATTGTGGATAAAGACAAACAAAAATGAGTTTCCGTTATTGGGTCTTTGGAGTTGTACTGAGGAGCAACGCAAGAAGCTCAGATATGAGGAGATTTAGAAAAAAAAAGGAATCGGGACGAGGTTGTACCGCTCTCTGATACCAACGCGACCCCTCCTCAGGGACATGTTTCCAGCATCTAAAACCAGGAGGAAGAGACCATGGAGCAGACCCAGATGACTGGATGGACTATATATACTTGCTGGCCTGGAAACACAATAGAAGATTTAAAAGAAGTAGTTTGGAACACCTTCTTTGCTCACTAGACTATTGCTTGAAGTGGCAGAGGATAATGAGAGACACAGTTGTTGTGAAATGAACATTTGATATACAGTATGCACACCTTTTAATATGCATGTATAGAAAGATTTTAAAGAAAGCCTTCAGGTTATGAGTGAAATGCAAATTTAAGATTACATGCATACAGATCAATATACAGTGTATAAACACACACACACACACACACACACATGTACACACAGATTTGCGTGCCCCTTTCCATAAACTGTCAGGCTGAGACATGGCGCCCCAGATGCATTTCAATCATCACCGTCTGTAAAAATGAGAGAAAAGACTTTCCCTTGATACCCAGAAAAGCTAGATTTTCATTTCAAAGTTTGGTTCCATCAAGAAAACGAGCAATGAGCGGAAACGCATACGGCTGAGCGATACGTAATATCATTAGAAAAACAGAAAAGTAATCATCTCAGGCCTGCTTTGAAATACAGGCTGCCAATTGTATTTGCTTGTCTGCCGGTCTGATTAAACAAACCAAGCAGAAAGTTGCTATTAAACCCAAGCAGACATACTGGATTACATTAGGGTCTGATGCATCAAACGATTTGATTTCATTACATATCCACATTAACAAACTATTTTCAAATCTTCATTATTCCAGCTTAAAACCTAATTAGAAATAACAAAATGAAATAATATCTGTTACGATTTTGGTTTGTCCCACATGGGTTTTGTCCTTACCACAACTTCATCTAAGGGCTTTTGTTGTGTTGTTTTACTGGATGCAGAAATCTTTGCATTAAATTGACATTCTTTAATTGATTCATTGACTTTCTCTATGCCTGGCTGTAAATGTTTACTCCCACTGCTATAAACCCTGTATGAACCTCTCCTGTGAGTGGAGCTATATGTGCCTCTCTCATTTGTACCAGTAAAACATTGCATTTTTACAAAATAATGAATAACTTAATTTCCACATGAGGCGCGAGTGATTCATTTTTATAAATGGGCCTGTACAAACAGATTAATCTCCTGAACAAGTTTAGAACTGCGTTTAATTAACAAGATAAGTATAAACAAAAGCATTAAAACATTGCAAAGCTTTCAGTATGTTTTGAATTAAAGTTTTTAATTTAAAATTATGTGAGTGTCTGTGGTGATTTTTACCTCTAAAATCCTGGACAGACTGTTGTAAGGTGAGGCTCCATGACAGGAACAACACTTTCCCTCAGCTATTTTCTGTTATTTGCTGGGCAGTTTTCTGGAAGTGTTTCAGCCATTTGGCTCAAATGAATTTCATGCCAGAAAAATGACCCTCTATGTGAAGATCATTGAACCAACCTGTCACAGTCTGACCATTGCACTGTGGCATATTTTCTTTTAATAGACCGTTGAGCCTCACGAAACCGAGGGGTTGCTGTGTATTAAATTGGTTTAAATGGCTGCCCTGCCAGGGAGAGAGAAGTGGTTGTTTGGATCCCTAATGTTTCTTTTGATGTTTGACACTGCAGATTGCCTCATTATTTTATTTGTATCACGTCTTTAGTATCTGAGGAGGAAATCAGTGGACATGATGAATGTTAGCTGTCTTGTGCCACCCCAGGAAGAGCACTGCAACGATCATCCCTACAGAGAAAGAACATTTTTCAGTCTGTAGATTGGGCAAATTCTGTAAATAACTCTGCTGCACAGCATTTTAAAACATGCCTCTGGTCTGTGATGACATTCAACATGAGGACAGCCCCCCACATGTTGATCAGAATCTGACTTCAGGTTATTCCCTATCTTCTGTTGGTTATTTTTAGGCAAGATCAAAAATCCTAAAAATGTGTTCTTAGTAATTCCTAGAGTCCTAGTGTCAATGTTCAGACCAAACAGCTTACTAAACCTTCAGGCACCAAGCACCCAGACTCACAAGCACAGGTAGAACAGGCAAACCTTCTTGCTGCGAGGCCTTGGTGCTAAGAACTACACCACACCGGCAGACAAGCAAACTGCTTCACACCTTGGAAGCGACAATATTTTATGTTCCGAAACAATTCATAGACAAAGTTTACGGAACTACACTATCAATGAGAATCAAACTGGTTCCCTGTTAATGGAAAAGCCCCATCAGTGATGCACCATGAGACTGGGTAAAGCACCAAAGAGGAATTCAGTCATTCATTCATTCATTCATCTTCTGTAACCGCTTGTTCCTGTGAAGGGTTGCGGGGTCTGCTGGAGCCTATCCCAGCTGTCATTGGGGGAGAGGCGGGGTACACCCTGGACAGGTCGCCAGTCCATCACAGGACTCAAAGAGGAATAGATGTGTGTTTTGTATTTGTGTGACCTTTTCAGAGATCCAGAGAGTTGTTGCATGCTGTATAAATCATTGGTTCACACTGCACATTTTTAACTTGAGTGGGAAAACATAAATAGCACTTAGCTAATATGTTCTTTCACATACATACATGTGTTCTGACACTTACCTCTGCTGATATTCGTCATCCTCTAGGTGGCAAGTTTATATTTATCTCCTCCTCTGTGTTGCTTTGTACATTTGTGAGAGATTCACACCATTCATGTGCTCACACACATGCTTGCACATGCATTCACTTCTTGTTTTCTTTTAATTAATGAATGTGCCACTAATTAGGAGGCATCCAACAGTCTCTCATCCATTCTCAGATTCATTCCTCTGAGCTTCATGAAGCAACACTCTGATGTGTTTTGATCTCAGCTGGGAACAGCATAGGCAAATAAAAAGCAGGGTATGTGGGGTACAATAACTTCATAGACTGGATGGCGCTAGACATGATAAAGCAGGATATTACAGCAGTTTGTGGCGCTCAGGGCCACACAACAAGGAAGCAACTGTGTATAATTGTCTCTTCTGGCTCCTCTTAGTATTGTCTTTTCTATTGCCTATTGCATTCTTCCTCTCACTTCCACAGTTCCCCTCTAATGAGTATGACACACAGACTCTGCCGCATGTTAAGTCTCTGTTCCTTTAATCATCTTCCTCCCCTCCACTTGGTGTGACAAAGGTTGCCTCTTGTCGAAGGTCACACTGTCATGGAGGGATGTTAAATAACCACACATTTAACGTTGGAAAAAAAAATCTAGCTGTGTTTTAAGTGACTTGTTGGTATTTTAGACTTTAATCCTGAATTAAATCTGATCTGGAAGCTTTGCAGGCATCTTGTGGGCAGATTGTGGTCAACGTAGAGATTCAGCTCACGTAAACCTAATCTGGCTCCACTATATAAGGTGGTGACAGTCAGGTAGTCTCTCTCCTCCAGCTTTCACCTTGTTTCCTTTGCTTCTTCATTCTACTTATCTAAAATAACCTTTTTAGTTATCAGTTATGTATTGCCTCCCCTGCTTTCCACAACCTTGAGCTGGGTCGTGATGGCACCATTTAAAATGCTTTTACCAAAGTTTTGAAAAGCTATTCAAACCTCGTCTTCCAAGCAAGTATTTGTTTGTGTTTGTTTTCTTCCCCTGCTCCCACACAGCACATATTTGGCATCACACATTGTAGCACGAAAAGCCGAGAACAACAAACTTGGTGGAGAGGCGGCAGCGGCGGCGATGCTGAAGCCTTGACAAATGATGGGATTTCTGAGGGCTCCTTAGCAGCATTGTTGATATCATTACCATCTGTCAGCAAGGTGATGTGGTGTGATGAATGTGACTACACGAGACCCATTATGCCATACATGTAGCACGGAAAACATTCAGTTGTTTCGTAAACCACATATTTGACAAAAATAAGCCCTTGGGTTACAGTGGGTTACTAATCTTACAGAACTCTAACTCGTTCTTTAGTGAATCAAATGTCGACAGTTGCCTTCAGGATGGATTAATGCTGGATTACTGCTCTGTGCTAATTAATAATCTCCTGTGGAGCTGATATAGCTAAAGAGTCGCACATCACCACAGCTGATGAAGTTACATGAAATTTAGCCATAATCTGATCAACTTCGTCTTTATTCTCACTAGTGCTTCTCTAACTGTGACATCAAAATGTCAAGTGATTGGACAGTGGTTTAATTTAAGCACATACTACAGAATGTACTAAATTCTAATGGTCATTGTAAATTGTTCTGCAGTATGTATTGGAAACCCTCAAGAAAGCCACTGCCAATTAAAATGTACAAAGGGACAAATTGTTCTTCCAAAGAGCTGACAGTACCGAGCTTCATTTCCAAATATATTTACTTTGTTTCTGTCTCGCCATAACAATTACTTACAAAGTCTTACAGCTATGAGATGCTCCTCCAAAATCAAGCCCTCTTTAGTATGCAGAATGGATGTTGTCACTCGACGGTACTCTCAAAACCTGAATAAGTGCGCGGTATTGCAGTGGGTCGCAGCTCCACCCAGACTGCCTGAATTGAATCCAATTCAAGTTTATTACGTCTGGTACATCAGAGAGAATAAGTTCAATGCCACAGCATATGCAGTTTTTGTTTTTGTACATTTCTTTAGTTTAGACTCAAGCTAACAGCTTCTCTTATCACTTCTTGTTTCACCATATTTGCACTCTTCCCGCTCCTGAAGTGAAGATGCTCTCCAGGCATACCACTAGAATACGCAGTCGAGCGAGTTTGCTCTCCATGCCGTTATCATTCAGCTCAAAGTCTTAAATATGTCACATTACAGAATCTTCTTGATACTATGCACAGCTCTAGTGCTTAGCTGCACGGATGTCAGTGTTTAAAACAGTAGGGACCACTAAGATATGTATTTTTGCTCTGCTGTCAGCTTGTCAGACCTGAAACACATTGATTGCAGACGTGTCCGTGAAACAAAGCCACATGGGTAAATAGTGGGTACAAGGGAGAATAGAAACTTACTGAAACAAAAAAAGTTGAGAAAGTGACCCAATGATTGGGTTATAGTGGGGTGAGATTTGAAAAGATATTATAAACTACTCCTCATGCTAAAGTTGGTATTTTATTTGCCAGTATGAGTCTGCATTTTCCTCAGGGGGAACAGAGGAAAGCGGAGCGGCAATCAAGGTACAAATGGCCACAGGCAAAGATTGATAGCCAAACCAACTGAGGGACCCAATTAGGCTTTACACAGCATACTGGCATTTCAGACTGTGTGCTATTTCTGTGCACTGTAGGACACAGTTTCTCTTCCATATGTTGATAAGGAGATATTTATTGAGCTGAAATTAATTAAGAACACATCCTTGCAATGCATTGCCTTTTCCTAGGACATTTTCTGAAGGGCAGACCAAGCCCATTTCAGAATTCATTAGCTGCTTAATGATCATTGCCTGACTGGCACTCTCACTAATGTGCCTATCAAATTCAACAGTTTAAATTTCTCAAAAGTCTGATGACTGCCCAGAAACTATGGAATGTGTCTTCAGTTAATTTAGTGTATTTGTAGGGACGAAGAGCTTAAGTGAGAAAACAATTCACCACACTGTTATTACGTTTTGCATTTCTATACATTCTGCGGTGTGTTTATATGAAGTTTTCCTGACGAAGCAAGGAACTGAAACTCATTTAGCTGCTCACAGAGAAAGGTTACTTAACGGGGATTGGATGCTCTTTTTTTGCTGTAGCACCTTTTGAGATTTTTTTCCTAGTGCAGGTTTCTTCTTCTAAAGATCACCTCACTATAAATTTCCTCCTGTCAGCTTGCCTTACTTTGCACTTTTCTGCACTTCATTTCTAAGAAGACTACACAGTACTTCAAAACATGAGGAGGCAGCTCCTGTGCAGCTCATTTATGGAGATCATTTGTAGTGGCATTTGTTCCCCAGCAAATCTCCCTGACTTAATGACTTTTTATTTTTTCTCCAACAGGTGTCGTGAAGGTTACCAAGGAATTCGCTGTGACCAGTTCCTGCCCAAGACAGACTCCATCCTGTCAGACCCAAGTAAGAAACACAATTTCATGTACATTCAGATTAGCAATATCCATTATTAGACGACAACGTCAAATAAGAGTAAAGAAGAAAACATAGGAAAAATGCATCCTGAGAACATTTAATCTTCTGGAAAAATGAAATGTTCACAGCCTTACTCTGACATTTATCGTACATGCTCTTTTACCAACTCCTCAGGTCTAATTCGAGACAGACCGATATACTGTTTAATAATAGTGTGGCAGCTTTTATAGAAGCACTCAGAAAGATGGTATGAACAGAAATCTGCTCTGATTTTGGAAAATACAAGATGGGAGAGAGAAGTGGTTGTTTGGACTTTGTACAATGTTCACAGATGAGAATTCTTCTTTGCATACTGTATGTAATATTTCTCCAGAAGTGCTGTTAGTGACTGCAGCAACAAAGCAGTCACATCATTCATCTGGACATTCAGTTGTATTTGTGCTCCAAAACTAAACTTCTGACGTGTATGTATCTACACACAGTTCCCAAACAAATAAGTACACAAGTGAAAATAAATGCTTTCTAATGCAACAACCTTCATCATTGTTAAAATGTTCAGTTTGTGTGGTAATTCAACCGGAGGATCATTCTGGAGGATGTGGTTAGTGGGGCTATGAAAGTGGATTGAATTAAGCACAAATGTGTTTCTGTTACTAGCCACTGACTAAAACGTGGTTGTCAAAATAATAGGAACATGTGTCGGTATAATACAATTCAATAGTCCGGAAACCCCACAGTGGGGGAAATTTGCAGTTTTGCAGCAGCACACAGTTCAAAGGACAGTGCACACAATAAGAACATAAAATACCAAATAAATACAACGCAAACACAATAACACAATAGAAGTGATACGTTTGTGGTCTAGTGGGAGCAGGCTTGGTTGTACAGCTTCACAGCAGCAGGAAGGAAGAACCTGTGGTAACCCTCTTTCACCCGGCACGGGTAAAGCAGTTGGCTGCTGAAGGCGCTGCCCAGTGATATTGTACCTCCACAGCAGGCTCAAGAGGGCCGCCCAGAACAGAGCCGGCCTTGTTCACCAGTTTGTTCAGCCCCTTTTTGTCTGCCGCTGTAATGCTGCTGCCACTACAGGAGACCACTCTGTAGAAGATGGCTGATGCCACCACAGCGTCATAAAAGGTTCTCCCTGCACTCTGGAGGACCTAAGTGTCCTTAGCAGGTAGAGTGCTCTGGCCTTTCTTATAAAGTACCCTAGCATGGTCAGACCAGTCCAGTGTTTCGTCCAGGTGAATATTGAGGTACATATAATAAGAAGCAGGTAGTGCAAAAGTGAGTCCAAACAAAAGAGTAATCCATTAAAAAGTAGTCCAACAAAAGGTGATCCAGAACAGTCTGGAAACACAACGAAATACCAACAAGGAACAGCAAGGAAATACATGGAAAAACAAACAGGATTATAGAAATTGCTCAAAACTAGTTCTCATAGAGAAACAATATCAGGACAACAACATTTCTCTATTATTTCAAACAAATTCTGAATACCATAACCTTCATGAGGCTGATGTTTAGTGCAGGACAGTTATATTAGAATGCACTGGTTCTCACTAGTGTACCTAATGAACTGGCAAGTGAGTGCACATGCACCTGATCAATCAGTTGGCTTGAAACACGGGCCCTTAAAAGAAAGAGGATTGTGGGGTTTTTGATCTTACCAGCTAAAGTAGCCTATTGTAGCTCCACTAATTGCATTCACCTTGCATCCCAGGTGAGTGTCAGTCCCTGATTAGAAAACCAGCAGGGCTGCAGGTCTCAAAATGAAAGCCAATGCTGTTTCATGCTTTGATACGCACCATGTAGAAGGCTTCTGCCAAGAATGAAAATAAGTATCCCTTAACTAATTCAATATGTTTAACTGGATTTCTTAACTTTAGACAGAGAACAGGATAAAAAAATCTAAATATACTGCGGTAATATTACAGATAAAGATTTCAAATAGTCACAGATACATTTCAGTCAGATTTACAATCATTTAAGCATTTGAATCTTAGGTGCTCTTCTTTACACAAACTCGTAATTAGTCCTCTTATTACCTTTTCTTTCTCTTCTTTATTAAGTGCTTTAGCCTCTCAAACTAATGTCACTTCTCTTGTTTCTTTATCTCCCAAACACATGGTCTCTCAATGTCTCAAGAACACAAATTGCCCAAACTCCTCTCTGCACTGCTCACTTTCTATGACATATTAATTTCCCTGGCACTGAGCTCATTCCAATAAATATGCAACCTTGTCACTGGAGCACTAATGTTGTGGCATTACAATAGCTTATCTGTGGTTTTTCTGCTAACAAGCTGCATGTGGTAATAGCAGCATTTACCATAAAAGGCCAGTGATGTGCCTTGGGGATTTTTACTTCGTATTTGTCCAATGTCGAAAGCCCCTTCACCGTGGTAATATTAGAATTTTAATTTCCCACCATGAATATGAAAAGTTATACTTGATTGCAGAGGAGAATGTGGCATAAAAGACACATGTAGATTAGATGTGGCGAACGTAGCAGCAGCATTGTCACTTGCTATTTGTTAATATGCTTTACTTTCCAGATCATTAATTAAGTCTCTGTAATGAGGTTTTTAATTCCAAGCAAGTATTAGGGTAATTGTCCTTGTTGGAACAACAGCGGTGTTCACTGAAGTGACACCCATCACTTTGTTTATACACCAACCTGCTAACCTGAATGTTACGAAGTGTTACCTCATCACTTCAGCAATTTGTCAAATGTCAGGGAGAAACGGTTGTTGATCACCTTGCATTATATAGTAGAATATAGGTAGTTTTTTGTATGATTGCACTTTAAAAGTAAATTTGTCATGCTTCAACAGACCACAGCTACCTATACGTAGGGAAACACTTTCTGCTTTAAAGGTAAAGAGCTGATACATAACTGTAAATTCAGAGGACATTTTCGGGACAGGACATTGGAAAGTTAAATCTGAAACTGGGAACAGTTCAGAGTTGGTGTCTTGCTAAAGGACACTTTGGCATGTGGTTCACATGCCAAGCATTTGTGGACATCTTCTACCTACTGAACCATGGCCACCTTCCCAAACATGTAAAGTTTGTCTTCCCACTCTACATTACCACATACTGTATTCTTTAGAGGGGTTTACATTTAAAAGTATGAAGACATAAGGAACAAATATTCACTTAGCTGTTAATGGCACAGTAGTGGCCAATAGCTTGGTGCATTACAACTCAAGAAAACACACAGCAAGAAGATACTCACCAGAAAATACAGAAACACGCTGCAAGAAACACAAAGGACCAACATAATGTTTCCAGGGGAGCCCAAAAAGTGAAGGATCTGTCTGGGATGCTCTTGTTATTCAGAGCTTTGCAACTTTTGGAGTTGTTGAAGTTTGCTACTCAAAATTTGCAGATTGATTCCAGTAATAATATTTAAACATACTCAATTCTTATCAGAATATGAGTCTGATAATGCTGTTTGGATTAAATTTTGGGCTGTGTTTTTAACCGATACAGAGAAAAGAACACCTCTGCATCAGTTGAATATTCCACCAACTAATCAGTCATTTTGTTGTAAACAAATTGAACTCGTATGACTACACTGCTGTTACTCTTCTGTCCACCACTGCAAAAGCCCACCCAAACGATTTGATTTGATTGAATGTAGATCTTTGCCAGAGCATAATCTGTTACAAAAATGAGTAGTTCAAGGATTCCAGGCTAGTAAGTATTTACATTGTGTTTCTGTATTACGGCTCTTTTGTGAATATTTGCAGCACACATGTTTTTAAATCAATGAGGACGTTTTCTTAAGTCCCAGTGCAATGAGCTCCCTTGACCACTGTAACTTAGTTCTCTTGAAATTTACAATTGCTTTGAAAGTTAACACAACTTTCTAAACTCTAAGCTGTCAAATAAAGTGTAACAGTATTGTATATATTATGTAATCAGTTGGCAAACCACAACAGCATGAGAGTTTATATGTATGTCGAAAAAGATTCAAATCAACTGCAGATGGTTTCTGGCTGTGAGAAGGAGTCATTTAAGTATCTTTGCCAGGGGGCCCCATTTTCTGGTTTGGAAATTCAGCTGCATGCTGTGGCATTTTCTGTGTTTTACTAAAAGTGCTTTTAGGATGTGAACTTCTTGTAGCACCCATGTAACTCCAGGGGTGAAGAGAATTGAGTTTCACCACCAAGTAGAAAGAAAAAAAAAAGTTCCTTTAATGAACCGAGAACCACAACTTAACTATAACCTCAAATTGGTTTTCTCACCTAACTCAGTTACCAATTATTAGCCTATTAATCGCCAGCACTGTTTCAGTTGAATTTCCATATAAATTGACTCAGAGTTACCAACTCATTACTGTGCAGCTTTCACTTGGAAAACAAAAGCGAACGGAAAAAAAGCCTTTTCAATTTTTGGCATTCAAGCTGAACAACAACCTCACATCCCTGACGTCTCTGTGAACCTTTAACTCACTCAACATTATTTTTTGATCTCATTCATCTAATCTTTGCTACTTCCTCCAAGTCTATACCACACCTCTATCCTCGGTTCATTTTATAACAGAAAGAATCAGTCAGCCAACTTTCAGATCATTCTTACTGGCTTCTGTCACTCTCTTGATTTTTCTCTCCTCACAGTGTCATGTGGCCTATAGATTAACACAATCTTTTTCTTTCTTCCTTTCCCCCCAATTTTTATTCAACTACGTCCTGCTGCAAAAAAGTTGGTAAGTGCAAAGTTGGAAGAGAAGAGTGGCAGAAGCCAGTCTTCTTTCCTCCCCCCTCAGATAATCTAGTCACAGCATCACTATCCTGGACTCTGTTGCTTGCAACTAATCAAATCCTAATTTCCTCTGTGTCTCGTGCTCAAGTTTGGTCAGTCTTGACATCCCTGTTCCCTGTTCCAAATTTCCCTCAAGACAGCCCTCGCGCCCCCAACTGTGTCTTGCTCACCTCCTCCGTGCCATCCTTTCCTCAACATACATCTTGTCCAAAGCGTCAGACCTCATCTCCTCTCCCAGGCCTACAGTTCTCTGTCCAACTCATCTCCTAACACTAAGTGGCATGGGCCTCAGATGGACTGGGATTTGAATTGCGCCAGCTAAAAAGGTTCACCAGCAGGGCAGACAAACGCTGCCAAGGACCTCTGGCACACTACGGTCTCGATGGAAAGAAGGAAGCATAAGAGTGAAGCAGGGTGGGGGGGAAGCTGGATGAAAGTGGACATGTCGTCTGAGGAGGGCTAGCACACTTTCACAGGGTCTCAGAGGACAAAAGGAGTGTCATGACTCTAATGGCTCTACAAACAGAATGATATTATCAGACAAGGAAGAAAGGGGAAAGGTTTGTCTTCTGAACAAAACAAGTAGTAGAGTATTACCCTATGAGTAAAGAATTCTGAAGACAATATTTACAACAAAAAAACTTTTGAAAATGGGAAAAACTCTGTTTAATAATAGATGAATAATGAAATCCAAGACAAAAATAAAAGCCAGACAGGATTACATAAAGTATTTAACAGATGGGGAGCAAATGCTCTAGGGAAATGCTTAATGTATGAAATGTCTACAATATTTCCTATTTGAATGATGGAGCCTTAAAACATGCTTTTGGAATTAATATTTTAGTCTGTAGAAACATCAGATGCATTCAGTGTGGTTTTCAACTGAAAGAGAATATGTATGATAATGTCAGTGCATGATTTTAATATCCATAAAGTTACACACATAAAGTGAAACAGAGAAGTCTATTTGCTGAAGGCCGTGTTAGTGTAACTATAAAGTTGTGCATCTTAGAAGAAATATGCAGAGTTTTTATTCATTTTGCTGGTTCGGGCTACTCAGGTACAGAGACTAAATTCACTAATGAGCACAAGAAACAGCAAAAAGAAGAGTTTGTCCCGGTCCTGAATTCTCTTTTGCTGCAAAATTCAGTGTGGTCAGGTTTATAGAGAATTAAAATATTGATGATGTTACTGGAGTCAAACAGAGCCTGGTCTGAAATTAAAGATTCAAAACTCTTGTCAGAAAGACAAAGAACAGAGGATCAGCACAGGTTATACATGACACACTGATGTTCATTTAGTTCTTAAAATGCTGTCAAGTCTTGTGTTTGTCACCTAACTGGTTTGATGGGATGTGTTTGAGATCAAAGATGTATTTAGTTTAGCTTCCGCTGATTCTGTCAAAGAGCAACAAAGGCTTTTGTTGTCCTCCTTACTTACAGTTTGTCAAATCTTTTTATTACTTGAGAATCTGAGTTCAAACTGCTTTCACTGTCGAGACGGCTTTTGTTGTTCAGTCTGTAGGTTGCTGATTGGCACTACCCATTCTGAAGAACTTTTGGAGTATAATACAGTATTCAGAACATAACAGACAAGACTCTCTATGAATAGTGTTCCGTCTGCCTTCTGCCTTACCTCAATCCTCTTTTTTATGACTCTCATCATCTTCATGGCCCTTTCTCTATCATTGTCTTGGCCTCACTGAAAAACATATTGAACCCTTTTGATTTGAATCCCTGGGAGCTCAGAGAGTCTAGGTTTACAACACAGCAAGGCAAAGACAAAATTATAAACAGCGCATACGCCATATCGCCCCGACTGGATCCATGGATAGAGAGATTTAGAGATTTAAATCTGAGGACAAATTAAATTCACACTATCTTTATGAGATCTGATTTCATGCTTTGCAGGTTTGTGTGCACCACAGACAATAACATTGTGGTAATCATGCAAGTCCAGTTTCCCAGTGAATACAGTCTGGTATTTCACATTGTATTGCATGTTTCAATCCATAAGATATAAGCAAGCATAAAATATGCAATTGCTTTAGGCTTTATGCTTTTATTGTTGACCAACTGTTGAGGCAAGGGCAATGCAAATCCCCTTCACAGTCACAACAATGCTCTACTGAGCAAGGGATCAATGATGTTTATGCACAGTTGTGCAAATATATAAGTAATGCTCACGATACAATATTAAGAAATAAGATAGAGTGGATTAAATGTCCTTGGGCAAAACGAGGTGCACCAGCGAATGTCAGAGGTGATGCTCTGTAGTTGTCCCTGACCTGTAGAAAATTTGGAAATCGATAAAGTACCAGACATTTGTTCATGCAAAGTCGTGACCAGTCAAAGCTCAGATACGTTATGTGGGTGTCTGGGAGCAATTAAGTCAACAAAAGTCATGAACTTAAAAGTGTTTGTCAAGCATAGAGTGCGTAGAGTCCACACAGTAAGTGGACATGAAGAATCTTCATGGCGAGCCGACTTGAAACTGGAGTCATTCACTAAGGCCACGTCCACACGTACGAAAACGATCTTTTCCCCCCTCCGTTTTCGAGGGCATCGTTTCAAGAAATATCCGCGTCCACACAGATCCGTTTCAGCTCGACCGAAAACGCTACTTCCTATTCCAGGCCTATAGGTGGCGCTGTTTCAGTTTCAGAAATTCGCCAAAAACGGAGAGGAAGAGGCGGAGCATGCGCACAAATCTTGAGCGCTGTTTACAAATCGCCTTTTTTGCTCAGCGTGGTGGCACAGGAGCATGATATGTTTCCCTGGTAACCCTAATAGGCTCAATATCTTCTCCAGCAGGAAAACTAGCATGTAGTCCGCCATTGTTGTTGATGTTGTTATGAGACGTCTTGCGGGAGGTGGAAGGCTGCTCGGGGGTGTGGCGATGACGTCATCGTTTTCCCCGTTTGTGTCTGTCCACACAGAAACGCAAGAGCTGCGTTTGCGAATTTCTCCACCCTGGGACCCGTTTTCAGAAAAGTGCGTTTTAGGGCAATGCGTTTACAGGATACGTGTGGACGAAAGGCCAAAACGATGCAAAATTTCTGCGTTTTTGCGTTTCCGTGTAGACGGCCCCTCAAGTAGATTAAAGTGCCAGACATTGAACATAATCATTAAAACTGTGGTATCATTGGTGTGTAATCACTAAGGGATTATTTCTTACCTTAGAATAATCCCTCAGCTCTACACAAGGAGCAGGTCATCTTTTATAGCGTCATGTTGCGCTGCTATGTTTCCACAGTAGATCAGAACAGACAAACTGAACACGTACCCCTTTTAACTTACTCCTTTTATTGTTTTTCACACTTTGAGTCCACCGTAGATTCTCCTAGACGCTTAGAAAGGGATGGTGGGGTGGATGTACTAATTAGATTCCACTAAATCCTGCATGGAACCTCTAAGTCACAAAAGATTGCCTTCAGTGCTGTGCTGTGTGCTCTTGGTTTCCTTGAGATGTAACCTCTCAAAGAGGAAGAAACAAGTGTTCTCCCACATCCTTTCCCACAAGACTTCCTTCTTAAAGAGGTCCTTCTCAGATCAGTGTTATTATATAGATGTATATCTTTTAAAGGAAAACACCAAATGCTTTATCCTTTTAAGAGACAGCATTTAGAACTGTGGCATACAGGGGCATTACTTTAACTTCTCAAATGATTTTAATGCTTGGACCCATCATGTTGAATCATGTTTGTAGCTGCATGTTTCTTATGACATGCATATGTTTAAGCTGAAGTTATCCCCAAAGGCCTCCCTTTTTACCTAGGCTGTATAGACCAAGGAACAAGTATAGTTGTATAGTTCAAGTATCATAGATCATACAGTATGTAATATTTTTGTGCCTGACATAAATTTGTTGCAGAGCTCTCCCACCAGATGTCCTTGGTTTAGTCTTCTCAAGTCAGGCTGGCACAAATCTTTAAGTGAATGTTTGTGTTTGTTCAAGCCTGACCTGTGCCCCACATCTTTGCATTCGTGTTTCAGCATGGTTGCTTCTCCATCCGAACACTACCACACAGTGTCAGGGAGTGCAAAGCAGAGTCCCTGTAGACATCTTGTTGAATTCACACCATCGGAAAGACTAGGAGGAAAAGGAACTGGCTTAATGCTGAGAAGTACTTGATGATTCTGGCATTAGCTCTCGAATAATTCTTCCATCTTGAACAGAAGGCAAATCCAACCTACCAAGTCATGGATAAAGAACTGTCAAGTCTGTGTGCTTGACGGCCTGATGGTTCAAAAGCCAGAAGGGGTCTGAGGTACTGTTGTCTGGTTCACAATGAAAACGTAAAGGTTCTGATTGAAACTCTGAGTCTTGGATCCACTTTTTGTATTTCTTCTAAAATACAATATTAAAAATAATATTGCTTGCTTTGTATGAAGTTCTCGTGCTGAGAGACAGACTACTTTTAATTTAATTGGTGTGTGACTCAGGTTAAGTTAATGGCAATATTTACATCATTACTTCAGGAGAGAGTTGCATATACACTGATCAGCCACACAAAGAAAAAAAACAAAAAAACACCTTCATAATATTGTGTAGGTCTCCCTTGTGCCTCCAAAACAGACTCATCAGAGAATGGACATGGGCCTTTTAAGGGTGTCCTGTGGTGTCTGGTAACAGAATGATGTTAGTGATCAGTTTGGGATCTAGTGATTTTGGAGGCCAGGTCAACACCTTGTGCTGTTCTTCATGTTTTTTAGTTGTTCCTAAAGCATTTTTGTGTGTGTTCCTGTGTCAGGCTGCTTCCTGCTGGGGATGGCTGCTGCCATCAAGGATCAACATTGAATTGTCACAAGATGGTCAATACTGATTAAACAGCCAGCCTTTGTTAACAGTGGTTCTTTGATATCGATGTCCAAATCAAATCGGCTTAATTTGCCATGCATATATGCAATTTACTCTGCATTTACACTTGGACACTGGGTAGCCATGCAAGGTGCCCAAGGAGCAGTTTGGGCAGTTTAGGTGCTTACACAAAGCATATCAGCCAAGGATAAAGAAGGGAGCAAACCAATGACCTCACAGTCCCAAAGAAATAACATGTTCTAACACATGTGTGTTCTAACTCTTGCTATGAAAATGTTCCACATGGCCTGCACTGGCCACATGCAACATTTTCTGTGGAAAAATATCTGTGGGATTTATCCACTTTGCATGGAATGATGGCTAGAAAAAGCCAGTTTCCTGATTTCCTGATTCTCTGACCATTCTAAATAATTGGCAATAACATGGGTGCAATAATAATGTGCAGTTGGTATTTTTCTTTTTAACCATGTGCAATCACAATATTTATGCAGTAGCCACATATGTACAGTCACAAATTCATTATTATTATTATTCTTTTTCTGGGTGTTGGGTATTTGGGGTTTAATTGGTGTACATCTATCTATCTGTCTATCTATCCATCTATCCATCCATCTATCCAAATAGACCATGAATAGTCTGTGTGGCTATAGAATAGATTGTATATCTGTGACCACTCCCCAAAACAATTTGCATTGACTAATACTATGTTTTCAGTCAGATGTCTATATAAATGTATAGTATTTTTATAACTCTGGTCAATCAGATTCACTAATGACTGTATTTTAAAATCATTGTATTCTCTATAGTATGTTATAATATCTTTACTTAATGTCTCACGACTTGTTTCTCTAATGAACATCTTACGCTCAGTAAGTGATTTATGACTGCATGAAAACATTGCATATACAGGTATTTAAAAAAGGGAGAGTACAAGAGTGAAAAGTGATAAATGTTACTATTATGGCAACTCTCCCCTACTGTGCTGGCTCCCTAGAATAACTTTTCAGGACACCTGTGTGCTATTATTATTGTTAGTTGCACCTGTGCTTTTCCTGATGAAACAAGTCACAGTGCAGTTCACAATATCGTGACTCATAGAGGGGGTCCTGTAGCTCCTCAGCAGGGCTCCACTTACTTCACCCTCAGTCCCGTCAGAGACCAAGAGCAACTCAGCAGACACATAAATATACTCTAGAGAAAAGGTAGGAGATCGTGAGACAGTGGAGAGAAAAACAGTGTGGTTCACACAGCTAAAGGCAAAGGGACATGGTAGCTGTTTCTGACAAATCTTAATCTGGACCCTAATGGAGCGACAATACAATTTCAATGGCAGCACCAATAATGTAATAGAATATGTAGCAAGAAGCCGACACCCCACATATCAACTTTTGTTGTCGTTCTATCGATGCAGTGATGCATCAACCAATTATGTGTATTTGCTTCACCTGTTCCACAAAACCTTGTCAATTCAATTTTATTAATACAGCGACAATAACAATACAAATAGTCTCAGGATGCTTTGCATAACCAAGCCTGAAACTCCCAGAGCAAGTACTAAGGCGGCGGTGGCAAGAAAAACTCTTGTAACGGGAAGAAACCTTGATCAGAACCCGGATCATATTGGGGGGCCCATCTGCTGTAGGCCAGCCGGGTCAGTGACGTCACCAAGCTGGAGAAACACTCCAAGGCAACTTGGGGTCGTTGGAAACGCTGACAAAATTGTAGCTTTTGTTGTTCAGTGTAAACGCGCCTTAAAGGTTTGCTTTTTCAGCTGCAAAGGCTCTATTGACTTTGACACTGTCTAAGTAGATTGCAAAAAATCATTGCCCTAAATCGTTAACATTTCTGACGACTGGGTTACCACACAAATACTCTGTCATTGATCAAAGCAGGATGACATTGTTCATGTTTTGGTTCTCGGCTGACGAGGAAAAAGAGAAAACAAGAAAACAGTATGGATAAAAAACATTCTCAGATGGTGACAGTAAATTCTCTGGAAAGCTCTGTCCTAGTGCCGAGCTTGCCAAGATTCACAAACTGTCTGATGGCGCTGCTTGCCGCATAACAAAGTGACCTCCTTGCTGAGAGACAAGGTGACGCAGGGCTGTTGCCAATGGAGATTTCATATGCCCAACATGTGTTTATCATTTCACTTCCACATTGAAAATATTGTGTCTTCTACACAACACTGGTATTTTGTGGGGGGTGTGGGTGGGGTGGGGGTGGGGTGGGGGGTCCGCCTGTCCACAGACTCAATGAAGTTAGTCATTCGGGGATGAACGTGGCAGTGTCATTTGCTCTGCCTGTCAGGTTCCAGGTGCACAGCAGGGTGCTGGCAGTTTCCTACTAATACCCATCTCCTGTCAGTTCCTGTTGAAACACACACATATAGGCAGAGGTTAATGATCTGCAGGTGTGTCTCATTGACCACCCGGGCCACTCCTGGCTCACTTGCATCTTGATTAATGCTCGGTCTCCACCAGGTTCACAGAAGCCGCACAGAACATTACAGCCTACCGCCTGTTTAACTGCATTCAAGAACCGCAGACGTATCACAGAACAGGATTACCATGGCTGCTATTTCAGTGTGCTGCAGCTGGTGAAGGTGAAGAGTAGATTATACACTTACTCACAGTGTGCTGCTAACTGCACATGCCCCCCCCCTCCCATTCCTGTGTGTATTTCTATCGTCTCTGCGTCCATGTCATTACACACAATTATTTCAAGTGCTTGGACTGAATTTAGAATAGTGAAAGGATGACAGGCCTAAAAGTATTGGATTTGTACTTGAGTCTATAGACTGATCAAATTTAATCACATGAGCAGTGCTTCATGTCTAGTATTAGCAGAGTTCATAATAGCCGATTCTCTCCACATTTATCTCTGCCTACAATGGCAGAAATCCATTCTGCATTCATCTCTCTTTAAACGGCCAAAAAACACATGAAGCTTTATTGTCCTCTGAGATTATATTCCTCTCTCTGCGGGTGAACTCTGTGGCAAATGCAAAATCGACTATTGCAGTGGAGCTTAATGGATACTGATTGCTGAGGCCAATTTACCTTCCGCCCATCTACTGCTATGGACAGAGATAGGAGGCAATCAGGAAAATGGAGAGAGGGAGAGGAGGACTGAAATCTGAATCAATTGCAGCAGTTTTCTGTAAATATTTACACAATTTAATAGAAAATGTGTTGCGCTGAGTATTAAAAACGGTGATTTATTCCATCCTATACTGATTTTATTTCATTAACTGTCCAGTTTCCCATTGAGCAGTTTTGGCTGTACCCACATTTGGATTTTGTTAGACTGGAAGACCCTGCTTTATAATGAAGCATGGGTCTTGTCAGCTGGTGCTTAGTGAATAATACGACAATGGGCTGAAGATTCTCCTAGAGCAGAGCAGAGCAGGCTGGTACCCTCGCTGCTGGCACCAACCCTCCAGTCGCAGGTCATTAATAACTGGGCAAGAGTGGCAAATGCTTACTTGCTTTGTCTGTCTGTCTGTCTGTCTGTCTGTCTGTCTGTCTGTCTGTCAATTCTTTGTCTTCTCTGCATTTTTAATTTTTTTTTTGTTGTTCTAAACTGGTGTCCTTTATTTCTATTTTTATGTAGTAATAAAACACTGCCTGAAGCTTGTCTCTGCACCAGCCATAGTTTAGTGTTTTTGAGGCTAGGGTGTTGTGGGCTGAGGCTTTGTGTTGAGCTTGCTCAGGAGCACCCCCAGTTGGTTCTTTAACTCTGTGGAAGAGACCCGTGGTAAATGCCAGTTCCTTTAATAATAGCCAACTTTCTATCATTTGCATATTTTCTAGTTCCTCCCACTGAAGACATGAGGAGAAACGCAAGAAAAATATACAAGATGAAAGGACAGGCATTGGCATGGTTAAAAAATACATTCACTACTGCTTACTATTGTAAGCTTTTATAAAAATGATTTAGATTGAATTTAGATTTTCAGCCACATGTGAATGAATGGAATGCCATGACAACAAGCACATGTCTGAGTTAGTAAGACTTTTTATTTGTACTACCAAACCTTAATACCAGTACTTACTCCATAGCATCATGTCATTGACTTTGGCAGGAAAATGTGTCTTACTCCAGTTTTAAGCTCCAGAAACTGTATAAATAGCTGAATATTGTTCACAATAAGTCATCCAACCTAAACAACTGTACAGATTAGGGTTCCCCAGTTTGTGATAAAGCATGTTAAAACATCATGGTTGATAATGAGGGCTGTCAAAATAACACTTTAATAGCAGGTTAAGGCAAATTCCTTTTGACGCCAGCTTCAAAGTCGTGCCAGATATCTTGACAAGACCAAAGTCATCTGCAATTACTGTTAATAGGATCTAAAGAGGGAGCTTTTGAGCGGCTGAGATGTTAAGAGCAATACAAACCTGAAAAAAATATCCTATCAAGGTATATTTAAAAGAAAAAACAACTTAGCATTAGGGCGAGATGATGGTTTAGGTTAAAGTAAGTACTTAAGTTACAGGGCCTTCTTCGCCATGGTTCAACAGTAAATATAATTACCTGCACTCTGCACTTTAAAGGAAGACCGAATGATTCAAACTAGACGGTCTCATTTTTACTACTGATAGAATTCCCCGTATACATTGTGTATAAATGTGATAAGGCCTCAAAAGTACTTTAATGTTTAATTACTTCTTTTATTAACATTAACAGGAAGGTATAGGTGAGTGTGTGTATAAGCGCATGGCTATTGAAGTAACTGTCTCATCTAATGCCAGCCCCCCCACCATCCACAGAGAGTTAAATGATTGTGACAGTTTTCCATGAATGCAGGTGGAGAACGTGCTGTGAAGGGACATGGATAGTAGAACAAAATGACTTGAAATTGGCCTGTCCAAATGGCTTTTTAATGTTCTATTTTATAAAGCTTTACTAGTTGACAACTGAACACAGTGTCATTTTCTGTCAGTGGGAGAGTCCATTTGTCCTAATGATTTAGTCTGTCTCTCTTTCTGTACACACAGTCACAATCCTTGATTGCTTCTCACTGCCCATTGATACATATTTTCTCTCTAAATTTAGTGATTCATCAATAGCGCAAATTATTACTAAGTGCAGTTGTGGATCACAGAAGTATCTTTACTGGCGTGAGGCGGCTTGAATTATGTATCGAGAATCATTAAAACCCTGAGACCAATCGCATCACTCTTTTCAGTTATTAAAGAGAGAATAAAAGAATGCTGAGCCTCAAATAGTATTTATATTGTGCAGCCTCTTATGGATTTTAATAAGTATAAGTTTCATGCATCTTATTGATTTTTTTTTTGTTAGAATTTTGGAATATGAACAAACAAGTAGTGTTTGGTTTTGATTGATTTAATGCAAAATAGAAGGAATGCTCACATAAAAGCCGCACAGATATAAATATATTGATTAAGGCTATGAATAAATGTAGAAGAACAGACCAGTATTTCTGACTATATCTATACACTGTGTCTTTTTAAGTCCTTACTATACCATATTATTACATTGTAGAATGGTCAGTATTTTCATTTTATGTCGTGGTTTATTTGCTTCTACAAAACTCCCTGGCTTGTTAAGAACTTTATATTCTTGCATGGGAATATAAAATGTGTACCGATAACATCAGTGTCATCAGAGTCGATGATGACCCTTTTGCGCAAACAGTGCATGTCCACAACCACAAGTCTTATATCCTCCCTTCCTTTCTCCCTTATTAGGCTGATCTCATCACATCGTGTTCTGTATGTTCTATCTCTGTATAAAGACAAATGTGCAGGTACATTGAGATCTGCTGCATGGTTTTTGCCTCTCCTAGTGCCTCGCCAAGGCCGTGTAGTCAATACACTGCCAAGAACAAGAGAACTGATCAAGGATCGGTGAGCAGGTCATGTGGATATATTAAACCGCTCTGCAATAATACGAACACTGGTCCTTTATAGCTGGCAGAAATAAAAATAACTCCAGCTATCCTCAGATTACCTTTCCTTGCCCTCCTTTCTCGCACCGTCTCCACATCTTGTTTGTTGACCCGAAAAAATAATGAGTTGACGGTCGCCATAAAAGACTCAAACTTACTAAACAAAGACTGAGATCAAGGATAAATGCACAGTATATATATATATATACGCATTATCATTATAAGATAAGAGCACATGGTGGAGAACGGTTGGAGGTGTCACACGTACAGTGTTGCACCACTAATGGGGAGCTGAAGCTGGTGATTTAGTTTGGGATTCAGGGCCAAAGGTAAATATTTGGGTCTCCATAGAAGACTGAATTTGCTACATTTCTCACTGTGGCTTTTAAGCAGTGGGGTAAAGGCATTGCTCAATTTAAGTTATAAAAGTTATAAACTTGTAGTATTATTGTAAATATATAGTGTTATTTTTCACACCATGTTTTTGTTCAACTGTTTAGCAGTTTAGTTTAGTAGCAGTTGGTACGTGGTATCCATTTGTATATGTTGTATTTCTGTAATACCAGTTTGCTAGGTCCAATTAATATGAAGTTTGCCATGTGAATCAGATTGATTTGATTTTAAAGGTATAGACACACCAAAATGACATAAAAGAACTACGAAACAAGGTAGCCTGTGTCTGCATTTGAACGTACAGCAGAGAACACAGCCAACAGTGTTAAAGGATTAAACTCGTCTTACCAGTAGGTGGCAGTAATTTGTATTTGTCATTCAAAGGGGGAAACAGGAAGACTTAGACTTTATTGATCCATGAGGGAAATTGCTTGGTCATAGTAGCTTAGTTGCACATAAAAAAAAAAACTCTCTTGAGAACCACAAGTAAAAAGAAAGATAAAAATAAAACAAGATTAAAGATCAGTCTGTTGGAGAATGAGCTCCACTGCCCCTCTATAGTCTGGTGTAAGCAGTTTGTCCAGTGTCCTCATGTCTCTCACTGAGACAAATGACCAGCCTCTCTATTCAATTTGTCGATCCTTCTGCTGCTCCCCCAACAAACCACAGCAAAGTACAGGATGCTTGCAACAACAGACTGTTAGAAAATCTCCAGCAACTTTCTGCAAACATTGAAAGACATGAGCTTCCTTAGGAAGTAGAGCCCTCTGTGTGTGCAATTTGACCGTCGGTGTTTTGGTAAATTTGGTGACAATCAGAGTGACTTCTGTGACTGACTTGTTGCAGGCAGGGTGGCACTCCCAAATGACAAGGGCCACTGACGATGCTCACCGACGGCTTGACGCTGGCCAGTGGCCGACCGTCGGCTTGGTGTGTTAGAGTCTTTGCACTCGATGTTCCATTTATCCTTGAGCACAACAACACATTTACTTGAATAGTTGGAAAAAATCAGAGGTGAGAGATTAATTTATGAGATGAGAAAAGAGCTACCCTGTGGAAAATTTCAAGGAACAAAAAAAAACAAACTCGTTTCTAACTTCTCCTCCTACACCTTTACCCTCTAATTCATCCTCTCCACATATAAGATGCCTCTCTCACAGGGAGGATCAGCATTTCTCAGTCCACATTGAGAGACATGGAATCGGTTATTTATCTGGCATTTGGACTTTATTCTGGGTAATGAAATAGGGAGTGAAAGAGAGGATAGACAGAATGAGAGAGGGATGATGACAGTCACGAACTGTATCTGACTTAAGTACATGACATGTGGCCTGCCCTGCTGAATCATGGTCTGCCCTCTGTCTGTCTCCATCCCACTCTCTTTCCACTCATCTCCTCTCCCTTCCTCACTCTGTCACTCCTCCATACCCTTAAAAATAAAACTCTCCTTATCACTTACCAGAACTACCCAAAGTCTCTTTTGACATGTTCTGCCTCCTCCTTTATTTCATTGCTTTTGGAAACGGCTTAGTCTTCCCCTCCTCCCCCTCCTTCTCTCTTAGTCATTCATCCTTGCAAAGCCTGCCAGCGAGCCACCCTCCTCTTCGTCTCTCTTCCTCCTGCTGGTTTCCTCAGAGGCATCAGTGGTTCACTTACTGACCTTGCACTGCTACGTCTACTGGCTTCCCTTAAGTTTCTTCTTTGCATTGCTGCAGACCTGATACCTTTAAGGATGTTCATTTTACTGGAGTTCAAACCATTATCACATTTGTTTTGTTACCATCATTATAAAGCTCTCTGAATACATTTTACAGAAACAGTAGTTAATCTGACTTCTCTGTCTATGTGACATGTAATAATGATGAATTACTGCATAATGAGGGAGCGTCCATTTACACGGAGACTAATGTGCATAAAATATCATATCAAAATGAAATTAATCTCTCTGACAGATCGTTTTCATTTCCCTGGAAGCAGATGAAATCAGAACAACATTCGAATTTCCCTACAAAGGCATTTGAAAACAGAACACACAAAGCTCAGAGGTACCCTCATGACTTTGAGATTTGTTTCGGAAGTTGTAGTAGGTCAAACCTGAAAACCTGCTCAGCAACGAAGAGGGTGCAAGAAGAGGTCGGTTACAGCTTTTTAAATAATTAGTTTGAACTTGACACTGCTGAGAATAACAGGATCTGAGCTCTAATCTCAGCTCTGCAGACTCTCCTTTGCATCCTTTATTGAATGTACCTCACCCATTGAGCCAGGAGTCCAATACTCTCGCTTGATCAATGTTTGGTAGGAGAATTCTGTTCAAGCATAAAACCAAACACATTTTCGCAGAAATCCAGGCAGAAAACTCGAAATCTTTTGCCTCTTCATGAGCCTCAATGGACCAGAATGAGTTCACATTACACTGTACTCTTTGAATAACAGATCCCAGTCCAAAGCTTAAAAACTCTTGCTTTTAGTCGTCTCTTACTCTGCCACAACCAAGCCTCTTTACACCCTCCACCTACTCCTTTTGCTCGCAACTGAATGCAACAAGTTGACACCTGTTTTGTGGATATTTTTCAGTCTTTTTGGGAAGAAATTGTGGAAGAGGCACATGTTAAAGGAGACTATGAGGAAAAGTGGGTGTGTCAAAAAGATAAATTGCATCGACTCACAAAATAACTCCAGGAACACTGTAAATACTATGAATTGATGATGAACAAGAGTAAGAGATGGAACCATAAAAAAAAGGTGACAAATGTAATATGTGTGTGTGTGTGTGTGTGCATGTGTACATTGCTGCCTAAGGGCCAGAGAGGAAGACGTGTTCTCAGTGATGCGACCCTGATGATGATTGACAGCTCCCTGTAGGCGTTCCCACGGTGACTCAGAAGTTGTCACAGACTATTTATTTCTTCATTTTTCTTGCTTTTGAACAGCACAGATGATATGCGGCGGCCTTCACAGCTTGGGCCAGTTACTGCATGTCCAAATAATACAGAATCCCCTCCCAGTCCTACAGTTTTAGCTTAAACGCCATTATTTAACTGTTTTATTTGGGCCCTGCTTTCAGAAACACATTTATGAATCTACCTTTAAGGCTTTTCAGAAACATCACAAATGTGTCCTTGTGCAGCTCTAAGAGGCTCAGTCAACCAGTTTGACAATGTAAATCATTTGAATCCAATAACCCCAAACAAAGTCAAAGCTGGTTACAAGTATGGTTCTTATTCGTTTAGTGTCACTTTGTTTTAATGCTGTGCACAGGGCAGGAAATGAGGGAGGTCACTGTCAAATGATTAGGACGGCAGTTCCTTCAGCAAAGCACAAAAACACAAGGACGGCGAGCTGTTGTGTTTTTATGTGCATTTTCTGATGCCTAATGCTATGAACACCCACCTTGAGAATGTGAATAGACGGTCAAATAATGCAAGGCCGTGGGTGTTTAAGGACGTAAATGAAGTGAAATGAAAAAGTGATGCTTCTCAACATGTTAATATTTCAGTACTTAAGATTTTGTGCACAGTTTTTTAGTTTACTTACAGCGGGTTTCCTTCTTTCATTTATATTTTAGTTTTAGTTTATTAGTTTAAACCCTCTATTTCATGGTGTTGACATATGCAACAGTGACTCAAGGCAGTAATATAAAATCCGTGCTTTTATTGTTTAATTGTGAAAATGTGTCCTTTACTTTGAAAGTAAAGAGTATTCCATCGACATGTGGTATTTATATATTTAGGAAAAATCCATTTTAAAAAAATTAATAAATGTATGTCCCATAGTGCTGAGGGTTAGTTTATTTTAAACCAGGAATAAAGTGATAAGCTTTTTGTAAAGTACTAAAGTTCATTTGTTGTCATGACAACAAGAGATAATATATGACAGATATATGACTGGCATTCATGTGGATGTTACTTAGACATGTAGCACCCACCTAGACCAGACCAGACACCCCCACCCCATAGCAATGACACTCCTTGATGGCAGCAGCCATCCTCGGCAAGATGCAGCCTGACACAAAATAAAACATGAAGAACAGCACAAGGTGTTGACCTGGCCTCCAAATTCACTAGATCCCAAACTGATCAAGTATCTGTGGGATGATCCACAGAGGCCCCTCCCCTCAACCCATAGGACCCAAAGGCCCCCACTAACAACATTCTGTTTCCAGACACCACAGGACACCCTCAGAAGGCCCATGTCCATTCTCTGATGAGTCACAACTGTTTTGGAGGAACAAGGGAGACCCACACAATATTAGGAAGGTGGTCATAATAATTATAGTGGTGGTGTTTTGTTTTGTTTTTTGACGTAGATTATAAACTTTATTTTTTAGAGGAAAAAAGTAAAGGGCGTCCTTCTAAATTCAAGCCTTTATTTCTATTTCCCTCATGTTTTTCTCACACAACGTTTTAGCATTTTGGTTTAATTTGAATTAACTGTTAAACAACCTTGTTTCTGTGATTACTGTTTTAGATGAATGTTTATTGGCTCAACAGCAGGCTTATGCTCCCCCTTTTGTTTGCTTTACTTTGTTGTATGTATGTTTTTGTGCATGTAAGTGTGAGCTCAGGGGCGTGTGAGAAGCATTTGCATATATAGATGACAATTTGGGTTAGTGTGATGGTTGGCAGGGTGTGAAGAATTGTGTGGTTAACACTAGACCTGCGAAGCTGTCATTTTCTCTATCTTAGCACACTGATGGAGGGAGGCTTTTACACTAACAGACTGAGAGAGGGAGAGGGAGACGGAGACTTTCAAAATGAAGACGTTTATAACAAAACAGTAGGGACGTGTCCAGCAAAAGCAGTTTCAATAAGAACTGAGTCAAACAAATAAAAGCTTTGTTTCCTGTTTTTTATTCCATTCTCTTAAGATCTATATAATACAATATGTTCCTGGCACTGCGGCTTAAATTGGCTCATTATATCTGTCCAACTTGCTGTACTGCATCTTGCATAGTCCTTTCCTACCCAGCCTTTTATGTTACTGTGCACCATACTATTCCTCGACCGGTTATTGACCAAAAATAAATTTCACTAATCTTCATCTTTCTTCACCAGCTATATATTTTCTGTATGCTGTGTTGTGATGAGCACAAGTCAAACAGCTTTGGTAATTGAAACAGCTGCCTGTTGCTACATGAACACATAAATAATCAGTGAGCTAAAAACAGTTAAAGGCAGTTTTGCTGATAATTCAAATTATATAATTCTGTGCCACAAACATGACTCCCGAGCCTGTTAGTAGTTTCATAGCTCATTCCTGCAGTGTTTACTCTGAGTGGGTTTTAAGAAGTAAAGTAAGCCATAAGCAGATCATCCTCCCCGGGCCTCTTGTTTGGACCACTCAGATTTATGGATGCAGAGCAGCAGACAGCTCGGATGAAAGACTTTCTGTCAGGTTAGGAGATACTGATACCTCGTTGCCATAGCAACTGCCATGGGCAAAAAAAAAACCAAAAAAACAAAACAAAAGAGGGCTACGAGGGATCGAGAACAAATGATGAAATGATGAAACAGGTCAGTGAAAGATGACATTCAGATTCAGCAATGACTGAGACTGACATTCAGCAAACAAATTGTTTTTATGGGGATTTTTAAACACACATCTCTGCTCAACTCATAGCCACAAATCTGTCGGGCTATAGCGTGCCGCAGGAAGCTTCCGCTCAGTTCAGGGCGCACACATGACCTGTTAAAAATGTTGGAGAGCAGCTTGAAAAACAGTTAAGCACTTTGAGGCTGAATGCTATTAGTTTCATATCCGCCGCTGTTTTGCAAATTATCTGTTGTGTGAAAATGTTGGGCAAGTAGCATGAGAATCTAAGGACATTTTTTTTTTTTTCAATCAGCACTTATTGAGGCTTTGTCAGTAGGCCAATGTTACCAATTTCATTTACGTCATGGCACCAGAAGCTGATAAATCCAGTAAATAACAACTGATTGAGCAAGAGAGTCCCAGAGTGAGAAACCCGGACCTTCTTTTGCATCACATGATTGTGTGACTTATCCATACTGAATTTCATCAGCGCTGAGCAGTGGACAACGCAGTGCCATCATTTAGTTTCCCTCTACTCCTCCATAGCTGCCATCTGTCACAATATCATTTTATTTCCTGCTCTCTAAAGAGTGCCCAGCACTAATTGGAAATCGCATGTAGCGTATTCTGTGTTCTGCACACATGGAGAGCGAAGCTATCAGTCAGTCTGTGATGTGAATGTGATGCAATCGCTCCCTCAAGCCCATCTGCAGAATAAATCATTTTTTTTATCTGACTGAGGGAAGTGAAAGAGACAAAGGCCGCAGTGCACTTGGAGACACTGAAACACAAGCATTGTCTGTTGGAAACAGTAACAAGATAAGAGATTTAGTTTAGGAGAAAGATTTTTTTACTTCATTAGCATGCATGTATGGTAAAGAGAGCAGAAATGGTTAGATGCTGAATCTACTGACTGCAAGACAAAATTGCTGTCACTAAAAGTATGTCCTGTAAGTAGCTGAAAATGACTGACATTTTCCTTATCTATGGATAACACATGAACTAATGTAAGGGAGTCCAATAGATACCAACCTCTGTCTGCCAATTAAAACTGCAATAAACTGTTTTGATGACTATTCCGTCAGACAGCATTAGAGCTTTTCATCGGCATTCATCAGAAGATGATTATTAACTCTGAAAGGGTTCATTTAGTTTTTTTCCCTTCATTTCATTAAAAGGCTGCCAACTCTTTCTTTTCACTCACTTTCACTGCTTTGATCAAATCTGGTTACATCTGATTATTTATTCATTTTTATAGAAGCAACCCCTAACCATGGTCACAGCTTTTACAAGAGAAGAATAGATAGCCTTACTGTGCTTAATCCATCCTGTTTCAGTCAGGAACAAATTATGCTTTCTGAATGCTTTTTGTGTAGGTCTAGTTCATGTACTCTTCTGTCATGTTCCTTATTAACCAAGGAACTTATATTAGTTCCTGATTATTTAATAAAACACACAGAGCCTATCTATTGTTAAAGGTCCAATGTGCAGGATTTAGTGGCATCTAGTGGTGAGATTGCAGATTGCAAACAACTGTGCCTTGAAATGTAATGTGCATCTGTTCTGGGTTAGAGTAGACACATGGCTCTGCTTCCTATAAAGATATGGAAGACACCTTCTAAAGCCACGGAAAACACAACAGTTCATCCTTATAGGCAATTATACACATCAAACATCAAATATACTGCACTAATTCCAAACTCATATCCATGGCAAAACATGATAGTGTTCATTTTTTGAGTGTAGTCTGTAAAGCAGCAGGGTGTGTGTCCCAGTGGAGGTCAGCTAATCTCGCTTCCACTGCGAGGCACGCTCCAGAGGTGGAAGCACACGTGCACACAGACATCCAGCCAATCCCATCAACATATGTGGGTCCACAGGGAGGGAAAGTAGGGCGACGCGCTACAGACTAACCCTGCCACCCACTCCCTCCTCCACATCAGGCTGCAAACACACGGACTAGGGAATACTGTCTTCCTTGTAACATGCTACATTGATTTACTCAGCCCGCTGATTCATTTCACAGGAAGGTTGCAAATTAAAACAAATTTAGAGCTTGTTGCAGTGGCATTTACAGTCCATTTATGCTTCATTGAACACCAGCGATGTACAATATTTTTGACATCACTGGACTGGAATAAATTCTATACATGACTGTATAATTAATTTTATTTGAACATTCATTTTAAACAAAGTCTTGATAATTAGGGTTTAGCAGCCGCTTTGGCTTTATTTGAATATTTATCAAATATTTCCTGTACTATTATAGTATTTATATTAATTATACTATACTTATAGCTGTTTGAGCTTTTACGTACATTAATCTATTATAGATTTAAGTGTCCAAAGCTATATAATCTAGCTCTGTATAGCTCAATCAGCAAAACACAAAAATACTGGTTACATGTGAAGGCATCAGTGTTAATCAATCACACATATTCTGTATCAGCAAGTTCCGCCTCTTGATTTCAGCTGCTTTGACGTGATGTTTACACTGAGTATTCAAAAGACTTCATGTTTTATGATGTCAAATATTCTGCATGTCTTTTGTATATTCATTTCCCTATTTTGAATTGCTAATATCTCATCACCTCGACATGTTGTACTACCATTGTTGAGTTGCTCATTTTGTGCCTCTCTCTGGTAAACCCCGCAATGAGTAAACACTGCTGTGAGAGTTTTGGATTCAGATGTAGCATCTCCGGTGGTTCTCTGCTGGTTCAGTTTCCACCGAGCATATTTAACACATGACACTTTGTGGATCCTTCAGTCTAAAGTGGTTTACAGTAACGGGAGTGCATACATCTTGAGTATAGGTGGCCCCAATGGGAACTGGGGCTCATATCCTGACAGTGCTGGTGCTGATATATACTCTACCCACCGAGCTATACTGAAAATGAAATCCCTAACCTTGGCAGCTTTAGTGCCAGGCTCTACTCATTGAGCTCCATGGGAAATTGAGTTTCCAACCCTGGAAGCAGCAGCGCTTATAGCTCTACCCAAAGGGCTGAAAAACTGCAGAATTTCACAGAACAGATCACAGTGTCATCTTCTTTTGGCTTTCTGGGGGTTAGTAACATCATAAAGCCTTAAAATATATATCCACATGCTCTTACTACTTGTTCTAAATAAAAACTCTTCGCCAAAGTGCAAATGAAGATAAAGGATTGAAATTTTTTGGGGGAAAAAAGGGTTAGGGTTCTTTCAACTAAGAATTAAAGATAGTTGGCAAGTATTTGGCTGAATATATTCTGAAAAGCTTTCTTGGTACATTTTATCTTGTCCACCTCCTCCTGTCCCACATCACAGGCGTTTCTGAAAGGAGAAATCACGAAGGCACCGGTGAGAGGTCTCTGGGTCATTGGTAAAGTGAAAAATGATCCGCTTACATCTGTGCTAACATGTGCCGATAAGATTGGGGGCAGATTGGACAGAGCTTTTCGCATTAGAAAGACCAGCTCACCCTCACTAAGACGTAGGGCAGGGCTACTCAGGAGATAAAGTCACTGTCAATGCGGTAACAGCCATCAGACACTACAGACATCAGCACTTCCTCTACAATATTTCCTACCAGTCAGTGCGAGGGGATATTTCCAGTCCAGTAAAAGCTCCTGTAATCCACTGTTGAAAAGAGTGTGTCTTGAAATCACAGCTGCATTTTAACTGAGCTATTGTGTTTGTTCGTTTTTTCAGCGGAGCAAGAAATACTTTAAAGGCAGAAGGTCACCATATAGCTTCAAAATAGGCTATACAAACCATGGTAAACAAGAGTAATGAAAAGTAAAATTCAATATGAGCGGCAGAATAAAACTATTTCTAACCTGAAATGTCTTTTACCTCTCAGTGGAGTGGCACTATGTTGCACTAAAATGGTCAATTGTACTACACTATTGCCCATAAAGTTGGAATAAAATATTTTGTACCTCTTCTCTTGAAATGATTCTGACAATGTGATATATTCTTGATAGATAACGTGTATATCTTCTCAAAACTGTATTGATCAATCTCTTCCAAAACTATAACTGACACTATAATGTGTCTATTTTTTTGACAACCCAATCTTAAACCTCATTTGAGGCTCATTTAGGGTATTGTGGCACTAGACTCCGTAATTAGGTTACGGGAGGTAACCTACCCCAGTGCGAGTCATTTATTCTTGTGCGCTCGTTAGTCTGGCGCTGTCAGTAAAAACGCCACCCAAACACTAGTCTTTTTTGCCAGTTGGGTTAATTTTTGTTTCTACTTCCTGCTTCACTTTCAACAACTGTTACTGAAACTTTTACTGATATTTGCTACTACCAAGTGGACCAATCACAGCTTGCGCAGTCTGTGTAGCCGCAGCACATAGTTACATTTCTGGGGAGGTGTACATAGGGTCTGTGTATGATCTGGGCTGTCATAGCTACGGCATCTATTTGACGCAGAAGCCTGAACCGCCTATTACTCAGTGGGCTAGGCCAAATAATGGAAACACTAGTGTTCATTTCAATCCACAAACTGCATGCTCCAAAATGATCATCCAGTTGAATTACCACCTTTCTGACTCTGTTTCATTTAACTAACAGTTACAAAGGGGGATTTAGTTCAGGACTATTATGTCAGAATGCATTCCTTTTCACTAGTGTTCACTTCACTAATGAACTGTCTATATATATATATACAGCTTCCCTCCCAGGCTTCCCTGGAGTCATTTATGTTGCCAAAATGACCTCTGACCTCTTATGTGTTAGACAGCAGAATGTACTCAAGCTCTCTCATTTATTCAGGCAGTGGGAATGCACGATTTCTGTGTGTGTTTGTTTATGTGTGCATACTCATATACCGTTAGAAATTACATTCCCAAACATATTTTCCCAAATACATCTGATTTGCATGGAAGCGGTCTCTAACATGAGCAAACAACCCCACAACTGTCATCAAATTTAAATTCAGATATTTTTGTGGGAGAGTCTGATGTCAGCTTTTTGAAAAGTGAAAAACGCCAGCGTTCACATTCCCGAAGCTGAGTAAGATCAAGGTTAGAGACAACATTATTATCACTGAGAGTCCCAGTAAATACAATAGAACAAGTGTGTATTGTGACTCCATGTGATGTGGAATAAAGTACAGACAGAGAATGGAAGGCCAAGTCAGAGATGACCTGGCTGTATACAGTAATGTGAAACAATACTGCACTAATCTTAATATTGACTGTACTTTCTCTCTCTCTCTTTTTCTCTCCTTCCTGCCATCTCAATCAACAGATCACTTGGGCATCGAGTTTATGGGTAAGAAAGCATTTCTCTTCTTGCATCTGCATCATGACTGTAACATCACATGTTTCATATTGGATAAACATTCCACTGCGTACATAACATGCAGTAAATGGCTCACTTGGATGTGTCTAATGGCATTATTACACTACACCATTTGACAGAGAAACACAAAACCTTCATGGAATACAAATTCCATTTACATTAATGTGCATTTCCATAATCATAGTCATCAACCATGCATGCTGCATGGCATTACTTTGAAATATAATCCACTGCTTTTATCTCTGTCCTCTCTCCACACATACATATTTCTGTATCTTTACTGCCTGCATCATTTCTATCTTTATACTTTCTTTCCATCTTGCACGCTATCTCTCTTTCTTTCTCTCACAATTGCTTATGAAGTGTCCCTTCAGAATACCAATGTGCTGCAGTCTCCTTGGAAACAGTGAGAACAGAGAGGCGGGCAGGGTGCAGTGAGGGAGTTTTTTTGTGATGTTGGCACTGTTACCAAATACGCTCCTCATTAGTCCATGTGTGCATGTGTGCACATGCATGGCACATGTTCAAAAGTGCGTGTCCAGAGTCCTTAGTTTCTTCTAATGTGAGTTAGATGAGATTCATTTTGATTGTGTGTTTCCCGTGCACATGCCCACAAGGCTGTGAAGGGTGGATGCCAGCGGCTCCGCTTCATCGTTGCCAGGCTCCTCTCTCCTGTTCTTGGCTCTCCTCGCAGGCACTGTGTCGGGTATCACAGCTGAGCGGCGCTAGTTAACGACATGGAGGCTTGTTGTTAACTAGAGCCCCTAACTCTCTTGGCATAATCTGGGCCCTTTCACACAGACAGGTCGGAAAAGCAATGGCTCGTCAAGGAAAATGCCCCCTCCTATGCATGACTTTTACATTCTCAAAGTAAAATTTCACAAGAACAAGCAGTGCTGTACTTCCTTTTTGCTGCCCAGCCGCCGCATTCGCAGTCAAACGAACTAAAGCTTATTTCAGGAAACTTGCTGAGACTATGCAAGCTTGGCAGTGACAGACGATCATTTCCACAGAGCTATCTTGCAGGTTTTCCCATTTATATTCAGCGAGAGCTTTTATACCTCTGCAACATTGTTCAGGCTGCCACGTTTTCTTTGCCTGGCTAACGTCTCTAGTCCTGCCAATGTCTTTCCCTGCATTGTGTTAAGCAGCGTACAGATAGATAACCGCCTCCCACACTCGATCCAAGTGTGTCAGTGTCTGCGACTTAGGAATCTGTTCCTACTGAGAAAAAAAAGAAAAAAAAAGGAACTTCAGTCACTGATAACAATATTTTGCACTTACCAAGTGACTTGTTGATTAAGAGCAAAGGACATATCTAAAACTACACCAGTTTGGAATCTGACAGGTTAGCCAATCGTATCTGGAGAGAAAAACGCAAATGTCATCACGAATACATGTTACAGTGTCAAAATCACACTCACATTTTGTCCATTTCCGTTTTAGCTTTCAAATGAAGGTGATTTAGATCATTTATAGCTAATATTCTGTCTTGTTTACAACCTGTCTGGTTTCTAAATCCATTCAGACTGCCTGCAGCAAAGTCACAGTGTTCCCGTTTGTTAGGCGTGAAGAAAAATACCATTTACGGTGCAAGAAAATACACATGAATGAAGCGCCCCCTCCAACAGAGTATTGGGTTCAAATTAGAAGTATGCCAAGGTTTAGATCTCTCCACCTTCCCAAAGCTTAATAAAACTGTGACTATATTGAAGAATTCTCAGATCTTGCCTTCCTCTTTCTCTTAATAAATTATTTATATTATGTGAGAATTTTTCACTGTATCTCGTCAGTCAGTCGTGTGAGCATCAATATTTCTTTTCCATCGGAGATCACTGAGCTCTGACTGGAGGATGTTCCACCTGGTTGTAAATCAATGTTAGGGCTAAGTGTTACAGGCAGCTTTTTTGGGGCGGAGTGGGGGGGTGGATGGGGGATCTGAAGCCCTGCTGATTTTCAGTTTCCTTCCAGAGGGTTTAAGATGTGTTTCTACAAGATGGATGAGGTGGACATCTGTGTCTCTGCATGTGTTTTACATGCGTACTGTCGCGACAGCAGTAACAGAAACTGTGACATTTATGTCATTCAGTTGTCTTTTACCTGTGGAGGGGAGGAAGAAGAAGTTTTCATTTCTCCCTGCTTAACTTTGACAACCCAGGAAGTGGAGACGCGTCCAGACTGCAAAATATTAGTCCTGGGCTGCTCAATGTCAGTGAACAGAAAGGAGACAAGTAACAGCAGGGACGAAAGACAGCTAGAAAGTGAGAAGCAGAGATCGCTCTGGTGTCTTTCCAGAGATCCCTTTTCCAAAAAAACGTTTGAAATCCCTTGTGGGGTACACTCTGTTCTTTTCAAATAAACCGGTCATGTTGCTGCAAAAAAACACAACATGTACTTTTCGTGCGCACAGGTGAAGGATCTCAGAAAGGGCAACACAAGTTGGACTCGGTGCTGTAAAAGTTTAATGGCAGGGTTAAAACGCAGCTGAGAACAAGCAACACGGATGTCAAACATACAATGGGACATCAAAAATTTAAATATCACATATAAACATACTGCATTTTAAAATAAGCTGGATCACCCACTTGAGGCCAGAAACAAAAAGCCTGGACAGGGTTGTTGTGATCTTTCTTTCTGTTGCCAGTGAAAAGCCAAGCACCCGCCGCACTGTTAACAAGCTGCAGGCAGGGAACAGAAGACTGGCTAATAGCCATACATGCCGAGCTACAACGACCTCCTCCAGACCACAAGAGGATATTATAAGAAGAATGGTAAAAAGAAAGATAGAAAATTACCACAATAACAATATCTGCAGTCACCTAAATAGATTCAGTCTGTAAATGGGCAAATAAAGCTATCCAAGTAATAGAGGAAAGGACCGTGACCAGCCAAGAGAACATGCTTACTCGAGCACGACAGACCTGCATAAATAAAGGCTTTATCCACCATCAGCAGTCTGCGACTCTGGCACATGAAAATTCTAATGCTCAGGGCCGTGAAGCAATTGGTGCAGAATCCTGCTCCTGTCTGTCTGCATCCCCTGATCGCTTTTTGTGCTCGTTATGTCATTCCTCTCATTTCTCCAGTCCTGTCAGTCTCAGCAGCTCATGGCATACAAAAGGATATATGATATAAAAAGCATACTGTAGTTAGTATCAGAGTCTCGTCTACACTGGATCAACCCAAGCTCAGTCTGGAAATGTCAGGGGAAGATATGATATAACAAAAGAAAAGATAATGCTTTATAAGATCAGTTATGGCAAGACAAACTCTAGTTAGTTAAGATTAGGTTAGATTAAAATTGCTACGTAACCCAAATGAACGTCAAAAAAGTTTGCAAATGCTACAACTTGATAAATGTGACTCTGTGATGAAAGTTATTTTTATGGAGCCTTTAAATGACAGCGTCCTTAAACCTGCCAACAGCTAAATGATTTATTGAAGAGGTTCATTTTGCCTACTTAAATACTTATATTTCACTGTTTCTTTTTAAAAGGCTAAATGATTGATTATTTCACAGTTAATAATCTGATTTTAAACTTGAGGAAATTAACTTCAGTAATAAAATAATTCAAATCAACCTATCTAAAACTGAGATGTGTCTGACTTGTGAGTTTATTTTCAAGCAGCGTCAAGCCTGGAAGCCAACTCGACTTCCCCTGCCAACAGTTTTTTTTTTTGTTTTGTTTTTAATGGAAACCTGATCCTGAGTCTCTCTGTTGAGAACTGATGATGCTCAGGCACAATCCGGGCCAGTGAAATTGTTTGGTCATCAGTTTTGTGCAATAAAATCCAGATGGCGTGTTACCAGACTCATTTTTGATAAGTGAATATGTACAGTAGCTGTCGAGTTCTGGATTCTACTAATCAGAACCTATGGATCAGAAATGTATATGCTGGAGTGTTAGCTTGTAGCAGAAAACTAGTCCTTCACAATCAATCATCTAAAATCTGGCACCGAGTCAACCTTGAGCCAAATCTAATGTGCTGCCACTAAACATTAAAGTTTACTGCCCTCAAACTAGAGGCCACAGTTTAATTCATAATTGTACAAATTTAACACAACTGAATAAACCTACCCCTAATATCTGCAACAGACCTTGACAGTGTCAGTGCCTGCCAGCAGTCTGGCTCGTCCATATGTCCAAAACATTAGAGAGAAATCCTTGAATGACTCACAAAGCCGGCACTGGTTGTCACTGAAATGAAAGGGTGAGATATCGCTTATACTTGCAGTACGTTGCCTTCATGGAGTATAAAACATCATATCCAAGATTTATTCATGCACAAGCGATTATTTGGATGATTTTGCAGGGGAGTCGAGCCTCGGGGAGTTATTAAACTTGACCAAAATTTGAGGCTGAAGGTTGAGATTACAGACGCTCTATAAGAGAGAGCCAGTAGCAATAGATATGCACGTGTTGGAGTACTGCCAAGTGCATTTTTGTGTCCACTGTTTCTGTTTGTATGTCATGAACCCAGCAGGCAGATTTAAGCCCTCTTGCCAGGGCTCAGCATGCCTGAGAGACACTCTGTTTAAATGCCAACTTACTCTGTCAACAGACTATAGTCACATTGCACTCTAATTGTTAGGGAGTATTTTTGACTTTTGCATGCTTCATTTCATAGCTGTGCATTGTTTATTTATTTTTTTTAATGAAAGCTGGGGACTCTATAATATACATTTGTTATAGAGGTATTTTGAATATATGGTGGCTGCAAACACATCTTCTACATGACTACACACAAAAGTGTCACAGCAGGACCTCGATATTTCTGATGCAACCACCTTTAGTATGAAATATTAATTCTATTTTTCAATAACGTTGCTGTGAATAAGAAACTAGCCGGACTCTGCGGGGCAGAAGTAGAAGTTTGAAGTGAGAATAAATAGAAGACGTGACCTCGTAGCCCCACAGATTGAACATGAACATGCTTTCCCTCTCTCAAGCCGTATGATTTATTCACATCAAGAGAGTGTGTTTGTGCATATAGGAGGAGTATGTCCAAACAAGGATTTAGGAGGTTAGGAGGAAGACAGAAGACCTCCCTGACCGTGGCATGATATTTATGATTAACTGCAAGCTGAGCGTGCTGTATGCATATGCGACTTGTTAATCTTTATCATAAATTGAATGTATTCCCACTAAAGCTATTGAACTAAATTTCATATACACTGATATGTAAGTTCACACTAAACAAAGTTCAGTTTGTAGCGATAAAAGACTCCAAAATCAGTAGAATCTCTGACTGACCTGCCCATCCGTCCCCAGCCCGTGATATTTTTTCCGCTAGGAAATAACTCAACTGTTTGTGTGGATCAGCTGCTTCTCCAGTGCCGCAGGCGGCTTCTCTTTCAGCTGCACCAGTCATACTGTATGCTGTAAATCGCATGTCGACTGACAGCTGTCGTAAAAGTTTTTTTTTTCCTTTTTTTTCTGAATGGGGGTGAACGTCGTTATTTCCCTCCAGATTGAGTGAAACTCATGTCTGTGCTCACAGTTGGAAAAATTATGCGTTCAGTTCACAGTTCACAAAAATATGAAAGGCGTTCATACACATCAAGTCTTCCTAAGGTATAATTTCAAATGATGGAAGTTTTTGCCTTCATCGGACATGAGCATCTCACCAACTGTATTTCTATTTGTCAACCATAAACTTTCCTTCAAATTCTGAAGTTTCAGAAGCTTCCTATAGTGTAGCAAGCGAGATCATGAATAAAGAGAGGGAGCGGTGTTTGCAGTGAATCAGAGGAAATCAAATGTTTTCTCACACGGTGGTTACATTCTAATGCACCAACAGACACACCCACACTTTGACACGATGAGATGCACTGCTGCTTGTTTGGACTATTGCCCAAATGTTGCACCCCAGCTCTGTGAGTCTAAATCCACCTAGCTTGGGCTTGGACGCTCACACATTTTTGGCTTGCATTAAAAAACTGGAGATAATGTTCGGTTCTAGGCAGGAGGATCTGATGAAAAGGTGCTACTGGTTGCACTGTGGCAAGTAATTCTGGAGCTTCATATATCTAATCAGATATCCTACTGCACCTCTTCTCTCTCCTCTCTCTCCTATTTGGCCTCCCCACATCTCTACTTCACCTATTCCCACCCCCGTATATTTCTTTCTCTCTATCTGTCTGCCTTCCTTTTCAGCAAACCTCAGAGCACTCTTGTGGCACAACCTCCAGCTCCCTCTAACAATATAATTATAGTCAGTGAGCTAATCTTGTGGTGCACTCTGATTAGAGGCATCAAAAAATCACTGGCCCCCCATACACACACATAACTTATGACACTGATGAGAAGGAGAAGAAAAGACAGAAACAACATCTGCATCATCTGTTAACTTTAAGGATGATAAGGACAATGAATGTTTATGCAATACCTGTTGGACACAGCAGCTGAAATGCTTAAGTGGTGCTTAAGTAATGCTTCATGTGGTCTTGAATTAGCAACACTGTCCCTCACTGACTGCTGTCAGGATGCCCTTGAGCAAGATGCAGTGGCAGCAGTCATGTTTCCATGAAGCTGAAGTGGTAGTGGTTTCATTCTGCAGCTACTAGCGGTAATTTCCTGAGCAGTGATTATTATTTTTCCCACTAAAGTAGCCATTCAAACCCATCTGCAGTAAAGCTTTGTCTCAATCACTTAATGTAAAACCCCTACACCTGTCATCTCTGTGGTTTTCCAAGGTCTGGGCCTCGCTAAATAAAACTTGATTGATCGCCTATTAATGTATCTGAAGGCAACTATGATTTACTTGTTCGGAACAAACAAGACAGCTTCCATTTTTCTCCACTAATGGTGTCCCCCTGCACCATAACTCTTCTTGTCTCCATGTATTCATGCTCCATTACATGTGGCATCCATTTCAAAAGCAGTGTCTGGTGTCTATCGGACCATTACTCGATGTGGTAGAGCTGATAAAATGAGCTGAAAGGCTGTGCGGTAACTAAGAATAACAAGCACTGCTGGAGAGTTGTAAATAGGTGTTTGATTATTGTAAATGGGTTTTGAGTTGTTATGTTAAGTTTTATTTGGTTTATTTATTACAAAAGTAATTACATGTACACTTGAAAGAATCTCTAAGGCAGATACAAAAAAAGCAGCAGAGAGCCGTAGCAACGCAGATGGTTGTTTGATGATTTAAAATGGCTGTTTGGGTGCTGCAATCAACAATGTTAGAAATTAAAAGTGGGGAAGTACAAATCTCAAAACCATGTTTAATTCTGTGTATTAACTCTCTCTCTCTGTGAATATGGACTCTGGGATCTCAGCAGATAAACGCACAAATGCACAAAAGACCAATTTTTTCTTCCTCGTCCTTGGTCTGTGTCACACACATACACACACACACAGAAAGATGTGTACATGATCTGTGACTTTATTTCCCAAGAGTCTCTTGTTCATACATTAATGTGGCTTCTTCCTTTGTTTTGTTTTTCCACAGAGAGCAAAGAGGTGTACAAGAGGCAGGTGCTGTCAATCACATCCATCGCCATGGCGATCAGCCTCCTGGGAACACTGTGTATGGCCCTCTACTGCCGCAACAAGTGAGAAGATAAACATGCATCCTTAAATCCTTACATATATACTACATATCACAACCACTGTTCTTATGTACATTTTATGAATTATCACTTCAACTTTTCCCGCTAGTCAGGGCACGGTTAGTATTTTACAACCTTTCCATCTTTGCAGTTGATCTGGGATTTAAGCAACAACAGCTGTAAACAAACCCCCAGGTTAACCCAACATGTTGAGAAACACACAAGACACACAAGAAGAACTTGAGCAAAATACCTGTTGTAAATTTTCATTACAAAATGAATGTAGCTGTGCATCACTGTGTCCTGAAATGACACTGCTGCACAACTAAACCGCAGCAGCAAATACATTTTGAAAGAAGCTTAATTGCAGCATTTTAGATTGAATGTAAAAAATGAATGTAGGCACATATGTTAATACTGATCAGATCTTACTGCAAATTGATTTAGCACCTGCAGCACTCAGTTAAGTTTATACAGAAAGATACAGAAAAAGCACACAAAGTCCAAATAAGTAGAAGATAAGATAACTTGGTGGAAAACCAAGTTAAATAAAAGGCTGAATATATACAGTATATACTGACATTCATGAATATCATGAATAATCACAAACTCCAATACAAGTATTGCTCTTAAAAAATAGTATTGCACCAAAATTACATGAGTTTGAAAAGAGAGATGTGATTAAGAAGAAGAGAATTACACAGGATAAAGTGATCAGATGATAAATAGGTATAGACAGATGTGTACACAGGGGGTTAGGACTGTGCTGGGTCTTTTGCCTTGCTCTCAGATGGACTGCATTTTTCCAACCATGCACAGGTGTGACAAATGCAATTTTCTCTTGACTGTAGTATACTGACAAGTACATTAACTGCAGTGACATGTTATTTCACCCCAAACATCTGTCTTCTTTACTTTCTTTTAAACTGAAAGTTTCTCCAAATTTTTTAATACGTTAAAATTTTGCAGATGACGTTCATGATCACGTCTGGCACAGGTCCTTCGGTGAGCAACATGTATTTGGTAATAAGCCTTGTTGGATGTGGGTTGACCGAAGGCCCAAGGAGACATATTGTTAATTTGGTGAAGGCTGATGCAACGTGTTGAGGCATCAGACGTCTCGAATGAATCCCCCGACTGGGTATTTGCTGCAGTTTGTAAAGCTCATTACATGCGCACACATATTCATAGCCTATTATCAGCCAAAGGTCAGCTCATGTGGTTCATGCACTCCTGCACTCTCCTTCCTGTCCCTCTCTTCCTATTTCAAATTTCTGTAGGGCAGAAGTTAATATGTGTGCATAGTAATTGGTATATGAAAGACCTTACCTATGTCCCCGGGTGTGAGAATCTCAACAGGATGGGTCAAACATCCGGTATGTACAGTAACGGCAGTCTGTCATTCAGATTACATGGACCATGGAGCAGGCTGTTATAGATGGCACTGTAATTCCATAGGCTTTCCTCTCTAATATAATGATGTGAGTGAGCGAGCAGCATAATCGGATCAAGGATGATGGACAGGCACTTTCAATGAATCCGTAATTGAGTCGGGGGAACTTGCTTGCTCAATAAAGAAGATGCATTCAGATCAGGAGGAAGTGCTCATGCAAATCGGAGCGACCTGAATAACGATAAAGTCAAAGGTTTTCTCTCACACAGAGAAAGAAAGAGCCTGATGAAAATACAGCCTAATGAAAGACAAATGATTCGTCACTTCATGCTGTGGTCATTGCTCTTTAAAGGGCAGCATGCTGGAGTGAGAGTGTGTTTGGATAGAGACATTTTCTCCTTTTCTCCAACACTGAAGTGCTGATTTTATACTTTTTATATGTTTTTGTTAAAGCTTTAATCATCCATCTGTGTTCTAAAAGGTTTACATTTAACGGTTCACAACAAGCTATGGAATGATATTGAGTCCATTCTTAATCTGTGCTACACATGGTCTAATACAATGTTAAATTGTGTACACCCGATCTGTGTACACCCGATCTTTGACAGGTGCCAGCTTGCCCCTGCTGATGTCCCATACGTTACGGTCTTGCCCATCTCTGTGGAATTATCGTTCCAATATAAATATAAAACACTATTGCAGGTACTCCAGGTCTCTCTTGATCCAGTTGCATCAGTAGCGCTTTTGGTATAATACCTGTCACCGAAACGATGCAGAGGATTGAGGCAGACCTCGTAGGCTTCCTGACTCTATTAGCTAGATGGCTCATATTACGTCATTGGGATTCTCCTTCTCCTCCATGCTATGCAGCTGGGATCAGAGATGTTCTTCATTTCATTTAATTGAAATAGATTAAATGTACTATGCTGGGGTCCATGGATAAGTTTCATAAACCATGCCAACCACTTTTTCACTTTAGCGAAACCCTACAGTTCTAGACCCTACCTCAGTAGGGTAGGGTCAGAGGCGAGGGTGAGAGATATAGCCTCAGATATGTATTTATTTCCTTTTTGTCAGTTCACCTACTTTTTGAATAAACCCCTGAGTTTTTGATCACCCAACACTAACAGTGATATGTTTTGTATTGGAGAGGGCTTAGATACATTTACATTCCTTCTCTACTACTGGTTTCTGTACCGTAAAAGCCATTTCCTCTTATATAAATATCAGACACTTCAATAAAAGTAGTTTGGGGAAAAAAAAAACACATTTAACAGTCTTTCAGAGCTGCACAAAATGTCCAGTTCCAACTTTTTTGAGATTTTGTCTTCTTCAGTATTTGCGCATGTCAGTTGCAATATAATTCATGGCTAATTTATGATTAGATGTAGGCAATTAAAATATAAAGATTAATTGGTGGTGACCAAAGGTAACCTGGGGTCAGTTTGGCTTGAAAGACACTGCTAAGCTCCACATGCATCAAGTCCCTCTCCACTCAGAAATGCATTTATTGTCACTCAACTATGATGTTTGACCTTTGCTGAGCAGAATGATGTACTGTACACGATGTACACACTGTTCCAACATCTACTGAAGTGGTTTTCACAGCACTTGGTGAGCAAGACTTCTTATTTTTTTGTTTTTTACACTACAACCAGTATGCAGCTTCCGTCATGCTGAGCCAGTCTCCACTTCACGGAGGACTTTGAAATGAAAATCATTCGCACATGGTTAGATGCTGGGTTTTTTTTTCAGTAGGGGAGACAAAATTGAAGCAATCTAAAAAATTTGAAAAACCTTATTATGAATACATTATCACTCAAAGCAATTCACATGTGCTGGCCAGATGGCTAAATGGGATTTTAAACTAGTGCCTGCATTGGCACCAAACATTGGATGCAAACTGTGGTATGAAGAAACTGTCTATTATGGACATAATCCTTAGATAATCTGTTCTCAGTCATATGAAAGAATATTGAAGAAGATTAAAATGCGAAACCCCATAACTTAGCATTGTTAACATTAAAATTTATAATGGTACACAGGTTCTCCCTTTTTAGTTGTTGTCTTATATGTAGGGCCAAGAGATGAGGACTCATAAACTTTAGTCAAAAAGTGGTCGGACCACAGGTATCAGTCCTAAACTCAGCAAACAAATCTGATAAGGGAGTAGACAAAATTCAGGTAAACACTAGAAACCATAAGACTAATCACAAAGATCGATTGATACGTTTGTCATGAGAAGCAAAGACAAACTGGCAGAGAATGGCCACAGACCAAATACACAGAAAAAGGACAGCAGGTGGACTGAGGTCAGAGCAAGCAGTCAGGAAGGAGAGACACTTGGCCAGGAGGAAGGAATCTGGACTGACATCAGACGTTGGAGACAGAACACATTAATGGCTGGAGCAGTTCTCACAGCTACAGGAAGTCAGGTCGGTTACAGAAAGTTGGAGATGTTGGAGGACACTGACATGGTTCAAATAAGTCTGACAGTATGTGTCGGCTTGTTTACCATATTCCCCAAACAGCTCGGAGCAGTTAGTGTTGAAATAACAAAGCAAAACTTTCTGCATTGTTCAAACAGCGGGAGATGCGAGATGATATGTGATACGTTTCTGAACAAACATAAAGGGTTGAATGTTTGTTTTGATCACAGCAAAAGCATATGCTTCCGTCATAAAGAGCTAGCAGCCCCCCTTTTCTCTGCCGCAGCATCAAATAAACAGCCGGATTGTGAAAAGGCTTAAGACGAGATAATGGATCTTTCATATTTAGCAAATGCTTTTCCAAAAGTAGTGCGTACCAAATGTCGCAGCCTTCTTCGAAGAAAATGTAATTAAAGTGCCACAGGAGAGGATAAGGGCTTACCATGAGCCTGTTTGTAAACACTTCATTACATTGCTGTCATTCAGCAGCGGGTCTCGGAGGCGGGAACTGTAAAGGCTTCATCGGCTGTATCTGATAATGAGCATACCTCTGGCACGACACAGTGAAGTCGTGATACAAGGGTTTTGTGCATTTTCCTCCAGGTCAGTATAACTACACACGCTTGGGGAACCAGTTTCTGTGATAATTAAGCACAAATAATGTACACTGGTCAGCATCTTTTAGACGTATTGAAGTAATCAGATTACCTCCTTCTGCTGCACGAGGTCTAATTATTCCACTTCCTCTGACATGATTATCTCCAGACTTATTTGTCATGGAGTCAGCTCTGCGCCTGTGGAAGATTAGGGTCAAACTAATTAGTTTGCCAGTCAATGACTTTGGTCCTTCTGTGTATTTGCAGTACATATTACAAAGAATTCTGATTCAGCCTGAAAGCCAAAATCAGGGAAATGAATAGTTTGGACTCTAAATCTCCTTAGAGAAGTTATTAAATGGAGCCAAGCTGCATCATATTGACTGGAATATTCTTTTTTTTATTATTATTATTTTTAAGTCTTTGAAAAGGAGCAATTAAGAAGCAGTATTACCTGAGGTAGCTCACTTTCAGTGGTACCTGAGGTAGCTCACTTTCTTCCTATCTTGCATCCTCAGGGGCATAGAGCTGGTGGAATGCAATCCTCCTCGACCACAGTTTCATGTTTTAAAATTTGTTGGTGGATGTAAATTAATAGAAAGTAGATTCTCCCTGGTGTCCTTCATAAGAACAAGACTGGACATTTGATAAAGCGGGGCGTATATATATATTAAACTTGGTTATGTGTCAGGTAGCTTTTTATGAGAACACTAAAGTCTAACTGAAAGGCTTTGGTCTGTAATGAACCCCACTTTTTCAATTTGAGATTCAATATTATAACTGCTGTGGCACGTCAAAACTATTGGAATGACAGCTGGAGTCAAATGGCTGGAGACAAGAACTACACAGTTTGTTGCAGACTGCTCACATGTTAAGTAGAGCATTTCATCCGTGATATTTACTTTTCAACAGACAACATTTTTTTAAACTTGTTATAATTAGTTGTTTGTCCCAAAGCTCCTGTTTGGAATTAATTAGACCAAAATTACAGAGTTGCTGCGAGTGAGACATGGCTTATCTCATGATGTAGCCTGCAAAAGCTAATTACTGCAAAACACTGAGGAATGCAATACAGGTTTTATTAGTGAAGTTCCGGGCCTAATGAAACGAAAAAATAGGAACCGACGGCTTTTTAGGTGAAAGCAGCCAAGGAAGGTTAAAGGCTTTTGACTGATGTGCAAGTGTCAGACTTACAGCAGCAGATTTAAACCAAATTCTATAACAGATATGACCTGAAAATTGACAGTTAAGATACTAAAGACTGGCAACAGTTGAATTGTTAAAAAGACTTAATTTCCCAGATGGACATAAAAAAGTGGCATCTGTTTACGTGGAATTGAATCGGCTCTTAATAACTGTTTACATATTGTACCGGGCTGAATCATGTATCAAGAGGCACAATAAACAACTGGAGAGAGAGATACTCAACCCCTACTAGTAGCTAACAAAATGCACACTTGTTTGCATGTTTGCGGCCTCCAAAGGATTCATTTAGCTGACAGTGGCCAAAGCTCTCCTGACATCCGACATGTGCTTTCCTTTGTGTTTAGGAGACGCAGAGAGAAGCTCCAGGCCCACCTGAAGGAGAGTCGCAGTTTGAAAAGCTACACTGCCAATTCACATAATGCCCTGGATGCCAAGATGAGGGCCCCCAACACCAACCTGCAAATGCATGAGGTGAGTGATGCTGTTTGTTTTTTTTCGTATTAACTTTCTTTAAAAGTATTTTCTGTGTCTGATGCTCATATATGTGCATATACAAGTCTCAAAAGAAGCATTTCTTATATCATTTCTAAAGACGTTCTATTTACAGCATATAGATCTGATTCTGCTAAGAAAACAAACCCTACCACATTCAGTTACTGCTACTGTGACGATATTGGATGTGGCATTGCTGTGCTTCACTTGTATTGCATCTAATTTAGTGGAGTTGAAAAAGAGAACATTCAGCACATGTTGGAAAACAGAACTGTTCACAAACTTAAGATTTATATGGTAAATGGTAAATGGCCTTGCTTTTATATAGCGCTTTTCTACCTATTGGTACTAAAAGCGCTTTACAGTCATAGACACATCTACCCGTTGGCTCACACAAGCACACACACATTCACACACCAGCTCCACGCACTAGGAGCAACTGGGGGTTCAGTGTCTTGCTCAAGGACACTTCGGCATGTGGCACATTCCGGGGATCGAACCGCTAACCCTCTGGTTCGTGGACAACCCGCTCTACCTACTGAGCCACAAATTATGCTCTTTAATATGTGCAAGTCAATTTTTGCTGGAGTTTTTCAAACCTCTGAGATTGTTCATTTTAGCCTCAGAGTTGGGGAACTGTTACTGACTCAACTTGGGAATGTTTAGTTTTTTTTTTTTTTTAAGTAGCCTGGGGCTTAAGGGGTTAGTTGTTTTTCCAACCAATACCATTACTTGGCATTAACACAAGCCAACAAAGCAACATAAATCTTTATCTGAAGCCAACAGACGTTCAAAATGAGATACCTGGGAGCAGTGTCCCTGAAGGTATTATCTCAGAGCAGACACATACTGCACACACTGTATGTGTCCCCGACCCCTCTGAGAATTATCATTAAATTCATAACCCCTGCACTTTCTGGCTGCATATGAATCAGTATGTATGCCCGTCTCTACCTGGCCACTTGCATCAGTCTCACAGGTCTATGGGAGAGCAGTCGTTCAGTGGTTTGGGAGCTCGCTGCTGGTTGGCAGTGTCATTCATCATCTTCTCAGTGCTCTGGTGTCATCACATGTCTCCCAGTTGTGCGTCTCGGAGTAGCTGCCATGGAAAATGTTACCTTAATTTGAAAGTCACTTGTGGGAGATTGTATGTGTGTACTGGTGCACCAATATGCATAAATTAGCTTTTTTGAATGTGTTTATCACATTAGATGCCAATCTAATGTACACATGTGTGACATGAAGCTTTATTGGATAATTTTTATGTTTTCTCTAGGGATATGGAGCACATGTACTGTGGGCCTATACACAAAGGTCTCTCGATCCATCATAAACACATTAAAAATACACAAGATGGATAAATCACTGAGGGGGAGCAGCACAGGAATCCATATATCCACTGAGAAACCCAGTTCACACGAGGTAGAGATAATTACAATTCATGCAGGCAGTTCATGATACAGCTGACAGATTCTACCTGATTTGTTATTGCAAAAAAATAAACCTAGATTGTTGCCTGGAGAAAAAAATAAATAAATTGCTAAAAGAAAATATGTTCTCTATCACTGACAAAGGAGGAAGATGTGTGACACTGAAATAATGGTGGAAAGAATTAGAAAATCACAGTCTAAGGTTGAACCGCAGAAAAAATGGACGACACGTCTCCACTTCCTCCCACTGGCTAAGCTGACGCGTCTTGCGATTTTGTAGCCAAAGTCTGAGCAGTACTGTGATAGCGGAGCCATGTTATTGATGACTCGTCCATACATCCACCAGATTCACTGACATTTGCATTTAGCTAATACGCCGCTCTGCTCTACCTCCACCAGTTACAAAGAAATGTTGAATTAAAGACTCCACTTATTTACATCCTGTTTTTATAGCGTCAAATAATTAAAACGAAACTTCTCAGAAAAACTGACACTTAAACATGCAACGGCGTTATATTAACTACTTACAATGATGGAAACCATCCTTGAACAACATGTATTTCACGTGTAATATAGTGTTAAGGTTTGGCCTAAGTCCCATCCACTAACATGGAGGAGGTGGAGTTAGGACCTATGCTGCAGCCAATCACCAGAAGGAGCTCTACTTTCTTTGGCTTCACTTTTGAGGTTAATTTTTCTACAGTCTATGGGATCGACATGTCCAGAATACACATTTGACTTTGACACCAAGGACCACAGTTTCCTGTCAACAGCGTTGACATTATATAGGTGGATGAATGTTGAAAGTTTGCTGAAGAGCAGTGTCCATCTTAGCAGTGTCTGACTCCACCAACTCAGTTAATTCAAGAACAGTCAAAGGTGGGGTTTGAGTGGAGCGAATGACACCATGGTAGACAGCAATCGTCTATCACTGAAAGTAGCCACACTCTTAATTATACATAACTTTAATTGATATGAGTAAAACAGAGCAGTTATATAACAATTCCCTGTTACATTTTTCATCATTTGAAATATTAGCTGTTATGTCCATAACAGTTTTTGTACCAGGCTTTCAAGACGTTGATTTCCGGTGTTCAGTTGGACATTTTAACATGGACGTCAATGCTGATTTTGAGTAACTGCACTTTTTGGCATTTAACTTTGACTTCAATTTTCAATTTGCTAGTTTTATACAAAACTATAAATCCATATTAAACAAAAATAGTTGCACATTTTATAAAAATATGCTAAGTTACGCTAACTGGCTAATGTCATCAAAGTGTTTTCTGATTAGAGAAACACATTTTTGTAACTGGCAGACGCAAAGGCACTAACGCGACTTATTTATTTATTCAGTCATTCATTTTTTTTGTTTCTTTCTCTTGTACTGGTCCCTCATGGGGAAATTATTCTCTACATTTAACATATGCATTTGTACACACGAAGGGTAATGAGCACACTTTGAGCATGTTTATATTTTGTTCATTTATGAGGAAACTATACATATTAAGCATATCTGGATATCTGCAGAATCAGTCCCAGCAATCATCTACAGTCATATTCATATATCAAGTGATCCTGTGTAATCCCCGTCTCAAGGTCCACAGTATTCGTGTTTAACATATACTGTAAATCATATGTTTGGCAAATGATCAACTGTAGAAAGCCCAGGTGAAAAGTAAAATAATTTAATGCCCAACATAAATCAACATGTCACAGGGGTAAAACTGCCTGAATGAACTAGGACCGCACAGAGCCTGTCGATTTTAATCTCAAGCCCACAGAATTTAAAGCACAGGGGCATTTTTGCCTGAGGCTCTCTGCTTGAGTTTCAGTTCACAAGGGGTTCATATGTCTAAGATGTAGCTTGGAGACACAACCAACCAGGGCTTGAAAGTAATCTGTAAAATCAGGAGTTGTCTGTGAAGATGGTGTGTCAGGTGTGTCTCCTCGAATTAACCTCAAGCTGAGTGGTCTGTCGAGGACAAACAAACTGGCTTCCCAAACTTAACACCAAGATCAAGGGAACGGCAGCAGTCCAGCCTTCCTCTCAGATTTGGCATAATTACACTGCACAGAATGAGTGCAGAAAAGGAGTCAATATTATTCTCTAAACGTATCATTTACATTTCACACAAATCACTGGAATCGTTCAGCCATTAGAAGTACATCATATTTCATTTCAATTCCCACCTAAATGTCACAGAGAATACCTGCAAACAAATGCAAATAGATTTCTGTGTTTATCAACCCAACAAGAGAGAACCCATAAAAAAACAAATCAGTTATTGATCGACAAGAGTTAAATAACATTATTTGCTGTTACTTTTTGCCTGTGTATCTTCTTATATCACTTTTTTATGAGAAGAATGTTCACTTCCCTTCTTCTGTCAGCTTGGAGCTTTGTCCAAACTTTAAATGGGTCACTGTACTTTAACACTTCCTTTCAGCTTGGTAATATCTTTTCATAACTTTCCAAATCAGTTTAGGTTTTATGTTTTTTTCCTTGACGTTTTAATTCTTTCTAATGGATGTGAATTTGGCTGGCACAGTATTAAGTATAGTGTATATCAAAATGTTCTTGGAGTCGTCCTTTAATCCACCCAACAGCAGTTATTATTTTGGATTTAAGGGTTACAATAGTTCACCATCATACATGCATATTTGTCACTGATTTAGTTTCTTTTAAATATTATTTGCACACACGTTACAAATTGAGCCACTCGTGCTGCAGCTAACATTGCAGACTGTCTCCAAAAGCTGCACTTTAATTATAATTGTTCAATTAAGTGTCACATGTCGCCTCAGGACTGAACCCGTAGCTTAGTTCATCGGTGGCACAGAGGTTAGCCCTGCTGCATTCCAGCGAGAAGATTCAACGTCTGACAGACTTCTGACTCATCCACTTTCTGCATAACGCTCTTGACAGACTTCATTTTATAGTTCTGCCTAATGAGACAAATTTTTATCGCCTAGCCTTGGGAGCAAAAGGTGAAAAACTTTTCACAATAAACAGCAGGAAACACGTCAACGTAAACCTTAGTCTTAAACTTGAAAAATGTGTGTTTTTATCATTTAAGGAATAATGCCAGTCGGACTGTTTCACACCCAGACACACTGAGAAAAGTAGATTAACCGGGGTTAAACTGCTCTCCTGTGTCTGTGCAGCACACGCTCTGCCACGTTACTCCTATTTTAAAATCCTAACACTGGTTATCTGTTGGTTATAGAAATCATTTTAAGACATTGAGTTTCACTGACCTGGTTAGAACATAACTGCATGTGCCTGCACATTGAATAGTCTGTGAAAAGGTTTGAAGGCAAAATGTTGAGACTTCCATGCAACCTTTTCTTTTAATAAAATATAAAAACAAACATTAAGGCACATTCTATGATGTCTGTATCCATCTGGCCAAAACATCTTATCTGTTAAGTCTGGCTGTCCTGATATTGGAGGTCAATCATAGTTTGGAGAGTTTCAGTAATCTATGAAAAGCACTGAGTAATAGCTAATGACGTATCAGTGTGATAAATACATAGAAGACTCGTTTTTGTAGTCTTGTTAGTTTTTGGCAATAAACTCTTCTGACTGTTTTTGTGTCTTGGTTGGTGAGGATTTTCTCCTATATAAGGAACACTTTATTATTATTTTGCATATTTGATTATCTTTTCTTATTATGCCCAGAATAGTAGACTCTGCCAGGATGCAAAAATAATATTGTATGATTTGCACTAAAAAAGATTTCAAATTAATCATTTTGCTTTTATTTGAATAATTGCTCTGTTAACACAGGCTCCCGAATAACAGTTGATTGTTTACTGACTCCCCAAAATGTATCGTTGAGAAAAATAACAAAGCTTGTATTTAGTATATAAATGCTGCTTTTAAACCTTGTGTTTTTTGTACTTATTTATTTTCTACAAGAGTCTTTGGGGAACTTGCATGCAAATGAATTGCATTTGTTTATTTTGTGCCTACGCACCCAGAGTCGCATTGATTTCTGTCTGCAGGCAATCAATTACCAAATATACTGAACACAGAGCAAGAAGCATGGGGTCAATGGAGTTTTAGGAGCATGTACGCACACAAAAGAGTCAAACCCAGCGGGCTGTTTTAGGCTGAATTTCTGCTAGTCATTTAATTTCAGTCCTCACCACACGGCCCTGGTTTGATTTTACCGTGTGCCTCAGCTGGATTCTTAAATTTTTGTTGCATTTAGGGACACATGCTTAGAGATAAACACATGATATGATCGTGTGGGTCATGACAAAGGCAGCAGAACAATCCAGCAGTGGTCGACGATAGAAAATGAACACTTCTGATTATCACTGCAGGGCCCTTTGTTGGAAGTATTTGATTAAGCAGTGAACTAAAGAGCAGCTCTGAGTCAGTCGGTCTTTCTCTATCAATCAGGTTTTACCACCCTATCATGAATTCATCAGCTGTTCCACAGAGTCTGCCTGTCATTGCCATATAATTAAAAGTGCTCTGTCTCTATCATGAACAGGACTGTACTCTGAGCCTGCTCTCCTAAGCGTAGGTCAGAGACTAGAGAGTGTAGAGCTATGTGTGTTTATAATGCTGTAAAGCTGTTATTGATGCCAGCATCTCTGCACAAATCATAAAAATCATCTCCCGTTCTGTCCGGATAGTCTTTCAGTGTTGAAAAACGCATCGCTAGAGGCATATGGTGTGTATTAGTCTCTATCTAAGAGATTAAAACATCCTTTACAGTGCATACACACATACAAACACACACACACATATCCATTAATATAAGCCATTACATGCACCCTTTGCACCACAAATGTCCAGGCTCGGCATGCAGCCACTGTCAAAGAGATGATTACTTTTGCCGCTTGTATCTGCTCACGTTTATGGAGCTAAAGATTTTCTTTGCCTGCAGCTGTGCAAGAAAATATTACATTTATATTGATGACCTCTATAAACAGTCAGTATTGCTGGATGACGCATGCGCTCAGTTCCCAGTTTTTCCTCAGGCAATCTTTCTTAAGCCTAAATCTATTTTCAAGCTGAAACAAAATGGACGCAGAACCACACAGTGTCAGCATTAACAGGATAGAGGCACTTTTCTGTCCTTGAGCTGGTAAGCAGAAGCAGTGCTCCACTATCCTTCTTTCTGTCTCGCTGTAAAAGGTATGGACATTCCTTCAGGTCTGACAATCTATTTCTTCTTAATGGTAAAAAGACTAAGAGCATATCTAAGCTTGAAAGGATCTGTTTCTGTTTCACTAATTGTGGCCTATGTTCTTAGGTCGCATGCCTAATTTTGCACTGTTAAAAGTTTGGATTCATATTTAATCACAGGCTGAGAAATGAACAGCTTGGATGCTTGTGGCGTCAGAACACCAGAGAGTAAAGGAGATGAAAGCTCAGACTGTGATGCAACAGGATGATGTTGGCTTTAAGTCATCATTCCTTGGAATACATCGGATTTCCCTTAAATGAATGTATTCTATTTTAGTTCTTATTTATCATACAAGATTATGCAGTGGAAGATTTGGTATTGCAATCCCATAAAGTTGGTGCACTTGCAAGATTTAGATCAACGCAGCAGAGGCTGAGACGTTCTGATTGGATGACACTAAAAAACATGGGAGCCAGCATTTCTTGTAAAAGTAAAGTAAATGAATTAGAAAAATAACAATACAGAGGGCACTAATGAGTGAAATGGATGCAGATGAGCAGAAAGGTATAGAAGATCAGGTGATGCAATGAGAGGATAAGTGAGGTCGGTAACAGTGGCTTGGTCTGAAACCACAGAATTTTAGAAGCAGGGAAACAGGCAACCAGACCAAATGAAAGTCAAGATGCCAAATTGTGACACAATTTCCATGATGCAAATCAAGGGCAGCTTTTTATCATTCCATTCCACCGCAATAATCATTTTTAAAACTGGAAAGCTCCCTCACCAACCACACAAGATAAGAAAACCTTTATTTATTCCACAGTGGGGAAATTAGCTACAAAAAAATAAGTTTACACCAAGCAGGGGATGGTTTCGATCCATCGACCTCTGGCTTTTAGGCTCAGCATGTTTCAACTGTGCCACTTTGCCAAAAGAACAGCCCAAGTACAGAGAAAACAGAGAAAACTGCCCTTTATGTGTCTGTAATCATTTGCGTGTCTCTTTAATATGAGACATAATTGTGTTTTTTTGGATATTTCTGTCTTATTGTGCTAAATATTGTCCTGCAATGTGTGCTGCCCAGTCAGGATTCATAAAAAAATTTGACCAGTCTTAAATTTGTGAAGATGAAAACCCCTTATTTAAATGCCATTTCATTTCTACTGGGCTTTTCACGATGAAGATTAAGGGGTGTTTTTTTTCTTCGGAGGTGAGGTCAGCATCAAACTTCATGAAAGAAAAAACGTATCTCGGAGATGAACGTTTAAAAATAAAATTCCGAAGTTTTAAGATTTTAGATAACTTTTGAGAAGCTTCTAAAAAGCCTGCTCTCTGGTCTTCTAATTACCTGCTTCAGTTGAGATGGAAGTCTATAAATACTGTACTGTAAATTCAGCTTGCATAAGAAAGTATGTCATAAGTACAAATTAGCTTCCAAATGTCTGAATGGTCACATAACCAAGGCTGCATGTGTGATGCTAATGAGGCTGGTGTCCTGCAGAGGAGTCCTCTTAAGGGATTGTGACAACCTTGTTAGTCAGACATCAAGAAAAAGAAACTTTCTGTAAAGAAAAGACATAAAAAGTACTTTGGAGCCAAAAAATTCACAACAATTAATCACTTGTACCTTAAAAGTCCAGAAGTCGCTGTCTAGACGATGGCGAGATAATGCTGAGGAGAGAAAAACTGTCAGTTCAAGATAGATGCAAAACACAGATAGGCTAGATGCGTAGCAGATAAGAAATCAAACCAGCATCCTTTGCATCTTTAAGGCTTTTAAAGTTTAAAGCCCAAAACACGTTCATGTTGCCCTGTGTTCTTTTAAGGAGTTCACTACAGGTCTTGGCTGCCGTGTGTCTGAGTAAGATTGCCTTGTCAAGCGTATTGTGAAGAGCAAAATCAAAGTACTGCTTTGTTTCATTGCTTGTTAGTTTCTCCAGAGATGGTCCTGAGTGTAAAGGGAGTTAAAAGACAGACCCTGGCATGAGAGACACGAGAAGGAAAGATGGAAGGAGAGGAAACAAAGGAAGGATCAGCGTGGATGAAAAGAAGATTCAACGGGGATAGAAAGCAATAAAGTAGAAGATATACAGCAGTATTATGGGAAAAAATGATTTTCTGAACAAAATGAAGGCCATGTGATAAATCTGAAAGCACTAAGGTGACTTGTTGAGGAGGCCACCATAACCAATCAACTCAAAACAGTATAAGTGGATGTAGAGGAGCATTAAACGATGATCGAAGTTAATTCTCCCTTTCATCCAACAATTTCTTGGCACTGTACGAAGAAACGCAGAGTTTAATTGCACAGATCCTCTAATCAGCTCTGTGATAAATGCAGACTTTGAAAGGGCTCATTAATAATTCATCTCATGGTATTTCTGCCATGTTTGATACAGATGCAAAGCATAAAAGAAATAGGACAGAGAACTTTACTGATATGAAAATAATGTGCATGAATATATCACACTAAGGGCAAGTCACTTTGAACAATTTGAGTGTGTGAAATATATGTCTTCAGCTCATGGGTGAAGTGTGAGCATATGATTGTCTATTAAATGCTGACGTGACTGTATCCATAAGATTATACTAATTTCTGAGGATCTTTTGGCAATGGATATTTTATTCATGCTGTCCCTAAGTAATGTCACTGGGCTATTATCAAGATATCAGTGGAAATTAAATGACATTCAAATGAAGCAGACTTTGTCTTCAAAAACTAGTCAAACATATGTGCCTACTATCCACACTCCCGATTTGTTGGAATTCCTGGTCCGTGGTTCTATTTTGCGACTTCTTTAAAGCAGGCGTCAGAGTGTGAAGCAGTGAGCCACGAGGCTGCATTGTGAGAAACTAGCCGTCACCCTGGCAGTTAACATTAACAGTGGACGCTTTGCTAAATTAGCTGGATCGTTAGGTAGCCGTTTGTCACTGCAATTTGTCAAAGCAGTCGCTACAGATTTAGCAATCACTGGCTCCTGTGACGTCGCCTCCCTTCATTGTTGCTTGAAGAGTTGGGACACAACCAGAAGCCTTTGTAGTCTTGATTTTATCACGCTATCAGCAGCCTCCCACTGTTCTCAACACGGTATAATATACCTCAATCGCTAAAAAGGCCGGAATGCTGTTGAGAAAGGTGAAAGAAGGCATAAATAGATGTAAATTGACTCCGTTTGGACTCTGAAAATCAGCTCCTAGAATCAAGGCAATAGGCTGTCCCCGTCTTGAGGCTCTGTGTGTGAGGATGATGGGGGAGGTTCACAGAGAGATCTTAATATATCCTGCTTAAGGAGGAGGAAAAGTTTCAGTCGAGGTTGAAACTTTATATTTCATGATGTAAAAATATATGTGTGACCATCTGAAGGAGCTAAGTGTTGTTTTGTGTTTTATTCTCAAGTACTGCAAGCGGCCCTCCCAGCCTCGCCAGGGAAGTGTCCGTGAGTCCAGCTTCGCACAGTGCAGCATCACCGCCACGCCACCCAGCAGCACGAGAGGCCCAGCAAAACATCACAGGTATGAAATTTGGTTGCACACGCATGCACGCGTAATGCTAGCCTGGAGATGCAGCTACCCCTCTTCACTGCAGGAAACTGCACATTATACCAACAATGAGCAACTTCACTGTCCTTTCCTGTAATCAGCACGGACTCAGTGAAGAGAGAAATTGAATTATCCATATTACGGTGCAGCCAGAGCTAATTGCTGATTTACTGAAGAATGATAGTAATTATAATTGAAGCTATAAACACGTTAATAAGCATATCTATAACAGCCGTGAACACACAGGAGATGGGACAGAGATAAAATAGGAAGCCCGTGAGCTAGACGTGGAAATCCTGGCAAGCCTTTTCCTCACACTGTGCGTTGAAGTTGGCTGGGTTTTGGCATGTTCATCAGCATCACAATCCAACACACATACACAAGTGCCTTCTTCTGACAGAGTCGGAATTCACATCGTTGCCAAGGCTGGATTTTCTGTTACAATACACATGAGCAAACACAGAGCTGAGCCAAAAAGTGAGGAAGAAGGTCCCACACATAGGGTTTGATTTGTTTTTGTAGTCTTAGTTATATATATCAATAAATAAATTTCAAAACCTTTGCCCCTGTCCCAGGTTTTGTTTTTGCCTGTGTGTGAGAAAGAGTGAAAAGACAGTAATTTGAGATTGAATTTTTTTAACCCTAACCCCAGAGGAAAATCAGTTAAAATGCAAGCATAAAGCTTTTTTTTTTACATCCTTATTCAGCTAAAGGCGTTCACCTGACAGCCTCTCAGCAGCACACCCATGGTTTTCTACCTGTTACTCCAACTCCTGGAGCAGCTGGAGGTTAATCGCTCCTTTTTAAAGAAGATCCAGGCAGTAGTTGAGAGGAGATTTCCCCAGACTAACCAGAAATACGATCAGACAACCCTCCAACCACAAAGTCCACTTCTTTGACCTTTTGGCTAAACTCCTGCAAGACTTTCCTCCCTCCTTTTCTCTCCATTCCATTGTCTCTCTATGAAGAGCAGCAATGTTGATCATAAGATTACTTAGCTGGCAGTCTGTTGCTCTTACCACAAATGACATCCTTAGTGGGTGATCTGGGTTTATTTGTTGCAGTCGCATCAGCTTAGGCAGATATTTGGACACGACTGTCAGGATAGGAGAGAGTACTGGGATAGCACAGTCCAGAACAGCCAGAAAAATCACCAGTTGCCAAGACTAATTCTGTGTTGCAGAAATATCTAATTTGCAGGCCTTTATGGAAACTGTGCCAACACTATTAAGAGATTGACTATATGCTTGCAGTGGTTATGGCTAAAGAGCCTGTTTTTAGACGCAAAGCTATTCCTCAAAACAACAGAGCTTAATACAAATGAGGCCTTGAAGTATTATTTTGGGCAAACATTTTAAACCTATACCTAAAAATATCAGAGCAGGATGACTGGAGGAATTTGCTATTTCTGTAAAACGTATTAACACTCTGGCTCCAAAATCTCTTTGGATAAATTGCATGTAGTGCAGAAGAACTGGTTCATCAAAGCTCCACAAATCAACCGTTTTCTTCAAATATGAGTAAATATCCAGATGTCCTGTTCATGAAACTACTATTCTGCATGTCATGTAAACTTTTTGGGATCTCAGGAACGTCACTTGCATTTTCACAAGAGGAGCTTATGATCACTTGTTATCTGATCACTGTGTGCAAAAACACCCTTTCTGATTATTGAATAGAAAGTTTGGTAAAGCTCTTTGACAGCGGTCACATGTGGATACAAACATATGTTTCTTTAAACTGCTCACCAGACGTCTTTACATCTTTATGGCTCTAAAACAATTGAAAAACAGATCCATAGAAAACCTACTTGATACTGAATAACTGAAGTCTAAGGCCTAATGGAGAGATGTTTAATTCCATGCAATGTGATTTGCATTTGACCTAAATCTGGAGGAAATACCAGTAGCAGCAGCAGCATAGTTAACTGGCTTAAAAACATACCTTTTCTTCCTGAGATGATAGTCATGTGATATGAACCAGGCCAATAACTGGCTAGTTTCGGGCTGTCTGTGATAGCCTGTGTTTCTGCAGCAGGCCTTGTAAAAAGCTTTTCCGCTAATCCAGCTCATTGTGTCGGCGAGGGAGTGCATTGATGAAAGAGATCTTTCTGACTGGTGGTTCACCTTAGAGAGCCAGTGCATGAGAAGAGAAACAGAAGTGACCAGACAAAGACAAGACAAAGTTTAAAGGTCACACAGAAGACTCTATTTTCATCTTATCTAAACATTGAAATATGCATGATTCAAGAGAGACCCAGTCTGTACAAAGGCTTCCTAGCCTTCCAGCTAACAGTAGCTCTTCAGTTTGCCCCTTTTGAATAATGAATACAGACTACTGCCACCGGCTGGTATGAAGAGCTATTTCCTTTAAGGCAGGCAGAACATATAGACCAGCCAGACATTGGCTAAAGTCTTTGTGGTGTGTTCAAGTGCAACAATACATAGTAAGCTTTCATTGCCACTAGTTCTTTGATGTCATTTGGTGTGTCTGTAACTAAACATGACACATATTTTATTTTTCTTTTGGCTTCTTTTCTCTCTCAGAAGTGGATCCTTGTCTCACAGCCCCGACCAGAGAACTCGGGCAGCCCCTTGGTCAGCTCCTCGCCGGACTCCACCCATACCAAGAGGAAGGCTAAACCCAATTGGAGGATCCAAGTATTCAGGCCCCGCCTACCAGCACCTTCAGGAAGTAGATTCATCTGAGAAGGATGCAGAAGCACAAAAAGGGTGAGAATTTACTGAGGGAAGGAAGGAACTGATTACTTATAATTTAAATTTAAAGTATTTCCGAAATAAACCAAATTTGGTCTTAGAAAGTATATATCTAATGTATTTAAATACTGTATTGACATGGATTTACTTATTGTATTTATATATAAAGGATGTTTTAGGTGCAAGTGCAGCTTTAAGATCAAGGGTATTAGGAGGATTTATCTGTCTCTGGTGTTCTTCCTCTGCTGTATCCTCCAAGTGCTGAGTCATTTCAATGGAAACATCTAACTGAAAAATACAAGCCTGCCACAGACAAAGCTTTTGGATTTAATTTCAAGAGTCAATATTTCGAAGCCAATTCAGTGATATATATTTTTAAGCCCTTCTCTGCACTTCTTTTTTTAACCTCCCTTACTTCCCCTCATCCCTCTGTTTTCCCAATCTGCTGTGCAAAGATAAAAACAAGGTCATGTTATGTTGTGGTCTGCGGTACACTAGTATAAGTTCAAAGTAAAAGGTGTGCTGGGTGCTCGAGCTTTTAAGGACAAGATGCAAGATTCTCTCATTTTTGACTTCTTGTCATTCCTGCACTAAATTCTGACTCTCTGTGTTTTAATGTGATGGCTGAGCAGGAGGACCAATAATTAAATCATACTGTTCAAATTCAACTCAGTAGGGTTTACACTCTTTAGACAAAGCCGCATGTGCTTAGCAACCAGAGCAGATGAAGATGATCAGTGCAAATGATTAGCGGCAAGGGTATTCAGTGTGAAAGGAGATGTGCTTTGACCCATTTTATGGTGGATCATGAGTCATTGCTTTACCCACCTGGACTGGCAAGCTTCACTTCAGGCTTTCAGGTCCCAGCGGGCCCAGCTCAGGATTAAGCTCCACATGACCTAAATGCACAGTAGAGAAAGAGAACGAGGAGATGGACACACATCTCAGGGTATGTACCTTCAGTGTTGTGTGTGTGGGGTGAACTCCCCTGCCCCCGAATCTTTATTTAAGCGGGCTCATTTGCCTGAATGTTATACTTTGCCCAAAGAGTGAGTCATGAGATGCGTACTGTTTTCAGGTGGCCCTCTGAAGTGGCCTTAGGGTCAGCATCGGTGTTCTCTGCACAGCCTGCATAAGACCATCACCTATACTGTAAAAAATCATGATGGAATTAAGTGGAATTCATTAAATGAATGCAAATGAAGCTGTAGAGTTGAGTCAGATTATTTAAAGAAACATAACTAAAATTTAAGTAGCCTTCAAATAAAAGAAAATGAATGTTCATTTGTCAGATAATTTTACATTTTCAAAACTCATAAGATGGCTTTAAACTAATTCCTCACCTTCAGTTTAGTCGTTTTAAGGAAGCAGGAGACTTGTGTTTCTTAGATGAACAGCGGCCGGTTAGAAGGGATTCTACTCAGCCCAGTTCTTCCTACATGCTGTGACCAGCTCAGTGTCCTTAGTTCTACTCTGTTCAGCCCAGATGACCCTCTGATAGATTTCAGCGTCCTCCAGTTGGACCAAATTTTCATTCATTTAGCCCAAGTATCCTCTGGTCAATGCAGGCTTCTTCCATGTGATCCAAGTCTCCTCTGCTTAATCAAAGTGTCCTCGTATCTTTCAAAAGGCCCCACTGCTTGACTCATGTCTTCTGACTGCCCCAAGCGTTGGCTTAAATTATACTCTGGTCATACGATCACAACAAGTGTCCTCTTGTCAGCCAGAATGTCACTCAGTTGTTCTCTGGTTTTGCCCGAATGTCTTCTGGTTTCTGTACGTGTCCATGGCCGTCCAAATTGGACTCTTTATTCCCTGTCCATAGATCATCTGTGCACTCCGCTGTACGGTCATATAACAAACACACTCGTGCACAGATGCTACATTAATATCACACACAGTTTTCGACGAACAGCTGAACAGGTCACCCCCCCCTCGCCGAAAAAATAATAATAATACTGCTGGCTCGCTTACTCACGCACACACTTCAATCAGTCACACATATTCAGAGCACACACTCGCACTGACTGAGTCACTGACCTGCACACACTCCATCACTCACTACTCATTCGCTCTCTAAAGTAAGATTTCGCACTGCAGCAGATGGACAGACAGACGACAGCATCCCTTTCCCACAGAATTGTAGCCCACGTTGCCATGGAGACATTTGACCATGACTGCACAGAGACTGAGGGAGAGACATAGAAACAGAGAGACCGGCAGTTTGAATCCGTTATGACACAAATGGAAAGAGTTCAAGAAAATAGTAGCGTAACAAAAAAAAGAAGAAGAAGAAGCAGTGGGGAAGTAAAAGGACGTGATAGAGGAGTGTGCAGATATCATATGACAGTTAGAAAATGCGTTAAAGAAAGGTTGCCTGTTTGAAAAGCCTAGTGTTATCTCAACAAAATGGCTGACAGGGAGACAGAATGTCCTGTGTTGTTACTACTATTTTCAGATAAAGCTGTCTCCAAAATGGCTGACAGGGAAGCTATGTGCATGTTTGTTCTTTCAGACAGTGCTTGCAATATTTTGCAAGCACTGTCTGAAAGACCCCCCCCCCCCTTTCTATGTTCATTTTACAGTTTATGAAATACAGAGCTTTCAGTTAGACAAACACTTCCATGTAAACACTGTATGCGTCCATGTGTAGGCGTTTACACCCACGTGCATGCACAAACGTTACATGTGTTGCTTCTCTCGTACATGTGTCAGTGTTACAAGGTCACTGCTTCACATCACATGGGGATTTTACTGGAACATATCAGCAAACAGATGGGATATATTAGGAAATTATCTTTAGGCTAATGGATTAATGAAAATGATTGTTAACACTTGTACGTGTAATGAGCTCCCGTAAAAGATAAAAGGCCGGTCACTTATCTCACCTCACTTGCACACAATCTCTCTGTAATACCCCTCTAGCTGCTCCCACATCGCTCCAGGGTCTATATTTGAACTGTGCTTCATAGATTTTTGCAATCTGATTGTGTTTCAGCACATCAAAAGAGAGATTTGTCTGTGAATGTTATCTTGGGAATTAGCACCCTCGCATCATCCTCTCTTATCGCTTGCAGGATCCTCTCTGTGGGCCCACTAAATCTCTGCTGTGGTTTTCGGAGACGTTTTCATGTCTCGGAAAAAAAAAACACTGCGGAGATATAACAGGGATGTGATTTCCTTTGAGTCTGAAAAAGCACCTTCTCCGCCCACCCCTATTTTTGCACGCCTTGATGGAGGGCAGAAGTGTGTGTGCGTGTGTGTGTGTGTGTGTGTGTATTACAAGGAAAAGGGTCTCCAAGTTGAATTTTGACATGGCAGTAAAACCTAGCCTTCTCAGAGGATTATGAATTATTGCACAAAGATAATGAGGCTCTGCACCAGATTACAGCTGGATTTAGACACAACGATAACTCTGAAAGGAACGGTCAGTCTTAGAAAGAGGCAGAGAGAGATTACGTCTGGGCTCAGCAAAGCCAGATTGAGACCCAGATATGGAACAGAGACTTGGTGTACAGGACCCGAGTGCACAGACCCAAGTACTTCATATATTTATATATATCCTTGCTAAAGTCATCACAAAATAAAAGATCCTGTAATCATGGTGCACTGCAGCTGTGTTACAAGACGAGACAGGAGTAATGGTTAAAGACGCATTTAATGCATTTAGATGAGCTGATGTAACCAAGTTACTGCCAAGACACCTGGCGTATGAAATGGGGATGAAGGGCTGGAGCAGTCTGTTTCTTGAATTTGATATCTTATGTAACCCCACAGTCTAGGAGATACTGGACAGTTCTACATTCAGTCACAAAGCAGGAAGTAGCACACGTTTGTGAGGGGGAAAGTAAGCGCTTGGGGAGGTTTGTCTCCAGACTTGTAATTACCGTCACAATGTTATTATTTAATCCTATTATATGATCTGAATCGATCATCTTTATTTTTGCCATAAGTGTTTAGTTGCCTGATTTCATGTGTAGTTTCTCTCTCAGCTATCTAATCCAGACATAATTATAACCATACAAAAGAGATGCTATCACTAGCAATAGGAAAAACAACGCAAGCACAACATATTGTTTGAAACGTGCAAAATTGTTCCGGTTCGTTATGAGACCACGGCGGAGCAAATTAGACCCTGGCGGGCTGCTGTAGTATTACCACTGTATGGGAAACACTGTATACGTATATATGTTATACGGTCTATGTAATCTAAACATAAGGAATGATATATTCAGACTGTCTAAACACACAGTAAAGCAAAAACAGATCAAATAAAGCTATCCTGATATTCCCTCTGCAAGTGAAAGCTTTTTGCTACCCCACCTGTCTCAGTGCATATTTTAGTCTAAATGCTCTGACAATTAATACATAATTCAGTGAAGTTTTCCACTTCCTAAGTACCTGGGTAACCTGGTTTCATGTGTACATACTGTAAACATGCAGTCACTGAATGTGGATGAGCATCAGACACAAAATACATAAAGGCATTCTTTTAGTTCAGCTCTAACACACAGGGACAGGATGACTACATGGGCATGAGGATGTACTCACTGTTTTTTATGGATAGTTGGTCTGGAGCCTTTCTGTTGAGAACTGATTATGCTCTACAAGATATTTACCGGTGAAATAACCTTAAAGGATGAACAATTAACAGTGATACAGTAATACCGTAACTGCTTAAGGTCACATACTTCATTGCTGCTTTGGTTGTAGGACTATCCAGATGCATGCAGAGGTTATTTCTTTCTCTGTATCAGCTGAAACACGCCCCATAATGAAATCCCAATGATGTATTACCAGACTCATATACTGATATGAATGGAGTCTGGCTCCACCAGGGAAGGTAGGCCCTACAGTATCTACAATAACTCAAAAATAGGGAGGAATAAATATCTAAGGAGCGAGGAGGAAGAAGTACAGTGAGACAGGTTGTCAGAAAACAACAATCCTCACCAAATACATAAGTCATTAAAATCAATAATGTAAGAGATGAACTCTCTGTTACCTCCTCACTTACATAAAGGAGTGGAGGTTGTAGGAGGTTGTGTGTGTGTGTGTGTGGGCGGCGTGGACGCATATAAAGAGATGAAGGAAGGATGTCAAGCTCATCTTCTTCCCCCTCCACATCCTCGGTTAGCCTGTGAGATGGCAGAGGGCGGAGAGCTGTGCTTCTGTGTAGTCTGTCAGCGTCTCAGTGTGGGAGTCTGAAAAGGCGATCGAGCTCAAATCACAACAGCCACCTAGACACAATGACTTCTCCTCCAAGTGAAGTGGTGAAGTTTTTCTCCAGTTGAATAACCTTTCCTCCCTTTCTTTATTTCTTTCTTTTTGTCTCTGTCTCGTCGGTCTTCGTTCCTTGTTTCCTGTCCTCTCTAGTTTCCAAATGCAGGGAGAGAACCAACGCGATGACTCCAGAGGAGATGCCTTTCTACATATGCAAACTCCTGTTACCACGGAGACGCAGTCGCCATCGCCTTGGAGTGGCCGCTTGGAAGTTCGTTCACACCTGTGCTTTCCGTCTGAGCACAATAATCCCAATCAAATCACCCGGAGCCTGAGGAGACCCGGACGCCATCACAGTCGCTCCCCGCCACCCCCATTTCGCTCCTGCTCTATCCCCATCATTCCATCCGTGCAGTGTCACCATGACAACGAGGTGTCTTGTATGCAAACCGGCGTCATCCCAGCAACCACAGTGATGTCAGTCACCTGCGGAGCCACGCCCTGCAACAAAGAGAGGAGAGAGAAGGTGGCACACGCCACGTTGTTTTCCTCTTCCTGCTCGTCCGCCATTGGCCAGCAGCAAGATGAGGTGGCGCTGCTGCTGGAGGAGGCACAGGAGCAGCTCAGGGCATTGGCTCACAGGAAGCAGGAAGAAGGGGGGGTCATTAGCAGTGGATCAACGGTTGCGCCAGTGGAGGCCAGAGAAACTGTTTGCTTCCTAAACCTTTATGGAGGAAGTGCTGGTGTGCTGAGCTGTAACGGACCCACGCAGACCCAGCTACTCAGCCCCAGCCTATCACACAGAGACCTGGGCCAGACTGGCCAATGAAAGGACAAGATTTAGGACATTCTGTTTGACTGTGTTTGACAGACTCTGGTGTTCTGCATCTGGAAAAAAAAAAAGAAAAATGTAATATCATGGAAAATCTGAAATTGTGCTGATGATATGCATACTGTATGGATCCAAGCATACAAACACTTCTTGAGTGGCCGCCTTTACACCGACCTGACAGTATGGAAAAAGAGAAAAAAATATTTACATGCATTTATTTACAAAACAAGAAAACACTTCTACTTAGACGAAAAGAAACCAAATAGTCTGTCAAATCCATGGTGTTTTTAATTGTAAAAAGAATATATAAATATATATATATATAAATATATATGGATATAAATATATGGAATTCAAAAAGTGACCAAGTACAAAGTTGAAGAACACAGGAATGATGTAACTATTTTTCTTGTTTTGTTTCTTCTCCCTGTTTTGTATTAACAATGTCACCTTTTGGTTCGGGGTCAGTTGTAACTGAAGAAGTTCATTAATGTCACGCCGCACGTCGAATCGATCCAGGGAGTCTGCACGGGATCAAACATGGCCAACGAGAAAAGGAGACTCCACCAATTTTTTCACCCCCCTTGCCTTCTGAAAACTCTTATCCAGCCAAGAATTATAGTGCAGCTCCCTGTGGTAAATAACAACACTTTGAGGATTTATGACACTAAACAAAAAAACTCCCCAGCCGTGTGTGTGTGTGTGTGCGTATGCGTGTCTGTGCTGGGAAGCATCGAGGGAAGAGAGATGAGAGAGAGAAGAAAAAAAACAAGAACCTACTTCCTGTGTTGTGTCTGGGAGGGCACACTGTCAGAGTCAGCCCACATGCTGACTTCACTTTGGCCAGGATTTGAAACCAATCTGGATTATTTTTGTTTTTGTTACAGATTATATTTTCACACATGCACACACACACACACCCACACACACACACACACACTCACTTGTGCATTATCATTTTGTTGGTGGGACGGCTGAATACTGAATGGACAGACATGCGAGGAAGGACGGAGGACTACGGAGCACCGCAGGAGCTAATCGGACATTTTTTGTTCATTCTGTTCTCCATTTGATTAATGAACAATGCTGCTTTCTGGGGCTGACGGGTGGGGGAATGAACCACATGGTTTTGGTATTGAAACAAGAAATAAATGTCTCTATGTCGTATCCTATGAATTGGAAGCTTTTGAATCTCTGTATGAAGTTACAGCCAAATGTTTCTGGTGTCAAAAAGTAACAAAAAAAAAACACACACAAAAAAAATGGGTTGCTATTTTGGTAAAGGTTTTTCAAAATAACAGTTGTTTTAGTTGATTGCTTGAAAGACATTTTGACACCCCTGACAGCAACCTGTCCAAACATGCATGCTGGATAACATCACTCTGGTTTGTGCTGACATTACTCATACTTTGGCCTTTTCAAACATAACAGCTGCAGCAGCTAGAAGAAACCTGGGATCAGCCTTCACAAAGTACTTGACGGTTTCCTGTTTGACCATCTCCCATCTGCCTAGAATGCAGATATGTTTTCAAATGTGGTTTAATTCCACAATTCCAAACTCTATGTCCATAAAAATCGGTCTCTGCTGGTGGGACCAACCTTAAACAGCAGCTCTTACTTTTATCCTGTCACTTTGCAAATGTTTGTTGATGTCATTTTGGAATAAAAATTCTATAAAATGAGAGGGGAATGCTGGCAGAATTTCACCCGTGATTGGTTTCTATTAAAAATGGGCACAAATGGGAGGAAAACAAACTGCGACGTGTGAACGTGGAGGCTTTGGCATCCATTCAAATCCTTTCAGCTGAACTGGATGCTAATATTAAAATGTAAAACTTGGTTAAAAGGATGTTTGCTTTGGAAAACAATCAAGGGAGCTTAATTGTGAACGCGAAGTAAAAGCTTGAACTTTGTGCAAAGAAACCCAACATTCTCAGTTTCACAGTGATTTTATCTCCATCAAACTCATTTACAAAGGGTGGTCGGGGCTTTCATTTTGAGCTTTACTCTCAGATATCACAAACTACAGCTGACTTCAGGATATTTTTGATACAAGAAGTTCACACGGAACACTCAAAGCAGCCCTCTGCAAGCTGCCCCCCTGTTTACAACAAACCATCGCTCTCAGCTAGTATTGCTACCGCTTTGTGTAGTCCACGTGCTTCTTTCCCATATGTGTGATCAATGCTCTACGGTTCAGGAGGGTCTGAGTCAGTAATGCTGCACTCTGGAGTGAGAATTCACACTCTATCAGCCTTATTCAACACACGCAAAGAAAAACCTTTCTTTTCTCTCTTTCAGGGCTTATTTTTTCACACTACCGTTAAACCCTGAGAAGCTGCTTTTCTATATCTAGGAACATCAAGAGTTTAATTTGATACTGACATCCACCCTACAACAACACTGGTGTAGAGGCTGATGTGTGTCCATGCAGAGACCATAGACTGTAAATAAAGATGGACGACGGAACAGCTCCTCTAAAGTGGAGCCAAAGCAAGTAGAGCGCCCCCTGGTGTCTGGCTGCAGTATAGGTCATAAGCTCCACCCCCTCCATGTCAAATAATTTGTTTTTCAAAGATGGTTTCTGTCATTTTAGGTAGTTAATATAATAGTGATGCATACTCAAGTGTACATATTCAGTTAGTTATTTGACACTAGAGAAATAGGATGTGGCATCACTACAAGTTGCCCTGACAACCACTCGGTGAAGTACTCCTGAAGGACTGTGAAAGCTGAAAAAGAAATAGTAAGTGCAGTGTGTAATCCAACACTTCTTTGTAACTGGTGGAGGCAGAGTAGAGCAGAGCACAGTAACAAAAATGCCAGTGAGTCTGGCGGAAGTGTGGGCAGGTCGTCGATAATGTGGCTCCACTCTCAGACCGTACTGCACAGGCTCTGGCACCAAACTCGCAAGATGGTGCCGCCCTTATCCCTGGGAAAATAGTGTCAGTTTGGCCAATGATAGGAAATAGAGATGAGTCCATATTTATATACAGTCTATGGTCTGTACACAGCGCAGTGATTGATCAGTTGTGAGCAGTGTATGAGCTTTAAACAGATAAAAGTCTGCAAGCATTGTCCTTCGTTTCTTATCTGATCCTCATAAGCAGAGCCAGCATATACACACATGCAATAGCCTGATGACAAACAAGCATTTCCATTTCAACAGACACGTCTATAAGAGTTAGGCACCTTGAGAAAACAGCAATTACTTCTGGCATGCAGGTGCTTCGGCACAATGTACATCTGAGCATCAGCAATTATACAACAGAGGAGAGGGAAAAGTAATTTAATGCAGCTGTCTCTGCTTTCCACCCCGAACATCTTTAAATGGTTTTACATGTGCCAGCAACAGAACATTGCTCACTGCATAACTTCACATCCTTCTGGTTTAACATCATAAGAAGCGGCGGAGGAAGAGAAGTGAGGGTGTATATTTGATTAGGAAAACCTGACGGGCTTCGCTTTTTATTACTCGCAGATTTAGAGAGCATATCTGCCTTTCTTCATTATAGTGAACATTTTATTTAATGAGATGTGTGTGTGTGTGGGGGGGGGGTGTATGTGTGCAAACGGAAGAATTATGATTTTAAGAAAGCAAACGCTCTAGTTTAACTGTTTGACTGCCAAACCTGCCAGACGGCCTTGTTACATCTCAAAGCACCGAGATCTGTTCTGACTTATCGCTGGGAACAACAAATGTGTGTGCAGATGAAAATAGTTTGAGGAAATTAATAATGCAACATGTCTGAATAGAAATTAGACTTTAACTGTGATCTACTGCAAAAGACATTCTGCAGTTTCAGCTCTTTGTTCTCTAATGGATGAACTTTTTCAGCCTATTTTCTTCCATTCATTGCAAACTTTACTCAATCAGTCGTCTTGCAGCTGGAGGATAACAATGGGTGATGGGTTCTGGGTGAAAATTCTGTCAAATTCTGGTGTAGATTAGCAAACATGGAAAGCGATGTACAACAGAGCATCTGCTGTGTGTGTGCCCACATCCATTCAGGCTCCTCTAGCGATGTATTCTCTGTGCAGGTATGCAGTTTTGCCGTTTCTAATGCGGTTCCAACTTGTGACTGCCTGCACACTCTCTGCTACCTTTATTCCTGAACCAAAGCACAGATTTCTGGCCCACACTGCAGTTTAGCTGCTTCAGCTGTAGCCAGTCAGACGGCAAAAAGTCAGGTAGTTAAGACCATCAGTACAGTGTCTGTTTTTGTGTGTGTTTGTGTGTGAGACTGATGGCAGAGAATAGAGGTTAGACCATCAGGCCAGAGAGATAAGAGCTATAGTTTGATCCTCCAAAAGCGCTGGACTGGCAGGCCAGGCAAACCCAGCAGACCTCATCTGAACTGCACGCCGGTGGAGCCCAGATACTGTGAGCGTTTGTGTGCGTGTGTGCGCAGCCACTGCTTGTGTGTCGACATCTCTTTCTTTACCGCCTGCCGTCGCGTGCCCCTCCTGTCTTCGCACAAGCGCCCGCAGCCTGGACCGCCACACATCTAGATAACGAGCGCGCTGAAATACAAAGCGATGATGCTTTCGCTCTCAAAGGTGGTTTGAACGGGATCAAGTCAGAGATATGTGGAGGGAGCAAGAAACGGAGAAATATGGAGGCGATGGAAAAGGTGTCAGCGTGGCTGTAATTCAGGATATTTCCATTTTAAAAAGCAGGATTCTGGAGTGTGACAGAGAAGATAACCCTTGTTAGAGATACTGTGCCCTTGGGTGGGAATCTTTACACCAAAGTGTGTGTGTGTATGTGTGTGTGCGTGGGTGTATGCTGGTATGTGTTTGTTGATTTGTTCTTGTCCTCCAGAGCTGGACTGTCCCCATCTTCTTTAGCATAATGTCCCAAAACCTGTCTGCCAGTCTTTATCTTTTTGCATTTTCTGTAATAAATTCTGAGTCAGTGCAAAGTGAAAAAAGAAACATCTAAACATATCTGAAAAAAATAACCTGATTCCAGCACCCAGAAATGTGCACAGAGAGCTCAGATTAATCTGTCATTCAACACAGACTGCGCTGTATCTCGCTCTAATTTTCTGGCGCCAGGACCAGCCAGGAGCAAATCCATTTGCGTCTGCAGATCCACTAATCTTCACACGGCTCCAGGAGCACAGCAGCCTGTAATGAGCAGTTACAGGGCAGATACAGTAGGCCACGCGGGCGTAACGCTTGAACGAGAGCACGCGTGCGGGCCCCGTAACTATGACATCCCAACGTGTGGCGTGAGGAAACGCGTGTCAAGTGGGTCGGCGTGTTCCCTCTCAACCTTTCATGTGAAATGCAGGAGCTTTTATTCCTTTTCCATTTCTTTCCTTTGTTTGAGCAGAAATGTTCATCTGAAAAGCTCACATTTTAAAAAATCTTTAGCAAAGCTTTGCATGAAAAACACTGCACCCCTCAAGCAGTGAACATTGTTTCCTCTCGGCAAGGACAGGCATTTTGTGATACAGGAGCTGCAGGCTAACTACAGGATCTCATTTATTATCTCAGAGGTTGCATTAGTAATTATACAGTGAAAACAACAGGACCAGTTATGATCAGTTATTCCTAAAACAAATCAGTCAAAATTGACAAGAAAGTAGGTGTACATTTTCTTGAAGAAAAGCAAATTGCCAAATTGATATATAGATTATTCTTTATTATTGTTTTCTGAATATTCATGAGTATTGTGCACATCTCAAAGAAATATCTACATGCACAGGACCACAGGACTCCATGTTAGTGTATACCTCAGGTCAGCTTTACAGGGAGTTTGTGAGCTAGTCACGAAATTTGATTGATTTGATTTGCGTCCTTGGATGTGAATTCTCTAATCGTTCACGTCTGCACCAAATTAATAATGAATGTTATTCATTATTTTCATTAAAAACAAACAAACAAAAAAAAGAAAAAAGAAAAAATGAAATAACAAAATTGTGTCTGCTTCACAAACGGCCATGAGACTGTGTTGTACACGTTTCCTGCAGGTCAGTCTTTGTCACGGTTACAGAGTTCACCTCTTTCAAACAGCAACAGAGCTACATGAACTGATCACTGCATTCAGTAATCTTGTTTACAGGTCTGTATCATGACTGGCTCGCTGGTGTTTTTTATAGACACTTGTCTTAAATAAAGCACATTTGGTAATGGTCCTCTTAAAAATGTGAATTCGTGTGTGAGAGAGAGAGAGCTTGTGTGGAAGGCCACGTGTGCGTGTGCGACACATCAGACTGTAATGTAAATGTATAAAGTACAAAAGCATCAGGGGGTGACTTCAAAAAAAATTAAAGAGCTGTTTGCATCTTGACAAACAGTTATTTGATGGTCAAAAGTTCTATATTTTTTTCTGTTCAATTCATTTTTTTATTGTCTCTTTTTTTCAATAAAGATGAGTCTTCAGTGTCACACGTGTCCCTCCTCTTTACTTTCAGTGTGCATGTGCATTTTGTTTCCTGATCAAATTACTATAATATATGATATTATATGAACAAATATTACTGACACAATATTAAGTCGGGTAGCTGAGATTATTGGTGCAACGCTGCTATGGGAAATCAAGCATTTGCAGCTGCAGGATGTGAATCAAGCCACATCCCTATCCATTTTTCCACCACTTATCCACAAGCAGGCTGGGATGACAGCAGGCTGAGGAGGGTTGCCCAGATGTTCATTTCCCCAGCCACATCGTGCAGCTTTTCCTGGAGGGCCAAATGCATTTCCTGCTGAGGTGGAATATGCACTTCCTCAGACATGTTCTGAATCTATCCTGGGTGTTTTCCTATCTCCAGAGGGAGTTATCCAGGAAGCATCCAGATCACATGCCTGAACTGCTGGATCTCACCGAGCTCTCTTCAGTTAAAAGCAGCAGCAATTTCATTTCATTTAAATGTGTGGAAGTCTTATATTATTAATGACATTTTGGAAAGTGAATTAAATGTCCAAACACTGTTGAGCCAACAGCTCTGTCTCTTCTCGATGTACAGCCACAAGAGCATAGTCTCTCTGAAAATGAGATCTGCACACTGTACAAAAAAATAATAGAAAGCCTTTATTGCTGTTTACCACCTTGTGCTGGATATATTGCCTCCTTGCACAAGGCGGTGAGGTGCAGTGGAAATGTTTTGAGGAGGATCTTTTTGTTCCTCAACAATGTGTGGATCTGATTTGATGCCAGGAATAAGCTACGTAGAGCGGAGTTCAAGTCTGAGGACAGTGAAGGAAAGTTTGACTGTAAACATCCTCACTCAGGAAGAAAGACCCCAAGATACTGACACTCCAGTTTGGGAAAACTTTTGGATAATTACTTTCAGTATACATTTTTTAAGGGCATCAGAAGTCTGAAGATTTATCCAAAGAAAGCTGTGCTCGTCTGCGAGTTGCTGCTTTGGGAAATGATTTAAAACATGGGGACTGAGGTGATTATTAATTAATATTTACCGAAAACATGCACTGAGGCAAATATTCATTTAAATTAGAGATGGTTCTTCTGTTGGAACTGAAGTGATAAATGAGCCAAACCTTTCTTTATCACTATTTTGTCTGAATTAATCAGGAGTGGACTTAGCATGGTTTACCAACACTGTGCTCAAACAGAATCACTGTGCTTATGAGCCAGATAAGAAAAAGTTAGATTTCTTCTTTAAGCTTTATCTATCTTATTACGTCTGTAAAGATGTAATAAGATAGATCTGTTCATTTTAATCAGTCCATTTTAAATAGCGTCAGTTCATCATGCTATTTTTATGCTCATATATCCAGTGTGTCCACAACGTAGCAAAATAAATGGAGCTTAGCCAGAGTTTAATCAGGAGCACCACTTTATTATTGCTCCGTTTCTTCATTCATTATGCCGTCGATGTCACACCGTTCGGCTTCCTTCTGTTCTCTTTAAAATTTCAAATTCAAGAGGCGACTTGCTTCTGGTTCATATCACCCAGTCAGCTAACCCTTGAAGTCCTTCTCTCTTTACCAAATGAGAGCAAATGAATAATCACTACCCCTTCATTGGTCCAGTTATACCGCGCCTGCCTTCCTTCACCTGCTGCTGCAGACACTAACAGGCAGTTACCACCACCCCCTGCTCCTGCAGCAACCGGTCTTGAAACACAAACACAACAGTGATGTTGAACATGATTGCTATATACTCATAGTTGTGTTATACCATAGTATGGTTTAAAGCTAACCAGTGACCTATGGCACTTTCCTTCTGCTGGCATTCACCCTAAATCTGGCTCCTTACATTCCACTATATTACATATATATTGACACATTATAGAAACATGCTGTGTGCCATGTTAAATTCAAAATGAGATTAGGTTAGATGTTGATGCTCCTGAGGCACACTCAGAGACTCAGAACTCAAAGACTTTGAGCTCCGAGTCTCTTGAGGGATGAGCTTGGTGGATTGAAATTGAAAGAGATCTTGTCAGACTGATTGCAGATGTATTTGGACTCGTTTTAATAAAACACGAGGAGGAGATGTGAGCGGGCCAAATGAGAAGCCATGTCAGCCGATCGGGAATCATCGAGAAGTGGCATCTTCTGCTGACAAATCCAACAATGCAAGGTGGATTTTGTCAAATTGCTGCTCAATATTGGTTGTCTTTAGGGAATGAGGTCAGGATCTTTGAGAAAGTTTAAGCAAAGTTTTCCTGTTGTCTAAGCTTAACACTGGAAGTTGTTGTTTACATCCGAAAGTCTCTCCTGACTGAAACATTACAGCAAATGTGTGGAAACGTGTGGTAGACACGTTAAGCTCAAGGCTGTGATATAGCTACCGAGCTGAAGGGTCAGCTGTTGGCCAGTGTTGGGCCACAGTGTTTTCAGATACAGCTGATGGTTTTTAGGCCAATAGTTGTTCAAAAAACCCCAAAATGCATACAAAATCACCCACAATATTAGATCAATAGCTTAGCAGACAAAAGCAATAGAGTCAAAGCCATCTGATGATGTCTTGGAGGCCACTGATGGACCTATGGAGTGCCTCTCGTTTCTTTAGAAGACGTCAGCTCTAACAACACACCTTCTTCTTTGCACCAGCAGAGCACTGAATGCACTCATAAACGCACACACACGGTCTTGGTAGGAACAAATGCACAATGGCTTTATTAAAATGCATTAAAAAGTAATTTGGAAAAAAAACACTAAAATTATCCCTGCAAAATAAAAACTGTTGGTGGCGTGAATCTGCCAACACAACAATCTGGCAGCACTCGTTGGTCGTTGGCCACTGGTGAGCCCTAGTTGTGGCAGTGTCTCCCGCGGACCCCTGCTTTCAGCTTTTCCGTCGACTCTTGGGAAACCAGAGCATGAGATGAGAAACAGAAGTGACAGAAGTAAACGAAATGACAAAGTTCATGGGGCACGCACAGAAGGCTCTTCTCATTCTTCATCTTCATCTCATCTGCACATTCAAATGCAACAACGTGATCATCTAGAATGAACAATGTTTAGAATAGAATGTACTGGTTGTAGCTCTTCCTTCTTAGCATTCCTAGCTAATAGTAGCTCTTCCTGTTTCCCCTTTTGAATGACAAAGACAGAGTACTGCCACCTGCTGGTATGGAGAAGTATTTCCTTTCACACAGCCCAGCTGGCTAACACCTATAGTCTTTGTGGTGTGTTCAGGTGCTTTTTTGTCAAGTTTTACAAACTGCAGCTTTATACTTTTCTCTGACAAGCTGTCTTTTCATTATTTTTTTACATGTCATCTTTTAAGTGTGATCTCCAAGTATATCATGTACAGTTACAAAGAATAATTGACAACATCTGGGTTTATCTTTCAAGCAGCACCCAACTGTAAAACAGAAAAAGAGAAAATGCTGTTATGTTACTGCTACAAATGAGGAAATGCCCACAGGGAAAACTGCAGACTGACTGCTGAAGATGATGGAGTCCCTGAAACAACAGAAAGTGACCTAACAGCAAGGTGCGAACTGAACCATTTGAGACCGGGGTTTGTGGTAACAAATCACTGTTCAGGATATTAAGTCGAATTCCAGGGTCTATGGTGTAAAATGGCGCCCTGAGACTGAGAGTGTTAGAACAGCAGCAGCAGCAAGAAAGAGAAAGATGTCTCAGCGCCAGTGCAGTGCGGTGCTTCAAAACAAGACTCAAAAAAAGTTGTGTTTATTATTAATAAAATATAGGCACTGACAGGAAAAAAAACTTGAAATAAATAAGTTTGGTCTGTGATTGCTGGAGGCAAATCCGATTGCTTTTCAAATTTTTTGGGGGAGATTTTAGATCAACATGTTCAAAACTAGACGAATCAGAAGCCAAGTGCCGATTAATGATTGATTACACACTTTGACCATCTGTTCCAGTGAGCTGTTTTTTGGTATTTAATTGGAATAACATCCAGAGGGCAAGATGGCATTTTATTGGAGATACAGTTTTCTTTCAGAAGAGCAGATTCTTCAAAACAGCCAGGGCAGAGCATGACAGTTAGCAGGGGAAATCTACAGTAAACTGAGATATTCTCCACCTAGTTGACTTTTTTCATTTTATAGACAAGAAGAATGACTAAATGCAGCCTGATAGACACTAGATTTCTACTGTGAGCACAGCGGAACATTGAAACATTTTACTGAAGCCAATTAAAGTCTGCAGGGACTCTAAACAACCACAAGTCACTCAAAAGCTCCACTTCCCTCTGAATTAAATATAGAAGAAATCAATTCCCGGAGCATCATGTTTCCACATGGTTTCTTTGAAGGCCATTTGCTATGTGGCTACACACAAGAGGCAGTGGTCCTCCTCCCTATTATTCTCCTGTGATAATTAAAAGTAGGTTAAACCATTCTCATCCAGTAAACTGCAGGTCACAAAGAAGCAGACAATTATAAATTGAAAAAGAAGCACTGTTATCTGGTGAGGCCTAGGAGCCACGTTTAAATTGGCAACACTTTCTAAAGATGGAGGGACTTCCAAGAGTTAAAACCCTGAAGATGGACGGGGAGGTTGTTCTGTGTCTGCATATGTGGGTAACATTAGTTTTGTTTGTTTTATAGAGCCAGCAGACCTGATTGCCTTCCCCCTTCCCGGCGTGGTGAAGTTTTTTTTTTTAGCTTTTTTGTGTGTGTGAAATGATTTTTGAAGCATTTGACTCGAACCTGAATTGAATTAGATTCATATTTTTGAGTGATATACGAACATGTGCAAAACAAATTATTATTCAACAATTTATTTTTAATACAAAACAACAAAATTAACAGAAACCTGTCCTGCTTAACTTAAAACTGTATAAATTAATATAAAACAATAGAAAGCAGAACATTCCTCTTGTAAAAGCGCAATAAGAATGGTTCAAGCAGAAAGTGTGAGGAAAAGTTGTTTGCTTTGTTGTCTTCCGGTATCTTCTTAACGGTACCTCGATCGACCAATGAGATGAGCGGGATTCCCGCTGTCAGCTCATTGGTCACAGAGCAGGAGACGGCCTGGGAATAAAGGTTAGATTATGCTTCCGCGTAGTGATCACGCAATGGTCACGCAATGGCCACGCAGTTGCTCGGACGCAGTCGTGAGACCGTGATGGTTCTGCGTGGGGTTTACGTGTCGAAATGCATGCCACACCGGTAGAGGGCACTATGGTTTTTTGTGACCGACCGACCGAGACTCTTGTGACTATCTCGCCTCGTTATTTACCTTCCGGCTTTTGCCGTAGTCACAGTGAACGATGGACACAGAGACAGAGAGACTGGCGTTGGAGCTCCAAATTATTCAAGCAGAGGAAGAAATACTTCTATTGCAAATTAGGGCACGACAAAGGAGACAATTATGTTTATGAGTGGAAACCGGAAAAGCGGTCTCCAGCGGATGTAGTTAGCGGACCAATCACAGCCAATGCCGCTGCGTTGCTGCTGCGTTGCTGTTGCGTCGCCTCGACGCGCGTCGAGGATTTTTGGGAGGTGCACGTCTGGCCCTTGCGTAGGACGCACGGGGGTCCGCAAGGACGCAATAAGCCTGGATTATGCTTCCGCGTAGTGATCACGCAATGGTCACGCAATGGCCACGCAGTTGCTTGGACGCAGTCGTGAGACCGTGATGGTTCTGCGTGGGGTTTACGTGTCGAAATGCAATTCAATGCCACACCGGTAGAGGTGCGCTATGATTTTTTGTGACCGACCGACTGATACTCTTGTGACGTATCTCGCCTCGTATAGTTATTTACCTTCCGGCTTTTGTCGTAGTCACAGTGAACGATGGACACCGAGACAGAGAGACTGGCGTTAGAACTCCAAATTATTCAAGCAGAGGAAGAAATACTTCTATTGCAAATTAGGGCACGATGGAAACGATGAGTGGAAACCGGAAAAGCGGTCTCCAGCGGATGTAGTTAGCGGACCAATCACAGCCAATGCCGCTGCGTTGCTGCTGCGTTGCTGCTGCGTTGCTGTTGCGTCGCCTCGACGCGCGTCGAGGATTTTTGGGAGGTGCACGTCTGGCCCTTGCGTAGGACGTACGGGGGTCCGCAAGGACGTAATAGGTCCGTACGCCCCCTCGCGCTGTGTCAACACGGAAGCATAACTTGGGCTATAGGTCCGTAATAGGTCCGTACGCACGGACGCGCTGTGTCAACGCGGAAGCATAATTTCGGCTTAAGTTTACCTTAAATTTTCACATAAAGCGCCCACAAAGCACACATTCATTCATTCCATTGACATTTTACACGCTATTTTTGATTCTAACGCAAGCCTATCATATGGGAAATCTGGGCATGTGCCCAGGGGCCCTTGGGCAGAAAAGGGCCCTTCACAATCCGAGTTTTTGTTTTTTTTTCTCCCCGAGGTTTAAACGTGACTTGCCCCTTGTGCTTGATTAGTACCCAATCAGGAGATAAAAATAGTTGTTTACAAAAATTCAGTCTCCCGATTGCCTGTTTTATTTGTCAGTTTGTTGACTGGACAGTAATGATTGGCAGCAGGCTGCAATGCACTGATTGGCGAGTGGTAAAGGTGGGCGGGCATAGAGCGGGTGGTACGTCTTGCTGGTTCAAGATCAGTTAAAGTGTGCGCGGAAGATGGATAGCGGTATTGACGGAAACCAAAAGCCCAGCGGGGCTGCAAAAAAAAAGTAGAAACTAGGAAAGGAGGAGAAAGAAGCGGCTGCATTAAAAAATGCCCCGTTAATAAGTAGCTTTTTCAAAAAAGCGAGAAATGAAGAGGAGGAGGATGTCGAGCTAGACAACGTTAGCTCGCCCTGCTCTAGCAGCGATGCTCAGCCTCAGCTAGCAGCAGCTAACGTTAGCGGGGAGGCGGAAAAAGAGAGAATTGACGCCGGTCAGCAAACTGAACAAGGTAACGCGACCTCCTGTGAAGGAGAGAGGACGTTTTCACGACTGAAACGAAAAAAAAAAAATTAACTCAGGACAACCTTGGGTCAGAAGAGACTCTCTTCACTGTCTTTGATGGTTATTGAGTCTGAGCTGGTGAGGGAGCTGGACTTTGAGGACTTGATCTGCAACTTCGCAAAGAAAAAGACACGAAAAAAGAACTTCTGAAGGTAAGAGCTATTATGCTGTCCGTGAAATGAGTAGTATAACTTGATGTGATTGTGTGACCTGATGGTAAATGGTAAATGGCCTTGCTTTTATATAGCGCTTTTCTACCTATTGGTACTCAAAGCGCTTTACAGTCAGAGACACATCTACCCATTCGCTCACACAAGCACGCACACAATCACACACCAGTGCCACGCACTGGGAGCAACTGGGGGTTCAGTGTCTTGCTCAAGGACACTTCGACATGTGGCACATTCCGGGGATCGAACCGCTAACCCTCTGGTTCGTGGACAACCCGCTCTACCTACTGAGCCACAGTCGCCCCTGATAATGTAGGCTGATTGTTTTCAATGAACACTATATTTGATTCATTCTATCATTGTCTTATTGTTTGTGATGGAGATGGCTGGAGCTTTATTGAACTGGTCAGGCATACTTGCTCCTTGCTCAGTTGGATTAGTTTCATCTTTTGACCAATAGATGTGTGATTTGACATGTCAGATTGTCTGGTTCAAATAATTAAGGTGGGCTCTAATGACCAGGGTGTGTAGCATTTTGCGTGTGTGTCTGTCTGATGTAAGTCTGTCTGGTGGGGCAGCAACTCTACTACTTTGGAGGGTGTGGGTGTTTAGGAGGGGAGGGGGCCCATGAACTTCAGTGCGCAGAGGCCCCTGGGGGTACTGATCCGGCCCTGTCAATATGGATAGTGGTCATGATTGAAGAATAGCCTACTTGACTCTTTATACGTCAGCGTGTTTGCAACAAAAGTGACAACTGGTTGCTGTCAAATCATTTAGTTTTATGTGGAGAATAGAGTCGGAATCTTTTGATCAGGAGAATTTTAATCAGGTTGTGCAGGTAAACAGTCATTTCTGGATCCGCTCTGGGAAAACGTCTCTTCTTCTCTGCATATTAGCTTTCACCCAGCAACACCTTTGAATTTTGGTGGTCAAAGAACTTATATAGCGTATAAGGTAGGTCTGCTTTTGTTTGGCTGATATGGCTTACTCCCCTTTTAAATAATTATTTTGCAATCTTTTTTTTTTTTTACTTTAATTACTCATTATGGTGGCATACCCAGAGTTAAAAAGAAATTGTACCCTGATGTGGTTGTGTACACTTAGATAATGATCACAGATGTTCTCTAAGTCTAAATAAACTCTTCCATGGTAGGCTGACTTCATTTATCAGACTGTGGTTGTAAAGTTGTGATCTGTTTTCTGTCAGTTAAATGTGCTGCTGTGAAGTCTCTGCATTCTCTCGTTGCTGATATTGTGAATATTGTTAGTCTGACTGAGGCGACCCAGAACACTACATTCTTTGTAATGCTGATATTGTTGGAGGGCTAAATAGAACCCTAGCTCAACCTCAAACGCCTCGAAAAACCAAAGAAAGTGCAAAGAGAAAATTGTGTTAATCCTTCAACAGCTTTTCACAGGCCAACACTTAAAGACTGTACCGCTCTCTCCCCCGGTGTGTAAACGTATTGAGGACGCCAGCGTTGAGCTTTGCTGGAAAACTAAAAGCAGCTACCGAAATAAGAAAAACCTAAAGAAGAAAGCGTTAGAGTTAAGACATGTGGGTCTATATTTAGTTGCAGCTGTGAAAGCCTCAAAGGCTCAAGATGCAGATGCCTTGTTGGTGCACCGGGATTAGAAATGTAGAATAATGGAAAAACTCCAAGGCCATGCAGTACATGGGACGCCGAAAAGCTCATGTGTTCACAGCACCTTTATCCTAATTGCAGGAAATTAGCTTTGTGGTGGTACTCACCTATTGATAGCTTCATCTCTGCCTTAATCGTTGGGTCGATTTCTTAAAGTGGGTCTATTTATAGGCTAATGACATTCAGAGACAATCACAGTTTATTTGTTGTGATAACTCACATGCAACAGCCTTGTGGTTAAGAATGATAGCTATGCAGATGTAGGAATGCTATATGGTGTTATATACTGTAGTGCTCGAGATGCGTTCTGATGGATTTGAAAGTATTAAAAGAGGTTAAAGCATGTAAAAGGGTTTCTGGATGTCACGTTTTGAAATCTGAGACATCTGGGGGGATGATGAAATGGTATCTCCAGTTCATATTATGTATTATTAACAGGTTGAGTAGACCTACAAATGGCAGAAAATATAAAATTTTAAAGACATTTTAAAAGACAACCGTAATATAGCTAACAAAAACACGCCTACGTGCTCAGGGGTACATTCAAATCCATACGACTTCACAGACATTAACATCTTCGGCATGACATTAAAGTACACCCATGGCTCCCCCAGAGCGGCAGACACTCTCATTCAACAAATTTAGCTTACTCACTCGCAGTATTTACTATAAAACATTAACTTTGTAATTAGGCCGCAGCTGTCTTGCAAATGTGCAGTAGAGAAGAGGAAGTGGGAACATACATCGCAGTGAATCTTCAACATGTGCTGCGGTGGAAATATCAATGTGAGCATCAATCTAAACGCACGGCAGCTGCACAGCGCAATACAATACCTTTCAGACCGTGGTGGCTCCCAGGACTAGTGGCGTTGAATTACAGCATTGATTTGCGGAGATGTAGCAGGTGTGAAGTAGTATGCAAATGCAAACTCACTTCTAGTAAAAACAAAAGCTAATAAGAAACTATTTTCCTCAAATTCACATAGACAAAGGGTATAAACATCTGATCATAAGTGGACAGTTCTAAATATAATTGTGAACACAACCCAATGCACTGAGATCTGATCACTCAGACCACATTCAGAGTATGATCTTTCAGACTTCTTTTGATTAAAGCCAGACACCCCCGTGCATACACCACACAAACGTTGGCTAAATGTTGCTTGAATGTAAACATTTTTGCCATTTTTTGTCATGTCATGTGGAAAATGACAGAAGAATATCTGATGATTGCGTAACAGCCTGCAAGTTCGTGTGTTGTAACACCATGCCAGATCATACTGATTTGGAGTTTGTTCGGACCTTGTATTGTGGAAAACAAACAGCACTTAGTGTCATGGTTTGGAATCTGGAGTATTTTCTGTGTTTGTTGACTTGTTTTACTTCCTGTGTTTATCCCCCTTTGATTGTTGGATTGGTCTCGTCATCCCGCTGCCCATGTATACTGTATATAGCCCAGCCATTCCCTTTATTCTCTGTTAAGTTGTCTGCCATGTCCTGCACTTGTGCTTCCTTGTGTTCCAGTGTTTTCCTTTTCCTTTCGTAAGTTTTCATTAAATCTGTTTTTCTTCCTACTCCTACCTCATCATTGTGTCCTGCATTTGGGTCCCAGCGCTCCAAACCCCTGACACTTAGTGAAGATCTCCTAATCTCTGTGTGCTTTGTGAGACTAAATGTGAAATGTACTTGGATTCTCAACACTAGATGGATTTTCTGTGTTTCCTCAAACTGCCTGGTGAGGTTCCCAAATTAATTACAGTTTCAAAAAGTTGCAGCTTCAAGGTACAACAGTGTCAGCACTGGCACCACATTCTTCTAGCAGCATGAACACAAATATGTGTCGGGCCTGCCAAGTTGTCTGTCTTCTTCTGCATCATGCCGTCAGTCGTTTTTTGGCTCCAGTCAACACGACAGTTTTAGGAAAGGATGACTGCAGCAGAGTTTGACTCAGTTCAGAGTCAATGTTTCCAAAGATGCATGGCTTTGAAAGGGAGTGCTTAAAGTCATCACAAAACCAAAAGCTGCAAAGTGGTTGAGAGACAACACACAGGCGATGTCATGGATGATGGACAAAAGCACTGTTAGTGTTGTCAATTCATTTATTGGGACAGTACTTTTCTCCTAATGAACAAATCTATAAATTATAAACAAACTGAATTATTTAATGTAAGTCATAGAAATATTAGTGCAGAGTTTTCTAGTCATGTCTTTGTGTTTGTGGGTGCAAACTACCCATGCAGAGATGAGTAAAAGAGAGATTTTTCTGTCAAAGAAATTATTGTTGCTGACCAAATATGTGTTTATTATGATGCAGAGCACATAACTGAGATCTGATCACAAGTGGCCATTCGAGCTGCATGTAGAAAGGTAATTCTAATGCCAGATGTGAATGGACGTACTTCTGCTGTTAACAAGGCCTGAGACAGAGAACGCATCGCTTTTACTCTTCCCACTTAAAGCGGAACAGTTCTCACAAACCAGGGAGAGAAATATTTCAACCCCTCCGCCGGTCTGTCCTGCATGGCCTGAATTCCCACAATGCCAGAGTGATTAGTTTGTGTCCCTGAGGAAATAAATGAGAGGTAACTTTGTGTTTCGATGCAGAAACACGAGTACAGCTGCACTGCCTGACCCACCTCGACTCAAAGCTAGTTTGTTTGGAGCGAGCGAAACAACAGACAAACTCAGGTGCAAACACAATGACTACTGTTCAATATAAGAGGTGCTGTGACTGTGTTCTCAGTACTACAGGCTTTGTGCCAGTGGCCCAGAAATAAGGACAATATTTTGTTCAATATTTGAACAGCTAAACATGTCACAATTTAAAATGTCTTATATAGGTCGATTATTATATATTAACTCAGAGACAAATGATAAATTGTGAATTTTAATCTGAACTAATTGTGTTTTTGTTCATTCATGATCTATTCCTGATTGTTACAAAGGTCAGAACACAGAAAGGCCCCGGCCTGACATCATCCAGGGTCTGTAGGTCACTCTGCAGACCCTGGATGATGATAACAGGTAACTCCAGACTCAATGGGGATAGCACTAGCGTACGATAACAAAATATTGGTGAAATGAACGGGTTTCGCGGCAGCTAATGCGTTATTTAGAGGCTGCGTTTCGGTGCCCCAGTCACTCCCACACTATGGATATACACAGATTTAAATATCTCCCGATTGACTACAAATGACACAAAAGGTATATGGGTGAGTAAACAATGGTATGTTTTGCCAGAAATAAGGTCCAGGTTGTAAAAAACAGTAGTTCCCCTTTAAGTGTAAGAGATTAAGTTTAAATGTTTGGTAATAATTACAACATTTAATCTAATCTTACTAATTACTAAAGTTACAACTGAGTCACAACTGTACTGATGATGAACTACATAATTTTAGACATACAAAGTACCACCGCACAAGCTCTACAGCTGTAAGGTCTGTGCTCTTTCATTATTCATTACTGCCACACAACATATGAAGCTGCTTGACCAGTTCCTCCTGTTGAATATTATGACAACTGTGTCATATAGATGTACCCAAGCTAAATATACCAGACGCGATGAAGGGCTGACCTTGAAGTGTGTTTCCTCCATCCATGTGATGATATGGTTCTCCTGTCAGGCTAATGTTAATTGGAGTAGCAGAACATTTTGCTGAAATCCTCCTCTAAAATCACACCTTTGATTGCCGAAAAGCGATTTCACATTAATGATACCAGATTTCTTTGTGTTGCTATGGTAAAAGCACTTCAACTCGTTGCTGCACAGCCAACATGCAGTAAACCAGCGGGAGTGATTCATTTATTAGTAGTTTGCCTCTCATGGGTGGGGAGCTAACTGCAGACCTGGTGCGGGGTTGTGGTCAATCACTTCTGGTTGTCGGAGCTAACTGTAGTCTCTTGGCTCACTTAGTATAAATGCCACTAATGTGACACAAACGCACCACAGAGGAGACAGCTGTGAGAGCATGGGAGTGCTGATAGAAAGTAGCTTCAGGTTTTGCTGCAGGAACAAACATTATCAGCATGTTTGTGTGAAAGCCCCCCTCCCTTTTTTATGACAAACCTCTTACGGTGTGATCCATATCTTATCTGCGGTGCACATGCATGAACTGCATTTCAATCCATCAACCACCCAATTTCCAGGCTTTTTAGCTAATGCGATTAGCAAACAAGCAACAAATGTACGCTGTTAATGGGGCTCAGTTTGATATGATGTGGCAAAATGCTGGCTGTTTGTAACATGAAGTGGATGCCGTTGTTCTGTAAAGCACTTTGAAATGTGTCTGTGTTTGAAAGGTGCTATTAATAACTTATTTTCCTCTGCCTTGACGGAGTTGTTTGTGAAGATATTTTGATCCTTCTTCAGCCATGACAACTTGGCATCATTAGACAAGACTTGAACTTAAGCTCTCCACAGATGCCAGATCTAAACAATCTGCATGGAAATGGCCAGAATGGTGTTGCACGCTTATATGAAATCCATCTAAATTGTACATTTAATAACACAACTCATTCATATTTTCCTCATTTCCATATTTTTCCATGTGGACGACCATGAACGAGACATTACTGTCAATAATACATGAAGTATTTGGCTATTTACCCTTTGTCTGTCTTTTAATCGTCTTGTTATTTAGCAATTCAGACATTTTAGTCCCCTCATTCTCCCCCGCCTCTTAAGAAAAAAGCTATTTGAAGTTGTAAGTTGCAAAGAAGCGATTCATTTTAGTCATTAAATCAAATGCGCATTATCTCGCCGTGCCCAAACAAACATTAATCATCGGGCATAATCTGGACAGGCAATCTCCTCTCCCCTCTCGAACTTGCCTGTGAAAGAGATAAATAAATATATTTACAGCATCCGCTCAGGAGAAAGAAGGCATCCCTGCAAAATGATGTCATTAGCGCTGAACGATAGCTCCCACTACTCCTGCTCGCTGTGGAAAAAACAAGTCAGTGCATTCAGCAGGCCGTAGCTCAAAATCAAAATCAATAATAATATTCTTGGCCGAGTGAGTCTAATGATTGGAGAATCCCATCACCTCGCAGACACCTTGAGGCAGACAGCCATTTTGTGTGTTACCAATAAGAAAATCACTTAATCAACTTTTCTGGCGGGGTGGGGGGTAAGGTACATGCAACCAAGGTTTTCTTGGTGCAAGTAACCTTTCTAATATAATTCATGTAAAAGGATTAAAATAGGATCAATATCACCAACTCTTTCTGGTTTCCAAGGAAACGCAATAATTCTCAGTGATGACAGTTAAGACTTTTCAAGCACAAGGACAGTTGAGTTGAAATTTCTTCTTCTCTGAATCTTGAGGTGTTGGCTAATGCTGTGAAATAGCAGAAGTTTGAGAACAGTGCTTGCAACACAAGGATACTGCTGCTTATTTAAAGCTCCACAAGAAAACTTTGCACCCTGACAGCTTGTTACAATATCATGAACTTTAGAGCTGAGGAATGGTAAGTGGTCTTGTTTTTATATAGCACTTTACTACCTATTGTTGCTCAAAGCGCTTTACAGTCACAGACAAGCACACACACATTCACACACCAGCGCCAAGCAATGAGAGAAACTGGGGGTTCAGTGTCTTGCTCAAGGACAGCTTGGCGTGTGGCACGTTCCAGGGATCAAACCACTAACCCCCCGGTTTGTGGACAACCTGCTCTACCTACTGAGCTACTGTTTTAATTCAAGAGAAATATTCAGATTTTTTTTTATTAACGTACAGCAGAGTCACATATAATTGTAATCAGGGTGGTAAATTCTTAATAAATTTGGAAAATGACATACACTACAACAGTGTTGTTTAATTTCTATTGAATATTACATGTTTTTGATTTTGGGTGGCACAATGGTGTGGTGGTTAGCACTGATGCCTCACAGCAAGAAGGTCCATGGGTCGACTGGGGCCTTTCTGAGCGGAGTTTGCATGTTCTCCCTGTGACTGTGTGGGTTCTTGCTGGATACTCCAGCTTCCTCCCACTGTCCAAAGACATGCTTGTTAGGTTCACTGGTGATTCTAAATTGGCCGTAGGTGTGCGTCTGAATGGTTGTGTGTCTCTCTGTGTTAACCCTGTGATAGACTGGAGACCTGGCTCCAGGCTCCAGGGTGTACCCCGCCTCTCGCCCGATGACAGCTGGGATAGGCTCCAGCAGACCCCGCGACCCTTAACAGGAATAAGCGGTTGTAGAAGATGAATGAATGAATGAATGAAAAAAAGTTTTGTTTCTTTGTATAGCCAGAGCCATATTCTGCCTAATTCTTTCTTGTTTTTCTATTTTTCTATTTCTTTTTTTGGTGAACTGAGCTCTTTTTGTTGTGTCGTTAACTTTCCATGCTTTGCCAAGAAGCCCATATTACAACATCTCGGGGCTCAGTTTCCTGTAAATATAACAAACGCTGCGTGAAACCCCAGTAATTGTGTCCCATGTGACAACTCATTTTCCAGGCTACGTAATAAAAATATGGGATGAAATTACTGGATATATTTGGTTTAGCGCATCCTCTGATGACATGTTGTGATGTTCACCAAAAGACCCCAGCAATTTTGTTTTGGATGAGACGCCATGGGATGAGATTCCCTATTATCCACACCTTTATAATTCAGCTTTAACAGAGGACACGCACAAAACATTAAGAATTAGTTCCAAACACTGCAGAAACCATGTGCCTTGTCCACCCACTGTCCGAAGCATCAGCGTCACTTTGCCACAGCTCAATCTGTTACCATGTCAGAGAAATCCCCGAGATAAAAAGCTAAAAGTCACAGCCAGCCTTTCACCAACATCCACGGGAGCCCACTGCGTGCTTTCTGTGTTCGACGTGAGGGTCGACATACCCTGCCCTACCGAGCTGTTCATGTGGCTAGACATTGATGTATTTAATCTGCTGCCCCGGAGCAAAGAGTTGAAGAGGAATCTGACATTTGTCAGTTCCTTGGCGTGAAAGGGTCTTTACTTTTTGACTTTGTGTCCATAAGGTCACTTCGAACTTGCAAGCCCAAACATAATTTGTATGCTGAAGCACGAATGACGCATAATGCCATTAAGAGAGAATCAAAGAACCAAAGACCTAACACATTTACCGCACTAGAGTACAAATAAGACTTTATGAGTGTTCAGCAGTAAGACTTTGAGCTAGAAATCACTTCTTCCTTCTGTTTGTCACTATCAGCAGAAACTTGTCAGGACTGGTGGATGATTACAATTAGCTCATCCATCACAAGAGTTTCTCGTCAGTTTCTTGTTTATATTTGGGACTTTGTTATAAACCGATGCGTCAAAAGTGATCTAAAGATGCACTTGGCCTTCAAGAAACTGCCTCATGATTTATTTGGATTTGTTTGTTTTCAGGTTGTTGAGAGGGGATTTTATTTTCCGTTCTTTAAAATTGGAGTGTCCACTCCTCTTTATGCATTTTGTTGTCTGCTAAATACCAAAACTCCAAGTTCTGCTTGCACGCAACTTACAATCAAAGGTTGAAGCGTTTGTTATTTCCGCGGCTTCGACATCTCCTCCATTGTTTCCTCTTTCCAGGCTGCACACGAGGCCTCTGCTCTCCTCAAGAGCTCTGACAGTGACATTGGCAGGAGTCTCTGGGGATCTTAGTGGATTAGCATCACGACCTCTCATGTGTCTTTGATTCCTTCTTTCCTCTGCTTGCATTTCCTCCCTCCTCTCAGCTCATCGATCTCTTTTCTTGTGTTCTTCCTTCCCCTCCCATCGTCTCCTCTTCACGTCCTCGTTCTCTCTCCCCTGTGCTCGTCCTGTTCCCTCACGTCCTCACCTCTCTTGAAAGTTTCCCTCGTCTCTTCTTCTCCTTGTATGCCAAAGAGCTCAGGGAATGGGGGAGGGTCTCTGCAGCTTACAAAATCACATAGAGCGGCGTTTCTCATAAAATGGAAGATGCTGTTTCAATTGCTGAAGCAGCCACAGGCAGGATTTGCAAAGGCAAGATCACCAGGCTAATAACAGTCTGAAAACATTTTGTTATGGGTGTCTAAGTTCAAAAGAAAGCTGGGAAATCCTAAATCATAGTAAGAAATGTATGGTTGATGGGGCATAGGGAGAGAAAAAATCAATGTTTAATATTACACTGCTGCTTGAGAAGATCCAATTTGCACCAAGAGGCAAAACATGACGCTCTGATAAAAACCCTCAATGTTCAGCCAAGTCATGTGCAGTACTTACACAATGTTTAAAGGAGAATTAGAAACTCTGCTGCAGGCCAACCTCTGAAAGTTTCCATGAGAGAAACACCTTACACTATTGAACCGAGTCAATATCACTTACAGAACTATTCTCAATCTCCCACATTCAGGACACTTTTCAGTTATCTCCTTCAGTCTGCGTCTTTCTGCATATTTGCTGTGTCTGAAGCCATTTGCATGTTTGCTCTGCTGCATGGTTCACTCTTCTGCAGGCTCATTGTAAGAACTTTGTAACACCGTTAAAAAATCGTTGATTTCTTTAATTAACTTTAAGTAGAGTGTTTCTTTTGATAGCTTGTTAGCTATGTAGCCAACCACCCATTTAACATGCTTCTTGTTTATGTATACATTATATGGACATTATCATTATTTATTTCATTCTTATATATGTTCAAGGTCATTGCAGCTTACAGCTGTTAGCCTAGCGTACTGTTATCAAAGGATGAGTTTGGTGATTCATCCTGCAACCAATCACAGCCATTTTTCAGTACACAAATTCAACTCCTCGACACTCAGCGGCACAGTGGTTCGAATCCATGGGCCAACTGGGCCTGTCTGTGTGGAGTTTGCATGTTCTCCCTGTGGGTTCTCTCCTGTCCAAAGACTTGGTGATTCTTAATTGGCCGTAGGTGTGAATGTGAGTGTGAATGGTTGTCTCTCGCAGCTTGTTCTCCATCAACCGAGCAGAAAGTGTATGTTAATGCAGAGAAGCTAGCTAGTGGTTAATGCTAGCAGCCACTGTGTGAGCTCCCAGATGCTAATATCCGCAGTGTGACCGCTACTGTGTGTGGGTGCATGCTGAATGAACATGAATGGCATGCTCCAACGGACACCCAACGATCCACAGCCCACCCAAGCGATTTGATTGGCCCGGCTTTGTCAGAGCATAAGCAGTTCCCAAAGGAGAGACTCCAGATCAACTTTCCAGATCAAAAAAATTGTGGGCAGGGATGTTGAGTTGGCTTTAATGCTAGCTAGCGGTCAATGTGTGGTTTGACAAATGAACTAAATTTGAGCTGGTCTGGAATTGTTTAGGTGACTTTTCTAATTACTTTTTCATGCTGATTTGAGGAGCTGTATCAGTGAATAGTGGATGGTTCTGTGGCAGCTAGATGTGAGTAGTGGTGAATGACTGCAGCCATTTGTAGCTGGATAGTTTCTATTCTTCAGCTACATTCCTTTTTGTGATTGGCTACACTAATATAAATATGGTTAGGTTTAGGGTTAGGTTTAGTAACTGGGTGGTTAGGGTTAGGGTTAAGTACTAAATGAAAACCTCAAATATCAAACATTTTGGGTGGTTGTATGTGAGTTTGGTGGTTTTTGAGCATCTTTTGGGCTGGACACTATAAGCTGTATCTGGCAACACTCTCATTTGACTTATAGAAACAACTAAGATACATACCAAGAGACAAACTATTCACATAGTTATAATCCATTACTTAATCATTGACATTGTACTGAATGAATGTTGTTATGAATTTAAACTAACTTTAGTCTGTTTATTCTGCCTACATGTTTTAATTCTAATCACCTCAGATTTTTGTTTATAAATAATAAAAAAAAAATTGTTCCTCTTAATGCCAAAATGTCCCCAGGTCATAACACAGCACCAAACCTTTATACTTGTATACATTTAGCAGTATGTTGTCAACTCCAGCAAATGACTGTTTGAAATTACTTTGAATATCCAGTTCATGAGCACAGCTTGTGCAACTTCCTCAGTAATATGAGAAGATGGGGATGATGGGCCTGCAACTGTGGCTGCTTCTCAAACTGAGAATGAGGCTGCGTCATTTATCAGCAAGCTATTTCAAACCTCAAACCTCAAATCCATCTCCCCTTCAGCCCTTTCTGCCTCTCTTGCTAGTAAAATATCTGCTTCCCCCCCTCCGTTAACTGACAATCCCTCTGACCTCACCAAATTCTACAACGTAACACTCTCCTCCTGTCTCAACCAGCTAGCCCCCATCAAAACTAAAACTGTCTCCTTCACCCACTCTGCCCTCTGGTACACTCCTGAACTACACAAAATGAAATCACAAAAACGACAGCTTGAAAGACTTCACAAGAAAACCGGTTTAACTGTCCATCTACAAGCCTATACAGATTACCTTCAGCAGTACAAGGATGCTCTCAGTACTGCCCGATCCACCTACTACTCTCACCTCATTCACTCTGGCTCCACCAACCCCAAGGCTCTGTTTTCTACAGTAAATAAACTCCTCAAGCCCAGCGACAATACCTCCAACTCATTCACCACTGACAAATGCAACTCCTTTCTCTCATTCTTCCAAACAAAAATCGACACCATTTACAACAACTTGTCCTCCTCTCCTGCCCCCACGGCCTGCCCTCCCACTCCCTCACCTGCTCCTCCCCTCCTCACCTCTCAGCCTCTGTCTCAGTTCTCCCCCGTGTCACCAGGGGAGCTGCCCAAAATTATGATAGGCATGAAAACCTCTACATGTGTTCTGGATCCCATCCCATCTCACCTCATTAAGGACTCTTTACCAGCCATCTCCACACTCATCACAGAAATCATCAACTCCTCCCTCAGGTCTGGCTCAGTCCCCCGTTCACTCAAACTGGCTGCTATCACCCCCATCCTCAAAAAACCTGGACTCAACCCTGACATCTTGTCGAACTTCCGGCCCATCTCCAATCTCCCCTTTCTGTCCAAAATACTGGAGCGTATTGTCGCCACACAACTCAAAGCCCACCTCTGCTCAAATGACCTGTTCGAACCATTTCAATCCGGTTTCCGTTCCCAACACAGCACTGAAACAGCCCTCCTGAAAGTCACCAATGACATCCTCCTCTCCGCAGACTCCGGCCAGCTCACCATCCTCATCCTCCTGGACCTCACTGCAGCTTTCGACACCATAAATCACACCATTCTCCTCTCCCGCCTTGAGTCCTCCCTCGGCATCACTGGCACTGCACTCTCCTGGCTCAAATCATACCTCTCAGACCGACAACAATTCATCCACATCAACAACTGCACCTCCTCCACTGTTCCTCTGTCCCAAGGTGTCCCCCAGGGATCGGTGCTTGGTCCTCTCCTCTTCATACTTTACCTGCTCCCCCTTGGCAACATCATTCGCCACCACGGTCTCCATTTCCACTGTTATGCTGATGACGTCCAGCTTTATATCTCCACCAACTCCATCACTCCCGCCACTCTTTCCACTCTCTCCAATTGCCTCGCTGACATCAAATCCTGGATGCAGATCAACTTCCTCAAACTAAATTGTGACAAATCAGACCTAATCATTATCGGCCCCAAATCCCTCAACAACACCACAGACAGTTTCCGCCTCACCATCGACAACTCCACCTTGTCTCCATCCCCCAACAGCCGCAACCTCGGAGTCATCTTTGACAGTAACCTCTCCTTTGATCATCACATCAATCAAATCACCAGAACTGCCTTCTTCCACCTCAAGAACATTGCCCGACTCCGTCCATCACTCTCCTTCTCTGCTGCTGAAACCCTCATTCACGCCTTCATCACTTCCAGAATTGACTACTGCAACAGCATCCTCTATGGCACACCATCCAAAACTTTAAATAAACTTCAGTACATCCAAAATTCTGCTGCACGTCTGCTCACCCACACCCGCTCCCGTGATCACATCACTCCTGTCCTCCAGAAACTCCACTGGCTCCCAGTTCCACAGCGTATTCAGTTCAAAATCCTCCTCCTCACACACAAAGCCCTCCATAACCAGGCCCCTTCCTATCTCACTGACCTGCTCCATCGCCACAATCCATCCCGCAGCCTCCGTTCATGTGACGCAAACCTCCTTACTCCACCACTCAAGACCAAGCATCGAACCTGGGGCGACAGAGCCTTCTCTGCAGCTGCCCCCTCCCTCTGGAACTCTCTCCCCAAACACATCCGCGACTGTACCGACCTTCCTACCTTCAAATCTCTGACAAAAACACACCTTTTTAAAATTGCTTTTAATGTTTAGCTCAGTTTATTGTGTTTTTGATGTTATATTTCACATTGTTTTGCTAATTTGATGTCCTTTTTATGTAAAGTGTCTTTGAGTATCTTGAAAAGCGCTTTTAAATAAAATGTATTATTATTATTATTATTATTATTTGTTCCACTATTAAAGTAGCTAACCACGTTATTTTGCTTCAGCTGCAAATTTACTTTTTAAAAGATGGATATCATCCTCTCATGAAAACATAACAATCCTATAGGTCAGTTATGCAAACAGCTTGCTGTTGAGTGTTGTCTACCAGTTCGGTAAGACAGCATCATAATCCGCAAATGCCCCAAAATGGTTTATGTTGACATGACTGCATAGTCTAATGGCTGTATAGATTATGACAGAAGCAAAATAGGAAGTGAAGGTATCTTTCACAGAAACAAATGTTGGCAGACAATGAGCGGTCGACTTTACTACTCATTGCCAAATCTAGATAATTTGAATTCCATGACGTCATTAGCCAGTGGGACGAAGATTTTGGGATGAGGCAGGACCATATATAAACAAGTGCCCAGCCCATTACAACTGAGGTACCAAAAACACAAGCTCAACACAGTAAATATTCAAAAGTCCATACCATGACACACTGGTCTAAAATAAAACTAGCTAAATCCCTGATGTGGACCCCTTGTGTGGTCGATACAGCCAAGAACCAGCCACACCAGACAACACATTTTCTGAATTTATCCAAAGCTAGATTTCTTCTGGCAGTCAATATTTAAAACCTATCAGGCTTCTTAAAAGCAACCATGGAGCTTTCAGCTTTTACAACAATATTCGGAGTAGCCCCACAAGATACATGCCTTAGCAACCAGGCAAAAATTATGATAGCTTTTTCATCTCTTTATCCAGGCAGCTTATATTGTTAAATTGCGCATTTTACATATTATGAAAAACCAATAAAAATGCGTTTAAGAAAAAAATAAAAGTGAGGGGAAATCAGTGGATTGAAACTTCTTTACTGAGTTCAGTATTTCCCATTCATTCTTTGCTTTTAACATTAATACAAATGACAATGGCAGCCCACAATAGCCTGGATCAGCTCAAAGGATGTGTAGTAAGCACAGCGTGACAGTTCTCTGCTGGGAGGACTTTGTTTTTCCATCTGCCTCTGCACTTTTCCTCTTTTTTTCTGCCACATCATTAAGAAGTCCAGACAGTGGCAGGAGATGTAGGAAGAGGCAGAGATGTCAGTGACAGCTTTGCGATGCCAACAGCTCCTGTGGCGTAAACATGCCGGAGAGCCACTCTGTCAACATGGCGGGCAGGCGACAGGAGACGTCTACTTTAAAGGAGATGACTCTCACAGCCCGGGAGGCCTCGTCAGATGGCGACGTAGTGAAGACGAAAGAGATCCTCTGAATCGGCGGTGTGGCATCACGTCGACATCACAGCTATGTCTGACTTCGCTTCACGAGATCACACAAACATTTGAACCATGAACAGGATGAATGAACTGACTTCTTTCAGAATATACACATAATTAATAGTAATACACGTGCACAGATGATGTACATTAAAAATGATTTTAAAAGAAAATCTTTTCTGATGCTACTAGCATAAGTTCTGAATAGTGTTCTGAATAGTCAGCACCCAAGAAACTAAAGGCCTGGCTCACAATTGAGACTAACTAAACTAATTGACCGGATAAGCCAATATCTAGCATGAAGTTAGTTGCAGTCACAGTTGTATGTTGAATCTTTTTTGCCCTAACAGAGAAACCACACCTTTACCTAACCTTCATGCAAAGATTTAAAAAAAAAAAAAAAAAAAAGTGCCGTAAATGGTGAAATGAAACATCTAATTTTCTCCTTAAAGGACAGGATGCTTTTAGCAGGTGTTGTCTTCTTTTGGACCTGACCCTGCTGCCCTCTAAAGCAAGATTTCAGCTTCAGTAAGTGTCTACAGATACATCCACCACTTGCAGTGAGAGTGACCACAGAATGGGAAAAAGCAGAAACTGGACTTTATTCTTAGATGTAGATCAGAGGAGTTGTTTTATAACTTAACTGTTTGTTCAAATGCTGTAATTGACACACTTTATAGCGATGGCTTTGATGACACGTTTAAACATCTAAAGACAAATTTGAATCAGTACTCACTGGGATTCATTCTGTGGATATTTTCTTTCTCCCAATGCAATGATACTGAACCATTTCTCCTCAAAACATTTAATTCTAAGTACCATTATATTAGGAAACTTAATGATTGTCTGGATTATGTTCGCACACATTTCTTTGCATAATTTTGACACTGGAGACCAGATTTATTGGAGCTCTAACTAATTTTGCATTGCAAGATTGGAACCTTTGGAGGAAAATGGATTAAATTTCTTCTCAGCGAACATTTTTGCCGATTTGTTTGATGCACAATTCTCTAAATTAATAACAAACGCATAATAAGACGCGTTGAAATTAGATGGATTGCCATGCCGTGCGTAAGTTCCGTGAAACAGTTGCTCTTCTCTGCTGAACCACACAAACGGAAGCCACTGAGGACAATTTGCACGTGTTCTTTGAAGCATTGCATTGGGTGATTAAAGAGTAATTTCTCAGGCAGCCGTTTCAGCTGTGAAGTGGCAGATGGAGCTTTCTGGCTGTTGCAACGATGCTTTCAGTGCATACTTATGGCCACCATTCATTCAGCTGTATCTAAGGCACCTTGTTACCGACTACAAAATGAGCGGCACCATTTCCTGTTTTGTTTTGATATCGCTTACTTTATGTGTCTATGTTTATTACGTTATACCGTGAGTCCCCTCAGTATATATTCTTCTAGTATACCATTCCTGTGCTCAATGTGTTCAAGACTTTAAAGTGGCACTGTCAAAGATTTTCATTTAAGTAAATGTCTTTTAACTCACTATCACTAAATGAGTTCAGACAATGGTGACTAACAGTGATGCCAGATACAGCTAAGGGTTTCCAACACAAAAGCTGTTCGAAAACCATTTAAACACACACAAAACCTCCCAAAATGTTTGACTGATATTTAGTTTTGTACTTTAACCATCCAGATTGCTCATACTAGTGTAGCGTATCACAAAAAGCAATGCAGTCTAAGAATATCTGGTGTGACTAAGCTAAAGGAATTAGAAAAACAACCAAACCTGCCCAAATTTTGTCTCTGTTTTTACCTGCAATATAAAATTGGAAACCGCCCAATCTGGCAACCCTGGTGACTAAGCCTATGGCCAACTAATACAAGTGTTACAACCAGTGTAGTCTCATTTAGTCAAAATGAGGCAAATTCCTTGTAATATTCAGAATTTTCACATTTTTGATTAATACATGACTCAAAATATCAGGATTTTTAAGTCCTGAAAGTCTAACTCTAATAAATGCAACAGAAATATTATACTTTGTTTTGCCGTGTTTGTATTTTTAAGAATAGATTAAAAAAAAAACTGCATTAAGTTTCTGCCAATATAATCTCTGTAATAAATATAGAGATGTAAAGATATCTGAATATAAATGCAGAATGCTAAATCATCATCAAATAATGGGCGATGTGTAAATGCAAAACTAAACATTTCCTTCTGCTGCAGCTTCCCATGAAAAGCATTAAATTTGAAAACACACACGATAGACTTTTGTTTTGTTGTCACAGGAAATGGGACGTGTGTCAATTAGTGTGTAATGGAACAAGAAGAAGCATCAACAGTGAACACACCTTAACAGTGAGGTAACCATCTTCTCTCACTGTGTCCTGCTGTTCAAAGACCCATGCCGTGTGCAGAAAAAAAATGTTTACTGATGCTCGAATAAGGACTATTATTGCCTGACTCTTTTAATGAAACCCCAGTAGTGTGTTTGCAGGATTCCGTGACCAGTCATATTAAACCTTATTTGTTGTTATCACCAGTAACTACCACCAAATCAACCAAGACTGAAATGTTTGAGTTTATCTCTTTAGATCTGTAAAAAAAAAAGAAAAAGAAAGAAAAAAGCTCCTTGCATATCAAATAATGCAGAAAAAAAAGAAACATCTGAGTGCATAAGACAAATTAACATGGCGGTCCATAATACCATACACAAAGGCAACACTTTGATCTTTCAGAACGCACCTCCTGCGTAGAGGCTCGGCAGCCGTTAATTTCCAATTCAAGCTGCTTTGAGGATCAAATGTCACAGCAGCGCTCACCCACTTTTCTCAATAAGAGCAAATTGCATTTGGAGAAATATTATAGCAACACAACACACCTCCACTGGCAAAAGAGGAGAGGAGAGCGACGCAGGTAATGATAACTTTGACAAGGACATTTGAATAGGGCCACATTGTCAGGAGGGAACACTTGCTCTTGTTGCCTGGAAACAACAATGTGCCAAGCTGTTAACCAGTTCTTCACACACATTAATGTATTAACTCTCTGAAAAGAAACAACATCTCGGGCTCCTGCTGAGCACCTCATGCCTCTGTCTGTACATTTTATTACCACCAAGAACTCAAGTATAGTGCATGAAGCAGACAGCACATGGAGGCTTAATTATATAGCAGCTAGACTTGTTCCAGCTTCACAGAAGCAGTTGGAAAATTAATCCAATGTAAATTAATGTAGGTAGGTTTAAGAAAGCATATTATAAACCAAAAACTTATCATTCACTTCAGTTTGTTCCTGCATTTACTAACTATACCAATGCTACCTCACATCAGCAGCTTCCGGCTGTTTCAATTAGTGGCATCAGGTTGCCACTTTCTCATTCAACTATTCTATACCTCGGTAAATTCCTGCCGTTTTCATTAGCGACATTGACGGGTTGCCAGGTCCTCATCTCACTTAAGTTATCTCACACTGTTCCCATGGTCCGACAGCAGGAAGCCAGCCTTTCAAACCGTTTTCTCTCCTAATCCAAACACTCTCTGACCACCCAGATAGAAATGTTAGTAGTTTCACATTGGGAACTAATCATAATAATGTGATTATTGAAATATAATCCTGCAGTTTTAGTGGGTACACATATGTTTCAAGGGTCTTCTGGGGAACAGTTTTATTCTGCCCTTTTACATTTTGTAACAGCAAAACACAGCATTTTGACTTTGGACATGTACCATTGAAACACCAAATTTATAATTTTCAGTTCAAGATAGAGATTCTTTATGTCTACATTTTATTAATGTACCACATTATCCCTGGGTTATGTTTTCATGGACAATATTTTGTCAACCCAATCGAAGTCATTTTTTATTGTCAGTATACTAAATGATTTGCACTGATCAGGCATAACATTATGACCACCTTCCTAATGTTGTGTAGGTCTCCCTTGTGCCTCCAAAACAGTTGTGACTCATCAGAGAATGGACATGGGTCTTCTGAGGGTGTCCTGTGGTGTCTGGCAACAGAATGTTGTTAGTGGGGGCCTTTAGGTCCTATGGGTTGAGGGGAGGGGCCTCTGTGGATCATCCCACAGATACTTGATCAGTTTGGGATCTAGTGAATTTGGAGGCCAGGGTCAACACCTTGTCCTGTTCTTCATGTTTTTTTAGTTGCTCCTAAAGCGTTTTTGTGTGTGTGCCTCCATCCTGCTGAGGATGGCTGCTGCCATCAAGGAGTGTCATTGCTATGGGGTGGGGGTGTCTGGTCTGGTCTAGGTGGGTGCTACATGTCTAAGGGCGTATTCACACCAGGAAGGTCCGTTAGTTCACTTGCTTTGGTCCGGACCAATTTTTTTTTTCTTTTTTTTTTTTTAGTGCGGTTCGCTTTCACACTGTGATTAATTGCAACCGGACCAGAATTTATAAACAAAAACACATGTGCTAAGGTCGTTCAGCCATTGGCTGGTAAACGTATAGGCGGGGTAAAGAAGGAAGCCAAATGTCCCACGTAAATAGGCTACAATGGAGACCTTGCGTACTGTACTTGTTATTATGCTAGCAATATGGTTTATAAACTGAGCGCTGGAATCCCCTCTCTCTCATTTGTTTACTAGAAATCTTATATACTTCTGCATTTTTATGTGTTTTCTCCAGCATTTGAGATATCTGGACATCTGCCCAGATATCTAGGAAGCAGCGTGTCTCCTCAGAGCTCGGTTAAGCCACGGCTCATCTCTACCTAACCTACCTGCGTTTGTTTGCTTCACGTGTCTCTCTCTGTTGTGTGTGTCACTGGGCTATCCTACATTTCCCATAACTAGTGCAGTGCCCGTCGGAAGTATGTATTCCTATAGTGGGAGCTGAAGAAGATTTTTCAGTTGTGACCATTGTCGTGACCCATGTCTCCTCCCCACAAAGACACCTGCCCAGTTTCAAATCAGCGTGCCACAGACAGACAGACAGACACAAACTCACCAAATAAGTTAAAAGAAATTCTTGATTTATAGATAGATGATCAAATCACTCATGTTTTGTCTGTAAACTGTAAAATAACGTTGAGTCTCCGTTGCCATGGTTACCATCTAGCGTTTGAGCCAGCGCAATAATTTAGAACTGTCATCAGGCAACTGGAAATATTAGAGCGGAGAAAATCTATTTTACCGATATATTTTACATTTCTTATCCAAACAACGTCAAACTTAGCAGTGCACATCTTCGTGCCCGTAGCGAGACACCTGCCCAGTTTCAAATCAATCGGGCCAACGGTTCGCGACATATGCGTGCCACAGACAGACAGACACACAGACGCTTCTTGATAGATGCGCGAAAACTACGGGAGCTCGTCAAATCCAAAAAGGTAGATTTTTGCAACTTGGGTCGGATCGAGGTCGGGCTGCTTTCACACCATAAAGGAACCGCACCAGGGTTCGGTAGGAACCGCTCCGAGACCACCTCCTCAGCTGGGTCTCGGTCCGCTTGTTTGGTCCGCACCAGAGTTCGAGTGATTGTATTCACACCAGTCAAAAAGGTCCGAACCAAGCAAGGAAACGAACTTGAGTTCGTTTTAATCGAACTAAACAAGGCAGGTGTGAATACACCCTAAGTAACATCCACATGAATGCCAGGTCCAAAAGTTTCTGAATTGTCACAAGATGGTCAATGTTATTTACTTTTCCTGACAGTGGTTTTGTGTGTGTTTACCAGTTGTTCACAGATGTGGCTAGTGAGTGGCTGATTGTTTTAAGACACACAATTGCCTCTTCGCGTTTTCCACCAGTTGCTTTTGGCCTGAGCACGTGTATACTACTGCCGTCGTTGGAGAGCTTTATACATACAATATGAGATTTTGGAAATCTCCATTGGGTCTGAACAAGTGCCTGACCAAAGCGTGTGCAGCCTTTAGCTTTTCTTTTGACATGTTTCCAAAAATGAATGACCACAGACCAACCTGAGGGCCCCTGGGTTTCCTGCACATCCCAGAGCCAAACAGCAAACCTTCCTTGAGACAACTAAAACATTCATTTGCTTTGCTGAGTTGAAGCGGAGTATGTGTCTGAGGAGGAAGAGGGTTAAAAATGGCCACATTCAGTGAAAGTGAAGTAGACGAATGAGAGTTTTTGTCTCTCTCAAAAGGCCCAACAGCTCGTAAGTCAGTCCAGTGTGTCAGGAGGGTTCCCTGCTTTTACTCCTGGCCACAAGTGTCAACATTGACAAATGGTTTTGATTTCTCAGCCCCCTAAAATCTATTACAAAGCACAAGAAGAAACTTCAGTTCTAGTTTCTATCAGTGAGTACACACCATCACTACAGCTGCAGAAATGCCAGCAAACAGCAGCAGGATCAGCATCTCCAGGGTTTTTAAATTCTAATCTTATAGCAACACTATTGCACACTATTTAACAGTTGAGTATACTGATGCATTACCATTAACAGAAAAGGCATACCCATGTAAAATCGGATCTGTAAACATTTGTATCCAATTAGATTGGATAAAATGATTAGTGGTTTTGACTAAAGGCATCTAATTTTGAAGTTGCTTTAATGGTAGGTTTCATGAAGTTCGAAGATGACAGTTGAAGACATTTCATCAAAGCATTAAAACCTCCATGTCACTTTCTGGTAGATTTCTACCTTCATTTGAAAATATTTTGTACTCCAGCTTCCTCCCACTGTCCAAAGACATGCTGGTTAGGTTAATTGGTGATTCTAAATTGGCTGTAGATGTGAATGTGAATGGTTGTCTGTCTCTCTGTGTTAACCCTGCGACAGACTGGAGACCTGTCCAGGGTGTACCCTGCCTCTCGCCCAGTGACAGCTAGGATAGACTCCAGCCCCCCACGTGACCCTCCAGAGGACAAGCGCTTACAGAAAATGAATGAATGAATGAACTGCACTGTGCTTGAACTGCTTTTCACCACTGTATGTATTGCACCTTTATAGCACACTTTGCCTAAAATTAAGGCTTGCATTTTGTTTTCTGGTTCCCTTGTATGCATGTTAATGTGCCTGCTTTACATGCTGTATCTGTGCTGTTACGTGTACAATGACTACTATTTGCCTTTAATGTTTAGTTTTGTCAGTTGTTGCTATGGTACGATGGCTTGTATGCTTTTACAGTGCTCATACAGTGCTCAGGGTGCTCTTTCATGTGTGTCTGATGTATTGAATATAAATGATTATTTTCCAAATTTAAATAAGTTGAATGCTGAATAAAATCTTTACTGGTGTTTTGAACCATGGCTTTTTTGTTAATTAGAGGACCAGCATTCTGCTGACATGCTTCCATGTGGTGGAGCGCTCTCCGTTTGGATCGACCACATCTTGTATGGATATGTTTATATGGAGAATATTTGTTCAACCTGACTGAAATCCTTCCGATCAAAGATTCCAGCTTGTCTGGTTACTTGGACGCTAAATAAAATGATCAGATATGTGTTTACACGTCCCAAAACATCAATAACTACAGAACCTTTTTTGACAAAGTAGTTCTGCCCGCTGTGGAGTGTGGAATCTGCAGTAAATATAATGTTTGAACAACTGGTTGTTTTTCTAACTCCATGTTTCTGTCCCTCCTGGAAACTCAACACCTGATGTTTACCCCACGTGGAGCAAACATGCTCAGAAAGAATGGATTTATTCCAACCAGAGAGAAACCATCAGATCAGGTGTTTGTATAGTTACTAGGAGATCAGCTTTTAAACAGATTATAAAAAGTTTACACCACCCCTCTCTTCATCCATGGTAGATTTTGATCAGGTCGAAAACTGAAAGAGCTTGACATGAAAGTGACATGTACTAACGTGTAGACAGATTTTTTTGTTTGTTGTAAACTAATAATTCAAAACTTAAAAGGATATGTGACATTTTCAATAAATCAAAGGCTCAGACTATCTCTACACTGAGGTAAAATATCACTCACACCTCCTAGGAGAAAGTGACAGAAAAAAGAAGTTTGAGACAATCAAATGCACAGGGGGAACTCTGGTGCTGAGCTTTTTGTGCTGTTATCCAAATTGTGAGGAGTGGGTAGTAAAAGACGGGGAGATTGGGGGAAAAAAAAAAAAAACTCCTACTGTGATTACCAAAGCCTCAAAGCACTATTCTGTGTGTGAATCCATTTCCCCAGTGTTCCCATCAGTGTGAGATAACGGCAGCGGCGATTCATTAGAGCAGACGGTGTTCCCAATCTTAAAGGATTCACACTTCACAGTTTTTTTGTGGGATCACAGAAATTGACCCCGGGATCAATGCCGTCAGTTTCCTTTCTTCTTTTTATTGATGAAGTATAAGCTATTAGACTTCAGTGAAGCATTTATTTTTATTTTTTATTCTGTCCCTTTTGGATGTTGCACATATATCTTGTGGAAACACGAACCGCTATATTTGAGTTCAAAATATCCTAAAAAGTGAAATAATGATTCTGCGCATTTGACAGTAATTTGAAAAAGTTACCAGGACAATACAGACGGAAGTCTCAGGCGAAAGTATATCTTTCTCTCATACTCAGTGAGTCCATATTAGAAAATGTGCAACTGAAAAATAAATTTTAATTTGCCATTTGAAAAGGGCACTTTTGCATCTAAAAACAAAAAAAAAAAAAAAAAAAACATGACGCCACTAGCAGTGTGAACCAGCGAGGCGCCACTTGCTGCCAAAGGCTTTTAAATCTTTTGTCCTCACCATTTCCGCCTTAAATGGCACACATGGATAATCAATATCAGAGTCGCGGCTAGACCCAGAAGGCCTTCTTTAACTTCTGTCTCACTTTTTGGCGTCACAAAATGCCAAGAAGTGAGAAACTCTGGTAATTAGATTGTCTTTTTAGACTCTCACTTTTGGTGAAAACCTTGCTTTATTCAAAAAGGAAGAGACTGTTCAAAAAAAATAATATTATTAGTGACTTGTCATCCATCCAGTGATTTGAACCATTAAGTGTTCTTTTGCAATGGACTATAAACTTAATGTGGGGTTGTTTTCTCTTTGGTATTGTGTCTCTGTTGCAGGAAAAACATCACGTCCACATCAAACTACACACACGCACACAAACACACGTGACCTTTTGTTCACTAACAGGTCGAATGGAATAGAGTAACAAATCAAAGGCAGTCTTTCGGAGTTTGGCATATTGACAGCTTCCCAGCAGGTAGAAAATTCCACTCAATAAACCATCTCAGTCCAGAACAGAAATCCATTTGGCTCAGGCCTCACCAGCCTTTCAATCCATCAGCCAAAGGCAAGAACAAAAACAGAGACAGGAGGAAAGAAGCCAAGGAGCCATGAAAATACAACTTGCATCTGACATGAGTTAAAAAAACAAAAGAGGGAAAATGGATTTGGCCATTGAAATTCAGTTCTTCTTCTTTTGTAATGTGATAGTCCTCTGCAGATGTCCTACAGTAGTTACATATCAAATAAAATCCATTTTTAAAATGTTCACACTGATTTAAATCATTTAAATTCAAATAAACATCCAAAATAATTTGTACATGTAAATTAATTATAGTGTTAAATTATAAAATTGGCAGTTTAAAATTATAATGAATGATTTACTCACAGAACCTCTCAGCCAACCAACAAATATTTCTGTCGCAAACTTCTTTTTTCTCGCATATGACCAGTTCTCAAAATAACCCTTTCCTCTGCTGGATATGCACATTACATACAGAATATACTCTAGTTTCCAGGTTCTGAAGCGAGGTTATGGGGCACAAAGGTGGTGGAGAGGAAGCCACCTGCCACAGGAACATATGGGCCAACCAGGGTGTGATTAGATGGGATGCGACAGCCAATGAGATCCCTGGAGATCTACCTGAGCTGGAGGTCAAGCTATAGCTGTGGCGGCATCTGTGGGCAAGAGGAAAGTCCTCCGAGTCAGCTGATGCTGCAGTCGTGTTTTGACATAGGTTTCAGGTTTTGACTTGAAGCAGGTGAACATTATCATTTAAATGTTTGCAATGAAACTGAACACAAGTGCCACAGTAGCCTGCCGTTGTCCGACTCAGTTCTAATCAGCATGTATTCAGCCAATACAGAGAAAGAAATATTTCTGCCTCAAATGGATAGTCCTACAACCAATCAGAGACGTTTTTGTAAACAAATTCATCTCCATCGTTGTTGTGTCTGTGAAGGTTCTTAGTCATCCAGGTCACGGTGTATCCAAAAATGCTGAAGAAAGGCATCTGGACTTGTAGAGTAGACATATTTTGATTGGCCTGGCAGATCTTTGCAGGTTAGGTCAGTTCCCAAGGGAGAGACTCCACGAGTCGACGAGCAAGTTTGTCTGGCTTTCAGGCTAGTACCACCCTAGTTGCAATGTGGGTTCAGGGTGTTTCTCAAGGACACTTTAGCATAAGTGTGTTAAAAACTAAATGAAAACTTAATCTTCCACAACTGAAAGCAAGCCCAAAGCCCAAAACATCAATTTCAAGAAGGTTAATGATGCTTTGTGCATTTTCTAATTTAAGTTCTAATAACTTTCTATATGGCTTATTGTTTCCAGTAAGGCTACAAGACAGAAAACTTGCTTCCATGCAGCCAAATTGAAATGCTTAATTCTAAGCGATATTCTTTTCAAAGCCGGCCTGCATTCAAACAAAAGCACTGAACCAGGCAGTGGCCTAATACGCAGCAGAACATTTGAACAGAAACCCACATTTGCTTTTCTGTTCAAGTCTCCTCTTTATATAACTTGCAAACACGACCTCTCATTTTGTCCTTCATCTCCACATCTTAAGCTTATAAGCCACAGAGTAAGTTTGCTTGCTTTGTTTCATTCCCGTGCCTGAGCTCAGCCACATCCACTGACATTATCACCAGAGAGGGTTTTTATGGTGAAGGGTCCACTTCTGCATCTTCCAAACATGGAGCAACATTCGATGTATTTACAGTCCATGCACACTAATATCCCACTATTACTCTGAATAAGATAATATTCAGATATATGATATATAAGGAGAATGTCAGTTTGGAGATTCGGAGTTAGTACATTTTCCAAATGTAGAATTTTTCCAATGAAGACTTGTGAGGAATGATACAGATGGATGAGTTACAGTTACAGATGGATGCCCCATTTGAACACCTACTTAGACTGTGAAAGACAGGTATATTATCAGGCCTTAGATATGACATATAGTCAAAACGCCAACATTTCCACTAGATGAATGAATCTAAGTAGGAGACAAAGACTGTCAAAGATTTTCTAAAGAATCCTGCAGCATGTCAGCAGCAATGTTAGTTAAAAATGTATTCATCAGCCATGTAAGTAGTCTGGCTCAAATTGGGTCTCAGAATTTGGATTTCATAATGGAGCATGTTTCAGTCGATACAGAGGGAAAATAAACATAGTCCTACAACCAATCAGAGCAGCGCATTATGTTGTTTGCCTCTCGAACACTGCCTCAAAACACTGTATGTATTAAATCAGACAAGTCTTCTTTAGTGGCTTTATAGTTAGACTGAAAAAGCTGTAACCCTTTGAGCTGACATTATTTTTTTCAAGCATACTTCCCCCAAGGTCAAGAATCCACTGCCATGCTTATGTTAGAGATGTTTTTAAAAGGAAAGCACTGCATTAGCAAGTTTCAGCTCTGCAAATTGATTTAATATTGTGCTGGCATGAATGGAAACAAATGGCTGCCTTGAATCCATTCACTTTAATGTCAAATGGAAGTTATTTTGGTGTCAACAACTTATACAACAGGCGAATCTGAACATCTCCCTTCTCAGATGGCAGCCATTTAATGTAAACAAAATGAACTCCACGGCGTATCGTGATGTTACTCCATTCCATCTGAATAAAGCCCACCCAGACCGATGTGGCTGGCCTCGCAGATCTTTCCAAATCAGTTCCAAACAGAGCGACTCCAGACCGAAATTCCCCACTAACATTTTGTGCAGGCATTCAGAGTACCATCTCTTTTGGAATAGGGGTGAAATTTTTTTGTTCTAAGTTCCATTTCTGTCTGATAACTATTAGTTTAGCTCTGCTTTGTTCTCCACCAACTTCAGAAGGCAAAATATCTGATTCTTTAATTCCTACATGATCTCATCCTACCTTACCATTGAGCGAATAACCCTGAGACAACAGTGTAATGCATTTGTGTATAGATGAGAAATCTTTTTTTTTTTCCAAAGGTGTGATTACATAACAGAGTATATGGACATTAAGAAGCCCATGCAGGAGCTCATAACTATCACTGCTCTGAAAATATAACTGACCCATCCACCCCGGACGCGTTGAATTTCCCCCACCTTCCCTTCCGGCACAGGCTAAATCCTGTAGCATTAAAAGATTCATTATCAACTCCACTGCACTTCATTTCCACAGCATGATCTAACCCAGATGTACCCTCCCAACACGGTGGATGTTCGAATAGAATTACAGGAGTGAGGATCTCAGTCCGTTTGATATGCAGCAAAAAACTCCCGTTAACCCACACTGTACAGCATAACTCAGATCATTAGTCGTCACTTTTGTCTATTTCTTATTCATTCACGCTCCTCTGTGTCCGTGGAAGCACGAAGACCGTGGGAAGACTATCCTTGCAGATTTCAATTTCTTTTTTACAAGGCCAACTCTTTGTGTTGACATGTGGGTGTGTGCGCTCCAAGTGCTAAAAGAGACAAGTAATCGTGACTTTCAATAACAGAGCTGGTTATATAAGTGATTCCTGATTAAATAAGAGTTTTTGTTATAATATTCACCAATTAACTTTCCTGAATTAATATTATAATGTACTATATTGATAAAGTTTTAAGATCAGTCTTAATTTTTATTAAAGATGTTAACTGAATTTTATGCTTTGACCCCTAAATGTAAAAAATCTTTTATAACTCATAAATATAAGTACACAAGTCTTCTTTAGTGGCTTTGTAGTTAGACTGAAAAAGCTGTAAACTTTTGAGTTGAGATTATTTTCCCCAAGGTCAAGAATCAACTGGCATGCTTATGTTAGAGATGTATTTAAAAGGGAATGAGCTGCATTAGCAAGTTTCAGCTCTGCAAATTGATTTTATCCTGCGCTGACATGAATGGAAACAAATGTGGCTGCCTGGAATCAATTTGCAGTAATGTAAAATGCATGTGCTTTATAACGAATGGGCTAAAATCACCAGAATGGTTGTTTTAAAGTTTAATTAGGATTAGATTTAGATTATGGCAGGGATTAGGCTGCGATGCTGAGGAGTGAGGTTGGAGATTGGGGTTAGCGGCCGAGGGAATTCATTTAATCAATGGTGGTCCCAATGAGGATAATAAAACGGGAATGTGTGCACATGCAGGTATAAATATAGATCAGCGGTTATTGATCCTGGTCGTCAGGACTCGGAGCAGTGCTGGTATTTACTCCAGTGATCTACTGTCTTCTCAGGGACTATTTTACAAGTGGGACTAGGAGAGAGGAAGTGCTGGTGGATGAGCATGAGACAGCATGGGGGGAAGCTTCAGAGTGTGAGCAGATGTTGCACATGCGCTGCGTTCGCCTGGAACTGATGATAATCTGTTCTGACAGCATCTCTCAGTGCAGTTAAAGTACAAACCGATTGTCACTCAATACCCCTCGTGTCACCTGGATTTGCGCAATTCTGATTTATGCAACCCCAGTGTCGTAGTTTTAACATAGGTCGGCTATGTGTTCCGCAAACAAATTAAAAATTATATTTACAATTCTATAAATTAGAAACTGAATCTCTAGACACGTTGAATCGGCAGGGGAACGAGTGGCCCGAAGGGCTGATTAGCTTTGCGCACGAGTTTGCTCATTTCATCTGAACATACAAATATTTCCACGACAACATGATCATGCAGAATGAATAAAGTGTAGAGCAACTAATCAGCATGATTCAGGAGAGGCCAGCTGTGTATTATGGCTTGTAACTCTTCCTAGCTTCTTAGCCCCCTGCTAATCGTAGCTCTTCTTGTGTCCCTTTTTGAATGAACATCTACCAATATGAGCTGCTGCCACCTGCTCATTGGTTGGAGTCTTTGTGGTGTGTTCAAATGCTAAATGCTTTTTGGTCCAGACACAGACGATGTGAGGCAAAATCCCAATCAGCCTCTGATGTTTTCCCTTTAAAACATAATTCTGATTAGCCCTTTCTCTTGAAATGAAAGAAATATTGGTTGCTGCTTCTTATTTTTTGTAATTTCAGATATTTTAATCTGCCAACTGGCTCAGGTAACATCACGATTTACAACAATAAATACAAGGATTTATTTACACCATAACAGAGCGTATGCGACTGTGAGATCCCTGTTTACCATGTTGACTGACTTTCTTCCAAGGTCTATATATCTTTCTGACAGCAGGACAATGAGTGTGTGTCAGAGGTACTTCCTGCCCGAATCCATGAGCTCCCACAGGACAATGAAGCTTTAAGCACCAGGGTAACTGAATCTACTTGACTCCACAACACAGACACACACATACACACTACTTTCTTAATAACTTGGGAAACTCATTCCAATACTCAACACGGCATTTGTGACCACAGTGGTGCTCTGCCAGGCCAACTTCCTACTACCAGTGCTTTGCGGCAGAAGGTTGTTCTGGAGCCTCTCCGTTGGGAGCTGATTAAGCTCCAGCAAATCAAATCATTGGGGCGGACTTTATGTGGTGATGGACAGAAAAGTAACAGCGACATTGTCTGGCTACTAGCTTTTCTTACAACATATCCTTAAATGGTGACTTTTGTGTGTACACACTGTTTTGTCTTGACCTCTTATTCCATCTGTGCATTGCAAACTGTGCATACAGTATATGCTGTATAACCATCATTTAGTTGCTGGAACAAGCTGATTAGTGAGGAAACTGATCATTTTCAAACGAAAATGAGAGACTGAAAGTGTCATCTACAGACCTTTTAGACATTCATGTAATTTTGATGTGTATATTTAACAGACACTTGAAAATATTTTTACTTTAAAACCAGGCTTACTGTGCTCCAAAAGTAGTGGGAATCTTTAACTTTTTAAAAAATCCATAGCACTCTTTATGGATCATTATTGATATTATCATCCCAAATCCTCAAGCTTCACTAGCAGAGGTTTAAACAAAAATCCGTCTGAATACAGGATGTGCCCTGTGTATATCAAAAAGGAACTTCCCTTTTTTTTTTTTTTTTTTTAACAGTTTTCAAGCTGCATATTTGATTTAAGAAGAGGTCACTTTCAAGTTGGTTGAGAAGTCAAATCTAAGCAAAGGCTTCCATCCATTACATGAGGAATCTTTGTATCTAATCAAACACTAAACACACATCCACTATCAGTTAAACTGATGTTTGGTCATTACTGTAGAAATGTTATATGTAGTGATTTATGCTGCCTTAAAATGGTTTATGTTCATGTTCACCTGACCTCCCCTCTTGTGGTATTCACAACCTTCTACATGGAGGTGAATTGGAACGTTAATGTATTGTAAACTGTAAAAATATTCCCACTTTATAGACTAGCTTTTCTTCTATTTGATAAGAAAATACTCCAGATAGAGTATTGGTGAAATGGTGAATTTAGTGAAGTCCCGGGATGGTGTTTCCTTGAGGTAAACATTTGGAGAACTTTGTTCATTTTGGCTGGCCAAAGGTTTTTCCTCCTATCGTCACTTCATCTCGCTACATTTCATTAACACTCTGTGGTCTCTTGTTTCTACTTCGCTGCAAGTCCCTTCCTGTGAGAACCAGTGTTGTCAGATTGGGTGAATGAACAGAGCTTGATCTGGTTTGGGATCATTTTGGTGGTTTTTCTATTTTCTTTTTAATGTCGACTTGAAATCTAAACCAAAGTGCATTTATTTACTCTCCCTAAGAGAGTGTGTGTGTGTGTGTGCATGTGCGTGACTAAGCGCGCTGAATGTGCACTGCTAAAGATGCGGTGTTGTTTGCATTTGGGAGGTTTGAACACCTTTTTGGCAGGAAACCATCAGCTGTATCTGGTAACATCGGTGTGTACGTGGGCTTGTGTGTACGTAGCAGCAGCAGTGGTCTCACAGCTTAGTGCTCATGTCAACACTTGAACAAACAAGATTATTAAAGTGACATTTTAGTAAATTTATGAGCTTTTACACTCAAAGATTCAATGTATTCCTGAGAACATGGGAGCAGGATTGGGTGGAGGAATGGTTTCCTCATATATTTGACTTTGATCAGGGATGTTAAACTTTAGGTTTCATTTGCTAACTGCTCATTCTCTCTCTGTGTGTTTCCAACACCCACTCAGGCTTGGCTCTGTCCATCTTCACATTTGCATATCATGTATTGCATAAGCCCCATAGCAGAGGTCATCAGCAGTCAGTACCTTCTCTCACTAATGCCCCTTGACTGCCATTGACCTACTTACACTGTAATGAGACCCGGCACTCTCTCCCCGGTCTGATGGGTGGTGTTTTTCTCCACAGAGGATTCTTGATCTGACAATGATCTAAAGACTATAATATGATTGACTCACATCTTTGAAGAATCTTTGAAAGGTGCTCTGCTGGTCACATCCAAGTAGATTCAATAAAATACTCTGTGGAAATTATGTATTTGAAACACAAACTGGAGCCGTGTATTTCATTTTTAAATATAGCAACTTATTAGAAAGTTCTCAAAAGACTTCAAGTGCGAGGGAAGGAATTTCAATAAAGCTCTTTTTAAAGCCTGAACCTGCTCACAGAGTTTCCAGGTGAGACGGTGCCTGTGTGTGTCAGAGCTGCAGGCTAATGAGAGCTTTGCATTAAAGCACATCTCGACTATCTGCATGAAAGACACTCACTCATCTTCCCCTTCTGCTATCTAGCTTCTCGGAGAGGAAATAGCAGCCAAAATAAATAGTGGAGGTGTGTGAAACAGGTAATTTTCTGCCCATCATCGTCCTGCAAATGAGACACTGCCTGACTGATCTACAATAGGATTCAGCCATGTTTAGTTGCCTGCAAAGTGTTGCTGGCTGCAGGCTGTGCATTAGACACCTTAAAACACAGTTTATTCTGCAGACTATTTAAAGTCTTGTCACATTTGATACTAATGTAAAGTAAGTGTTTGCATTGCAATATTTAGTAGTTAAAACTACTATACGAGATTATAATTCTCTTTTAAATTTGAATAGCTAGGGTACATTTTTGTTTGGAAAAATAAGACAAGTCAGATGTCCTCAGATTTGTTTTCACGTAGTCAATAAAGCGCACCAAGGTCTAAAATTTTAAATAAATTGCATGAATGGGTTTAGTGAGCAAATTAAGAAAAAAAAAGATTTCTTTAGTTACCTCAAAGCTCAACTCAAAGTAATATTTTACCATTTTGGGAATGATGTCTTTCATCAATATTTTTCTAAAAGTTACAATGGGTTAATAATTAACTTCATTAAATTAATTCTTAGCCCTGCAATAGACTGGCGACCTGTCCAGGGTGTACCCCGCCTCTCGCCCAATAACAGCAGGGATAGGCTCCAGTCCCCCCCACGACCCTTCACAGGACAAACGGAAGATGAATGAATGAATAAATGAATGAAATTAATTCTTTATGCCTCACGTCTCCATGCTAAGCTAAGCTACCCGTGCTCCATCTGCAACTCTGCATTTAATGCAAAGACGTTGATAATGACTTTGATATCAGTGTCTTTGTCATAATTTAAGAAGCGATTTAAAAGAGTTCAGAGTCAGCTGACCTGATTTCCTCAGGCATATCGTTCCACAACCGCGGAGCCCTGACTGCGAATGCCCTGTCACCTTTTGTTTTGAGCCGAGCCCCTGGATCAGACAGTAGACCTCTGCCCGAGGATCTCGCAGTACATGCTGGCCAGGATGGTGCTAAAAAGTCAGTGATGTAGCCCAGGGCACAGCCATGAAGAGTTAGCAAAACATTAGCTTCTAATAACCATGTAAACACTTGATCTGGTGGATCTGAATAGAATAAGTCCATCCTTTTTGAGCACAACTGCCCCACATGAGGAGCGAAACTTAGAGGTAGCAAAATAACTAGTTGTTGCTGTTCAAAGGGTTTGAAAAGATGAATAAAGCTGAAATCCATGTGGACAGCATTGTTGAAAACATGGGATCATGTTGGTCATCTTCTATTATTGAATAATTTCAGTGCTGTCAGTAAAGTTAAAACCTCTTCTTCTGTTATATTTCCAGAAGACTCTGCGCTCCACAGCAGGCAGAACCACTTTGCCAATGAAGTTCTCTGAATCTACAATCAGACAGATTTCTTTCGGGTTAAAAAAATATGTTATCCATATGATTGCAGCTTTTGTTCTATTTCCTTTTTGAATGAAGATTGTTTGTTGACATTGTATCACTGCATAAATGCTGCCAGTGTCTGTGAAGGCTCTCAGTCATCCAGGCCATGGTATGTTTTTTTTGGATAAAAGCTGCAGTGTTTTTGAGTCTGGCATGAGCTAAACTGTAGAATTGCATAGAATAACTTGGGTTGCACACTCCTCCTCTAAACTGAACTGAGTCTCTACATACACATCGGTCACACTCTGCACCACCCAACATCACAAGTAAATTCTCAACTCGAGGCAGCATGCTGTTCTCTTCACTTGTACAAAAAAAGACTATTCACAATTTCTCTTTCCCCATTCCTACTGGGTTTTTTTTTTTCTCTGCTTTGATGGACATACTATCTCTTCTTATTTCTTTTTTTCTTTTTCTGCTGTTTTTATGTTTTTCCTCCCAGAGGAGATCAGGGGGGACGTACACTTTTTGACACGACTATAATATCATGCTTTAAAACATCATACCATGGAACGCAGGGTGATGTTTTTCCATTAGGACATCGTGGCTCCGAGGATGTTTCTTGACAGTGTGAGATGTCAGCTACATGTCGCGCTACAGGCCGGCAACTCAGCATAGTCCTCCTCAAACTGCTGGATTTTACCGGGCATGTGTGTCACCGCTCCGTCACAGCAATATCCACCGAGGTTTTATCTCTGCAGAAAAACATCAGAGCTCGCCGATGTGTAAAACAAACGAAAAAAAAAGAACATACAGCTACAAATGTTTAGTTCACGGCAGAGTTCATTTAGCTTTCCCACAGGCGCATCAACTATACGAGCGAACAAACAACTGTCTGATCAGCACTTGTCAACGCCAAATAATCAGTCGCTCAAGAATCCAAACTTATTATCTCCTCAGAATTTGCTGTGTGGTTACTAACTGGATGACCGCCGCCGTATCTCTCTAAACAGCCTTTCTTCAAAACAGCAATTACACACGGGTGTGATTTTTTGCAGCTGAAAGCAAATGTATTTAACCACGCCACTACAGCAACAAGCATCAAGGGTGTGAAAAAAGTCCTGACATCACAGGGTATATTCACAATGTGTTGTAATGGAGATAGTTTAGTGTGTAATTAGCCTTTCTTTATCTGGAATCGCCACGAATCTTTTACTTTTCAGATTCTCAAGGGTTCCCGGATTTTTTGCCTCAGGCTTCAGAGGAGGCCGAGTGCGTTTAGTTCCCAAGAAATGAGATCTCTAAACAGATAAAACGACTGCAAACAGGAAGGATGTCAGACGTGTGCAAATTATTGGGTTTTTAATTATATTTCTGTTGTGTCGCTTCATTCAGTTCAGCCAATCCCATAATCTCCACATCCTCCTCTTTTATTTTTTTTCCTCTTTTATTGCTGAAACAAAAACACCTGTGCGTGGCAGAAGGAGGGAACCTTTCACCACTAATCTTTTTTTTTTCTCTTTTTTTTCTGATTAGTATGTGATTATTCTTTTGTCAAAGTCGTCCTTGGGGGGAAAAAAAGCTTGTTTGTGCAAAATCAAAAAAATAATCAAAACTCACTTTCCGGTGACAAGTGTAGCTCTCAGTAGGAGATGCTCTTCAAAATATTTCTAGGGCCCAGAAATAGACTTGTCACTAGATGAAAGCGTCTGCCCTCAGTTCAGAGTTTAATAGGTTTTTACAGGCCCTAAGAGAATGATTTATGGGTGATAATGACTTGATACGTGGACATTTAATGATATATAGCAAAACGTGTATTAAAGCAGTGCAGCACCTCCTTTCATATGAGCTCTTGAATTCCTATCTTAATTTAAACTTGCAATAACTGAGGTTTTTGGCCACTTGAGGGAAAGGAGCTATAAAGACATTTCCAGACGTATCATTGAGTTTGAGTTTGAGTTTATTCACCATACCACTTGAGACATTACAATAATCCAACAGGAGTAAAAGACAGATGGGTAGAGTGAATGGGTTCCTCAAGAAAGCTAGAAAAGCTTATGGGTGGGGGCCCATGGTTCATGAAAAAGGTAGTGGTACAAACAATGGTATCACACAATTACCACCTGTAACCAGATGGTAATGAATAAATGCACGTAGAGCGCACTAAAACACATAACATAGATACTTAACATTACATACACATACAATCATACACATACATCCCAATAGTCCATGAGGAAACAGTTTTATATTAGATATAGGTTTGTAGGAGATTATTTTTTAGTTGTCTTTTAAGGTTGGAGATAGAGGGCAACACCTTGAGGCCGTCATGAATCCTGTTCCAAATCTGCACGACCACTGCTGTTGGGAGAAATCTAGGGTCAAGCGTCTTGCCAAAGGACGCACATGTAGAGAGCTCAGGGATCGAACCACTCTACCACCTGAACCAAAAATTTTAGTAGGCTCATCCTGGTTTTCCTCTGCAGTTGGAGCATCACTACTTTATTCGTGAAACAACATGAGAAATGGAGAAATGCATATGACTCATCAGTTAATAAAAATAAACTAATGCATTATCTCAAGAGTTAGTTTAACTTTGGTTCTATTAGAAGGAGGGACTTGACCGTTTTGGATCAGGACGCTGAGTCAGACATCATGTCAAAACGTTCCTGATGCTTTTGTACAGAAACTGGAGTTAAGGTTTGCGTCTGGGAGTGTTTTTTATACCCTGTGATGTCAGTTTTATGCTGAGCTCCTTGATAGAGCTGACGCATTTCAGAGTCAGAGATAATCATTCTCTGTGTGTTTTTTACTGAGAGGAGGTCTTTCACACAACAGTGTGGACCTTTCATCCATTGTTATAACAAAAATCACCTATATACTGAATAACAAGCTGCATATGGATACCCATTAAATACATTCAGCCAGGTTTAAAAGGCAGTTTTCATTTTGGAAAGCATCTCTAATGTTTGTAACTAAAGATTACAAAGAACCACAGGGCTTGAAGGAAAATGTCACCTGTAATATTCAGAGGGTGCATGAAATTAGAGTTTAACCAGTAATAAAACAATCTCACACACACGTGTTTTGAATATAAACTTAAGCCGACGTTACTTTTAGCCCTATAACAATGAATGTATCATGTGTGATACATAGCTTTCTGAGACCAACCTGGAAAAATCTGTTGTATAAAATGTGATACTTGTCATCTGGCCCCTAGTGAAAATATCCATGATCTGCACTCCATTTCCAATAGGCTGCTTTCATTGACTTTCAATTTCTTTTGCTAATTTTGAAAAAGTTTATGGTTAAAAAAAAAGATCATCTATATTGTTGCTGATATTTTAACATGAATATTTAATTTATTCGAATATAATTTAACAGATTTTTTTTTTTAAGATTAGGAAATCTTAAAATGTGCACTTATTTATTCCAAGTTGCAACCAAACCAGTAGAATTGTTTGAAATTTCCCAAATACAATGATGACTTTTTTTTTGTCCTTAAATGAAAAAAGAGGTCATTAAATTGCATTAAATGCATCAATCAAATATTAAACAAAACAAATGTGTTATGTTAGAAAATAGTTTTGATTACTATTATCATTATTTTTTGTTTATAGGGCCTTTAAGCCCTTCTGTTAATAAAAATACATATTGATGCTTCTGACTAATATTTCAAATGTTAGACTTCATAAGAATAAGATAAGAATTAACAGTAGCAAATGCAAATGATAAAAAACATACACACACACAATTAATATATATATATATATATATAGTCACATTAATTGTCATATTAATTGTTGATAGATATGATGATAAGATGATCTGATTTTTAATATATTCCAATCCCAGTGGTCTGATAAACCTGTGGTTCTTTTGGTTGTCCACTAGGTGATGGTATTTCCCCCAACTTCACTCACTCAAACAGCCTCTGTTCTGAAAGCCTCCTCCCCTGCTGGGTGTTTTACACTGAAGTGTATCCCCTGCTGATGTTGTGCTTTTTTTCCCCCTCCCCATTTCAGGGCTCAAAAGATGCTCTGCTCTATCTGCTGTCAGCACGGTGTCCTTTCCATTACAAAGCTGCAGAATAAGGAGCAGGTCCTGTAAGTACAAGTCTCTGGAGTGGACACGCAGCCTTCCTGTAGAGCCGACAGATCATTTCGGTTCACCATTCCCCCCGTGCAGCAGCCGCTCACTGTGATGTTTTGTCTGTGTCCCTGCAAAGGAGCAGACAAAGGGGGAAAAAAAACTGACGCTGTCTGCACATTTGTTTGGGAGAGGCATGAACAAAATAGGACAGACGCAATATTTTAACATTGTTGTCATGCATTTTGGGGCTGGGATTTCTTTGCTGACATTTAAACATGACATTTAATCTGACATTCAATCACTAACCCTTAGCCTTAACCTAGCATGAGCCAAATTCAAACGTGAACCTAAAACCTATAAATGCAACTGAACTAAAATGGCTAAATGACTAATATTCCTGCATTCGAGGCCTTTTGAGGACATAACATGACATTCAAGAACACACACCAGAGGCTGCTTCTTGTATTCAGAGTCACTGGCGGCATTGTATCTGTTTTATTTATGAAAAATCTGATTTCGGTTAACAGCAAGGCAGAATGTAGCAAGCAGGAAGCTCCTGTGGAGGCACCAGATGCAGCAGGGAGAGCTATTAAAATGCCGCGCAGGTATCTTTCATGAGCAGCTTCTGCAAAGAGGTTAGATGTGCTGCTTTACTGGCATCTAGTGGTGACCAGGGTGACAACAATGCTGACAGATAGAGCATTAAACCTGAAGAAAGGGGAGAAAACACACGAGAAAACGTTTGGATATCCAAACTGGGCTTTTGTCAAAAGCACAAAAAGATATCCCAGAATGGACAGAGAGGAAGAGAAGAGGACAACAAGAGGAGGAACACTGTCATCTCCTACATGACCAGAACATCAGAGACACAGCATCCCCATTCACTTCAAACCCGGTAACACACTGAGGGAGAAACTTGTTCACCCCATAGATAAAACACCCAGGCAAAAACAGAGCAATGTGGCAGTTCAGTGCAGTGAGGAAGGTACAAAACAAGTCATTCACAAACGCATGACTCAGCACAGGAGAGCCAGCTCATCAGGAAACGATTCAGCGGTCCACCTACACCTGAAGGACAAAGAACACTACTTTGAAGACAACAACGTCCACATTTTAGCCAGAGAAGACAGATGGTTTGAAGGAGGAGCACAGGAAGCCATATATGTCAAACGGGAAAATCTTTCTCTGAGCGGGGGAGATGGACTGATACAGTATATAATCTGCTGCCAATTTACGATACAGTCTGAACATCTGTCCTCAAAAACATTTTATCCCTTTTCATACTGTGAGACGGTGAGTAGCATTGCAGAGTTTAATCACGTGAGTTCCACAGATGTTTATGCAGTTGGCCTTGTTTCAGCTTTGTTTCTCATATTCAAGGATAAACTCATTTGACTGGTGGTCAAATATCTAAGTCACTGACAAAACACACATACAGTTTAATCTTTAAATGTTTCCAGCCATCCAGGACATAATATATATGAAAAAAAAAACAAAGCTGAAACAAGGGCAATTTTTATTTGTAGACTTTCCTGAACACGTTTCATACAAGTGGTTTCTTCAGTGCTAAAACACTGGTGGGAAGTTAGGTTTTTATTAGGAACATCTGTGGGTGTTGCCCACCTGAACATCCTATGACAGGTGTGACAGGCCCAGGGTTGGCTTTCCTCTGTATTGTCTTTTGTGTGGGCTCTGTTTCTCTTCCTTCGGTCCACTCTTGGATGCACCACACCTGAGCAGGCTGAGTTTAAGAGGATATACAGTTACCCTCATGCAGACACTGACATACTGACTCTGTCAACTCATTGAAACATCTAACCTTACTAATTTATTAAAAGTATGGTCTACACTCTAAGATCTAAGATGTGTTGACTAACTCTTTAGTCACATCGTAAGAGCAGGGTTGTGACACTAGGGTCTGGTGCTGGTTGTTAACAGACCCTAGTCAAGCAGTTCACAGGTGGCAAAATGTCTCTAAGAAACCCTTCAAGTCCAGTTGTCCTGGCTTGTTTTTCAGATATGTATGTGGTCCTTAACAGACCCTAGGCCATCCACCAGCCTTTGAATAGGCTACTTGGATGAAACGTCTTCAAGAAACTCTACAATTCCAGTTGCCCTTTGTTTCAGCTTGTTTTTTGGATATACCATGACCTGGATGACTGAGAACCTTTCAGTAAACATTAAACTATACTAAACACAACTTATAGCCTACAAATTCAAACTTTCAACGCACAGCATCTTTATTTCAAAAGAAGACACCAATGGCTGATTGAATGGGGCTCAAATCGGGAAGATGCTCACTGACACAGTCTGAGACCAGATCAGGTGTTACGGACTAACTTTTTTTGTCTTTTTATCACTGAGCACAAGAAGCTGCAGTCTTCTAGGTTGTATAGTTTGAAACAGGTTGTAGAGGCTTTGTGTCAGTGTGAAGGAGATGGGGATCAGAGTTTACAGGCCCCGAAAGCCATCAGTCCCCTTTAGACGAGACACACAAAAGAGAAAAGTAGAGGAAACGAAGAAAGGGGCCTAACATCAGCTCCCAAATTAACCATCTGAAAAAGAGACAAGATCTTTCACTCTTTGAAGACATCATGGGGTCCATTGTGAAGCGATCTCACTCTGGGGTGTCATTTAAAGATATTTTCTTGCCAAGACTTAGATGTGAAGACTGATGCCACTTTCATGTCCAGATGGTAAATCCTATACTGGAACCAAGCCAAGGTAGCTGACCTTACTACAAAGACTGGCAATCTGGCTCTGTCAGAAAGTAAAAAAAATAAATAAACTGTACTTAAGATATTGCTGGGTTATTGAAGGAACATCTGGGGTGGTGTTCACATTTGAACATGAAAACCAATAAGCCGTTCTATGAGCCAACTGTTTACTTAATGAACAGCAGAGGGATGGATAGTGATTGGGTGTTTGGACAATTCCATTCTGGATAAAAATATAAAAATCCATATAGACAAATTTGTTAGAATTTAAGGCAACTGAAAGGACAGCCTTTAAAAGATGACAGCTCACTCCACTAATGTATCTGTTTTCTCTCAAATCGTCAATACTGAAATCTACATAAGGACTAAAAAGGTCAGCAAATGATGAACACCATTAAAGCAAAATTAGACCACAGGAGACACAGATTTATAACCTACTGGGTGTTTGGCCAGGTGGCAGGGAGGTGGTGTTCGGAGGCCGATTTAACAAATTGGTAGAATTTATTTAGCTGGAATTTTATGCAAATCATACGAAGTTTACAGACTTCCAAGTTTTGTGAATTATGATGTGGGTTAATTTTCTCCTATCTCCAGAGCATTCATGTATTGATCAGATGCCTTATCAGCTCACCAGCAGATGCTCCGTGGTCAAACATTTCGCTTTTAAAATGTCATAATGACAGTTCGACTTTATTTCCTGGAGACGAAATCAATGCCGCTGCCGTAGGGAGGAGCGCAACCTAAACTGAGGTACAAAACGGACACTTCTGTTTACAAATAGTGGCACAAATAGTTTTGCATTTTTTGACCTAACTTTTGATGGATCTTTTGAAATACAGCTGACCAAAGTTTCACCATTTTAAAGAGGTCGGTTAGTAGTGAAGACAAACCTTATCCCTTCAGCAAAGCAGTTATGTTCCTGCAGCAATGATATCAAGTCACTAATAGCCAAATCTAAGTTTAAACTTAAAACATTTAACAAAAGCTTCATCTTTTCAGACCTAATCCTCACATAATGTTTATCAGTTTGACACAGTGTACTTATACTGATATAACACAGATTAATGTCTTAGAACCAGTTTAAGAAAGTTTGCAGCTCTCAGAATATAAATTCAGGAAGGATGGTTTGCTATGTGCAAATAATCCTAGGCCGCGAGGAACAAAGCATTCAGTGAAAAGAAAACTGTAGAAAATGCTAAGATGCTTAAGTCTTAATGTTTGTGACAAAATTCGTGTGATTTGCGGGTTTAGCGTCCGTGGCCGTGTCCTCAAATACTGCTGATCAAAAAAAGATTCAACAGCAGGCTGTGAAAGGGATTATCAGAAAAGTGACTGTTGGGTGGGATTTTGTAAAAACATCACCATTTATTGGGATTGAATGGGAATGAATGAATTTAAGAGACTAAAGTTTTGTAAAGTCTTCATTATCCCCTTACTGAGTGCTAAATGTTTGTGTTTAATCAATAAATGGTCTTGTTTGATTTTGTGTATGCTGTGAACATATAAGGAAATTGACAATAAAGAAATCCATCAGCAAAAAAACAACTGCAGCTGATAAATCATTAGTGAAGGATTTATGTAGGTAACCATTTACACAATGCATAAAAGTCTGCAGGGCATCTGGACCAGAATCCATATAAGATATTCAAACAGTCCATTGGAGGTGGCTGATTGATTAATTAAAGGGTCAAAAACGACACAGGATCGATTTTTTTCCCAACCTGGCAACCCAAAGATAGATAGATGGCTGGATACATGTGTAGATAGATGGATGAAAGGATGAATAGATGATAGATGGATAGATGGATGGAGGAGAGAGATGGAATCATAGGATCTAAAGAATAATAATACATACAATATACAAGGAAATGAAAATACAGGGTAAATATAAGATATATATAAATAAATATGTATATACAACATATAGAACATACAAGGATATAGCAATATTATATAGCCAAATAGGATGTATGGCCGCAGGTTTCCATTTACTTCTGATACATGTTTTGGTGACCTCTCAATAAATATTCAGATTTTATGCCTTCTTCTTTACTGGCTATTTACTGGTTGATATCAGCTCTCAAGAGAGACGTCTACAGTGGCCGTCTCCAAAAGAAAGAGAGTCACATTTCCAAGGATCACACCCATTCTGGATATAGGCACACCTTCAACCTTTCCTTCATAAGTCTGCTGTGCAGTAACCCCCATATTTATTCCCCAGTCCACCGAAACTCGGTAAGCGCATTTGCACTACCATGGATACATTTGTGCCACTGTTTACTGTTTTAAAATGCTGCTATTCCTCACTGTAGCAATTGCATTTATTTGTTTGCTACTGGGTGCTTTTATTGTAAATGTTGTATTTTATTGTGCATAGTTTTTTATCTTTATGCTACTATAGTTTCTATTTTTATTGCTTCCAAATCAAAGAGCAGCCAAACTGTACTTCGTATTGTACTGTACTTATTCAAACGGAGAATAATTACATTCCTGAGAAATAGTTTAGAGCCCGCTGTGTATGTACTGTATCGATCTTCTGACGATGTGCTCACTGTGGGTTGGATCCAGTTAACACATTGTGTTTTAGAGCTCCATGCACTACCCCCTAAGAAACCTTCAGTCTCCGTGATTTGATGCTGAGAAAGCCCCTCTTTGCTCGAGAAGTCCATAACAATCAGCCTTCAGAGTCAGCAATGTTCTGCTGGAAACTTGAGGCACAGCCTTATTTCTAACAGGTGAACAATGGCTGCACGTTGATTTAGTTGAAAGAGCCTCTGATGAGTCAGATCAGAGTTAGAGCTAGAGCTGCAACCATAACATCAACTAATCATTGCTTAGGAGCTCATGTTAAATGTGTTTTAAACTTCTTGTATGTCATTAGTGTACCTACACAGCACTGATTACATTATGGATTTTAATGACTGATTACTGATGCACCATCCAATATGAATGAATGCTGCTTCAGTATAAGGATACAACACAGCTTTTTAAAAAAAAAAATAAATAAAATAATCCCAGGCTGCAAGGAACCAAGTGGTCAGTGAAAAAAAAAATGCTAAGATTCTTCTTAATGTTTGTGACAAGATTCGTGTGGTTTGCGGGCTTAGCGTCCATGGCTGTGTCCTCAAATGCTCCCGATCAAAAAAGATTCAACAGCAGGCTGTGAAAGGGATTATCAGAAAAGTGACTGTTGGGTGGGATTTTGCAAAAACGTCACCATTTATTGGGACTGAATGGGAATGAATTCATTTAAGAGACTAAAGTTTCTTCATTACCCCCTTACTAGTGCTAAATGTTTGTATTTAATCGATAAATGGTCTTGAGTGTCTAAATTTATAATAAACCATCAGCAAAAAACAACTGCAGCTGATGTTGATAAATCATTAGTGAAGGATTTATGTAGTTAACCACTTACACAATGGACAAAACAAAAGTCTGCAGGGCATCTGGGCCAAAATCCATTTAAGATATTTAAACAGTCCATTGGAGGCTGCTGCTTGATTAATTAAAGTGTTGCTAAGTGATTAAACCACTGGTTTGATAATAGCATGAATTCATTGATTGTCTAAATTTATAATAAGGATTTCTGTAGTAAAGTAAAGTAAAGATGGTCAGTGCCACTAATCTGATCAGTCTGATTGAAACATTTAACATATTGAAAAGTTTCTCAGTCTTCAAATATTGTAATTATTTTCAGGTTAACATGAAAATACTATTTCTCGTTTAAATTATTTCTGAATTCACAAAGAATTTATTCTCCATTGCTTGTTCTGTTGGATGCAAATTTGCGCAAAGATGTGAGACGTAGAAAGAAATGGTTGCTGGAGTTATCGGATAGAACCCTAGCTGGGACAAATGAACATAATACAACCTGAAATGAATTCAGATACTGTCAAAAATAACAAAGCAAAGTATTCCTAAATACTAATACATTTGAAATTAAATTATATTAAATTGCATTGATGGGCCTTTTATTTGTCCTGCTTTAATCTAACATCTCTACTAATTTGGTTGTAGCAGCTGCCTCTGAAATTTAATAAGTCTCTGATATCAGCAACCTGTTTCACCCTAATTTGAGTACCAATACCAAAGTGTAAAAAATATTAACAGAGTTAAAGCAGTTTAACACAAAATACCTATCATTAAATGTCTACTGGCTGCTTTTGTTCAGATAAATTTGTATCAGAAAACAACTATCAAGCCTTTTAATGTGCTGCGTGTGAACAGTGTCGGCATCGATTACTGCAGTTGTTGCATCACTTGTTGCGTTCCTGCGCCGAGGGAGTTCCCAACTGGAGGATCAATAATGTAATTATAATGCTCATGCAGTAATGACAGCCAGTGACAGTTGTGGTCATTATGATTAGCAAAGTGAGCGTGTCATGGGGTTTCCATTGGCAGACAGCAGGGATTAGAGGATTATCCCTCCCTCTGTCTCTGACCATCTCTCCATCACTCTCGCTCTGTGGATTAGTTTTATCTACAAGGAAATCAGGGCTTTACTCTTGTTTGACAGGACTACAACTCCCACAGTCACACATCAGCACTACACATCTGCACACAGTCTACCGTGGTATTGACTTAAAACAGAGAGGGCAGAGATAAAGCGGGGTAATCTGGATTTCCGCAGGAATTATTTTGTTTAAAATATGTTCTTATCACTCAGGGAACAATATGAATCCTCTGACTTTCTTTGTGCTTGACATTAACAGGTGCTCTGGGCCTATGGGCTCCATTCCAGCAGCAGAGGAAGATCCAGCTGTACATATCTATCTAACACCTTTTGGAGATGGATAGTAATACCAATCACCACGCTCAAACTTGCTGTGCAACTGAGATCTGGCAGATAATTTGCAACAACAGTGGAAGCAGGGCCAGATTAGCTGCAAAAAAATGACACCAAGGTTATGAACCTGGCAATTCACTTGCTTTACACTTATTACAAACACACTGACTATGTTATATATTCTCAGGCAAAGTCAGATATTTGCAGACTAAAGAAATTAGTCTGTATTCTTTATCTTTTCTGTTAAATTATTTAGCATTTTTTTTAATTTTTTTGGTGATTGCAATTGTGTTTCCTGTTGTTCGTTTCACTTTATCCTGTTATCCCATCAGCCTTTGTGAATTTAAAACCCTGTCTTTACCCTTGTCTCTTGTCACGCCGTCTGTTGATTATCTGCAGGTTCTTCTCCTGTTCTTGTCCGAATTGCCAGATTCTTTGCTTCCCTCTTTGGATTACGCTGTTTCTCTTTTGGTTGGAATGCACCTTTTGTTAGATTTCGTGTTTTTTGGATGTTATCTGCTCACCTCCGCAGCACCTCTTTTCTTTATTTTTCCTTGTTAAATTGATTTTCTTGTTCACCCCACCTTTCCACAAGTGTGTCTTGCATTTGCATTCCTCCCTTTCCCTGTTACATCTTTAAAAAATAGTGTTTATGCAAATAAATAGTGGCTTAAAAACATGCATACAGTAGCTGTGTGTTATTTTCATGAAATAAAGTCACCATTTTGCAAACACTTGCATAGTAGGGAACCTTTTTCAGACATTAGTGGTAGATATTCAAAAGATTCTTGGCTGAGGTTTTGCATTTATAAATATAACAGTTATTGCAGATAAGGGTTTATATACTGAGATATTTATGATTTACTGATAAAAAAAAGTTGAAAGAGTTGAAATGCTGTCTGATATTTTCATTGTGTGACAGCTTTTTGCGCGCTTGAACAAATCCCCCAAGAGTTTTTGTAGTTTCTTCAAAAAAATTCATAGTGACAGATTTCATTTTTATTTTATGCAAAAAAAAAAAAAAAAAATTATGCATGTTTGCTTAACACAGGCTCAAGAAGAGGTGGAAGACCTCTAGCAGGGCTTTCTGTGTGCTTTGTAGCTCCTGTTTATCATATCCACTAAAGTGTCAGCTCTGTTGCTTCAGGGAGACTTGTTTATCTTTGGCTGTGTCTGCGTGTCTTTATGTCCCGCTCCATAAATGTGTCTATAAATTAGAATTACTCGGTGCATGCGAAGTCCTTAAATGTTTACTGCAAGTTGAAGGCAGCCTGCATTTGACTTGACCTTTCCTGTGCAGTATATCTGTGTTGTACTAAAGCTGAAGCTAAACACATCTGATTAGTCCCAGTGCACATATAAAATCCCATTTGTGCTTATCTGTTTGAATATTAACGGGTCAGTACAGGGAAATCTGCAAGAACACCACCAGGGGTCCCTATATCTCCATATAGCTACCCTTTGGATGTTCTCCTTCATGTTGTTGTTTTTTTTTCTTGCCAACATTGAGGACTTTAATTCTTTTAAAACCATCACATCTTTCAATTGCACCACTTTTTTTTCCTCCTAGAAATCTTCTATATTTGTGGTTTAATTTCTGGTTTACATTTGAATGTGTTCATCCAATGCTGTTACAGCAATGACAAGATGCTTCTTTCAGTGCTTAAAGCTCCTTTTGTAAGTCTTTTATCCTCTATAGTTTATTCTGTAATTTTATATATCATAGTTCTGCTGACTTGCTGGTTTGGCCTGCCAGTTCAGGAAGCAATGGACAAAGAATGACAAAGAATGGGCCTTGGTTTATTTGTTAATATTTGCTGGTCGTTATGTTGGGGCTGGGCTGCTGTCTCACCTGCTTCTCATCATCCAATCAAGTTATACGGTACTTAAAGGAGCCTATCCCAGCTATCATCGCGTGAGAGGTGGGGTACACCCTGAACAGGTCTCCAGTCTATCACAGGGCTAACACAGAGAGACAGACGATCATTCACACTCAAGCCTTTTTCTTTTTTTTTTTCACTAATTTTGTCCTTGTTTGTCGACATTATGGCTATATTCTCAAACTGTCATGTAACATCTTCAGCTATATGTTGTATTTGTATCATCATCACATGATGTACGCTTTAGTCAGATGTATGTATCTATGACAGATGTATGTTTATCTTGTTCCTCCTGCAGTTCTCTTCTCTCTTTTCTGTCTCTACCCTGGCTGGCCTTAGGCAGATGGGTCCCGCCATATGAGCTGGGTTCTGCTCAAGGTTTCTTCCTGTTAAAAGGGAGTTTTTCCTTGACACTGTCACCTTCAGGTTTGTTATGGGGGTTTCAGGCTGGGTTACAGACCGGATGTTGTAAAGCATCTTGAGACAATTTGTATTGTTATTGACACTACATAAATAAAATTGAATTGAACTGCACCATAGACTGTATAAAAGATGGACGACAAGACAGCTGCTCAAAAGTGTAGCTAGAGCAAGTAGAGAGCTGCACCAGGGAAATTAGTTGCACCAGTCTCTGGTCATTAACAGAAACAAGTCAAGCAAGTTTCCAATGGATTATACCCACAGAGTTTCCTATTTAAACCTCAAACTTTTCACCAGTCCCTTAGAACTGAAGAAGCTTCTCGGATCGTCTTCTCAAAAAACTCTGTAAGTCCAGTTGCTTTTTTAAATGGATAATTTAAATATAACAAAGCAGGTAGAGCTCCCCCTGGTGTTTGGCTGCAGTATAGGTCATAAGCTCCACCCCTTCCATGTTAGTGGATGGGACTTGGGCAAAACTAAAACACTAATACACATCAGATAATTTATTTTTCATGGAGAGTTTGTCATTTTAGATAGTTATTGTAATGTTGGACTGTGAGAGTAGGGTTTGTTTTTTAAAAAAAGTGTAGTGTATAACATTTCTTTGTAACTGGTGCAGGAAGATGAGTGCAGTATTAACTAAATGCAAATGCGAGTGAGTCTAGAGGAAATATGGGAAGGCCATCAGTATCACAGTTACACATGTTTCAACTCTTGGACAGTACTGCTCAGACTCTGGCTCCAAACTCGCAAGGTGGCACCCCCTGTATCTCTGGAATTCTAACCTCAGTTAAGGCAAATTTGTTGCTTTTCATGTAAAAGACACAAAAAAGTATCCGTGAAACTGTCAGTGGAGCCCTTTTTGTTTCTGTATGAGTATTTACATGTTTCCTGTAAAAACTAGAAAGCTAGGAGTCCAACATCTCTGCTCTGATTTGGTCAGCACTGAATCTTTGAGCTGGCACTGCCTATATGGTCACAGAGCCACACCCAGCCCTGCTACTGGTGAAGAAGAAAGGCATGAGGGAAGGATATACAAAAAATGAGAATAATTTTTTATTAGAGACAAAATGACACGCCCCTTGGTGCAGGATGAGTCATCAGCATTTTTCAGTTAATAAAATCTTAAATATCTTCAGAAATTCCTACAAAAAAGTTTTTTTTATTTAATAATTAAGGGCCAGATACTAAAATATACAGTAGGTTACATACAGAGAAAGACATCTCATTTGATTTCATGATGCCATTAAACTACCAAAGTGAAAATGAACATTAGTCAGCATTTATAAAGATTTCAGCATGATTCTTGCTGCATATAATGCAGGAGACACACTCGTAAACAGCTATTTTCGAAATAGTTCATTGTTTTTCTTGTTTTTGGTCCATAAATGGGCAGTCATGACCTTAAGACTGATGTATTTATGTGTTGCCATTAGTCAGGAAATGTTTCCACTCTTCAAATTTAATAGCTGTAACAGATTTTAAAGTCTGTGTAAAACTTGTGGCAAGTGTTTAAAATTGTAGATCAAATCTGTAGACTCCCCACCCTTCAGCCCATTTCACCACGGCTGAACTTTCTTGTCAGAAACAAGCTTTCCATGAGGCTCTGTGGCTCCGGGCGGCAGCAGGGCCAGATAGACTGGAGTGATGGCGCCCTCATCTGGTGTCTTGGGGGCTTTGTCACCAGCCATGTCGGTGCGCACCCATCCTGGACAGCAGGCGTTCAGCAAGATCTATACATAAAAACAAACATTTCTGTTAGCTACATGTATGAGGCTTTACTAACACAACATTTGAAGACATTATATTTCAGTTACCCCGTCATTCGGTCTTTCCTTGGACAGACACCGAGCCTGAATCATGGACAGGGTCTGAGGACACAAAATTAATCAGAATGTGGCATTAGAGAAGCATTTCATTCAGAGATTATCACATTTTTAGGGTTTAGAGGTTGATTTGAATCATCTCATTTGACGTTCCCTCCGTTGTTTCACACATTTTAACCTTAACATTTACAAACTTGCGGACAAACTGATCAGTCATACCGTCAGTCCAGTTTTAGACAGTCCATATGCTGTGTCGGGCCAGCCGCCATTCTTGTGCTCTCCTTTCTTGGCCTCGTCAACAAACCGCTGCATCAGTCCCACCAGCTCGTCCTCTGTGATGTCCTCGCTGCGGAAGCGCTGCTGGAGGGCCGGGCTGCACTTGTTTAAACTCATGGAGCCGAGAAGGCTGGAGACGTTCACCACACGACCTAAAACACACACAAAGGATGTCTGGAGCTATTACTATGTGTTTGTGTGTCTCTCAGTGAAGGTCAGGCAAGTTTGTCATCTATCAACAAGGTCACAAATACAGCTAAACGCGACTTGGTTATGTGTGTTTTGTCGGTAACCTCAGATATTTGATCACCAAAATGGATCCAGGTCTGCATTCGTACCTCCAGCTTTGATGAGCGGCAGGAAGTGAGTCAACATGTCTCTGGTGGCGAAGAAGTTTGTCTTGAGGGTCAACTCCGCCTGGACACCAAATGGAGTCGTGTCTGCCTCTGCAGAGTAAGAGTTCAGGGAAGTTGTTCAGGCTTCCAGGCTAGAACTTAGCTATAATGTAATGTTCTTTACATCATCGCAACATATTATTTGAAGGATGATTCTACCTTTGAATGCGATCCCGGCGTTATTGATGAGGACGTCCACTCCTCCATACTTCTCTTTGAAGTAAGCTGCAGCCGTCTTGATGCTGTTCATGTCGTCGATGTCCAGCTGGTGAAACATGGCCTTCTGTCCCTCTGAGGACAGAGACTGCACTGCTTCCTGACCACGGCCGCTGCAGCAGGAGCAAAAAAAAAAAACAATGTTTTCATTCACTTTAACTTTATGGACTGAATATGCAGATCTGCTGGTTGAACTAATGGGCTTCAGTTAGAGCTTGATCAATGTGCATTTTGATTCTAAAGACCATCTTCGTTCTCTATGGTACTGCTATATGGATACATGAATAATCTCCCAACGTTATTCCACCTCACATTCCTCTTTGTGTGTTTTTTGTCTGTGGCTTGTCTAACTGGTTTGATGTGGAAGAAGGCAAAAAGTCACGGCAAAAGGGCTTCCACTCTGACCACACCCACGTCTATCACAACTATGACGAGGCAGATTTTTGCATTTCAGACCCTTAATAGCATAAGAAATGTATTTTTGTCATTTTAACTTGCAGTGGTTCAGAACTACCATGAAGATACACTATATTACCAAAAGTATTCGCTCACCTGCCTTTACTCATTCTATGAACTGAAGTGCCATCCCATTCCTAACTCATAGAATTCAATATGATGTCGGTCCACCTTTTGCAGCTATTACAGCTTCAACTCTTCTGGGAAGACTGTCCACAAGGTTGAGGAGAGTGTTTATAGGAATTTTTGACCATTCTTCCAAAAGCGCATTGGTGAGGTCACACACTGATGTTGGTCGAGAAGGCCTGGCTCTCAGTCTCCGCTCTAATTCATCCCAAAGGTGTTCTATCGGGTTCAGGTCAGGACTCTGTGCAGGCCAGTCAAGTTCATCCACACCAGACTCTGTCATCCACGTCTTTATGGACCTTGCTTTGTGCACTGGTGCACAGTCATGTTGGAAGAGGAAGGGGCCCGCTCCAAACTGTTCCCACAAGGTTGGGAGCATGGAATTGTCCAAAATGTTTTGGTATCCTGAAGCATTCAATGTTCCTTTCACTGGAACTAAGGGGCCAAGCCCAGCTCCTGAAAAACAACCCCATACCATAATTCCTCCTCCACCAAATTTCACAGTTGGCACAATGCAATCTGAAATGTACCGTTCTCCTGGCAACCTCCAAACCCAGACTCGTCCATCAGATTGCCAGATGGAAAAGCGTGATTCATCACTCCAGAGAACGCGTCTCCACTGCTCTAGAGGCCAGTGGCGGCGTGCTTTACACCATTGCATCCGACGCCTTGCATTGCACTTGGTGATGTGTGGCTTGGCTGCAGCTGCTCGGCCATGGAAACCCATTCCATGAAGCTCTCTGCGTACTGTACTTGGGCTAATCTGAAGGTCACATGAAGTTTGTAGCTCTGTAGCAATTGACTGTGCAGAAAGTCGGCGACCTCTTTGCACTATGCGCTTCAGCATCCGCTGACCCCTCTCCGTCACTTTACGTGGCCTACCACTTCGTGGCTGAGTTGCTGTTTTTCCCAAACGCTTCCATTTTGTTATAATAGAGCTGACAGTTGACTGTGGAATATTTAGGAGCGAGGAAATTTCACGACTGGATTTGTTGCACAAGTGGCATCCTATGACAGTTCCACGCTGGAATTCACTGAGCTCCTGAGAGCGGCCCATTCTTTCACAAATGTCTTGTTTCACAGTCTGCATGCCTGAGTGCTTGAATTTATACACCTGGGGCCAGGCCAAGTGATTAGAACACCTGATTCTGATCATTTGAATGGGTGAGCGAATACTTTTGGTAATATAGTGTATGAAACCTAGATTACCATGGTATTTATGTTATGTTCCATGTAATGAGCCATAATATTAGAGAAATATGGTGAGGGGGTTTATTTTGGTTTGTTTTAAGATTATCTGGTGGAAGTCAGATTTTTGGCCCTTCAGATTTCATTTCATTAACAAAAGCGTTAAATCTGTGAGTTCAGAACTGACTTTTTAGGGGATTTAAATTATAAGACAATGGATTTTACAAATTGTAGGCTTAGTTATTGTGTTTTCTTTCATAAGACATGGTTTGTTTAGGGCAAAACAGCTTTGTAGCAGGATAAAAGAATGACGATTGAGGGTTTAAAAAGTGAGAAACAAAGCAGAAACATGATATTTGTCTACATCATTTTAGTTGTGTAATGATATTGCAACATGTTTAGGTCTATAAACATCAGTCTGGTCCAGGTGATCTATGGTACGTACGCATCTCTGGCGGTGAGATAAACATCTCCTTGGAACTGCTTGCAGAGGGCTCTGGCGATGGCAAGACCGATACCCTTGTTACCACCTGTTACCACGGCAACCCTGGTTGACATGTCTGCACAAAGAGAGAGAGAGAAAGAGAAAGAGAGAGAGAGAGAGAGAGTAGAGTGTGAGTCAATTATGAAGTCAGCCATGTTGAAATCAGATCAGATTTGCTGTGTCATGGTGATAATTTCAGGGCATATATTTCTCCAAAACATACACGTAACCTAAAATGACAATTTAATCCTAAATAAAGAATTCATCTAGACATCTAGATAATATCAACTGGTTTTACCAGATTTACTCAGCCTGACTGTTATAAAAAGGGAGTGAACTAATCCTATAAGCTAGCCGGCAATTCAAGACGTCAAAATACACGGGAACAGCACACGTACCACGCAGAAATAACATGACCAGATATGGAAACATGATATTAATAATAATAATAGTATTAGTAACAATCATAATAGGTTTATAGAAGATATTCTGTGGCTGAGAAGTAGATCTACGTATTCATTTTGAAAGATTAATTTTCATTTTCACTTGCTGCCCTTATCAAGAAGACTGCTCTAAGCAATCTATAATAGTGTTATCGATTAATAATAATTTAGGATTCACACGTCTTATGAAAGGGCAATTTAACTTATTCCCATATAGATAAAGTCTGTATTTGAAAACTCACACATGATGCCTGTGTGTCAGTAGGTGAAGCATGTTGCCCACGAACCAGAGGTTTAGTGGTTCAAAGCCATAGTGTCCTTGAAACAGAAGACACTGAACCCTGAGTTGCAAATGAATGTGTGAGCTTGTGTGAACGAATGGGTTGATGTGTCAGTGTGACTGTAAAGCACCTGACCATTTACCATGACCCTACAACAAGCATGTTGCATGTATGCCATATCTGGTCCAGACACAACTAGTCAAAACTAAAGCTGAACACAGCTTGTTGTGTGTGTGTATATTGTTTCAAGTTCCACAGAGAGGAAAGAAATAGAATAGAAGATCCTTTATTGTTACTGTATGCATGACACAGCAAAATTGCAAAACATCCATCACAGTGGTGCTCTAAATAGAAAAAAATACAAACATACATGAAGAGAGACAGAAAAACGCTAGGGGAATAATTAATTTTGTCCAAGCGATTATGTTTTTAACAGCTTTCTGATTTTGAACTGAAAGAAATGACTTTTGCCATGTCCAGTACGAAGCTGGCCTAGATGAGGCCCAGAAGTGTACGCAATAATACATCATCATCTTACATCACAGCAACAGTTGCCCTCCCTGAGAGGTTAGTCAGGGTGCTGCCCCTGTGGTGGGACAGCGACCCACTGTTTGCACTGTTTTGTACTGTCTGCACATGCTTGCACATGCACACTTTATGCCCAGTCCCTTGTACTGTACTTAGTCCTATGTCTTCATGTACATCCATGGTCCTGGAGCAACATCCTCTCATCTCACTACTGCGCCCGCTATATGTGGTTGAAATGACAATGAATAGTTTCTACTTCTTCTCTGACTACTTTCATACCATTCTCAGTGCAGCTCTACAACAACTCACCTTTCTGTAACAGATAACTCCATGTTAGTCATGGTAATGGACACTATTGCACCTTACTATCATATTCTTCCTATTCCTATCCTATCTCTATTTCTTGTACATTTGTCTATATACTAATATGCTAATTTGTACATTTTGCTTATCTTTAATCCGTGGTTCTTAAGAGTGTTACTGCTACTGTGACCAAGCAATTTCCCTTGTGGATGAATAAAGTTTATCTAAGTCTAAGTCTAATACCTATTTGACCTTTGATCTTTGAAATCCTGTTTATAGAATATTATTATAGTCTCTATTTTCTAAGAGACTAAACAATACATTCCTCCAGAGCAAAACAAATGTATTGTCAATATACTCATTAATAAATTGGATATTTTCCTGCCAGAAATTTATCACAGTTGGACAATGGCAAAACAAATGTACAACGGTGTTTGGACATTTAGAGCAAAAAAAGAAAAATAAACAATTTTTTTTGCTCGATAGATTTTGTGAATAACTTTGAAGGAGATTTCTTTGACCTTATTTGAGATCGAGTATTAATTATGTAAAAGTCATTCATATAGGATAATGTAGCAATTTGTCTTTTGAACAGAGATCTCTTATAGATATATTATTACCTCAATAACTGTCTCATTAGTAGATAATTTATTTTAGCATTATGTCAGCTATGCATTAACCAGTTAGAAGTAACAGCACAGTCATTCACTGGCTAAACATAGTATCCAGACCACAGACTGTATATGAGGCAAAATACCACGCATATAATGATAACGTTTGAACTAAGTGTAAGGAGTTAACCATTAAAACATACTGCGACTTTTACTATCAGTCGCGTTAATTGATTGCTCTGGACTGCAATTATTCCTCTTAGTAGCGTAGCCTATAGGTTTCTCATTACGCTATCAGCATGTCTGATAAATGGTCTCTTAATGAGATACATTTACATAAATAAACAACTAACTCCGTGATAAGATGACAAAGTTGTGAGTTGTGGTAACACTTACAGGTTTAAATAATAAAAATAGTTTTATATGGTGGCAGCTTTTCGCAGACGAAACTCTCAAACAAATGCGCCTGCAATTCACACTTGTGCGTAATCAAGCTGATAACCAACTAACTGACAGGAAGTGGAACTGGGGATTCTTACTTGATGCTGGTGTTGAGGAGAAGAGTGAAGCAGCAGCAGCGTGGAAGCCGGTCAGAAGAGAACTGAATATACGGAGGAAAGTGAGAGGAAGTTTTGTGCGCAGCTTCGGCGCGCGTAGCCGGAACACCCTTCATGTTTTTTTCCTAGAGTGCAAAAAACTTGTTCAGAAATATTTACTGTTACTCAAACATTTTCTCCTTGAGAACTCCTCCCACTCATTTAGTGGGTGCAGCAAAATACCCTTAGACTACTGCAGCAAGGTCCGACATTAAAACCAGAAATGTATGCAACAGTTCACAGAAAGTCTTAATGTATCCAAATTAAATCTTTGGTGGAAGGGTTGTTAGTAGTATCCAACGCACTAGCTGTCTGTGATATGGATGTTTCTAATTAATAATTTATTCGGTTAATGATTTTAGTGTTGGAGGCTGATTGGTTAGTGTATCCCATGCAGATATAAATAAACAGCTGTTGAAGTGCTCCAGTATTGTGGAAACGTGTGCTCAGTGTTCCCGAGGCACTGTTTTAAGATTAAATGCAATACACTTTATCCCAGATGTGAACTCCTCTAAAAATGAAATGAGGAAATCAGATTCAGAAAACACTGTGAAATCAAATGCGCCTTTCTGCAGAATGTGTGATTTAGTTTGTGGAGTCTGGTGAGTTGGTAACTGTGAGCTCCTTTCAGAGGGTTTCATTGTCTCTCAGTATTTTCCTCTTTATCATCTCTCTCTTTTAGTCCTGTCCCACCCACGGATCTCAGGTGACTTATGTTCTAATCCTGAATCCGTTCCTTAAAAAAACAAACAAAACTAACAAACAAAAAAACCCCCCGCTTTTTCAGGTGAGTTCAAGCATGCAGGGCACTGGAGCAAGTTCTTCTGGTTGTGTGTGGACTGGAATAAGTGAGGCAAAGTTTATCTATTCAGTGAGAGCACCATTGTAAATATAAATCTTTGGTGAATGAATAAACAGTGCTTGCTTTGCATTAGATGACGGCATTCTGCAACATAAAGGACTCGATTTCAACTTCAAGTTTAAACCTGCAGCTTGAAATGCATCTCAGTGCACAGACTTATTCGGACGATATAAATAAAAGATGTGACCCCATGTACTTGCCTTCACATGAGTAGCGTCAGTAGCAGCTCAAGTCTAATTTAAGATCCAGATGTGCGGACATATGTGCATGGTGTGCACATAAACATGTAAGATTTAAGCCTTTCCATCATTTTTACTGCTGAGTTTTTCCAGTTTTTGTCAAATTCATTATTCTGCAAAGGTAGCAATTACTCAGAAGTATGCTGTAAAAGTTTTTTTTTTTGTCTGGTCATGTCTCGGGTCATTAAGCAGCCCCTCCTCTAGTATCAACACAAGCATCGAGACAAGAAGTTGAGGTTCAACACTCGGTTTGGTTCTCCTCAACATGCAGCAGTGACATGTCATTTTATTTTTCATATTTCAAGACATTTAGCTTCAACTAGATATGACAAGTTTACTTATTACTTGCAAAAGCATATAAATGTTGGTGTACAAGAGGCAAAGGGAAACAATTTAGTAATGGAGTTTGGTTTTATTAGGATCACCACTTAATCTAATGCATTTCTCTTAGGAAGGGAAAATTCATTTTGCATGAATATTTTTGGCAAATCAGACACTCAGCTCCCTTCGACCGGTTTCACCACGGCTTGACTTCCTTGTCAGAGACAAATTTTCCATGAGGCTCTGTGGCTCCAGGCGGCAGCAGGGCCAGATAGACCGGAGTGATGGCGCCCTCCTCTGGTGACTTGGGGGCTTTGGAACTGGTCATATCAGTGTGCACCCATCCTGGACAGCAGGCGTTCAGCAAGATCTGAATATATGAAGAAGAAGAAATGCACAACAAAAATGTCTGTCAGTTTCGTGTATGAGGCTTCACTGGAAACAAAACCACCCATTTTACATTATTTCCACACTGTTTTGACTCTTGATGTTTTAAATTACCCCGTCATTCGGTCTCTCCTTGGACAGACGGCGAGCCTGAATCATGGACAGGGTCTGAGGACAAACAAGTACATTTGCAATCACTGTCTATATGAACGTGGCATTAGAGAAGCATTTCATTGAGTTTATTAAATGTTTGGGGCCTGGTTTAGCCCAGTTTATACTTTTCAGAAACCTGAGGTCTGATCAGTCATACCGTCAGTCCAGTTTTAGACACTCCATATGGCGTGTCGGGCCAGCCGCCTTCCTTGTGCTCTCCTTTCTTGGCCTCGTCAACAAACTGCTGCATCAGTCCCACCAGCTCGTCCTCTGTGATGTCCTCGCTGCGGAAGCGCTGCTGGAGGGCCGGGCTGCACTTGTTTAAACTCATGGAGCCGAGAAGGCTGGAGACGTTCACCACACGACCTAAAACACACACGAAGGATGTCTGGAGCTATTACTATGTGTTTGTGTGTCGCTCAGTGAAGGTCAGGCAAGTTTGTCATCTATCAACAAGGTCACAAATACAGCTAAATGCGACTTGGTTATGTGTGTTTTGTCGGTAACCTCAAATATTTCATCACCAAAATTAATCCAGGTCTGCGTTCGTACCTCCAGCTTTGATGAGCGGCAGGAAGTGAGTCAACATGTCTCTGGTGGCGAAGAAGTTTGTCTTGAGGGTCAACTCCGCCTGGACACCAAATGGAGTCGTGTCTGCCTCTGCAGAGTAAGAGTTCAGGGAAGTTGTTCAGGCTTCCAGGCTAGAACTTAGCTATAATGTAATGTTCTTTACATCATCGCAACATATTATTTGAAGGATGATTCTACCTTTGAATGCGATCCCGGCGTTATTGATGAGGACGTCCACTCCTCCATACTTCTCTTTGAAGTAAGTTGCAGCCGTCTTGATGCTGTTCAGGTCGTCGATGTCCAGCTGGTGAAACATGGCCTTCTGTCCCTCTGAGGACAGAGACTGCACTGCTTCCTGACCACGGCCGCTGCAGCAGGAGCAAAAAAAAAAAACAATGTTTTCATTCACTTTAACTTTATGGACTGAATATGCAGATCTGCTGGTTGAACTAATGGGCTTCAGTTAGAGCTTGATCAATGTGCATTTTGATTCTAAAGACCATCTTCGTTCTCTATGGTACTGCTATATGGATACATGAATAATCTCCCAACGTTATTCCACCTCACATTCCTCTTTGTGTGTTTTTTTGCCTGTGACTTGTCTAACTGGTTTGATGTGGAAGAAGGCAAAAAGTCACGGCAAAAGGGCTTCCACTCTGACCACACCCACGTCTATCACAACTATGACGAGGCAGATTTTTGCATTTCAGACCCCGTAAGAAATGTATTTTTTGTCATTTTAACTTGCAGTGGTTCAGAACTACCATGAAGATATGAAACCTAGATTACCATGGTATTTATGTTATATTTTATGTTACATGTAATGAGCCATAGTATTAGAGAAATATGGTCAGGGGGTTTATTTTGGGGGGTATTTTGATTCTGTTTTAAGATTATTTGGTGGAAGTCAGATTTTTGGCCCTTTAAATTTCATTTCATTAACAGAAGCGTTAAATCTGTGAGTTTAGAACTGACTTTTTAGGGGATTTAAATTATAAGACAATGGATTTTACAAATTGTAGGCTTAGTTATTGTGTTTTCTTTCATAAGACATAGTTTGTTTAGGGCAAAACAGCTTTGTAGCAGGATAAAAGAATGACGATTGAGGGTTTAAAAAGTGAGAAACGAAGCAGAAACATGATATTTGTCTACATCATTTTAGTTGTGTAATGATATTGCAACATGTTTAGGTCTATTAACATCAGTCTGGTCCAGGTGAGCTATGGTACGTACGCATCTCTGGCGGTGAGATAAACATCTCCTTGGAACTGCTTGCAGAGGGCTCGGGCGATGGCAAGACCGATACCCTTGTTACCACCTGTTACCACGGCAACCCTGGTTGACATGTCTGCACAAAGAGAGAGAGAGAGAGAGAGAGTAGAGTATGAGTCAATTATGAAGTCAGCCATGTTGAAATCAGATCAGATTTGCTGTGTCATGGTGATAATTTCAGGGCATATATTTCTCCAAAACATACACGTAACCTAAAATGACAATTTAATCCTAAATAAAGAATTCATCTAGACATCTAGATAATATCAACTGGTTTTACCAGATTTACTCAGCCTGACTGTTATAAAAAGGGAGTGAACTAATCCTATAAGCTAGCCGGCAATTCAAGACGTCAAAATACACGGGAACAGCACAAGTACCACGCAGAAATAACATGACCAGATATGGAAACATGATATTAATAATAATAATAGTATTAGTAACAATCATAATAGGTTTATAGAAGATATTCTGTGGCTGAGAAGTAGATCTACGTATTCATTTTGAAAGATTAATTTTCATTTTCACTTGCTGCCCTTTTCAAGAAGACTGCTCTAAGCAATCTATAATAGTGTTATCGATTAATAATAATTTAGGATTCACACGTCTTACGAAAGGGCAATTTAACTTATTCCCATATAGATAAAGTCTGTATTCAAAAACTCACACATGATGCCTGTGTGTCAGTAGGTGAAGCATGTTGCCCACAAACCAGAGGTTTGGTGGTTCAAAGCCATAGTGTCCTTGAAACAGAAGACACTGAACCCTGAGTTGCAAATGAATGTGTGAGCTTGTGTGAACGAATGGGTTGATGTGTCAGTGTGACTGTAAAGCACCTGACCATTTACCATGACCCTACAACAAGCATGTTGCATGTATGCCATATCTGGTCCAGACACAACTAGTCAAAACTAAAGCTGAACCCAGCTTGTTGTGTGTGTGTATATTGTTTCAAGTTCCACAGAGAGGAAAGAAATAGAATAGAAGATCCTTTATTGTTACTGTATGCATGACACAGCAAAATTGCAAAACATCCATCACAGTGGTGCTCTAAAAAGAAAAAAATACAAACATACATAAAGAGAGACAGAAAAACACTAGGGGAATAATTAATTTTGTCCAAGCGATTATGTTTTTAACAGCTTTCTGATTTTAAACATAGTACTGAAAGAAATGACTTTTGCCATGTCCAGTACGAAGCTGGCCTAGATGAGGCCTAGAAGTGTAAGCAATCTATGGAGCGCATCTTAATGTTATGGTGCCATTTATGGATTACTGGCTGTATTGAACAGTTAAAAAACAAAAGTCACGTGACAATGTCTAATTAGTCCTCTTGTTAATTTGCCAGTAATTGTGATGGTTCTGTGTCTGTGGTTTCTGTGTTCGCGTTTTGAGTTTTGTTCATGTTTCTTGTTTTCCTGTTTCCTGTTTTATTTTGTTAAGTTTTTTGATTTCCTGTCGCATTACTCCCTGTGTTTCCCTGTGTTTCCCTGTGCTTTTCATTCGGTGATTGGTTTCCTCCTTGTCTGTCTCTTGATTTGCTGACACCTGTGTCTCGTCACCCCTCTCTTCCTCGTGTGTGCATATATAGCCCTGCCTTCCCCTTTGTTCCTCGTCGCGTCACTCTACTGTGTTTTTACCACCCCTGTGTGTCTCCAGTGTTTCTAGTGTTTTTTGCCTTCGTCTCTTGTTACCTTTTTTGTCTTTTGAAAGTTTTGTTTTTTGTTTGCTGGCATTCCTGCCGTTTCAGCAACGCCTTTTGTTTCCTTTTGTTTAATTAAACTTATTTTTTTTTGCCCACGCCTGCCTCCTCACTCACTCTCCGCACTTGTCCTGCACTTGGGTCCTACCTTCCCCGGATAAACCGTAACAGTAATAACACATCATCATCTTACATCACAGCAACAGTTGCCCTCCCTGAGAGGTTAGTCAGGGTGCTGCCCCTGTGATGGGACAGCGACCCACTGTTTGCACTGTTTTGTACTGTCTGCACATGCTTGCACATGCACACTTTATGGCCAGTCCCTTGTACTGTACTTAGTCCTATGTCTTCATGTACATCCACGGTCCTGGAGCAACGTCCTCTCATCTCACTATGTACTGCACCCACTATATGTGGTTGAAATGACAATGAATACCTATTTGACCTTTGATCTTTGAAATCCTGTTTATAGAATATTATTATAGTCTCTATTTTCTAAGAGACTAAACAATACATTCCTCCAGAGCAAAACAAGTGTATTGTCAATATACTCATTAATAAATAAGATATTTTCCTGCCAGAAATTTATCACAGTTGAACAATGGCAAAACAAATGTACAACGGTTTCTGGACATTTCGAGCAAAAAATTAAAAATAAAAAAATAAACAAAATACACCTCGCTATTATTTTCTTTCCTTTTTTTGCTCGATAGAATTTGTGAATAACTTTGAAGGAGATTTATTTGACCTTATTGGAGGTCGAGTATTAATTATGTAGAAGTCATTCATATAGGATAATGTAGCAATTTGTCTTTTGAACAGAGATCTCTTATAGATATATTATTACCTCAATAACTGTGTCATTAGTAGATAATTTATTTTAGCATTATGTTAGCTATGTATTAACCAGTTAGAAGTCACAGCACAGTCATTCAGTGACTGAACACAGTATCCAGACCACAGACTGTATATGAGGCAAAATACCACGCATATAATGATAACGTTTGAACTAAGTGTAAGGAGTTAACCATTAAAGCACGCTGCAACTTTTACTATCAGTCGCGTTAATTGATTGCTCTGGACTGCAATTGTTCCTCTTAGTAGCGTATGTTTCTTATTACGCTCTTTATATCAGCATTCATTCATTCATTCATTCATCTTCTGTACCCGCTTATTCCTGTTAAGGGTCGCGGGGGTCTGCTGGAGCCTATCCCAGCTGTCATCGGGCGAGAGGCGGGGGTCTTTATATCAGCATGTCTGATAAATGGTCTCTTAATGAGATACAATTAGATAAATATAAAACTAACTCCGTGATAAGATGACAAAGTTGTGAGTTGTGGTAACACAGGTTTAAATCAAATCAAATCAAATCAAGTTTATTTATATGGCACTTTTCATACCTATTAAAAGCAATACAAAGTGCCTCACAGAGGCTAAAAACAGCAAAAACAGAACAAAAAATCCAACCCTCCCACCCCATAAGAACACAGAGACATGAGACACACACATACCCCCCCCCCCACACACACATACCCCCCCCCCACACACACACACACCCCACCCCCACCCCCCACCCCCAACACACATACACACACACACCCACACACACACCCCACACACACCCCGCACAAGAGAGACATGGCTAGACACCGAGACCTGGAGCAAGGAAAGAGCCACCTTTGGGGCCCAACCACACCAAGAGGGCCTCCAGCCCACGACTACAGGGAGCACTGCCATAGAGAGACAGCCCCGACCCGGGTCGACAGGAGGCCCCACACCAAGGTGCAAAGCCCTCCAGCCACCAGGGCCAGAGCCGCCCATAGGACAGCACCCCCGTGAGTAGACCAGCAGCAACTCCCAGTGTGGTCGGCCCCCATGAGGAAACACTGGGGCTAAAAGCCAAGGACTAAAACTGTAAAATAGGACAAAACGACCAATGTAGATAAAATGCTTTTCAGCTCATAAAATTAAAACATGTATTTGTAACATATAATTAAGAAATAAAAATGGAAAAGAAAATGACAAAAAAGTCTGATAAAAACTACTAAAAGCTAAAAATTGCTAAAAACTGAGGGACTAAAAACTAAAACTGTAAAATGGGATAAAAACGTACAATATAGATAAAAACATGTAGCTAAAGCATATAGTTAAAATGTAAAAGTCTGATTAAAAGGAGGAAGATAATAATTTACAAAGTCAATTAAAAGCCTGATTGAAAAGGTGGGTCTTGAGCCTCTTTTTAAAAACATCAACAGTCTCTGAGGCCCTGAGGTTCTCCGGCAGGCTGTTCCACAATCGGGGACCATAATAACTAAAAGCCGCCTCCCCGTGTGTTTTGGATCTAACTTTAGGTATGGTTAAAAGGCCAGTGCCGGAGGACCTCAGGGTCCGCGAGGGTTGATATGGTAAAAGTAAGTCAGATAAATAAGAAGGCCCAAGACTGTTAAGACACTTAAAAACAAGTAAAAGAACCTTGAAATCAATCCTGAAGCGCACGGGAAGCCAATGCAGCGATTTTAAAACAGGTGTAATGTGCTCCCGCCCTCTGGTCCTTGTCAGCACTCGTGCAGCTGAGTTCTGTAATAGCTGGAGATTAGAGATACTTTTTTTGGGAAGACCAGAGAGCAGGGCATTACAATAATCTAAACAACAAGAGATAAAAGCATGCATCAGTACCTCCGTGCTGGCCTGAGAGAGAAATGGGCGGACTCTGGCTATATTGTTAAGATGGTAAAAACCAATCTTTGTTATGTTTTTGATATGTGGGATAAAACTGAGCTCAGAGTCAAAAATCACGCCCAGGTTTTTTACAATTTGAGATGGTTTAAAATCTTGTAATTTTGTTAAAAGTTTCTCTCTCTGGCCTTCAGGACCAATGACTAAAACCTCTGTTTTGTCCTGGTTGAGCTGCAGGAAATTCGCTGCCATCCATGACTTGATATCTAAAATGCAATTAAAAAGGGCATCAATAGGCCCTGTTTCATCAGGAGACACGGCCATGTACAGTTGTGTATCGTCAGCATAACTATGAAAGCTGATGCCGTGCCTCCTGATGACATCCCCAAGGGGAATCATGTATAGATTAAAATGAATTGGACCTAAAATTGACCCCTGGGGAACCCCACACTTGATCTCATGGGTTCTTGAGGAACATGTATCCATACTCACAAAAAAGTGGCGATCTGTGAGGTATGAGACGAACCAGTTGAAAACAGTACCAGAGAGGCCGACCAGGTTCTTCAATCTGTTTAATAAAATGTGATGGTCTACTGTATCAAAGGCGGCGGTTAGATCCAGCAGTACCAAGACTGTAAGTTTATGTTTATCCAAATTGAACCTGATATCATTTAAAATTTTTAAATAATAAAAATAGTTTTATATCGTGACAGCTTTTCGCAGATGAAACTCTCAAACAAATGCGCCTGCAATTCACACTTGTGCGTAATCAAGCTGATAACTAACTAACTAACTAACTAACTAACAGGAAGTGGAACTGGGGATTCTTACTTGATGCTGGTGTTGAGGAGAAGAGTGAAGCAGCAGCAGCGTGGAAGCCGGTCAGAAGAGAACTGAATATACGGAGGAAAGTGAGAGGAAGTTTTGTGCGCAGCTTCAGCGCGCGTAGTCGGAACACCCTTCATGTTTTTTTCCTAGAGTGCACAAAACTTGTTCAGAAATATTTACTATTAGTCAAACGTTTTCTCCTTGAGAACTCCTCCCACTCATTTAGTGGGTGCAGCAAAATACCCTTAGACTACTGCAGCAAGGTCCGACATTAAAGCCAGAAATGTATGCAACAGTTCACAGAAAGTCTTAATGTATCCAAATTAAATCTTTGGTGGAAGGGTTGTTAGTAGTATCCAGCGCACTAGTTGTCTGTGATATGGATGTTTCTGATTAATAATTTATTAAGTTAATGGTTTTGGTGTTGGAGGCTGATTGGTTAGTGTATCCCATGCAGATATAAATAAACAGGTGTTGAAGTGCTCCAGTATTGTGGAAACGTGTCAGTGGAGGTGCTCAGTGTTCCCGAGGCACTGTTTTAAGATTAAGTGCAGAAAAACACTTTATCCCAGATGTGAACTCCTCTAAAAATGAAATGAGGAAATCAGATTCAGAAAACACTGTGAAATCAAATGCGCCTTTCTGCAGAATGTGTGATTTAGTTTGTGGAGTCTGGTGAGTTGGTAACTGTGAGCTCCTTTCAGAGGGTTTCATTGTCTCTCAGTATTTTCCTCTTTATCATCTCTCTCTTTTAGTCCTGTCCCACCTACGGATCTCAGGTGACTTATGTTCTAATCCTGAATCCGTTCCTTAAAAAGGTGTGGACTAGAATAAGTGAGGCAAAATTTATCTATTCAGTGAGAGCACTATTGTAAATATAAATCTTTGATAAATGAATAAACAGTGCTTGCTTTGCATTAGATGACGGCATTCTGCAACATAAAGGACTTGATTTCAAATTCAAGTTTAAACCTGTAGCTTGAAATTTATTCAGACGATATAAATAAAAGATGTGACCCCATGTACTTACCTTCACATGAGTAGCGTCAGTAGCAGCTCAAGTCTAATTTAAGATCCAGATGTGCGGACATATGTGCATGGTGTGCACATAAACATGTTAGATTTAAGCCTTTCCATCATTTTTACTGCTGAGTTTTTCCAGTTTTTGTCAAATTCATTATTCTACAAAGGTAGCAATTACTCAGAAGTATGCTATAAAAGTTTTTTTTTTTTTGTCTGGTCATGTCTCGGGTCATTAAGCAGCCCCTCCTCTAGTATCAACACAAGCATCGAGACAAGAAGTTGAGGTTCAACACTCGGTTTGGTTCTCCTCAACATGCAGTAAACAGCAGCAGTGACATGTCATTTTATTTTTCATATTTCAAGACATTTAGCTTCAACTAGATATGACAAGTTTACTTATTACTTGCAAAGACATATAAATGTTGGTGTACAAAAGGCAAAGGGAAACAATTTAGTAATGGAGTTTGGTTTTATTAGGATCACCACTTAATCTAATGCATTTCTCTTAGGAAGGGAAAATTCATTTTGCATGAATATTTTTGGCAAATCAGACACTCAGCTCCCTTCGACCCGTTTCACCACGGCTTGATTTCCTTGTCAGAGACAAATTTTCCATGAGGCTCTGTGGCTCCAGGCGGCAGCAGGGCCAGATAGACCGGAGTGATGGCGCCCTCCTCTGGTGACTTGGGGGCTTTGGAACTGGTCATGTCGGTTCGCACCCATCCTGGACAGCAGGCGTTCAGCAAGATCTGAATATATGAAAAGAAATGCACAACAAAAACGTCTGTCAGTTACATGTACAAGGCTTCACTGGAAACAAAACCACCCATTTTACATTATTTCCACACTGTTTTGACTCTTGATGTTTTAAATTACCCCGTCATTCGGTCTCTCCTTGGACAGACGGCGAGCCTGAATCATGGACAGGGTCTGAGGACAAACAAGTACATTTACAATCACTGTCTATATGAATGTGGCATTAGAGAAACATTTCATTGAGTTTCTGAAATGTTTGGGGCCTGGTTTAGCCCAGTTTATACTTTTCGGAAACCTGAGGTCTGATCAGTCATACCGTCAGTCCAGTTTTAGACACGCCATACGCCGTGTCGGGCCAGCCGCCTTCCTTGTGCTTTCCTTTCTTGGCCTCGTCAACAAACCGCTGCATCAGTCCCACCACCTCGTCCTCTGTGATGTCCTCACTGCGGAAGCGCTGCTGGAGGGCCGGGCTGCACTTGTTCAAAGTCATGGAGCCGAGAAGGCTGGAGACGTTCACCACACGACCTAAAACACACACGAAGGATGTCTGAGGCTGTGAACTGATCATGAAACAATTTGTTTGCAGCGTTCTCAACATTTATAACAAAAAAACTAAAATGACAGCTGTGATCAGATTTATCCCCCTTTTTTAAGCTCTTAATTGTCTTGTAGATTTAATATTACTGCAATTATTTCCCCAATGTGGGACAAAAAACAACAGAAAGTATTCAGACCCTTAAATCTGCTTTATAGACACCCATTTAGCAGCTGTAATATATTTGGAAGTCCCTATACACAGGCATGCAAACTCCTCACCTTTCGGCGAAATTCGCCGTTTTCAATCCAAATTGGGTGACTTATGTGATTCGTGCAAATCCGAGGAGAAAATATTTGGGGGGGGGGGGGGGGGGGGGGGGGGTAGCCTACTCGTTGACTTTTATTTTAATATATTTTAATAATATAATAATATAATGTTCTATATACCGTAAATCCTCTAATATTGGCCTGTATTCCATTAGCGGCCGGGTCTCCAACATTTGCCGGTCTCGCTGTCAGCGGAGGTAAATAAAGGCCGGTCATCTCGGCGGGTCAGGGTTTCGGCGGCACGGTGTGGGAGGATCCCCTCAGCGGGACCTCTCCCCGGCGTCGGCCGGCCCCCGCCGGGCGCATTTCCTCCGTGGCGGTGCGCCGCGACCGGCTCTGGGTCGACCTGGAAGTGCTCGGGGCGAAGGTGGCTCGTCGGCTCCGGCCGCGAGCTTTACAGCGACCCCCCGCATCTCACTTGGGGTCCCTGGGGTCGTGGAATCAGTGCTCACTGCGCCCTCTCTCCGTGCGGGGAGGGACGGGTCCCACTCGCTCCCGGCGCGACTGCCGACCGGCAGCGGACTCACTGTCCTCAGTGCGCTCCGACCGCGTCGCGCCGCTCATTTGTTGTTAATATTCTGTATGCATACCATGTTATGGTAACGGTACGTTTTCAATAAATGAACCTAGTATTTTATAGGTTCAAATAGACACAAAATCTTGTTTTTATTCATTCTACTCGTAGTTCGTTTTGCTCAAATAGAAATTAAGGCCTGCCTCTAATTCTGGCCTCCTTCCAATAAAGGCCTGGACCGCGATGTGCTTGAGTAAAATAAAGGCCCGGCAGTGAAATATGCCCTTCAGGCCCGAGGAAAAACAGTTTCAAAAGTTTTTTTTTTGGTAAAAATTAGTGAATTTGTAGTCTGTTGTCTTTGTAAATCTCTGTTTACCAAGGGGGGGGGGGGGGGTGTTCGTGGCCATTTCCCTCTTCACACTCTTCTCACCTTTTTGACCCCTGACCAGTTTGCATGCCTGTATACAGTCTCTGTACATGTAGATTGGGGCAGGGAGACCTGCTGAGATGGAACTCTCAAAGCCTGTGCCTTGTTACAGAAAAAGATTAAGGTCTGGGATGTTTTTATTTTTTATTTTTTTGTCCTGATGCCCACTGGGAAGCTGATTTTATGTTTCTACATTGATGCCTGTTTGTGGGTGACCACAAAGTGAAAGATTATGGCAATTTAGCAAATGCAGAGGCCTCCAATAAACAAACAGCACATCATGCCTTTGTGTAAAACCGCATAAATCGAAAAACTGAGCTGTTAAATTGTCTTGAAAAGGAAAGGAATCGCAGCAAAACTGATTCCATTTAAAATAACATTTAAAGTTACATTTAAAGACAATGGAGTGTGTAAAATGTGAATAAACAGTTTCTACTACTTGGAAGAACGGATCCAGGTCTGCGTACGTACCTCCAGCTTTGATGAGCGGCAGGAAGTGAGTCAACATGTCTCTGGTGGCGAAGAAGTTTGTCTTGAGGGTCACCTCAGCCTGGACACCAAATGGAGTCGTGTCTGCCTCTGAAGAGAAAGACAAGTCTCTGTTATTTCATCATTCACAGTCTTATGAATAATCTTTAATTAATGAATAATCTTATTCCAAATGTCAAAAGTACTGTCCTTTTTTTCACATCAGTTGATCTCAGGGGTAAAATAATAATTAAAGCACCCTATATTGTAATCCCACCTTTGAATGCGATCCCGGCGTTATTGACGAGGACGTCCACTCCTCCATACTTCTCTTTGAAGTAAGTTGCAGCCGTCTTGATGCTGTTCAGGTCGTCGATGTCCAGCTGGTGAAACATGGCCTTCAGTCCCTCTGAGGACAGAGACTGCACTGCTTCCTGACCACGACCACTGCAGCAGGAGCACAAAGTTTTAGATTACCCTTAGTTTATTCTTATAAGAAGCAGATCTGCTGGCGACAACTCGAACCAACGGGTTTACAATGACAACTGTGTGTAATTTCTGTTTTTGTGTTTTTCATGTGTGCTCTTCTGTACTTTAAATTTTATCAAATTTGAACTGAAACAGTAATTTTAATCCTTACTATCAGTTGCAAAAGACCTATCTATCTATCTCATGTTTATGCCATCCAAAGGCAAATGCAATACCAACATTTGGCCTGCAGATGTCACCACACAATCATTCATTCATTTTCTGTATTCACCGCTTGTTCCTGTTAAGGGTTGCGGGGTCTGCTGGAGCCTATCCCAGCTGTCATTGGGCGAGAGGCGGGGTACGCCCTGGACAGGTCTCCAGTCTATCGCAGGGCTAACACAGAGAGACAGACAACCATTCACACTCACATGCACACCTACGGCCAATTTAGAATCACCAATTAACCTAACCAGCATGTCTTTGGACAGTGGGAGGAAGCTGGAGTACCCGGAGAGAACCCACGCAGACACAGGGAGGACATGCAAACCCGGGACCTTCTCGCTGTGACGCATCAGTGCTAACCACCTTGCCACCCTACAGTGACTCAGTGCATCAGAAAGCTTTGTTCACCTTGTGATTGATATCAACATAATCATAATGCTGATGAAGCTGATTAGACTTCTTGAATGTTAAACTGGTTGGCTTTAATACCTGAGGATGTTTTTGGCCCTTCATATCTGATGTAACTGAAAAACATCTTACAGGCTTTGTAGCAGAACAAAAAACAAACAAACAAAAAAAACAACCAATGTTTAAGTGTTTTAAAGATGAGAAACAATGCATAATTTGTCTGCATCATTTTAGTAAAATTGTTTAGGTCTATAAACATCAGTCTGGTCCAGGTGAGCTACTGTACGTACGCATCTCTGGCGGTGAGATAAACATCTCCTTGGAACTGCTTGCAGAGGGCTCGGACAATGGCAAGACCGATGCCCTTGTTACCACCTGTTACCACAGCAACCTTGGTTGACATGTCTGCACAAAGAGAGACAGAGTAGAGTATGAACTCACTCATTAAACACACATGAAACTGATTAATCACAGAAGAATAAATAATATGAAAAGCTGTCATTGTGCTATTTATCCAAATAAACTCTGACAGATATTTATCAAACACAAAGAATTTGCTGAATCACGATGACAATTAAAAATGACAAGTAAAAAACCCAAACCTATGAAATGTGCACAGTCATACTATGAGACCTGAAGAAAACGTAATGAACAGGTTTTATTCAGGCTGACTGTTTCAAACACGGTGTGAGCTAATCTTCAAAGCTCAAGATAAGAGTAAGTGATTAAGTATTAAAAAAGGTCTGTTTCATTCTAGACAACATTTTAGACATGTTTAAATTACGTCAAGTGGACTGCCTGAAATAAGCTCTTTTAGTTTTATTTTTTTTATATTGTTCATGTAGCTATTCCTGCAAGCATGACCAAAACATATTTGTAGTTTTTTAAGACCTTCTAGCAGTTGTTGTCTGAATCGGATTAAATGTTGAGTGCAAGGATTGTTTAAAAGAACAGAAATTCAGGGTCATTGCATGATCTCATATACAGTGCATGATTGTTATTTAACAACAGTTTAAGGAGTAAATTAACAAATGTTTTGGAATTTGGGGAATTACAGCTTGACTGAAAACTGACTGACTTTCTATCTATTTATCTGTCACTAACTGGACTCTTCTGGACACCTACTAGGTACCGCACAGGCTTTCTCAAATATACAAATAGAATACAACTACTTGTAGCTGCAGGAATTTCAGATTTCAGAGTATTGTACCATGTGAAATATTGCCCATGTATTAATAATGTTTATTTATTTAATTTACAACTTTTTGTTCTCGTTATCATTGTAATGTTGTAAATAACACAAAAATATGTTGCAACCACAACAGGTGGATGGTGCACATTTACGCAGAAACGCATCATCCTGTTGTGCGTAAGGACAGATGTGCTTTCTGAAGAGATCGGACAGGGTAACGAGATTTACACAGAAAACAGACTTTAGCATGTTTATATGCGCATTAATATTGGACACTTCCTGGAAGCAACGCGTCTGACAATCTTTGTCCGATACAAAGCATTGGCGAAATACCACGAGGTTTAAACAAAGAAAAAGCAATGCTTCCCTTTAAACACCCTATCAAGACATTCAATAACACACATTCATTGTTAGTCTCACTGAGATACATTAGTGGAATAACGAAGTTTTGTGGTGTTGTAAAAGTTGAGTTTCATTTTATAACAAAATGCATATTTTTGTCATATTACCAGCATTACGCAGTCGAAACTTTCAAAACAATCCCATTTTTTGTAAAACAAGGCTACAAAGAGGAGGAAAAAAGACTACTCCTACTTGGTGCTGTTGTTGCGGAGCCGGGAGAAGCTGCAGAGGTGAAATCGTTCAGAGGAGTGAAGTGAAGAAGAGAAATACAGGACGGTAAACACCAGAGCTTCTGCGCAGCATTACTCGCGCATACCAGGTAACACCTTATTTGCATGCGCAAATTGACTGAGAATCAAACCTGTCATGCTTGTATTCACAGTGCTGACCCTAAAATCAAAGTGTTTCTTCGTTTATGTCTACTCCTGTATTAACAGATAAATAAATGTGACTTCTGACATTTAATCCAGAATTAGTGTCGGAAAAGAAAACAGTTAAAAAGTCTGTTTCAATGCAGTCTACCATTTAGCTTTCAGGACTGGACAGTATTTTAGCAAAATGATACTGAGCCATTTACTTTAGTTACTTGTGTCTTTTGAATATGTCAACCTATATTTTAGCATGGCGTGACAAAAAACATTATTATTTTAAGCTTTTCTGCAAGTTTGTATACAGTTTGTATCTTTAGCGCACTAAGTGTGTGGATGGATAGTTCAGGGTTTGTGTCATGCAGGGTCCATATATATATATATATATATATATACAGCTACAGCTCAAAAAATAGAATAAAAAATCAAAATCAATATTATTTGTCAGTCACTTCAGAAAGTGAAACGCATATATTATCTAGATTCATTACACATAGAATGAAATATTTCAAGCCTTTATTTCTTGTAATTTTGGTGATTATGGCTTACGGACAATGAAAACCTAAAACTCATGTTCAATATTGGAAACTCATGGTGTCACATCCTGATCAGCTGATTAACTCAAAACACCTGCAAAGGTTTCCTGAGCCTTTAAATGGTCTCTCATTTAAAGGCTCAGGGTCAGTAGGCTACACAACAAAGGGGAAGACTGCTGACTTGACAGATGTCCAGAAGACAGTCATTTACCCCCTCCATAAGGGGGGAAAGCCACAAAAGGTCATTGCTAAAGAAACTGGTTGTTCACGGAGTGCTGTATCCAAGCATATTCATAGGAAGTTAAGTGGAAGGAAAAAGTGTGGTGGGAAAAGGTGCACCGGCAACAGAGATAACCACAGCTTTGAGAGGATTGTCAAGCAAAATCCATTCAAGAATTTGGGGGAGCTTCACGAGGAGTGGATTGAGGCTGGAGTCAGTGCATCAAGAGCCACTATGCACAGACGAATCCTAGACATGGGCTACAAATGTCGCATTCCTCAAGTCAAGCCACTCCTGAACCAGAGACAATGCCAGAAGCGTCTTACCTGGACTGAGGAGAAAAAGAACTGGACTGTTGCTTGGGTGTCCAATGTCCTCTTTTCAGATGAAAGTAAATTTTGCATGTCATTTGGGGATCAAGGTCCCAGAGTCTGGAGGAAGACTGGAGAGGCACAGAATCCACATTGCTTGAAGTCCAGTGTGAAGTTTCAGTGATGTCAGAGATAACTTGAGGTGCCATGTCATCTGCTGGTGTTGGTCCACTGTGTTTTCTGAAGTCCACAGTAAACGCAGCCATCTACCTGGACACTTTAGGGCACTTCATGCTTCCTTCTGCTGACAAGCTTTTTGGAGATGCTGATTTCATTTTCCAGCAGGACTTGGCACCTGCCCACATTGCCAAAGGTTCCAAAAGCTGGTTCAATGACCATGGTGTTACTGTGCTTGGCTGACCAGCAAACTCGCCTGACCTGAACCCCAGCTGGGTTCAGCTGGGATAGGCTCCAGCTCCCTGCGACACTCTCAAACAAGGGTCACAAAGTAAAGAACAACATAAAGTGTACCAAAAGTTTTGGCCTTAGAACAGCGTCCTTCCAAAAGACATTCTCTTATTTACTATTTGGGAGACAGTCTCTCTGGTCAACATGTTTCTACAAAATCTCCCAGTGTCAGGTGTGTTGAGATTTGTAGACTTTGAAAGGCAAGCTTAGTTAGTTTGAAAGCATCTGAAGTTTCTCTGTTTCCCTTTCTCTATTACCTTTCCTCATTTTCTATTTATTACTCATCTGTAGATGAAATACTTATTCTCTTATAACTTGTGTAATCATGACAGTTTGAAGCTGGATGAAACAAGCAACGGCACCTGCTTCTTAACTGAGCTTACACCTAACCTTGTAGGTTATTGCAATGTGCATTCATGATTGGATTTAAATACTCTTAAGCAATGTTAGTGTTTTGTTATAATTATTTATTTGTGTCATCATTATGCATCATTTTAATCATCGTCCCCATGAGGCAGGATGCTCTGCATGGTGCTGTGATCCTCCTGTTGTGTTCACGATCACCTCCAAGGTTTTCTGGTTGTTGTGCATCTGGTCTGTCTCAACACCCCCCTTCACCAGCTGCTGGATCAGCCCCGTGATGGGCCATCTTGGTGCTGGTGAGACCCTTCACTGTGGTCCCCATGTGTGAACTCGATCATGTCTTTAGGAATACCATCTTTAACAAGCTATTAAATCAAGCTCATTTAAAGAAAATAAATACTTTTTGCTTTCTTGTACAATAAAAGCAGATTTTAAAATATAATTCACTATTCACTGATCTCAGTGTAGTAATCAATTTCCAAACATACTAGACTCTTTAGCTGGAGGAAATGTATGATTTCTAAGTTGTATTACGAACTAAAGGTCTTTGGTTTCTAGTCACAAGTGGAATGCTAATTCTAAAGCTAACAGTGAGGTGGAAGATTTATTGGACCAGGCGAACTGCAGCCTCTGCACTCGTAGTAGCAGAATTCTAGAAGTACACAATTTTAATTCAATGTATTTCAACCAGGAGAGACTTTAAAGAGGAATAAAGACTTTTAGTATTTTTAGTTTTAGTACTGTACTTTTTCCATTCCTGAGTGAGTTTAATGAAAAATTAGTAATTGACAAGTGGAAGAACTGAGTCAAGACCATAGCAGTTTTCAGAAGCCAATGTTTTGTGGCAATGGTTTCATGACAAAAATCATGATGATAATATCATGTGAGATAAGTTTCACAGTAAGGGGAAAGATATATCAGACCACACGGACTGCAGCTTGTGCAGAAGTAGCAGAATTATAGATTTACACATTTTTAACTCAATGTATTTCAATCAGAAGAGACTTTAAAGAGGAAAAAAGACTATTAGTATTATTTTATGTATGTTTTATTTTATAAGGTAGAAACAGAATGATCTTTGGCTCTTAGACCCAGGCAGGATAAAGATCACTATGAGATCACCAGAGTAGAAGGAAGCAGATGGATCCAGATGGAGAGTGTGGCGAGAACACTTTAACTTGACTGAAGTGGCTTGGTAGCTTCAATGACGAGGAGGCAGGACGTAAGTTGTCAACACGAACTTGTATGTCCATTTATTGAAGATACACTGTTTTCATGAAGTCAAGTTATTTGTAGTAATGTGAAAACACAAAGCTGCTCCAAGGTTTACACAGGCAGACGAAACTGGGTGAAAAAAGAAGTCTTAACTCATGCACTTTTCTAATCTTTCTGACAGGAAACAAAAGCTACTAATCCTGTGATCTGATCATGTGTGAGAATGCATACATCTAGAGTAGAAGGAAGCAGATGAATCCAGATTGAGTGTGGCGAGAACTTGAGGGTTGTGATAAACTCTCAGATGCTGAGAAGGAGCAGGGTTTTGTCGTCGCTGTTGGGAGCAGAGGTAGAAGGAGGCCTGCTGTACTCAACTGTTATATGCTGAAGGAGGCTGAGGACATGATGTTGGGTGAATCGTTTAAAAACATCCATTGTGATAGTGGCTGCTCAGGAATCTGTCTATAGGATAATCTGTGGTAACAACTCCAGGTGCTGGTGGTGGACACTGAGGTGGAAGATGGAGGTTTATGAAGTGAAGTTAGAGGTTTCACAGGTGGAAGGTTCAGTGTAAGAAGAGTTCTGTCACTCATGTTCTGTCAGACTAGAAGGGCTGCAGCTTATGTGATTAGAGAACCAAAAGCTTCTCCAAAGGCCATAAAGAGTTTCTGGCAAACAGTGAGATGACTGAGGACTGAAGGCCATTATTTTCAAGTGTTTTAGAATTATATTTTAGCAGGACTGTAATCCAACCCAACTATTTTTTTTATTTGATTTTTTTTGTATGAAAGAGTGCACGAAGTATAATAACAAAACATTAGCAATTCACTTGCAACCACCTGGCAACCACTTGAAACCCTGAAGCTAAATCAGACTGTTCTGGCACCTGAGCGCGTAGCAAAGCACACATCACCAGACAACTAAACACTTTAACTTGACTGAAGCGGCTTGGTAGCTTCAATGATGAGGAGGCAGGATGTAAGTTGTCAACACGTACTTGTATGTCCATTTATTGAAGGTACACTGTTTTCATGAAGTCAAGTTATTTGTAGTAATGTGAAAACACAAAGCTGCTCCAAGGTTTACACAGGCAGACGAAACTGGATGAAAAAAGAAGTCTTAACTCATGTGGTTTTCTAATCTTTCTCTCAGGAAACAAAAGCTATCCTGTGGTCTGATCATGTGTCAGAATGCAAACATCTAAAAAAAAACACATGAATAAGCTGCATTTCTCTTAAAGGCCTATGGGAGGTGCTATAACAATTTAACAGAATAAACACATGTAACATCACACAGACAGTAGAAGGGGTGACTTGTTTTGTCAGCATACAGCACACCCATAAATGTTTAAGCAACATTTATCAAAGTCAGAGCCAATTCAAAGCAAACTTGGATGGATTGAGTGACTGCATTCTCTGTTCACTGAGTGCTGACTGTTTTTATTCTTAACCTCACCTAACCCTGACATTAACTTAACTAGTTAATGTCAAATCTTAACCAAGAGATGTGAAATTCATTTGTTGTTTAACACTTACTAACAGCCTGTATTACTGCTGTTTTCTGTTAACCCTTACCACGACATTTCCTATCCTTGACCCTTTCTTCCAACCTTATCTGAATTTTTAAATGACAATTTCTAAAACTCAAGCTTGATGGTGCTGCAGGTCTGATATCCATGTATCATATTTTACAGCCTCTACTACCATTTATTGTCTTGGGACCTAGTTTCATGTCCAGACTTTATCAGTGTTTATCAAGATGATGCTCCATCACCTGAAGACAGTTTAGTAGGGTGTCTCCCCAAGTACCATGTGTTAAAGAAATTCACCACTTCAGGTCAAAGCACATAATCCTCAAAACCGCATCAATCTTCTTAATTGTCTGTGCAATCAAGTCTTCTTGTGGAAGAACTGGAGTCATAGTGTTGCACTCTGTCTCTGCACACAGTGGCAAGCAGGTCAAGTAATTGTGACTGTGCCTGTCTCAGGTTGTCCTGAGGTTTAGCAGGGGGATCTTACCCGTCATTGCCAAACCAGCCTTCCATACTTGCCTGCTTGTTTTTTTGTTTTTTTTTGTTTTTTTTTTAAAATATGTTCTTCCTAAATAGTTATTATTTCTACTTCCATGTCCCGTCAAACCATGTCCTGTGTTCCTTGTCACAAAAGCACAAGTCACAGGGTTCTCGCACACTGTGCTTGCTCACAGTGGTGTCAAGGTCAAGCAGTCGTGGCTGCACCTGCCTTAGGTTGTCCCGAGGTTTAGCAGGGGGATCTTACCCGTCATTGGTTGACAGTCTTCCATGCTTGATCCTTGTAAGGAGTGGATTTGTTTAGTTTTAATAAGTGGGATAAGATCAGTCCAGCTTTAAGGAGGATCTCATTGTGCTTGACCTGACTGGTGCAAAATGAATTCATATGGGACTGATGATTCTTCTCAATGGTCGTGTGGGACTTTCAAGATGTCTAGACCTTGCTGACACATATTTGGTCAAGTATGTACCCATTACCCATTTATGTTTACACATCACATGTACTATTTCATGGATTTCTGTGTCTTGGTAAAGGACACCTCAGCCTGCCAGGACATCAGCACATGAGGAAGCATGAATCATACCTTTGTTTGGCAATACTAAACTAGCCTTGTTATGGTCAGGGTTTATTAGATAAGCCTAGGTAGGTTGGGTTATGTTAGCTGTTGTAGGTTGGTTAACTTTTCTTAGATGAGGTCAAGTTAAGTTTGTTTGGGAAAGGTCATGGCGGGTTCTGGTTTCTAGATGGTTACTGAAATGTATTTATTAATAGATTAAATTATTTAGTCACAGTTTCCCTATTTGGGTTTTTATTTTCTCAATTCGGCTGGATTTGGTTATAGTAGGTAACCCTTGGTTAGGTTAATTTAGCCTTTGTTAGACTAGATATGGTTAGGTTAGTTACGTTGAGGCTAGAAGTGTGCTGTTTAACTATCAGGTGGTTTATATTTCCAGGTGGTTGCAGTGGTTTGTCTAATATTTCACTTTTCTTTATCTAAATTTGGACAAGTTAGGAATCCATTGTTGTCTAAAATATCTCGAAATGTTTAAAAGAATGCAACTGGACTCGTTTGAGTTTCTCGTAGTTTCACCTCTGATCCAAAATACTTCCCAGGTGGGCAGCAGCAACACCTCCACCCTCCCATCCACGGCCATTGTTTCAGTTTTAATCTCAGCAGAGTTCAGGTGTAAATGTCTCTCAGATCATTTCCTCTTTCAGACAGTTTCATCTGACCAAAATGTGTACACTGTTGTCTTCAGAGTGCCCCTTGTCAATTAGATGTAATTTTACTCCTGACTAGAGCTCTGTGAAGCGTAGGTGAAGCAGTCATTTTGTTTCCCCACAACACTGACCCCATTCGCTCCATGTGAGCACACCCAGGACGCGTTGACGACACAAGTGAGTGATATCCAACCTCCGACCACATTAAGAGGTGGTCTAGGGCCCCATCCAGACCTGGCATTAACATCTGTCCTGGGCAATTCAATCATAACTGGACAGCTTTAACTACCTGTGGTCACACCTTGCATTAAAATGCATCTCCACGGGACTTCTGATTTGGACATGGACACGTGTGGACACAGTAGGATAAGCCTTATCCTAATGTGTCCACTAGGGGTCGCACTGTTTAGTCAGAGTTGCGTATGTAAAACGGTGATACCCAGAAATAAGCAGCAGATGGCAGCAACGCGCAATCCGGTGCCATAAATGGCAATTTTGCTTATTGTGATTAAGATTTATTCTACGCGCTCTTTTGCTGTTAAAATTACTCTCCGTGGCACCGTCATTACTAAACTGTCTTTGTCAAAAAGGAGAAAAGTGGACACAGAGTGTTGGGTTTTCCAAGAAAAATGGACCAGTTCTTATGTATTCGTGGAGGTGAATGGGAAACCTGTATGCAGGAAGTTTCAGCGCTGAAAGAATATAATATTCGGCGCCATTATGAGACACATCATGGCGAAAAATACAACACACTGCATGGGCAACTGAGAAGAGAGAGGGTAAAACAGCAGTCTATTTTTATCCATAGTCGAGAGGTCAGTGATGCAGCAGTGAAAGCTAGTTAACTTATTGCTAGCAAACTAGCATATCAAAGCCATATTGTGAGTGTAATTTTCACAGATTAAATTGTAAAATTACTCGGGGAAAGGAAAATGGATGTATAGTGGCAATGGTCAACATTTTCCTTATTTCCTCCATGAACCAGTTAGCTGCGGCAACCTTTGAAAAGTAAGGTTTATGTTGATGTTGCTTGGGTAAAGTACTGTCTTCCCATCCCACCTCTACTGTCGTTGATATTAGCAAAAGAAAAACCATAACGTAAAACAGTTTGATGCTGGCATGCTGTCTCATATTTTATTTGCGTCTTCTTACTGCAAAGTAACTATTTTACCGACAACAATATATTTGTATTAAATGTAATTGAGTAAATTGCATCTCTAACAGTAACAGCCTGCACAGAAAGAAAACCGGAAGCGGCGTTTTTACATGCGAGCTGTCAGCGCGTTCTCTCATTTGCATATAGAATGCTGGGAAGTAAAGTGAAGCCTTTATTACGTCATTAGAATCTTTGATCACAGTTACACTGCTCAGCTCAGAGTTTCTAAGTATGTGGTTATTGTTAGTATTTGTGAGATTGTGTATCATCTAGTTGTGTATTCTCTGAGTTTCTGCTTCTGTATTTCAGATTTACAGAAAATACTATTATCGTTTTGGCTTTTGTCGTTCAGGATTTCCGGAGGGTACTCTCAGAGGTTCTGCTTTTGTTATTCAAGATTTCCAGAAAATACTCCCAGGATTTCTACTTTTGGGGTTATTGTGAGTATTTGTGAGGTTGTGTATCGTCCAGGTGTGCACTCTAACAGTTTCTGCTTGTGTGGTTATTGTGAGAATTTGTAAGGTTGTATGTCCAGTTGTGCACTGTAATAGTTTCAAATTTTGGTGATATTTTGAGTATTTGTAAGGTTGTGTATCGTCCATTTGTGCACTCTCACAGTTTCTGCTTTTGGAGTTATCGTGACTACTTGTGAGGTTGTGTATCGTCTAGTTGTGCACTCTCACGGTTTCTGCTTTTGGAGTTATCTTGAGTACTGGTGAGGTTGTGTATCGTCTAGTTGTGCACTCTCATAGTTTCTGCTTTTGTTTTTCAGGATTTCCAGAGAATACTCTCAGGATTTCTGCTTTTGGGGATATTGTGAGTATTACTGAGGTTGTGTATCGTCCACTTGTGCACGCTCACAGTTTCTGCTTTTGGGGTTATTGTGAGTATTTGTAAAGGTGTATCGTCCAGTTGTGCACTGTCACAGTTTCTGCTTTTGGGTTTATTGTGAGTATTTGTAAGGTTTTGTATTGTCCAGTTGTGCACTCTCTGACTTTCTGCTTTTGTTTTTCAGGATTTCCAGAAGATACTCCCAGGATTTCTACTTTTGTGGTTATTGTGAGTATTTGTAAGGTTGTGTATCGTCTAGTTGTTAACTCTCAAAGTGTCTGCTTTTGTTTTGCAGGATTTCCAGAAGATAGTCTCAGGATTTCTGCTTTTGGGGTTATTGTGAGTTCTTGTAAAGGTGTATCGTCCAGTTGTGCACTGTCACAGTTTCTGCTTTTGTGGTTGTTGTGAGTATTTGTACCATTGTGTATCATCAACTCGTGCACTCTCAAAGTGTCTGCTTTTGTTTTTCAGGATTTCCAGACGATACTCTCTGGATTTCTGCTTTTGGGGTTATTGTGAGTATTTGTAAAGTTGTATTGTCCAGTTGTGCACTGTCACAGTTTCTGCTTTTGGGTTTATTGTGAGTATTTGTAAGGTTGTGTATCGTTTAGTTGTGCACTGTCACAGTTTCTGCTTTTGGGTTTATTGTGAGTATTTGTAAGGTTTTGTATCGTCTAGTTGTGCACTCTCTGACTTTCTGCTTTTGTTTTTCAGGATTTCCAGAAGATACTCCCAGGATTTCTACTTTTGGAGATATTGTGAGTATTTGTAAGGTTGTGTATTGTCCATTTGTGCACTCTCTGACTTTCTGCTTTTGTTTTTCAGGATTTCCAGAAGATACTCCCAGGATTTCTACTTTTGTGGTTATTGTGAGTATTTGTAAGGTTGTGTATCGTCTGCTTTTGTTTTTCAGGATTTCCAGAAGATAGTCTCAGGATTTCTGCTTTTGGGGTTATTGTGAGTATTTGTAAAGGTGTATCGTCCAGTTGTGCACTGTCACAGTTTCTGCTTTTGGGTTTATTGTGAGTATTTGTAAGGTTTTGTATTGTCTGGTTGTGTACTCTCTGACTTTCTGCTTTTGTTTTTCAGGATTTCCAGAAGATACTCCCAGGATTTCTACTTTTGTGGTCATTGTGTGTATTTGTAATGTTGTTTATCGTCTAGTTGTTAACTCTCAAAGTGTCTGCTTTTGTTTTTCAAGATTTCCAGAAGATACTCTCAGGATTTCTGCTTTTGGGGTTATTGTGAGTATTTGTAAGGTTGTGTATCGTCCAGTTGTGCACTGTCACAGTTTCTTGTTTTATGGTTATTATGAGAATTTATAAGGTTGTGTATCATCCAGTTGTGCACTCTCAAAGCGTCTGCTTTTATTTTTCAGGATTTCTACAAGATACTCCCAGTATTTCTTCTTTTGGAGATATTGTGAGTATTTGTAAAGTTGTATCGTCCAGTTGTGCACTGTCACAGTTTCTGCTTTTGGGTTTATTGTCAGTATTTGTAAGGTTTTTTATCGTCTAGTTGGGCACTCTCTGACTTTGTGCTTCTGTTTCTCAGGATTTCCAGAAGATACTCCCAGGATTTCTACTTTTGGAGACATTGTGAGTATTTGTAAGGTTGTGTATTGTCCATTTGTGCCCTCTCTGACTTTCTGCTTTTGTTTTTCAGGATTTCCAGAAGATACTCCCAGGATTTCTACTTTTGTGGTTATTGTGAGTATTTGTAAAGGTGTATCGTCCAGTTGTGCACTGTCACAGTTTCTGCTTTTGAGTTTATTGTGAGTATTTGTAAGGTTTTGTATTGTCTAGTTGTGCACTCTCTGACTTTCTGCTTTTGTTTTTCAGGATTTCCAGAAGATACTCCCAGGATTTCTACTTTTGTGGTTATTGTGAGTATTTGTAAGGTTGTGTATCGTCTAGTTGTTCACTCTCAAAGTGTCTGCTTTTGTTTTTCAGGATTTCCAGAAGATAGTCTCAGGATTTCTGCTTTTGGGGTTATTGTGAGTTTTTGTAAAGGTGTATCGTCCAGTTGTGCACTGTCACAGTTTCTGCTTTTGTGGTTGTTGTGAGTATTTGTACCATTGTGTATCATCAACTCGTGCACTCTCAAAGTGTCTGCTTTTGTTTTTCAGGATTTCCAGACGATACTCTCTGGATTTCTGCTTTTGGGGTTATTGTGAGTATTTGTAAAGTTGTATCGTCCAGTTGTGCACTGTCACAGTTTCTGCTTTTGGGTTTATTGTGAGTATTTGTAAGGTTTTGTATCGTCTAGTTGTGCACTCTCTGACTTTCTGCTTTTGTTTTTCAGGATTTCCAGAAGATACTCCCAGGATTTCTACTTTTGGAGAAATTGTGACTATTTGTAAGGTTGTGTATTGTCCATTTGTGCACTCTCTGACATTGTGCTTTTCTTTTTCAAGATTTCCAGAAGATACTCTCAGGATTTCTGCTTTTGGGGTTATTGTGAGTATTTGTAAGGTTGTGTATCGTCCAGTTGTGCACTGTCACAGTTTCTGCTTTTATGGTTATTATGAGAATTTATAAGGTTGTGTATCATCTTGTTGTGCACTCTCAAAGTGTCTGCTTTTATTTTTCAGGATTTCTACAAGATACTCCCAGTATTTCTTCTTTTGGAGATATTGTGAGTATTTGTAAAGTTGTATCGTCCAGTTGTGCACTGTCACAGTTTCTGCTTTTGGGTTTATTGTCAGTATTTGTAAGGTTTTTTATCGTCTAGTTGGGCACTCTCTGACTTTCTGCTTTTGTTTTTCAGGATTTCCAGAAGATACTCCCAGGATTTCTACTTTTGTGGTTATTGTGAGTATTTGTAAGGTTGTGTATCGTTTAGTTGTGCACTCTCTGACTTTCTGCTTTAGTTTTTCAGGATTTCCAGAAGATACTCCCAGGATTTCTGCTTTTATGGTTATTGTGAGTATTTATAAGGTTTTGTATCGTCTAGTTGTGCACTCTCTGACTTTCTGCTTTTGTTTTTCAGGATTTCCAGAAGATACTCCCAGGATTTCTACTTTTGTGGTTATTGTGAGTATTTGTAAAGGTGTATCGTCCAGTTGTGCACTGTCACAGTTTCACCTTTTGGGGTTATTGTGAGTATTTGTAAGGTTGTGTATCATCTAGTTGTGCACTCTCAAAGTGTCTGCTTTTGTTTTTCAGGATTTCCAGAAGATACTCCCAGGATTTCTACTTTTGGAGATATTGGGAGTATTTGTAAGGTTGTGTATTGTCCATTTGTGCACTCTCTGACTTTCGGCTTTTGTTTTTCAGGATTTCCAGAAGATACTCCCAGGATTTCTGCTTTTGGGGTTATTGTGAGTATTTGTAAAGGTGTATCGTCCAGTTGTGCACTGTCACAGTTTCTGCTTTTGGGTTTATTGTGAGTATTTGTAAGGTTTTGTATCATCTAGTTGTGCACTCTCTGACTTTCTGCTTTTGTTTTTCAGGATTTCCAGAAGATACTCCCAGGATTTCTACTTTTGTGGTTATTGTGAGTATTTGTAAGGTTGTGTATCGTCTAGTTGTTAACTCTCAAAGTGTCTGCTTTTGTTTTTCAGGATTTCCAGAAGATAGTCTCAGGATTTCAAATTTTTGGGGATGTTGTGACTATTTGTAAAGTTGTGTATCGTCTAGTTGTGAACTCTCAAAGTATCTGCTTTTATTTTTCAGGATTTCCAGAAAATACTCCCAGGATTTCTGCTTTTGGGGTTATTGTGAGTATTTGTAAGGTTGTGTATCGTCTAGTTGTTAACTCTCAAAGTGTCTGCTTTTGTTTTGCAGGATTTCCAGAAGATAGTCTCAGGATTTCTGCTTTTGGGGTTATTGTGAGTTCTTGTAAAGGTGTATCGTCCAGTTGTGCACTGTCACAGTTTCTGCTTTTGTGGTTGTTGTGAGTATTTGTACCATTGTGTATCATCAACTCGTGCACTCTCAAAGTGTCTGCTTTTGTTTTTCAGGATTTCCAGACGATACTCTCTGGATTTCTGCTTTTGGGGTTATTGTGAGTATTTGTAAAGTTGTATTGTCCAGTTGTGCACTGTCACAGTTTCTGCTTTTGGGTTTATTGTGAGTATTTGTAAGGTTGTGTATCGTTTAGTTGTGCACTGTCACAGTTTCTGCTTTTGGGTTTATTGTGAGTATTTGTAAGGTTTTGTATCGTCTAGTTGTGCACTCTCTGACTTTCTGCTTTTGTTTTTCAGGATTTCCAGAAGATACTCCCAGGATTTCTACTTTTGGAGATATTGTGAGTATTTGTAAGGTTGTGTATTGTCCATTTGTGCACTCTCTGACTTTCTGCTTTTGTTTTTCAGGATTTCCAGAAGATACTCCCAGGATTTCTACTTTTGTGGTTATTGTGAGTATTTGTAAGGTTGTGTATCGTCTGCTTTTGTTTTTCAGGATTTCCAGAAGATAGTCTCAGGATTTCTGCTTTTGGGGTTATTGTGAGTATTTGTAAAGGTGTATCGTCCAGTTGTGCACTGTCACAGTTTCTGCTTTTGGGTTTATTGTGAGTATTTGTAAGGTTTTGTATTGTCTGGTTGTGTACTCTCTGACTTTCTGCTTTTGTTTTTCAGGATTTCCAGAAGATACTCCCAGGATTTCTACTTTTGTGGTCATTGTGTGTATTTGTAATGTTGTTTATCGTCTAGTTGTTAACTCTCAAAGTGTCTGCTTTTGTTTTTCAAGATTTCCAGAAGATACTCTCAGGATTTCTGCTTTTGGGGTTATTGTGAGTATTTGTAAGGTTGTGTATCGTCCAGTTGTGCACTGTCACAGTTTCTTGTTTTATGGTTATTATGAGAATTTATAAGGTTGTGTATCATCCAGTTGTGCACTCTCAAAGCGTCTGCTTTTATTTTTCAGGATTTCTACAAGATACTCCCAGTATTTCTTCTTTTGGAGATATTGTGAGTATTTGTAAAGTTGTATCGTCCAGTTGTGCACTGTCACAGTTTCTGCTTTTGGGTTTATTGTCAGTATTTGTAAGGTTTTTTATCGTCTAGTTGGGCACTCTCTGACTTTGTGCTTCTGTTTCTCAGGATTTCCAGAAGATACTCCCAGGATTTCTACTTTTGGAGACATTGTGAGTATTTGTAAGGTTGTGTATTGTCCATTTGTGCCCTCTCTGACTTTCTGCTTTTGTTTTTCAGGATTTCCAGAAGATACTCCCAGGATTTCTACTTTTGTGGTTATTGTGAGTATTTGTAAAGGTGTATCGTCCAGTTGTGCACTGTCACAGTTTCTGCTTTTGGGTTTATTGTGAGTATTTGTAAGGTTTTGTATTGTCTAGTTGTGCACTCTCTGACTTTCTGCTTTTGTTTTTCAGGATTTCCAGAAGATACTCCCAGGATTTCTACTTTTGTGGTTATTGTGAGTATTTGTAAGGTTGTGTATCGTCTAGTTGTTCACTCTCAAAGTGTCTGCTTTTGTTTTTCAGGATTTCCAGAAGATAGTCTCAGGATTTCTGCTTTTGGGGTTATTGTGAGTTTTTGTAAAGGTGTATCGTCCAGTTGTGCACTGTCACAGTTTCTGCTTTTGTGGTTGTTGTGAGTATTTGTACCATTGTGTATCATCAACTCGTGCACTCTCAAAGTGTCTGCTTTTGTTTTTCAGGATTTCCAGACGATACTCTCTGGATTTCTGCTTTTGGGGTTATTGTGAGTATTTGTAAAGTTGTATCGTCCAGTTGTGCACTGTCACAGTTTCTGCTTTTGGGTTTATTGTGAGTATTTGTAAGGTTTTGTATCGTCTAGTTGTGCACTCTCTGACTTTCTGCTTTTGTTTTTCAGGATTTCCAGAAGATACTCCCAGGATTTCTACTTTTGGAGAAATTGTGACTATTTGTAAGGTTGTGTATTGTCCATTTGTGCACTCTCTGACATTGTGCTTTTCTTTTTCAAGATTTCCAGAAGATACTCTCAGGATTTCTGCTTTTGGGGTTATTGTGAGTATTTGTAAGGTTGTGTATCGTCCAGTTGTGCACTGTCACAGTTTCTGCTTTTATGGTTATTATGAGAATTTATAAGGTTGTGTATCATCTTGTTGTGCACTCTCAAAGTGTCTGCTTTTATTTTTCAGGATTTCTACAAGATACTCCCAGTATTTCTTCTTTTGGAGATATTGTGAGTATTTGTAAAGTTGTATCGTCCAGTTGTGCACTGTCACAGTTTCTGCTTTTGGGTTTATTGTCAGTATTTGTAAGGTTTTTTATCGTCTAGTTGGGCACTCTCTGACTTTCTGCTTTTGTTTTTCAGGATTTCCAGAAGATACTCCCAGGATTTCTACTTTTGTGGTTATTGTGAGTATTTGTAAGGTTGTGTATCGTTTAGTTGTGCACTCTCTGACTTTCTGCTTTTGTTTTTCAGGATTTCCAGAAGATACTCCCAGGATTTCTGCTTTTATGGTTATTGTGAGTATTTATAAGGTTTTGTATCGTCTAGTTGTGCACTCTCTGACTTTCTGCTTTTGTTTTTCAGGATTTCCAGAAGATACTCCCAGGATTTCTACTTTTGTGGTTATTGTGAGTATTTGTAAAGGTGTATCGTCCAGTTGTGCACTGTCACAGTTTCACCTTTTGGGGTTATTGTGAGTATTTGTAAGGTTGTGTATCATCTAGTTGTGCACTCTCAAAGTGTCTGCTTTTGTTTTTCAGGATTTCCAGAAGATACTCCCAGGATTTCTACTTTTGGAGATATTGGGAGTATTTGTAAGGTTGTGTATTGTCCATTTGTGCACTCTCTGACTTTCGGCTTTTGTTTTTCAGGATTTCCAGAAGATACTCCCAGGATTTCTGCTTTTGGGGTTATTGTGAGTATTTGTAAAGGTGTATCGTCCAGTTGTGCACTGTCACAGTTTCTGCTTTTGGGTTTATTGTGAGTATTTGTAAGGTTTTGTATCATCTAGTTGTGCACTCTCTGACTTTCTGCTTTTGTTTTTCAGGATTTCCAGAAGATACTCCCAGGATTTCTACTTTTGTGGTTATTGTGAGTATTTGTAAGGTTGTGTATCGTCTAGTTGTTAACTCTCAAAGTGTCTGCTTTTGTTTTTCAGGATTTCCAGAAGATAGTCTCAGGATTTCTGCTTTTGGGGTTATTGTGAGTATTTTTAAAGGTGTATCGTCCAGTTGTGCACTGTCACAGTTTCTGCTTTTGTGGTTGTTGTGAGTATTTTTAAAGGTGTATCATCAACTCGTGCACTCTCAAAGTGTCTGCTTTTGTTTTTCAGGATTTCCAGAAGATACTCTCTGAATTTCAAATTTTTGGGGATGTTGTGACTATTTGTAAAGTTGTGTATCGTCTAGTTGTGAACTCTCAAAGTATCTGCTTTTATTTTTCAGGATTTCCAGAAAATACTCCCAGGATTTCTGCTTTTGGGGTTATTGTGAGTATTTGTAAGGTTTTGTATTGTCTTGTTGTGCACTCTCTGACTTTCTGCTTTTGTTTTTCAGGATTTCCAGAAGATACTCCCAGGATTTCTACTTTTGTGGTTATTGTGAGTATTTGTAAGGTTGTGTATCGTCTAGTTGTTAACTCTCAAAGTGTCTGCTTTTGTTTTTCAGGATTTCCAGAAGATAGTCTCAGGATTTCTGCTTTTGGGGTTATTGTGAGTATTTTTAAAGGTGTATCGTCCAGTTGTGCACTGTCACAGTTTCTGCTTTTGTGGTTGTTGTGAGTATTTTTAAAGGTGTATCATCAACTCGTGCACTCTCAAAGTGTCTGCTTTTGTTTTTCAGGATTTCCAGAAGATACTCTCTGGATTTCAAATTTTGGAGATATTGTGAGTATTAGTAAGGTTGTGTATCGTCCAGTTGTGTAATCTCACAGTTTCTACTTTTGTGGTTATAGTGAGTATTTGTAAGGTTGTGTATCGTCTAGTTGTGCACTCTCTGACTTTCTGCTTTTGTTTTTCAGGATTTCCCGAAGATACTTTCAGCATTTCTGCTTTTTGGGTTATTGTGAGTTTTAGTAAGGTTGTGTGTCGTCCAGTTGTGCACTCTCACTGTTTCTGCTTTTGTGGTTATTGTGAGTATTTGTACCGTTGTGTATCATGAAGTCATGCACTCTCAAAGTGTATGCTTTTGTTTTTTCTGGATTTCCAGAAGATACTCTCAGGATGTCCGCTTTTAGGGTTACTGTGAGTATTTGTAAAGTTGTATCGTCCAGTTGTGCACTGTCACAGTTTCAACTTTTGGGGATATTGTGAGTATTTGTAAGGTTGTGTATTTTCCATTTGTGCACTATCAAAGTGTCTGCTTTTGTTTTTCAGGATTTCCAGAAGATACTCTCAGGATTTCTGCTTTTGGGGTTATTGTGAGTATTTGTAAAGTTGTATCGTCCAGTTGCGCACTCTCTGACTTTCTGCTTTTGTCTTTCAGGATTTCCAGAACTTAAATAAATTTAGCCGATGTTAACTTATTTTAAATGATTTTAACTGAAATTAGTTGAACCTAATTTCACTTATGAATTATAAATAAGTTCCACGTTATCCTTTAACTAAAATAGCACAAACTTTACTAAATTAACTGAATCAATAAAAGTTATAAATGTTATAAAATATGTACAATTTTCTCTGTTTTCTTTACTAATGAGTGTATCCATCCATATAGCAAAAGCACATATTAGTTTGATGACAATCCTGCGACTCTCTACAGTATGAAATGAAAACATTATTGGTTCATGTTCATCATTACATGTTGAAAACACAGGGTTTAGTTTTATATCACAAAGTGCACTTGATGTTTTTGGATTTTTTTGTAATCTTACTTGACCTTTTTTTTTTTTCGTAATTTATTTTTAATAATGCTGATGTTTGGACTTTTGGTTGGACAAAACAAACCTGTAAATCTCATGAGAAATAGTATGGACTTAAATCAACACAAAACTTCAGAAAAATGAACCATTCCTGTTTTATCTTTTACAACAGTAATTGTAAATGGTCTGCAGTCCAACAGTGTTGTCTACCTTAACAGTACTCAAAGGGCTTAACAGTATATCTCATTGACCCATTTACATACATACCAATGGTGGTAGCTGCCATGTGTGGTGCTTGCCTGTCATTGGGAGCAGCTTTGGGTTCAGTATCACAAGGATTGAAGTGCAGAAAACTGGGGCTGTTTTGGCTTCAATATGGAGAGATGTAAAATATTAGGGAGGTAGAGGATACAGAAATATTAGAAAACTCATTCTTTAACAAATACTGCATACTACAATAAGGTCATTTGAGAAACCCAGCATGCAGTGATCAAATCTGTTGTCAGATCCCAACATAATTCAGCATTCCCTGCTAACAGGACTTCCTGCATGTCTAATCATTTGTAAATTGACATACCGTATACTCTGAGGAGGTATAATCATATCACTTCACATCTGCCCAACAAGGCTAACTCTCTGTAACCGTATCTAGGGTGGAATATACTGTATAAGAGTGAATGTAACCTTTCTATTGTCAGCCGTTTCTATATTTGCTAGAGTACATGTATTGACTCCTTGCTGCAAGTAAAACTTTTGAACGAGACTCCATCAACTACAACTCCAACAACCATTCTGTTCCAGACAGTCCTGTGAGTCCTGAGGATCTAGCTGTCAAGCCTGGAGACTGGGTGCTGATCAAAGTCATAAAGAGAAAGAAAGACGTGGTCTAGTCCAAGCTGGGACGGCCCAGTCCAAGTCCTTCTCCCCACTCCAACTGCTGTAAAGATCGCTGGACTGCGTGGATTCACCTGTCACACTGTAAAAAGGTACTTGGGTTGTCTGAGGGGACAGACCGAACTGATAACTCTTAGACATACTGATCCATCAGTTGCTGGAGGAAGTTTGGGCTACAAAGGGGGTTCACTTTGGACAAGTTAGAGAACTGTCTCAAACCCAGTGAAGAGTTAAAGAGCCCAGTCACTTAGAGGAGAAAGTGGTCACAACAGAGTATTTCAGTAGAGGTACTTCCATGAGGAAACCCCCCAACAAACAGGCACAGACCCATTAGGACACTTCACTAGAACCAATGACACTCCCTATTGATACACGGGTGACATATCTAACAAATATCACATTGGATGACAAATTAGCGCTAGAAGGACCCTCGAGTGGTGCACCGATACTATCAATATTACCGCTGGTTACAGCATCTGTTCCGCCTCATGGTTTGTAAATCAAACTACAACCAAACCGAGACCGAAAACTGAGATCTAAACTACCTCTAGGGTGGTATGGTAGGTGTGTGATGGTGCCGTTACTCATGCCATTCCAACTCTTTGCAGTAGGAGATTTTAAGAATTTCTCAGCTATACTCTGTGACAGGGGTACGGGGCATACCACCGTTGGAAGAGGGCTCGGCCGGGAGGTATGTTTGATAACAGAGTGTACATTGATGCCATTGGTCTGGACATGTAATCAATTGACAGTCAGGTTTGAGTCATACTTTTTCTGGTCGTCTACAATAAACAAGAATGTTGATTGGAATAACTACTGTCACGACTGTACAAGGCTTGACACAGACAATATATACACACTGAGGTAATCAGGCACAGGAAGACATACAGGAAGGACAAGCTAACTAAAACACAGAAGGAAACGGTTAACATAATAAAAGTGGAAAAAAACAGAAAAAGAAAACACAGTACAAAACATAACAAGCTTTGCTTTCTCAGTATGACAACTACTTGTATTATAACCAACAGAGATTTATGAATCCTACAAGAGATGGCAAGGGAGGTATAACTGAACAATTAGCTCCAATTTCTCTTATGGCATGACAAAACAGGATGGCTGTGGACATGTTGCTCACTGAAAAAGGAGGTGTATATCAAATGTTGGGAACATACAGCTCCTCTGTTATATTAGTTGATTGCACAAAAGACTGTCTCTCAAAAGACCGTCTCTCTGTAACCGTATCTTAAGAACCATTTTGACTTTATCTCAACAGAAGGTTCTATTGTATTGTATTCGAACCAGGAATCAGTGATGCTGCATTCAGACGATAGTGGGACAGGGGCAGCGGTATGCACACTAACCCACAGAAGGCTCTTTAAAAGTTTCAAAGAGTTACAAAAGGAATTCGGACTAGAAAACAAAGACTTCCTCCGATACCTGCAAATAAGAGATTACTACGGTAAAAGAAACAAACCAACATTATCTGGAGACGACAATACAGTGATAGATATTATAAGTGAAGCCTATAAAAAGAAGAATAGAAAAATAATTTCTAAAATCTATCAAGGTCTCCAGAAACATAATGGGAGCAACACAGGGTACATTAAATCAAAATGAGAGAAAGAACTAACATAGAAATATCAGAGGAGGATTGGCGAGCGCACAGCATTCATCTATGAGTTCAAAGAACTGGAGAATATTTGGCCAGAAAAATTTGATTCGTTTTTTCATTGCACCTCTTATAAAAAGCAAATTCTCTCAGTCACAAGAACAGTGCTGGAGGCAGTGCGGAAACATGAACGGAGATCACTCCCATATCTTTTGGTTATGCCCAAAAATTCAGATTTTTTCGAGTAATGTATGTATGACTCTGGGAAAGATTCTGGGATACACAATTCAGAACAACAGTAAGTATAGATCCATCAGAGACATCATGACTCAGCACTGATGAAACATTTTACACGATGGCCGGGGGTGAACGACCCTGTTGCTGCTGCCAACAGTGATGTAGTGGGAGTGTTTAAGCTACCATCTGTGCCATTTTCTTGTTGTTTTGAGTGCCACCTTTTTTCACGTTGTCCCTCTCCAGTCTTTCCATGTCCTCCAGCTCCTGCGCCTTCTTCTATGTGCGTTGTAATCTCAGCAGACACCTCATTGTTTCTGCCTCTTCCTGTCACAATGTCTCCTGAAATGAGGAATGTGAAACAAGGTAAGTTTGGAGACACAGGTGACTGTTGTTGTGACAGTGATACAGACAGAACGCAGTGGTTGAAGGAAAGAAAAGAATTTACATGTATACACAAATATTTCATGGATTATGTCATTCCTCATTGTCTCAGTCAGTGGAAGGTGACAATTAAACTTATTAAAGACACAGAACAAACCAATATTTTGCTAATTTTAGTTAAGAGTTTTACCATGTATTGTGTCCTCCTCCTCCCTCTTTTCTTGTTCCTTCTCCTCCTCCTTGCATTTTTCTCTTTGCTTCTCCTTCTCCATTTTTTTCCAGTATCTTCTCCTTCCTTATCTGTTTCTCTCACAAGACAAGTGACGTCTGTGTAGCTCCTTCTCCACTCTTTTCTCTCTTCCTCTCCCTTTTGCAGTTTTTCTCTCTCCTTCTTGTCCCAGTTCTCTTGTCTCCTCTGCTCCTTCTCCCGTCCCACTTTTCCAGCTTGTCTTTGTCCTCCAGTTCTTTTTGTCTTTGCCTTTCTAGGTTTGTGGAGACATTTGTCTGCTGGCTTTTTGACTCATCTGTTTCCAGCTCTTGGATTTCAGACTCTTGATGTTCCTTCTCCTACTCCTGACTTCTGCTTTCAGTTGTTCCTAAAGTGTTTTTGTGTGTGTGTCTGTGTCACGCTGCATCCTGCTGGGGATGGCTGCTGCCATCAAGGAGTGTCATTGCTATGGGGTGGGGGTGCCTGGTCTGGTCTAGGTGGGTGGTACATGTCTAAGTAACATCCACATGAGTGCCAGGTCCAAAAGTTTCCCAGCAGAACATTGAATTGTCACAAGATGGTCAATGTTATTCACTTCACCTGTCAGTGGTTTTAATGTTATGGCTGATCGGTGTATTTTTGCTTTCCTTCTTCTTATTAAACATTTAATACAATTCGATCTTTCCACACATTGCTATTGGGCGGTGAACATTCTGCAAAGTGCTTTGAGTACCAATAGGTTGTGCTGTACAAATACAAGACCATTTACCAATCGGCAAGAAGTCAAAACTTTGCAGGAGTAAGTCTGACACTGCAGCCACACTACAAAAGCAATAGACTACAAATCATTTTAAATGGAAGTCGACACTGGCTGCTGATGAATGTGACGTGCAACAAATTGAAGTTGCTCCAGAGCCAGTGTTTGGGAAACACTTGATGCACCAAACTGCTGAGAACCTACTGGATGCTTATGAACATGGACGGAGCCTGAGGACGTGTTTCTACACCACCGTGACGGGACACTGCTGGAGGAGGGGTTAACAGCACTCTGCATCTCAGGAACTGTGAGTACTGTTAAGACACTATGAACTGGATTCAAATGAACTCCAACATCCACGTGCGCCAACGGTTTGGTACCATAGACTAATTTACTTAATGGATGGACTTTATATTAAATTCAAAGGTGGGGACCACCTGGTCAAAATAAATGTTCTGTGTGCTTCTAGAAATACCTTTGTGATAAAGTATTTCCTTTTAACCAGTACTATGGGGCCACAGTGGTTTTGTTGATGTATGGGATGCTGAGCTCTCATGGGCAGCATAGCTGGATATGAAGCTAACCAGGTCTCTCTGCACCTACAAAGAGTCAGACATTCTAACTGCTGCTATACATACTCAAATTTAGTAGATGTGAAGGTTCTCAGTCATCCAGGTCATGGTAAATACTCTAGTTACTAGAGTATTTGGTTCTACTAGAGTCTAGTAGACCATCATCCACTCACCTCCCATGCAAAGAGTGATTACTCAGAATAGCTTTGACTCTCCTGTAAAATCAGAGAACAGAGCACTACAAAAGTAACTGCTATTCCTTATTTGTCCGCTGTCATAGTAAAAGTAGCGAACAGAACAGATCATCCAGAATAAAACCGATAAAAAAATAATAAAATAGCATTTTTGTTTTTTTAAGAAATTCCAGGTTGTTCATAAATGTTTTGTGAAAGGATAACTCAGTAAATGTAAACATTTTCATGATGTACTTGTACTTCTTTGCACTAAAACAAATTTAAACATTTGGAGTTGTTGTTATTTGTAGGTTATTGTACTATAGTTCTGGCCCGGCCCACTTTAGATCACATTGAGCTGTATGTGGCTCCTGAACTAATAGAAGTTTCACACCCCTGTTCTAGAGGATAAGCAGTTACAGAAAATGAATGTAGGTTATGTCTATGACAGTCCATTTATTGTTTTGACAAAATCTGTGAAATATCTTAAAGAAAAAGCAGAGTATGAAAAAAAAAAAGCTTTATTTTCTTTGATTTCAGAACATTTAGTATCATCCAGTTAAGGCAAATTTATTTGATAGTTTGATTAGTTGAACTGCTGTGTATTACTTTAAGGGGGAAATATTAATTTTATATGAAAGTTTTTGGCAAATTAGTGCTTAAGTAGAAACACAGATAATCAAACACTCAGTTCCCTTAAACCCGTTTCACCACTGCTGAACTTCCTTGTCAGAGACAAACTTTCCGTGAGGCTCTGTGGCTCCAGGCGGCAGCAGGGCCAGATAGACTGGAGTGATGGCGCCCTCATCTGGTGACTTAGGGGCTTTGGGACCAGCCATATCAGTGCGCACCCATCCTGGACAGCAGGCGTTCAGCAAGATCTGAATATATGAAGAAATGCACAACAAAAATGTCTGTCAGTTATGTGTACGAGGCTTCACTGGAAACAAAACCACCCATTTTACATTATTTCCACACTGTTTTGACTCTTGATGTTTTAAATTACCCCGTCATTCGGTCTCTCCTTGGACAGACGGCGAGCCTGAATCATGGACAGGGTCTGAGGACGCACAAATACATTTATAATCACTGGCTATATGAACGTGGCATCAGAGAAGCATTTCATTGAGTTTCTGAAATGTTTGGGGCCTGGTTTAGCCCAGTTTATACTTCAGAAACCTGAGGTCTGATCAGTCATACCGTCAGTCCAGTTTTAGACACTCCATACGCCGTCTCAGGCCAGCCACCATTCTTGTGCTCTCCTTTCTTGGCCTGGTCAACAAACCGCTGCATCAGTCCCACCAGCTCGTCCTCTGTGATGTCCTCACTGCGGAAGCGCTGCTGGAGGGCCGGGCTGCACTTGTTCAAAGTCATGGAGCCGACAAAGCTGGAGACATTCACCACACGACCTAAAACACACACAAAAAGTGTCTCTTGAAGATCATAGCTCGATTTGTATCCTGACGAGACAGACGGAAGAACGGATCCAGGTCTGCATTCGTACCTCCAGCTTTGATGAGCGGCAGGAAGTGAGTCAACATGTCTCTGGTGGCGAAGAAGTTTGTCTTGAGGGTCACCTCGGCCTGGACATCAAATGGAGATGTGTCTGCCACTGAGGACAAAGGGTCCATGAGTCACATTCATACGTTTTCAAATGACACAAATAAATGCATCCTGGCATGTTTAAATATACTGAAATGCATCAAGTGCTTGTTTTCAGCCCAAAGACATGCAAAGATTTTTAACCCACTTGTTAGTCAACCCTTTCAATCACAGTTGTGACTGCAGGTGAGTGAGACAACTAATGATAGTTACTCTTTATTAATTGAATTCTTCATTAACATTTTTATTTTTTAATTGTTATTATTGATTAATGAAAAACATTTTAAAAAAAAAACGTGAATTTCACTGTTTAAAAGAGAGCTGTAATTATGGGTCGGATTATACCCAAATATAGTTTGAATGGGGTTAATGTTGCTGGAGGTCATTTTATTCCAGTGTTCAATATGTTTCAGTCATCACAGCATTAATATTGACGTTCTAGAGCATATAATTCATCACATTCATAAATGATAGTAATCCCACTTTTGAATGCGATCCCGGCGTTATTGACGAGGACGTCCACTCCTCCATACTTCTCTTTGAAGTAAGTTGCAGCCGTCTTGATGCTGTTCAGGTCGTTGATGTCCAACTGGTGAAACATGGGCTTTAGTCCCTCTGAGGACAGAGACTGCACTGCTTCCTGACCACGGCCGCTGCAGCAGGAGGAGAAGGAGCAAAGTTCACAGTCACCTTTAGTTCATTCTTATTCTTGCAGTGCTTTGTGTGATTTGCTTATCTTTCAGCCTTGTAATCTGTAGTTACTCCACATGAGATTCCGTCCCAACTGACAATCGGACCTTTCAGGCTGTTTTCGATTAAATCTGATCACAAGACACCCTCATGAAGAAGATTTGCAGAGTTTTTGAGCTTTCAGTTCTTATTAAACAACTAAGAAAGAAATCACTAATATTATATTTTGGTGTATTTAGGTAACAAAATATAACTTCCACATAGAAGAGTATTTAGCAAATGTAAAATAAGTGTGTCTTTGCATTGGGTCAATGTGTTTTGATAACAAAACAATGTTGAAGTGATTGTCTTCAGATATAGGCCTATCTGTTGAAATGTAAATGTCATATAAATACACACAAATTAAAAAATAGGAATATTGCTAGGTGTTTATGTGTAACCATCAGTCTGGTCAAGGTGTGCTACCAGGTGAGCTACCTACACATCTCTGGAGGTGAGGTAAACAACTCCTTGGAACTGCTTGCAGAGCGCTCGGACGATGGCAAGACCGATGCCCTTGTTACTGCCCGTTACCACAGCAACCTTGCTTGACATGGCTACACAGAGAGAAAAAAATTATTTCTACAAAGCAATGTCAATTAACTGAAAACACATCATAAGCGATTATCCTCTTCAAATCAGTATTTAGCAAGTGCATCTTCGTCTGCATTCATATCATCAGACCAAAGAGCATTCTTCCTGTTGACTTTGGAGTCTACCACGTTTATTGGTGAACTGTAGTTGAGACTTAAAGGACAACTCCGGCGCAAAATGAACCTGGGGTTAATAACACGTGTACCGAGTTCGACCGTTCTCTGGTATTTGTTTTCATGCATTTGTTTTGTTAGTCAAATGTGACCAGTTTTCTTGCAAACCGCTAATTAGTGTATAACGCTAGCCTTCGGGGCACACTTACACATAAGTACCGTTGTACTAAGCAACTGTCTGTTGCCGGAAGAAAGCACTGAGAGCATAGAGAAGCACTGAACGAAGAGAGTTCAGTTTCCCCAAGATGGCGCCCGCCTGGATATGCGAGCCAGACGCCAACGGTACTGTGTTCCTTTTTTAATAAACTGCCTGTATACTTGCAAAGTTCTCAATGCTTCGGTTTACATGTAGAGACCCTAGTTATGCTACCGTGTAAGTGTGGTGATATTGTGAGCCTTGTTAGTGGTATAGAAATAGCGATTTCTTTTTATGTGTACGTGTGCCCCGAAGGCTAGCGTTATACGCTAATTAGCGGTTTGCAAGAAAACTGGTCGCATTTGACTAACAAAACAAATACCAGAGAACGGTCGAACTCGGTACACATGTTATTAACCCCAGGTTCATTTTGCGCCGGAGTTGTCCTTTAATTTCTGTTTCTCCTATAAAGCTTTGAGTGACGATCTATAAAACAGTTGTTGTTTGTCATCTCTTCCACCTCATCTGCTCAAGCTGTAAACTCCTTCACCGTCACAGGCGTCTTATTGTCCTCCCTCACTAGTCTCATTCATAGGTGTCTTATCAGAACAGACAAATTATAAAATAAGATAAGATTTTATAACTTATCCCATTTATAAAACCATTCAAATGGGAAAACTGCCAAGGAAGTGGAAACGTGTTATAGACAATGACAATTGCAGGGTGTAAACAGGAAGGAAACTAAATAAATCTAGTCTAATAAGAAAACTGGAATAAAAATATCAACGTATTTGTCAACTAGCAACTATCACGTGATAGTTGCTAGTTGACAAATACGACAAATGCTTTGTTTATTGTTACGAACATTAAAAGGTGGAAACATTTGATAAATTTAACCAAAACATTAATGGTTTCTACAAAATTACTACTACTAAATCAGCATTGTTGTGACTTTTGACCTTGATGCAAACTTACTGTAATTATTTGCAGGTGGCTAATGGCTACTAGAAATTAATCTTATATTACTTGCAGTTTAAGACATAATATCATGTCGAGGTAAATTCTCTCTTTTATAATACATTTCAGGTTTCAAGGTATTCTTACATGTTGTATACGTTTGCATGTTACATAACGCTGACTTTCAGTTTACGTATCTTAAGCCGCATCTGTAGAGCTAGCTGGCTACTAAAACTAAATAAACCTCTAATAAACAAGGAAGGCAAACATTTGCTACTTACTTTAAGCTGGCGTGGAGGTGTTCAGAATAGCTTCATAGATAACCGTCGTGGAAAATGCATGAATTTGCGGAGAATACACTGAAAAAATGGGACAAAAAAGAGGAGGAAATCTGGGTGGAGTTGTGCGCATCGTCAGTGCGCAGACCCGGAAAAACAAGATGAGCACATGAGTTTGAGAGCTATTCATGCCGCTGGGAAATCAAGCTAGATGAAGAGAGATTATAGGTATTTTACTTAGATTTCGATGTATGTATGTGTATTCAGGGTAATTCAATTGATAAAGCGTCGTTGTGGCGCAGCTCCCAATGCATAGTGTACATGTTTGGCATGTTTTAAGCGGCTAAATACGACGTTTGAACGGTATTGATACGTTTCTAGTTACTAAGATTAACTTCATTTTTAATTTAAGCTTCAGGTTTATGCTTCGCCTTGTCGTATTTCGTATTTAATGGTTTAGCAGAAGTAGTAGTAGTAGAAGTTTAATATTGGAATCTACGTTCACCGGCCAGTTCATTAGGTACACCTGACTGCTCATTAATGCCAATATCTATAAGTCATTCACATGGCAGCAGCCCAGCGTACTTAGGCATGCAGATATGGCCAAGATGATCTGCTGAAGTTCACACCAAGCGCCAGAATAGAGAAGAGATTTTAATGACTTTTAACATGGCATAATTGTTGGATTTTTCATAAACTGCTCATCTATGGGCTTTTCACACATAACCATCTCTTGGGTTTTCAGAGAAGCGTCTGAGGAGAATGGTGAGACAGATTCAAACTGAAAAAAGGGAACGGTAACTAAAATAACTACTTCTTACAACCGAGTTATGCAGAAGAGCGTCTCTGAACACACAACATGGCAAATCTTGGAGCAGATGGGCACCAGCAGCAGAATGTTAGTAGACTGGAAAAAGGTTGCCAGGTTTGATGAGTTTCAATTTCTGCTACAACATAAAAGCATGGATCAGCAGTTCAGGATCCAAAAAAACAAACCTTTTGGATGCGTTGGAATGGGAAATGCTTTTATGTTTTCATGTCAGTATGAACTAAACTATCTGAGGAATGTTTCCAGCACCTTGCTGTATCTATGATATGATGAATTAGGTTCAGGTCAGTACTAGCAAGGTGTACACAATGAACTGGTTGGTGAGTGTATATGAACGTATGATAATAAGTGTTAAAGGGTTCATGATACTTCTTATAAGATCTGGGATATAATTTTAAGGTTGTTAGTAGTTTTCAGAAAACAAATAAGAGAAAACGTTTTATTTCTACAGCTTCATAAAATCTCACAGAGTATAATGTGTGTTTAGACAGAGACGTGTCCCAGTTGAAGTGTGTTTATTGTGTGTCTTTGTGTTTATCCACCGCAAGGGATCTCAGGTCCAGGCAGGACCATGATAGGTAAAAGCAGTAGAACCGGACGGGCTGCAAGGAAGAGAAAACGGAAACGTGAAGGCTGCATACAGTCAGGTAGAAACATGTTCACTCCTGTTCTGCTGCTTTACACAAGTAAGCTGCTTCAGCACACTGGTGTCCTTTTCCTCTGTTCCCTCAGCCTCTCTGTGCCACCAGCCGCAGTATGTGAGGCTAATGAAGTTTCTTCACCAGCGAGGATTCACCTCGACACTGCTGCAGCCGGCCCTCTTCACTAGTACGGCTCTGGTGTTCCCCCTGTTTCCATAATCTAATCTGAAGACATTTGTTTTACCTGTTAGATGAGAGATATAGTCAGACTGTATCTGTAAGTGTAACAACAGTTTTTATGTGTCTTTTTTCATACAGACACAGGCAGAGGACTGCAGACTCTAAAAACCATAAAGGTAATCTATCTATTACAATGTATTTGATTAGATAAGCTGCAGTACAGGAATATATAGGGCAGCTGCGGTCTTTCTGAAGACTCATTTAAACTATTTTTTTTCAATGGAGACATAAGTAAAGTCACTTTAATGAGAAGAAAAAGTAATAAAAATGTAAAGAATCTCTTTACAAGAACCATGTCTATGAAGTTGTTCTTCATGGACACATGTCAGCAGTGATGAGATAAAAAATGTATGATTGCTAAAATCTATCATATGTTTGTCTCAGCCTGGCCAGCTGATAATTTCTCTTCCAGAGTCTTGTCTCCTCACAACGTCCACTGTTCTGGACAGCTACCTGGGACCACATATCAAGAGGTAAACACCCGAACTCTACACATCGCAGGAGGAACCATAACGAGATTAAACCAAAGCGTTTTCCTCTGTGTAGCTGGACGCGCCGTCCTTCCCCTCTCTTGGCGCTCTGTGTCTTCCTGGTGTGTGAGCGGCACAGAGGAGAGGCCTCTGACTGGCTCCCCTACATCGATGTGCTGCCCGACACTTACACGTGTCCCGCCTATTTTACCGACGACGTCATATCTGTTCTGCCTGCCAGTGTACGCTGGCGAGCCTTAGAGCAGAGAGAGGCAGTCCGAGAAATGCACTCCTCGAATAAGGACCTCTTCAGGTAGTCTGTCAGAGGAAGGACCACAAAGAATAATCAGTGATTGATTAGTGATATTTTTGGTATTTGGTAGATTGCCTTATTTTCCAAATAAGCATCCAATCAGCCTTCCCAGGTGAATAATGACTCCAGCTGTGTTTCATTGGTTCAGGTCCCTGCAGCCAATTCTGAGCCAGCCCTCAGAGGATGTGTTGACCTATGAGGCACTGAGGTACGCACAAGAGTCAAGTCTCTACATAAGTTTTCATGTGTTTTTTTCAATTTAGCACAGGAAATTAGATGTGTCATTGTAATTTTTCTGCTTTCCTCCTCATCCTCCTCCTCCTCATCCTCCTCCTCATCCTCCTCCCTCAGGTGGGCGTGGTGTAGCGTCAACACACGTTCTGTCTTCATGTCCCATCCATCCAACGACTACCTCTCTGGAGATGACAATTATGCTTTAGCTCCGTTTCTGGACCTGCTCAACCACCGCCCAGACGTGCAGGTAAATTTTATACGGTTAGCACTCAGTAGACACCATAGATACCTTGAACATGACCTATTCTATCCTGCGTACTTTCATCAGGTAAAAGCAAGTTTCAGTGATGCCACAAGATGTTATGAAATCAGGAGTGTTTCTGGGACGCTGCGCCACCAGCAGGCCTTCATTAACTACGGTTCTCATGATAATCAGCGCCTGTTGTTGGAGTACGGATTTGTCGCCGCTGCCAATCCCCACAGTGTGGTCTATGTGGATACAGGTAAGGTGTAGAAAAGAGAATATTGGACAGTTGGACTTATTTCTTGAAGATGTTTAATCAAAGTAGCTTCTTCAGTTCTGAAAGACTGGTGGGGAGTTGGGGTTTAAATAGGAACAGATGTGGGTGTTCAGAAACTCTCATGAGTAGGGTCTGTAATGACCAGGTATTCTGTAGCTGGAAGAATCCAGAACCCTGGACATGGGCACTTTAACGACCCATGTCCAGAGACTCCTGTCTCAAAGTGCGAACGAGGGTGGGACTTCTTGGGCCAAGACGTTCAGACTGTGTTGTAGATTGACGGCAGATTATATCTGTGAACAGGGGAGGTGGACACAGTCTGAACATCTGTCCTCAAGTAGTCCCACCTCGGTTCACACCTTCAGGCTTGAGTCCCTGGACGTTCATTGCAGAAGGAAAACAGGATCAAAACAGTTTCCTCCAGTTACAGGTGAGTATCTGGTCATTAACAGACTCCAGTCATGTGAGTTTCAGGTGGGCAACACCCACAGATGTTCTGTTAAAACCCCAACTCCCTGCTAGACTTTTAAAACTGAAGAAGCTACTTGGATGAAACACCTTCAAGAAACTCCACAAGTCCAATTGCCCTTGTTGACAGCTTGTTTTTGAAAACATAAGCAGAGACTATGTAATGCTGGTTCTGTTAGAAAGGTGCCCGAATACACACTGCATCGCAGTTCGCCGTTATAAAATCATGCATTAAACCGATGTGGTAACACTGGCTTGTCATTTCTGTCTGTGTGGTTCGTCAGATCTCCTCTGTGATGTTCTAAGAGGTGACAGGAGTTTGGATCCAAAGCTCAAGTTCCTCAGAGAGAACAATTTCCTTCAGTAAGGGTTTGTCATATTAATTCTCAAATTCCTTGTTTTTGTATGACAACACTGTGACACTCTTATTTCTCTTCCTGTCTGCTAGTAATCTCACTGTGTCCAGTGAAGGTCCCAGCTGGAGGTTGATGACGGCTCTCAGACTGCTGTCCCTGCCGCAGACACTTTAGTAAGGCTTCACTCACATAGATACACAAATTATAAGGCACTATTACACATATTGGTGGCATAACAAGAGCTTGTGAGGAGTGTTTTTGCTGGAATAGCTTCATTGTATCTTAAAGACCTCATAGTACCATATCATCCCAATAGATCACTTGGATCTATTATGCTGCTATATGCCTTGGTTGCTGGGGGATGATGCACTGAGCACCTACCTTCTACTCTCTTCTCTTATTTCTTCTCTCTGGCTATCCCTGCATTCATGTTCTTCTACTATATTGCATAATATTTGCTGTGTGTCCCTCTCTCTATCTCCCATTCTCTTCTCCTCCATTTTCTTCTGATTGTCTCTGGCCTGGAGTTGTGTGTTTCTGGTCCACGGAGCTGCACACTAACCATTTGTGGTTCTGGCCTCACCAACCTACGTAGTCTTCAGTTACTCATTCCTAATTGAATGCATCATTCTCCAACCTGCTCTCTTATATTTCATCATTATACCAGCTCACTCATCTATAATAGAGCTACTATTGTCACTGACAGTTTAATGCTCCTGTGCTTTTGTTTATTCCTGTACTGCACTACCAGTCTGTATGTAACACGCATCACCTATATCTTGTACTCTTGTTTGTATCATGCTGCAGGTGTGCTTTATTCAGTATCATCTTGTTCTTCCGCTCTCTCTCTATCTCTGTCCGACCAGCCTCAAACAGATGGGTGTTCCCATATGACCTGGGTTCTGCTCAAAGTTTCTTCCTGTTAAAATGGAGTTGTTGTTTTTTGCCACCTTCACCTTAAAGCTGCTCTTGGGGTTTCAGGTTCTGGGTCTTGAGACAACAGCATATGAACAGCAACTTGACATTTTCTGAGACGAGTGCATGTTTTCTCAGTCACCAGTGGAAGGCGGTGTTGCTCGGCCAGGAGGTGTGTGACGAGAGGGAGCAGTGGAGCGTTCAGACTGCTAAGACTCTCTGCCAGCGACTACTACAGGACACGCACAGGGCCCTCGATAAGGTGCACATGCGCACACATTAAACCGTTATCCAGTTATGCAAACCGTAACCTGATGTGTTATTTTATTTTTTTTTATTTGATGTGCCTTGTGTTTAGATCTCCAGCCTCCTGCAACAGTGTGAGCAGCCAGTCAGAGAGCAGCTGGATGTGGTTAAGTCATTGCGGCAGGAAGAAAGGTGCATTCTGGGAAGCTGTCTTGAGGCACTGGAAGGCTCAGAGAAACATCCCGACAACCTGCTGTCAGTGAGATGACATCTGATTGGCTCTGGGTTCTGACAGTCGCTGCATTAAGCCAGTTTTATTGGCTGAACTGTTCCCTGCTTGCCTCTTGTTCAGTATGGCAGTAGGAAGGTCTGACAGGCTAGACCACCAGAGTCACAGTGGAATCCATGCATGCTGAAAGATCATCTTCTCTCTGTTACAGTGAGGCTCTCGACAAACACCATCATACAGTAAACAAAATGCTGCTGCTTTTTGCCCCAGTTGTGTCTCAAAGACTCCAGAAGGTAACAGAAGTAGAGGATCGGATCTGATTTTAATGCCTTAGTTTTTATCATGTATTTATTTTTGGATTCATTTAAAAAAAAAAAAAAAAAAAAAAAAAAAAAAAGATCAGTTCCTGGTCATTTCCATTTAAGTACTTGGATTATGTTTGGCATTCAAGTTCAGAAGACAGTAAAATTACACAACATGTTTTAGGATGCCAGTATAAAACTTTGACTTACAAGCACAACATAAACTCTACACAGTCCTTTGCTATTTAAAAACACTTTTTATACATTTCCTATTACGTACTATGCACTGATGCACCAAATACAAATTGCTTTAGTGTGTGAGCATACACCACTCACTCATAACATTATGACCGCCTTACTAATACTGCGCCGGACCCATTTTGCTGCCAAAAAAGCCCAGACTTGTGAAGGCTTGGTCTCCACTAGACCCCTGAAGTTGTATTGTGGTATCTGGCACCAAGATGTTAGCAGCAGATCCTTTAAGTCCTGCAAGTTCAGATATGGATCCTCCATAGATTGGACTTGTTTGTCCAGCACATCCCACAGATTTTGTATTGGATTGAAATCCGCTGGCAGCATAGTGCATCTTGGTGTTATCTGCTCCCCTAGTAAGCGACCCATTCATGTTATGTAAAAGAAAACATTATTCATCAGACTAGGCCTTTTTTCATTGCTCTGTGATCCAGTTCTGATGCTCACGCGCCCATAGTTGGTGCTTTTGGTGGTGGACAGGGGTCAACATGGTCACTATGCAGCCCCATAGGCAACGAACTGATGCATTGTGTATTCTGGCACTTTTCTAACAGAACCAGCATTTGAGCTACAGAAGCTCGTCTGTTGGACCGGAGCACAAGGGCCAGCCTTCACTCCCCACGTGCATCAGTGAGCCTTGGTCGTCCCTGACTCTGTCACTGCTTCACCGCTGTTCCTTCCTTGGGTCACTTTTGATAGATACTGACCACTGCAGACTGGGAACACCCTACAAGATCTGCAGTTTTGGAGATGCTCTGACCCAGTTGTCTAACCATCACAATTTGGCCCTTGTCCAACTTGCTCAAATCCTTACACTTGTTCATATTTCCTGCTTCTAATGCATCAACTTTGAGGACAATATGTTCACTTCCTGCCCATTATATCCCACCCATTAACAGGTGATGAAGAGATAAGCAGGGTTATTCACTTCACCTGTCAGTGGTCATAATGTTATGCCTGATCGGTGTATGTGGTAATAAATCTGGTCCAAAACTTTGCTACATATACACACTGCAATCACCTCTTTTGAGCTTTTAATCGGGTGTATACAGTAACCGAATTTATTTTTCTTCCTGCAGTTTAAAGTCAAACAGACCCGGCAAATGTTCATTAAAGGTGTTTAAATTGTAAAGTAAATGTAGTTTTTTTCATAGTTAACCTAATAGAGCAGCTGTGATGAGTTTCAGGCCCAACAAAACAATTTAAGAAGTAAAAACAAAGACTGTTTGTTGTGTTTTTATTGTGAGCTGTATTGTCCTGCATCTCTGCAGAATGGGATTATATTGGTCAGAGCTGAACAACAGCCTTTTTCTTCGGATGACGCTGTACGGTCTCCATGGCAACTGTGGCTTCGTAGAGAGGAACTACTTCCTCTGGCTGCGGCCTGGGAAAAACGGATAATATAAATTTAATGAAATTAGATCATAGCTCTTGATTCTTTTTTATTTTTTTTTTTGAAAAAAATGGCATTAAATCTTTCGCCCAATACAAACTAGAAATGTTTTTTTTGTTGTTGTTGTTTTTTTTAAATTGTGGATGGCCTGAGTGAATTACCGGAGTATCCCAGCTGACATCTTCTCCACAATGTCCTTCAGAATATCTGAATCAAAGGACTGTTAAAGACTCATACAGATCAAAAAGAGGAAAGTGCATGTTTTAGATGACACACTGTGAGCACAGGATACGGAGATATCTTCCTTGCTGAGCTGATGAAGCTGTCCAGACTTCGGGGTTGAGGAAAGACACGGAGGCGGATTTTAAATGCAATGATCTGCAATCTGGAGGATCCAGCTGCAAAATACAGATACAACAGGTATTGCAGACACACCAGGCATAAATGCACAGGAATGTTACTGTCTGAAAATGAAAGTACTGTCTAATACGGCTAAATTTGATTTATCTGATAATATAAACAGTAATACAACATTACATATACATATAGCAACATATTTATATTGTAATATGTATTTGTTTTTTCTGTGAAGATTTCTGCATCTGACTGAGTAACGGTCACATTACGATGCTGCTTTTACCCTTGACGCTGACTCACCTGCAGGTCTTGGTGGGCTGTGACCCAGTGTCCCCCGACTCCCAGCACACTAATGATGTCATGTTTGTGTGGGAGTAATTTTTTCTCCTCTGGCTCCTCTTCCTCCTCCCCGTGCAGACGGACTACACAAACACAAAGAAATTCAAAGGCACTGAATCTGTTTGTAGAAATCAAACAGACATATACGCCAATCAGGCATAACATTATGACCATCTTCCTAATATTGTGTAGGTCTCCCTTGTGCCTCCAAAACAGTTGTGACTCATCAGAGAATGGTGCGTTCTGCATCCAAAATCATTGGACATGCAATCCCATCTGTAGCTTCTATCTACGCCACTCGGGCCAGCCATAAAGCCCGGAAAGTACTGGATGACCCCTCCCACCCTGCCAGGTACCTCTTTAAACTACTGCCCTCTGGTAGGAGAGTCCAAAGCCTTAGGGGTAAAACATCCCGTTTCTGTAATAGTACCTACCCTGCCACTATTAGGCTCCTTAATGCTCCTAAATGACCTCTTTTAAATGCACTTTACTGAACTGCACAAGACACGTTGAAATAGCACAAGTTTTAAATTTTACAGCTTTTTATTGGTTTGAATGATTGTCTATGTGATTGTATGTTCTGTGTATGTATGTATTGCTTTTTTAACTGGAATGGCATCAAGACAAATTCCAATCAACTGTGTTGATATGGCAATAAAATTATTGATTGAAATTATTGATTGATTGAGAATGGACATGGGCCTTCTGAGGGTGTCCTGTGGTGTCTGGCAACAGAATGTTGTCAGTGGGGGCCTTTGGATCCTATGGGTTGAGGGGAGGGGCCTCTGTGGATCATCCCACAGATACTTGATCAGTTTGGGATCTAGTGAATTTGGAGGCCAGGTCAACACCTTGTGCTGTTCTTCATGTTTTTTTTTTTTTTAGTTGTTCCTAAAGCGTTTTTGTGTGCGTGTCTGTGTCAGGCTGCATCCTGCTGGGATATGATGACAAGACGGTCAATGTTATTTACTTCTCCTGTTAGTGGTTTTAATGTTGTGGTTGATCGGTGTATTTCTCTGCTGAAGCCTGAGGGCGTGTCACAACTATGACATAATTACCTGATTATGCAATAATCGGAGCCCACCGCACATTTAAAAGGTATAAAAAAGGCTGGATTTTAATGTCCCCTCTTTGCATCTCCTTCTTTTGCCTTGGTTTAATGGCACCTCAAGGTAAAACTACTGCCGGCAACTGTTTATCTCAGGGTGCTAAGCTTTTAATATGCTGGCAGTACATAGCTAAAGAATTTCAGAATACGGTGGAAAAACAAGCATTTAAAGAAATGCTGCGATTGTTAGACGAAGACTTACATCGCAGTTATTTGTTTATCAAGGCATCCCTGAAAACAAGTTCATCATGAGGAGTGATTTTACCTCCAGAGTCTATGACTATATCCACTCCCAGTCCGCCCGTCTCCTCCAAAACCACCGGCAGCAGGTCTGAGTCGTTATACACTGGAATAACTCGGGCTTTACGCACAAAGATACAGACACACAAGGTCATGAGTTAGTCTAAGTCATAATATAAATCTTGATTCTGCTCAAATAAACCAAATGTCTCTTCACATGCTCATTTAAGGTGAACTCTCTGCAGTTTTTAATATTATCCACAAGGTGGCAGCAGGTTTTAAATCAACTGCTTTTTCATTCAATCTTCTACATACACCGTTTACATAAAAAATGCTATGTCTAATCTTTGGGTTACAGTACTGAATATAACATAAACTCTGTAACTCTTCAGTATCCCTGTATCAGACGCAAAATAAAAGCTTAAACAAGTTTGACAAAGTCAGAAATCCTGCAAGAAAGAAAGTGTACAGGAAAGACAGAAAAAAGATCTCACCTACTAAAGGATCCTGAACACCTGAGGAAAATATGAAGGTGAGGAGAAGGAAGATAAAAAGGTTGAAAGTGGAGCAAATGAGCAGGAAAAGAAAGTTAAGAAAAGAGTTGTAATCCATAAAAATATTTTCTTTGGGGAATTTGGAGAAAATTCAGTTGAGGACATTTTACAGAGACCCATGAAGTTCGGCTTTAAAAGGCGAGCTAAAGGCATCATAGCACTGGCCCGTACACACCTACGCTGGGCCGAAGCTGCTCCAAGAACGTGTGTTTTTGTGGAGAGTGCGACGTCGTCAGAACCTTCACTCCGTGATAACAAGCCAGCTGGATGCACATGAGGCCGAAATGCTTTGGAGCAAGAAGAGATGAGATTATTACTCATGCATTCACACACGTGCACTTGAGCCAGGCCCAGACTGCCAGCACTCGATGGTTGTTGTCATCGTTGTAAATTGCACATTCTGTATTGTAAATACGTACGCTGGCTCCGTCCATGACCAGGAGTGTGTGTCCGGCTGAAATGCGAGCGTGTGTGTGTAGAGCAGTGTAAGCACAAAGGCCGTCGCGCAGCGCTCCTGCGACGGACACTGAGCTGAGCTTCTCTGGCTTCTGAACTGGACAACACAAACAGAAACATTTATTGAAGAATTTTTATACAAACTCATAATGACTTTATTCATGAAAATTCATCATAAATCTTTTTAATTATATAATTTTCTTTGTAATTTGTTCAAGGATTCAGAAAGAAACAAGTAAAATAGGGAGACAGTCTGTGAACTTAAGGTTCTTTTACATTATTATACTTCTTTCAACAGTGCATTACTTTAAAGTGGACAGAGAACAATCACATAAAAAACAGTGTGCCTGCCGACACTACTACTACTGTTGCAGGCATAAAAACACACTGAACTACCTATGCTTGTCCAAGTGTGTATATAAACTGTATATTTTACCTAAATAGTGTTCATCAATGTCAATGACTTCACAGAGTCCCGAGCATGGAGAGTCCAGGGGAAGGATACCTGGAGAGGGAAGGTGGATGTAAGATGTGGTAAAATACTGCACTGGGTATAACGTTTTGACAGCCATGTTATTCTGACTACTACGATATCCTCTAACATTGTTGAAGTTTACATTTTACATTATAGTTTTTAGTTTTTAGTCCAGGTTTCCACTTGTCTTGTAAAGCGGTTTGTGACTTTTGTTGGCAAAAATAATTTTATAAATAAGTATTATATTTGTATTAAGTATTGCATATGATCATACAATACATCACGTAAAGTATACTGCATCTGACATTACGTTGCAATGTTTTAAGAGTCTAGCCTGCAGCCTTAATTGCAGGTCATTCCCCATTTCTCTTCCCGTCATCACCCTGAATTCCTTTTAAAAAAGTTTTCCTACCTACAACTTCATCGTCTTGCTGGAAGAATGTGACCTTGGGACCAACTGTGTGACAAAACCAAAACTGAGCAGTTAAAATAGTGCTGACAAAACACTCAGTCACTACACATCCCATGTATTCATTCTTAATAGTCTTGTAGCACAAGACCAAACTGAATTTGTGTGTTTACAACCTTGAAGGACGATCCCGGTCACCTCTCTGCCGACAGGAATTAAATCCCTCTGGATCCCCACATCACTGAGCAACTAGAGCCGACACATAAACGGAGACAAGAGGCTTCATCAGTGATCCAATATACATTTCTCTAAAGTATTTCAGATCAGTTTAAGTCAAAACTATGAAAGTTGAGAAACAACACTCACATAACACGGCCGCACAGTTAAAAACAACCTTTTAATAGTAAATAAGCTGTAACAATAGTATCTGTATCAAATTTTATAAATTTATCTGATCTCTTAAATGAAAAAAATGCACTTATGGATCACTTACTTTTTGTGTCATATTATGCACATGCATTACATATGTACTTGCAATATTTCATTTTGTAGATTTTATTTGGGTTTTTATTCATTTGTCATATTTGTAAAAGATGACTATGTAAGCGTTCTAAAAGATATCATTAGAATGTTCAATAGTAATAAAGGTGGAATGAAGGAATTTATTTATAGGTGGCTCTTTAATGTGATGAATTAACATAGAGGTGTGACTTTTTGAATATTAAATTAAGTTTGAACTTGTCAAAATCTTCAGAATCCAGTTAATAAGACATTTTTTTCCACATAATTGTCTTTTATCAATTTTGGCATCAGCTTTGATTTTTTTAGTGGTATTAGTACCTTAAGGTCCAGTGGACTGAGTCCACATGCCTTCACCTGAACTCTGACCTGATGACTGTCTAAGACATCTGGGAGAGTCTGCAGAGAAACACGCAGAGAAACACGCAGAGAAACACGCAGAGATACTCTAATCGTCAGCCTCACAGTCACAAAATTCAAACATACAGCAAGATATAACTATAAAAATGCAAACGGCATACATTATAAAAACATTTGAGACTTTCTATTTCTACATGTTGTAATACAGTTTTCAACAACACCACCTGAATAATTTGGCAATAAACATTCTTATATGTTGATGTAATGTCTGCAGGTGCAACCATATTTTCACACAGGTAGATTAACTGACATTTTATCAGTTATTTTCTGATCTAGTTTGTAAGGCTGCTTATTATAACATCTTCCGATTGGTGAACAACAGTGTCAAACTCACCGTTTCCTGAATAACGAACTTGGGCTCAGCATCACTGACACCAGCTCGGCAGTACAAACCTTTCATGCTCCTGCGTGTTTAATTCACGAATTAACAGATGGGGTATTTAAAAAATCTGAAACAGTTATTTTCATACATCAGTTGCGTCCTGCATAAAAGAAACAGCACAGCCAGTTTCCAGTTAAAGCTAAACTGACTAGCTTAAATCAGCTGACTTGTTCTTCTTCTACGCCACATAATTTGGTTGGCGTTGTAAACATTTTCACAACAGCGACCCTACTGGATGTTACGAAATTTCAATTTTACTACGCAAATACTAACAAATAATAAAAACTCTTCACAATATATTTAAATTGGAAGAAGTAAATCAGTGACACAGTGAAGCGAAACTTTTGACAGGTTTCTCCCAGAATTGAATTACTTACTTTGTTCACAAAGTAAGACATTTGCTTAAATTAGCAGGGCCTGCCAATATCTTTGCTTATCATATGAAGCCTTGCAAATGTATGTTTGCTGAATTATTATAAGGGCAGTTAGTCTCATATAATCTCTTTGCCAATTGCATATTTACATTGTTGTGAATGCATATATATTTTAATGGATTGTCTACGCATTTGCTAAATTTCATTTGTATTATCATTTATTTATATAGATAGAATAGTTTGTGTAATTTAATTTGCAACTCAAAGGTCATGCTTCTTTAGACATGGTCCTGTTCCTAATACATTTGGTTTCAGTTCTTCCAGAAACCAAAAACATTTTCATATACATCTCAGAATGCTTTTATTCTTGTTAAACTGACAATTTTCTTTTCCGACAGCAAACCAAATAAGATATTCTTCTGTTATTTGTGTTACGGTTATTTTTATTAATCTTTTTATACTTATTTTACAGATTATTTTTTGCAAATACTATTTCTAAGAAACAGCAGACGGCAGGAGCGCCACTAATCCGAAAAAAACGGCTCGCAGGTTCTCGCGGGATTACTTCTATGTGGTCATATGTTCTGTGACATCTCGCGATACGTCTGAAGCGTTACCCCATTTTCCAGCTGTCCCTCAGTCGGTCGGGATTTCAGAACCACGGGAGATTCACCGGAAAGGGGTTTAGTGATAAACCAGCATATTTTTGGGAGAAGATACTGCATTATATGGTTACATAAAAACGCAACGAGCTACTTTACCCAGTATTTAACGATGGAAACTGAACTATGAGGTAAGAGCAGAGTGTAGTATGGGTGATGTGAAAGAATGTCCCTGAGCGGGCTGACGAGCTGACGTTAGCTTCTCGCTGCTTAGCCTGCTTGCTAGCTACCCTGACAGATAACGTTCCAGCGGCTAGTTGCTCGTTTTTAACCAGTGTAGCTAACCAATGCCCGGCTCTGACTGTGATGTTAACCCGTTTAGAGGGTGTCTGGCATTGGTCTTTGTAACAATAGCACAGCGACAGGAAACTGGAAGGCGATGCAGCCCAGCCTCTTCTAACAGTTAGCTTAGTGTGCTAACGTTAAATCACTGCATCTGCACTGCCTGGCTGTGACCTAACGTTAACATTGACCGGGGTTACTTGTGGTTAACCTTAGCCTATCTAATAGTAGGGTCAACTGAGAGGAAGATGATAAATCAACAAGGTTGCTGACAGTGCTAGGGGAAGAGAGCTACTGTCAGGAAGGAGGTTTTCTCAGTTTGCCTTGCTAACATACATCCTGATGTTAGTCACAGCAACCAGCTACATGTCCTGGCAAAACAACCATATGACAATCTTATTATGCCCCTGAAATGTATGCTCGTGGGCGTTGAGCGTTGCACCATATCACTGACGAGTCTATCTGAAATGATGCAGGAAGTGAGACTGAATTGCCAAAGAGAGCTTTCCTGTAAGTGTGAACGGTCTTTCCTGACAACTTATCTCCCTTTCCATTAGGGAAGGTGCAACTTGAGCATTTTGTTTCACAAGGCTAACTAATCACCATCAGTAAGGACTGGTTTCCATAGTAACCTGGATGCTGACAGGTAGAGGTGGGAGGATATGCTGGCGAGTTATGTTTGAATTATGTTGAGTACCATGTTAATACAAAATAGTCAGTATATTTATTTGATTCAGCACCAAAATTGACTGCCGTTAATGTTATGAAAACATAAAGGCATCAAACTGGAAGTTCAAAAAAACACGTGCGTTCTATGTCAGTTTTTGTTAAGTCCACCCTTCCGGCCTTTAACTAGATTAGAGCTAAAACTGTTAAGTGCACGTACAGTGGTAATCCATTAATCATCACATTTGTTTAGGTAAGCGGAATGGTAAATATTCTGTATCTCATGTAAATATGTTTTACTTTATAATGCTAATGATCTTAAACTGGATATATTTGAGTTTGGTTCTGTGGTTCAGACAGAACAAGACATTTATAAACATCCCCACAAAACTGTATTTTTAAAGAAAAATCAATTAATACACTGAATTATCCCTTTTATGAGGTACCCTCCTGAAATTGAATGCATTCTCACATAACAGTCTTGGCCTAAATCTTATCTTCATGAAGGTTATGGTAATTCAGCATTTGTTCAAAGTTACTGAGAGAGCTGTTCATTCAGCTGTGTTTTTATTTTGCAGGCTGTGGTTTGTAGTTCTGTTGAAATCTATTATGGTGTACCGACACATGCTCCCATTGTTTAACATTTTAGTCTGTGGGTCACGGCGAACAAGAGGAACACTTAAGCGTTTGATACAATTTAGTTTTACAGCACCACACAATACAGCCTCCTAAATGATCATCTAGTTGATTTACCACTTTCTGACGCAGTTTCAGCATCAACTGAACATCATGTTAGTCATGAAGAGGAATTAAGTGCAGGACAGTTATATTAAAATAGATAAGATAGTCCTTTATTTATCCCACAGTGAGGTTACCTAATGGACTGACAAATGAGTGTATGTTTCAGTTCTGATTTGTAGCTGATCTGATGTTTGCTTGAATTTATGGCACCTCCTCTTTAAACCCGTGCAACTTGAACTATGTGTGTAACAATTCCTGAACGTTCATTCATTTAATTACAAGTTATGTTTTATGTCTCTGAGATGTTGGTTTGCCGAGAAATCTATATTACCATTAAAATCATCCTCAGCTCTTATTTAGAAAGTTGAGAAGGATCAGACAGAGTTCAACAAGTACAGCTGTTTTCAGGAGGTTTGGCTCTGTGTTCTCACCACAAATGATATAAATCAGGAGCATGTAATACATTTCCATTCAACACAGTGAATGGTTTATTTCATTAAAGTCCAACAGCTCAAAATTCATAATGTTATCTATCAGAAACATGAAGGTGGTAAGGTAGCAATTGAATATGATAGCTAACCAATTTCATAGATTTTTTTACAGTGTGTGAATAGCATTACTGTTCACACACTTGGTGCACACACACATACTCTTGGCACTTAACATCCCTCTCATATACAACCAGTTATGCCATTTGACTAATAGCCTGTGGTTCCCGAAGTCAGTGTCTAATGATTGCTGGTGTTATCAACAAATGTTTGTTCAGAACTCCTCAGTGAAATGTGTTGGTCTTTTGTGTTGACCGTTCATGCAGATATTACTACTGCAGCCTGTCCAGGGTTAAACAAGGAGGTCAGATGGTGAACAAAAGTTGTGCTTAGGTTTTATTTCTATTATGAGGCAATATCATCATTTCTACTACTAAGTGCTCACATTAGCTAGCTGAGGTGGGCATGTTGTTGAAAGGATGGGACTCTGAGGGATAGATGGAGCGATGGCAGCAGGAGCTGATGGAGAGACTGCAGCAGTAATCTTGTGTCTGAGTGTATGTGGGTCCTGTCACCTATCAGGCTTCACCACTTGACAGCAGTGTGATAATAATGTGTAAGTGTGTGTTGGACAAAGACTGATGCAGAGCTTGGGGCCAGTGTCAGAGAGTGTGTTGAGAGCGGGTGTGTCTTTAGTGTGAGTGAGACCTCGATGTGTGTTTGTTTGAGGGTGTATGTTAGTTACAAAGGCACATATATGTGTGGGAGTTGGTAGATGCTGATGTGAATAGGCCGCAGTTATTAATACCAACACTGTCATGGTTTGGCCATCCACTCAAGACGTAATCAACAAATTAAAAACATGTTTTTAAAATTAGGACCTCATTCATTTTCTTGGCAACACCTTCTCTATTTCATTTGTTAATTGTGAAGCCTGACAATGTATTTAACAATCATCAACGTGTTATCTGACCACATGTACAATTATTATTATGACCTTCCTTAATATCTGACAGGCTTCAGACTACAGTGATTTGGACTAATCAGTGGAAACTTGGGTGTGTTTCAGTGCGACAGAGGTCTGTGGTGATGATAGTGAGAAGCAAAAAAAGAAAGAAAACTATGAAGGATTGGCCTACGGATGCCTTTTATGTGCCAGTTTTTGTGACAAAGGCTACAGGAATCATTTATACTAACTACGTAGCTAGCTACACTCATTATTTGCTTTGAAAGTTATGCAGGCCTCGGCTTGTTGTTCCCTTTCCTCTCCAGTGCTCATTCATTGATCTGATTGGTTGAAGTTTATAATAGATGGTTCATCCAGTCACCTGCCATTTTTCCAGCAGTTTCCAAGGAGGACTTTTCAGATATTTCTGTGTAACAAACTGAAAGAAACCAAGCAAACCTTCACATTGTGCTTGCTAAATCAGCCAATAAACCATTTTCTGTCATTCAAGTGATAGATTATTCGACTCATCTTTTCTGCTCTACTTCAGAGTGGAACAATGGGGATGAGCGTCCTGAGGATTTAGGTTTTTATTCAGCACAAAAGACCAAGTGAATATTTATTTTGCAATATAGCTACATCTCTTGGACTATTACACGTTTTTTTATGCAGCTAATTACACAACACAAGTGAGAAGATACTGATCTTTGCATTAAGGGCATAGTTAAAGTGGCCGGGATAGTTTTCTATTCAGTCTTTCTCTGTGAACACAAATGTTTCCTGCAAGAAGCAAGATGTCGACTGAGTGGAATTTGATCTAGAGTGATATGAGCTGATCATAGAATGAATCCTAACACACTATGATGGACTTAGAGTTTCGAGTTGTTTTCTTATTGTGGACGTACATGTAAACATGAATGAAACAGCAGACAAATTTGCTGCTCTTGTCACTTTAATATCTTGTTCATTTATCCTGAACTCATTCATGAAAGAAAGGGAAAGAAGTATGTTGGCGGGGGTCTCAACACTAATCTGTATCTGTTCAGACACTGTCTTTATAGTATGTGTTTGTGTGAGGGGCTTAAACAGGCATCTGGCTCAAGCCTTGATAACAGACCAACACTCCAGCCATGTCCCAATGCTCTAATTATACGGACTAATCCCACAAATACAATGCAGGAAAAAAGAGAGCATTAAGCCCTCAAGTACACAAAGATGACAAGGGAATAGATATTACATACATATTACTGCTACAACAAAGAGCTTTAAATTTTAATTTTATTCAGTAGTTTTTATTTAAATTCATTTAATTGAGCTGCTGGATTTATAATTTGTGCTCATTTGAGGCACGCAGTGATGATAAACGGGAAGCGATCTGTTAACATAAATTTAAAACATCTTAAATGTGCTAGTGTCACAACGCGACCGATCACGCCTGCTGTTGGCTGTGCTGTGAGATATTGTGCAAACTATAAACAAGTCAGTTTGTTCCACAAGCAGATTATTTGCTGGAGTGAGTTTTTTTGTAACTTGACTTCACATGAGATTTTGGTGGAATGAGAAGTAAAAGTTTGCAGTGGCTGACCTTCTAAGTGTTCATAAATGTTAGTCTTTAAGCCACGCTCTCCTGCGGTTGAGTGTCTCCTTTAAAGACCTGTATTTTGTTGTCATTTTTTGGCATCCTGTTCTGGCTTTATCATGGTAGTCCAGAAGTTTAAGCATGACAAGAAATGTTCTTGTTGCTCAGCTGCTTCCGTATCCTTTCAGTTGCAGCCTTGAAAGTGTGTGTGTCTGTGTGTGTGTGTGTTTGTGTGGGGTGGGCTTTGTTCCTCTGACCTAGTTAAGCTGGTTACTTTGTCCTCCCACTCTGATGATAATGGGGCACACACACTACGCAATATACGCCTTCAACAGGCCAAGCACAGTTTGATAACGAAGAAATAGTCCGAGTGAAAATGTCCAGAAAAATAAATTTGCCATGAGTTTTTTTGATTAGTCTGAGCACAATAGAACACACTTTATTATTTTGTACTGATGTCAAAACTTTGGATATCTTGTGTACCACTTGGGCTAAATGACAAATGAACCTTTAGCAGGAGGTCTCATTAGCATTTGGTAAGGAAACCAGATTGTTATTTACATTACACTGAGGGGGGAAAAGTCAGCAACCCACACATGCATTCACACACCCTCACTAAGTCCTTGTCTGTTGCAATGTGTGTCACATTATTATGGGTTGTCTGCTGGCCACAGCGGTACAAGCAGAGGGAGGCAGGTCTGGATCTGATTAACATACCTCCACCAGGACGGAGTTATGTTACACACAATAGATATTTAGTTATTTGAAGAGGTTTTATTTCATGAATTAACAAAAATAATAATGACGAGTTTCTTTTGCATATTTTCAGAAGAATCCATCTTTTCAAAAACAACTATTCCCCCTTTTTTTTGGATGGCGTTTAGTTGGTGAAATTCCAGTTTGTGTCGTCTGAAAGGAAGACCGACTTTAAAAGAAGACTCCAGTGGAGCTTTTCACAGGCCAACAGTAGAAAACCAGTGTTCACTGTAGTCGGCTCCCAAGTGAGAATGTTTGTAAATGAGCGAGTGTGAAGCAGAGTGGTTTGGAAAACGTACAACTGCGCCCAGGCAGCCTGTCCTGCATAAATAAAGGTTGGCTTCCCTGTTGACATGCACAAGCATGGCCAGCTCACAGTTTAGTCCCGTGTGTGGACCGACACTGCAGTCACATCAAAACGTAAGATTCGTAAACATGTTGGTATAAATTTTCATAGTTTGAGCACCAGTTTCTCCAGTGTGTCCCACGTTGTTGGCTTAAGTCAAGGAACAAGTCCTTGAGAGCGACTACTGTGATTGGCTGATCAGCTTAGAGAACCAGTGCATTAGAAGAGAAACAGAAGTGGTGAAAGTAAACAAAGTTAAACTTATTTTTTATCTTCATCTAATGTGAACATTCAAATCCACAAATATTTTCACAGCAACATGATCATCTAAAATAAATAAAACATCTACCAACTTGGCAAGATGCAGGAGAGGCCATCTCTACATGGAGCTCTTGTTGGCTTGATAGTTTTCCTGCTAATAGTAACTCTTATGGTTTCCCGATTGTTCGAGCAGGTGCAGAACATATGTGCCAGCTGCTCGTTGGCTGTAGAGTTTGTGTTTGAGTACAACTTTTTGGTCCAGTCACAGTGGACGTGAGGCGACGTCACAGTTGACCTTCATTCCCAGTTGTTCCTTGACGTTGGTTCACTGAACTAGAGAGCACACACAGAAGAACAACTTAAGTATTAGAAAACAGCAGAGTGGCAAAATAACTCCAGACTTGTGTTGGAAAACCATTTCCTGCACAAATGAGTTTGTCTACTGTATCAGCACCTTTGGCAGGTGATCAGACACTATTTGGTCCTTTTAACATGCTGTTAAGCGTCTAGTTGGATTGCAGACCTTGCAGACAGAGGCTCTCTCCCTTGGCAGTAAAATGCTGTTGGCATTGCTAAGTGGAATAAATAAAACTGAGGATGAGATTGATCAGTTAAAACTCTTCATCTGTTTTTCTGAATGTATCATTCCAGGTGTCGTGTAGTTGCAGAGAACTGAGTGAAACATGGCACAGTTCCCAACCACATTCACAGGTCAGTATGTACAGTGAAATTGATTTTTATGTTTTCTTCTCAGACTTATTGGCTAATTTTGTGTGTTCTATGTAATATTCACCAAGTCTATTAGAAGACAAACGACAACTTAGATCCACATTGGGAAGAAGCAGAGTAAAGTCACATGACAACAAGACATACTAAAAGTTACAATTTCAGATGTATGTTAACAGTAAAATACTACTTTTAGATATCTGTATATGTTATTTACATATAACTCAAATGGCATACAAGCAAAAGCCAATCTTTCCTTTGTTCTCTTTGTGTTTCAATCTCTAATTCAAATGCCTAAAATAGCAAAAACTTCACACAGTATGCTTTTAGAGAGGACTGTAGCTTCAAAAATTCATCAAGCAGTCATACATGAGGACATATGAGTGGACATAGCTCCCATTAAACCAAATTAGTGTCTAACTGGTACAAAAATGGAGCCAGACGGACAGATTTCCCATCAGGATGACAACCAGATGGAGACAAAAGGCAGACACAAATGCTTGAAAACCAGAGAGTATGAACAGATTTGTGACTGCTACACAGAACAAACTGCATTCTTGTCTCTGCTGAATGAAGACCAGCATCAGCCTGGTCTCAGTGCTGCTTTAGAGGCAGTGTAGTGGTGGCATACATTTAAATGCATTAAGAAGCCCTATTTGTAACGGACTAGCATTACCCGGAGACGTAATGATATTGAGAAACTGACCCTTGTGTCTGTGTTGTGTGCACGCAACTTTTACAAACCACGTGGTTGCATTTAAATCAGCTTCACCTTTACCGATGAACACATTAATGCATCAATGAATAAAATCCATTGCATAAAAATGTGTTGACCTGCATATCATACATCTCATCATCCTTCCAGATTTAGTTCCTAATGATGATGCTGTGCAGTGACATCCTCATAGACCTGTACCCAAACTGATGTCCAGTCTTTTCTTTAGAATACTCTGCCATGTGCTGAGCTGTAGTCTCTCATCCTCCCATCAGTCTCTGAGTTAACACTCTTCTTAAGTGCCACTTAAAAGGAATTTTGTAACAGGAACTGAAATTCATGACTAACATATTCCCTTTATTCCTCTCTTTTCTGTCTGTCTGTGTCTGGCTTTGTCTTGACCTTCTGGGTTATAACTGTGTCTGTGTGTGCGTTTGTGTTTTTTATGGTGTGTGTGTTAGGTCCAGATGTGTTTCTGATCTCAGTGGATGAGAGAGCCAAACATGATCAGCAGTTTCACAGCCTCTCTCCGACTGCTGGGGGATACATCACAGGTAACCATCCAGATGCCACACATAGCTTTGCAGTACATTGGTAAGGTGAGATAAGGGCACGCACAAGGCCAGTGTCACATGCCTTATTGTTGGCTCTGTGGGGAACTTGATGTCCAGGTGTCAAATGTCTTCAGTGCTTGCAGTCTGTTACAGGAAATGGAGTCTGAATTAAGGAGACTGGGCTTCAGTTTGGAAAGAAACGTTGCCATTTACAGCCAAGACTTTAGATTGATAAGAAAGCACGCCTCAGTAATGGAACAAAGAGAGAGGCGTGCAGCGTCAGCATTGGGAAAGGCTTGTGTAGGGCCTCATTAACCACAATTAATTAATTCAAATGGTCATTTGTTTTTAGCATTGTTTAAAGTGGCTGTCGTTTTTTTGACCAGTGCTGTGATCTCATGTCTTGTTCCTGTTTGCCTTTTTAGGTGACCAGGCCAGGAACTTTTTCCTCCAATCAGGGCTGCCCCCGCCCATCTTGGCCCAAATATGGTGAGTTACTTAAGCAGGAAGATACTACTAGCTCACAGGTTTACAGATACTGAACAGCCGGCTTGTTAGTTTCACTATTCTGAAAATCATACTTAATATTCGGACATGTTTTTTTATTTCTTGCCATGTCTTAGAGTGTACCTGTCATGGTGACAGCCACTTTGATTAAATTCAGTCTTCATTGGCAGTCTTCGGTAGATACAGTAGATTCAGCCTTAACATTATGACCACGGACAGATGGAAGGAACATCACTGTTTATCTGGCTATCAAGGCACCTTTCAGTGGGTAGGATATGTTGGGCAGCAAATGAACATTTTGTTCTCAAAGTTGATGTTGGAAAAAGGAAAAACAGTGGGGTGTTCCTGAACTGCAGTGATCAGTACCTGGGAAAAGTGGTCCTAGGATGCAAAAGAGGTGAACTCATGACAGTGTCATGGGTGGCTGAGGCTCATTGATGCACGTGGGGAGCAAACCGCCCTCAGCTGCGTGGTCCAAACCAGCCCCTGTCCACGACTGAAGGCGCCAACAAAGGGCATGTGAGCATAAGAACTAGAGACCATGGAGCAATAGAAGACGGTGCCTGGTGTGATGGGTCATATTTTGCAACATGTGGACAAAAACAAGCTGGTGGAGGCAGTGTGATGGTGTTTGGCCGAGAGGCCTTGGGTCCTGTCATACATTTGGAAGTTATTTTGACATAGTGGTCTCTTTCAACAGGATAATGAACCCTGGCACAAAATTACACAACATTAGGCAGATAATCGTAATGTTATGGTTGATTGGGGTATGATACATGAGTGTGGGCAGACATGGGTTTAAACTGCAACCTGACAGTCCAGTGGAGGCAAACAACCTCAGGACAGTAATTCCAGTTTAGTATCTGACATGACCTCCTCCTCCTGTCTACCTGCAGGGCTCTGGCTGATATGAACAGCGATGGCCGTATGGACATTCACGAGTTCTCCATCGCCATGAAACTCATCAAGCTGAAACTCCAGGGTCACCCTCTGCCCCCGTCACTTCCTCCCAGTATGAAACAGCCCCCACTGCCTTTACCCCCTCAGACCGGATTTGGTAAGACTGACACAGACGCAGGACTTGGAGTGTAATTGTGAAAACTAATTTGGAATTTCTTATAATAGTTATAATGTGGCTCTGACTTTTCGTTTTCAGTTATGTAATAGAAATGGAACACTGCACACAGTTTAATGTCATAACAGATGTAATATTTTATGTTTAATGTCACAACTGCTTTCAGTTATTCTTGTCTTGTTGGCCCAACTTCTGCAGATGTATTTGATAAGGATGATGTCGGTCTTTCCTCTCCAGAGGTCACTCTCTCTAATCTCTTCCTCTTGCCTATTAAGCCTTCAGTTCTAATCAATAAAGTTATAATGCACACAGGATAAAGTTGTAATGGATTCCTGTCCTTCAGATGTGTGCTGTAGCTCTCTCATCTCAGACTGTTCTAATGTTCAGTTGATGTTGAGACAGCGTCAGAAAGCGTTGATTCAACTGGATGATTATTCTGGAGGGTGTTCTTTAGCCTAGTCCATTGACTAAAATGGTGATGTCTAAACAATAGAAACGTGTCGGTACAACACAGTAAAATAGTACTACTAACCACAGTCTCCAAAATGAAAACATAATTTCAGTTCTTTTATATTGTGTAAATATTGTGATGATTACTTATGTATTGTGTATCTGTTTTTATCCAGGCATGCCACCCATGCCATCCATGCCTCCCCTCCCGGCTTCTCTACCAGGGGTGCCCCCACTCCCCCTGCCGCCTCTTCCCGTCGGCGTCTCTCCCCCGCTCGTCTCATCCGTACCGCCTCCCCTCCCGCAGCCCATCGCCAACGGAGCTCCTCCTACAGGCATGATGCAGCCCATCTCAGGCTTCTCCCACCCAGGTATCACAGCATCACAAGAGGATTGCAGTGTTTGTGTTGCGTCTCAGTTCTGTTTACACATAATATTTGATAGCTGTCATATTTACAATACATTATTTTACGTCTGTATGGATGCTGTAAGTCGCAGTTGTGCAGAAAAATTGCAACAGACAAGAAGAAATGCAAAGCTTCAAGTGAAGATTCCCAGTCCTTTAGTTCATGGTATTTCTAAAACAAACATAACTCGACTTGTTTGACAATGACAGGCGTTTAGATTTTTATTTCAGAACGTCTGTGAGTGGTGTCCACCTGAAAACTACACGATTAAGCCCTGCGAGTGACCCAATACTCACCAAGAGGATGTCATTCAGATTATTTTTTTCTGTCTCCCTCAGCTGCTCCCTCTGTCAACAAGTCTTCTTCGTTTAATCGCTCCAGTACCAAGTTGCAGAAGGTGTCGTCGTTTGATGCTGCTGTGTACGTCAAAGAGTCCAAACTGTTTGCATCTTTCTGTTGTTTCAGCCAATATCTTGACAAACTGTTGGTTCATTCATTCTCTTTAAACCATGAACCAAGTGTCGTCTTTTGCAGTCACCTCACGTTACTCTGCTCTTTAATCTGTTCCTCATCGCAGCAGTCAGCCTCCATCTGATTGGGCGGTTCCTCAGTCCTCCAGGTTGAAGTACAGACAACTGTTCAACTCCCATGACAAGATGATGAGTGGACACCTCACTGGTACGTCCCACACTAGCATGTTATTCTTTTTATTATAATTTTGGCATATTTGTGCTTTTGAGGCATTTCTTGATATGTGATTGTGGTGCAGGTCCCCAAGCGCGCACCATCCTGATGCAGTCCAGTCTTCCTCAGGGCCAGCTGGCCACAATCTGGTCAGTACAGTGAAATTCATAATTTTAATATTTATCAAATTCAAAGACAATAGTTCTTTTAAATGTAAAAATTTCCCCTTTAGGAGTTTATCAGACATTGACCAGGATGGAAAGCTCACAGCTGAGGAGTTTATCTTGGCTATGCACCTCATAGATATGGCTATGTCAGGGTTACCGCTGCCCCCTGTGTTACCACCAGATTACCTCCCACCAACATTCAGGTAAACACTGCTTTGTTAACTAATTGGCAGCAGCAGCTAAATAACTGAACCAAATTTTTACAAACATGATAACTGCAAAATGGCTTTCTATTTGAATTGTTTTAATTCATCTGGTGATTTTAAATTACAAACAAGAACAGCAGGAATACAATGTGTTTCTTAGTCACGTGGAGTCACAGCATTGAAAGTACAGGTATTGACTGTGTATTTATCACTGTGTGTGTCAGGCGTGTACGAAGTGACAGTGTTCAGTCGGATCAGAAGAGCGTCCAGGAGGAGGTGGAGGAAGAAACCGAGAGCAACCAAGAAAAGAAATTACCAGGTGAACTGTCCAAGCCAGCCTTGACGATACTTGATATTAACTATAGATTAAAATAACTGTGATTAATCATTTTTTTAAGCTGTTTTGAATCTACCTCAAGGAGATATAAGTTTTTATTGCTCCTGTCAACATGGTAGTGGACAAATATGCTTGCTTTATGCAGATGTATGTTATTATAATTGCCACAAACCCAGACAATGACAAATACTGTGCAGAATCGTCTTGTCATGGCATTTCCGTTGGAATGTAACCAGCTGCTTGATCCAGTGGTAATTCTGTACATATCAACCATGAATGCAGATAAGTTAGTTCTTATCAAGAGAAGCATTTGGCAGAGCTTCAAAACTGAACTTTCTGCGTGCTTTCTTCTTCTTCTGCTTCTTTTTTTTTGGCGGTTTTGACACTAGAGCGTGTATTACTGCCCCTGGAAATTATTATTATTATTAGGGATTTAGCATCAAAATACTAATTTGAAACTGCTATATTTTGGCTTCTACAACATAGATTCCTCAAACACTTATTTGACACTGCTGGTTCTGCTTTGTCTTCTTAGACTTAGACAAACAGTGGCTCACATGATGCTAGTTTTTGTCTTTTCCTTACTGCAGTGACTTTTGAGGATAAAAAGAGGGAGAACTTTGAGCGAGGCAACCTGGAGCTGGAGAAGAGACGTCAAGCTTTGCAGGAGCAGCAGAGGAAAGAACAGGAGAGGCTGGCTGCTCTGGAGAGAGAGGAACAGGAAAGAAAGGTATTGACTTTGATGATTTCTTATTTCCATGCTGTGTGCGTCAACATTTGACTTGCTCATTTTTATGGCATCTATAAAAGGCCATAAAATATACAGTGCTTTCGGTGTAACAATCTCTTCAGTGGGAAAATTTGACGATGTACTGGGGCAACTTACAACAAGTAATATAGTTGTTTGTTCTGACATTACATTTTGTGGGTTTGTGTTTTAGGAGCGAGAGCGTCTGGAGCAGGAGAGGAGACGACAACAGGAACTAGAAAAACAGCTGGAGAGACAGAGAGAGCTGGAGAGACAGAGAGAGGAGGAGAGACGCAAAGAGATAGAGAGGAGAGAGGTACAACCAAGAGATGGAAAATAATTACCAAGTATCTGCACATTAATTGCAAAGCGGTGGTTGAGCTGAAGTTTATCTGCTGCAGACAAAAGATTTTCACTGCTCCCCACCACCTCTATGTATGATGAAAACTTCCTGCCTGTTTTCCAGGCTGCTAAACGGGAGTTGGAGCGCCAACGTCAGCTGGAGTGGGAGCGTCAACGCCGGCAGGAGCTTCTGACGCAAAGAAACAGAGAGCAAGAGAGTATAGTGCTGCTCAAAGCCAGGAAGAAGACCCTGGAGTTTGAACTGGAGGCCCTGGTAATGAAGCATACACTATTGCGTCACGCTACAGTCAAACGAGCTGTATGCACACACAGTAGACACGAGACTCTAGGGGTATTCTGCACACAGTGTCACATTTTGGACAACAAAACATTTTCTTGGTAAAAGATTGGTAAAAGCTTCTGATGAATTGCTATGAATATGAAGGTTCCTCCAAACATAAACCCGAAAAACAAGCAGTGTGAATTTAACAGACATATGATGTATAAAAATGAGGGCCGGGACTTTAACGCGTTAATTAAGATTAATTAATTACACAAAAATAACGCGTTAATTTTTTTTAACGCATTTTAATCACACTTATTTTTGCACCGCGGAACGTTTCTCACTGGATGAGTTTCGGCGGACCGATTATACTGGAGCACCAACTAGCGTTCATTACCAGTGTCCTCAACAAGCAGCAGGTGCTGCCGTGAGCCCCTCTCCCGTCCCAAAGCACTCGCGCAGCAGCAGTCAGAGCAGAGAGGGAGAACCACGCCACCACGTCCAGACTGCAAACGAATGGCGCATGCGCAAAGCTGCCGCTGATCGCGCCCTGGTTTACAGAGCGGGATGTAAATGTTTCTTCACTGTCACACTAAAATAAATAATAAAATAATAATCCATTTAGATTGTTAATTTTGTCAAGTAAAAACCGTTTGTACAAAAAATGTTAAAAATATTCAAGTTATGGCAAAAAATGCTCATGTTCTTCTGTGCCTGTGACTTGTAGGCTAGAAACTAAACCAAACTTAAGAAAACTAAAAAAAAAAAAAAAAACTTAATTTACTGTGCCAGAGTGTCTCTTTAGAGTCATTTTGCCAATACCAAGCCCGGATAAAGGAGGCGCGTTAATAATACAGCTTCCATCACAATTACATCCAAAAGGTAAATTATGCAAATTAGCAGATGACGTCATTTAGCGACTTCTAGCGACTTTTAGGACAGCCAATAGCTACTTTCCTTACTGAGGAGTTGGCAACACTGTTCATTACTTCAGACAACAACAAACCACAGTGAACATGAACGAAGAAGCTGATGAGACCGCTTTGGTTGGCCCCGTGGATGGGAAATATAGTCATTATTCAATGGTATACTAAAAATCCATATGAAAAAAATTACTTCTCACTGTTCTCAGGTCAAATATTTATATGCGATTAATTTCGATTAATTAATTACAAAGCCTCTAATTAATTAGATTAATTTTTTTAATCGAGTCCCGGCCCTAATAAAAATATGTAAATCATCAAACTTCCTGGTTGTAATCGAGATGTACCTTGTGTCATATATATATTACACATTGTGTCTCTCCGTCTTTTCCTCCTGTTGTCTAGAATGACAAGAAAACCCAGTTGGAGGGTAAACTGAAGGATGTACGGTTTCGACTGTCGGCTCAGCGGAGAGAGGTGGAGCAGACCAACCAGACCAGAGAAACGCGGATTGCTGAAATCACACTGCTACAACAGCAGCTACAGGTCCGTCATTAATCAGACAGATGATGTCACATTAATTTCTGCTAGATTTAATCACTGGAGGAAACAGATTTGTTTATATAACACAGTTATTATGTAGACTGTGGTACAAAATATGTAATCAGTAAAAGGAATATGTGATAATTACTTCCACTGTCTTTCTGGTTGTGTGCAGGACTCCCAGCAGTGGTTAGGGAGACTAATTCCTGACAAACAGAGTCTGAACGACCAGCTGAAACAGGTTCAACAGAACAGTCTGCACCGTGAGTACTGCATGCACTGAAATAACTGCAAGGCTTTGACTACTGCAATATGCAGTATTCGGGCTGGGTTTAAACCAAGATTATCCGATTCAAATTGAACTTGATTTGAAAGATACGATCGATTCATAAAATCCTTGGATTTAGTTTTAAACATATATGCCATTTCCTGCATCTTCTCATAAGAAATCTTGCTGCACTCTCACATTGAGATCAGTACATGTGTGAGGGAGATCCAAAACAATACAGACACTGCTGAAAACTGATGGGATTTAAGAAGTATGACGGCAGAGAATAGCTGGACAAAGCAAAGCCATATGAAAGATGTAAAATATTAAGGAAGTACCACAAATCTCTGGAACCAATGACAACACAGGGTTTCCCATACAGTGTTAATACTACGGCGGCCCACCAGGGTCCAATTTACTCCACCATGCTCTCATAACGAATTGGAAATATTGGAAATATATACGTTTCAAACAACGTTGTGCTTGTGTTGTTTTTCCTATTGCTCCCGAAAGCATCTAAATCCAATATCCGTGTTACTACGGTAATCTAAAGACAGACTGATATAAAATGCAGCATCATAATTAGGGGCTTTTATTTAGAGTTTATAGTTATTATATAGTTGATATATATATCTCTAAATGAATTAATATTGAATTAAATGTGAAAGTATCCAGACCATGTAATAATAATAATAATACATTTTATTTATAAGCGCCTTTCAAGACTCGCAAGGTCACTGTACAAAAACATAAAGACACAAAACAAGACAGAATAAACAAATAAATTGTGAATTGGAATCAAATTAATTCAGGAAGTCAGTAGTGATACTCAGCCCTTTAGAGTATATTAATGCTGAGGATGCAGGAGTACTCATTATCTGTCTTTCTGCTTAGTGCATTTTAGCTGTAAAATGTCTGTCATTAACCAAACTTGTGTCTGAAGATGTCTTTGCCCAATGAATCTGACACAGAGTCTTGCTGTCTATGCATTTGTGTGTATTCAGGTGATAGTCTGTCGTCCCTGCAGAAGGCTGTTGAGCAGAAGGAGACCAGCAGACAGCAGCTTAGAGAGCAGCTTGATGCTGTGGAAAGAGAGACGAGGGCCAAACTGCTTGAAATAGACGCATTCAACACCCAACTGAAGGTAAACAGTAAACTGATTAACCAACTGTTTAAAGTATGACAGGAAGGGACAGTCGCAGCTATACCTGGTAATAATCTGGTCACGTTCTAATTGAACTAATTCAGCAGAATTGGCTTTTACTGTTAATCACACGTAACATGTTTAATCAAGCTCTGAAGAGTGCCAGAAAGATGTTTTGGTCAGTAGCACATTAGCACAAGTGTGTTTGTGGAGATTTCAGGATAATGATAACTTGCTTCTTCAAAGTCTGCATAAATGAACTCTTGTGTCATATTTAAATATAAACAGATTCATAATTATTCACACTCTTTAAAGTGAAAGGCATTAGAATAAGATTAAAAACCTTTGAAAAAGATTCATCCCAAATGACTCGATTACATAATTTTGATACTGAGAAGCAGAATTTTTATGTTCATTCAACATAGAAATGTAAAAGTGACATAAACCTTTGCTGTAAAGTGATGCATGACTTACAAATTGAAAATCTGTTTAAAAAAATAGCCCCTTAAGTAGCTTGTTAACACAGCATTGTTTTCCATCCCTCATAACTTCATTCCCACAGCTCGGTGGCTAAATATTGTCACACTTTTTGTGTTTATGACATTTTTAAAGTTTTCACATTTATATCTGCCCACTGTGTTGATGTTCATGTTGGTGTGTTGTTATGAGTATTAATGTTGATTGCTTTTTGGAGAGAGCTAGCTGTGCACAGGAACACTGAGGGGTAGCTTTCGCCAAAAAAGTTGAAGATGGAGGGACTTTATTCTTCCAGATTTGGATCACAGCGGTCTGTTAATGTTTCCTGTAGCACCCTTTGTCCCCTTACTTTGTATTTATTTTCTAGCAATTTACCAGGGCGATAAGACAGGTCAAAGAGAGGAAAATCAGTCCCGTGGTCTGCTCCGACAGAGTGGAGAGGAGAATGAGAAGGAATGGAGGAGAGCAGAGACAACACAGGCCGCAATAAATTGAGTTTCGAATGGCTAATCTAATGATCTCCGTTTTATTCGGTGTAGACCACATTTACACAGTGATTTGGTAAAGCAAAGCAGCTGAACACCAAACAAAGCCAGCAGTTCGGGTAACCGGTTCTCTCCGGAGTAAAGTGCAGTCATGTCTCTCTGTGGTGCAATTCTTGCAAATGAGAGGCACAGACCACTGAGATGTGAACTCTGTTTGACTATACTTCCCTCCGCCTTCCTTTCTACACCACTCCCTCTCCCCGAAATCTTCTCTTGTCACACTGCTGTTGCCTCATCTGTCCTGTATACCCACCGGGGCTCTTCATCTGCAATTCTTTTCTGCTTCTACTCGCTGTCCTTGTCTTTATTTCATTCCTGCTTCTTGCCTTCATTTTCTCCCTATTTTATTCTGACATAATAAAACCCTTCCTTCTATATTTTCTACTCCTTTTATTTATCTCCACCACTGGCCTTTTGCCACCTTGCCCATACCAGTCTCTGTGTGAGTTCTATGCCAACCACTGTGCCAGGATAGAGGCCCTGCGACGCCAACTTCAGGAGGAACATAGAGGGAGACAGGTAGAGCACACTGCCACTGCTGGACTGGGGTGGTACTGCAGCCAAGACAAACACTAATATAAATTTTAAAATGAAACTTCTGCTGGTGATGTCACACCTGGAGCATAAAAGTTTGTATTTGAATTGGACAGACAGGTGTTTCAGTGACTTAAACACCTGCAAACCAGACTTGTGAACAGCCTGATTTGTGGTGACATTTCACTTTGTACTGCTCTGTGCTGCCCCCACCAGCCAGCCAGATGTATTGCAGCCAGCTTAGGTCTCATTGTAATTGTCAAGTTGTGAGTGGTGTGACACACACACTCACACACACTGATGGACTGATTCTAGTGTGCTGTTTTAATCTCACATGTCACAGTCGGTTACATATCCGACAAGGAGGCATGCAGTACTTAATACCACTTAATACTAATCCCAAAGAGATAAATGATTCACTGATGAGTCACTCTTTTTTTGCATAAATAGTGTCAGCTTATATACTAACATTTTTAAAATCCTAGAAATAATATAAGACAACAACATAAGACAACATTTTTCAGATTATTATCTAATATGATAAATGAGTACAAATCATTTAAAGTATCTGTTCAGGGTTATTGCGCGCTGCGCTGAAACAAGTTGACACCTGGGCTGTTACCAGCTTTAGGCCTGTTTCTATAACGACACTTACAGATGTAACAGCACATTACTCATCATAGTGAGTCACAAGAGCCTCTCCTCATTGTGCAATATCTGTCTTTGTTTAAACTCTGAGGAAAATCATCAGACTAACTGAATACAGTGCCGCTTAAAGGTATTTGCACCATCTCTGCATAAAAATGACTCAAAACATCAGTAGATATTCACACAAGTCCTGAAAGTAGACAAAGAAAACCCATTCAAGCAAATTAAACTGAATTATTATTCCTAAGTATGTATTTATTCAACTAAATAATGAATTTGTTCTTATCTTTGAATTGCAAAAGTATGTGAACCCTTGTTTTCAGTGACCCACTTGTGCAACAGTAACAGCAACTCAGTGTTTCCAGTAACTGCTGATAAGTCGTTTACAGTGGCTGAGCCAATTTCTCAGGACAGTATTGATTCATTACTAAGATGTTGGTTTGTTTCCTCATACAAGCTGCTTGCTTCAGGTCCTTCCACAATATCTTTATTATCCGCATGATGTTTAGACATCTGCAGATGGGCAGAATTGTTCTTTTTTTTAGAGAGCAGTGGTTTTGTCCCTGCCACTCTGCCATGCACACCATGGTTGTTCAGGGTGTTTCTGATGGGAGATTCATCAACATTAACATTAGCCGACGTGAGAGAGGCTTTTAGTTGCTTACAACTTACCCTGGCTCCCATTGTTACCTATTATACGTCTTGCTTTTAGACAGCCCAAAGACAACAAAATGGAGTACTGAACTACACCTGAGTCTCACTACATTGATTGGAAACACTCCTGAACAGAGGAACTTGTAGTGCACTTACTTTTCCAGCTCACATATATGTATTACTGGCTCATTTTCCTGAATAAACTCATTCAAAGGCATAATAGTTTAAGTATAATGGTTTCATCAGTTTGATTGGGTTCCCTTTGTCTACTTTCAGGACTGAAGCGTGCAAGTACTTCTAAGCGGCTCTGCATGTCCAGCAAACTGTTGATATGTCTCATACTAAATTAAGAATAGTTATAAGAGACAGTATTTACAAAAGCTGCTTCCAAAAGAATTCAATTTTATGCTTACTTGTAAATATTGACTAAAACATTAACTGTGTCTGTGTCTATTGTGTGTGTGTATGAATGTGTGTGTGCATGTGTGTGTTCCAGCACCAGGAGCAGGGTCAGCTACAGGAGTGTGTGTCAGCCGTCAGAGTGTGTCTGGCTCGGCTACACTACGTTATAAAGGTCTACACAACAACCCATCCTTCCCATCATGCCCCCCCCCCCCCCCCCCTTCTCGCAATACTTCTTCCTTTATTGTGCTTCTACTTCTTCTTCATCTTCTCCTGAACCATTCTGACCATCCTCTGTATCTTTTAACATTGTTTCTGGTCGTAGCTCACTACTCATTCAGGCGGCTAGCTATGCTCCTCTAGTAGGCTAGTTCAGCAGTCAGTAGGTGACTTTATGCTGCTGCTATGCTAGGCTAGTTTACTACACTTCACAATAATGCCACAGCCTACCAAATGTTGTTTCAGCCAGACGTGTAGAAGCTAGTAGAAGTCTACCAGGGCACTGTGCTGATGTGATAAACCAGATGTTGTTTGAGTGAATGTGTGTGTTTGTGTGTCCAGTCTCTGTTCCTGCTGTTTCAGATCATACAGAGTTTTGCTGTCTTCTCTCTGACCGGTTTGCTTGTTGCTCAAGGTTTCCTCACGTTGGTTGTTTGGCTGAAACACGACAGCTGCCTTGTACTGTTATAGTAACAGAGTGTGTTCTAATGGCACAGCTGGTTGTCATGACTACACAGAACTGCCCCCTCCCCCTCCTTCCACCACCACCGTAGCATCTCCTGACCTCCACCCCACCCTCCCGCCTTTTTATTTATTTATTTTTTTAAGTTTTACTTCTAACCCATCCCACAAACATATGTTGTGCCCCGTGCAAGCTCCGCCCCCACCGCCACAACCGCAGCCCTGAGTTTTGGGGCTGGGGTCAACCTCCAGTAGTGACAAAACCTACTTCCAGTGACATCCCTTCCCATATACCAATAAAAAAAAATCTTATTTTGCGAAAACAAAAGAAAGGAAAGGCTTTGACAGCACTAGACAGTGCTACTAGACAGTGCTTTTAAAGACTGTGCTAGGCCGTCTGCTCTGCTGTCTATGCCAGCTTGAGCAGCTCAGGACTCTCAGGGAGAAACCCACACTCACAAAAACGCAAGAGCAAAAAAAGGAAGAGGATTATATACTGGCAGTAGTGAGAAAGTTGGTGAGCATAAAGGTGGTTTTACTGGATCCCTTGACACTGATTGACTGCCTGACGTATTCATATAGGTAATAAACGTCTCCCTAACTCACCCAGGAAGAATTATGTGTGTTACATCAAGCCATAAACATGACATCGTGTCTAGATTTTTTTCCTTGCTCAAATTCTTCCTTAAGAGTCAAACACCCAAGTTCAGTGAAATACGAAACTGCCATCTCATAACAAAGGTAACAGTTTCTAGACAGTTTGTGTGACAACACATGACACCCTCCATCTTTACGCCTTGAACCTGTCCACCGTTGAGATCTTGTGCTGGTCATTGCATCTGCATCAAAGCATCAATTTGTCGCTTCCCCATTTAAAAATCTGCAAACTTCTCACCTGTCTAATAGTTGCCAATATTACCAGGGACACAGTACAAGGGGTGGAGCTTGCCTCGGTCACCTGACTAATACAGACTTGCTGCTGCCGCCGCTGCTGGTGTTTGTTGTTCTTGTTTGTTGTCAATGGTAACCCGTAGCAACCAGCCCCTCTGATCCCACTTCCTCCTCAACGCTGTTCCTTCCTGTATCCCATGATGATTTGCAGGAGCTGAGGGAGATCCATAGCCGGCAGCAGCGACAGAAGCAGAAGGAGCAGGAGGGAGACACACACACACAGACACACACACACTCTCACATGCACACCCCAAGCGAGAGGAAATCTGCTGAGCTGCAGGAGAGCAGGTAAGAATGATGTAATGTCATATAAGCTGTCCAGATTTAAAAGTTGTGTTTTTGTTGGTCGCGTGAAATAAATGTGCTCCTCACACCATGCAGGCTGTCATCTGAAGAAGGCGCCGCCTGGAGGGATGAAGCGGGAAGCTCGGCTCCTAAACCTCCTAGCCCCCCGTCCCTCTCTGCACCCCACGCCTGGCTAAACAGAGTGACTCAGGAAGAGGAGGAGAGGAAGAGGAGAGCGATGGAGGAAGAGGAAGAGGGCAGGAAAGGAGCAGGATCAGTCGAAGAAAAGGAGGACGAAAACAGGAGCAAGAAGGACAAGCAAGATAAATTGAACAAGCTGTTCAGCCAGCCTGCTGACCCCTGGGCTTCAGCAGGTGCGAAAGATGAACGTACTTGTAGAGTTTCTTGAAGACGTTTCGTCCAAGTAGCATCTTCAGTTCTTAAAGACTGGTGGGGAGTTGAGGTTTAAATGGGAACATCTGTGGCTGTTAACCATCAGAAACTCAAATGACTAGAGTCTGTTAACAGCCAGATGCTCAGTTGTGGTTGGAGCAAACTGTTTTGAACCATTAATATCCAGAGACTCCAGTCTCAAGGTGTGAACGTGGGTGAAATCTTTCGGGGACAGATGTTCAAACTGTGTTGTAACTTGATGGTAGATTACATCTTAGTCCACCCCCCTCTGTTCAGAGAAGGATTTTCCAATTTGACATTCCTTTACTCCCGTTTCATCACCAGATGGTTTGGATTATACTTGGATGAGTGGCAAACATCTTCTAGAAACAAATCTAGTTGTTTCAGCTTTGTTTTTGGGTATACCATGGCCTGGATGACCGATAACCTACACAGATATAATATAAAGCTGATAGATTTGGTATGTGTTTCTTACATTTTTCTTTCTCGACAACAGAGAAGGCTCCGGGTCCCAGCCTTTTTGACCAGAAGGCGCCAGTCACCAGCTTCGACCAGCAGCAGTCAGTGAAGGTGGTCTACTACAGGGCTCTGTATCCATTTGATGCCCGTAGCCATGATGAGATCAGTATCGCTCCCGGAGACGTAATCATGGTATGTAGTACACACAAAACTGTCTCATCCACACACACAACACAAGAGGATTTATGTGTACAAAATGACGGTGAGTGCATTAACTTTTCCCCTCTCTTCTCTGCTGTGCACACTGAAGGTGAAGGGGGAATGGGTAAGTTATTGCCCCCGACCAGTGTTGTGCCTCCACCAATCACAAGCTAGAACGCTTGCTGTCATTGGTTCACCTCACCTCCATGTTCATTCATTTGCCAGTGGATGAATGCTTCTTCCTTTTTCTTTCTTTAACCAAGTCATTATAATAATGTAAATATCGATGTGTTTTGTTTTGTTTTTTTTTCATTTTCATGGTTAATATGATGAGATTAACTGTGAGTAAAAGAAATGTTTACCGTTGGACCTTTCAGAAGAAAAGTTTCTGTCTTTGTAAAACCTGTACACAATTAAGATTCCCCATTTTTCTTTGCAACATATTTATTCCATGTCACATCTCCTTCTCTTTGTCACAAGTTTAAATTCACAGTTTTTCAAGTTTTACAAGACTAAACCAACCACAAATGTTTGCAATGAGCCTATTGAATAGGACTGTAAAATGCGTATAAGACAGCATAGTGGACTGAAAGGAATATAGACGAAGGAGTTAGGACAGGTTGATTGTACAATCCAGGTTAGCATCAAATTAGATGATCAGTGGAACATTAACAAATGTCAAGTTTACGACTAATATGGTAATTGTGCTTCCTGGATTTCAGCTGCCCTGTTCCACAATGGCCCCATTCTGACCTTTCATTAACATTTGTCCTTTGCAATCTGATCGCAAGTGGCCAGCTTTTTGTGTCTGTGTTCACTCCTGAAATTAACTACACAGTTCCAGAACCACGAACAACGCTGTTTTGTGTGTGTGCGTCATGACATTGACAAACACATTAAGTTATTATTTAATGATATTTGCCGAGATGTTGGTTATTTTTGAGACCTGCACAAAACTAAGATTCTAACTGTAACCCTGGAAACTTCCATATAATGATTGAGGAAAGAAGTCATTTAACTCCACGTCATTCCTTATACATCAACACGATCATATCAGTAATTAACCACATGCTGATACGTTCAGAATCACACAAAGTGTAATTAACAGCGACACAGACAAAATATTTTAAAAGGCTCTCATTACTAATAAACGGACATCATCACAATACCAAAGGAATGAGGTCAGGTGTGCCCCAGACCACTTTCACATGTGGTCTAAGGTCGGATCTCGCTGGTCACTTGTGATCAGATTCCCCAGGACGGACATTCTGAACGGGGGCTTTTGAATGTGTGAATTAGTTTCCGTTTGTCTCACTGCTGCTCCTCTGCTGTGATAGGTGGATGAGTCCCAGACAGGTGAGCCCGGTTGGCTGGGAGGTGAGCTCAGGGGGCGGACCGGCTGGTTTCCAGCCAATTATGCAGAGCGGATACCTGACAGTGAAGCGCCAATCAGCCTGCGTGCCACGGCTTCAGTCACACCCACCTCCGCCCAGCAGCCAATGACTACACCTCCTCCAGCGCCTGGACACGCCTCCTCCTCCACATCATCTGCCAACAGTAACTGGGCTGACTTCAGCACCACGTATGGTTTCGTCTTGTACTGACATACAGTTTTCCTCTTTATGTTCCTGCAGTAATCCTGTCATTTGTTTGCGTATGTTTCCAGTTGGCCCTCTAACACGGCCAGCCAATCAGAAAGCGAGGGATGGGATGCATGGCCGACCTCTTCATCTAATCAGAACCCTTCTTTGAGTGTTCCTTCAGCACAGCTACGGCAGCGCTCCGCCTTCACGCCCGCCACAATGACCACGGGTTCCTCTCCTTCTCCTGTACTGGGACAGGTAACAAGTTCATAAAACCAAACTTTAATTGTAAGATTATTATAATTATTCCAGCTCAGTTGTGGTTGTACTAACCAGCTGCTTGTGTTTGTCAGGGAGAGAAGGTTGAGGGCCTTCAAGCTCAGGCTTTGTATCCCTGGAGAGCCAAGAAGGACAACCACCTCAACTTCAACAAAAATGAGGTCGAGATCTTGTTGCAGTTTTTTTTTTCTCTCTCTCTGCTCACCAACTCATCTCTCCTTCTGATCTGATAGTGTTAATGTTCTTGTTAATGCAGATAATCACAGTGTTGGAGCAGCAGGACATGTGGTGGTTAGGTGAACTTCAGACTGGACAAAGAGGCTGGTTTCCCAAAAGTTACGTGAAGCTCATCTCTGCCACAATGACGGCCCCTGCTGGCATCGCAGCACGCAGCAAAAACACTAGGTAGGGTTAAATAAGCTGTGTCAAGGCACACTGAGTATGTCCATCATGAGTTTATCTATGTTGGGAGCTCACTCTTTTTTTTCCTCAGATTACAGACCAGTCAGAAAAACAGAGTTCTGCTGTCAGGTTATTACTCTACTTTAGCTTTACCATACTGGTTTGCTTTTGGAGTTAGAACTTCAAGATGGTCTCCTCTCTACATAGTACCGGGTTTCACTTCTTTCTACAGCTCGTATGATCTGATACTGTTAGCAGGAGGGCAGCTACCGATCATTAGACAGGACCGTAAACTGCATATAAAGATGGACCAGTGATAACTCCCTATTAGCAAAGCCAAGATATTTTAAATGGACGCTACCATCTTGCCTGACCACAACCAATCTATGGGAGATAAGCAGTAGTTTCTTATCTAAGAAATTAAAGCACAACGAGCATCCATGTCGGCACAAGATGGTCAGGAATAGTAATGTCTTGATCGGTATCTGGGCTGATCCAGGCATTTTTTTAAATGACTGGATCTGGCTTTTAGCCAAGCCTGATCTTTTGTGGTTATTTATTTAAAGTCTGCCATAAACCAAAATCACGTCTCTGTAGCATCAAAACTTCTTCGTTTTAATGGAGGTTGGCTCGTGTCAAAGCTGCCAAAAATCATATAAGAAGCAAAATCGTGATTAAACCTGTCTCCTGTGTGGAAGAACTTTACTTGGGAAATGAAGTCAGTCAGATAGTAATGTGGATGTTTATTAAGGTGGTAATGGGAGATCATCATTCAATACAGCCAGCTTGATTCACCACCTCCAAAAACAATAATTCAAAACAGAATCCATGGAGTACACTCAGGCAAACGCTGCACCGAAACAACAAACCCTAAACGCTGTGTTTAAACGAAGAGAAAAGTTTCCTGGAGACAGAGTCAAGGAGAAAAATATTGCAGAGAGGGTTACAAAGTTTATGGTGCTGATTGACCAATCCATTTCTGGAACACAGGTTTTCTGCAGCCAAGGTGCGAGCTTCCCTTTTCCACACTGCATTAACTTTGACCGTATTTATTGAACTTAATACAGTCACATAAGTGATCTAGGAGGATACAAGGAAGAGAAGAAAAACATTTATGCATCTCGAGGGGAGGAAATTGAGTTTATTTAAGATCAGAACAGTCTTCAGATACGGAGCCAATATTAAAAGATCAGGATCGGGGGGGCAAAAAGACTGATTAGGACGTCCCTTGTCAAGGACGTAGCTGTTGGGGTATGATAAGCTCAAAAGGTGTTGTGAGATTCACCACAGACTGGCTGCACTTGGTGTCAACAGTGCAAGATGACAGCGTCCATTTTCACAATATTTTGGCTTCACTTTTACACAGTGGGAGGAAGTGGTGGCATGCCATCCATCTTTATATAGAGACAGGAACTTCTAGGCTGGACACCATCTGGTTGTCTGAGGAGCTTCAAACAGCATTCAAATCTAAACATAAATTCTTCACTTGGATGATTGTGAAGTGATAAATCGTCTTCTTGCATGAAAAGACTCTAAAGATGATTATGGTGTTAGTAATAGTAGTAACAGTACTTTGCTTTTATTAAAAATAATAATAATAATTGTATTGTGTTATGAATAATATTGGTTTTGTCCTTGTCTCTCTTAGTGAATCTGGAGTCTCGGAGAGCCCACCCAATGGAAAACGCCCCTCCCCTTCCCCAACAAAGCCCTCTGAGTCTGGAGAAGGTAAGAACACACAAACACAAGTTGTTGCATGTTTTAATTAGCGTTAGAAGCGTTTAACTATTAGGACGGCGGTGCCTGAGTGGTCACCTGTTGCAGCAGCTCTCGTCTCCCTTTGAGGTTATTTGTTTCTCTTCCCTACCTTGGGTGGTACTTAAACAATGAGTTTCAAACTTTTGTAATTTTGTGTAGGAGTTTTCACTAGTCTTTATGACTTCTATTGTATTTAGTTTTCTATTACAGTACTTATTTAATGCTGACTTATTTTTACTCTGTAGCTTAAATAAAGAATTCTGTCTTGTTTTCTCTTTGTCGCTGACTCTGTCCACCTGTACAGAATATGTGGCCATGTATACCTATGAGAGCAATGAACAGGGGGACCTGAGTTTCCAGCAAGGAGACATTGTCATGGTGACCAGGAAAGAGGGTGATTGGTGGACGGGCATGGTCGGGGGAAAGACTGGAGTCTTCCCGTCCAACTATGTCAAACCACGGGACTCATCGTCAGAGGTGAAAGATCATTTGGACTAAACTGGGTATTTCCACAGGACAAGAAAAATATTTGTACTGATTTTTAATTTCTGTCTGTAGTCTCTGGGACCAGCAGGGAAGACAGGCAGCCTCGGGAAGAAACCTGGTGAGTGTTTATTTATACTATGACGCTATTCCAGTCCATTTTCTGTCAAAATATGCACAATTCTGCTCGATAAATATGAATTCAAGTTTGTTAAAGGCACAGGAGCAGAACTAACTGCATCTTTGTCTTCTTGTCCCTCAAACCCTTCAGAGATCGCTCAGGTGATCGCCCCCTACAGTGCTACAGGAGCAGAGCAGCTGACGTTAGCTCCAGGACAGCTTATCCTCATCAGGAAAAAGAACCCGGGAGGCTGGTGGGAGGGCGAGCTTCAGGTACGCAAGCGCAAACTAGAATATCTTCTTGGCCTTTTATGTGATAAAATGAAATGAGGTAGAGAATTGTGTTCCAGTTTTATCGACTAAAAATCTGTGACATTGTGCAAAAGGAAGTCAAGAAGGGCGAGGTTATCTCAAGACAATGAGTTCATTATTTTGTCAAGACAATTAAACAACTTCGGGAGAGAAATGGTAGTTGGTCAGCCAACAAATCTTAAGTTATAGAAAAGAAAAAGTTGCAAACACAGCCATTCTCGGCTTTAAATGCATTTTGGTTAATGTTAGATCATTATATCGGCAGAAAGAATCTTGATAAATAATTAAATTGATAATTTGTGAAATTATTCACACAAATTTATTGACATTTTGATTGTTCACTAACGGCATGCTTGGTTCTTCTTGGTCCAGGCGCGGGGGAAGAAGCGTCAGATTGGCTGGTTTCCAGCTAACTATGTGAAGTTGCTCAGTCCCAGCACCAGCAAGACGACGCCTACAGAACCCACCCCTCCTAAACTGACTCCTGCCAGCACAGGTACATAAACCAAAACACACAGTTCCCACACAACGAGGAGGTGCAGGGCTTGCTTCTCAAAAATTCAGCTGTGAGATTTGATACCTTCTTTATAAAGTTTTGAAACTCAAAGGAACTTGGATACCAGGAAAGTAAAAAACCCAATCTTTTTGTCACCTTAAAGCTGAAAACGCTAACGCTGCGTCCGTCTTCTTCGTCTCTGGTCCCGAAGCTCTGTGCCAGGTGATCGGCATGTACGACTATGTGGCGCAGAATGACGACGAGCTGGCCTTTCAGAAGGGTCAGGTGATCACGGTGCTCAACAAAGACGACTGTGATTGGTGGAAAGGAGAGCTCAATGGGAGGGAGGGTCTGTTCCCTAGCAACTACGTGAAACTCACCACAGATACTGACCCAAGCACGCAGTGTAAGTAAATACGCACACACACACACAACCTCACTTAGTGCTCAACACACTAAAAGGAACATACTAACAAAAAATAAAGAAACACTCTGCCTCACACACACACACAAACACACCCCAGAGCCAGGTGTGGAGATGCTGTCCCTCTCTCTTTGACCCAAGGCTGGTTTCACCTTTCACCTCCAACACTCCTTTGGGCCTCTTTGAAACCCTCCCAGTCATGCACCACCTCTGGGTGGTGTCTGTGTGTGTGTGTTCGTATGGCGTGTATGTGCATGCATGTCTGTTTACTGTATATTTGCGCCCATCAGTGTTACAGGTTTTTCCCCCTCTCCCTGCATGTGTCCTCTGAGCATGATCCACCATAGACTTGGAGTTTCTAGAGCGGAGCAGAGAGATGCAGGCTGTAGTGTTGTAGCACTAGTGTGTCCCTGCACAGTAAAAACACACTAATTTGATTTTATTATAGACATGAGGGAGGGATTAGACCTGCAAATACTGCCACATTTATTTGCTTTGAGATAAGATACGATAAGCTTTATTGTCATTGTATGAGAACATACAACAAGATTAAGACTGCTGCTTCTGAAACAAGTCCCACATATATATCGGTCAATAGAACACCGACCGTATATGTTCATAAAATGTCAACAAATAATATAAAAGATGCCAATAATTAACAAAACACAGAAGAAACAGAAAAGCCTTCATGCGTCACAACAAACTAACAAAATACAAACATACGCAAAATACTACATGCACTCTTAGGCTTAGACTTTTTGTAATTGTCATTCATAGCTATACACCAGCAGTGCAAGTTAGAATTAAATTCCGTTTCACTGCCTATCCGCTGTCACTGACTATCAGCTATACACAGATTAGAGCAAAATAATAAAATATTAAGGCTTTGGCTTTGAAATGTTGCGAAATATTGTATTAGGACTGCAGGTTTTTGATTTGACAGCACCACGGGTGGAATCGTGTCGTGAGCTGCATGCGGTTCTAAATACAGACTAATAAAGAGGAAACTTTGCATGGTCATGGGTCATATGAACAGTCAATAATCAGTTTATTATCAAGTTGTTAGTTCAACAGTCAATCTGGGAGCTTCTTCTGTCGTTTTGTTATTTGTTCAATTGAGGAAGATTTTCACTTTCAAGTCTTAAACAATTTTAACTTGCAGTGAAATTTAATTAAGAAATTTGATATTAAAGAATCCTACTCTTTAAGGGTTTGACTCAGGCAGGTTTGGCACATTTTGCTTGTTAAGTAACTTAAAAATGAAATTCCCAATTAACTTTCTATTTGTTTTCTCTTCAAATAAAAGAAAATACTAAACGGTAGTTCAATTTTTTTATTTTTTTATTTTTTTTCCCATAAGTTTTCCAAATGTGGCCAAGCATTTAATTTCAAAAGATTCAAAACCTAAACTTCAAAAATGTCATACTTTGTTATAGACTGGCGACACATGCAGGACACTTAAAACACTACTTGTGTGACGGCTGAAGTCTCTCTGGTTGGTCAAACTGCCGCCATCTGATGATAAAAAAACTGTTTTATTTATTTTTTTGTCATTGTTTTAGTTTTTTAGTTTAATGAAAGTGATTGCAGTTTAAATTAAAAGCTGCCATTGTGACATTATAGTTAATCAATGAATGTACAAATGCCTGCTGACGTGCGGCCCGCTCTACAATCTCTATTTCTATGCCAGTTTAAGCCACACCTCCACACTCTCTTGTCTTGCTGCACGCTCCACTCACCTAGCACCTGACTGGTCGTCGTCGTCGTTGTTGTTGTTGTTGTTGTTTTGTTTAGTTGTTTTTGTTGATGTTGTTGTTGTCGTCCTCTCTCTAGGATCATATCATTACCCAGAACCCCCCTCTCCTCAAAGCCCTCAAAGAGACCCACTAGGCCACGCCCACTAGGCCACTCAACCAATGGGACAGCAGCAAGAGGTCACATGACCCGGAAATGGCGACTCTCCACCAGTAGAAGCCAGAGAGAGAGAGAGAGACAGACAGACACACAGACAGACTGTAACGTTAAAAACGCCCAGTGGTGGCGAGAACTGTCTATGCATGGCTCTGACTGGACTTGGCCAAACTCTGTTTATCTAAGGCTCTGGCTCCAAACAGCACTGTTCAACAGGAGGGAGATCAGTAGTCAGGCCTCCTTACTTCTTCTCCTCCATCCTTTCTTCTTTTTCTTCTTCTTCTTCTTCTTTTTCTTCTTCTTCTTCTTCTTCTCTTTCTGTCTTATCCGAGATCTTGAGAAAAGGAGGTGAGGGAGGAAAAGGAGGAGGAGACTGAAGAAAGACTATTTGAACTTCTTTCTCTGAGATTGGACCGGTGAACATCTTTTTGACGGGATCACAGAGGCTGTATATAACCTAACCCACCCACCCACACACACCCGCACACACACACACACACACACACACACACACACAGCGTGGTGAGGTGGATAGTGGGTCATTTTGTGGCTTTATGGGAGATTCTGTCATTAGAATCAGTTGCTCATCTCATCCCCCTCCTTCCTCTTTTTTTTTATTATTTTTTAATTCCTTGCTCCTATTGGTCCAGCAGCTTCGTTCACCTGTCAGTCAAAAGCGCTGGCTCTGCCCCCTTTCACTAACCCCCCCCCATCCCGCAGCTCCACAGAAAGACCCACTATCTGCTGGAGGACAAGTCTCAGTGTTTTTACTCTCCTCTCCTAAATGCCAAAGACTCCCCTCCTCTTCCTCTTCCTCCTCCTCTTCTCCTCCTCTTTTTCTCCTTCTTGTTTTACCCCCCACTCCCAAGGAGAGGAGAGGAAATGAGGCAGTATTGAGATGTGTCCCACAGCAGCTAAAGGCTAAGTTTCAATCCACACCGCTGCTGCCTTTTATGATTTTCCTGTTAGTCTTTTTTCTCGCGTCTTCCTTCCACTAGGGAAGGAGGCAAGGAAGCGTAGGAGGGAGCAGTGCGACCGGAATGGGACTCAGCCTGAGGCTAAGACAAAATAGCCATGCTGTAACTGCTTAGCATACCAGCTAACCAAATTACACTCAAAGAACAACATGGTACAGAGTTTAAACACGGTGATTATGTTTTTATCTGTAGTTTCTGAACATGTATTAACTTTACATGATCCGTTTATTGTTTTTTTTTTTGTTTTTTTGTTTACATGTGTACTGCTTTTTTTGTTTGTTGCTATGGTGATGGGATGCAGTCACACTTGTTGAATGAAGGGCTAAGACCAAGATGACGGACACTGACATTGACACGCAGGCGGATTTGGTACTGAAGTGCGCAGGGGTGGAACGATTCGTCACAAACAGAACGAGTTGTCGTCCCATCTTTGGGTCGTTCCAGTCCAAAGGGTGCTTTGACATTTTGGGAAATTAAGACGAATCAGGAAGTGGCTAGCCTCGGCATAGGATAAAGACTGGAAGTGCTAAAATAATCCCTAAAGCTAACCCGTAGAACACGAGTTTAAAGTTTTTTTTAGATCGTGTTTTTGCACATATTAAACAAAGAGAATGACCTTTCAGCTGTGCCAGCTTAATTTTGAACTTAGAGTTTTCCTCAAATTACTCCTTTAAACATCTCAGTTTTTATTAGTTGTGGCTCAATATCACAAATGGGTGATATTTTTTAAATTAATTTGAGCTTTACCTCTTTTGAAAGTCTTTGAGCTCATCCGATTTTAAGTTTATCCGCTTCCCGTCCCTCGACACGTGCAATCATTTCACCCCAATGGGACACTGAATTTTGAGGTTTAAATAGAATTAGCAGCTCTGTGTGTAGAAAGCACAGCATCACTTTTCAAGCAGCTCACATTACTGTATATTTCCAGTTACCATGGCGATACACATCCCAAGTATATTTGCCTGTCCCTCTCTGTTTGTTTGCATAGCAACAGACTAGTATTAACTGCCATATTGGATTTGTTTAGTTTATTCAGTTGACAGTATTGTGATTTTTTTTGTTTTGTTAATGTTTACCCTCAGAAACACAAACAATGAATGAAATGATTATTGAACTTTTTTTTTATATATATATATAATAATAATACATGAGGCAATAGAGTCATTAATATTGTTAACCTGCTTGGATCCCATTGGCTCCTCGGTGTGTCAGTATTGGAGGTGAAACACTCTGATTGGTTGACGAGTCAAGACCATCGGTGGTTTTAACAAACTGGGTTTTTTTTTTGTTTGTATCCAAGTTTTAAGGGTCAGGGAGGAAGTTGTTTGTTTGGTAACCGATGGTCAAGACCTCTCACAGTCAGAGGGAGTATTTTAGTTTAGAAAAAAGAGCCATCTAGACCAGAGCTAAACCACACCATGTTGCACTGTCTAATAAAAATAATGTTTCTCTTCCTGTTACTGTGCGATCCCATCATCTGCAGCCATTTTCCTCCCTGTTAGCATTACGTTCAAAGCATTTTGGGGGACTCATAATGCTGCAGGTGAAAGAGGGATTCATTTACCTTTTTAACATTTTTTAGTATTTGTAACACTTTGCTCTGAAGCTCGGCTCTGGTCTAGTGTGGTTTATTATTAAGAAAATAAAAGCCCTGTATGATCTATACTTAATCTATGAATGGTTAATGGGTGATGCTTCATATGGTTATAAATAGCAACTCTGATGAATGGATTAACAGCCAAGCCAAATGTAACCAGACTGCACTTGGTGTCGGTGCCTGCATGAATAAACGAGTGAGTGAATGAGTGAGTGAATGAGTAAGTGAAGATAAAGAGCATGGATGAGGAATTTTGCGGTCAGAAGGAAATACAAAAGAGCGTGATGGATAGACACGTTTGAATGAATGAAATGTACAGAATGTCAGCAAACGCAGAGAGTAGAAATGCCCTGAGGTTTTATGGGTGGAGATTTTAATGAAGCGGTGAATCTGACTGGTCCTGTTGATTAAACACTCTGAGACAGACTGCAGTCGACTGGCCTTGTTACTCATCCTCACAAACACATTCTTAACAAGACACATCGTCCTCAAATGTAAGAAATGCCCTGTTAAAGTTAATATAGAGTTTTAAACCTTTTAAATACCCTTAATTAAAGGTTTTATTTTAGATTAGATTCGATTTTATTGTCATTACACATGTACAGGTACAGAGCAACAAAATGCACCGAACTGTTATTCCTAAAGTAAGCTTGTTATGCATTTATTCTGCCTTCTAGTGACTGAAAATGGAGTAGATGAGCGCCAACAAAACTTTGTTGAACATCATTTTTACCTGTTGACTGTATATAAAGATAGACAAACCCTCTCTAACATCAACCTTAGGTTTCCTGAAGACTGCTAGTGAAGCTCAGTGTGGCGTCTCTGGCCGTCTGTGCCTGACTCCTTCACTAATTCGGTAATGGCCAACAAGGTGGCGTGAGAATGGAGCCGAGTTCCCCTGTCCACAAAAATTTAGTGGAGGAATTTTAAATTTGGAGTCAGTTTGGAATTCATTATGCCCAACGAAGATCCACCAGATCAATCAAATCGTTGTGGCGGCCCTTAGAGTAACAGCAACATAATCATACACGTCAACTGCTAACTTGTTTAAGTCTGCGGCCTATGGGGATTTACTCACTTTTGGAGCCTCCAGTGGCCATTTGAGGAACTGCAGCTTTATTAGTTTTGCCTAGAATTACATGTTTTAGGAACAGAGGTCAGTTACATCTTGGTTTAATATTTGTAGGCTGAAATGCTCTGAGTGATAACACTTTTTTTTTTTTTTTTAACTATTGAGGCTGCAGTTTTGTATCTGTCACCATGAGTCAGTAGCTTAAGCTGAACCCTTTTTTTGGAGCCAGCCTCAAGTGGCCATTTGAGGAACTGCGCTTTCCCCCCACATTTGCTTAATTTCTTGCAAAATACGTTAATAATTTTATATATTCATACTTCAAATTTCTGCAGTTTAATTGTTTTCAATTAGAATGTTTAACGAGATCAGTTACATCTTGGTTCATAATTGGAGGCGTGTAAAACACATCTACAGAATCTGTAGACGCTGCAGTTTTAGTATCTGTCACTAGAAGTCAGTAGCGTTAAATTGGATCTTTCTACTTTTTGCTCCGAATCTTTAACAAACTTATGCAACGAGTATCATAAATATATCATAAATATTTCAATAAATACATAAGTCTGGCCAAATAGAAATAGAAAAGATTTTATTGTCATTGTATGCATGATACAACGAAATTCCAAAATGCAGCGGCCTTTTGAAAGAATAAAGTACAAACATACATAAACAATACTTTACAGCATGCACTCACAAAACAATCCCATTCACTTAAACAACGTCCATAAAATAAACTTTAGGACTGTAGGAAAATGTAAAAGAAGCCTTTTTGTTCTGACAGAAACTGAGCCATGAGCCTTGTTAAATAAACTCCTCTTTAATCTAAACACACCCACACATGATTTGAATGACAGAAATACACACAGACTTGCATACAGGGTTTTGCTGAACACAGCACAGACTGACATACTCTCCTCCAGGGTTACTCCGAATGCCTAAACGCTGACCTCAGGTATGTATTAACGCAGGTGGTACGGGTATTATTTTTATTTTCGTTTTGCTCCTTCAGGTGGTTGTTGAGGATCTTTGATTGACAGCTGTTTTTGTATTTCAGGGTGTGCTGACCTCCATCTGCTCGACATGCTGAGTCCCATGGAGAGGAAGAGGCAGGGCTACATCCACGAGCTGATCGTCACAGAGGAGAACTACGTCAATGACCTGCAGCTCGTCACAGAGGTAAACAAAAACAATATTAAAGTGCTTACAAAGGACGTGGCTTGCAAGTACATTTAATAGAGAAATTCTGACTGTATTTCTGCTGTGAAGGTGTACTGTCTATGGGCATTGACTCACTTTGGGAGGATGCCTCGAGTGGCCATTTGTGGAATTGCACCTTTGTGCCACATGGGCCTCGTACACATTCCATAGCCTTCTTAAGATATTATGAACCTTGGAAAATACATGTAATTTATTCTTATTCATAGAATTTATTCCTTTTAGACTTATTGTGAATCGGCTATCCAAGTAATAGGAGAGTTTAGAGATGTTTTAATGCGTTAAAGCTTCAGTGTCACTTTTCAAGTAAGCTATAGAATATACAGAAACAGCATCTATGGTTACTTAACATAGTTGCAGTTTTATTTGGATAGTAAAACAGCCTAAATAATCAGCAAACTGGGTACTGAAAACACAATTTCAAGGTGGCCTTTCTTATTCTTTTATATATAAATTCTCCCCCACACGGTTCTCCTAACCAGTAACTTTTGTGCATGCGTCCGAGCAGATTTTCCACAAACCTCTGTTGGAGTGCGAGCTGCTGACGGAGAAGGAGGTGGCCATGATCTTCGTCAACTGGAAGGAGCTCATCATGTGCAACATCAAGCTGCTGAAGTAAAAACAAATGCATTCCATTAAGAAACACAAGTGTCAGCTGTCGTCTTTCTTTCACTGCAAAACCTAAAAGTCAATGAAGTTTGGTGCTGGCGTCTATCTGGTGCGGGCTCTTTTTGCTGAATGACCGATCATTTGCCTGCAGGGCTCTTAGAGTGAGGAAGAAGATGTCGGGTGATCGGATGCCGGTGAAGATGATCGGTGACATCCTGACCAACCAGCTTCCTCACATGCAGCCGTACATCAGGTTGCGTCTGTCGTCTGTTGATCAAGAAGTTGGTTGAGCCCCTTCTTTAAGTGTTTGCCTTTAATTTTACGAGGTGTTTTTTTTTTTTCTTTTGTGCTCAGATTCTGTTCATGTCAGCTGAACGGAGCCACACTCATCCAACAGAAAACAGACGACAACCCTGAGATCAAAGACTTCCTCAAGGTAGAAACTGTGTCCACAGAATTAATACTTTCATAGCTGATGGTTTGAATTCGTGCATTTTTGCTTTTAAAAGCCTGCTTTGAAAAGTCCAATGACTCCCACACATGTCCTTAAATCAATTCTGCTCTTGTCGGTTTCACATCTAATTTTAATTTTCATTACAACAAGTGCGTAAAAGGGACGATTTAAAGGCCACTCTGGATGTAAAAGTGACTGATTCTGATTCTCTCTCCGTCTGTCAGAGGTTAGCCATGGACCCCAGGTGCAAGGGTATGCCTCTGTCCAGTTTCCTGCTCAAACCCATGCAGAGAGTCACCCGCTACCCACTCATCATCAAAAATGTATGTATTGCATGCACACGCTCAAGTCACGTCTGCATATACAGTTATCTGCGTGTCCTTTACTTACTGACTGATCTGTCCCTTGTTGTTAATGATTGCAGATCTTAGAAAACACTCCAGAGTCACATCCAGACCACAGCCATCTGAAAGCTGCTCTGGAGAAAGCAGAGGAGCTGTGCTCACAGGTGAACACGCAAACACATGCTTCGACGTGCTTGTTGTTACTCACGATCTTAATGTTAGATTTAGACTTTTATCCTAATCATAAAACAATGTTTCATGCTTTCCTTTGATACGGTGGCCTGTTTAATACACGTCAAACTCTCAAATTTAACTCATTAGCATTCGTTTGTTGTATATTTGTTGGGGGGAGGGGCAGGCTTTTTGTGCCATTATTACTGGGAGTAATGAGGCAATGTATGGGGGATGATGACATGTGGCAAAGGAGTGGAGGCTGAAATTGAACTTGCGACACTGCAGTGAGGCCTAACATTGACATCCGTCCTGGGCAATCCGATTGCAAGTGGCCAGCTTTAAGTTACTACGTTCATTAAAATGCATCTTAACCTACGTTCCCAGCCAGCTCTTGAGATCTGATCTCAGTTTCGCAATATGTTTGCAAAAAAACACTGAAATCATTTGGGACGCAGTAATATAGCATATTAAATGACCTCTGCTACCTCTAATGGATTGCTACGTCTGTTTCATAGCCACAAACTGCTGTTCTTTTGTGCGTGCGTCATGACTTGGGGAGATGACGCATATTTTGGAACCAGCTGTAAAGTCTCTCTAGCTCACACTGAAAGCACAAACATTAAGTTATTTTGCATTTATTTATCTCACAAAACCGTTATTTTACTACCTGCACAAAGCTCATATTATAACTCGCACCCTGGAAGCTTCCATACAGTAAGTTCCCCGCTGTGCTGTTGGAAACAGTGACAGAAAAATCTTAACTCTACGGGGTTCCTTGTCCATCAACATGGTCGTATCAGTGATTAAAATGACATCACACACAGTGTACTCACTTGAAATACTTCCATTTGTTAATTCTTGTTAATATTTATTTATTATTTACCTACTGCTGGACCTGGACCATAGATGGTGTTGTTTGTCGCATGTGCATCATGGCATGAAGAGTTGGGGACATGACGCACATTTTGGAACAAGCTGTACATGCCACAAGGACAAATTAATTTAAAAGGCTAATGAACAGACATGACTTACGGTGCCTTTTTCCTTTTCAGTCAATCATTTATAATAGTGATTGAGTGTTTTTTCTGATTGAATGAGGCAAAACTCTGCTTACGCACAAGCACCATTGTTGAGTAGGTGGTCTTTAAAGTGACCCAGGACTCATTGTGTGTTCACCCTACCAGTACGTTGTGGGTGTGTTCATACCTGTACTTTAAGCTGCCCATTTGCACTCGGATTGTCCAGGACAGATGTTATTGCAAGGAATGAATGGGGTCTTAGTAAGCTGGTTGAGCGGGCACCATATAAACTAGCATTTCTTTTTTGGTGCTGAATTTGGCTGGACATTTTTAGACGTGTGTTGTGTGTTTTTTTTCCTTCAGCATGTGTTTGTGTGTTTTAGGTGAACGAGGGCGTCAGGGAGAAGGAGAACTCGGATCGGCTGGAGTGGATTCAGGCTCATGTTCAGTGTGAAGGCCTGACGGAGGTAACAGTAAGACCAGCAGACATCTTTTGTTCCTGCTAAAGCTATATGCACAGAAAACTGCTTCACTTTGGTCCTCGGGGCAGTTAAACAAAGAGCCACACGTTATCAATAATCACTTACCGTCAGTATAAAAACTGTTTAAAGATACTGTAGCCTAAACTATTAAAAAATATTTAAAAATGATATCATGTCCTCTCTCCTTCAGCAACTGGTGTTCAACTCTGTTACCAACTGTCTCGGCCCCAGGAAGTTCCTCCATAGCGGGAAACTGTTTAAAGCCAAAAGCAGCAAAGAGCTCTACGGCTTCCTGTTCAACGACTTCCTGCTGCTAACACAGGTTAGTCTGGGAGCTTTTCCTAAATCCATCTTTCATCAGCATACGCTTTTCAAAACCGTGTCTAATTCCAGTGATTTTCATTTTGAAAGGACTTTTATTTTGAAAGGAAGCATATCAATAAATCTTTAATTGTTTTTTTCCCGCCCTCTCGCAGGTGACGAAACCTCTGGGCTCGTCTGGCTCGGACAAAGTGTTCTCCTCAAAAACACACCTACAATACCGCATGTACAAGACGGTGAGATGACACACATTCTATTTACTGCTGTGCAACCAAGATACCCTAAGGGGTCACTTTAATGGGTACACCTTGCTAGTACTGGGTTGGACCCACTTTTTGTCTTTGGAACTGACTTAATTCTTGTTCGCATAGATTCAGATGAGATGAGACACTCCTTTACTTACTTCGCTCATAACAAGTAGCTATTTGAGTTGCTGCTGCTTTTTTTCACCTTGAATCGGTCCAGCTGTTTACCCCCAGACCTGTCCATTTCCTACCAACAACCATGCCATGTTTAGTGTCACTTAAAACACAGCTTCTTCGTTATTATTGCTGATGTAGATTCTTGTACGTTCCATATCGCTCTTATTGCAACTTTTGCAAGCTTTAGTTTCAATTAAAGCAGCATGAAAAACAGCTGGAAATGCGGCACAATGATTAGGCACACATGCTGCAAAACTTACCCAGAGGCTCTCTATTGGATTGAGATCTGGTGATTGTGGAGGCCATTGGAGTACACTCAGTGTACTTAGATTTGTGACATGAAGCATTATCCTGCTGGAAGTAGGCATCAGAAGACGGGTACAAAGAGTTCATGAAGGGATGGACATGGTTAGCAACAATGCTCAGGTGTGCTGTGGCACTTAAACCCGACTCTGTTGGCACCAAGGAGGCCCAAAGCGTGGGAAAAAAATATCCCTCACATAACTTACACCACTACCACCAGCCTGAACTGTTGATACAAAGCAGGATGGATCCATGCTCTTGTGTTGTGTACTTCAAATTCTGCTCCGAGCATCTAAATGTTGTGGCAGAAACAGAGACTCGTCAAACCAGTCAGTGCTTTTCCAATCTTCTATTGTCCAGTTTTGTTGTAGTCTCAGTTTCCTGTTCTTATCTGACAGGAGTGGTCCTTGGTATGGTCTCCTGCTACTGTGGCCTATCTTCTTCAAGGTTGTTGTGCCTTCAAAGATGCTCTTCCCTTCCCTGTAAACCAAATCCCAGCAGAAATTACTGGCCGCAACAACCACACCATGTTAAAAGTCACTTTGTTCCCCATCCTGATGGCGATGCATCATCCTGAGTCACCTAGTGCACATAATTGTGGTCCCGCTGTGGCCATTAAGTGTATTTTCACTGTTTATGCTCATCTGGCCTTTTTGAAACAGCTTTCACGTATCTGACTCGTAATAACAGAGATTTCTTGTCCCTTTCAGCCAATCTTTCTAAATGAAGTGTTAGTGAAGCTGCCAACAGACCCATCAGGAGATGAGCCGCTGTTCCACATCTCGCACATAGACAGAGTTTACACACTCAGAGCTGAAAGTATAAATGAAAGGTAAGACAAGCAGATGCACACTCTTTTTTTTTTTTTTTTTTTTTTTTTTTTTTAGTGTTTCTAAGACCTGTTTAATTTTGTGGCGACCCAGCTTTATCTCAGGAGTTTCCCTTGACTTTGTTGCAGGACGGCATGGGTTCAGAAAATCAAGGCGGCTTCGGAGCTCTTCATTGAGACGGAGAAGAAGAAGAGGGAGAAGGCATATCTCGGTATTTGTGCCACTTAAATTAACCACCTCCCTGCTATTGTCTAAGTCCCTGTTTTGCTGCCAGAACAGCCCTGACCTGTCGAGGCATGGACTCCTTTAGAGCTCTGAAGGTGTGCTGTGGCATCTGACACCAAGACGTTAGCAGCAGATCCTTGAAGTCCTGCAAACTGAGAGGTGGATCCTCCATGTATTGGACTTGTATCTCCAACACATCGACCAGATACTGGATTATTTTCAGATCTGTGAAGTTGGAGGCCAGAACAACACCCTTGAACTTGTTGTGTTCCTCAAACCGTTCTTAAACCACTTCTTCTCTGTGGGTTATGTTTAGGGTTAGCATTATCCTGCTGAAAGAGGACATTAGGGAATTAAAGTTAGTGAAGGTTCTCAGTCATCCACGTCATGGTATGTCCAAAAACAGACTGAAACAAGGCCAACTGTACTTGCAGGGTTGTAGGTTTCCATGAAAGGGTGTACATGGTCAGCAGCAAGGCGTAGGTACAGTAGGAGGTACATGTCAAAGTAACATCCACTGAACAGCACGACCCAATGTCTCCCAGAGGAACATTGTCCAGAGCCTCACACTGCTTCCACCAGCTTGGACAGCAGTCAACATGGACACCTTTCCATCACAACCAGCATTAACCTACAGCAGTTTGAGCTACAGTACAGAGACCAGGAACAACCAATAAGAGCAGCAGTTTTGGCGATGCTCTGACAATTTGGCGCTTAACAAAGTCTCTCAAGTCCTTCCACTTTACTGTTTTTCCTGCTTCTATAACACATCAACTTTGAGGACAAAACATTGCTGCCTAATATATCCCACCCACTGACAGCTGTCATGACAACCAGATAATCAGTGGTATTCTCTTCAGCTATCATAATGTTATGGCCAATGCTCAAGCTTCATAATGTCCAGAAATAACGTCTCTGTGTCTGTCTCAGTGCGTTCTCAGAGGGCTACAGGCATCGGTAGACTGATGGTCAACATCGTGGAGGGAATTGAGCTCAAACCTTGCCGCTCTCATGGTACGTGTTTACATTTTTCATCCGGCTTCTTACCTACTAGCTGTTAGCATTTGTCTTAGCTTCAAGACACCGATGCTGATTATCAATATAATGTCTGTAGCATCCTTGTCTGTATTTCCAGGAAAGAGTAACCCATACTGTGAGGTGACCATGGGTTCCCAGTGCCATATCACGAAAACATTGCAGGTAAGATAACTTTTACTACAGTTATGGTTTAGATTTATTTCATTGTTGCATGTCATGGTAAATGGTAAATGGCCTTGCTTTTATATAGTGCTTTTCTACCTATTGGTACTCAAAGCGCCTCTCTTTCACCCCAATCACTTCTTGTCTCACTCCACTATAAAAATAAGGCTGAAAAAATATCTTTAAACTGGTAAATATAGATTCAACCTTGTCCTTTTTGTTTGTTTACATCAATGTATCAGTTATCTTATCGTCTTGTCATTTAGTAGATATTAATCTCTAGTACACCACAAGCTATTGTTAGTCAATCAACTCCTAAAATTGCTGGATGGCGGTGTCATTTATCATTAATCAGCATTTAATAATTTTTCTCTCTTTGCAGGACACGTTGAATCCTAAGTGGAACTCCAACTGTCAGTTTTTTATAAAGGACCTGGAGCAGGACGTTCTCTGTGTCACTGTGTTTGAACGGGACCAGTTCTCCCCTGACGGTCAGTGCTAATGTTTGCACCCTGATTTAAACGTCACCTGTCCTCCAGGATCGATAATGGCTTTCATTTCCAGTTTTATCACACTCTTCCTCTCGCTGTCTTTCGTCTCTCCTTTCTCCAGACTTCTTGGGCAGGACGGAGATCCGGTTGGCTGAAATAAAAAAGGACCAGGGTTCTAAAGGACCAATCACAAAGAGGCTGCTGCTCCACGAGGTACCCACGGGAGAGATCGTCGTCAGGCTGGACCTCCAGCTGTTTGAGGAACCGTGAGACCTGGGCAGGATTAGAACCAATCAATTTAAATTGGACCAGACAGTTGGGCTGGATTAGACTGGACAGGAAGACTGGACTGGTATCTCATTTCTCAGTGCATACATACAAGCTGTGTGTAATCATGTTAAACAACAAATTATCAAGATGAACTGTAGGCTACCTTAGCATTCAGTTGTCATGGATGACGGATTACCTCCTCTTTGGTTACATCTGGCAGGACCAAGGTCAGAAAGTTGAATTAGAGTTTATTTATATTTTACGAGAAAAGGTTCTGTTCGAAATACAATATCAGCTGATTCCTCTAGTATGACATAATCATTGAACCCCATTTGCTAAAGACAGCACAGATATTTTGGTATGAACACTGCAGTTATGCTCTCTGCTATCTTTTAATGACTTGGGTCATCTGGCTTAATGAACAGCTTTATTCGGAAAGTTTTAGTGGTAACGTTGCATTTAATTGTTGCAAACAATTCGGACATATTCTCCTCCTTTCAGGTGCAGTCCTAGCAAATTTGAACAGTCTTTTGAGCCTTTTTCGTTACAGTGAAACAGTAAATAAAGCAATTATTGTCTCATTTCAGTTTTCAGAGATTAATATTCCAGAAACCGACAACCGGGTCTCTGTTGTTTTAATAAATTAACAAAAGTTAACAGCCAAGCGTGGCTGACTACATTGTCATGTATTGCTGAAGGGGTCCTGAACATGGCTGTGTCGTCCTTCTGTTAAAAAAATAACCCGGTGAAACAAATACATATGATTGTTTGACGTCTAACTGCGCCATTGGAGCGCTGAAAAAAGCTGAAGCTGGCTCAATTTTGATTTCTAATGTACCAAGCGCGGCCATTTACTTGTCCTGTTGACGTTGTTGAATGTCACCATCTCTTTAAAGATTAACTCATGACCCACGTCATTGGAGTGCTTGACAAAAGTTGAAGCCAGTTCATCTTCTGTTTGTGGCGTCACACAGTGTCAAGGGTTCAGCGTGTAGCTTCATATCTTCATTGGAAATGACTGGCAGCCTGATGCATTTCTGCCAGTCTTGTGAGTGCAGCTGTCAGCTCTTTATTTAATATCATCACAAATGTCTTACATATAGTTTCATGTCTTAAATTTGGTGCTTTCCCTGTAGTAACACGTACCAATCTAACAGATGCTCACCAAGAGGAGGTGTTCATTCATCAGGCATGAATCATGTGGCACTATCAAGCAATGAGAACCCAAAATCTGTTTCCTGTTCCAGTCCAGTCTGCTTGTGTCCTCCTTCAGTCTGGTCCAGCCTCTGAGATCATCCAGGTCTTTACTATTTTCTCTACTTCTGCTTCATCAGACACTCCAGTGACAATCCCAGCCCTCCTACTTTTGCCCAAGCAAACCCAAACCTGTGTGTTTGTGTGTGAGGTTGACTGCCGGTGTGAATGAGCGCGTACGAGTGTCGAGGTGGACAGGCTAATTAAAGGCACGGTTCAGTCAACATTTTATTATTTAAGTCTTTCTCCAGGCTTATAGATTTGAGGTACTGCATGTATAGGGACCTTGACATTGTGAAATCCTTTAGTCTGTTTCTCTGTTTTGTTTTGCTCACTGAACACTTGCCACATTATCTCAGAAAGTGCTACATATGTACAGATTTAAGGAGAAGTGCTAACGATGCTAATAAACTGAAACTATTCACAGATTTTACTCCCCGTTAAATGACAAGTGTCCGGTGTGAATGAATTACAGACTAATGTCAAGATGTCCCTTTCACATGCATTAATTATAATAATATGGCTGAAACACAGTCACCCAGGGAACAGGTGTGACAGCTGATTTAAACGGAGGTACTGTAAAGAAGAATGTCTTAACTTTTCTGCATTGTTTTGTTTTTATTTTTTATTTTTTTTTATGTTGGATGCACACAGGGGAGATTTCTTCACGCGTCTCAACTCTGATGTAACGTTGCTGCTGTGTGTTGAGCTGTCACAGTGGCCGTCACTATGCAGGGGAAAGGAAAACAAATTTGAGAGCCCAGCGCTGGACTGGGGCCCTCAAACAGGCTCATGCGGTACTGCTTAAATGTATTTTATAGGAACCATCTCCACACTTTAACCCCAAGGGAGCAACTTTACTCTGCGTCGGCTCTCCCAGCACTTTCAAAGCAGACTGATCTGTCCTGTGGTGCTCTAACATCGCCGATGTCAGAGCACAACAGGACACGACTGACTTATATCAATATGCAGCAGCCATTCTGAGTACTCAGAGTAGGAACATTTACGTGGAAGATAAAAGCAGACAGTTCTTTTCAACATGGGCAGTGTAGGTTTTTTCGAAAATGTACCTCGATTAAGAGGTAATAATGCATTTGTGGCGGACTATTTCATTCTTTTTGTTGTTGTTGGATTAATCCAGGGTCAAAATAAGCTTGTCACCAAGTGCAACAGTGGCTACGTTTACATGGACAATGTTTCTTCATTCTGATTGAATTCATTCTTATCAGAGATTTCCACCTTAACTCTTCACATGGATGGCTACATAAAATGATACAGGTTTTTACATTCCCTAAAACAATGGCCACTATACATCTTTATTGACAAAGTGGTTCTGCTGCTGTGAAGCGGCAAACGTACCAGAAATAAAAGTTGAAAGAAAGAAGAAGAAATTGATTTAATTCAATAGAAGAAGATGACCAAGATGTTTCTGTTTTGTAGCGTTACTTGAATAACTATTTTTTTCTTCTTTTTTTCCTCCTGGAAACTCATCATATGATGTTCACCTCACGTGGAATAAACATGCTCAGAAAGAATGAAGTTGTTCCAACCAGAGAAGCCATCAGATCAGGTGTTTACATGGTTATTATTTACATGGTCTAATATTTTCCTATTGAATGGCTTTTCAGAGGTTCATATCAGTCCTCTCAGTCTGATTGAAAGCTCCTTCCTCATTGGGCCAGTCTGTTCTGATTGAGGCATTTTTATTCTGCTTATCAGTGGAACACTAGCTACTGTGTAAACATAGCCTGCATCAACATTTTGTGAGCCATAATGACTTAAAATTAGCAAGAAAATGGCTAGCTAGTTAGCTATAGCATGCTAAGAGTAGCTCACAATGTGTGAAAATTTTTAACATTAGTGAAATTTTTTGGAGATCAAATTGTTTAAAGAGGGATGTTGTTTTTTTAAAATGATAATAATACACGTATGTTGCTGCACATTTCATTGACAAGCTAGCACATCATGGAATTAGCCTCCTTGTTCTTGTTAAGAAAAAAAAAGTCATAAGATGTTTTATTGATTTGTTTTATTGGTTCACTGTTTTAGGTATAACTGAGCATATCATGAAGTCAGTTTCCCATGTTGAAAACTCAGGAGTTTCTTTAAAGGCAGCATTAATCTTCCATGTACACTTCGCCCACCTGAGTATTCAAAATGGCCGCCGCATCAGTCAATGGGACAGATCCCAATCCCATCTGGGTCGCTCAGCAAGGTTGTATATACGTTAGTTAGCTAGCTACTCGGCCGATCAGTAAATCTAGTTAGTGGTTTTAATTAAACGCCACGGTTACACTGAGACAACAGTTACCTTAGTGACCAGCCACTGTCCAATCAGAAGTCAGCAAGGCTCAGCAGCTTGACTCTAGAGGAAGGTGTGAATGAATGTTGGTGTATCCCCAGAGCGAAGCTAATGATGATGGATGATGATGATGATGATGAAGTTGTCTCACATCCCTCTGTACTGTTAACCCCGTTCTTTCCACACTGTACTGAAATTAATCCAGTATGAACCTGTTCTTACTGTCTACCTTCCAGGTTGTGTATAATACTGCTGTTATCTGAGAGTTAATATATGAGTGCTAAGGGGGGCGATAAAGGCAGCCTGCTGTTAATTATCACTGTAGAAGATGATGTACGTTGTTGTCTTTCAATGTTCAGAATAAACTTCAGTTGGACCAAGACCGCAGCTGTCAGTATTACTGTTTTCTTGTAGCATTTATTTGTTTTTAGCCAAACTTTAATCATTATTGCAGCGATGAGTTGCTGTGGCTGCCATTTTTTGTGCAGACTAGCCTTTCCTCTTAAAAACTGCATAGGGGTCAAAATGTTGATTACTACATAAGTAACCACCCCCTTTTTACTCAGTATTTAATGGATGCACCTTTGGATGCAGTTACAGCACTGAGTCTGTGTGGACTGACCTCAGTCAGGCATGCACATCTGGACACAATTTAAGTCCATTATTCTTTCTAAAACGCCCAGGTTGCACAGGGATGAAATTCTATTGCAGTCGCTCACTCCAGAACATTCACCTCATGCATGTGTAGATTTAGCTGTATGCTACTGTTTTACCGGAAAATAAATCTTCTTCCAAGTTGTAGTTCTCTTGCCCACCAGGATTTACCTACAGTATATTTTCCTGCCTTCTGGGACCTGCTGCCAAGTAGCATCCCCACACAGCATGATGCTGGCACCACCATGGGGCGGTGGGGCGGGCGTGCTTGCTGGGGAAGACTGGGCAAAGTGAAAAGATGCTCAAAAAGCTGTGAACTCTCCAAAAGCCCAGCCCCGCTTCTCTCGGACGAGACAACGACGGACACCAAATGCGACGAGTGGATCACTGTTGTCCTGTTACTGCTTCACTGTTAGCTGCAAAAACATTAAAATGTATATCACTGACCACCGTGCACCATTTTCCTTTTTGCGTTCACATGGTTCAGTTAAATATGAATTGACATCAGAGTGAAAAACAAATACATACAAGAACACTTTCATATGGATGATACTAAATAATAAATGCTTTTCAGGTTGAATCCCACTCAGTTCACTTTCACTTCTTGAAAAGTGGATCTTTGGTGTATAATGCATGTTATTGCATGATTTACACAGAATAAGGAAGAAAAGGCTAAATAATAAGGTCCTATATAGTCCTAAACAATTTCTTTATTTGAATATTTAATCTTTTTAGTCTCTATATACTTTTTTCCCCCACAGTCCCCACAGTCAGAAGAAATTCTCATCTCCAGTTACGTAAGGTGCTGGGATTTTACATTAAAACAACAAACCTCTAAGAGCTTATTAGAATTGATTACATTATTAACAAGTGGAAACGTAATGAATCAGCTGAGAAATATAATTGACGCCTATAGTATAAGTTCATTTTAACCAGTCATATTCGAGGTCTATGAGCATGAACAACCCAGCATGCATCACGTCATGTCAGATCTGCACAGATCTGCATGAAGTCGAACACGCCTAATCCTAATCACATTTCACGTGTACAACGCCTCTTCCGGCAACAAAGTTTCACGCGAGATTCACGTTCACGTCCCAGAGAGTTCAGTTTCCCCAAGATGGCGCCCGCCTGGATATGTGAGCCAGACATGAACGGTACTGTGTTCCTTTTTTAAGTTCTCAATGCTTCGGTTTACATGTAGAGACCCTAGTTATGCTACCGTGTAAGTGTGGTGATATTGTGAGCCTTGTCAGTGGTATATAAATAGCGATTTCTTTTTATGTGTAGGTGTGCCCCGAAGGCTAGCGTTATACGCTAATTAGCGGTTTGCAAGAAAACTGGTCACATTTGACTAACAAAACAAATGCATGAAAACAAATACCAGAGAACGGTCGAACTCGGTACACATGTGTTATTAACCCCAGGTTCATTTTGCGCCGGAGTTGTCCTTTAAGTGATTTTTTTTAAATCTAAGGATATAAAGCATTTCATATGTTCTTGAGAAAAAAAAAGCTTAGATTCATTTTATTTTTTTGTTATTGGATCTTTATTTAAGGTAACATTTTAAATGCAAGGCTTTTACTTATGACAGTGTTTTCACAGGCTGATGTTGACACTTTATTTTCGTCAAACATCCCAGTGCTTATTCTAAAACAGGTGTAAATGCTGTGTATTACAACACAGGCTGTGCAGCAGCAGGGTATATATAGCTTAGACATTGCCCTTTTTAACACAACCAAATACAATTCAAAAGATCCACTGAAGTATTTCCCATCAACTGAACCATAATATGCAATAGCTTTGCATGTATTGGCTTTCTTAAAAGCTCATGCTTTTCACTGAATACAAAACTATAATATAAACTATTCCATATTTAAGTTATATGTTTATCTTTACAGTAACCAAGTATACATTAAATAACCCATCTGCTTGAGGCTCCACAGCATCCCCCTGCCCAGATTGTCCACCACTACGTCCAGCCATGCCCCAAACCTGGAGGTCTGGCCCATCCTCCTCGCCAGCCAGCCGTCCACACCTGCACAGAGAACGTAGAGGCTTAGAAAAACCATCTTCAACATTTTATTAATAATACGTCTAATTTAAAAAAAGTAGCAAATTTGGTGAAGACCATTTGAAGGATCGCGGGAGGGCTGGAGCCTGTCCCAGCTGTCATCGGGCGAGAGGCAGGGTACACCCTGGACAGGTCGCCAGTTAAGTCATTACAACACTCATTGAACACACAACACTCATGTTGACAGCACCTAAATGAAATGCAGATTCATTTCCAAGTGAAACTGGGACATGTGAACTTCCAGCAGTGTCACAGTTAGGGCAAATTTTGTATTTGTATGTATTCGTCTGTCTGTGCCAAGAGCTTTCTAAAGGATTTGAAAGGTGAGGTGGAAATAAGTATTATAAATATTAAGTCGTCCTTACAGACACTGTAAACAGACACCGCTTTACCATCAAGAGCTACAGAGACCAAGTACAGAGGTACAAACACAGTTGGTGTCTCATAGGCAGCCCAGGCAGCAACGATAAGGCCATGATGTATCCTGAAACAGACATACAAACCATTAGAACAGAGGAGAGAGGAAAGCCTTGAATTCACAGACAGCTTCCTCACACATGTTCTAAAGTCACCTTTTAATCACTGTGATATCAGCATAAATGCCCTGTGTGGGTCATGTGACACGGAAAGCTATTCAGAAAACCTTTTAACCATGAATAAAATATTACTTTAAAAATGAAGAAACCAATATAAAGAGGTGTGTCTGATTTGTCCAGTGTAGTAGTAATTTATGTCCAATGACTAAACAAAAAATGGCTGTCAAAATTAACACAATGTACCAAGACTAAGGTGTAGTTTAGTGCCTCATTTTGTTGAAAAATCAGGGATTTGTCACACTTCACAAATTCATAGAAGAATACGTTATTTAGATTTTCCTTATTATTATTAATAAAAATGCCGGCAACTGATTATCTGCTTTTTCCAAGCTGCCTATGACTGCTTAATGTGCATAAGCTAATAACATTAGTAACATTACTGATACACGTACAAAACACAAATTTAACTGTTACAGCTTTCTGTCACTTTAAAACAGAGTATCTCAGTTGTGGAAAGTTCAAATTAATGTTGCATTTTTGTAAAAAGAAAAAATAAATGAACCCACAGACGTTACCAGAAAAATGAACACCCGCACAAACTCCCATTAGTGGTAAGAACTAACTAAAATGACAGATATTACACCAGTATACCAGATACTTTGACCTAATATCCACTTTTATTACTCTAATCTGTGTCCATAGAAGGACATGGACTAACATGGAAGAAGCAGAGTTTGTGACCTAAAGTGCAGTCAGCCACTCCACTTTTGGAGAACACTCTTGACGTCCATGTTTAAGAACACTCTGTGGTGCAGAGCAAAGGTGGACTGCCCATGGAACCCCTGTTGCTGGGCAACAAATTCAAAAGCAAACAAATGTGGTCACATGATGCTGCTGCTAGGCAACATCTTCAAAGGCAAAGAAATGTGGTCATGTGACTGAAAGATCAAAGACGTGACATCAAAGGCAAAATAAGTGAGGTCACATGATCATGTAATTTTCTTTAAAGGACCATCTGCATGTTAGCAGTCACATTATCGACTATCGATTGGTGAGACATATCTACTTTCGAGAGAGAGTTCACGACACACTTTGACACAGTCTACAACAGACACAACAGACAAAAATACAGCGTACGCTTGATTCTACATTGTCCTTGCTACTCGGATCAATGGCCCAAAGAAACAACCCAACCTACAGACAGGAGTCTGCAATGACTCCTCAGAATACTACCGCCCCGAAATTCTTTGCCTTCACCGGGGACGAAACGGACCTCGAATTGTGCGCTGAGGAAGTCCACGATCTGCGACGTCAGCTAAAATCAGTGCGCAAGCAGAACAATTGGCTTTCCTCTGAAAAGGACAAGCTCCACAAAGACTACAACTTCATCAAACGTGAGAATGACAGGCTGAAGGGACAGATGGAGAAGCAGAAAAACACCAGAGCCAAAGAGCTGAAGGACGAGACACCGTCACAGAGCCACAACAAGCTCCAGCTAGAGGTCAATGACCTGAAAAAGGAACTCAGCCAGAGAGACCAAGAAATCCTTCAGCTCCAGAAGGAGAAGGAGAATTTCTCTGCAAGCCTCAGTGACAACAAAGAGCTGCTGGCTGAGAGAAGAAATATGGAGGAAGAGAAGAAGGCTCTGGAGGACCTGAAGAACCAGCTGGAAGAACAGAAGGCAAAACTGAAAGAGAAGAAGAAAAAATGGATGCAGGAAAAGAGAGAACTGCTTTACAAGGAAGCAGACAAGAAGGATAAAGAACAAGAAGAACTAGAGGACAGAAACAAACAAATGATGGAAAAGAAAGAGCTACAAGACAAGAATAAAGAAATGGAGGACAAAGTTAAACAGCTCCTCCAACAGCTGGAGGAGACTAAGAAAGAAATGTCACAAAGCAGACAAGAACTGAGTGAGAAGAACACCGAAATGGAAAACCAGATTATAGAACTGCAGAAGACAAACAAACATCTGGAGGAGACTCAGAGAGAAATGGTGGAGAAAACTGAAGCTCTGAAAGACCAGAGTGAAGTTGTGGAGCAAGAAAACACAGAGGAGAGAAACAAACAAGTGATGAAAAAGAAAAAGCTGGAAGACAAGAATAAAGAAATGGAGGAGAAGATTAAACAGCTGGAGGAGACCAAGAAAGACATGCTGAAAAGCAGACGAGAACTGAGGGAGAAGAACATTGAAATGGAAAAACAGATGACAGACCTCCAGAAGAAAAACAAATATCTGGAGGAGACTAAGAGAGAAATGGTGAAGAAAACTAAAGAACTCAAAACCCAGCATGAAGATGTGGAGCAAGAAAACATAGTACTGGGACAAAATGTTAAACATCTGGAGGAGACCATGAAAGAAATGGAGAAAAGAAGTGAAATGCTGACGGAGAAGAACGCAGAGCTGGAGCGGGAGAAGAACGATCTGGAGACGAAGAGTAAAGCAATGGTGGAGAAACGTGAAGAACTGAAAAATAAGTTTAAAGACTTAATTAGAGGGAAGAAAGAACTGAAGGAGAAAAATAAAGAACTGGAGGGGCAGAAGAGAGAAACGGAGGAGAAGAATAAAGGCCTGGAGGAGCAGAAGAGAGAAATGGAGGAGAAAATTAAACAACTGGAGGAGCAGAAGACAGAAATGTCAAAAAGCAGACAAGAACTCAGTGAGAAGAACACTGAAATGGAAAAACAGATGACAGAGCTGCAGAAGAAAAACAAACATCTGGAGGAGACTCCAAGAGAAATGGTGAGCAAAACTGAAGATCTGAAAGACCAGAGTGAAGATGTGAAGCAAGAAAACATCGTACTGAGACAAAATGTTAAACATCTGGAGGAGACCATGAAAGAAATGGAGAAAAGGAGTGAAACGCTGACGGAGAAGAATGCAGCGCTGGAGCGGGAGAAGAACGATCTGGAGATGAAGAGTAAAGCAATGGTGGAGAAAAGTGAACAACAGAAAAATAAGTTTCAGGACTTAATTAGAGGGAAGAAAGAACTGAAGGAGAAGAATAAAGGCCTGGAGGAGCAGAAGACAGAAATGGAGGAGAAAATTAAACAACTGGAGGAGCAGAAGACAGAAATGTCAAAAAGCAGACAAGAACTGAGTGAGAAGAACACTGCAATGGAAAAACAGATGACAGACCTCCAGAAGAAAAACAAACATCTGGAGGAGACTAAGAGAGAAATGGTGAAGAAAACTAAAGATCTGAAAACCCAGAGTGAAGATGTGAAGCAAGAAAACATTGTACTGGGACAAAATGTTAAACATCTGGAGGGGACCATGAAAGAAATGGAGAAAAGGAGTGAAACGCTGATGGAGAAGAACGCAGAGCTGGAGCGGGAGAAGAACGATCTGGAGACGAAGAGTAAAGCAATGGTGGAGAAAATAACTGAAGAACTGAAAAATAAGTTTAAAGACTTAATTAGAGGGAAGATAGAGCTGACAGAGAAAAACAAAGAACTGGAGGAGCAGAAGAGAGAAACGGAGGAGAAGAATAAAGGACTGGAGGAGCAGAAGAGAGAAATGGAGGACAAAATTAAACAACTGGAGGAGACCAAGAACGACATGCAGGAAACGTGTAAAATCCTGAAAGAGAAAAACGCTTTGGATCAGGAGAAAAAAGACCTGGTGGAGAAAAACACACATCTGGAGGAGAATGTGAAAGACATTCAAGAGAAGAACGAAGAGCTGAGGAAGAAGAATGGAGATTCAGAGCAAGAGAAAACTAAATTGGAGGAGAGGAATCAAGAAATGGAGGAGAAAATTCAAGACCTGAGGAAGAGGAATAATGAATTACTGCTGAGAAATAAAGAACTGAGGCAGAACAAGACCGAAACAATGGAGAAAAATAAAGAACTGAGGGAGAAGAAGAGAGAAATAGAGGAAAAATACATGGAAATGAAGGAGAAGATCAGAGAAGCGGAAGAGGTTAAGAAAGAAACAGAGAAGAGAAATGCTACTCTGGAAGAGGTTGAGGCAAAGAAAGAAATAGAGACCGAGGAGAAAGACTCCACAGAGTCAAAGAAGAAAGAAAAGAAGAAGAAGAAGAAGGGTTTCTGGAGATGGCTGTGCGGAACGAAGAGTGAAGGAATGTGAGAGTGGCAGATCCTGGTTGTTCAGGTTGGCCAAAACCATCGTCTTTCACCCTTCCTCCATCTCAGCCATCCTAACCTCATCCTCCCCATCACCTTGGCTACCAGATCTCCACCACCCTCCCTCCATGACCCATCCACCTTAGCTCTCTGGAGAGAGAAAGAAGAGTGAAAGAATGTAAGAGTGGCAGATCCTAGTTGTTCAGGTTGGCCAAAACCACCTTCTTTCACCCTTCCTCCATCACAGCCATCCTAACTTCTCCATCCTGTCCACATTACCTCTGCTACCAGATCCCCACCACTCTCACTCCTCATTTTTTCCCATCCTCCCTCTATGACCCATCCACCTCAGCTCCCCATCCTCCCTCCATGACCCATCCACCTCAGCTCCCCATCCTCCCTCCATGACCCATCCACCTCAGCTCCCCATCCTCCCTCCATGACCCATCCACCTCAGCTCCCCACCCTCCCTCCCTCCATGACCCATCCACCTCAGCTCTCCACCCTCCCTCCATGACCCATCCACCTTGACCCCCGCCTCCATTACTCCACCATTCCCGTCTCCCACACCCTCACCCCTCTTCTCTTCACCATCCTTCCATTACTCTACTCCCCTACTCCCCGCAGAACCCCCCCACCCCCCCAGAGCCCCCCTACCCCCCTCGAGAACCTCCACAAGCCCCCGCCACCCACACCACCGCCCCATCAACGCTCCCCGCCCCACGACCCACCAACACCCCCGCCCCAACAGCCCAAGCCCACCCACCCACCTAACAGCCCAACTACATGGCCCCGCCCCAACAGCCCCACTACATTGCCCCCAACCCCGCCCAGCCCCACTACACCGCCCCCCGCCCCGCCCCTAACAGCCCCACTACACCGCCCCCCACCCTGCCCCTAACAGCCCCAATACACCACCCCCCGCCCCGCACCGCCCCTAACGGCCCCACTACACCGCCCGCCCCCACCCCCTAACACAAACCTTAAAACCATTAAAAAAAATAAAAATATAACAAATAAAAAAATTATAAATTTTGTGTGTCTATATGTCTCTATTTATGAACAACAAAATACAACTGCAACACGTTATAGCAGTTTTTACAATGACAGGTGAATGTTAATACGTTTTATTGTAGAATTAGTCAGTGGCTAAAGGTTTGATATTGTAAGAAGAAAGGTTGGTCCCTCCTTGACCCATACACCTCACCTCTCCACCCTCCCTCCATGACCCATCCACCTCAGCTCTCCACCCTCCCTCCATGACCCACCCATCCACCTCAGCTCTCCACCCTCCCTCCATGACCCACCCATCCACCTCAGCTCTTCACCCTCCCTCCATGACCCATCCACCTCAGCTCTCCACCCTCCCTCCATGACCCATCCACCTCAGCTCTCCACCCTCCCTCCATGACCCATCCACCTCAGCTCTCCACCCTCCCTCCATGACCCACCCATCCACCTCAGCTCTCCACCCTCCCTCCATGACCCACCCATCCACCTCAGCTCTTCACCCTCCCTCCATGACCCATCCACCTCAGCTCTCCACCCTCCCTCCATGACCCATCCACCTCAGCTCTTCACCCTCCCTCCATGACCCATCCACCTCAGCTCTCCACCCTCCCTCCATGATCCACCCATCCACCTCAGCTCTCCACCCTCCCTCCATGACCCATCCACCTCAGCTCTTCACCCTCCCTCCATGACCCATCCACCTCAGCTCTCCACCCTCCCTCCATGATCCACCCATCCACCTCAGCTCTTCACCCTCCCTCCATGACCCATCCACCTCAGCTCTCCACCCTCCCTCCATGACCCATCCACCTCAGCTCTTCACACTCCCTCCATGACCCATCCACCTCAGCTCTCCACCCTCCCTCCATGACCCATCCACCTCAGCTCTCCACCCTCCCTCCATGACCCATCCACCTCAGCTCTTCACCCTCCCTCCTTGACCCATCCACCTCACTTCTCCACCCTCCCTCCATGACCCATCCACCTCAGCTCTCCACCCTCCCACCATGACCCATCCACCTCAGCTCTCCACCCTCCCTCCATGACCCATCCACCTCAGCTCTCAACCCTCCCTCTATGACCCATCCACCTCACCTCTCCACCCTCCCTCCATGACCCATCCACCTCAGCTCTTCACCCTCCCTCCATGACCCATCCACCTCAGCTCTCCACCCTCCCTCCATGACCCATCCACCTCAGCTCTTCACCCTCCCTCCATGACCCACCCATCCACCTCAGCTCTTCACCCTTCCTCCATGACCCATCCACCTCAGCTCTCCACCCTCCCTCCATGACCCACCCATCCACCTCAGCTCTTCACCCTCCCTCCATGACCCATCCACCTCAGCTCTCCACCCTCCCTCCATGACCCACCCATCCACCTCAGCTCTTCACCCTCCCTCCATGACCCATCCACCTCAGCTCTTCACGGTCCCTCCATGACCCATCCACCTCAGCTCTCCACCCTCCCTCCATGACCCACCCATCCACCTCAGCTCTCCACCCTCCCTCCATGACCCATCCACCTCAGCTCTCCACCCTCCCTCCATGACCCATCCACCTCACCTCTCCACCCTCCCTCCATGACCCATACACCTCACCTCTCCACCCTCCCTCCATGACCCATCCACCTCAGCTCTTCACCCTCCCTCCATGACCCATCCACCTCAGCTCTCCACCCTCCCTCCATGACCCACCCATCCACCTCAGCTCTTCACCCTCCCTCCATGACCCATCCACCTCAGCTCTCCACCCTCCCTCCATGACCCACCCATCCACCTCAGCTCTTCACCCTCCCTCCATGACCCATCCACCTCAGCTCTTCACGGTCCCTCCATGACCCATCCACCTCAGCTCTTCACCCTCCCTCCATGACCCATCCACCTCAGCTCTCCACCCTCCCTCAATGACCCACCCATCCACCTCAGCTCTTCACCCTCCCTCCATGACCCATCCACCTCAGCTCTCCACAATCCCTCCATGACCCATCCACCTCAGCTCTTCACCCTCCCACCGTGACCCATCCACTTCAGCTCTCCACCCTCCCTCCACGACCCATCCACCTCAGCTCTTCACCCTCCCTCCATGACCCATCCACCTCAGCTCTCCACACTCCCTCCATGACCCATCCACCTCAGCTCTCCACCCTCCCTCCATGACCCACCCATCCACCTCAGCTCTTCACCCTCCCTCCATGACCCATCCACCTCAGCTCTTCACGGTCCCTCCATGACCCATCCACCTCAGCTCTCCACCCTCCCTCCATGACCCACCCATCCACCTCAGCTCTCCACCCTCCCTCCATGACCCATCCACCTCAGCTCTCCACCCTCCCTCCATGACCCATCCACCTCACCTCTCCACCCTCCCTCCATGACCCATACACCTCACCTCTCCACCCTCCCTCCATGACCCATCCACCTCAGCTCTTCACCCTCCCTCCATGACCCATCCACCTCAGCTCTCCACCCTCCCTCCATGACCCACCCATCCACCTCAGCTCTTCACCCTCCCTCCATGACCCATCCACCTCAGCTCTCCACCCTCCCTCCATGACCCACCCATCCACCTCAGCTCTTCACCCTCCCTCCATGACCCATCCACCTCAGCTCTTCACGGTCCCTCCATGACCCATCCACCTCAGCTCTTCACCCTCCCTCCATGACCCATCCACCTCAGCTCTCCACCCTCCCTCAATGACCCACCCATCCACCTCAGCTCTTCACCCTCCCTCCATGACCCATCCACCTCAGCTCTCCACAATCCCTCCATGACCCATCCACCTCAGCTCTTCACCCTCCCACCGTGACCCATCCACTTCAGCTCTCCACCCTCCCTCCACGACCCATCCACCTCAGCTCTTCACCCTCCCTCCATGACCCATCCACCTCAGCTCTCCACACTCCCTCCATGACCCATCCACCTCAGCTCTCCACCCTCCCTCCATGACCCACCCATCCACCTCAGCTCTTCACCCTCCCTCCATGACCCATCCACCTCAGCTCTTCACCCTCCCTCCATGACCCATCCACCTCAGCTCTTCACCCTCCCACCGTGACCCATCCACTTCAGCTCTCCACCCTCCCTCCACGACCCATCCACCTCAGCTCTCCACCCTCCCTCCATGACCCATCCACCTCAGCTCTCCACCCTCCCTCCATGACCCACCCATCCACCTCAGCTCTTCACCCTCCCTCCATGACCCATCCACCTCAGCTGTCCACCCTCCCTCCATGACCCATCCACCTCAGCACTTCACCCTCCCACCATGACCCATCCACCTCAGCTCTCCACCCTCCCTCCATGACCCATCCACCTCAGCTCTCAACCCTCCCTCCATGACCTATCCACCTCACCTCTCCACCCTCCCTCCATGACCCATCCACCTCAACTCTTCACCCTCCCTCCATGACCCATCCACCTCAGCTCTTCACCCTCCCTCCATGACCCATCCACCTCAGCACTTCACGGTCCCTCCATGACCCATCCACCTCAGCTCTCCACCCTCCCTCCATGACCCACCCATCCACCTCAGCTCTTCACCCTCCCTCCATGACCCATCCACCTCAGCTCTCCACCCTCCCTCAATGACCCATCCACCTCAGCTCTTCACACTCCCTCCATGACCCATCCACCTCAGTTCTTCACCCTCCCTCCATGACCCATCCACCTGAGCTCTTCACCCTCCCTCCATGACCCATCCACCTCAGCTCTTCACCCTCCCTCCATGACCCATCCACCTCAGCTCTCCACCCTCCCTCCATGACCCATCCACCTCAGCTCTCCACCCTCCCTCCATGACCCACCCATCCACCTCAGCTCTCCACCCTCCCTCCATGATCCACCCATCCACCTCAGCTCTCCACCCTCCCTCCATGACCCATCCACCTCAGCTCTTCACCCTCCCACCGTGACCCATCCACCTCAGCTCTCCACCCTCCCTCCATGACCCATCCACCTCAGCTCTTCACGGTCCCTCCATGACCCATCCACCTCAGCTCTCCACCCTCCCTCCATGACCCACCCATCCACCTCAGCTCTCCACCCTCCCTCCATGACCCACCCATCCACCTCAGCTCTTCACCCTCCCTCCATGACCCATCCACCTCAGCTCTTCACCCTCCCTCCATGACCCATCCACCTCAGCTCTCCACCCTCCCTCGATGACCCACCCATCCACCTCAGCTCTTCACCCTCCCTCCATGACCCATCCACCTCAGCTCTCCACCCTCCCTCCATGACCCACCCATCCACCTCAGCTCTTCACCCTCCCTCCATGACCCATCCACCTCAGCTCTTCACGGTCCCTCCATGACCCATCCACCTCAGCTCTCCACCCTCCCTCCATGACCCACCCATCCACCTCAGCTCTTCACCCTCCCTCCATGACCCATCCACCTCAGCTCTTCACCCTCCCTCCATGACCCACCCATCCACCTCAGCTCTCCACCCTCCCTCCATGACCCACCCATCCACCTTAGCTCTCCACCCTCCCTCCATGACCCACCCATCCACCTTAGCTCTCCACCCTCCCTCCATGACCCATCCACCTCAGCTCTCCACCCTCCCTCCATGACCCATCCACCTCAGCTCTCCACCCTCCCTCCATGACCCATCCACCTTGACCCCCGCCTCCATTACTCCACCATTCCCGTCTCCCACACCCTCACCCCTCTTCTCTTCACCATCCTTCCATTACTCTACTCCCCTACTCCCCGCAGAACCCCCCTACCCCCCCAGAGCCCCCCTACCCCCCTCGAGAACCTCCACAAGCCCCCGCCGCCCACACCACCGCCCCATCAACGCTCCCCGCCCCACGACCCACCAACACCCCCGCCCCAACAGCCCAAGCCCGCCCACCCACCTAACAGCCCCACTACACGTCCCCGCCCCAACAGCCCCACTACATTGCCCCCCACCCCGCCCAGCCCCACTACACCGCCCCCCGCCCCGCCCCTAACAGCCCCACTACACCCCCCACCCTGCCCCTAACAGCCCCAATACACCACCCCCCGCCCCGCACCGCCCCTAACGGCCCCACTACACCGCCCGCCCCCACCCCCTAACACAAACCTTAAAACCATTTAAAAAAATTAAAATATAACAAATAAAAAAATAATAAATTTTGTGTGTCTATATGTCTCTATTTATGAACAACAAAATACAACTGCAACACATTATAGCAGTTTTTACAATGACAGGTGAATGTTAATACGTTTTATTGTAGAATTAGTCAGTGGCTAAAGGTTTGATATTGTAAGAAGAAAGGTTGGTCCCTCCTTGACCCATACACCTCAGCTCTCAACCCTCCCTCCATGACCCATCCACCTCACCTCTCCACCCTCCCTCCATGACCCATACACCTCACCTCTCCACCCCCCCTCCATGACCCATCCACCTCAGCTCTTCACCCTCCCTCCATGACCCATCCACCTCAGCTCTCCACCCTCCCTCCATGACCCACCCATCCACCTCAGCTCTTCGCCCTCCCTCCATGACCCACCCATCCACCTCACCTCTCCACCCTCCCTCCATGACCCATCCACCTCACCTCTCCACCCCCCTTCCTTGACCCATACACCTCACCTCTCCACCCTCCCTCCATGACCCATCCACCTCAGCTCTCCACCCTCCCTCCGTGACCCACCTATCCACCTCAGCTCTCCACCCTCCCTCCATGACCCACCCATCCACCTCAGCTCTTCACCCTCCCTCCATGACCCATCCACCTCGGCTCTTCACCCTCCCTCCATGACCCATCCACCTCAGCTCTCCACCCTCCCTCCATGACCCACCCATCCACCTCAGCTCTCCACCCTCCCTCCATGACCCACCCATCCTCCTCAGCTCTCCACCCTCCCTCCATGATCCACCCATCCACCTCAGCTCTTCACCCTCCCTCCATGACCCATCCACCTCAGCTCTCCACCCTCCCTCCATGACCCACCCATCCACCTCAGCTCTTCACCCTCCCACCGTGACCCATCCACTTCAGCTCTCCACCCTCCCTCCACGACCCATCCACCTCAGCTCTTCACCCTCCCTCCATGACCCATCCACCTCAGCTCTCCACCCTCCCTCCATGACCCATACACCTCACCTCTCCACCCTCCCTCCATGACCCATACACCTCACCTCTCCACCCTCCCTCCATGACCCATCCACCTCAGCTCTTCACGGTCCCTCCATGACCCATCCACCTCAGCTCTCCACCCTCCCTCCATGACCCATTCACCTCAGCTCTTCACCCTCCCACCGTGACCCATCCACCTCAGCTCTCCACCCTCCCTCCATGACCCACCCATCCACCTCAGCTCTTCACCCTCCCTCCATGACCCATCCATCTCAGCTCTCCACCCTCCCTCAATGACCAACCCATCCACCTCAGCTCTTCACCCTCCCTCCATGACCCATCCACCTCAGCTCTTCACGGTCCCTCCATGACCCATCCACCTCAGCTCTCCACCCTCCCTCCATGACCCACCCATCCACCTCAGCTCTCCACCCTCCCTCCTTGACCCATCCACCTCAGCTCTCCACAATCCCTCCATGACCCATACACCTCAGCTCTTCACCCTGCCACCGTGACCCATCCACTTCAGCTCTCCACCCTCCCTCCACGACCCATCCACCTCAGCTCTTCACCCTCCCTCCATGACCCATCCACCTCAGCTCTCCACCCTCCCTCCATGACCCATCCACCTCAGCTCTCCACCCTCCCTCTATGACCCACCCATCCACCTCAGCTCTTCACCCTCCCTCCATGACCCATCCACCTCAGTTCTCCACCCTCCCTCCATGACCCATCCACCTCAGCTCTCCACCCTCCCTCCATGACCCACCCATCCACCTCAGCTCTTCACCCTCCCTCCATGACCCATCCACCTCAGCTCTCCACCCTCCCTCCATGACCCATCCACCTCAGCTCTCCACCCTCCATGACCCATTCATCCTCCCTCCATGACCCATCCACCTCAGCTCTTCACCCTCCCTCCATGACCCATCCAGCTCAGCTCTCCACCCTCCCTCCATGACCCATCCACCTCAGCTCTTCACCCTCCCTCCATGACCCATCCAGCTCAGCTCTCCACCCTCCCTCCATGACCCATCCAGCTCAGCTCTTCACCCTCCCTCCATGACCCATCCACCTCAGCTCTCCACCCTCCCTCCATGACCCATCCACCTCAGCTCTTCACCCTCCTCCGATGACCCATCCACCTCAGCTCTCCACCCTCCCTCCATGACCCATCCACCTTGACCCCCGCCTCCATTACTCCACCATTCCCGTCTCCCACACCCTCACCCCTCTTCTCTTCACCATCCTTCCATTACTCTACTCCCCTACTCCGCGCAGAACCCCCCTACCCCCCCAGAGCCCCCCTACCCCCCTCGAGAACCTCCACAAGCCCCCGCCACCCACACCACCGCCCCATCAACGCCCCCCGCCCCACGACCCACCAACACCCCCGCCCCTAACAGCCCAAACCCACCCACCCACCTAACAGCCCCACTACACCGCCCCGCCCCTTCCCCAACAGCCCCACTACATCGCCCCCCACCCCGCCCCTAACGGCCCCACTACACCCCCCGCCCCCACCCCCTAACACAAACCTTAAAACCATTGAAAAAAATAAAAATATAATAAATAAAAAAAAAATAATAAATTTTGTGTGTCTATGAGTCTCTATTTATGAACAACAAAATACAACTGCAACACATTATAGCAGTTTTTACAATGACAGGTGAATGTTAATACGTTTTATTGTAGAATTAGTCAGTGGCTAAAGGTTTGATATTGTAAGAAGAAAGGTTGTCATTTCTGTCCATTCAATAGGCTGTCTTTGAGGACACCAGTGCAGTGACTGGAAACCTACCAAGCACACTGATGATAAAGGTTCACGTTTTTATAACCAGTTCCACAATAGTTGGGATAAAGTTCTGTTAATGAACAGCCTGAGCAGGATTTCTCTCATCTATCCAATCCCGCCTCACTGAGTGTTTTCTTTAAAGAATGGTAACAAAGGAATAAAAATTAAGGGTATCAATAATTTTGCGATGCACACATCGTAAAAAAAATGAAAAACTGTAAATATAAAAACACATGACATGGAAGCTATAGGAATAATTTTTTTCCCATAAAAATATTAATAGAAAAATGAATAAGCCCTTGAACTCAATATAAACAGGTGTGTCTTATTTATCCAGTGTAGTTGTACAATTCGGCATAAGTTTGGAGTCAGTGGGTCACATGACGTGGAAGCCATTGAGAAAACTAATGAGTTTCCAATGAAACAGTAATAATTATAATTTTTCCTATAATACTAATTTAAAACAGAAGAAGCCCTTGAAACCAATATAAAAAGGTGTGTCGTATTTGTCCAGTGTAGTGGTACAATTCGGGCATAAGTTTGGTGTCAGTAGGTCACATGACCATTGGAAGAACTATGATTTTCTTCCCAAAAATATTAATATGAAAATGAATAAGCAGTTGAATCCAATATAAATAGGTGTGTCCTATTTGTCCATAAGTTTGGAATCAGTGGGTCACTACTGAATTTTCCATGAAAAAGTAGTGAAAATTATGATTTTTCCCACAACATATTAATATAAAATAGTAACAGCTATTGAATCCTATATTTAGAAGTGTGTCTTATTTGACCAGTGTAGTAGTACAATTCGGCATAAGTTTGGAGTCAGTGGGAACATCACATGGAGTGGAAGCCACTGAGAAAACTAATGAGTTTCCAATGAAACAGTAATAGTTATGATTTTTCTAATACTAATTTAAAACAGAATAAGCAGTTTAATCCATTATAAATAGCTGTGTCATATTTGTCTATAAATTTGGATTAAGTGGGTCACATGATGTGGAAGCTATTGAGAAAATCACTGAATGAAAAAGTAATAAAAAAAATATGATTTTTCCCTTAACATAATAATATAAAACAGTAACAGACATTGAATCCTATATATAGAGGTGTGTAATTTTTGTCCAGTGTGGTAGTACAATTGGGATAAGCTTGTAGTCAGGTGGATCACCTGACATGGAAGCTAAACTATAAAAAAGTAATTATCTTCTTTTTACATATTAAGTTAACATAAATTAATTAGGTATTACGCATCAAAATAATGTGCTACATGAGGTGCATGTCCTATATGTTTCATTCGTAATTCTCACTAACATGTTTATGTAGAAATTAAGATATTGAATATAACATGGTTTTGTGTAATTCATTCTGCAATTTATTGATGGTCCCTTTGTTGACCCCTCGCTGTATCCGGAGCATTGACTGTATCCGGAGTGAATACGCACACTACTTGCTCGTTGGGAAGTTACTTGGAAGCAGTTGCCATGGCACAGTGGACTCACTCACAATTCAAGTACATAAAACAATACTTCAAACACGTGTTTCTCACCAACAACATCCGGCCAGTACAACAGGACTCCCATCTCCGGTCATGTTAGGGGGATACAGCGCAGCCTCATCCCGAACGCTACGCAAAGATGATGCAACCTACCTAAAGTCGACTTCTCCAACTGTCCAAACAAACACAGCGCATGTGCGGTAATATATCCTGCTGCTTTATCCGTGTCTGTGTCGCCACAGAGGGTCTCGGAGCTGGTGTAGGTCAGCTACTGTAGCTTTAAATGTCATGTACCATGAGGAGTTTTTACCATTTGCTGTATATACTACTTGTTTAATTGTTTTTACGACGTTCACATAAACCAGCTTGCTAGGTGACGCAGCAGGCTGACAACAGTATCACACGTACGTACGCTGAGGACGTCACGCCAAACTCTGATTTGTATTTAGGGAAATTTACCAACCTCACGGAGGCACATTTTTTGTGGTGATGCAGACTTAACGTAACATCTAGTCTGATGACCAAAAAACTCAATTTTGCTCTAATCATACTAAAAAACGTCTTCCAGATGATCTTGGAGTCTCCTACATGTATTTTGGTGAACTACAGTTGAGATTTATTTCCTCTATGCTATCCCATAAAAGCTTTGCGTGACGAACCTTACGACAGACTTATGTCAGCTACTGAAGCTTTTAACTCCTTGACAGTAGTCAGAAGTGTCTTGGTTATGCCATACTTGGTCACCGTTCTTCTCATTGCACTGATTTAATCTTCTCATTTCTGCCATTTTATTTAAGGAGAAATAATAAGCAGTCGTGTTTTGCTGATGTTCAGCATTATGTTTGTGCGTGAGCTGCAATTATAGCATCACGTAGAGCACTCAATGCCTCATTGAACAGCAGGTGGAGCTGTCAGTGCAACATCTCTCTATTTGGCTCCATTTGACTCCTCTTTCTGCAGCTCCCTCTCCTTCATTATCTGATCTCTTACCTGCACTTGACAGCTTTATTTATCAGTACATGTGCTCTCGCCGCCGTTGGCTGTAGCCTACTGTGTGGTGACAGAGGCAGCCTTTGCCAAGTCGAACCCCTCATCCTCAGTCACGACTCTGCCATAGAGATGGTGTGAGTCACAAGCGCAGAAGAAAAAAAAAAAAAAAAACAGCACCAAACCTCATACTAAAAGATGCAAATATTAGATTTTTTTTGTTTGTCGTTTATTTTACACACATTTAAGTAAATTAATTGATGTGAAATTGTATCCAAAACTATTCGGTTGTGTAAATTGAGGATGAAATGAAACAGATCGATACGGGAGGGAGGTGTCATTCATGTTCATTCAAATCCAGCTGTGTTGTTCAGGATCAGATCAGGATGCGCTTTAAAAGGCCACTCGGTGACGTCACCGGCTTTAGGCGGCCGCGCAGAGTGCCTGTACTGAATGCCGGCGTGCGCGCGTGCACGTGTGCGTATTGTTTTTTTCTCCTTGCTGCACGCGACCCTTTGGTTTGATCTGGCCAGCTCGCGACCACACTCTCCCGGGTTGTTAAACGTTAACGATAACAACGCTAACGGTCGTGGCTAAAGCGGTTCCCGCTGTTAGTGTGTCCGGTCCGCACGCGCCTCCCTCTCTCTCTCTCCCACTCTCTCTCTCTGTCTCCATCACACACGCTCAATCACCACGCGCTCTCTCACACACACACACTTACCAACGGCTACACAGCAGGTTAGCTAGCAGGCTGACTAACGTTGCCTCTTGCTAACTGACAGCGTTGTTATCTTTTTAAATAGTGTTTCCTCGCATTGTTATGTGTGGACGTGACTCTCGCTGACTAACGGATTATCTGCATCTCTCCTCGGCTGACCGGGAGCCGCCATGGAATGCCGTGTTCTGTCCATACAGAGCCATGTAGTCCGGGGGTATGTGGGCAACAAGAGCGCGTCTTTCCCATTACAGGTAAGCGCCACTTACGTGCGCCCATTATCGGACAACCCGGGCGACCCAGACACCCGTTATCGGACACGACGCCGTCTGACATGTTTTGCTCATCTCTGACCTCAATATTTCACAGCGTCTTTTTATTGGCATTAAAACGATCCATATAAATGCGTGTTTGTATAAGGATACGCGCTCATCACACCATACAAAGTTGATCAAATCGGGGCTGACGAGAATCAGTTATTCGCCTAAACTGTCGCTGCGTTTATTTTTGGCTACCGTTAGTTGTATATTTCTCTACTATTTTAGGTGTAAACGGCCACAGCGGACAATAATGAAGAAACAGCAATATAATAAATTAGTTGTCAAGAAATAATCACAACGGCAATGGTAAAATTCTGTTTCTCCTACAAAATCTGACCCTCCATTTATTTCATTTTATTTCATTTATTTGACAGATAAAACGTAACACAGTCGTGGCTTTCTTGTCATCCACGTCCGGTTTATATGTCCATGTTGCTGTGTAGGTAGATAAATGAACGGGTAACCCATTATTTGCTGGAGACACATCGGCACGACACCTGTCATTGAGAGTGTCCGATAATGGAGCAAGGTATTCCCGTGTGAGGTTTCATCCTTCGTAAACGTGTTCCCCCGTACACTAATGACAGAAGGCTTCGACGCTGTTAATGGACAGTATGTGGCAGAGTTGTGTCTGATAATGGATCCCCCGGTGTTAATCAAATGACCCCTGCTCTCGAATGAGAGGTGAAAATGACTGGCACCTGCTACCTGAGGACTCAGAGGTCACTCCCCGGTCCCCTAGGTGGTGGATAACTGATCAGAAATATGTCCCACTGGGTTTGCAAAATCTATCTGATAATAAGCGCACATGCTGCTGTCAGTCATCCTGCTGTATGGGAGCATCTGGATGCACACAAATCCTGCTTCATGTCTAATGAGATGGATAGATAATCAATACTTGGCAGCTTTGAGTTTTCTGATAAACCTAGAAATAATTTCAAAGCAGAGCCAAACTGTGACTGTCTTATTTGTGGAATAATTTTACAACTTTACATGTTAATGTGACTTTTACCAGTTTAAATATACACAGACAACTCAGGTTTCTTTAAAGTTCAGGGAAATACAAATTTTCACTATCCTAATTATTGTTGTTTTTTTTTCATTGTTTTGTGCAGATATTTTCCTCTTTGCTTACAAAGCTTAATTGCAGCTTGCAATTGAAATTAAGTGAATAAAATTGTTCATCGTGATACAGTGAGCATTCGGGCCAGATAATTACCTGAATATTTGAAATTCTCCATATATTCTTATATTACACCTAATACAACTGTATTTCCAGTTAGAACAGCTACAACAACCAATAGCGTCAATCAGTCAGCAAACAATTCAGTGTCTTAAACAGGTAGTTAATCAAATCAGAAGTGGGCCAACATGACCAAGGAAATACAAGCCTCAAAACATAGTTGTCATCATGTTATACTGTATAGTCCTGAGATACAAGGTGCATGTCTCTGCTTCTTGACTCTGTTAATTTATAATCTAAGTAATCACTAAACCGGCTAGCAAACATCTGTGAAGGTCCTTGGTCAGCCAGGTCATGGTATGTTGAAAAAACAAAGCTGAAACAAAGGGCAACTGGAGTCCTTGGGTGTCTTGAAGATGTTCCATCCAAGTAGCTTCTTCAGTTGTAAATGGCTGGTTGGGGGTTTTATTCGGAACATTAGTGCCCTACGAAACTACTCTGCCTCTAACGCACAGATATGCACCTGTAATTGGAGAAATTCTACAAAGTACATGTGAGTGTCTGGCTGTCACAGACCCTAGTCATGTGAGTTTCAAGGGTGCAGTGCCCACAGATGTTCTGAATAAAAACTCGTCAGTCATTTAGAACTGAAGAAGCCACTTGGATGAAACGTCCTAGAGAAACCCAACAAGTCTAGTTGCCGAAAACTGATGTTTTTTGTGTTTGTTTTCTTCGGGAATACATGTTATCAGCTATGTTTTATTTATAAATTATGTGAACTGTAATTTTAGATCAGAAACTGTTCTTCTGAGCTCTTGAGTGGCCCGACATCTGTCTTGCTCTCTATTGATTGTGGTATTGACTCACTGATAGCAGTGGTAATAAATAAATCCTTGCCTCAAGTTTACAGAGAGCTTTGCAAGTAGAAATAATAAAAGAGGGAGAGAGATTATCTAAAATAAGCCACTGATCTGAATTTATTTGAAATGATACATGGGTTATTAGTTTCTTTTTGGGATCCCTAGTGTTGACATTGAGTGCTATGAGCCTAAAACTGATAATAATGATGCTGGTTCATACAATCTACCAGTAATAGTAGTAGTCACTTGTGATAGTGAGGCTACAGTAGGCCCTACAGTACATGTCCCATTATCTTGAAAGACATTGGCTTGTTATGAGAAGTGCTGGATTTATTTTTAGCCCTGCGGTGCCCCAGGATGTGTTTTACGGTTATCCTAATGGCTGCTGGGCTTTGACGCATGTCACAAGGGTTCACTGCAGCCATTAATGTTTGACTTCTACGCCTAATTTATGCCAGTTTGTACTAGACTAGACTATTATAGTAGTGTTTGCCAGTATCAAAACAACTAATATCTACAAGTATATGACAAAACCTCACAGTTAGGTTCACTGTCAGCACTATTAAGTAGGATTAGATGGCAATTTGGGTAACACCAATGCATTCTTTAACTCTTTACTGAGCAACGCACAAAACAAACATCATCCAAACAAAGCATTGTTTTTAATAGCTTATGGCAGCATTGATCGCTATTTTTTTCCCTTACAATTAAACTGTAATTGATTTGTCAAAAAATGCTAGTTTCATAGTAAACTATGTTGACAGTTAATTCAGTTCAATTTTATTTCGTCAAAGATGCATTAACAAGAAAGTAAACAGTTCAAATAGGATGTCTATATATTGGTGACTTTCAAAATAATGGTCTTATGTTTGTTTGTGATAAGTCAGAGGAGACATTCACTTCAGCAGGCACCATGGTTTAACTTGAATGAGGTCACATGGGAGGTGGATCATCAGTCTGTGAATAAAGCAGAAGTGATGCTTGTGGAATAAGCAAAAAACAACAACAAAAAGACTTGCATTTAGATTTCGGTGTAAAAACCCTACAGGTCTGTGAAAGAGCTATTCTCACTTTTCAAATTAACAATTCGTTTCAGCTGGTGTTATAGACATCAGGCATAAGACAATGATGATGATGACGACGACGACGGGGATGATGATGGTGAGGATGATGTCAGCAAGTGTGCCGGGTATCCCTCTCTGTCTATGCTGTTAGGACACACAGTCACTGGCCTGTCAGCACACAGGAGACAGCGGTATGAGGAAGCTGGGCCCCGATTGGCTGCCACAGGATTCCTCCTGGTGACATCACTGAAGATGGAGACAGGCTGCCGTAGAGCCGAGCTGGATAGATTTCACACAGAAGCCAAAGTCAAGGCCAGTGGTGCCTGCAATCAGGATGCAAAATGAGGATTTCTTTTTAGCATTCACCGCCGGCACAGAGTAGTTTTTCAAAACTATTTATGGGGGTAAGGGTGCACAAAAAGCACAAGTACATAAAGCTGAATAAGGGAATCCGCAATGTTATTATTTTTATGTGTTTCTAGACTTGGGTTGCACACAAACGGCATCTCTCAAACCACTACGGAGGCAGTATTTTGTTCCAAGGACGATTCAGCACCTCGGATATTTGCTGATAAGGAATCCTGCTGTTGCTTATGCCAAGAAAAAGCTCTTTTGCACCTTTTTAAACTATCATCAAAATCACAGATCTTTCAGCTGGTGGCTCATTCAATTTCAGGCACTAATCTCCAAAATCAGGAGACTGAAGACTGAAGCCCTGTGAAATTTTTACTAATCCTTAATTGTTTATTTTCAGTCTTTTGCGATTAAAAGGAAATCCTAGTTGCTAGACCCAAAATGATCAGTGTACAGCTACACGTATAGCTTAATATCATTCACATCATTTTCTGAATAGTAATAGCAAATATTTGTAGAGAACAAGTTGGCTGCATAAAAGATGAGTTCAAGCAATTTTTTATTTTTTGCCTTTGAATTTCTTAATTCAATACTTGTGGGATTTTAGTCCAGTAGTGACTTTTTCCCTGAGTTCTCCTATATTGCCATTATCACGTCAACACATTTGATTTATTACCATTTACGTACAAAACATTCACACTACTGGCCTCTGCAGAGCTTAGACCTCTGTGTTACCAATACTACCAGATGTGAGCATGCTAAGACTCACAACTAAGAATATAACAGTTATTTTAGAGCATGCTAACATTAGCATGTAGCTTGAGAGAGATGACACATGGAAACAAACAACAGTAACATGTCAGATTTGTTTTTGGAGCCGTCATAGCTGAGGAACGCAGCCAGCTAATGTAGCATTTGTGTTGACTCAGATGGGATCAGTCTGTAGTGTGACACACATTAATTAAAGAAACCCCTCATTTGTCAGTTGTGAGCGGGGCTTCCTCGTTTGGGAATTCACCAAAAGTGTTAAGTGTTTCTTCAGAAAGGCGAAATGTTTGCTTTTAATGTTGGCGTGTTAAGATCCTCGCCTCAGTCTCTGACGATGCTTGAGTGGAAGCTTTCCAGTCAGCAGCATTTTAAACAGTCTGTTTGTGTCAGTGACTCAAGGCTTATGAATAGAGCGAGAAAAGATGCGACCTAAATAACATATTCTTAGACCAATGTACATCAGTAAGCTGTAAATACACATTGGTTGCCAATTTGGATCAGCCAAAGGAACATGTTGTGATAAACAGGTTTTCTAAAAACAGTCTAGCACATTTTGTGGCAGAGCAAACAGAAACACATCTTTGCAAATACACAGAGGAGGCTATAGGCCAGAATTCCTTGGTCAAATGATACACGATCACTTTGTAATAAGACAGTTATTGCTCATACTCAGTCATTTGGCCAGTAACTTTATAAACAACATATCTTCAGTGGGATTTAAAGATGTTGCATACTCAGAGTTTACATTGAACTTTATTAGTTGAAAGCCTTTTAAAATATTTTGTACTTGTTGCTGTCAACTAACTAATCCATGTGTGAAAATGATGTCTCGTGCTCTCTGAACCACTCTTTCACAATTTGAGCCCCATGAATCCTGGCATTGTCATCTTGGAACATGTCCGTGCCATCAGGGAAGAAAAAATCCATTGATGGAGTAGTTCAGGTAGTCAGCTGACCTCATTCTTTGGACACATAATGTTGCTGAACCTAGACCTGACCAACTGCAGCAACCCCAGATCATAGCACTGCCCCCACAGGCTTGTACAGTAGACACTAGGCATGATGGGTGCATCACTTCATCTGCCTCTCTTCTTACCCTGATGCCCCCATCACTCTGGAACAGAGTAAATCTGGACTCATCAGACCACATGACCTTCTTCCATTGCTCCAGAGTCCAATCTTTATGCTCCCTAGCAAATTGAAGTCTTTTTTTTCCGTTAACCTCACTGATTATTGGTTTTCTTAAGGCTACACAGCTGTTCAGTCCCAATCCCTTGAGTTCCCTTTGCATTGTACGTGTGGAAATACGCTTGCTTTCACTATTAAACATAGCCCTGAGTTTTACTGTTGTTTTTCTTTAATTTGACTTCACCAAACATTTAAGTGATCACCGATCACGATCAATCATGATTTTTTTCCGACCACATTTCTTCCCCAAAGACGATGGTTCCCCACTATCCTTCCAGTTTTCAATCATGCGATGGAGAATTCTTAACCCAATTTTAGTGGTTCCTGCAATCTCCTTGGATGTCTTCTCTGCTTGATGCATGCCAATGATTTGACGGCCACGAGATGTGTCTTTCGACATGGTTGTTTAAGAAATGAGAAGCTACTCATTGCATCAGTTGGGGTTAAATAACCCGTTGCCAGCTGAAAGATAATTGCCCATGCAGTAATTATCCAATAGGAGGCTCGTACCTGTTTGCTTAGTTAAATCCAGGTGACGACTTTTTTTGGGCCAGGCAGTGTAATTTGTCTTTATATCTGCTAACTTACTAAATAATAAATACAAGTTATGTATATGCAAGGGAGTGCAAAACTGTGATCACACCAGATCTTAAGTAGTTAAAGCTGGCCACTTGTGATCGGATCACCCAAGACACATGTTAATACCAGGTCTGAACAGGGTTTGTCTTTCCTGAATGTCTCATGCTGGAGATATAAACACAGCGACTCACCGTGCTTTTATGAGCATTGACGAATTCACCCAAGGTCAGAGTTAGTTTCTCCCCACTGTCTGAGCGGAGGGGGGAGGCTCCACTCTGAAAGCCGATTCTTGTATCTCAAAGTCGCGTTCAATTGAGAAGAACAAAGAACTTATTCGCTCTGCTGCCTTTAACCCAATTAAATAAAGTCATCCAGATAACAATTGCACGTGGATGAGCCACATGTTTCTCCAGCATTTAAAAAAAAACTGCAAAAAAGACAGAACTAAGAGCTTTTTTTGGAGCCGCTCTAGATCTCGGTGCAGATTTCAGCTGAAGTTACAGAGAGGATGTTTTTATTTATCTCCACTAACAGATCACAGCCGGGGTTAAATCCCCTTTGCTGTTCCACATATCCATCTCCACAGTGTTATCTTCAGTTAATTATTTTGCTTTTCCAGTTTGCAGTTCTACTGTTTTTTGTGTTTTGGGCTGTAGCTGACAGCTGTATTCAGATATAACGCTCTAAAACCCACAATGTTAGAGGCTAGCTGGTGAGCACAGTGAAGCATTTAGCAGCTAAAGAGACAGATCTTTCCCTCAAGGGTAGAGACTAAAAATAGAGCTAAGAGGAGAGTGAATGTCGCACTTGCATTTATTAAGTGGACACTAGCATGACTTCAGATGAGCGCTAACAATGTTCTGTATCTGCTAGAAGGCAGTCTAATAAGGAATGAGTTGTTATAACTCAAATAATCCTCTCTGTGTCTTCTATTTCCAGGTTTTAGGATTTGAGGTGGACTCCATCAACTCTGTGCAGTTCTCCAACCATACAGGTGAGGCCGATGACATACAGTACTACAGCCCATCTTTGAGCTTGTGTGTGTGTGTGTGTGTGAGTGTTTTATCCAGTGTGTTTGTGTGTATGAGTCAGTCAGTGCCGCTGGTGTCGTGATGAGATGTTAGCGAGTGTTAACAGAGATGGTTGCTTTTGAGGCAGCGGCCGTGATGAGTCGTGTTGTTTTGGTGGGGGTGTCAGCGTCTTCATTGGCAGCTCACAAACAGATGTAGCTGCAGGGGGACAAACTTCGTTTATAAGAGCACTGTCAGACATGGGACACCTCAGATGAGTGCAGTGAATATGCCTCAAGTGGCTGTAGTATAAAGACACCTGTGTCCAGTCACTGGTCAATCAATGTTCCTAGCAACAGTTACACCATTAAGACCAAAGACCGTCTAAGCAACTCAGAGAAAAGGTTATTGAAAAGTCAGGAGATGGATTTTAAAATAATAATAAAATTAAACCCATCATTTGGAAATCGAAAAAACATGTCTAGTGCGTGTGTAAATATGCCCTGTACAAGCCATCCTCACAAGTGGAATGAATTTATAAGGAGCAGACTAGTGAGGGACACCAAAACTAGTCTTATTCAGAGTGGTCATAGGTGTCCACTCTGAATAAGAATAGTGAGGGACACTAACAAGACACCTATGACTACTCTGAAGGAGACTAGTGAGGGACACCACCAGGACACCTAGGACTACTCTGAAGGAGACTAGTGAGGGACACCACCAGGACACCTATGACCACTCTGAATGAGACTAGTGAGGGACACCACCAAGACACCTAGGACTACTCTGAAGGAGACTAGTGAGGGAGGATACAGAGATGCCTATGACTACTCTGAGGTAGACTAGTGTAACAACAACTGCACCAACAACAAAGCTTTATAAGAGAGCAAAGAGAACTTAAATCTCGACTACATTTCAGGTCAAGGTTCTTTGTTCTGATCAGACCAGATGTTATGTTTGGCAGACACCAAACACTGCAGCCATGAAGCATGGTGGTGACATATAGAGTATGGACATATTAAAATCCAATCCCACAAAGACAATTAAAAACATATCAAAAAAACAACCTGTGACAGCAATAATTTGATTTTGAGGAAACACGGACTGAGCAGCCCCAGAGGGGGCATCTGCATCATCCCTCAGTGTCACATTACATGTAATATTTTGATCTAATTGTCAATCCCATGAATGAATAATCTGCACCGTTTTACACTGATGGGTGACCTTAGCTCATGTTATTTGTGCAAACTGAACTCAAAGAACGAAGCAGCTGTGAAAACACATATATTTGTCCAGCTGTTGCTTCACTGAGGACACAAGAAATCCTCAGAGGATCACTACATAAAGTCAGTTTTAAATATATTTAGTTTGTTGTTGGTAAACTATCCTCCTTACATGATAAGCCACTTAGACATCCAATCCTGCTGTTTTGTTCTATGACAAAGAGGATGACCTTAACCCCCTCCACGTCATGCTTGTCTAGTTTTTCATTTGCTCTAATCTGAGAGTACAAGTCATCGTAACCTACTCCATTTAATTACCCCAGCCTGAAAAGGTCAGCAAGCTGTAACCTGATTTTAATGATGCTTGTGAGCGTGTTTGAAATCAGATATCAGGTTGATTATTCGCTTTCATGGTACCGTAGATGATATTTAACTTAAAAATAGTGAAAGTAACCCACTGCCTAAGGGTAAACATAATTGTTGGTGTAGTGTAGGATAAGTGTTGCTGTGTAGGCGGGCCTGGGACTTGAATGTTGCAGATGCAGAAATATATGCTGCAGTTTACATGCGTTTTAAGGTGTTGCAGCATGTCTATCATCCATTAGCACCTAGGCCAGGTTTCCTTACTGATGGGTTGAAAACCTCAGTAGTGATTTAGCTTTTTGTACAGTATCCTGATTACCCAACATAAGCCACGGAGTAAACAAGTTAAAAGTCTGTGAGTACCATTGGAAAAATGCAAGTCAAGTCCTTGTGAAAATTAGTAATTTTGATCCTTTAACCACTACAAGTATTTAGTGATTTTAATATAACATGATTGTTTTCCAGCCCATGAAAAACAGAGCTTGCGCTGTCACCACAATATGTTCATCCTACATCTTCTGGTCTTTAAACCTTCAGCTGAGTTTTACTGATTCCCGTTTGTGTTTCCATAGTATTTCACCTCCAGCTTCACACCTTGGATATGGCTTTGCTTTAGTGCAGCTCTTCTCTGCCGTCATAGTCCAATCAGCTTTCCGGCCTGATGGTGCTCTCAGAGTGGAGCTTCTGTCTTATTTTTGATTAGCTTCACACATCGATCGATAATGGATCTTTCAAATCAATTAGCCAGCAAGTGAACATTTTATCCTCAAAGTTGATGATAGAAGCAGAACAAAATGACACACATGACACCAGGATGCACTCTGGGACAAGGGGAAGTGGGTAGAGGCATGTGATGCTTTGGGCAATGCTCTGCCACAGTGCTGTGGTAGGTGGTCTCCCAGCAGCATGTTCACCCATTCTTTGAAATGGTATTCCCTGATGACTGTGCCCCCCTTTCAGCAGGATAATGAACCCTGCCACAAAGCAAAAATGGTTCAGGAATTGTTTAAGGAACACAACAATGAGTTCAAGGTTCAAATTCCCCAGATCTCAGTCCAAGACACAAGACACCACAACACATCTTCAGAGGTATAAAAGAGTCCATGCCTCGACAGGTCAGAGATAACCTACACATTACTAGGCAGCATTGCTACCTCCCAGCTTGAGGGCTGCACAGAGTGGAGACCAACATTGCAGTTACAAAAATGGATGGTTTATTTCTAGAAATTACGTTAAAACACATCAGGTGACGAAGCTGTAGCCTGGTGAGCTTCTGCAGCTGAAGAGTGGCGTCTCCTTCAGACCTTTTCAACCATACTCTTTATTCACACCTTTACATGGTGGTAGATTAAGCTGATTGAGCGCATGCACCAAAGACACTTGCGCTGCCATTGCAAAAGCCAGTCAGGTGCATAGTGCTAAAAGGCCTAATAAGGACTCATAATGTTATGGCTGATTTGTGTATATTAAACTGTAAAAACATGGCTGTTACTTAGAAACTACCAGAAATATATGTTTGAAGGTTTGTGTTGGCCAGTGCTGCTCCTTGCCAGATGCTATTGAGTAGCGTTGCAGAAAAAGCTGAGCCAGCTTCAGCCTTTTCCAGAAACCTTCTGCTTTCATACTCCAACTAAAATTATTTTTTATTCTCTCTCACACTGCTCTTGTCTGTCCAAACATGGCTTCCTAATCTGAGTTTCATTTCATTTATTTATTTATTTAAAAAGGACATTGCAGATTAATCAACTTAATAGTAAATGTGCCAGTGTTAGCCAGCTGGCTAATTTTCAACAGCAGTCCTTTTGGTTTTAAGAACCATCCTTTAACCAGGAGACATCTAAGAATGACTAATCTAATCCTAGGTTTCAAGATCACTGCTATTATCATCCCACTTGCAAAGTAGACAGTGGTACAGATGAAGAAGAAGTTTGTCTTGTGGGAAAAACATCCTCACGTCTATGGTGTGAATCTGAGTGACTTTAAACGCCTGAAACTATGCTGCAAGCTAAATCCTCATCAGTCTTGTGTATTGGACACCAAGATTTGCAATTCCTTTGAGGAGAGTGTATAATGTGGCGTGACATATTGGAAAAGAGACGTTTGCGTCAAAGAGGAAAAGAGAAGGTGAACAGAGAGAAAGGGAGACGGGAGTGAAAATGGATCAGAAAGAGAGGCAGCGAATGATGGAGAGAAGGATGGAGGGAGTGAATGGGGACGCAGCAGTAAACAGAAGCAGGCGTCGGGAGTTGCGACAGCAGCATGTGATGACGACAGAAGCAGCTCTTATCTATGGGCCTGCCTTCATTTTTTCTCTCTCTTACACACACACACACACACACACACACACACACACACAGACTGTTCATCTCTCTTTCTTAGCCCCTTTGGCTTTCTCCCGCCTGGTTGCTTAGCAACCAGAACCCCCCCACCACGTGACCTGGCTGTGACTCACCTGGAGCTGCGACATCATGGGCCTGCAGCAGACATGTCATACGCAGACAGACGTGCACCAACGCATGCTTACATTGGCATTCACGTCACATACATACACATCCTTGTTGGTACAGTGTATACCATGTTTAACACATGTACACAAACTATATGCAATCACAGTATAGGTGTTTCTGTTAATAGTGGATTTGACCTCCACCGGCCTCCCCTCTGTCCCTGTCTGGCCAGATGCAGGCTTCTGCTGTGTGAATTTATTAAGGATAAAGAATCGCAATCACACACCTCCTTTTCTGTCTTCAGTTTGCGTTCCTCAGTTACATGTAACAAATAACATAAGCTAAAAATATGCTTTTGTGCCAAAAAATCAGATCCAGTTGCTATAGCTTACCTGTAAAATTGTGGACATATTTTTTGTAGTTTGGTTTAGTCTTTTCCAGTAATTAATAGATAAAAAACAACAACATGTACCTGATTACCAGTAAAGTAAAAGTTGTCACTGCAGAAAATAGCTGCTGTGAATGTTGTGTTGTTACTTGGCCGGTCATAAATTATAAATGTGACTGATTGCAAAATTGAATTGCATTTAATCGCATGTTTGTCCATAGTTAACACATGATTAATGCTGTTATGAACAGGGGAGTGGACAAATATGTTTGTTTTATATAAAGACATGTTATTATTATTGCCAATGTCCTGATTATTCTCCAGAATAACCTCAAAGGTACTGCATGCTCAAAAAGTGTACTACGTCTACGTTGCAACTATAAAGCATGATCTGCCTTTGGCGAGAGGGAGGACGGCTTTGTGTATCAGCTATGTGCTTGTCCACTAAGTGATATTTGGGACTCAGCATATTGTGGTGGTACTGCTTCACATCAACAGTAAATCCAAATAACTTTGTTCTTGTTGAGAGAACCATCAAGGCAAGGATTTGCTGTTCGAAAGACCATTTTCTTTATTTGTCGATGCTTGCAGTCTACAACGATTCTGCTGTATATGCTTTTCCAGCACTGATTGCACTAGCATTAGCATTATAGCAGGGTCAACAACTTGGCAAACACAATAACTCCTCTCCTGTCCTCTCTGCAGGTTATTCTCATTGGAAAGGCCAGGTGTTGACAGCAGATGAGCTCCACGTCCTTTACGAGGGAATCAAACTGAACAACGTACACCACTATGACTATGTTTTAACAGGTGGGTTGTTCTATTTTTCTCAAAATATAGGACCCCACCATTGTTAGTTGAATCTTGTATTAGTAACAACCCTTCCAGACTTAGAGTCTCTTTATATTCTGTATTTGTGTGCAGAATGAAGCTCCTACTATACCTTAACTTCAGTCACAATAAAAAAAAAATGTGTGTGTAATGGCTAAACATTATATAATAAACATTAAATCCAAATTTCTAAATTTACTTTAATGGTAGGATAAGACAGAAGACAACAAAACAACCAAATTAGATTAACTGGGTTTGTGATGTATTCAGGGTATACCAGAGACACATCCTTCTTGGAGATGGTGGTGGACATTGTTCAGGAGCTAAAGAGGGCCAACCCCAACCTGGTATATGGTAAGGAACCCCAGTATTTTTTTTATTAATTGCAGTATTTGGTTGTATCAGTATTTGGTTGTAGGAGATGTTTAACATGCAATAAATAGAGACATCTTCATTTTTGTCTCATCTTTAGCTAACTGTAAGTCAGATGGGATATGATACAGCTACAACTACAGTTAGGCCCCATCAGTGTCTGATAAAAAAAAAAAATATATATATATATATATATATATTAGATATTCAGTTTGCCTTGCTGATTTTTTATTGTGCGGTAGAGCATTAGTTGTCAAGCATTTGTAACAAATGCATGTTGAATTTATGCATTAGCTGCCACGTATCCCATATATACTGAGGCTTCTCTTCACTCTAAAGTGTTGCTCTGTCAGTTACAAAGGCGGCAAAATTGCTGTTCTTTTTCACCACCAACCTGTTTTTTTTTTTCCTCTCGTTTTTAAGCTCCATGCATTCATCGAGCTGTTTTGCTGCTATATGATGTGTTATGTCCTCCAATCATTACTTTGTCTGTGGGCTGATTGTACAGTAGGTATAGTATGGGTTTAAGGTGAAACAGGCTTCAAACTTGCAGAGCTCCATAGTTGTTGGTTGTGTTGCTTTTGTGTCCACCTTACATCACATTACATTAAGCCATTTAGGCTTTGTTGTCATATAAATATTAATTAGGAGCTCTAATATAACCCTAACCACTTTCACAAAAAAGTGCCCGGTTCGCATTGTGGACAATTCTCCTTCTAGCTGGAGGAGTTTCATCTCATGCTGCACCAATCAGTTTCACTTAAATCAAGACTGATGCAGCTTTGCCTGTAGACACTGTGTTAGCTGATACACTGAAGTCCAACTGCCACAGCTCAAAAATAATAAACAACAAAGGCTGCAGTTTGTGTTTGACTATACTGTGAGTGTAGAGTGAGTAGATGTTGCTGAATATTTTATACTGGTCTTAAATTTTCTGTTGGTTTCATGTGTGATGGAGAGAGCTATAGTGCAGTACTTATAGGAAAGTTTTCTAGCAAAGAAAAAATTAGAAATTTGATCATAATTTTGTGATTTTCATTCTTTATTAAAAATAAATAAAAATCTTGGAAAAGGTTAGTAAAGGTTAAAGTTAAACATTGATACGTTTGTTGAGTTTGGGTTTGCTATTTTACTGTCTAATGGTGTTGCGTTTACTGTGTTCATGAAAAAATATCCATATAGATGGACGGCCCCTTGTAGTATTCACAAGGGTCCAGGTTCATGAGTTGTGACCTTAGAATATACAGTCATGGACGAAAGTATTGGCACCCCTGGAACTTTTCCAGAAAATGCACCATTTCTCCCAGAAAAAGTGTTGAAATTACAAATGTTTTGGTATACACGTTTATTTCCTTTAAGTGCATTGGGACAACACAAAAAAGCAGAAGAAAAAAGCCAAATTTGACATAATTTTACACAAAACTCAAAAATTGACTGGACAAAATCATTGGCACCCTCAACTTAATATTTGGTTGCACACCCTTTGGACAAAATAACTGAAACCAATCGCTTCCTATAACCATCAACAAGTTTCTTACACCTCTCAACTGGAATTTTGGACCACTCTTCTTTTGCAAACTGTTCCAGGTCTCTCAGATTTGAAGGGTGCCTTCTCGCAACAGCAATTTTTAGATCTTTCCATAGGTGTTTTATGGGATTTAGATCCGGACTCATTGCTGGCCACTTCAGAATTCTTCAGCGCTTTGTCTCCAACCATTTCTGGGTGCTTTGTGAGGTGTGTTTTGGATCATTGTCCTGCTGGAACACCCATGACCTCTGATGCAGACCCAGCTTTCTGACACTAGGCCCTACATTACGGGCCAGAATGTTTTGATAGTCTCCAGATTTCATGATTCCTTGCACACAATCAATGCACCCAGTCCCAGAGGCAGCAAAACAACCCCAAAACATCTTTGAACCCCCACCGTATTTGACTGTAGGTACCGTGTTCTTTTCTTTGTAGGCCTCATTCGGTTTTCTGTAAACAGTAGAATGACGTGCTTTGCTAAAAAGCTCTACCTTAGTCTCATCTGTCCACAAAACATTGTCCCAGAAGGATTGAGGCTTACTCAGGTATGTTCTTGCAAACTGCAGTCTTGCTTTTTTAATGCCTCTGTGTCAGAAGTGGGGTTCTCCTCAGTCTCCTGCCATAGCGCTTCATCTCATTCAGACGACGACGTATTGTTCGAGCTGACACCGTTGCACCCTGAGTCTGCAAGACAGCCTGAATTTGTGTGGAAGTTGACTGAGGTTGTTTATCCACCATTCGAACAATCCTGCGTTGCATTCTTGCATCAATTTTTCTCTTTCGTCCACGTCCAGGGAGATTTGCCACAGTTCCATGGGTTAAAAACTTCTTGATTATATTGCGCACAGTTGACAAAGGAACTTTAAGATCTCTGGAGATTGACTTGTAACCTTGAGATTGTTGATATTTTTCCACAATTTTGCTTCTTAAGTCCTCAGACAATTCTCGCCTCTTCTTTCTCTTCTCCATGCTTGGTGTGGCATACACAGGCAAACAACACAAAGGTTGAGTCAACTTTTATACATTCCAACTGGCTTCAGTTTTGATTTCTATATTGCCAGCACCTGTTACTTGCCACAGGTGAGTTTAAATGAGGATCACAAGCTTGAAATGAAATTATTTACCCACAGTTTTAATAGGGTGCCAATGATTTTGTCCAGTCAATTTTTGAGTTTTGTGTAAAATTATGTCAAATTTGGCTTTTTTCTTCTGCTTTTTTGTGTTGTCCCAATGCACTTAAAGGAAATAAACGTGTATACCAAAACATTTGTAATTTCAACACTTTTTCTGGGAGAAATGGTGCATTTTCTGGAAAAGTTCCAGGGGTGCCAATACTTTCGTCCATGACTGTATATAAAAGAGGCTGTGCCATATTTTATTATCATGTTATAATTTAGTTATATAGTTTTCTTCGTAATGTTATATGTCTGAATTTTCCCTAAGTTCTTATCCTTTCATTACACATGCATTTCATTAAGGCTGTCAATCAATCACCACAATTAAAGCCCTGTTAATGTGTGATGCATCACAAATTAATCACACATTTTGTATCTGTTCTAAATGTGCCATGAAGGGAGTTTTTAATGCATACTATGTTTGCTATTATTACTTGGGATGTCTCGATCATGAGTGCACCATGCAACTGTATAGTATAGTATAGCATGGTGCACTCGTGATCTAATTATAGGGCTGTCAGTGTTAATGTAGTGTGGAGAGGGTAGCTAGTCCATTGGCTCCTGAAAACCCCTGTTCTCTACTCCAGAAATGGGCTGGTCATTTAAAGCCATAAACTCCCTAACCCTCTTTCGAATATTTTCCTCTTTTTCCTGTCTCCAGGAAATTTTTCTCTTATTTTAAGCGCAGCGTTCAATGTTTGCTGTTGTTGTTTCAGTGCAGCCTTTGCCTGAGTCTACTCCAGATCTCCCACTATCACCACTACAAATTACTGACTGACTTCATTTTCCAGAGTAAAGTTCTTCAACAGGGCAGACATGTTTAGTCACGGGATTTTGGTTCTCCTTCTTCTTTGATTTTTGGCAACCTTGTCGCTAGCCAACCACCATTAAAACAGAAGATGAAGAATGCGCTTTGACACTACAGGAACGAGGTTTTGGTTTATGGCAGACCTAAAATAAATAACTACAAAAGAGCAGGCTTGGCTGAAGCACAAAGTCAAGACCTCCCCATAGTGAAATGCAGCTATCATTAATACAGATGTGTTTTTACTACTCTGACAAGTCAAAATATCTCATATTAGAAAGGTCTGGAGTAAGTGAATCTGTGCAGAACCACTATAGGAGTCATTTAGCCTCATTGTAAACTTTTAAGATATTTCAGCTTGCTGCCATGGATATGTTCACATCTCCAAATCCACCTTCATGCTCCCTATCACTGCAGTGACTCTGACTCTCTTTTCAGTCTGTGACCCTGTCCTTGGTGACCATGGATCTATGGTGAGATTACTAGGATTTATCCTCCCTTATCTAATGTATGTGCATTTGTTTCTGTTAATATATGTTTGTTGATTTTTGTGTGTGGGAGGGGGTTAGTGTTCGTCCCTCTGTGTGTGTTTATCTGAATACTGTACGTGGGATTTTCTGCAGTCGTGATGTGGGGGGGTGTTACAAGCCTCATTTCTTATGACAGATGGATTATAGTGATGTGACAGAACTACATATACACTGTGACTCACTCTCACTTTGTGCATCTCTGTTGTGTACACAGGATATTACACTGTGCTGCAATGTCAGGCATTAAGATCATATTCTGTCAGTTAATGATTTAAAACTGTGAACACAAAGATCAGAGAAAAGCTTTGATCAAACCGTGCCCACACATTTATGGAATTCACCCTGTAGAGCTGTATATGTGAGTTTTTATTGTGTATTTGACGTCATTTCTCCTTCCACAGTACGTTCCTCAGAATCTTTACCCGGTCTATAAGAACAAGGTGGTTCCTGTTGCTGACATTATTACTCCCAACCAGTTCGAGGCAGAGTGAGTATCTTGGATTTTTCAGATTTTCCAACTTATTTTTCCGTTGCACACACCTCAGAGAGTTACTGTGCAAAGAGCAGCATATTAGCACAAACATCTTTATGTAATGCCACTCATGTTGTTATCTAATGCCTCCATTTTGTGTTCCCAAAAATACACCTGGGCACCCCTCTTGCATCACTCATTTCAACCTTATTTAGTTGTTTTAATTCCATACGGTATAAGGATATATTTTATGTACTCTTATTTCTGGTGCTACATGATGTTTATATTATAAGTGAGTAACAGTCAAACCGAGACGCCCTGTGGCTACACAGTTGCATCAAATGCTAGCGTGCCATTTTTTAAATAAAGTTTGAAGGATTTAATTAAAATTCTTGAGCACGTTGTCAGTCTTTCAGTTACACACAAGATTATAGATAGGCACTTTGGCAAACTGATGCAATTCTTGTCATTTTTTATTTAATATTTAAATAATTTTAGTCCTCTCACATGAGAAGCTGAACCAACAAAGGTTTGACATTTTTGTACGATAGGGATTTAAACAGGTAGCTAATCTGATATTCTCTGCAGAGTTATATGAGCAAACTGTGACCTGCTTCAAATGGCTGATTCCAAAATCTAACCTCCTTGTGACATAATCTAAACTACCCTAGGAAACATTTTAATAGCATAACTAAATGTTCAGAAAGGCAACCCCTCACCCTCGTTAGCTAGGCCTTGTTATTTTGTCTTGATCGTACATTCATTCATTTAAAGTCCTTGACTATGCTAGAAAACACCGCTGGTCATAAAATTGGTGTTTGTAATGGTCAACCTAATTTCAGTGTCTGTAAATTGTTACCTATTGATTATCTTGGAGAAACAGGCAGATCTTACATCTGCCTTTCATACGACTTTCTCTGATTTATATCGCATTTTTCCCTTTTCTCCTGCATTGCTGCATTTCTAAATAATAGTAACTTTCAGCCACAGTTTAACAGACCGATTACTCCACCTGCTGGTGTTCCTGTATACCTACATCAGACTTAAGGTTCTTCTCTGTACTAAAAGCTCACTTAAATGTGTAGGATTGAAACTCTCTTACCAGTTCATTAGGTACACTAGTGAAAACTAATGTCCCACTAAATCTACTAATCCTACTTATCTTTTTGAAGGTTTTGGTTTTGAGCATTTGATTAAAATAACTGAAGGAGTTGTTGATTCAACTGTGTATTCGTTTTGAAGGCTATTGAATTGTATGTGTTGTTCTGCCACACGTAACTATCATTTCGTCAGTGGGCTAGGCTAAATAACAGAAACACTTTGGTAGCACTTCACTTTAACCGCACCACAAACTAGATCCTGCAAAATAAAAGCATAAAGCAGTTGCAAGTGAATGCATGTTCTGCACTGTAGAGTTGAATTTGTCAAGTTTTAATACAGGATCTTCTTTTTGGAGACATAAGTTTTCCATTTTAGAGTTTTTGTTTCAGTGTTTTTGACTTAATGATTATTTGTTTGCTTGTTTTCCAGATTATTGACAGGGAAAAACATCAGCACAGAGAAAGATGCAGTGGAGGTAATGATGTAATGGACAATATGCTGTTTTGTTCTCTTTTCCCTTCTTGCATCATTTCTTTGTTTACAGAATGAGCTGCTGCAGCTTTATTCTAACGGTATCTCACTATCTGTAGGTCATGGACCTTCTCCACGCTATGGGCCCAGACACAGTGGTCATTACCTCCTCTGATCTTCCCTCCAGACTGGGAGACCGCTTCCTTGTGTCACTGGGCAGCCAGCGTCATGGTAAGTGTTGTGTAGCAGACTTTTCTGCAAGCGTGTTTTTGCACCGTAGAGTTTGACAGAGCTTGCATTTGTTGTTCAGTTCGTCCAGACGGCAGCAGGACGACACAGAGAGTTCGAATAGAAGTTCCCAAAGTGGACGCCGTCTTCGTAGGAACCGGAGATTTGTTTGCTGCTATGCTGCTAGCATGGACGCATCACTACCCTAATGACCTAAAGGTGCAATAAAACTCAAGTGGCTAAATGATGAAGACACAGATATGTGAGGCTGCAAAACAAAATAATTACTTTTCTCTCTTGTGTTTCTGTCAGACGGCCTGTGAGAAGACATTTTCAGTGATGCACCATGTTATCCAGAGGACCATAGCTTATGCTCACGGTAATTTTAAAACTAAAACATATATAAACTCAAAACATCTCTCTAAAATAAGAATTTTTCTCAGTATTCAAGAGAGCATATATTTGAGGTAATAAAACATATTGTTTGGGGACAACTTGCCTGTAGTTGGCACAAATATCAAGACCACGGCAGGTTTAAATGCAGCTGTTACTTTATTCATTATTTGTTGACTTGCTTCAACTGTTCACGAACAAAAGGTTTGAATCAGTTCAAGCCACTTCAAACTATTTGTGTGTTAATAAATACTGTGTAATGTAGCCTTAAATTGATCATTAATCTTTATTTTGTGCACCCCCTACCGTCTCTCTCTCCCTTAGAGTTAGCAGGTCCTGGTCGGAGGCCCAGTCCGCCCCAGCTGGAGCTGAGGATGGTTCAAAGTAAAGCCGACATTGAAGACCCTGCTATAGTTACGGAGGCCACAGTCATATCCTAACATTACCGACCCATAAGACTCATACTAACCTTGCCCTCTTCACCCATAAATCTCTCAAATCTTGTATCTCGGTAAAACTCTCATCATCATCATCCAGACTCCTTAAACACCTTAGTATTGTAACCCTCTTTAGTCCTTTAACCCCTTTAAGTCCTCAGTACCCTATCCCCTTCAGCCTGTAACTTCTGCCCCCTTTTACCCTCCCCCTGTTTTGGAACCAGAGCCATCGATAGACACAAGGTTTGGTCAGGATGGACTGTGATGGCCTGCGTCTTTTCTAACAGGATATGAGAGTGGAGTTCATATTTGCTTATTAGAAAGATTCAGGAATTTATTGATCTTTCTCACTCAACATTTCCTTAATATTGAACTGAAAAAGCACAATTCTGCATGTATAAGGGTGAAACAGGGTTCAGTCCTTGGAGTATTGGTACTTTTCTCATTTTGAATTCCTTACCGCAGAACACGGGGACCTCCTGGATGACTTATTGATCTAATGTAGCATTCAGAAACTAAAAAAAAACTTAAACAAAATCACAGTTAAATTGATCCAAAATCCACAGTGAGTTGATTCCAGCTGCTGAATGTTAACTCTAAACTCTACCTCTAAGTTATTCAATATAAACTTGCCTGCTGTATTGCTCTGTTACTGCCACTCCCCTCAGCTCACATACTCTGTTTATTTCTGACAGTGTTGCACTCTTTACGGTCCACGGCTGTTGCCAAGAGTCAGGATTTCAGCACTAACATTGTATTGACAAACTTTAAAACTATAATGATCAAACACGGTTTATCAATGGCTCTGCACACCACTACTTCGAACCCCCTCCTCGTCTTACAGCAGTGATGTAATGGTGACCAAGTCTAACCCCTGAGACCCCTTGAAAATATAACAAAGGAAAAAAAAAACGCACAATGTATAGTTGATGTATAGATGTTGTACTATAACTGTATTGGGCCATCTGTATGATATCTTCTATATGATCTGTCTATTGGACCATTGTGTTGATGCTACTGTACTATAGACCATACGCACTACATTATCACTCAAACCAGAAACAGCCGGGCTGGTTGTGGCACACCAGAGGCTTGCATTGTTGTCATTTATTAGTAACTGTCTAATAGTAATATTGTAGAGTTAAATCTCCTTTATCTTAACTCAACATAAAGAAAAAAGGGCAACCTGAGCTGTCGTTCAGCCAATCAGAAATCGGCTGCCTCGGTGCCACAACCAGCCCACATCATGCCGGTCGGTTAGTGGCCCAGCTCTGGCCCAGAACCCTATATCTAAATGGGTTGTGCCACTGAATTAACTGGAGGCCTCAGGAAGTTGTAAAGTTCCCCCACAGCTAGTAGAAGCTCTGTAAAATGTCTTTTTATTCCACTTAAGACAAAAATAACGGCAGAACTGTAGGTCAGTTCCAACAGGATGCCAAGAATTTTTAAATGAATCATCATTTAACTTTTAGCCCAACAATCTTAAGGAGATTCAGTTTTTATTGAGAAGATATAGTGATACAAGCAGGAAATCCTCACATTTAAGAAGGCAAAACCAACACGTTTGACATTTATAAAGATTAAAACAAGCAACTTGTGTACATCTCTGCAGTATCTACTGTATGAGTGGTACTTGTATTAAAGCAAAAAGTATTTATGATCTAACTTACCCAGTATGTGTTATAATTTGCCCAACATTAGGAAACCGTATTGATAGTATGACTAAGTCTTTTATTTCAGAAAATCAAAGACTTAAACTAATTAGCAGCTGAACTAGCTAATTTAACTTTCTACCTTGAAGTTGTCGTGATGTAATATTGTATATTTAATCTAAACTCCTCAACTAGGAAATAATGTTAGCCGTAAGTCGTGTGGTTGAATTAATGGCATTGCAATACACAGTGAAGTGGGATTCGAAAGAGATATGATCAAGCGACTGTGGTCATGAGCCGGTTTCAAACCAATAACGTCGCAAGAACTTGGCATGTGCCTTAGCCCGCTGCGCTACCAGGGCACCACAGGAAATGAGATTTTAAGATATTTTTTTTTTTTTAAAGTCACCTCCAGAGTATTTTTTACTGTTTTTTTTCTTTTTATTTCAGTATTCAATAATATATTGGCAACTAACTTACAAAAATAGTTATGGAAACCAAATAACCAGAGGCTTAAAAAAATAAAATAAAAAAATCCAGACGTTGTCAGTGTCTAACCTGAGCTGGATGTAAGGTTCTGGGCAGGCCAGTGTAATTCTGTACTGCTGTTGTTTCTCTATGGACTGTACTGTGATACTGCCTTAGGAACCTAACATCATAACTTCACAATACTGCTCACTGAGGGAGAGGTGGAGAGGGAGGAGGAGGAGGAGGAGGGAAGGAAGCACGAGACGTCTTAAATGTAGGAACTTTTTGACGACAAGTTTTTGTTCTACAGTGCAACAATGAGAAAATGCAAATATTCAAGTACTGTGCAAGTACTGATTTGTTTTTTTCCATTATCGATTTGTCTTAATCAACAGATATGTTGTTTGGTTTTATAAAAAGACAGATGTTCATCACAGTTTCCTTCAAAACTCCCAACTATTGAATTAACGATATAACAGTGAAAATTTGTGGTTTATAAATGATTTATTCAATTTTTTGAGAACATGTTGTTTTTATTTTGGTTTACAGACACTGAAATGTCACCAGAACACACCTCTTCAACTAGTGGTCAAACTGTCAAATTTGAATTAGATTTTTATACTAGTACAGTTATATTGTCCCACTTAAGCACTGATTGTCATATCAATATCAGGCTGCTGCGTCTGTGCGTTTGGCCAGCCAGCTTTCAGTTCTGCTGTAATCAACGTGTGTACTATCCAAACCTCTGCTTCCTGTCCGCAAACCAGTCAGCTATATTATCGGGTCAACCTGTCGTGTCTGTGCCTGTTGTGTGTGGGAGAGTGTACGTACATGTGTTTTTAACTGTCTTTATGGTCACAGGGTTTTTTGTGTATGTGAGTGCATGAGAAATGAGAGCAAACCCGTGAAAAGAAAAGCGATTGAATATGAGTGAAGAGGATTTTTTTTAAAATTAAAAAAGAGGAGGGGAGGTGACAATCATTCTGATGTTTCCCATCTGCTAAACAAATTAGAATCTTAAATATTTCCTTGATGTCTCACCTTGCCTCTCTCTTCCTTCACCACCCTACATAACCGCAGCGCCAGTCATCGTGTCTGTATTGCTAGTTTTTGAACCTTAGCCTCGCTGTGTGCGTGTTCGTGAGTTAGATGGTTATACTGTACCTTCCTCATATTTCTCTGGTAGATTCTCCTGTCCCTGTCCCTTCTTCGTCCTACACTGGTCCGTGCTGTTTTTAAAAAGAAACTCTCTTGTTCTCAGTAACTCTTCATCCATTGTAAGTTCTTCTGTTGGCTCACTGCACATGTGATTCCTCCGCTAAACATCTGGACAGTTGCATCAGCTCTTCATATTGTGTAGCACCAGTAGAAGTTGAGAAAAGAGTTGGCCGGCTAATATTTAAATCAGGAAACATCTGGAAGGGCATCCAATCTAATCATATTTTTAAGAGGCTATATATTAAAATATAATTTCTTAGGTACTAACTTTTACAAAGATTTATTGATCATTTGAAATCTGATCCAAATTGATGATGGTTGTTTGGTCACTGTCAATCAGATGTGGTCAAAACTAAAAGTTCTGATGAAGCAAATCAATTTTATTTAAGTGTTGAAATAAGATATTAAGCCAGGTTTTAGCAAAACATTGACTTAAATGACGTTTTTGTTTTTCATTAGTTATTAGCAAATGTTGTCAGTTAGCATGTTAGCTAGCTAACCGTTAAGGCACTGCTAACAGTGAATCTTTGTAATATTTAAATCATCAAGGCTAGGAACAGCTGGTGCAGCCATGTTCTGGTTAGTAATCAACATAGTTTCTCTTGAGCCTGAGTCAGGCGTGGCTCGCTGCTCCGTCTTCATTGCTCCACCACTGTGGGATAAATTAAAGGATTATCTTAGCCCAAAATGTTGGCAGATTTATGTTCAATATAAGTGGTGCAGCCAGCAGATATGTGGCTCATAGATTCAGCATCACATTTACCCATTACTCTTGCTGTTGACGTACATCTTGATATATCTAAAAAGCAAAGCTAAAACAAAGGCAACTGGACTTGATGAGTTTCCTTGAAGGTGTTTAGGTTTTTGTGAGGAACATCAGTGGGAGCAGCACACTTGAAGCTTCCTAATAAATACCTAAACTTCCCACCAGTCTTACAGAACCTAATAATCCACTCGGTTGAAACGTCATGGAGAAAACTCATCAAGTTGTCAATGTTTTACTGTTGCTTTTAGTATATATATTGACCTGGATGACTGAGAATTTTCCCAGACATGTATCTGGATAATGATATCTGGTCTTCTGCATTTATATCTGGTATTAAAATAAATTTAAGACCGGTATGATTTTGTTAAATTGTATGATTAATGCAACAAATTAAAGCAGCTGTAAGGTCTGCAAAGTAGAGATGTGCTCATGATTTATTTTATGTCCAATATGTGCAATTAAATGGTTGAACAATAACAATTAAGACGCTGCAGTGAAAGCTGTCCTAACCAGGCCCTACACCTCTCTGCCTGTAATTTAAATGAACTCTGCTTGACCAGCATTCTCCATGCTTTCCTCCAGTCATAACCCCGCCTTCTCTGTACCTGTCGCAAAAGACCCCACCCTCTACCTGTTTGATCACAAAAATGGCCGCCACTAAAAACTGCAACTGTCCAACCGTCTGTCACCGCCTGTGGTTATCTCTTCTCCTCCTGATCGACAGTCTCATCTCCGCCATCTTGTTTTTTTTGTTCTCGGTGGCCAAAACAAAACGAGGAAATGTAATAATCATTGTTTGGTAACTGTTTTTAGTGCTATGTTTTTGGAGCGTTTCGAGTATTTTCTAACATGTTACAATAAAAGATTGTAGTGTACAAATTCACATTTATAAAATATATATATAGATATATATGAGAAATGTATGTTCTAATGCAATAAAGAGAGATTAAGAAATATGAAAACTGGATTGAACTTTTGTGCTTTTCTGTTTAACAAGTTATGGGGTTGTTGTTTTTTTTAAAAAAAAAACAAAAAAAAACAACAACTTTGAAATCAGGGAATAGAAAGTCATCTGGAAAATGGAGCTTCTCTTTGAAACTTCTCCATGCTAACTTTAAGCTAGCAAAAGACGCTTAGGACTGTGCAAAGCCAAATACTGAAACCAGAGATGCCTATTAACAGTGGACGGCTATAAAGGAATTAGATGTGTCTACTTGGTTGGCCAGAGATCAGAGGTCAAGGCCTTGAGCCCCACAAACACATTAGCTAAGAAATCATTAATACTTCATGAATTAGGAAATGTATTTCTTCATTAGACAGTCGTTATTAAGTCGATTTCGTAGCTCTAATTCATGACAGACAAGCAGCAGTGAAGGGGATTCGCTTCACCACAACAGCTCACGGCACTGCAGGGCATCTGCATAGCCCGGACTGTGTGCCACGTGTTGGTCCTTGCATTGTAGCGCTCCACGCTACAGATTAAATTCCTGTTGAAGCCTCCAGCAACATACAGCTGGTCCTCCAACACCGCAATGCCAAAGTTGCAGCGAGAGTGGAACATGGGAGCCACCATGCGCCAGTGTTTTGTTTTAATACTGGGTCGTAGGCAGTGACACTGGACACTTGGCTGACGCCACTGTAGACACCAGCCTGGGAAAGAGACAGTGGACCCATTAAAATCTTTGAATTCAAAATTGTGCACAATTGTGTTACCCAGTGCACCAATATTGTATTACAGCATTTAAACATCTCACTAGAAGTATTTATGCTGTCACTATTTTCACATAACACAATGCGGAAGGGTTTAGAAGGTTTAAAGGTACCAAACAAAGATCTTGACCACTAGTAGTGCTTTAGAGCATTACTTAACTTGTGAGCAAATGATTTTCAAGGTTAGTTGGGATATACATGATGCATTAGGTGACTGACTGCAGATGTCCCTTTACAAGGTGCATTTAAGAACTGGTTGGAAAGTTGGGGCTGAAGGCCACAACTATAAAACTCAATCTGAGGTTAATGGCTAACTTAGTTACTATTAGCATGACACCTAAATCTCCATATTCAGTCGTCATGGGTAATGCAGGCAATATATATTTTGACATGAAAGAGAAATGACGTGCGCTGAATGTTTGGGTTATGGAAATTTTGAGGCAATCGGATGCTAGTGGTACACCAATAATGCAACGATAATTGGTTCCATTAAGCGTCCTTGTCAGCCACAATAGTTTGGACTTCCCTAAATGGAATGCAGCCATCATTGATTGGCCTGTACTTTCCCTGCTGAGGTCAAAAAAGATCAATCTGAACCAAATAAATAATTCAGTTTGTGTTTTTTTTTTAGAGCTCTGCTTGCTACATAGATTTGCTCATTGTAGGCGACAACTCCCATCCCACTACCCCTGGTTTCCATGGGTGTGATGAGCGTCCACTGGTTGGAGTTGTAGCACTCAGCGGATGCCAGAGGTTCTTCTAGATTGAGACCGCCACAAATGTACACCTGGGAAAATAATATTGTAAGAGATTTATTTCAATATCATCAGTGGGCATTTCGTCACTCATCCATGTAGCTTCTTCAGTACTTGCCCATCATTTCAGCTTTTCTTTGAGTTATACCATGACCAGGACAACTTAGAACCTTTACAGACATTAGTGGTGATACCAACAGGTAAGATTGTAACATTGGTCTGTCACATAAAGGCCTTGATGATCTAATGCTGTGATCACATACATCCAAAACTAATAATGTTTCCCTAAGAATCTGCTCTACTTCTCGTGCTCATTTGCTAATCTAAGATGTGGAACATCATTAACATTACTCTTTTGAAATATGAACCAGCTGTCATGCTAATGTTAGCATTTAGCTCAAGACACAAAGCCAAACAGAGCTGCTAGCATGCATGCCAACAAGGAACACACGTGTACCAGAATATTTGATCACTGCTCTTCTTGACTACATTAACTCACAGGATAGACTTTTTTAACAGTTAAGGAACAATCCTCATGATAAAACTTTATCCCACAATCCAACCATGGACTCAAGGGCAGTGTCGGATTCTAATAATCTGAATGTGAACAGTGTTTGCACTGAAGCCACACTCATTAGTGATCTCCTGATGTTCTGACACACCCCTAAAGTACAGTTCTGCATCAAAACCAACAGTTCCATCTGCTGACAAAGGGTTTCCACATAGAATCGAATAGAATGCCTTTATTGTCACTATACACATGTACAATGAGATTAAAAGCCAACTCCAATAACAGTGCAAAAGTAAACATAAAGTAATAGTACAAAAAAGGAAGGTAAGGTGCATAGTGTTAAATATATGTTATTGCACATTGATAAGAAATATTGCACATTATATTATTGCACATTATGGTAGAATTTCATATTATGGTAATAGGTATTGCACAGTGTTTTCAGTATAGTGACTGAGGAGGAGTCTGGGGGTTGGGGTAGTTGGACTGTGAAATTAGTGCATATGAGAGTTCAGAGTGGTTATTGCTTTTGGGAAGAAGCTGTTTTTAAATCTGTTTGTTTTGGACCTGATGCACCTCTAGCACCTCCCTGAGGGCAACAGGTCAAACAGGTCAGAGCCAGGGTGGGAGCTGTCTTTGGTGATGGTTACGGCTCTGCTAAGGCAGCGGGAGGTGTAAATGTCCATAAGGGAGGGGAGAGGGCAATGATCTTCTGTGCTGCCTTGACAACTCTCTGGAGCCTCTCCCTGTCCGCGGTGGTGCAGCTGCCATACCATACTGTGATACAGGTATGTCAGCAGTCTCTCGATGGATGAGCGGTAGAAGGTCAACAGCAAGTTGGAGTTTAGGTTGTGCTTCCTGAGCACTCTCAGTGCTCAATGGGGTTAAGGTCTGGACTCTGTGGTGGCCAATCCATGTGTGACAATGATGTCTCATGCTCCCTGAACCACTCTTTCACAATTTGAGCCCCATGAATCCTGGCATTGTCATCTTGGAGTATGCCTGTGAACATCAGGGAAGAAAAAATCCATTGATGGAATAACCTGGTCATTCAGTGTATTCAGGTAGTCAGCTGACCTCATTCTTTGGACACATAATGTTGCTGAACCTAGACCTGACCAACTGCAGCAACCCCAGATCATAGCACTGCCCCCACAGGCTTGTATAGTAGACACTAGGCATGATGGGTACATCACTTCATCTCTTCTTACCCTGATGCCCCCATCACTCTGGAACAGGGCAACTCTGGACTCATCAGACCACACGACCTTCTTCCATTGCTCCAGAGTCCAATCTTTATGCTCCCTAGCAAATTGAAGCCTTTTTTCTGGTTAACCTCACTGATTAGTGGTTTTCTTAAGGCTACACAGCTGTTCAGTCCCAGTCCCTTGAGTTCCCTTTGCGTTGTACGTGTGCTCTTACTTTCACTATTAAACATAGCCCTGAGTTCTTCTGTTGTCTTTCTCCCATCTGATTTCACCAAACGTTTAAGTGATCGCGATCACAATCAATCAGGATTTTTTTCCGATCACAATAGTCCCCACTATCCTTCCAGTTTTTAATAATGCGTTGGAATATTAAAAACTGGAAGGACAGTTCTTAACCCAATTTTAGTAGTTTCTGCAATCTTATTACAGCAGGGGTGTCTCAATAAGTATGGAGAATGTCCTATGTTCAACATGGTCCCTGAACGCACCATATGTCTTGCGTTGTAAATGGTATGGACAGGTGTCAATCTGTTTGATTAGCCAATTAGTGATGTTCATGTAAACCTACCGGGGTTCCAGGTTGGTGGGACTGAGAGCTATATTTATTTAAGTTAGTGTGATTTAGTTATGTCTGCCTGCCTGCCTGCACGATTTAGTGCATTTGTTTGCCATTTTCCGTCGGGAATTCCGCTTAATTGATGCTAAACCGTGACCACACTGCGGATTGTTGCTAGCTAGCTCCTCGTGCTAACAGTATCAGAGACTTGTGTTTTGGAAACACTTGTTGCACCAAGCTGCTGAGAACCTACTGGGAACCTACTGGATCCTTATGAACGTGGACGGACCCTGGGGACGTGTTTCTACACCACCGTGACGGGACATTGCTGAAGGAGGGGTTTGCCAAATTCTATCTAACAGCACTCTGCATCCCAGGAACTGTGAGTTAAGACACTGAGAACTGGATTCAAATGAACTCCAGCATGCGCGTGCGCCATTGGTTTGGTACCATAGACTAATGGATGGACTTAACTGATATTAAATTCAAAGATGGGGACCACCTGGAAAAAAATAAATGTTCTGTGTGCTTCTAGAAGTACTTTTGTGATAATGTATTTCCTTTTAACCAGTAGGGACCTATGGGGCCACAGTGGTTTTGTGAATGTATGGGATACTGAGCTCTTATGGGCATCATAGCTGGATATGAAGCTAACCAGGTCTCTCTGCACCCTAGAAAGAGTCAGACATTCTAACTGCGGCTATACACTTCCCAAATTTAATACTCTAGTAGACGTGGAGGTTCTCAGTCATCCAGGTCATGGTAAATACTCTAGTAGAACCATCATCTGCTCGCCTCCCATGCAAAGAGTAACTACTCAGAACAGCTTTGATCCTCTTGTAAAATAAAAGAACAGAGTACTACAAAAGTAACTGCTATTCCTAATTTGTCCATGGTTTTGGTCAGAGTAGTGCACAACACACAACATAAAGAACTAATCTCTAATAAAATAATAAAATTGCATTGAGCTGTATGTGACCCCTGAACCCCTGCCTTAGATGTTTTCTCTGCTTGATGCATAATGATTTGACCCTTCTCAAACAGACTAACATCTTTTCCACGACCACAGGATGTGTCTTTGGACATGGTTGTTTAAGAAATGAGAAGCTACTCATTGCATCAGTTGGGGTTAAATAACCTGTTGCCAGCTGAAAGATAATGCCCATGCAGTAATTATCCAATAGGAGGCTTGTATCTATGTGCTTAGTTGAATCCAGGTGGTGACTTTTTTTTTTTTTTTGGCCAGGCAGTGTATGAAGCCTTTCACAATAGAACAGGATATTTCTTTATTTCCATGTTGTGAGTTGTCAGTAAAATTTACTGATAAAGCTACAAACGGACGTTTGATGTTGAAAACTGGAACAAATAGCTTGATGACAAAAATTGAAATAAACATTTAAATACATTTGCAAAACACCAATTTAATTCTTTTTGTTAAACTAATTCACCATTTGAAGTAAATTCAACCTTAATGTTTCATTGCACAAATACTGTTTGTATGCATCTCTGTCTATGGATGAGAACCTTGCAATGTTGTAATAAAGAAAAAAAAGCGCACCAATTTTTGAATGTTTATTTATATTTATATTTTTTGACAGTATTTTCTATGAAACCACCATTTATTTTTCACCAAAAATAAATCAGCTAAAAATGTTTTAAAATGAAACTAAGTCTATTGCTACTACTGCAAAAGAAGTAAGTTGCACTAGAATTGAAGATTTTCACTGCAGAAATGCAGTTTATTTACATTTTAGAATGATTGAACTCAGTTATAGAAGAAGTGAAGTGATATGGAGGTTTTCCGTTATCATTTAAATAATGACCATATGTTGTGAATGAGTAATTCATTAATTAAGGGAACTGAAACTATTAAATATAGTGAGGTAAAAACAAGAATACACACCAAAAATAAACAAAATCTATGAAATTATCCTCTGAAAGTATCTTATAATGGAAATACTTAAATTTGTAAGATATTTGAATTAACACTTGTAGTAGTAAAAACTTCAAAAAATGTTTCAAATAGTTGCCTTCGCCTTACCAAATGTTTCCTGCGGGCTTCCGTAAACGAGCTGGTTTGTTGACATTTTTTTTCCCAATCAGCTGACTGCCAACAAGTTAGCTTTGGAGTTTATAAACAGCTCAGCACAAACTGACTCTCATCATGCGTTTTTCCTGTCGTCACTGTTTTCACAAACCACACATATAGTTCACACCTTTTTAGAGAACTAGCAGCTCATTTTCTGCCTCGCCGCCATTTGAGAGAGGACGCTAACGTTACCGTAACCTTAGCTAGCTAGCTAGCTATCTTTAGTTAGCCTGCCTAGCTATAGCTACAGCAAGAACAGCCTATCTGTATTACCCGATGTAAAGTGAAGCCATGGAGGGGGTTTTGTACAAATGGACGAATTACATGACCGGTAAGACTGTCTCTCTTTTTAACTAGCAAGCAATTTAATTTAGAATCACGGTAGCTAATTCTAGAAAGCTCATAACTTAGCTTGTCAAACTCTCTCAACTGTCAAATTAGCTGTTAGCTAACATGCTAATAAAGATGCAACATGACATAGTTGTGTCGCTGCTGTATTTACTGATAATTTAATCTACTAATATATTCTGTATCTTATCAGAAATTCTTCTTCTATGCAGACTTGGCAGCAACATCAATAATATTGACGTCAAACAGGAACGTTAGCATTTAATTTCTGTTTCTTTCAACATATGTTTGAGTAGTTATTGATCGGGCAGAATAGGGACAATTCCCGAAAAGGGTAAATTTAGTGGATTGGATTTAATAGATACCTTTAAATTTTAATGAACTACAAGTCGTAGCAAAAAAAAAATGCAATGTACTGAAATGTAGTGAATTATTTTCCATCACAGATATACACTAATATACCTACCTACATTGCACACATACTTGTTTGATGTATTAAAGTTATGTACCTGTATCAACATATATGTAACTCAATGTAGGGCTGAAGATGAAGAAATGTGAAGCTAAAGAAGAAGCTAAGATTTAGTGCAGGACTGTCATGTTACAATGCATTTACTAGTGTATCTAATGAACTGGCAAGTGAGTGTAAGTTGTTCACAGAAATGAAAGCCTACCCACAGTAACAAGGACTAACGTGGCATTTGACCTTAATAGTGGCAGCAGAGCATGTCTATAAATAATTGGAGGCAATACACACTCCCACATTGAAACCTGCTTTCTGTCAGCTGTAGATGAGCTTGCGTTGGCCAAATACCTCTCTACTTTATCATATGGTCTCTTCCACATAAGAGCTCAGTTATAGTCAAGCAAAAGTCAAATAGAATTAAAAACCGTTCCTACCTGTGGGCCATCAGGCTGACAAATTAAAATGTTGCTTTTACACAGTTTTAGTCTCATTTTACATCATTTATTGACATCGTATTATTGTATGTGGTCTGTCATTTGTTTGTTTTGATTGGTTGAATATCTTGCTCAAGTTTTAGATGTAGCACTCTTCTTGTACAATGACAATAAAGGCTAATCAGATATTAGATACATGTTGCCATAGAGACTTACAATACAAATCCCACTGTGCCTCTTTCAGGTACAAACATTTGCTGAAGTTTGAATATCAGCTAATTTTCTTTGTTGTATTGGATTATAAACTGAGATTTTTGGCTTTACGAAGCAGTGACCATCTTTTTTGCTATCTTCTGGTCTTCTGCTAACCTGGAAGCCAGCAACGACAAACTAAATGCCACAGATCTTGATCTTCAGAATAGAAAAAGTAAAAAAAAATAAATAAATAAAAAAACATTTTTCAAAATTTCAAGGTTTCTTGTTCATTGATTACTGTCGAACATTAAGCCTATTAGAGCTTCTTGGTGTTAAGTACCAAATTTAGCCCAATGCAGTGAAAAATAAACACTTGGCAAGGCTTAGGATGCACATAGAGGATTGAAAACATGAAACTTATACCAAACTTAAGATATTCATAACTAAAAAAGTATTTGAAAAGTAATAGAAGTTTCACTTAATTTGTTTGAGAATATTCATAAATTAAACTCAGAAATTGTAGTTTAGTTAGTGCGGTGAAGTGTTTTAATGAAGTTTTAATACAGTAGTATAGAAATGTGGCTGTTATAGTCCAGTTATTGCTTTGGTGTCAAAGAGTTGGGACAAGGGCTTTTACACTCGGGGCTTAAGAGCTGATATCCTGTTAAAGATGCTCTGGACACTTGAGGGGGTCCATGATCACAGAAAGTTTGGCCTTCAGCTTCCTCTTACCACAATCATGGCCATGTGTTTGTGAAGGGGTTCCCAAAGTCCCTACAAGGACTGTCCGCTGTTATCCTAACAACAAGCCCTGGATCACCAGCCAGCTGAAGGATCTGCTGAACAAGAAGAAGCAGGCCTTCAGATCTGGAGATAAGGACGAGTTGAAGAGGATACAGTGGCAACTCAAGGTCCAGCTGAAGGAGTGTAAGGACGCCTACAGGAGGAAGTTGGAGGTCAAGCTCCAGCAGAACAACACCCGGGACGTGTGGAGGGGCATGAAGCTGATCACTGGCTTCAACATCAAAGCCAAACAACAGGACGGTGGCCCAGACAGAGCCAACGAGCTTAATGTCTTCTTCAATAGATTCACCACTGGACCCCCTGCTGGCCCTCCACCCCCCACCACTCCAGTCTTTACACCCCCCCAGACGGCCAATCAACAACTCACCACTGATCCCTTCCTGCCTATCACCTCTGCTCTCCCCCCTACTCCCACCCCCACTGAGAAGACCAGCCCTATGACTGTGACGCCTGGCCAGGTGAGAAGACAGCTGGAGAGAGTCAAACAAGGCAAGACAGCAGGCCCCGATCGTGTCAACCCCCGGGTCCTGAGGACTTGCGCTTCACAGCTGTCTGGCATCCTGCACTTCATCTTCAACCTGAGTCTGAAGCTGGAAAGGATACCGGTGCTGTGGAAAACATCCTGCATAGTGCCGGTGCCCAAGAAGCCCATCCCATCTGGCCTCAACGACTTCAGACCGGTTGCACTGACGTCACATGTCATGAAGGTCCTGGAGAGACTCGTCCTGGCTCAGCTGAGACCCCTGGTGACCCCTGTCTTGGACCCTCTTCAGTTTGCGTATCAGCCTCATGTTGGTGTGGATGATGCTGTCATCTACCTGCTGCACCGTGCTCACTCTCACCTGGATGGTGGAAAGGGCTCTGTGAGGATCATGTTCTTTGATTTCTCCAGTGCTTTTAACACCATTCAGCCCTTTCTGATGAGTGAGAAGCTGCTCAGGATGGGTGTCAGCTCTTCCATTGTTTCCTGGATTACTGATTACTTGTCTGACAGGCCCCAGTTTGTGCGGCTGGGGGGCTCCCTGTCTGATACTGTTGTCAGTAATGTGGGGGCACCACAGGGGACTGTCCTGTCTCCATTTCTGTTCACTCTCTACACCTCTGATTTCCAGTACAGCTCTGGGTCCTGCCACCTGCAGAAGTTCTCTGATGACTCTGCAGTGGTTGGGTGTATTAGAGATGGACGGGAGGTGGAGTACAGGACACTGATCGCAGACTTTGTGGAGTGGTCCCAGACAAACCACCTACTCCTGAATGTGGACAAGACCAAGGAGCTGGTCATTGACTTCAGGAAGAAGAGGACACCAGTGGAGCCCATCTCCATCCAGGGTCTGGAGGTGGAAGTAGTGGACCATTATAAGTACCTGGGAGTCCACATGAACAGCAGACTGGACTGGAGGGACAACAGTGATGCTGTGTACAAGAAAGGACTGAGTAGACTCTACTTCCTGAGGAAGCTTAGGTCTTTTAACGTGTGCAGCAAGTTGCTGGAGATGTTCTACCAGTCTGTTGTTGAGAGTGCCCTGTACTTTGCTGTGGTTTGTTGGGGGAGCAGCACCAGCAAAAAGGACATAAGTAGGATCGACAAATTGATCCGAAAGGCTGGTCATGTGATTGGCAGTAAGTTGGAGACGTTTGTCTCAGTGAGGGACAGGAGGACACTGGACAAACTGCTCTCCATCATGGACAATCCGTCACATCCACTACACCAGACAATAGAGGGGCAGCGGAGCTCATTCTCCAACAGGCTGATCCAGCTCCGCTCCCACACTGAACGCTACAGGACTACTTTCATACCATTCTCTGTCCAGTTGTACAACAACTCACCTTTCTGTGACAGATAACTCATTGTTATTAATGTTAATGGATAGTCTAAGTCTGCATTTCAGTTATGGCCGGTGAAACGTCTTCAAGAAACCTCAACCAGTCCAGTTGTCTTTGCTTCATCTTGTTCTTTGGATACACTAGAACCTTTGCAAATGTTAAAAACATAATAATTCTCTGGTAAAATCAGAGTTAATTCACGGCCAAGCATTGTTTCTACCCACCAGAGTATAAGAATACGATATATGTTGTATGTTTGAAGCATACAAAAGGAATGTTGATGGAGAAAAAAGAGCTAGCAGTTCCTCCCTTTAATGATAATCTTGTGGTATATCCTATATTTCTACACAGCCCATCCTGCAGCGCCATCTTTTAATTTTCAACACGCATGTTTTTGCTTTTAGGCTGGCAGCCTCGCTGGTTCGTCCTGGAGAATGGAGTCATCTCTTACTATGACAGTGAGGACGACGTTGGCAAAGGAAGCAAAGGCTCCATCAAGATGTCTGTGTGTGACATTAAAGGTTAGACCCCTGTATACCTCACATGTCCCTCACGGCACTATAAAGAAAAACACATCCTTCACAAAGTGCTCACACTTTATATTTTCAGTCCATCCGACAGATGCGACCCGTCTGGAGTTGATAATCCCTGGTGAGCAGCATTTCTACGTGCGCGCCATGAATGCTGCAGAGAGACAGAGGTGGCTAGTGGCTTTAGGATCATCTAAAGCAGGAACACTGGAGAGCCACAAACACAGAGGTACATCTGTTTGTCTGTCTGCTGGGTAAATTAACAAACTCACTGAAAAGAGACCAGGTCTAGTCAGTGATATCTCTGTTTTTATCCACCAAATACAATAAGATCACACTCGCATTATCCTAACTTGAATGTCTATGTGAGAGGAAACACAGCAGACACAGGGAGCATTTAGATACTCCACATAAAGACCCCAGCTGCCCAGCAGTTTATAAACCAGAAACTTCATGCTGTGATGCTAATCACTGCTAAAGGTTGGTAACACCCACTTTATGGAAGGTTAATGGAAATCTACCTGGTTTAGTTCTATAGGTCTACACATGCAGAAACTATTTGCATTCAGCTTGTAAATTAATGGGAAGCAGAGCTGCCATGTCCGTTTGCATCTCCATTAACATTGCCATTAGCATCTGCCCTAATGTCTCTGTTGAGTGATTTTCTCAACAACAACTGATAAGGGCTAAGACTGCCAGGCCCCAGCCAACCATCAGACTAAATTCACTGTGATCGCTCAGCTACAGGGGGGAGCAATTTCCGTTTTAGTTGGCATTAAACTTCTTCTACTTTTGGGAGTTTGGCAGATTACTGGTTGTATTACTGCCCTCCACAGGATAAAATTGTTAACATCTCTCAAGCGCCAGGGTCTCTGTTTAATGAATTTCCTCAATTTTGATGTTTGGGTTGAGCCATTTTTTAGTGCAGCTCTCCAGCTATGCAGTGTGAAGAATAATCGGAATACAGAGAGGTCAAATGATGACTGATTGAAAGGTTACCTTAAAAGTATAAAACAAAAAAAAGGAAGGAGCACAAACAAAAACCGAGGCACAGACCATTTTTACATATCACTCGATTTCCCTCACAAGGAAGAATTTCTTTATCCACTTCTTTCTGCATCAGCACTTAATTCCTTGGTAGCAGAGAGCAACAACAGATAGACAATTTAACAAAATCTGTGAAGTAGCACCCTGACATAGTGGAGCATTTATCCAGAGGGTGAAGTGAATGTCAAAATTGAATAGAAATCTGTCTAAGATATTTAGTCTGAAAGTGGACTCAGAGTTTCAGCATAATAGTTACAGTTGTTCACATTTTGAAGGATTCGTCAAAAACCCTGACATTTCTCCTCCTATGTCTGGTTCCAGGTCCAGACTGTCTGAAGACAAAGATGTCTGAACTCCGTCTGTACTGTGACCTCCTTGTCCAGCAGGTCCAAACCATCCAGTCACAGCACACTGCCGACCCTGAGACCACGCCCACTTCTGAGGTGAGAAACCGTCTTTAAATGGGGTCGGGCTTTAAGTGTTCATGAGAAGAGTCCATGTGAACTGTGCCCTCTTATGGAATTAACAATCTCATAACTGGGAATTTTTGTTAAGGACAGAATTTACGAGTTGTGACATGTTTGTGGACGTTTTCAGAAATGGCAGAAATGTTTGGTTAAATTGTAGTTTTATAATATGTACGAGTAAAATGAGGATATTCCCAGCTGCCTCATCTTTCTCGTTTCTCCGGCTGTTCTCTTCTCTCTCTTTTCTGTCTCCAATTTGTATTTTTATTGACGCTATATAAATAAAATTGAATTTAATTGAATCTTACTTATACTTTACATTATACTTTAACATTTCCTATATTAAATTACATGGTAGTTTGCTGATAACCATTACCAGATGCCAACAGTTCTAACTTACTCTCGATGTTACAATTTGATCATTAAGCGTTTTTAGTGCATGAATTATATTGTTCACAAGTTCTATTTGATGCCTCAAACTTACCTTGTTGGATGCTGTAAATTAGAGACATAATTCAGCAGGTTTTGACAGATTAATGTCATGTCATGACACTGTCCACTATTGTGAATTATGCAGCTACAGATTTATTATATTACTATTATATTATTATTTCTTATATTAGATTTATTTATTACTAAACTCTCTCTCTCTTTAGGCCTCACTCCTCAGTGCCACCTGTGCAACATTCATAAAGACTCTAGAGGAGTGTATGACCCTGGCTAACCAAAGTTTGACCCCTGACCTCCGACCTCCTGAAAGGGTAATTTCACCTTCACAGAGTGCATGGTTTCGAAAATAAAAATAGTCCAGTCTGAAGAATGTTGTGAATGACAGTTGTTCAAGTTGGTTTTAACCCATGTGGTGTATCATAGTTGATGGAAACTGTTGATTCTTGTGCAGTTAACAAAGCAAAGTGAAAGAAAGAAAGCCCAGTGCTGCCCTCTTGCACCTTTTTGAGGCTTGTCAGAGTATTATTCAGGACAATGTTTACATACATACTTATTTCCTGGTGCTTTCTTTAATGTTATATAAATGGGTTTTAAAAAGGTATTCTCATTATAAATTGATCTTCATTTGAAGGATCCAATATGGATTCATAAAATCTCCTGATCAATATTTTTGCCCAAAACATGATAAAAGCTCCAACTCTGAGAGCACCGTCAGGCCTGAAACATGATTTAACAAATATGACAACAGAGAAGAGCTGGACAAAAGCAAAGACCTATGCACGATAAGAAACTAGAGGTAGAATATTGTGGAAATGCCACAAATCAATCACAGATTTTGTGAAAATCTCTTTCATGACTAATCAAAATTATGTTTAAATAAATTAGGACCTTGTGAATCGGAATCGTTTTATGGGCGTGTTTCTAAAATTGCAGTTTTTTTTTTTTTGTATTTGTTAAGCGCTTTGTCATGTTGCTTTGAAAAGTGCTATAGAAGATTAATATTGTTATTATTATAAGGCAGTTCATAAAAGATGAACAGCTGTGATTAGTTTTTGACTTTATAATCATCTAAACTGACACACTGCACATCTTATCACATAACCTGAAATTAGCATTAAAAAAAAGGAACATATTCAGCTAACTGTTTACTTTTATTCCTTAGTTACACACCCAGCATAGAACTAAAACCAATGTGACATGAAAGGCAAGTTTGACCTCTACACAAAATGAGCTTTATCGTTGCCAGTTTATTTTTACTGTTCAAAGAAGAATTCAGAGACCTTAAAGTTTACATGTAGAAATGTGGATGAATGGTAATGACATTTATTTTTGTGTTTTCAAATCTGCGCCAGTCAGTGAAGCGGTTCCTCTTCTTTACATCATCCACTATTTCATCTTTTGTTTTATGCTTACTCAATTACTCAGTTGATACCATTGGCTGACCCCCATGCTCACATGACCTAAAACCAATAGAACGCCTCTGGGGTGAAATAAAAAAAAAAAACAACAGCAACTATACATTCAATGTCTTCTTCTTCTGCATAGATGAAGAGGTCCATCAGTCATCCTGGAACATACAGCTTTGACAGGTGAGTTAAGACACATTTATTCATCATCGTTCCTAGTCATAAAACCTTTTAACCTTTCAGTCAGCTTACAGTGCTTCACAAAGCATTTTCAATTTAGAGTACCTGTTAAACATACAGTATATTTTACTTCAGTTGATATAATACACATCCACTAGGAGGCAGCATTGCAGCACCTTCAGTCTCAGAACTTTTCCCTGTCTTAGAATAATAATAATAATTTGGTCATATGAACGTTGAAACAGGGGTGAATTAATACCATTATATTCATCAGTCCACCGTCTTTTTTTTTTTTTTTTTTTTTTGTGGAAAAATATCTTCCAACATTTTACTGAAGTTAATTGAGGCCTTCAGAGTCTGAGAAATCAAGTGAATATCTTCCAGTTTTAATGTGTGTTTAGTCCTCTTTAGTACGTAAATGTCGTCACAGCTTCCATCCAGAGAAGCATAAATTAGGAACTTGTCATAAAATGGCTGGAAATTTAAAAGAAATCCACTTGATTAAACTCATTGTAAGAGTGTAAAACTGTTCATGCCTGCTTTTGGTTTATCTTAGGATATATAAGCATGTATATGTTTTTATCTTTGTATGAGTATGAGATGTGTTTTGATGCAAAGAATAACAATTTTAGACTATAATTCCTCATTATGGGGCATAATATTCAGAGAGTACTTTCAAACATTTTATTTTGCAGGATCATGTAAACTAGGAGAGTAAATGTGAACATGTACAAAGTGCCGACAGCACAGTAAGATAATCAGACTGATGTTAATGCCCGGTGCAATTATAATAGTAGTTTAAATATAAAATATAAACAGTTGTAGCCTGAACTAACCTGAACTTAGAAAATGTGTTAAAACAAATGCCTGCCAGAAATCATGTGAACATTCAACTGGAAAATATATTCAGATGCCAGAATATTAGGTCCACTAGTGAAAACAAATGCATCATGATATAACAGTCCTGCATTAAATCTTTCTTCATGACTGTTCTAATGTTCAGTTTATGTTGAAAAAGTGTCAGAAAGGTGTTATTTCAACTGGATGATTGTTTTGGAGGGTGTAGTTTGTGGTGCAGTTAAACTGGATTTCTGTTATTTAGCTTAGCCCAGTGTTTTTCAACCTTTTTTGAGCCAAGGTAAATTTTTTTTCATTGAAAAAATCACAAGGCACACCACCAACTGAAAATGTAAAAAAAAAAATGAAACTCTGTAGCCTATATTAAGATTATAAAGTCATCCTTGTCAAAGTGTCTTGAATAGGAATCAAATGAACGCAAAGAAAAAAGTCTTTTTCATATGACTGTAACTACTTAGATATTCACTTGATTTCTCACACACACACAGACACTTGACAATGGCATATTATTTGCAGATAATTAATTCGTTTTCAAAAAATGTTTTTTAGATCAGTTAGGTGAAATTGGATAATTTCCCACTGCACATCTGACGATCTCTCACGACACACTAGTGTGCCACGGCACAGTGGTTGAAAAACACTGGCTTAGCCCATTGACTAAAATGTCAAAATAACACAATAAATAGCATAATAGTCGGTACAACACAATACAATTCAATACTACTACGAACCATAGCCTCCAAAATGAAAACAGTTTCATTTTCAACATCTCTCTGTTATTTTAAACTAATTCTGAATACCATTTAGTAAGATTTAGTGCAGGGCTATTACATTAGAATGCATTCACTAGTGTTGCTAATGAATTGGCAAGTGAGTGTACATCTTAACATAAAAGTTTACGGTGTCATATAAGATGCTAACTGAGGTGAGGAAGTTTCCTGTTTTTTAAATTATTCTTCTTCTTCCTCCTCAGGTCAGGTGTATTGAAGGAGTACATGAGTGGAGGTCAAAGGTCAACACAGCGCAGAAACAGGACATGCTCAGACAGCTCTGTTTACGATACTGAACGTAAGACGCAGGCCATTTATCAATAACAAGTATGGAAACCTAGGACTTGACAAGTTTGATCGTTAATGAAATGTATTCTGGGATACCTGGCAGTCAACAAGTTACTTCCTGGTAGATACACAGTATATAATGATACATGCAGGGCAAAGGGGGTATGAGTAGTGTTTGGGGGTGTGGGTGTATGTATGGATGTATGTATGTATGTATACACACACACCTGACAAAGTATGGTACATCCGTGTACTTGTCCTGCCCGTTGTATTGAGGACGCATCAGGACGTAACATGTGTGGACTAGGGACTGCCAGGTATCCCAATGCATTCCAAAGGCATCATCAAGTACGCTGCTGGTCCAGGTACAGAATTACCATCCTGTATTCTCTCATTTGTACGTTAGAGTCAAACTTGTCAAGTCTGAACTTTTTGTATTTGGAATTAAGAACTGCCCAGACTGAAAACACTGCTTCTTCTTCAACATGATCTAAAATAAGTACTTCTCAGGAAACTTTCTAAGTAGTTACAGTCATGTACCAGTACTTTAACAGAAAACTGAACTAAAAGTATTAAAACCAAAATCCCACAAAAAACAAATGAAGCCAAAAACAAGAACAACTGAACTTGCAGGGGGTTTGTTTTTTTGGAAGATGTCATCCAAGCAGCTTCTTCATTTCTAAATGATTGGTGCAGAGGTAGGGTTTAATAAGGAACATCTATGGGTGTTACCCAACTGAAACTCACATGACTAGGTCTGTTAATGAGCACATACTCACCTCCCCACCAGTCTTTTTTAAGCTGTGACCTGGATGACTAAGGACCTTCACAGGCTTTTCAACTAATCCAGGATTTAAGCCCTTTTAGACATAAACAGAAAAAATAAACCAAAAGTGTTTTCATATTATGACACTTTAATTTGAGTAACCATCATTTGCTCCCTAAATTGGCACATCCTGACTACTGAACCCTTAACTTGCGACTTACTCGTGACAGCTGCCATTGGTTGTGTTCCAGGTGTGCTGTCCAGCCTCAACGGTGACTCATTCTCCATTCCTGAGGAGAGAGGAGGCGGCGTGAGCCCAAAGACCACACCCACTGACACAGACACCGACCTGTCCATCTGAGGAACCTGACACGCATTTAAAACCTGGAACAAAAAACAAACCACAAGATCAATATTACTGACGTCATCCTTCTAGGAACGTTGGCTAATTATTACAGACACGAGTACTTGGGCTTCATTGAGAAACTGTTCCTTAACGCCTAAGTGTTTAGGTTGCACAGTACACACTGAACAAAAGACAGCGGTACAGTCCTAAGATGGACTCTAATTTTAGACATTGTGAGTGTAAAATATTTGATGCTTTAACCCTCCTGGGATTATGGTGGGGACGAAGATGGTGACTCTGGACTAAGATGATTGTATCAGGCAGCTTTCCGTGGCGCAGTTTAACTGTGAATCCCTGTTGGACAATTAGATGCTTCAATTGAAGCTGGGAATGTACAGAGAGTTTTCAGTCTTGCTGCGGTCTGAAGCCAAAACTTTTTCCCAGAAACTGTGACGCTTTTCCACAACAACTCCAAACCTTTCTCTGGAAACCCGCCATGATTCTTCCGTATTCTTCTTCCAGGCTGAAAGGCACAAAGAAGAACTCCGTCCCAGCCTCTTGCCAGCTGTGACGGGGCCAGTAACGAGGCTTGAAGCCAGTTTCAGTCTGTTACAGTATCCACACAGAGCGGACGTTTGCACAAATGTAATTGTAATTGCATACATTATAGCTGCCACCTTTCTGGATCCAGCTGGTCCCGCTCATCCAAAGCAGTGTTAAAAACTGGAAAGTGGAGGACTTTAGTTTGATCTGCAGCTTTTTCCTAGAGGAGGAAACATGAAGAGAAGCTGCAAAGACACGTCAGGTCAACGAAGGAATTCGCTCAAGTACAGATACTTGATGGTGAATTTAAGATGAACACTTAAATTCAGATTTTTCTCCAGCCGTCCAGATTAAAGCAGCTCTTCTTTATCATAATGTGAACGTGAGGAACCTTTGTAGAAATACCTTCAAATTAGAAAACATCTAGTCAGCTTAATGAAGATGGTGAACCTGAGAATAAATGAGCATACTGACAGTGACGTCAACAGATTCACAAATTATCTTGCTTTGTTTGTTTCTGTTGATACAAACCACATGTTTTGGTTGTTTCTAAAATATTGTGCAGAACTTTCAATTTAAAATGTTTATTATGCATAAGGTTCGTGTTCACAGTACCTTTGAGACAAAACTCTGACATGCCCTCAACACTGTGCTCTTGCAGACAGGCAGGAAAATTGGATTTTATGAAATCGGGAAATAAATCATCCGTAGCAAGTGTGAGCGTAAAAAAAGTAGACCCATCTGATACGACGAGCTATTTACCTGACATCTGCTCTTCCATAGATGCTGTCGGATAGTTGCACCGGCCTAACATGTTCAAACTGCAAATGAAAGTAAATTCTCTCCAAGTAATTATTTATTCAGTGATCTCCGCCCTGACATTACTTCCATACGTAATGTCACTGCTGTGTATTTGAAGCAGTGACGGGAATTTTTTCCCCAATAAAGGTAACAGTCTTTAAGGAAATACACTCCACTTGATCTCCTTATATATCATTACATTAACCACATGCTACGTTTTTGTAATGACAGAAGTACACAGTGTCCTTATATTAATTCATTTAATTTAATTCTCTTCAATTTCATTTTTTATTTAGTTAACCGCTACAAGAAGATCATTTTTCAATGGACATCACTTAAGGTGCTTTTTCCTTTTCCAGTGATCATTTATAATAGTGGTTGTGTGTTTTTTTTTTCTGAATGAATGACACAAAACTCTTCTTACTTAAGAGCAGCCCTGTAGAGTAATTGGTCTTATGTGTCCGAGACCACCTCCAAATTTCAGATTTTTTGCTTTTAATGCCAGGTGTGAACACAGGAACTTCAAGCAATCAGATTGCCCAGGACAGATCTTTATGCAAGGTCTGAACGGGGTCTAAAACAAAAGCAACTGGACATGTTAGAAGTTCCATAAAATCAGTTTGGACCGAAAAAGCCAATTAGATGTGTGGTGAAACAGCTTCCATCTGACGTGGCTGAGAACATTTTTCTGATTCTAAAAACTGACTGCAAACTGAGCTCAGATTTTGGGATTAAGTTCCTGATAAATCTCCTGCAAAGTCTATACACTGTAATGTAGAGACACACTTTACTGTTTAAACATGCCCGGAAGACGTCACCTGAACTCAAAGCAAACAAAAGGGCCTTGGTGACTGACTGACATTGACGTTTATGGGAGTACAACTTGAGCTGATGAGTTGGCAAGATCCTGTTTGTCTCATTTATAACGAGCTGTACAGCTTTTCATCTATAAACACATCCTGAAATGAAGGTACACTCCTTAAAATCAACTTCAGCCACATGTGATGCTCTGCTACACTTTCTTTAGCTTTATTGGCCTGTTGATTAGATGTCCTGGTCACAGACTCCTGAGAATTTGTGTTTTTTTAGATATTCAGAATAATGAATCAATGCAGTTCCACCAATAACCTCACAGTATACTTCTCCCTACACACACCCTTTTTTGGATAATGATGATTGTGAATCTTTTATATAAAGGGTGTCTTTGAGCTGCGGCAGCCTTAACTGTAACAGTATGTAACATACAAGCCTTCCTTCATTCCTCCTTGTATTACTTCTACCAAACTTAACCAGTGTTTGCTTTGCTATGAACATGTTTTTTCTTGACTTTCACGAAATTACTGTGAAGAAATGTTTCTAATCAAAAGCTGCAGACAGTTTGAATTTCTCGCACTCGTGGGCTTCACTTCCTGTTGCTGATTTATGTGCAAAGGCATGGTTATTTTAAAGTTTCTGTATTTTATCTTTGTTCTTATTGTCAATCAGACGATAAATTGGATTTAAAAAACAAAAATGAATGTGAGATGGAGTTCAGTTTTTCTGCAGGAGATTTAGAAGTTTGCAAATGTCGTCTTGTTAGTGTTTTTCATCATTTTAACATCCCTCATTTTGAGTTAGACTTAAAAATTCATCTTGGGGAAACAATTATATGCTTTTCTTCAAGTTAGAAGATTGACACCATTCTCATATTTGTCTGCCAAATAATCTGTTGCTGGGGTTTTGTGGGGAATAAACAAGATGTAAGTTGTTAGTTATTGAGTTTTAGAGGTGCTGGTAGCCTGATTTTCCTGTACAAAGCTAGCTGTTTCCCACTGTTTCCAGTATTTTTGCTAAGCTAATCGTAGCTTCCTCTTTAGCTATGAGAGTGGTTTCAATCTTCCTACTTGATTCTACTGTGAGAAAATGATTATAAAACTGTCCTCTGAGGACCGCTCTGATTTGAGTTTAAAAGAAGGAAGGAGGATAAATAAAATAACTGCTGCAGTCTTTAATTTTTTCTGTTCATTGTGGCCAAACCTGCAGATTTTCATGCCTTAAGTGTCTCTGCACAAAGTGACGTTCGTGGTTGTATCGGATTAGACTTTTATTGTCTAAATAAAGAAATATTTGAAGTGAATTTTCATTGTATACCAAGGGTGTATATTTTATGGTCCTTAACACATTGGAGGTAGTTAATGAAGGAACTGGACACAGTGACTCCAAGTAGCGGAGAGGCTGGTATGTTTTCAGCTGGTGGTACAGTAGTTTGTCAAGGGGCCTGGAGGATGATCCTGCGGCGTGTTTGCAGAAGGTGTGTGCCGACTTGTGGCTTTTCTTTTTGTTTTAACTGGGTGTTGGCACTCATTTACGAGAACTAATGCAGACGTAACAGCCAGATACACACAGTCGGGCTGCATTCTCAACCTGAACAGGAAGAAAGGGGAAGACTGGGTGAGCAGACTTTTACTCTGTTAAATCCTGTCAGATATCAAATGTTGTATAGATCTGATTAAACTTTGAAACAGAATAGAAGTAAATCCTCTAATTTGGGAAGCTGGAACTTGTACAGATTAATGGTATCACTTCAGACAAATATAAAAATATAGACCCGTCAGGCTGCACAACATTTGTTGGACAGTAACACTACTGGAAGTTAAATAAGTTTTAAACATGATTTGTAACAACATACTAAAATAATTGTTCAGCCTTTAAAAGGAGTCTCGAAGAAATACGGTCACTAAAACCACATTAGTCCAAATTTGGTGACTTTGAATTATCCAGATAACCTGAAGGATTAAGTGTCCGTGGATGGAGTTTATGGTCCTTGAAGGATGAGCAGTGGTCAAAGCTAAACAGCTGGAGCAATGAGTGGAGGATCCAGAAGTGACTGTGAGTTTGTGTAGATATGTCAAAAAACTAACCACCTGTCTTACCTTTATGCTTATTCTCCAATTGCTTTTGTCACACTGTTATTTTTATTTACCTCCTTCTTCTTTTGTCCGTCTAGCTCCGTCTGGACATCTTCCGTCGTACGCCGAAGGATCCACTGAGAACCAACATGCACACAGTCCAAAAATGTCAAAGGTAGTGTTTTTTATTATTATTATTATTTTATTGTATAGTTACTTTGTCAAAGAAATTTAATTTGCCAATACGACTGACACATAATACCTATTAAATAAAATACCTATTTTCTACCTAGCTGGTGTGAGAACTTGTGAGAGGCTTCCTAGTTTGCAGAGGCAGCAGTGCGATTAATCCAGAACTGATAAATCTTTTGGGAAACACATCAGTAAAGGTCATTACACAAACGCAGGTGTAGACTAAAACTCTAAACCCTGAATACCGAAAGTTGGACATCTTTAAAACTATTTAATCAATTTAATGTTCTCATTTGGAGGTGGAAGCAGGACGATAACGTAACAGGTGCTAGCAGGGTTTTAGGTTGAAGCTAATCTATCTCAGCTTTGTTTACACTTCCTGACACTCAGCATACAGTATGATTAATGACTTGTCTTCTCCACTAAGCTTCAAACAGAGTGACTTTGCAAAATTAGTTTTGTTTTGGGGTCAGTAGTATCAGTAGCTTTATTAAGGCTTGTGGACCTTTTGCTTTTATCAAGTCTTTTGGTTACGTTCAGAAACCGATTGTTAAAGAAACCAGAAACCTCTATTAAGTTCCAATTTTTTACTGACCCATCCATGAACTCCAGTGAGGCTGTACACTACCGCCATCAACGTCCTCCTTTAAGTTCTATGACCATTAGACAGGCTTTGTCATGTGAATGTGAATGTACTACATTATTGTGTTTGCCGTTTGTAAATGTAATGTAAATATACTTTATTTATATAGCACTTTACAACAACCCACAGGTGAACCAAAGTGCTTTACAAAGATCAAACAACGATTAAAACACACTGGAAGACAAGTACATGAGTAAAAGTAAGCTAAAAAATAGTAAATAAGAAGATAAAAAGTAAAATAAAATAAAAATATTCACCCCACTACCGGGTACTAAAAGCCATTCTAAATAAATAAGTTTTAGGTTTTGATTTGAAAAGACCCAGGTCAGTGATGAGACGCATGTCAGCGGGGAGCTTATTTCAGAGCCTGGGTGCAGGGACAGGAGTGATGTGCTCTCTTCTCTTGTGCTAGTTAAAAGACGGGCAGCTGCATTTTGCACAAGTTGAAGTTGAGGACTGGGAGACACCAACATACAGAGCATTGCAGTAATCCAGTCTGGAAATAATTAGAGCATGGATAGCTTTGTCAAGGTCATGACAACTCAAAAAAGTTTTAATTTTGGCCATGAGACGTAGCTGAAGAAAGCTTGTCTTGACAACATTGTCAATTTGTTCGTCAAATTTCAAGGAACAGTCAAAAATCGCTCCTAAATTTATTACAGTTTGACTGGGTGTTGAAAGCAAGGCGCCAAAAGTTAAACCATTTGACACAGACCAGAATAGGGCCAAGAATGGAACCTTGCGGGACCCCACAGGAGATAGAAGCACAAGAAGAAGACAAGTCACCTTTTGTGTCTTCTGACACATTAAGGCATTATCATGTGTCCTGAGTGATCCGATCACAAGTGGCCAGCTTAAAGTACAAATGAGAACAAATCCGAGTCCAGTTCTGAATAACTTCCAAGTCTTCTACCTCAAAAAAACACCATCAAATGTTACTGCTACACATCTGTGAGGCCCAACCAAACAATCTTGGATAAGAATGGATAAAAAAAAACCTGCATACTGTCTCTGACACCAGACCACAATCGGATCTAAAGACCTCCAGCAAAAACTGAAGCGTTTAAATCCTATATCACTGAATAACAGCCTTTTAACAATCTGTAAATGTCGGTTATTAAAATCAACTGCAGCTCTTTTGTGAGGCAAAGTTATTATTGAGACAGTCTATTGCAAACTCATTGTCAAAACGTTTGGGTAGGCTTTTCTGCGACGTAGTCATCTAAGCGTTATGTTGTTCTCTGCATCAACTGAAATCTAAATAGAGCGTTCCCTGCTGTGATAGAAGTGGAAATAAGCTGTTAGCTAAACCAAACAAGAGAGAAATGTGGACGATTTACGAGATGACCTGTCTGACTGTCTTTATCTCCCTCTGTGTCCAGCCCAGATCAGGCCCTGACGTCCACAGCCTGTCTCGTTGTGCTGCCTGCTACAACTCTGTGCGTCGATGGGACGGCAACGGTGAGTCAAGCTCTTCAGCTGAAGACTCTGGACCAGAGATAGACTCTGAGTCTGAAGCGGAGTCTAGCTCTAGCAACAGCAGCACATGCTCTGGTAATGTTGTAGCAGGCACACCTGAGAAGCCTGAAACAGAGAGGCAGTCACCTGTATGTGGAGAGCCCAAATCTGGAGGACAAGGTGATGACGGACGGCAGGCGATGCAGGAGACACCGTTGAGCCAGGATGAGGGAAAAAAGATGATTCGAAGACATCCACTAGTCAAGTCTGCCTCTTTACCCGCCTCGCTCGCTCTTTGCCCGACCCCTCTCTCTCAGCTGCCCTGCCGCCCAAGGGTTGTCTCCACCCTTCGCCTGCAGGTGTTGCCCCAGAAAGAGGACGAGGACACATTCTACACCATGCGGCATTGCCTTGCCGAGAGACAGGAAAGCACGAGGAGAGAAGAAGTAGAAGGAAGAGGACAAATCAACAATCTGCAGCCTTGGCAACCCTTTCAGTGGCAGCACGTGGGGATACCCTGGCAGCAGGGGTCACAACCTACATTACAGCCGTCACACTTGTACCAACAACCACCGCATCAGCCGTCATACCTACAAGGACTACCACCTCAGCCTTTTTTCTCAGCTCAGGGTCAAATGTTGATGCCACCCCCTCAGGCGCTTCCTGTGTTACCTCCCCCGACGCTCCACACACCCCCAACACATTTGCACGGGCTCACTCAACATCCCTACTGGTACTGCAACCGTATGAACTATTCTTACCCACAGTGGAATCACTACAGTAGAGCACAGCTACATAAGTATTGAGCAGCCATGCAGTGTGGCATTCGGCCTTTTAACATGTGAAACATTCAATGAAGTGATGATGAAATGTTTGGGATCGCACAAGCCTTGAACACACCGTTTGTACATTTCTCCTGTAAAGTTGGACATTTTAACACGGAGGCCTGTGGGGACTGACTTGCTTTGGGGACACTTAGTGGACTCTAGTGGACATCAGAGGAACTGCAGTTTTGCCGCTTTAATTTTTCTTTCATACTTTTGCATAGCCATTTCGAGACAAAAGAGTTAAACATCAACAATTATCGATGACTTCCAATTAAACAAATGTCTATGAAGGTTCTCAGTCATTCGGGTCATATCCAGAAAACAAGCTGAAACAAGGGAAGCAGGACTTTGCATCAAAGTAGCCTCAGTTCCTCAGTTCGAAAAGAGTGGGGAGTTGGGGTTTAAATAGGTGTCGGTGTGAAAAATCACATGACTAGGGTCTGATGACAACGAGATGCTCACCTGTAATTATTTTGATCCTACTAACCACCACTTTTAGAAATGAAGACGCTACTTGGATGGAATCTTCAGTAAACTCTAAAAGTCCAGTTGCCCTTGTTTCAGTTTGATTATTGGATATACCAATATTATAAATTCAGGTAATATTTTACCTGAATTTAGCATGTTAGCTTGATACTATAGATGATTATTAGCAGCAAAACTGAATTCTTGACCTGACGGACATACATTTTTATCATTTTAATCAAAATTGTATAAGTCTTCTGGAGTGAAACACGAATTTCTAAAACCAAATTTATTTGCCAGTCATCTGATAACTGTTAACTCTTTAGTCTGGGAATGATAAATGGCTGCACAAAAGTGGTAAAAACTGAATAACTGCAGTTCCTCAAATGGCTACTAGAGGTTCTTAAATCGAATAAATCCCTGCAGACATCCAAAGTCATCAACTTTGTGGTAGAAAAAACATGTTAGGCTGGAAACAGGAGATAGAGGTGGCAGTCACTGCCAAGATGGCCGACTGGAGACAGCAACTTTGAGCTTCAAAACCACAGAGAAAACAGTTCGGATCTCTGTAGCTAATCTATCATCTATTCTATCTCTGTCATTTCTGCATGCTGTTGCAAACTGCAATTTCCCCATTGTGGGACAAATAAAGGTTTTCTTATTCTTATTCTTATTCTTATGATAGAACTCACCTGTTTAAATTCTATTAAGGCTTCAAGTTATGCATAACTAAAGACGTGGTTCCTTTTAGTGACAGGTGACTGCCCTCACAGATCACTAGCTGCCTGCCTCTGTGTCACCTTCCCGCCTCAGTTCCCCTCAAGCTTCGCCTCTTTGATTGTTTTTGAACGAGTTAGGCAGAGTGAGGCCCTACCAAGGTGGTAACACCTGGACACACTAACAATGAGGCAATGAGGCAATCTGGGAATGTTCAGTTGTGGGTGTATTGCACACACCTGCTTTTGCAAGTTTTGACTTGCTGATGGCGCTAAATGAGTACAATTCAACAGAGATCCTCTAGGGTTGCATGGTAGAGACTAATATTTATCTGAAAATCAGTGTAAACACATTGCAAATGAGTATGACATCAGATGAGGGACCAGCGTACATGTTGATAATTTGAGCATCATTTTCCTGCACCAAACTGACGTTAAAGTAAAACCTTTTTGTCAATCTCAAAAAGATACGAGATACACATTTCCACATATACATCGTTTTCCACCACATGACCTCTAGGGGGCACCATACAGTTCATAATGAAGGGGAATTTTTGTCTCATATTTCACGTCCATCATTCGAGCAGTTTTAAAGATACTAAAAACTTAGAAAAGAATGTTTCAGGAGTCTCAAGTCTGAATTTAATCCTCTGTGGACCATGAAGTTCCAATAGTTTTTGAGATATTTCAGTCTGGATCAGAGCAGTGGACTTGACTGACCCACAGTCTTTCCTTGTGCTTTGGTGTTTTACATTTTGTTATCAAGTCCTGCCCAGAATCTCACGTCCTGGAAGGAAGTCGACCATTATTGAGAGTGGGAAAAAGCAGGTGCTTGTTTGCCGCAGACAACAGAGCAGTCTTTTCTGTCTCACCTTCACAGAGCAGAGATGGACAGTTTCCAAGTGCATGAAGAAAAAAAAAAAAAACACAACAACACAAGAGGCTCTTTGTATGATGTGAGTGTGGTTTGTTCCACCTACAGTAGCCACTAAGTCTCTCCAGATGTCTCCATTGAGACAAAGTGTTTCCACCCGGACTGCCAACACACATGCAAGCTGATGTCACTGGTGGCAAAGGATGCAGGCTTCTGAGCTGGGGGTAGAAAATGTAAATGTTAACAGTGACTTAGTTTGCTCTCTTACTCAACACAAACTAAATCTTCAACATGTTTTCTTTTTGTTTTTTTCTGTTAACATTCGAGCCTAGTGTATTATCATGTGCTATTATTTACTGAATAAAACTGCAGCTCTCTCTCTAACATCGGACAGGAAAGAGAAGTGTAACTTTTTTGTAAATATTAACCCCATAGAAACTCTACTTTTGAGCTCATCAGGACCTAAAACCGTAGTAAAAAGTAAACAAACAGAAGTGATCTCGTTCCAGGTCAGAACAGTCCATGAAAAAAATAAACTCTGCCGCACAAGTCTGGATCTGGACACGTGTATGAACAACTGGTCAGCTTTATTTTTAGTCGTACTGATATTGTGCTATTGAAGCCCATCTTAGCAGGGATTACACTGAATCTGATATCTGATACTTGATGAGTGCTGGTAGACAAACACTAGAGTTTATCTCTGGAAAAGCAAGGTTTTAAACAGGCAAATGTTTGAGAGTCAATTGAATTAATACAAATAAGCTGTACTGAAAGCTGCCTAAACTGAAATTTAAATGGCCTTAGCAGTTAAATCAAAACATAGTAAAAGTAATAAAATAATAGGTAAAATAATAAAAATAATAATATTAAAAATGGCATTCTGGACACATATTAAACCAGGGATGCGCACACGGCCCGCGACCTCACTCGAAGTGGCCCTTAGATTAATTTTTGAAAATTATAAAAATGTATCCTCTGCGGCACTGAATCAGTTGTAATGACATAGTCGGCCACTAGATGGCCTCTAATGCAGACGCCGCCTCGTACACGCTTCCACCGGGTCTTCTCCACCAGTGAAGAAGAGATGTTGAGCCATGGCTAAGAGCGGAGGAGAGAGAAAACTTGATCGAGAAATCGTGTGTGTGTTTCAGGTGAAATGGGAAGAAGGTTATCTGTCTGCTTAGAGACGTTATCTGCCATGAAAGATTTCAATTTAAGTTGCCGCTACAACACGTTGCACAAAGATAAATACGAGAAGTATAATGAAGCTGCAAGGGCTGCTATTGTAGTGGACCTTAAATCAAAAGTACGCAAACAACAGCGACTTTTTACCAGTGCCCACTGCTGGTAGTGGTGAGGTAGAGTGGGTATACAGGGAAAATGTTGAACTCTTTATTAGTGTAAAAATGCACAAATTAGTTCTTGCAATTAATATTTGTCTGCTGTTCTGCAGCTTTCTGCCATCCTTGAGATGGATGGTGATTTGTATGTTTTATTTTCATGAGCTCTTTGCACTGAAAAAAATAAAATAAAGTAAATAACAGTAAGTGGTTATTTTTTGTTTGCTTCCATAAACCCTGTATTAAACCATTTTGCTATAGTTTGCTATAAACATCTGGCTTCTTTGAAATGGTTTTCTTGAGCGCTCACCTGGTCATTTGTGTTAAAACTATAAACACATTTTATTAATCCTTGATCCCAGTTTATTAATCTATGCTTCCACGTCAGAAAACCTATATATTTTTTACCATATGAACCCAGGGAGGCTCGTAAGTCTGAGAACTTATGGTAAATGCTTTGTGAAGTAACGCTGACATCAGCTCCTCTGTACTTTTTCTGGGAATTTTCACATTTACAATTCTTGTGGGACTGCGTTACTCAGGACTACATGTGGTTGGGCGTTAGGTTTACTGAGCAGCTTTAAGGGCATGAGAAAGAAGAAAGTGTACCGACCCAAGCCAGCCTCTCGGTTCAGAACATAAAAAACAATGAGATTTCATGGCAAAAGTTCTTAAATAGAGTAGAGTTAATTAGAGTTTCTGAGTTGATTTCATGTTTATTTTGACCCCTTTACACTATAAAATCCCATTATTAATCACAATAAAAATTTAAACATTTTGACTGTTTGTTAGTGTACCATCCAGTGTTACATCCAGACTCTATACTACTGGTTGTCCTCTGTTCGTCCCTAAATTTCCCTTGACCCTCTAATGGACGTAACATCAGTATTGGTGTCTTCAGCTGGCACCATCTTGGCAATGCCTTAGTCCGCCTAACTCCCAGCTAATTCAAAAATTATCAAAGAGCTGGAACCTGATTGGAATTAAGGCAGACATTTAGCAGCCACATGTCTCCGAAACGGCCCCTTAACTTTAAGCCTTCATATGATTATTATATGTGCTAGTGAAAAATTTGCTAGTGACAAAACTGTTTTGTACCAGGCTTTGAACACGATTATTCCTGCTGTGAAGTTGGACATCTATGCAGATGGATGCACTTTGGGAGCCTCTAGTGGCCATTTGTGGAACTGCAGTTTAATTATTTTTCGCTTGATTGGATCACACTTTTGTGCAGCCATTTATATTTAGAAACCTTTTTCCTGCTAATGAGCATCTATAGTATCACGCTAACATGCTAAATTAAGGTAAAAAAATAATACCGTAAGCATGCTAATCATCAGTTTTAACACAAACATGGATGAAAGCTCTGTCATGTTAGAGTTTTCCTAAAAAGCGTTTTTGAAGCTTGGTGTCGGTGTCTCCGGCCGGCGCCATCTTGGCAGTGCCTGACTGCTGACTCCATCCAAACATAGTTTTGAGGAATTACAGTTCTTTTTGCCACTTGATTGGATCAAACTTTTGTGCAGCCATTTGTCATTCCCAGACTAAAGAGGTAACAGCTATCAGATGACAGGCAAATAAATTTGGTTTTAGAAATTCATGTTCAACTCAGGATGACTTTTAAAAATGTATGTGACCTTTAACCAGTCCACCGGGTCAAGAATTCAGTTTTCCTGTATTCTTAATAATAAATCTATAGTATCAAACTAACATGCTAAATTGAGGTAAAAACGAATACTGTAAGCATTTGTTTGTGGAGGTTCTCAGTCACCCAGGTCATGGTGTTTCGCCTGAAACCTGAGACAAGAGTAACTGGACTTAAGTATATCTTCTTCAGTTCTAAAAGACTGGTGAGGAGATGGATCAAAACAATTACAGGTGAGCATTTGGTTGTTAACAGACAGTTAACAGTCAGGTGATTTTTCAGTGGACAACAGCCACAGATGTTCCTATTTAAACCCCGACTCTCCACCAGCCTTTTAGAAATGAAGAAGCTACTTAGATGAAACATCTTCAAGAAACCTTCCAAGGCCAGTTGTCCTGCTTTCAGCTTGTTTTTATGGATACTGTAAGCAGGCTAATCATCAGTATTTAGTGCAGCCTCACAAAGCACTGCTGATTGCAGCCTTCATTCTAATTTCAAAGGACGTTACACACACGATCCTTCTTGTTTTCTTCTGTCATACGGCCTATTTCCATCATAAAATCAATGCCATACTCTCAAACCGTCAGGGTTGTTGCGTAACAGACCTCAAATGACATCGATCCAGGGACTAAACATGGCTTCTAGCCAAGAAGTGAAAGCTGTAAATTCAATCAGCTGGGATCAGAACTGCTCTGCATGTATCCCGACATGAGACTGAAAGTAAGAAATAAAAAATATCATTCTATGTCAGATGGCTTTTGGAAAATGCTGCAGTGACTTGGCCGCTCTTCTCTCTCTCTCTCTCTCTCTCTCTCTCTCTCCAAGTCTGTCAATTAGTGATAATGGACCCCATCGGCAAAGACCACTCCCTCCCTCTCTACTCCCTCCCTCCTTCACTCTCTCTCTCTCTTTCTGTCTGTCTTTCTATCTCTCAGTCAGTAATAATGGAGCCCAGCAGTCCAAAGAAGATCCAGTTTGCTGTACCTCCACTGCAGGGACAGCTTGACCCGCAGGCCGCCGAACATGTGAGTGTTTCTGCGTGTAGGTTTCACGGCGTGTGTGGACGGCTGAATGCTGCTTCTATCTTGTCTGGAATTTTCTGCGTGTGGGTGCAGAGCAGCATGTGTGCATAAGTCGGCATTATGAAAGCCTCTGTTTGTGCATCTGTGTGACAGCATGTGTGTTTAATGGGTATGTCTTATTTCAACTGTCATGCATGTGACTCTGCAGTGTCTTTTGAGTGTTTGTGTTGTATTGAGTGGTTTAAATGGTCCGTTTGTGTGTTTATGAACAAAGGATTAAGAATTAAAGTAGACATTTGAATCAGATTTACTCATTTCTTCCAGTTTGCACGAATGTTTTTTTCTTTCTTGGAGAGTTGTGTGACATAATTTCAGTCAAACTGTCAGGACACAAACTGCCCTTTCTTAAGTAAAAGTTGGTAATGGCTGCCAGAGGTACAGAAAGGCAAAACAGCATGTAATCTGTGGTGCAATTTCCCTTCAACCGCTCCTGAATGGCAGCTACAGTCAGAAGAAACAGAAGCTGGTCTCAAACCTCTACTCCGCTGACGTCTTTATGGACTGTTTAGTTGATGGGAGCAGGAAGCCGTTCATTCCTAAAGGGGGCTGATAATGAACAGTGACAGATTAGGGCCCCTCTGTGAATGTTTTTGGGGGGGAGTCTCTGCAGCATTTCCACAGGTCAAAGATACGTTTTCGCAATGGTTTTTATCAGATTGCATCATGTAAACCAAGTCTCTGCCCTCACAAGATGTTGCTTCATCATGTGAGAGTGGCTGAAACTCTGTCTTTCCGTTTGTTTTAAAGCGGTTATCACCAGTGTGAGGATTAGGACTGTCACCAAGGTGTCTCCACAGTAGGTCAATTGGATCTTTAAATATTTCACTTGTAGATTTTGAAAGAAGGCAGTGACAGCATGTGGGAAAGCTGTGCCTATAAACACTGAATTAAAGCTGTAAGTGGAAAATTGCATTTTTAAGATGCAGTTGGGGCATTAAACTAAAGTATACGCACAGTTAATTACACAAATGCTCAGGGCAATTAACTCCAGCTGGCATTTGTAATGAACTTTTACTCAAAAATGAACACTGATAGATGTAGAATAACAGAAAAGAGAAGCAACTACCACCAGAGCGATTCAACGTGACCAAGAAGAGATGCAGATCGGCTAAAAAGAGATGCATTACCAACACAAATAGAGACAAAACTAACTCAAACAGAGACTAGATAAAGGTCGAGGCAGTAGAAGGCATGGGAATGGTGCAAAAATACTCAAAACTACCATAAAGTAACATGAACCAATGAGAATTAACCAAAATGTAAACAAAATGACAACTGTGAGCTGCGGAATCACTATAAAGAGATTGTGACTGATGCACATGTGTATCCTAATGAAGGCCACCAGCTGAAACGAGGCGGTCTAATAAAGTTGTTCTGTTTACTACAAGTGCTGCTGGAGTCCTGCCTTATTTACGATTCCTTTTCCTCCTCCGTGCACCTTGGTAGCAGGCAAAGTCACACCAGAAATACAACTTTTCTACAGCACTGATGCAAATGTTCTGATTGTCTGTAGTTGTTTTGACTCTTTCAGTCACCACCTTCACTTACAGTCCCTATCCTGCATCTTTTATTTGGGCTATGAACTGAAATCTGTGTTTTGAAAGCGTAATTCCCACAGCTGTTAAACCTGGATGGCTGAAGGACGGACTCTGCATGGGAATATATAAATATTTGAGATATTCTGAGCATCTACAATAAAAACGTGTGTGTGTTTACTTCAGATCCGTCGCAGAAGACCAACTCCTGCCACTCTGCAGATCTACAGACAACCTGGCACAGGTGAGAGAGAGAGAGAGATAGAGAGAGAAAGAGAGAGGCTTTACATTGAAAGATAGAGAGGGAGACAGAGTGCTAAAAAGCTGCAGCTATAATGGAACCTTTATTAGATTACTTTTGGTAAGTGATCCGAGCATTCAGACTGGACTGATGGATGCCTCAAGAGCAAGTGTGTGTATGTGTGTGTGTGTGTTATGGCTCTAAGCTCTTATACTGTACATCTCTCTACACTGGACATGACTGATTGAATAATAGGCCTGATTCCATTCTGTGCTCAGCTCAGAGCGTCTACTTCCAGCGAAGCCTCTACTGAGCTCTACGGGCGCCTGAGGTGTTCTCAAGCAGCCATTTTGTCTGTTTCTATGAGAAACACCAAGAATGTTGACAGAGGAGACAATAAAGAAAGACGGAGGCACAACGCCAGCCTCTTAGAGAAATGAAATGCACACCAAGGATTTGCTTAATGATTTTTAAAAAGCATAAGGAATGATTTAATTTTAAGGCAACGTGTCCCTGAGTGTCGGTGGAGTGAAATCCAGCTGGCAGCTGTGAAAACAAGAAGTGACCCTGTGCTCTTAGCCTGGAATAAACAAGACCAGAGACGATCTAATGTCTGAAATGGTTTAATTATTTTCAGTGTTTTGCAAACTGTTTAAGATCAGTGCAAACCTTCAGGAGCCATGGCCTTCAAGCTGCATCTTCAGTTTTTTTTTCCAGAGACTAAAATGTCACAGGTTACAGCTGTGGACTGAGCTCTCAACAGAATTGAGACAAGTTTGATGACATGCAACTATATTTTTTAAAAAAAAAAAGCCAAAAGCTAGAATGAATTCATCGCCTAACAAGTATCATATTCCTCTGTCGTTAATAATGTACGTAGCTGTTTCCTTGTCTTTCTGGTTGTTTAAAGTGTCTTTGCAGCTGTTTGCCTCTCTTTGAGTTTAGTCTGAGCCTCTCTCTAGTCATTTTGTTGTTCTCTTCAGTATTATGGGCTTGTTTTGTATGTGTTTTGGGTCATTTCATTCACTTTCCATCAGGGAATAATAACTACCCTATGTCCTTTGGCCCTTGTTAATGCATCAGGCGATAATCACCTGATGCATGCATCACCTTATGCACAGGAAAATGGATAGATGTGTCACCATGACTGTAAAAAGCTTTCAGCACCAGTGGGTAGAAAATACCATTCACCACTTGAGCTCTAAATGTGTGTTAATCCACAGCTGGAAGTAGTCCCCAGACAAATCAACTCTTAAATCCAGTCTGAGTTGTCAAAGCTGCAGTGCCGCCCGCCTATATGATTTTTGTTTTTTGACTCTTGTTTAAAAGTTCAACTTAATATTTGCAAATCATTTTTAAAGATTTATTTCAACTATGCTTGAGGCTGCAAAAGTCACAGAGGAACGAGGAAGTTCAAAAGTGTGGAGGTACAGACAAAACTGATTGTTGGTTTGTGTGTAAAAATATGCAGGATAAAGCGCATTGAAAGGAATTAATCAGCTTTTGGTGATCTCTGCATCTTGTCAAGCCACATCTGAGTCACTTAAAGCGACACCTGTAGAGGAAGGGTTACTACATGGTGCATTAACAAGGGCCGTAGGATGTAGAGGGCCCCCGTTTCGAAGTGACAGTGACAGACACAAACACATGCAAAATAACTCAAAAATACTGAAACTCAAAGGTGTTTAAAACATCCAGAAGTGCATGCAAACCCAGAAAAAGAAACAACAGAATCAACACAAATAGATGCAAAACTGCCAGAAAATACCTTTGTTGAATGTAGAATAACAGAAAAGCGATGCAACAGTCAGTGAATGATTCAAAAGAAGTACCAAGAAGAGCTGCAAATCATCTAGAAAAGAGACGCATAACCAACACAAATGAGACAAAATGATGGCAGAGGCACACAAAAAGACATTCAAGGATCACCGCTAGGTGCAAAACAGCTACAAAGAGACTCAAATTTACCAAACCAGTGAAAACTAACCACAATGGAAACAAAAGGACAGCTGTGAAATACAAACCAAACACCAAACGGTGACAAAATGACTATGACCTGTGCAAATTTACTCAGAAGAGATGCAAAATGAGACACAAACAGCTGCAAACGAATGCAAAACAGAGACAAAATGGCTGTAGGGACCAAACATTGACACTGCTTGTAGTCGTATTGTCTCTTTCCGTCACCCATCCATGGCTGATGTGTTGACCAGTTCCAGTAACTCCTGCACGGTTAAAACTTTATTCACAACCCCTAACCTTCACGTAAAAGCTGGCTGATTTCGACATCATCACAGAGCGGCTTCAGGAAACCTGACTCTGAGGAACCGTCGTGACAGTTTGGGTTTTAAACCGACACACTGACTCAGCTTCCGTTTAGAAAAGGCAATGGATCAGCTTGTAAAGGAGAAGCTTGTGGCGCGTTTAAAGATTTAAAGGATAAGGCGCTCACTGCCGCTGTCTCGTCTCTCCTTGCAGATGTCGGAGATCAACACAACGCCAGCGGAGAATCGCAGGTTTGTATAAATGGCTGTAAACACACACACAGGTGCAGGTAAACATGTGTCTGCTAAAGTCACTATCAAAACACTTTGCTGGATCTCCAGTAAACCAGACACCATCATCAGCGTCAGGGAAGAATCAGTTACCCTGTAGAAAACTCTTGCCTTAGAATATTTTATTTCTGAGGTTTTGTCATTTTGTCACAATAACCTGAGGGTAAACATCTTTTCTTTTGGCCTGCAGGCTTCAGATACCTCTCAGAGGAAGCAGAGTACCTACGCCCCTCCCACCATGAAAGGTAAATGCAGGACAGCTTTCTGACTTGTCTCGATGCATGATTCTGCAAAATGTGCATGACGTCTATACAATTTGTAAAAGACGCTCTGTGCACGGAAAGCCGAGGAAATCTATTTCCCCCGGAGGAGAGGATTATGAGGAGGCTTAACGTGGTGCATCTTGAGTCTCTCTGCTGATCTGCTTTTCTATTTTTTTTTTTTAGACAGCAAGTAGACAGCAGATCAGCTGCAGCAAATACCGTCCAGAAACAACATTTAAAACTCAAACTGTAAACGTTTGCTTGATACTAAAGTGGAGGTGCCTAGAATCTGTGAGAAAGGCACAGAATCAGTAATAGAAAGCATCCATTGTTGGTTTCTTCCTTCACGCTGCAGAGCTTTTAATTCTGGTTCATGAGCAACAAGAGCGACTTTTGTCCGTCACAAAGCAGAAGTCGTCTGATTTGATTTACGCCGTGACCGGGACACGCATTCGACACGCTATTGGAAACCATTTAAAAAGCTTAAATGTTTTTTTTTTATTTTTTTATTTGAGACCAAGAAGAGACTTTTCATCTTCTTAGTCCATAGTGTGTTCCCACAGTTTCATGCTGTAAGGTCTGTATTATCAGCCGCTGTGCTGGTTTTCTTGCAGCTGTGTACACACCCGTCTCTTCCCTCCTCTCCTCTGAGCTTCACGGCGTCTATGTGTTTTGCCTTTAGGATGGACGCCCTGTTTGTTTTGCTTTACAACATGTCGTTTGTCATTCTTTCTGTTACCCGTGGCTATTTCTGCCCCCATTTCTGTTTTCGTTTCTGCGTTTTGGTCGTTCTTTGAGCTCTTGTTTTTTAGATTTTGATCTGTAGATCCAGCTGGTTGGAGTTGGTGCTCAGGGTTACTACTGAAACGTTGCACTGTGGACCCAATTATCAACTCAAATCTGAGAAATCTGAGTTTTAACTTTAAGGATAAGGCCGGTGATCTTCTATATTTTTAGTTTGGTCTATGTCTCGTCTTCCTCTGTGCCTGCAGCTCCAATGTTGTCAAAAAAATCTGCAGGTGAAAACAGCCTGCAACAAATCCACTATGTATTCCTATTTGACCAGCCTCAGCCAAAATCTAAATGTGACATTCAAAAGAGAAAGTTCAACCATATTTACATTTTAACCGATTTGTGTAGGAACAGATGGGTTGGGGTCTGAGGGCGACAGTTGGAAACTTGTCTAACATTTATTTCAAGACATCCACAAACATAAACTTTAAAAATCACTATCTTAGGTGTTTATTAAATTATTATTAAAACTACCTTTTACCATTATTTTTTTTTTTACTGTAAATAATTAGCTGTTTAAGTAACGTCAAGGGTCATTTGAGATATGTGAACATAATGTGACTGGTGCTTTAATGTGTTGAGTCAAAGGGTCATTGACTATGTTCACACGGACAACAGTCTCCCTCAAATCGTTCTTCTGCAATAAATATGATAGAAGAAGAAGAAGAAAATGGAGAGGGAGGAGGAAGATGAAGAAGACAGCGGAGAAAAAGAGGAAGAAAGAAAGCTGGAGGAGAAGGAGGAAGAAAAAATGACACCAGCAGAATGAGGAGGAGAAGGAAGAGAAGAAAAAGGAGTAGCAGAGGAGAACAAAGGAGAAGAAGAACGGGAAGGAGGGGAAGGAGAAGCAGCAGAAGAAAACTGAGGAGACAGAAGAATGAGGAAGAGGAAAAGAAAAAGAAGCAGGGGAGGAGGAGGAGGAGGAGGAGAAGAAGAAAGGGGAGGAGAAGAACAATCCAAAGAAAACGGAGGAGATGGAGGAGAAGAATAAAGAAGGTGAAAAAGGAGAAGGAAAATAAGCGGAAAGGTGACGAGAAGAAGAAGAACATGGAGGAGGAGGATAAGATGAAGAATGAGGAGGTACAAGAGAGGGACTTCTTCAACTTTATTGACACCACTGAATAGAAAGGAGAAGATGACCAAGATGTTTACCCCATGTGGAACAAACATGCTCAGAAAGAAACCATGAGCTCAAGTGTTTCCATGGTTACTAGGAGCAAATATTAACAGATTATCAGAGGTTTACGCCACCCGTCTACATCTGATTGATCAGTCTGCTCTGATTGAGGTGTTTACATGAGGCTTTTTATTCTGATTATTAGTGGAATATAGTATCCATGGAAACGTAGAAACTAGAAACTTTTTAGAGGCTTTATTTGGAAAAAACACAACACAGCTCTGCTCTCGCCAATAAGATGATGCAAAGCTCCCCTGTCTGTTGGCTTTTATCACTACAAAGCTTGTTGTAGTTGCTGTCATTTTGTCATCATCACTTGTCCTGAATAATTTATAAAACTGCTCCACAGCTACTCCCTTGAAAGTAGTGACTGGAGGAAGCAGCTCACGTAGAGGCTGACTAAGCAGAGCTGTATATTTTGTTAAGATGTGATCATTTATGAATGATTTGAGTTTTAATCAAGGTAAATGTGTGCAATTGGGGAACAAGGCAGGAAGAGGAAGAAGAAGACGGTGAACTTAAAGGGTGTAGATGTGCAGAGCACTGCCAGAGAGTGAAGCACTGACTTGATTCTGGGAAGTGGAGGCAGTAAAAGCTTTTCTTTTATTGATCCCGGCTGAGTGTGTGTGTGTGTGTTAGCCAACGGCCTTGTGAATGACTGCACCAAACACATGCTAGGCCTCGACATTCTGCAGGGTCAGAAAAAGACGTGTTGTATTTACGGATCTAAGGTGTTTACAGTATTTTATGACGTGTTTTCATGATGAGAGTTAAAGGTTTTTATCTGGACTTATGAGGTCTTTAATAATTATTCAGACTTTATTTGATATTTGCATAAAAATTACTTTGCTTTACTCCTAGATGGTGCTCTTGTGTCTTTGCAAAATTACGGATATTTACTACTGAGAATTAAACAGCTGCTAAATATCTTCAAGTGAGAGACATTCCTCCTGAGAAGATATTTATAGTTTATACAAGATGTCAAGGAAAGCCAAAACTGTTTTGCCAATCTTCACTATTTTATTTTATTTAATTTTTTTGCTCGTTCAGTTTCAGTTTAAACGATTATTTCGATTTTTTAAACGTGCTGCTTCTGCTGCCTAGCTATACTCCTGCCATTGAAGCGTCTCTCCACTAGAGGTGCTCTTCTCTCCTCAGAGCTTCAGCTGGGGGTGGAGCAACACCTTGTGGGGGCGGGGCTCTTCTGTGAGACAGACAGCCAGCTGAGCCCAATTACAGCGCAGCTTTATGCCTCTTCCCTGTGGGCCAATCACAATGGGCCAGAGGAGGCCAATGGGAATGAGACATGCCTGCTGTTAGCCAATCAGGAGAGAGCCGTGGCCGAAAGCAACAGTTCAGGGGGTAACATTAATTTCTTGTTATAATGTTACTTACTGTGGCTTCAGGGTTTATTACTTTAATGGCGTTCCACTCCAATTTTCTGGCCAATGTTCCTTCTAATAGAAAGAAATAAAATCAGAATTATGTTACTTTTATATATACTGATCAGCCACAACATTATGACCACCCACCTAGTAACGTGGAGGTCCACCTTTCTCCAGCAGTCCTGATCTGTCAAGGCATGGACTCCTCTAGACCCCTGAAGGTGTGCTGAGGTATCCGGCACCAAGATGTTTGCAGCAGATCCTTTGTCCAGCACATCCCACAGTCCCTGTTCAGACCTTGCATTAACACCAGTCCTGGGCAATCTGATTGCATGTGGCCAGCTTAAAGTACAGGTGTGAACACACCCAGGATGCATTTAGGACACATTTGAGTGATCCTGTCACAGATCACATTTGGAGCTGGGACACATTGTTAGTGAAAATACAGAATGCATTATTCTTGAAAGAGGCCAACAGAGAATACTGTTTACATTAAAGGGTGTACATGGTCTGCACCCACGCATGTGGTGTCAAAGTAACATCCACATGAATGGCAGCACCCAAGGTCTCCCAGCAGAACATTAGCCAAAGCATCACACGGTCTCTTCAAAGGCTCCTTGTCTGGTCTGCAGCTCCCCAACCCCATCCAAACAAACTGTGTGTTCTGACACCTTTCTATTGGAACCAGCATTAACTTTTTCAGCAATCTGAGCTTGTTTGGCCAGCCGTTGCTTTCAATGTTTATCGCTTTTCCTACCTTGGACTGCTTTTGATAGGTACTGATAACCAGATTATCAGTGGTATTCACTTCACCTGTCAGTGGTCACAATGTTATGGCTGATCTGTGCATGCACGACTGTTTGGCCAGAAGCCCAAAACTTTTAAAGAATTACTTTTCTTGAGAGTAATTTGGAGTAAGCTGCTGGCCTAACATGGACCAAATGCACAGATGTTATTTTGCTGAGCTACATCATAGCAAAGATAACTCATAGTAATTACTTACCAAATAAAAAACAAACAAAAAGCAATTTTTTTGCATTAGTCATCATCTCTTATAACATGTAAAGCGTTCCTGTTGTGGCCACATCTAAGTAAAATTCAAATTCTGTAGTTTTAAGGCGCTTATTAGTGCCTCTTAGAGTTTTTTTAATGCCTGCTCTTATTAACCTCTGCAGACAGCTGTTTTCAGAAAAACAAGCTTTGATCTAAACCTAACCTGCCAACAACAAACAGCTAAGAGAGAAAGTTAACAGCTAGCTAGTGAGAAACACTGAACATCAAGTAGAAGAAGAACCAGATAATTTATTCAGGAAACAAAAGCAGGCCAAAAGAATTCAATTATTTTGCTGTTAAGTTAATTACATGGACATCTAAATCGATGCTCAATGTTATATGAAATCATTTCTCAATTAGTCTATCAATGCATGTTTTTCTGGCCTTTAATGGAGTGTTAAGGCCATTAAAAATGTCTTCTTTACATGTTACCATTTGCATACTAACTAATCTATCTGCACATTTCTTGAGGATAGACTAATGGTACTAACTCATGTCTCTCCCTCTTCTGTGGCTTTGCATGCAATCTCTCTTCCATCAACCTCCACCTCCTTCCTTCTCTCTCCGTTTCCCAGATTTGTCATGTGACCACAAAAAGGAAGCGCCCAGTCCTGACTCCGTCTCCCGATAGCCACCTTTCATCCTTGCTTTGCTAACATGCCTTCGCCTCTCAGTAACCGACTCTTCTCTCTCGCCGCTGTTCATCCGACTAACACGCCGCTTCACTGTTGTGCCGCACTCGTCTGTTTTGATTTCTCCTTCTCTGCCATGAAAAGACACACGCACATAGAGGTTTTAGTTTAAGTTTAGAACTCTTTGGCTGTGAATAAAGATGTAATATATTCAAAGGTTTACGCAATGTCCGAGTGGTCTTTGTCTTTTTCTGGACAGTTTTCAAACATCTATTTCTAGGCTTAAAGTTTTGTAGTATTAGCTTCTTCTGTACTGTTAGCTTCATGCTACTGATGATCTTCCAAAACAAACTAAAACATCTGATAATGTTTTTTTCCTTGGGGACAGAAGAGAGCACTGGGACAACCATTAAGAGATTAAAACATTAAGAGTGTGTGACCCCCCCTGTTTAGAGATCAGCATCTGCGCTTCACTGCATTAGCAGCTGAAATGTCTCAGTGTGTTTTTAAAATCATGTGGCCGCCTCGAGAGGCTGAATCCTCACAGGATGTGCAGCAGGAAGAAGACTGAGATCTATAACCACATTATGTATGTGTTTGCATTGACTCTTCCTCTTCCACTATACAGAAAACATGTTACATGCACGTCTTTAAAGCACTGACAGGTTATTTCCTGTTCGTCTGTCCAATGTGCAGCTTTGAACAAAAAGGACTTGCTTGCCACACATTGCTGCTTCTCATTTTGTAAAAGCCTTTTCTAAAGTTCAAATGTCATCGGCATGGATGTTTCTGACTACGTTAACATTCTGAATGAAGTAATTTGGGGATTGTATCATTGCAGTCACTTTATTTTTTTAGCTGTGTCGATACTGGCACTTTCAAAATCTATTGGTGGTGGTGTTGATGGCGTCGTATGGGTGAGGTGGATGGTGGCACAATACAGTTGTGAGAATGGCAAAAAACTTGAATAATTGACAAAAGACCCTTTAAACTGAAAATAAAAAAGGTAAATAACCAGAAATAATGTGCAGTAGATAGTTATGAAGATGGCACAAGGTGACGAGTCTGTTCATGAAGTGTTTCTGACTTACGGACAAGCTTCAATGGTTTGTGTAAGTGCAAATATTTGATGGCAGTTGTTCATGATTGTTTATGTACATTTATTATGTGGTGCTTTATATGATATCACAACTGCATACTGTACACCCTTCAGAATTTTCAAGAATATCAGCTGATTTTCATACAAATCTTAGGACTTAGGGTTCATTTAGTGCCCCAAAATTCACAGATTTGTCACAGTCTTATCTACGTAACACATTTTTGTGGAAGTGTATGATGGCGAGGACAAAGGAGCTTTCTGAAAATCTCAAAAAAACAGTTGTTGTTGCTCATCAGGCTGGAGAAATGTTACAAAACCATCTCTAAAGAGTCTGGAATCTGCAAATCCACAGTCAGATAGACTGTGACCAAATAGGGGAGCGTTAAGGCGACCGTTGACCCTCCACAAAAGCGGTAGACAAAAAGCAAGTCCTAGTCCTAGAGGTCACAAAGGAAACCAGGGTAACTTCTAAGCAACTAAAGGTTCTGGGAAGGCATTGTCAAAGTCCTGACCTTAATCCAACAGAAATGTTGTGGAAGGACCTGAAGCAAGCAGTTCATGTGAGGAAACCCACCAACATCTCAGAACTAAAGTGGTCCTGTACTGAAGAATGGGCTAAAATTCCTCCAAGTCAACGGATCAGCAGTTACCAGAAATATTTAGTTTCTAATATTGTTGCACCAGGGGGTCACAGCAGATACTAAAAACAAACATACAATACTGGCTAACTTTTCTGAATAAATAAATGCACAAGTATAATATTTCACTTTTTTTTTGTTAGATTCTCTTTCTCTACTTTCAGGGCTTATAAGAAAGTCTGCTGATGTTTTGAGTCATTTTTATGCAGAAATGTAGACAATTCTGAAGGGCACAAATACTTTTAAGTGGCACTGTAGATGTATATAACAACATCTACTAGGCTTCTTTTTGGTTTTTCTCTGTGGGCAATATAGATACAGAAGCTCCTTTAGACAAGGCATGGATTTGAGTCATATGTGTGTGTTTGTTTGTGCAGGTAAGCTGGAAAACTCTGTTCCAGAGGAGGAGGAAGATGTGGAAACCAACCCTCAGGGAGATTGATCCAACAAATTTCAGCACAAAAGAGACGGACAACTTATCTTTGATATTCTGGACAAACCAGCAAATGGATTCTGACGTCCACCACAATCCGTGGAAAGCTGACCTCTGTGCAGGTTTAACGTGTTAAACCAGCGTTCCCGGCTTTACTTTAACAAACTGGACTGGAAATAACCCTCAGCTGACTCACTACACTCAGCTAACCTTCATGGACTTTCATCTGAGTATTGTAACTCCCAGAATTAAACATGTTTTGTTTGTCCTGTTTCAGTCCATACATTTGAAACACAATTCTTCTTCTCGATTCTTCACATAAGCAGCAGAACAACAACAAATAGAGGCCATTGCAGCTGACCTCGAAGACAGGCAAGATTTCCTTGTGGCGGGAAAGGCAAATCTTCTTAGCCTTGCCAGTCGTTATGGGGTGTGTTTCAACCGATAAAGAGGAAACACATTACTCTGTACACAGCTGGGTAGTCCAAAAACCAATTACTGACTAAGACATTCTTGACATATGCTTTAATCGTTAATCGCTGTTAACTGTTTGTGATTTAAGGAACACAATAGCAAACAAAATATTTCATGTGGCTTTCAAGTGTTAATGTCAGACGTAAGCTAAGCCGTGAGAACACTGTTGCTAGCAACAGTGGCCGTTAAGGATTCACAGAGGCTAACAGTTAGCAAGCCAACAACTGGATAACTAAATATAGTATAGCATTACAGTATATTACCTTATCCTTTACTTTCCGCCATTTCTGAAATGAATATCAGCATTTACATCACAGCTTGTGCCATTCTTATGGAGTTTCCACGTATACGTGACACCTGCGTGATACCAGTGAGTAGCGTCAGCAACACCGGGTAGCTACCTAGCTAAAAGTGCTAATTTACCCACAGTAGATAACATGGCAACAAGTCAATAGAAATACCTTGATGAAAACACAACAAAAACAGTTAACTGGCTTTACCAAATTCAGATGGTGATTATTTGCTTGCTAATGTTATAACTACAATTTTATAATCACTTTGAAGGCTCACATGTTGAAGAATTATGACATATTAATCTGATTTTGTTTTCCTTTCTTTCTGTTAAATGTAACATTGTTGCGTCGATTTTTAATGTGACTAGCAGTGAATTTTTGGTCTTCGTTTTCCGCCACAAGTTTTAACAATGTCAGCCATGTAATCAGGAATTTGCAGGACATGCACAGAATAGCAAATGGAACACAAACATATCGCAGTAAATAACACAATCAACGTTCAAATTTGGAATCATCTCCAAAGAAACATCTTTTTAGACATCTACCAATCATCCATCAATGGCTACTTTTACGAATAAGGGCGATCGTTTACAAGATAAGTTCCTTTCCTGTCATGAAATATTAAATGTATGCCATGATATTAAGTATGTTTTAGTTTTTGCTTTAAAATGTAATTGGTTTCCAAGTTGATGGATAAAACATTCTTCCATCATAAAGCAGTGTGTTCTGCTAACAATGCAACATGAAATATCACTTATGGTTGAACAACACAGTGAGATTTAAATAAACTGGGTGAGAAATTTCAATGTACTGTAACTAAATTAACAATGGATTAGCTGTTATTGGGATTCATGACTTATCTTTTCTGGTAATCTGTATATATCTTGGATTAGCAATAGCAGCATTAAAACATTTGAATTTTTTATATAAAACTGATCTTAGAAAACAAAATATAGAATACTTTTTGTTGAGCTTAATTGTCCTGAGTTTTCCTACAGTGCCTCCTGGTGGCTTTTGTATGACAAAGCAGGGATGAATTAAAAAGCTTACTGCAGATACTGTATCATGTATGTTTATAGATGTTTTTTTCTGTCCTTTGACATGACATTGTTTTGCAAAAGACGCCATTAAACCACGACTAATTTAGTGTCGGTAGATAGGTAATTTAATGCACATTAGTGGCAGAAAAGTTTATTTCATGAGCAATAAACATTGTACAGTGCCACTTAAAAGTATTTACGCCCCTCAGAATTCAAGTGTTGGATGTAGACAAAGAGAACCCAATCAAAGTAATGAAACAACAGTACTATACTAGTGCATTTTATTCAAGAAAATGTATCACTTGTACATATCAGGCAAAAGTATGTGAACCTTTGTTTCACCCCCTTGTGCAGTAATAACAGTAACCAAATGTTTCCAGTAACTGCTGATCTGTCGTCTACAGCGACTTGGGGAAATTTAAGTCCATTCCTCAGAACAGAACCACTTCAGTTCTACAATATTTCTATTTAATTAAGGCTAGGACTTTGACTTGGCCATTCCAAAACATTTTGTCTTTCTTTAACCGTTCTTTTATAGAACGACTTTTATGTATTTGGGCTCATTCACTGGTATAATTCAGAATTTATTGGACCATCAATGATGACGAGCTGTTCTGCCCCAGATGCAGCAAAACGTGCCCAAACAAGGACATTACCACCCAGTATTACAGTATTTTACAGACAGGATGAGGTTCTGATTCTGGAATTCAGTGCTGTTTCATCTCCAGACATGAACCTCTCATTTAAACCAAGCTATACTACTTTGATATCATCTGTCCAGAAAACATTTTCCCATTAGACCTCTGGCTTGTCCCCCTGATGTTTTGCAAACTGCAGATGAGCAGAAATGTTCATTTTGGAGCAGTAACTTCTTCCTTGCTACTTTGCCACGCACATCATGGTTGTTCAGTGATGGTGGATTCATACACTGACCGACACCGGACTCTCATTACAATGATTGGACACACTGCTTATCAGATGGACTCTTAATTTGGCCTTGAAATTAAATTGTAATCACAGAAGTGCACTTACTTTTGCAACTAATATATATGTAACATTGGCTCATTTTCTTACATAAATGCTCAAGTTTAATATTTTAGTTTCATTTGTTTGATTGGGTTCTCTTTGTCTACGGTCAAGATGTTGAGTATTTTTTATACTGAAATGAAGAAAATTCTGAGGGACAAAAGCTTTTAAGAGGCGCTGTATGTAAATAAATATGTATCTCTGAAGTTTACTTTTACCATGACTCTGTAAAACAAACTTTTTCTTATTAAACAGGATTCAACGCTTACCTGTAATTGAACATTTAACTGTTATACTGGTGCCTTTCTGCTTAGCAGCTTCCACCGTCACAGGACTTTTGCATGAAGCACTGCCACACACTCACAGCTCAGGTCTGACAGCCCTAAAGTTTATTTTATTCATGTCATTTAAGTTACACGGTGGAATCAGAGACACAAAAGAGAAGTTAGAAAGAAAACGGCAACCATTCCACATCAAATGGCAGAACATGTCCTCAGATCTGTCCTCTCATGCTCATAAAGCATACTACAGACGAGACACATGGTTGAAACAGAATCTACAGTAAAGTGTTATTCACTAGATTCTAGAGCAAATGTGATTTTACTTTGCAACTTGGCTTCCAGATTTGAACCTCAAACTTTTGTAGGTCAAAGTCTTGAATAGTATGCAGAATGAGCTTTAAAGACAGAGCCCTGGGGTTAGTAACACATCACCAGAGGGCTGGTATGAGAGCTGCATGGTTTGTGAACATGTCTCCATATGTAGCCCTTGCCATGCCTCGATCAAGAAGAAAATAAGAAATCAGACTGCTCTTCATAAAAAGTCTGTCCTTAAAAGGTCCCGCACAACCGTCGCAGAAAGTGTAACCGCTCGTATGGAAAGTTCGTTGGTGGATCATCGCAGTTGCAAATCCAGTGAAAACCAAGTGTGTATTCATATATTTATTTATTTTTTGTCTTATTGCAGCTCCAGGTCTGAGATCGATTAGGATTTATTTGCCTTTCTGCAGACAAATTGGTTAAATTTACTTCCTACTTAAGTTAAGTACTTAACACATTTAGGCTAACCACGGTGTTTTAACTCTCACCAGCTGCTGCTAGGGTGCCTTTGAGCAAGGCACTGCTCGTTCAGTAGGGCTTTAGAGTGTGATGATAAGGAGTAAAACAAGAAACTTGAACATTTCAGCCTTCTTTTCAGAAACTAACAGGAGTCATGTTTAAGATCTGTGCCTACCGGAGCTTTACTTAGTCTGGAGAGTTGATTAACAGCAGCTGAAGAGAATATCTAAGCGTTTCTGTAGTGTGTTCCAATCACGAAATGTCCGTCAACAGAGCTGCCGCTGAGTCACACCATTAATACTCAAACACTCCACCACTTCCACGCCCTGATACACAATTTTTAGTGTCAGCACATTTGGCAAATTGTCATAATCATTGTCGTAAAAATAACAAAACATAGACATTAAAAACAGACAAGTTCAGTTCACATCAAAGCAGAATACAGATATTATATCTTTTTACCCACAAAATGTTCATGTTACAACTAGCTAGAAAAAAGAAAGAAAACATCACCATGTTATACAACTTGTTGTGTGTCTGTGTGTGTTCAGCCTGATCGTTGGAAGATTAGCCTGTGTGTGTAGCGTTATATCGGCGTGTGTAGCGTTATATCCGTGTGTGTGTGTTTGTGTGTATGTAAACTTACATTAACGAGCAACATGTCTGTCAGTATCAACACAGGAACCATCACCCCCGCCCTCCTCAATAAAAACCATGAACCCCCACATCACATCATCTGCATTCCCCAAGTAAAGCATCCAAATCCATCACCACATAGTAGTTATCAGCTGGCCACTAAAAATCTCAAAACTTTCATTGAAAAAAAAGAAAAGGAAAGAAAAAAAAGAATATTTTAGTGTCACCTATATATATACTATATATTTATATTTTTGTTCTTTTATACCAACCAAACATACTGTATATTTTATGTTGCTGTGGTCATGGTCCCTGGCAACATCATGGAAAAGATACAATGATTCAAATAAAGACAATGATCCCCCAGCTTTGTCCAGCTAGTGTGTCTGTGTGTTTAGATTCACTGATCTGTGTTTACTCTTCTGGCGTTTAGTGTGTTTGTGCAGCATTTTTAAATGCTACACATTTAGTGTGTCAACATCTTTTAGTCAGAATGGTACGCTGAGGCATAGTTTAGTGTATTTAGTTTGTATTTAGTGTGTTCTGGTAGTATTCGTTGTGTATGCGTCTACCTATGAGCGCTGACGCTCTAACGGTAGACGTCGCGGTAGGACTTCACTGTGTGTTTAGTGTGTGTCTATGCGTTAGCGCTGATGCTCTGTTTGTAGACGGCGTGGTAGGCGTTTCGCAGCAGGACGTAGGGGAAGCAGGACTCCAACAGATCCATGGTCAGGAAGGGAGACTCCTGCACGATCTGAAGAAAACACAAAAAGAGGATTAAAATACTGCCAGAAATATTTTTGTCATGTAAACAGTCCTGTGTATGTAATCATCTTACCATGTCCAGCAGCAGGTACACAGATTCTCTGTTACGTGTCGTCATCTTGTCCGTTTCCTGGCCGATCTTCAGCAGGCTGGATGAAGCCAGCTACACACAAACAAAAAGAGCTTAGAGGGTTCACACGACGACAACAACAGCGTTACAAAAAGGCCAAGCTGCTTCACTGGCAAGTCACTGTCAAAGCGTTGCTCAGGCACTCATCTACTTAAATACTTGCTGTCTTGCTGGTTTCAAGACATTAAGAGTCTCTGTCATCGTGTCAAATTGTCTTTGCTGATGCCAAGCTAGACCTCATGTTCTCTGCCAGCATATTAGCATGCAAATTGTAAAATAAATAAATAAATAAAAATCTCAGTCAAATTAAGAAAATTAATGAAAAAAGATAAATTAAATATTTTCTCTTCATCTTACAGCCAGGAACTCTTTGAGGCGGTCCTCTATGCTTCCCTTGTGGATGGTGAAGAGAGCAGCAGCGATCTGGTTGATGGCTTTGGCCAGGCAGTGGATATTATTGCAGTGGCCTGTAGGGGGCAGCAGACGCACATGGTGAAGTGGAAGAAAAAGAAGACTTTTATTTGAAAACCACTTTCAGTTTCTTTTCTGAAATCCTCGAGAATCTAAAACCTGGATCTACCAGTTATGTAAAATATGGTTTCAGTTTTATATTTCACACAGATGACAGCCAGTGTTTGTGAGATGCATGAATCATTAGAGTGGCTGTACTAAGACGTGATGTTGGAAAAGCCAATTGCTGGCCAATATGCAGTCTGCATACTAACAATGGCAGAGCCCATTACAAGTCATTATCCTTTTCATTTGCCCCTTATTAACAGTGAGAGCCTTTCATTTCAAGGTTGTTATTACTTAATTTATCCTTGAGTGACAAATTGCTGTGATACCTTATCAAAAGCCTCATTTAAATACGACAATCTGTCTCTAGTGTGCTAAATATCAAGTTTATTTAACGGAATCAATTTCTTTTTTTTTTACTGAAACACAGACAACAGACAAGGATAAAGAGGTCACTCTGAGTAAACAAGACCTTCAGAATTTACATGAAGATGACGATATGGTTCTACTTCACACAAATGAATCCATCTCAGGGCACAAGGTGAACCTCATCTGAATGCAGAGCAGTCTCCAGTCAAGGATTTAATCAATTATGTTTCATACAGCCCGCTCTTAAACTCCGACTTGGTTCAATGCCACAATGTGGGGATTAGTCTTGTTTTTATGTATGAGAATGGTTATTAAAATAGAACATGGAGCTGCAATGATTAGTTCAACTGAGTCTTTTAAGCAACAATGTCAAATACCATCTGGTTCTGGTTAATGTTATTATCAGAAGTAGCAGCTTTTGCAGGCTTACATTATAGTAAAGCTTGGCATAGTCTGTAAATATTTGTTTGATATATTAATATGTTTACTCTTAAATGTGTTTTTTATTCTGTTTTTTATCTTGTTTTTTTTGTAGTGTCTTGTCATGTCGCTGTAACAACTGAATTTCTCCATGGGGATCAATAGAGTCTTATCTTATTAAGTGAGCTTGTCATAAAGACATTGGTTTTACAAACCCAACAATTTTCAGTATTGGTGTATAAATGTCTGTTGGCCGGTTACAATAACAGTCATCAGTGGCTACATTCTCACTGACAACACTTCTTCAACCTGATTAAAATCACTCTGATCAGAGATACCAACTTAAATGTTTGAAGGTTAAATACTTGATCTGATAAGATACAGATTGAAGTGGTTGCGCGAGGCAATATCATTACAAGTCAAACATAAAATCTGAGTGAAAGTCTATTTAATCCGACGATGAAAAACAATCCGTCAATACCAACAACAACGCAACAGCATGGCGTCCTTACCTTCTATGGCCGGGCTGTACTGAGACATCACGTTGCTGGCAAGCGTTGGCAAGGAAACGGCCACAAACACCATCAGCAGACAGGCGATCTTATACTCCTCCTCTGGGCTGATGTTCTCTGCACAGACACAAACAAACATGAGCAGGGGGAGGTATTATGAGTGTGAAGCAGCCCGACTGAGTTTGCGTACGTCAGTGTGAATGCGTTTGTGACTCACCGCTCTTTTGAGAGGACAGAGCGACCACTAAAGCCGGGTCGATCTCGCAGGGTAAACCTGCAGCCGACGACAGCTCGTAGACGTTCATGGCCACCTGGAAATACACGAAATATTCATATGAGCATGAGGAGAGGGATGTCTGGAAGTCTATTTATGTTTATGTGTGGCTGTGTTTTACCTTCATGTCTGTCTCTCTGGGAATGTGGTCTTTGAAATCCTCCACTGAGCTGACCAGGAAAGGAATATGACAGGACAACACCTGGGTGGAGTGAGAGGGAGAGAGGTCACTGAGTGAGTGACTGACAGAGCTCTTCCAAAAATAAAAATGTATTTTCCAACTGTCTCATCACAATGTTTTTGCGTGTCTTACGTCTCTCAGAGCTTCCTGTGCGAGGGAGCGGAAAGATAAAATGACGCCAATGATGGTCATCCTCTTTAAAACACTGTCGACGGCTATAAACAAAAAACACACAAAATAACAGAAACTATTAGAGGACATCACACAAACCACTTATAATATGGATCACTGTGTACATATCTGGTGTCAGTGCGTAAAGTGTGTGTGTGTGTGTCAGTGATTACAGGTGAGTTTCTTGAAGAGTGCAGCCATGTGTTCCGGTTTGTCAAAGCTCGTCCTCATCTGGGTCAACACCTCCATGTTCTCTACCACCAGTTTCTGTTCAGAGAAAGACACACACACACACACACACACACACACACACACACACAAAAAAGAACATTTTGACTTCATCTTATATTGTGGGATCATTCGTTTCATTTATATTTTTGTTTTAATAGATATTTTACAAACAGAGGCAAGCAAATGTTCAAGCTCAGAAAAGAAAGGTTACAGAAAACTAATGTTTAACATTCAATACAGAAAGAAAGAAAACATAAATTGCTCTGTTACTCTCAAATTAACTGTCAGAAAATAGTTCCTGGTTATCTTATGGGTGATTGTGTGTCTACCTTCAGCTCAGCGACCTGTGACGAGATGTGCCACATCAGACTCTCACTGAGAAACTTCATACCATATGGCCCCAACAGCTCAGACAGAGAACGCATCTCTGTGGAAACACACACACACACACAGAAGTCCATTACTCTACAGACTTTTAGCTGGGAGAAAAACATGGTAGAAGATGACAAAAATTCTGGTGGACTATCTCTAAACTGAAAGGAGTGTTCGTACCGGAGATATCGGAGTATTCCTCAGCATTGAAGGTCAGTTCATTCTCAGTGGGCAGGTTGACGAAGGCCTTCATGGCGGGGAAGTATGCGATGTGTCCATTACTGACCTGACGGAGCAACGTCTCCAAGTACCTACGCACACACACACACACACACACACACACAAAACGCTGCGTAAACATTGGCTGCATGTGTAGACCTGGGTCTGTCATTTCTCACCAAAACGGATAGAAATTCCTTATGGGTGAGATTGTATTAAAACATTTTCCATTTTTAGAATTAACGCACCAGTTTGTGTATAAACTGGTGATGGTGGGCTCCCCGTGGCTGTCCAGGTGCTGCGTCTGCTGCAGGAGGACGTTGTTGAAGACCCGGGTGATGTCGATGGTGACGTAGTTCTCTATGGATTGCAGAACCGTCATGTAGGCTCGGACGCTGGTCAGCAGCTCGCTGGGCTTGGCTATCTCCTGAGTAGCCTGGTTGTACATGGTCATCCCCACGATAGACCTGGAGAGAGATAAGAGGTCAATAAAATGTGACACACTCAGACAAATATACAACAACACAAATAATGCATCTATCAGAACCTATAATGCACTTATTTCCCTTCCAACTATTTATATCCAAAATTAATCTGCTTTTTTTTAATAAAGGTTTCAAGTTCCAACTCTGAATGGGAAATAATTATATCATTATCAATGCCATCGTCAATTCTACTTAGCGATCCAATTCGATTAGTTTTCTCTGTTGAAAAAAAGTAGTCTTTCATCAGACTACCTGATATCATCTCAAATAAATGAAACAGGTTAATTTGTGTACATTGTCTGTTCCACTTTCACACCTAGGTTGTGGTTCCAAACAAAGAAACGTTTTTTTCCTCAGGTCCTCATGCTGTTTTATCAGTTTGGTTTAAACACAGCAATTGTACTCCATTTTGTAACAAATGAACTGAGCTGAGTACAGTTATAAAGGGTTTGCTTGTAGTGAGAACACATGTTACCCACAGACTGATATGACAGCCTTATAATAATATAACCAAGCAGTTCACCCGCTACATCCTTGGAATAGAAACTGTCAAACTGCGAGCTAGTTGCCTTCCTGGCAACTAGCTCGGTTTCCAATTATATAACCGTATACAGAACTCTGGTACATGAGCAAAGAGCACCAATAAATGGCAGTGCCCACATTCGATGCTGATGCTCCATTTGCAATGTGATTATTTTCTTAAATCCAATTAAGACCAATCACAAAACTGTTTACAGGAGTGCAGCGTTTAGGACGTGGAAGAACTTTGTCTCGATTGGCCTGTGAACCAAAACTGAACCAAGAGTAAATGCAACACTGTAACAGTACTGTATAAAGTACTCCCTGAATTAGAACGAAATATAAGGCAATGGTGTCCCAAAGCAAGATATTTAACATTACTCTTGTCACGGTGCTCCCTGTTTGGGCAGTAGCAGCACTCGTACACAAGCGTAAGCATGTTGCACTCATGCCTGAAATCACACCTTTGCACTGATTGCAAACAGCATAATTCCATCTCGTATAGAAATCCAGCCACGCGTCAGATTGTTTCTCCCTCTCCACGATTCCCTAAATGCCTCAAAGTCATGAGCATGACATCATAACATGTCAAGCAAATGTGCAAGCATCGTTTAGATAAACCGATAACACAGGAGGCGTACAATACTGATGGATACTATTTTATAAAAAGATAACTGAAATTAAATGTGTGCTTTTGCTTACTTGGTGAATCGGATCTCCAGGTGCGAGGTGAGGTACTCTCTCGGGGTGAACGTGTGCTCCCAGACCACTAGGTTGGGAACGTAGTTGATGGAGAAGCAGAGTTCAGATAACGCTGTGTGGAGTTTATCCAGACTGGGGAGAAAGAAGAAACAAAAAGGTCAAAATAGACTCAATAAGATATGATGATACTATAAATTATTTATGAGGAAAGCCATTTTATTTATAGCAACAGAATACAGAAGCAAAAAACGTGTCAAAATTGTCAAGGGGCTAAAACAATAACAGGGTGTATTGATGTGTTCAAAATCATAGAGCATCAAACTGAGCCATTTATAAAAGCCAGAACAAAAAGCTAAATATTACCGTTATTGTGCCTACTGCATGAACAAAACATTTTAATGCTGCCAATAGGAAGTTACACAAAGCAACAAAAATCATTTCTCTATTATTTATAATTGCAACAGAATCAATTGTAATGACTTATTTATAGAAGCATAAAGAAAGGTCTGAAAAAGACATAAAAAGAGAGGAAGTGACAGTTCATCTGTGCAGCCTGGACTCCTGGAAAGTAAAGGAAGAAGCTTTTGTTTTCCAGAACTCACTTGGTAACCAGTAGTCTGTTCTTCCTCATGCTCTCCACTCCAGGTTTCTCCCTCTCCGGTTCGCCCTTTTTCCCCGTCGCCTTCTTGCTCTTCTTGTTCACAGCCTGGCTGATGGTTTTCGCACAGTGCTTAGGAAGCAGCTGCAGACAGGAAAGCAGAAGAGAGACAAACGGTGAAGAGTTGAATATGGCAAAGTAGCAGACAGAACAGGTAGAATAAAAGAAAAGGCAAAGGTTACAGATTGATCGTGGCCTGATGAATTACAGCGCACTGACTTTTTTTAAAACCAGAAAACAGACAGAAACTTTACAGGGTTTCTGATGTCAACAATGGACTAACTCTCTTGCTTAATCTTGAGGCTATTCATAAAATGTCTGAAGTGTTAGATTCTTTCTGCATTTACATACCATTCACACCCAATTACAACCTCTTACCTCTTAATCAGTTTAATAGGAAAATATTAGCTCTTTAATCGTTTCAGCTCAAGTGGGATTCTTTCTAAGCATGTTTGCCCCACGTGGAGTAAATATCAGGTGACAAGTTTTTCCACGAGGGACAGAAACGTGGAGCTAGCAAGGGCTTGAAAAAATTAACCAAGCCAGAGTCAGTGTGGAAAATCATGTTCAAAACATGAAAACATCTTTACCATCTTCTTCTATATATCCAGCAGAAATGATGATGCCAAAGATTCATTCATCAATAATGGGAAAAGCAGTTATTGGATTCAGGGTTGACATCTCATGCAGACCGATGAGAAGATCGATACCACTAAATGGCCGTGTCTGTGATTACTGTACTGTATATCTTGGATGGATATGAACCACTAAGGTAGCTGAAGCCAGACAGTGTCCAAACGGTGTCCCACCAGGAGAGTTACGAAGAGCGTTCAACTGATGTAAGTTGACTTTTACAAACGTACAGGTTTCAGGCATGCAAACTGGTCAGGGGTCAAAAAGGTGAGAAGAGTGTGAAGAGGGAAATGGCCACGAACACCCCCCCCCCCCCCCCCCCTTGGTAAACAGAGATTTACAAAGACAACAGACTACAAATTCACTAATTTTTACCAAAAAAAAAACTTTTGAGCCATTGAGCCTGAACAGCTCAATGGCTGTTTTTCCTCGGGCCTGAAGGGCATATTTCACTGCCGGGCCTTTATTTTACTCAAGCACATCGCGGTCCAGGCCTTTATTGGAAGGAGGCCAGAATTAGAGGCAGGCCTTAATTTCTATTTGAGCAAAACGAACTACGAGTAGAATGAATAAAAACAAGATTTTGTGTCTATTTGAACCTATAAAATACTAGGTTCATTTATTGAAAACGTACCGTTACCATAACATGGTATGCATACAGAATATTAACAACAAATGAGCGGCGCGACGCGGTCGGAGCGCACTGAGGACAGTGAGTCCGCTGCCGGTCGGCAGTCGCGCCGGGAGCGAGTGGGACCCGTCCCTCCCCGCACGGAGAGAGGGCGCAGTGAGCACTGATTCCACGACCCCAGGGACCCCAAGTGAGATGCGGGGGGTCGCTGTAAAGCTCGCGGCCGGAGCCGACGAGCCACCTTCGCCCCGAGCACTTCCAGGTCGACCCAGAGCCGGTCGCGGCGCACCGCCACGGAGGAAATGCGCCCGGCGGGGGCCGGCCGACGCCGGGGAGAGGTCCCGCTGAGGGGATCCTCCCACACCGTGCCGCCGAAACCCTGACCCGCCGAGATGACCGGCCTTTATTTACCTCCGCTGACAGCGAGACCGGCAAATGTTGGAGACCCGGCCGCTAATGGAATACAGGCCAATATTAGAGGATTTACGGTATATAGAACATTATATTATTATATTATTAAAATATATTAAAATAAAAGTCAACGAGTAGGCTACCCCCCCCCCCCCCCCCCCCCCCCCCCCAAATATTTTCTCCTCGGATTTGCACGAATCACATAAGTCACCCAATTTGGATTGAAAACGGCGAATTTCGCCGAAAGGTGAGGAGTTTGCATGCCTGAGGTTTAACCCTTGTCACCGTCACAAAGCTCACCAGCTGCTGCTGCACATACATTTATATTCAAGGTACAAGCAGAACAACTGCATTGATCTTCTCATCTAACTATTAGGGGTGGGACATAAACGTATTAATTATGCTTAATTACAAAAAAATTTATGTGTTTAATCACAGTTTTCATTCCAAAACAACGCAGAACTTTTGTCAGTGCACGATTTCCTGTTACACTGATTACACTGATGCACACGTCAGAGCTCAGCCAACGGCTACCAAAATGGAGGAATCAGATAAAAGCACATTGCTAGGACTGATGGAAGGCAAATTTTATTTAAAAAAAAAACTACGCGATGGAAGCCTTGATAAAAGCGGGGTTTTGTGCAAATTGCGCAAAAAAAAAAAAGAAAAAAAGAAAAGAGTTTGCATACCACCGAAAAGCATGTTACAGTGAGCACAGAAACCACCGGAGCTGTTAGCGCTAGCAGTCCCGGTTCGAGTAGGACAAGACGTGTCGGCAGCCCAAACCTTTTTTTTTTTTTAGCAAGAAACCAGTTGATTTCCCAAAATGCCAAACTACTCGTTTAAACTGGCTTTGTGTACCTACCTGGTCGCTAAGTGTGCACTGCTCAGTGCAGATGTCAGTGATAAGGTTTCTGGCCTGTTTGGCCATCTCGTCTAGGAACATGTTACACAACGACAGGCTTCGATCTCCTATGTGGTGACGCTGTGGAGGAAGAAATGCAAAGGACTGAGACAAAAGGAAGTCATTATTGGTGTCAAGAAAAAAGAATTTAAACACAAGCAGTCTACAGCAATTAACAACTGCTGTTATGTACTGTGATACGACATATTTTTCATCTCTATTAATCCCAGTGTAAACATGCAAACAGGATTTATTTCCCTAGAGGCGGTGGGGTGATTTAATCCTGTTTAGAGCGCTTATGTGTGTCATTTTTCATCCCCACCCAGTAATAATTACAGACACAATTATTGTAATCTAAATCCCATCTTGTGTAACATCTTTCTATTTTAGAGTGTGTGATTATTCTCATGACAGCCACTTGTGCTGCTCTTCCTTAGCTTATAGCTTTTAAACCAGCTGTATGAAATTGTGTGAACATAAAAATTCAACATGTATGGATACTAATCTGAAAACAGGACAGCAACAGGTAGATACTGGTACTTTTTTGAGCATTTTTGTTTCTTTATTTGTTGACATTTATGTAGTTTGGCGTGTGCAGAATTAGCTATGAGCAGTCTCTATTTGCACAGATGTGATGAAGGCAATTCTCTTCTATGGTTTTGAAGTGCATTTATGGATGATTTCTTTGCAGAGAAAGACAGTCCAAGTAACACTAAATTATGATGTTTAATGTTGTCCATATCAAGGATCTAAATCACAGTGAATATTTCATCCCCACCCTCCCCCTGTAGTGTGGATCTCACATGAATGAATACAGCTTAAGAGTGCATAGCCGTGTTTCTGTAATTGTGAGTGACTATTTACCTCCTCGGGACAGAGCTCATGTGTGCAGGACATGAAGTGTGTGCAGAGCAGAGGGAAGCAGATGGAGTGTCTGCTCTGGGAGGGAAGCTCCAAGCACTGCTGAAACATTTTTTCAAATGCACGGCTGTAGAAGCTACACACAGACAAAAAAAAAACAGGAATAAAAAGAGACTTCAAATTGTGTCTCAAGATTTGTCATCTCCGTTCATCCTCCATTATGAGCCTCATATGTGCGTCTCACCAGAAAATAGACAGGTCTGACGTCTCCACCAGCATCTCCACCAGAGAGTCCACCATCTTTGTGTGGAAGATGATGGTGTTCATCATTTTTCCGAGCTCCTTGTGATCGGCTATACCGAGACTGGCTTTGGAGACACTGGTGTAGGCCTGCAGGGAGGAAAACACGTATGAACGAGTGTATATTCTTTGTATTTTGTATGTCAAATTTAAGATCTACATTTTTGTTTGTACCTGCAGTCTGAACCAGTCCAGTCTCATGCCTCTAAAGTCAAACACCTCTCCATCCTCCACTGGAACAACAACAGTTACACACAACAACTTTAAACATTTGGGTCATCCTGGTTCCTGAAATTCACCATTACTTCTGCCACTATGCAGTAATATTAACACTCTTACATTCATGCTTAAAACTCTTCAAAGCAAACGTTTACCTTGTTTGACACTGAGAGAAGTCATAGTGTTGACGAATGAAGACATGATTATAGATTCATCCTCTGGGCACACAGACAGGTTCTATTAAACAAAGAGGATAGAAGACTGCTGAAAAAAGGCAGTGTGAAACTAATGTCTATTACAAAAGACAATGTTATATATTCAGCTTTAGAAGAAAAATGACTTTAATATATTTAACTGACAGTGACAGATGGAAATACAGATTAGATACTGAACATTGAAAAGATGAAAAACGTGAAAAGATTGTAAAAGAATCTAACACTGGATTCGGACTACTTGAGTTTCAGGATGATTGACCCCCAAATGATCCCCCTTCGGCAATCAGCAGAGGAATACAGTTCAGAACAGTTTATCTGGTAATGTGAACCGTTAACAGAGCCGCTCTTAAAGCGAAAGAGCAGATCTGTGGATCTAATTGCTCACAGACTGAGTAAGTAAGTAATGTCAAATGTTGTTTGATATTTAGGCTTTAAAATGTTGTTGATTACATTTCTTACTTTCACAGTAGCCAACAAGAAAATCAAGGGTACAGGGATGTGGAGCAACTAACAATGTTGCCAAGCAATGGTGAACATCCTACCCTTCCAAGTTAACATTAGCTTCCTACTGTTGATAGCTAACCGTAGGTAGATTGTTTACATCCATTTACAGTGAGATCACATGGTGTGTTTCATTCACTGACCCCTGATCTGGCACAAAACCTCAGTAACATCCTCAGTAACTGTGTGCAAGTTTGAGATTCAAAGGAAGAAGATCAGTGAAGTTTCTCCTTTAGTCTGTGATGCAGTGCAATTTCAAAATTGGGAGGGGCTTTAAAACTCTTGCAGTCTGAGCCCAGCTTGTTAGAGAATAGGGCTGGTTTTAAACAAAAACAATTTTCAGATTCAAACTGATCTTCATTTGAAATATCTGATCCCTAAAATCCTTTGATCATTTCTTTTTAATATACCATTTTCTGCATCTTCCTTAAAAAGTTCTACATGACAAATCACGCAAGGTCATGCAACGAGACTGGTCTAAGTGTGAGGGAGATCCAAAACATGACAAAAACGCAAACTCTGAGAGCGCCGTCAGGACTGAGAGCTGATGTGTGGTAACATTTTGAAATCAAAAAAGTATAACGACGAGAAGAGCAAGGCGATAGTAAGCTATATGAAAGACTTGCCAGTTAGAGGTGAAATACTGTGGTAATACCACAAATCTCTCTCATAACTAAGCAACAACAAATTGGGTCTTTGTGAATCAGAAATGATTTAGTAAATTGGTAGTCATGTCCAGATTAAAGAGCTCTGCTTTTAATATTAATAAATTTATAATTTCAGTATCGCTTCCTCCACAGAAATGTTGTCAGACACTGACACCAACTTAATAACAGAGAATTAGGATGAACGGCTCTTAACGAAGTAGCAGTGCTCACGAGTTTCTTTGTGTGTTCCTACCTGCACCAGTTCATTCAGCACCACAGCATCAAAACCAGACAGGTACTGGACGTAGTATCTCTGCATCACAGGGCCGTACTTTCTGACGTGAGCTCTGAGCTCCTCCATGTAGAAGATCAACTCTGCTATGTGTCTGCAAAAAAAGACAAACAAAAGGTCAAACAAAAGAACGGCTAGTACAAAACAAGAACTGTAACAAAGTTGTGAACATGTATCTGCGAATACACAGATTTGTGTAAATGTGAATCTACATGCGTATGACCATGTCGCTGTGCTTACTTGTCTATGAAATCATCTGTGCTCTTCTTCTGGATATTGTCAGCATGTCGAAGCAGCCAGATGATCTCGTCACGGGCAAATGACAACGCCATGAACACAAATAATGCCTAGTGGACCAAAAACAAAAAAAAAGAGGAAGTAGACGAAGAGAGATTTAAAGAGGGTACAATAGAGCAATGGGCAGCCATCTCAATCTCATCACAAACTGGACTGGTCAGCTAACATACACCGAGTATACAAAAAAAAGTCTGATTTCCTTAGGAGACCAAGATTGTTTAATATCTGCCGGAAGCTGCTGGACATGTTCTACCAGACTATCGTTGACAGTGCCCTCTTCTACGCTGTGATGTGCTGGGGAGGCAGCACTAAGAAGAAGGGAACCTCGTGGCTGGACAAACTGATACAGTTGGCCTCTGTGGTAGGCGCAGAGTTTAACACCCTGACATTGGTGGCAGAGGCAAGGATCTTGAACAAAATCCAGTCCATCATAAACAACAATGTCCACCACCTTCTACACAATGATGGGTGCATCAGTGTAAGAAGAGAGGCAGATGAAGTGATGCACCCATCATGCCTAGTGCCTACTGTACAAGCCTGTGGGGGCAGTGCTATGATCTGGGGTTGCTGCAGTTGGTCAGGTCTAGGTTCAGCAACATTATGTGTCCAAAGAATGAGGTCAGCTGACTACCTGAATATACTGAATGACCAAGTTATTCCATCAATGGATATTTTCTTCCCTGATGGCACGGGCATATTCCAAGATGACAATGCCAGGATTCATGGGGCTCAAATAGTGAAAGAGTGGTTCAGGGAGCATGAGACATCATTGTCACACATGGATTGGCCACCACAGAGTCCAGACCTTAACCCCATTGAGAATCTTTGGGATGTGCTGGAGAAGGCTTTGTGCAGTGGTCAGACTCTCCCATCATCAATACAAGATGTTGATGAAACATTAATGCAACACTGGATGGAAATAAATCTGGTGACATTGCAGAAGCTTATTGAAACAATGCCACAGAGAATGTGTGTTGAAATCAAAGCTAAAGGCAGTCCAACAAAATATCAGTGTGTGACCTTTTTTTTGGCCTGGTAGTGTATATTCATATTATTATATAACTTAAACATCTTTTATATCCGTTTCTTTGCAATGGACACCGAATTTCGCACGGGATAAATAAAATCTAATCTAATCTAATCTAATGTAATCCTAGAGGTTTTACACATATGTAAAATTGGCAGACTTTTTCCTGAATAAACAAATACACAGGACTTGTAAGAAAAGACCTGGGCCCGTATTCCTAAAGATTCTTAGCGCTAAGAGTTGCTCCTAGTGGCCAAATTCTAAGAAAATTCTTAGAATCATGACGTTTCCCTCTCAAAGTTAGGAGTAGCTCCTAGTAAAGATAAAAGCTATTCCTAAAGAATCTTAGCTCTTAAGAGTACTCCTAAGGTGAGATCTGCTAAGAGCAGGGAGGAGGACTTTTAGGAGGCTTAGGAATTTCTTAAGCAGAGGAGAAAATGGCTGAAAGAAGAGGCAGGAGAGATATTCTCCAAACACTGAATGACAATCAAGCTTGTTACAATCGCAATACAGTGGTCCCTCGTTTATCGCGGGAGTTACGTTCTAAAAATAACCCGTGATAGGCGAAATCCGCGAAGTAGTCAGCTTTATTTTTTACAATGATTATAAATGTTTTAAGGTTGCAAAACTCCTCACTACACACTTTATACACTTTTCTCAATAACTTGCAAACATACCGCACTTCAGTCACACTGCCAGCGATCAAAGATACTGTATATGTACATTTGCAACAATTCTGTAGACACCGTACGGAGGAGATTGATTGACAATGGTCTACAGTCCCTTAGCCAATCAGGACGCAGAAGACGACACGCAGCCTCTCCCTTAGCCAATCAGGACGCAGAAATCAATGCGCTGTTAAAAAATAAAAAAATAAAAAAATAAAAATAAAAAAAGCATGCAAAATTGCACTAAAAAAATCCGCGAGGCCGCGAAAGGTGAACCGCGTTATAGCGAGGGACAACTGTATCACTGGAAATGAAAGTCATCACAACACTGAGGTATTTAGCAACAGGAAAAATGCAACAATGCAGCAGTGATGACTTGGAGCCAAATCTACGTCTTAAACACTTTTATTCTCATTGACCAGTTGATCCAGAAGCAAACACTGTTCCTCTTCAGTTGGGTTTCCTACTTCATTTCTTCTCCACTGCTGTTCGGTTTTTGGAAGATTTGAACATCAACCAACACTGCTTCTTCTAGGCCGGTTAGCAATCACAGAAACTGATGAAAGCTGAGCCATTTTACTCTTGTTAATACCAAATAGGTGAAGTGCAAAATGTTACCAGTGTGGTAAATGAATGAAAGCAAATAAATAGAACTATCAGCATGTGAATACTGTGGTAGTGGCCTGAGTTTAATCACACATTTTATAGGATACTTTTTAAAGTATAGCGTACTATTTATTTATTTTTATGTAAAGTATTATTTATAATTATACAGTCTTCATAGAGATTAGATTCTGTTATTAAGTCTATTAATTTGACGTCTATTCTAGGCCAATTATCACCAAAAGTGTATTTTTATCTAGCTTTTAGGATCAACCAATCACACCTCTTGAAATGATGACTCATACCTAGCAACGGGGTCAACCACACCTCCTCACTAAGATAAGAGTTTCTGTCCATTCCTTGCTAAGAGTTCTCTAAGAATTTTCTGGAATCACTCCTAAGCTAAGACTCCTAGCTAGGAATTTTTAGGCTAAGATAGGAGCTCTCTGAGAGGATTCTAGGAATCTTTAGGAATACGGGCCCTGGTGTTTTGAGTCTCTTTTTTTTTTTTTTTGTTTGCAGAAATGAAGAAAATTCTGAAGGCCACAAATACTTTTAAGCTGCACTGTATGCACTCATGGATATTTATGAAGGTCTCCATCTAGACCAAGGGAGTTTGAAGGCTTTTTGAGGAAAAAATAAATAATGCACGATTATTTACCATGGTAATGTCGTGTTATAAGATGCGCAGTCCAGTAGTGCACACTGGATTGTATGCCCACAGAGAGTGGAATTTAAAATCTAGTCAAAGAAGCCATGTAAATGTATTTTAAACATTATATTTGCACTTTGATATCAAGTCAAACGAAATACCCAGAGCTATTTAATGTCATATTTTACCATTTTTAATTAAGTAATTTAATACTGCTAGATCAACTACTTTAAGTGAAAAACAGGCATATTGAAGGTGCCATTTTAATGTTTAAGGTGGTACTCTATATTACCTTTGGACCTAGCAATCCAGGCTGGTCAGCTAAAACTGTAGCCAACTCCTTCAGAGCTGATCTGAGGAACTTGCGTCTCTCTCTGTGCATGGAGCCTCTGCAGAGAGTCAGACAGACAGAGGGAAGTCAGAACACAGCATCAAAAAACAGCGAAGTGCCACGATTAAATGGAATTTTGACACTTCTGGGACAATCCCAAGCAAGAGAACAAAAAAGTAAGCATATGACAACGACGGCAGGTCGAGAATGAAGATGAAAGGGCAGGATGGAATAAGCAACGAAGATAAAAGTGGAGAGGAGACAGTGGGGGGAGACAAAGAGGAGAGGATGAAACGTGGGTAAATGCACAAAGAATAAAAAATAAAAATAAGGTTTCAGTGGGAGACTCTCAGAAAGACACAAGGATGGTGAAGCTACAAGGACATTCTAAAGAGAGAAGCAGAAAATAGAACAATAACAAAAAAATAATGATACAGATTATGTGTTTAAGTGTTTTTGAGTGAGGAGTTCCAGTTAGGATATGATGAAGGGATTAGTAAAAAGATTATATACGTACGCATGGGACAGAGCCTGTTCTTTGCACTCCCGAATGTCATTGATACGTTTGTTGTACCTAGAAAACACAAAGAAAGAAGCCAGGTGTTTAATGGCAACACAGAAAAAAATGAACCCGCTAAGATTGATTCCGATTGTCTCTCCAATGGTCCAAAGCCCAGTTACACAGATCAGCCATAGCGTTATGACCACCAACAGATCAAGTGAATAATACTTGTTGCAATGACAGCTGCATGTGGGTGAGATATATTGTTACGTCCCTCTGCACTCGCAGTGCAAATGTCTGTGGATGGTACCTGGGCTTAATTACCACAACTGGGTAAAATGTGTTACCTTTTTATGAAAAAAAAAAAAGTAACACCTTGAAAGACATGACAACAGAGAAAATGTGCATCACAATGCTCTTACCCTCTGATGTTCACAAACAGGTCTTCCGCAGCCTTGTGGATGTGGAAGACTTCGTCCCTGAACAGACAGAGACAGGTGGAGCTCTGCAGAGCCAGCTTCCACAAAGACAATGCTGCTGCGTCGCTGTTCAGAACAGCATGGCACAGGATGAAACCAACTGCAGAGAAAATGGAGAGGAATATATGACTAAGTGTAGGAAGAAGACTTTTGATCAATAGGTATTGGGTTTGAGTTTATGAGTATGTACAGCACTTACAAACAATCCACTTCTCCATTGCGTCCAGTGACAGGTATTCACACGGCATCTAAAGACAGAGCAGAAGTGATTCTAGGCTTTTCCTGCTAAATTATCTGCACAGAAAGAAGCTATTTACAGAGCAGTAGAGCTGAAGAGTGAAACAACAAATCTTAAAATGTTTGGTGTACATACGGAGATCAGACTTAAGAATTCGTGATACTAACCGTGTCAGACTGAGCAGGATTGAGCATTGTGGAGGGAGCAGAGATAAGAGAGAGCAGCTGGGCGTTCCTCCACTGGTCGGCGGACAGATTCCTCCTGGGATAAACCATCTGAAGGCTTATCAACGCATCTGACAGAGACTGGAGGAGAGGAAACAAATTGAGCAGTGCTTACTTTGAAACTGAACAGCAATGCCTCATCGCAAATTGTAACAAAAAAGTCATATTAACATATTAACAACACATATTAATGTAACACAATGTTAGGTCATTTACTTACAATATAATCATAACTGCAGTGTTGGTAAAGATTTTACAATATTAACGCTTCACTGATATGCCGATTGTCATTCGTAAAAAACAACCAAACAAACAAATGCCCACAACAAAAACCTGAGAAATATTTCAATAAAATTTTTAAATATTAAAAACTGACACTGGTAAATGAAGGGTGCTTCTACCTTTCCATGTGGAACAAACTCCTCCATCATCTTCTTCAAAGGGTTTTCATAATCCACAATCATCTGGCCCAACCGCGGGTACTCCCTGTCACTAAAGCACGCATAGTACAAGGGTTATCATTTGTAACCACTGTTAATGGCTGTTTGGTTAATCAAACAAAAAGACTCTGACTCCGAGTGGATTTTTGTAATGAGCACCAATGAATGATACATGTACACAATTGTGTTTTTGCATGTTAGTTTCAGTCACCTGGCTCCGTGTGTCATCTCGTGGGCGTAGTTGTATAGTCCTATGATGGCCTTCCTCTCCTCTATGCGAGACAGTATTATCATCAGAGTAGTGTACGTCACCACCAGGTCCAGGTAGTTTTTGGTGAGGTCAAAGTTGACCGTCTGTGCAGAATCAAAATAACAAGGTGTCACTTTTTTAAAGCAAAAAATAGGCTGACAAATGAATATTACAATTTAAAAAAAGTAGAGATTCCCATATAGTTGAACAGGACATTCCTGGCGTTTGATTAGTATCAAGAAATAATTTTATTTCAGCTTAAATAAAATTGGTAAAAGACTCCTTTGATAGGAGGAGAGGATTATCATTATCAGAAATCACTATGGCTTCATAATCGTACTTGGTTACAGAAGAAAGAAGTATTTTATCCAGGAAAAAAGTATCTATACGAGAATAGCTCTTATGAACTGGGGAGAAAAAGGAGTATGCTCTAGAAGTGGGATTGCGAAACCGCCACACATCTGCTACACCATATGTTTTGAGAAAAAGCTGGATAGCGTGTGCTGATTTAGACAAAGAAGTCTCTTTAGGGAAACTGTGATCTAAGGTCGGGGAAAGTATGCAATTTATATAACCACCAAGCATAAGATGGTGTGATGCCATGTTTGGTAAGCAAGAGAAAAAGTTTGAAAAGAATGCTGGATTTTCCCAATTTGGTGCATGATGGCCACGATGACCGGAAATGAAAAAAGCTGCCCTGTCACAATAATGTAGCGCCCTGGCTGCCCCCTAGTCTCTGAATGGAAATTAGAGTGATAAACTTGTCCTGACCATCCTCTCTTTATTCAAAACAGGTCTGTCGGGCACATGTCGAGTGTGTCTCCTGAAGAAATGCAATATCAGTTTTAAGTTGTTTTACGTGTGTACATATCTTTTTACGCTTAACTGGATAGTTAAGGGACTCAATTTTACATCTCAAAAAGCTGACTGAGAATCCACCCAGCCCTCTGGTAGAGTTGGGATCAGTCATAACCTACTGAGTAAGAGATGCCATGTGCTTATTAACTTAAAATACGACGGGTTTGACGGGAGCTCAAGCGAAACACGTCTTACTCCATCTCAAGCTCAACAGTGTCCCTTGAAACATACCTTTTAATAAAAATCAAAATGGACTTTAAAACTAAAAATGAACTAAATTGAGTGCAGTGTGTCAACATTCATCTTTTCTCTTAATATGGTGACAGAAACTTTCAAAGAAGGGCAACAAAGGCAATTTTAGAGAATTAACAACAGATGCATTTACTTACAATATCAAAGAAGACCTGGCAGGCATCAATAGTGTTCAGCAGTTCACACACATGGTCCTGTTAAAGAAAGAGTCAATAAAAATATAGATTCAACAGGATTAAATCCTTCCCATTAAACTGTAAAGGTGTCTAATGGTCCATTTGCCCACCTTGAATTCCATGACGTCTACGAAGGTAAAATAGTAGAGAGCCAGGTTCTTCAGAATCTCTGACTTCTCTTTCTGCAGCTGAGCCAGCTGTTGCTATAAAGACCACACAACAGAGTGCAGAAAATCAGAATACAGTTAAGTGAGAACCTGAAAATGTCCCTCTCCTTCAGTGTAGTTTGATTCTGTGGTGAGTCTGGGAAGTCTGAAAGTGCCTCTCATATAAACTATCCAATAAATTTAAGTTCCGGAAACCATTTCCTTACACAAACTTGAAAAAATGAATGTCTGCATTTTCCAACCCAGCCTCTATAAATCTAATTACTTAATTTACCTTCAGGGATCAATAGAGCTTACAGGTTTTGCTTCATATTAAGGAGTCTTAGTGTTGACTAAAGGAACCGCAAACTGATTAAATAATTCAGTGATGGGGCTACCCAAACTTTATCTATAAAATAGATACATTAAAAAAAAAAATCTTGCTTTAATTACAAAATTTATTGGAAGTCATTTTAATTTGGTGGTAATTTAAACCTTTGTACTCCACATACAAGGAAAACTCCAATTTATTTCTTGTGCAATTTGTGGAACAAAAGCAGAGGGGGGTGATACATCTTTAATAATCAGGTTATATGATCTCCTAATAACCATGATGAGTTTCCAGGAGGGACAGAAACATGGAGGAAGTAACAGTTTTAAAAGATGAACAACGCTGTGAATCTATGTGAATCTATGTGGGCAGCAAAGCGGAAAGCGTGGCTCCATCTAAGTCATCTTCTTCTATTGAAGGAATCAGTTTTGTCAGTGAAGTCTTCCGTTATATTTCTGGTAGATTTAATGCTTCACAGGAGTCAGAACCGCTTTGTTCTATTGTGACTGATGTTAAGTGGCATTTAAAGACATATATCTTATCAGATCATTTTATTTTGCATCCATGTAAACAGCTGAGTTGGAATCAGGACCATTCAGTTATGTTGATGAAATATTGTCCATGTAAATGCTGTGAATCCAATGGTTTTTCCAAGCTCACACATGGAAATATGTTCAGCTTCATAAGATCAACCTTTTAACAATACAATATGCACTAGAGTTACACGTATAAAACAAACTATGTGATAGCTCTTACTTTAGCTACTAAAAAGCAGTTTGAGGTTACGTGGCAGAAATGACTGAAGCATACTGCATGTAAACTGCATGTAAACTGCATACTCCAATGTGCCTGAGTTCAGACCTGCAGTCTGAACAAGAGTCAGTGCAAGTAGAAATCAAAGAGATGAAAATCTGTAAGTGTGAAACACTGCTGCTGCATCAAGGAGTTGAAACCTCGGTTACTTGACCTAAAGTCAAGCAAATGTTTTTACTCTTTCGCCAACTTTGATTGGTGATCAGTGGATTTTTCTCTGTAATTTGGAAAGGCCAACTCCTTAATGCAGGCAGTCATTCAAACACCAGCCTCTCAGTCATCAAGCCATCTCACAAGCAGCCAACCAGTCGGCTAACCATGTAGTTAACCAGCCACACACTCAAAGTCATTCAGTGGTTGAAAGAAAAAGAGTAAAAATGCTGCCAGCAAAGAGGAGAGAAAGCAGAGCAAAGCAAAACACCAGCTTTTTAAAAAACAGGTACAAAAAAATTACAGTATTACAAAACTTAGGTACGTGAACTAAAATACAAAAAAACTTACCAAAAAGCACAAGTCCGGAATAAGCCAAGTTTAGCATGCAGAACACAAACAAACACAGAAACAAAGCAGAAAACAACATAAGAGACAATTTTAGCACAGTTATACTGAATAAAGCAGTTAGCTACACACACATTCACACACACAGCTGTTTGCTAAGTGACACTTTTACATGAACACATAGGCCAGAAGCTATGAGCTAAGCTAACAAAATGAAAGAAAATATTTGATGGCAAGTTAAGTTCACTACACCCACACACACAAACGCGCACACACACACAAAGAGACATAATCTATAATCTTTCACTCATACGATCAGTAATATCTAACAGTGGTACATAGTTAATTAATTCTATATGATCAATTTTATCTCTGTACCCAGTAAAAATAGTTTTAAACAAAAATCCGTCACTTTTAGGGTTGAGGCTAATCAATATTTCTACTGAATGAAAATAATGTGGATTTAATTCAGTCTTGATTATTTATATGGATGTATTTATTTATTATACATTTATTATCGCTGTTCATATGAAGTTTAACCGTGAACATGGTAAACGCGACACTATTAGAACAAGGATGCTCTGATCAATTGGCCACCGATTAGAAAAGCCGGTCAGATGACGAAAGAATTGAAATTTAATTTAATTTCTCAGAGCACAACCAAAATGGACTCAAGCCACAGATACACGATCTGCTGTGTGACCTCCTGGCCACTAGAGCGGAGCAGCGGAACGTTGTGGTCCCGGGCCCCTGGACATAAGTACCACAAACTGGCTCCTTGCATGCTATGTATTCTGGCGTCAACAGCCGTGCACCATCACAGGTGAAAATCTACTTGCGACTGAAAAATGCTGAATGGACTACCCATACATTTGAAGGCAGCAAAGAATGTATTTCTTATTTACATGGATATTTCCACTGTCTGTCAATTAGGATGCTTATTTATAACCAGATATGCAACATTACAGAGCACCTACTACACTGAGCATCCCACATCTCTGACATTTCTATAAAACCACATTGTTTCCCACGTTGAAATATTAAATTAATATAATATTTCTACACATCTGCTCAGTTAAGGTTAGACCTTTTATTGCAGCTAAAGTATCAGGATGAAGAAAACAAACTAACAAGCCTAGATTCAAAATGTGCTGTCAAACCAACCACACCAGTAAACAGACATCCATTCCCTTCCTCTCTGTATGACATTAAACACACTGTAGACACACATGCAGGTGTACTTACGTTATTATTCCGTGTCTCCACAGCCGGGAACTTCCTGACGATAAATTTAACCGCAGACTCTAAGTTCTTATCAACGAGATACGAGGGCTTAGCCTTGGGATCGCCACATGCCTGCAAAGGAGAGTAGGAGAAGAAGAGGTGAGGAGAGACACAACAATAAGTAATGCAAGTACTTTGGCTGCAACTGAAACACCTGGGCTCTTTACTCTTTGTTTAAGACATTTTTCTTTCCTCGTGTTAGATATTTGTCATTGTCACCAGTGAAACCTGGTTTATCCCGAGCCGAGGATTTGGGGGGGGGGGGGTTATGGGTGAATGATTTATCAACACCACTGACATTTAGTGGTGTCCAGACCACTAAATAAATTGGCGAGATGAGAACGAACAGACAAACTTAATGCACTGACATGTGCAGTCTAATTTTCTACTTAGATGCACATGTCAACAAGGAGAGTCCAGGCGTCTGTGGGTTTTTAATGTTTGGATAAACCAGGTTCAACTGTTGTAAAAGAGCCAAGAGCCTGAACTGATCAGTGGTTCTCATCTCTTGAGCTATGAGGAGACATTTCTTCCAGACTGCACACTGAATTAAGTGTCAAATAGATGTTTTAAGCATCCAATACTGTGGCGTCATTCAGTTAACTGACCATTTCAGAGATTTTTTTAAAAGTAAAAATGCTAAACATCTGAAGGTTCTAGCTACAAGATTTTTATATTTCTGCTCTTTTGTTGTCTTATATTTTAGTAAATTGAACATCTTTAAGTTGTGGGGTGTTAACTCTTTACATTTTTAAAAACAAAGGCTGAGAACCACTGAGGGAGTCCCAGGTAATAAGAGGGTTTCAGCTTCAAACTGTGTCCCTGAGTGGTTAGTACCACTGCATGACAGGCAGAGCGATGGGCAGGTAGAGTGAAGAAGGGACTGAATGAAACAGAAGAGAGAGGAAGGTAGGGAGAACTTAAGCAAAGAAGGCACACGAACTTGAAGTGAGAAATGGCAGAGAGAAAGCAACTGAATTAAATTGTAAAACGCCTGCAGGGCTGCCTTCCTCCTCTACAGGTGTGTCGGTACCTGTCTGACTGCCCTGACTCTGGCGAGAAGCAACAGCGCTCATGCATTATGGGTTGTGTCGTAGTGAATGAGTGAGGAAGATGTGCTCCATGCATGTGCCATAAACAGAGTGAATGTGTAAACTTTTATCGGCTGCCAGCACCGAGGAACAATCCTAGAAAAGGACAGCGCCTTTGACCGTTCTGAGGATTCAGTTCCTTGTGGTAACGGGTTTAGAAAGTGGAAGGATAAGGGTACCAAAATGAAATCTACAACACTTAACTATATATTTTGTCTAAATCTGCAATAACAAATCACAGCTAATGACCCGACAAGCTTGAGGCAACACTACAACCATTCAGTAAAACCTGGATTTCAGTTTGCGTGGCAGCAGCATCAGCCAATGCAAAATGAAACCAAAACACACAAACACAGTAGGTAACCGACAACCAAGTATTAAAATGTGATGAGGTACAGGCAGCATATTCAGTTTTTGATGCTGTTGAGGTTTTCTCATTGCTTGACACCCCTGAAAATGGAATTCTGCAGTTATTTTCACTTATATACCACAGCACTCACAGTGGATTTATCTAGTCTAACAGACTTGGACACCTTTAACCTACAGGAAATCAGAGCAACAAAGCCTTTCTGTCTTTTGGTATTTAAAGTCACACCCTTTAGCTTTACAGACATTACTGTTGATGCTAGCTGCGAGGAAACATTCATCAGCAGCGACTGGCTAATTCATTGCGGGATGCAAAATGGTGCCAAATAGGTTTACTTGTGATATCCAGAGGTATCGTGCTTGTTACGTATCCAGAACCCAGCTCAGTTTGTCTGTTAGCTGAAACTACTTCTCCCCAACACCAGAAGCAGTCATGCTCAGCTCTCACAGTGCTAGGTCTGAAACACATTCACTACAGGATCTCAAACACAAAACATTTGGACACTATGGAGGGACTGAACACAGAAAAAAAACACACACACAACACCAACATGGTTTCAATACCCATCAATGAGACACTGGACCCTGAGTCTCAGCTCGATTCCCTGTGCCAAACTCTCTCAAGGAATCAAGGTGTGACTGTTAAATCCAGGCAAAAGCACAAGAACAACACTAGCCTCACCCTACACAACAGACTACTCTCTACAGCGGCCACTAAAATGTAGTTACCCTTTGACTCACGCCGGGGAACTGCAGAAAAAAAAAAAAAAACACTGTCCAGTTACTATACAACTTTGGTATGCTAACTTAAAAGATTTGTTTTTGTGTTTTCATGTTTTAGCCCAAACTCATGGCGAAACTTTGCTCTGGAACAGCCTTAGGTGGATTTGTTTCAATATCAATTTATTTCAGTTTTAAAACAATTGTACTTAAATCTAAAACTTCTTTGGTCATTGATTCCAGAGATTTGTGGTATTTTACCTCTAGTTTCACATCTTTCATGTGGCTTTGGTTTTGTGCAGCTTTTCTGTGTCGTCACACTTCTTAAATCCAATGAACTTTCAGGCCTGATGATGATCCTGACGGAAGTTGGAAGTATTATCATGTTTTGGATCTCCCTCACTTGTGGACTAAGCTTATTGTACAATCTTGCAAAACCAGTCTAGGGAGACTGCAGTAAGAAGAGAACAAAAATATGCAGGAAATGGTGTGTATTTAAAAACAACAAAACCTGAAAAGAACTGATATTGGGTCTTTCAGATTAAGATTAATTGGAACGAGAAATTATATACATTTTTAAAAATCCAGGCATCGAGGCCTCTATTGATGATTTGTGTATTTTATTAATTGATTTGATATTTAAATGTAATTATTTAATTAATTGTTGATGTCATGCTGTATTTATTTATTTGTAAAGCTCTCTCTATGAAGGTTAAAAAAAAATAAATAAATAAAAGCTTTACTTGACTAGAAAACTTGGAAGTTAAAGAAACTTCCAAAATGACATGATCTTAATCTTGTGTAAATACGACACTAGAAATCAGATATTTCTACAAGCAACAGGAAATTAATTTAAGGTGATAAAGCGAGGTCAACTGAGAGCTAGAGGGATTTGACAACAAACTGACAAACTGTTGATGCAAACACATATACTTGTCAGTTATACATGAGTTTTGATTAATGGGCTAAAACATGCAAAACAAATTAATTTTTAAAACTGTTGTTATTAAACTAGAGCATAAGTAAATGTATATAATATTCTGGCCTTATAATGCTTCTAATTAATTTAATTAAAAGGACATATTTGGATATTTATATGGCATAGCATTGGCCATTAGTGCTGGTGGTGGTTAGCGCAATAAGCTGGCTGGGTTTGGGTGGGGTGAGGGCTGATGGAGGAATGGATGGATGGACAGTCGCAGTGAACGAACGAACAGGACATCAGTAGTGGTCAGGAAGGAGTGAGGGAGCTGTTGCCTGGATACCAGAACAGACCTAAGGTCTTGCCTCCACCATCGTTTCCCAAATCCCGGTAGCAATTAACAGCCACCAAAGGGTTCCCACTTTGGCTAATATATGGCAGGGGACCCTGGAGTACATAGCAGTGGACTGGGGAAAACATACATGTGAAAACGAATTACAGCTCCTAATTACTGGACGCAATATTTCGACACCACTTGCCGCCTTTTCACTGACTCCCCATAAACCGCCTCCTCCCTGAGATGAATTTGTTTTTCATGTGTCATTTCTCACAGTGTGAGAGCTCTCATTTTCACCAGGAGGGATTAACTGTTGAGATAAGAAAAGGAATGTATGGTATCATGTGATTAGAAACCACTAGAGAACCATAACAACCTGCTGAGAGCTGGCTGACTGCCTAGACTGCCTGCTGGCAAAAGCATTCACCTTCTCTCATTGTTTTGTATCTGTCAGCGTAACTATACTAACTTTGCAAAGATTCTTAGGATTAAAACAGTGACTAAAAACTATTTGAGAGAGGACAGAGCAGAGCGAATTTATGAAGCAGACTTTCTTCGAAATCAGTTATGGCACATATTCACCAAACCAGCATAACATTATGACCACTGACAGGTGAAGTGAATAACACTGATTATCTGGTTATTGTGGCATCTGCTGACGTCTGGAGTTGATGTAAGAAGCAGGAAAAATGGGCGGGTGGAAGGATGAAAAGGAATTTCCTGGAAATTCATAAAGGCTTTTCTTCTCTTCCTTGTATTCTCTTAGATCACCTGTGCGCCGTGCGACTGTATTAAGTCCAATAAACAGGGCTGTCAAAGTTAATGTAGTGTGGAGAGGGTCGCTCCTACCTTGGCTCCAGAAAACCTGTGTTCTCTACTCCAGAAATGTTCTGGTCATCCAACGGCATAAACACCGATCTCTGGAATATTTTTCAGTCTGTCTTCTTTTAAACACAGTGCATAGTGTTTGTTGTTGTTCCAGAGCAGACCAAGTGTATACAACATACGTGATTTTTTTTGTAGGTGGTGAATCAAGTTGGTAGTTTTGAAAGATGATCTCCTACTACCACCTTGCAAAAAATCCACACTGCACAATTTGCAGTGCTGTCTGACTGACTTAATTTTCCAGAGTATAGTTCTTCCAGACAGCAGACATGTTTTGTCACTTGATTGCTTCTTCCTTTTCTTTGAATTTTGGCAGCTTTGATGGTAGCCAACTCCCATTAGAACAGAATAAGGTTTGACACTACAGAAATGTGGTTTGGGTTCTGCAGCAGAAAAACAAACTACAAATAGCTAAAGCAAGATCCGATCATTTTACAAAAAAAAAAAAGAAGCCTGGATTGGCCCTGATACGATCTCTCGAAAACCAATTGCGACATCACTAGTCAGCACCTATCAAAAATGGTCCGCCGCAACAGGGTCATGGGCGGCCATGGCTCACTGATGATTGAGTGGAGAGGAGGCTGGCAACAGGTCCAACAGATGAGCTACTGCAACTCCAAATACTGATAAAGTTAATGCTGGTTCTAACAGAAAGGTGTCAGAACACTCAGTGGATCTCAGTTGGTTTTGTATGGGGCTGAGTAGCTGAAGATCAGTCAGGGTGTCCATGCTGACCCTTGTCCACAGCTCCTACAATGGACATGTGAGCATCAGAACTGGACCATGGAGACATAGAAGAAAGTGGCTGTGCTGTTGACGTTGGGAGGCGCTTGAGCTGCAACAATGTTCAGGTGGTGGTATCAAAGTAAAATCCATATAAATGCCAGGACAAGGTTTCTAAGAAGAACAATCATTGTAATAAGATAATCATTGTTATTCACTTCACTGGTCGGAGGTTTTAATTCTGTGGCTGATTGTGTATATATTATGTATATCTCAAGTTTAAAGCACAAATCCATAATACTTCTATAGCTCATTTAAATTTATGTAAATATTTGTGAGATTTTTTAAGATTTTCCATTTCAATATACTACTAAAAAAATAAATCTCTCATGTTGTACAGAGTACAATCATGTCACACTGCAGCTATGCCTGGTATTGAATATGTGTTCTTTTTAGTATTCATTTTAATTCCACCTGTTAATTATCAGACATATCTGGCTGTAGCAAACACTAAGTGATAAAGCTAGCTTTGCCTTTTCCTTTGCAGACCCATACACTGGCAGGTGATGAGTGTGTGCTAAAAGAAAAAAAGCCTTCTTTTCTAAAAAAAAAAAAAAAAAAAAAAATGTTTAGTGAATACTGTATCATACGAAAATGAACAACACACTGAATTTGCAACGTGGGTTTGGTAAAATTGACAGTGAATGGAGCCCAGCCTTGCTGATTCAAATGAAGAGGAGTGAGGCACAAAGGAGAGGACCAACAGATCAGTACAGGTAGCCAGGAGGAAGAGGAGGGAAGGAGGGGGAAGAGGAGGGAGTTGAGGAAGGGTGACGAGGGGAAGGGTTTCGTCAGTGGAAGGTGATAAATTTTGCAAACCTTCCAAACTTGTCCTTGCTGCATAGGAGAGGGGGGAAGCATTGGAACGGAGAGAAGAAGAGAAGAAATCAAAACAAAGAGCCCACCCAGACAAACTGCTGAGTCACTGGTCCACACACTCACTCACAAAACACACACAAGTCTTAAAAAACAGCTGCTTCCATACAGGTGTTTTCTACTGTGTTAGGGATAGCCCTTCTGGCAATTCTTTTCAACACAACACATACAAAAGTAAGACATGCTGCGCCAACATGTTATCATATTAACACTTGTTTTAACGCCCGCTGTCTTGAAAGTTATGTGCAGCATCCCTACCTACGCACTTGGACACACTGAATAAAACATAACACATCCATTTTAAGAGTGTGGAAGGCCTGAAATGATATGGTTGACACTCAGCAGCTCCGCTGACTTATACAGAGCAGTGTGAAGACAAAGTTTGACCCCTGCCATTTTCAGTGTGTGATGCAATATTGCTCCATGACTGTTGCTTAGTAACTGACAATGCAGCGACCCTTGATTATTGAAGTGCTGGCCATTTATGACGCTTTGATAGATGGATTTATCATGTCATAGTTTTATGGACACGGTTCACTTATTTCTGTGCACGATTATCTGAGAATCTGGTCTGGTTTCATTTGCGCAAGTTTACCTCACTTCTGCTGTTGCGAATTTGGACATAGTATTAAGAAGTAGATAGTAGTAGTAGTAGTAAATTGGTTTAATCTGGTGGTGAACTGACAGAAAACAGGATTTAGCATGTGGATTAATACTGGTGGAAACTGCCTTGCATTGTGGTTCTGGTGCACATACTAAATGGCTAGAGATGGTACGGTAATTTAGAAAGGGTCAGCATTAAGAGGTGGGTTGACTCACAGAGTGATTTTTTAGCAATAAAAACTCCTCTGTTTGGATCATTTAGAAAACACCATGACCTGATATTTCAATATGGGAATTTTTCAAACTTTTGGAAAGGAGAGTAATCGTACGGAGTGGATGGGCGTTGGCAAGATGTGACGGATTTTACGCAATTATAAAGGTCTTTCTTTTCACTTTTGCATTCATTCAGTCACAGCATGATGCCAATTTAATTTTTATGGCTACAGCAATCAATGTTTGCCTTCTCCTTGTCTCGGAAGTATTAGATTGTTGTCTAATGCCTATAAAAAGGATTCACCCCCCTTGAATGTTTTCATAGTCTATGTAAATGTATTGTTTTCTTACGTGACTTTGCGATATGTAGTGTTTTAAGTTATGTTGCTTTTGAGTAAGTAGGCCTAAAAATACCAAAAGGCATCAAGATGGTTGTTAACTTGCAACAACTACACATTGGTGAGGGGTCAGATTTCCTATCTGTCGAATTTCTCCTTGGGAAGTATAAGAAAAAAAGAGGAACAAGAGCTGTTAAGGCAAACAAAGCAACACAGAATAGGTAAATTGTTAATGCTCCAATAATTAACCCACATTATTTATTCTGAACTCCTGAGTCTTGGAAAGCTTGAAATAAGAATGACTTTCATGACTTCTGTTTTATCCTTTTCTGCAAGATGATGGAAATCTAACCAAATTCAAGGACCATGTCTAACTGAAACTTCTACTGATTCATTATTAGTAGTAACACATAGCTGATCGAGTACAGGAGAAAATGAAATTCCCTAAACATTTTAGCGACAGCATCTGCTGCAATCTTAACCACGGATGTGCAGTGAATGCTATGAAGGGTTGAACTTCTGCAGGTTTTCGTGCAATCCGAACCCTGTAACGGGTGATTTGACTGATTAAACAAATTCCACCAAAAAGGGAGAAGTCTGTGAACAGATGAGTAAATAAAACCTGCATTTGCATAGCCCTCCACGAAACCGCTACCAATTTGTAAAGTCATTGTAGCGGAATTTTGTCTCTTTAGAAATAAAAGAACTATATTGAATTTCACTAAATTTCCGATATAATTCTGTTGCGGGGCAATGTGTCGTTCAATGTCTTGTTGTCAACGTGTAATCCTTCCTCCAGTAATAAATTATTCACATGTAACTGTCCCCTCTGGGCCACCATACGGTAGATAAGCCAATGACTAGGCTTCACTTTGTAGTGTATTCTGAGCAACAAAGACATCTGATTTTGTGGATCAGAAAACAGTATGAGTGCAGAACGACCAAGTAGAAAATGCTAACACGACACTTGGGTTGGACGACTAGATGAATAGATTGGCTATTAAGTCCATCGGCAATGGTTATTTTGTGGTCATTATTTCTACATGTCTGCCTCCATGAGAAATAAAAAAATATCGAAACTGTAGAGCATGATTCAAAATTTGTTAATACCGTATTATGCACTTTCTTGCTGCAATGATTCCCAAAAAAGGGCAGCCACTAAATGATAATGTGGCCATCTTAAGAAGTGTCAGAGAGATTGGTGCAGGAGAGCTAAAGTAATTCATAAAGTCATATCTGAGACATAATCAAAAACATAAAGTTGTACCCTGTTATCATTAAACAGCATAGATTATCCCTATTATCCCTAGCATTTATTCATATCGCGGCTGCAAGTGGACGCATTCTTCAGCTGAAGACTCCATTTCAAATAGTGTCAGCCTGTGTTTATGTCAGTCTTCGTGGCATATATTTAATGACTGATCACAAGGTGGCTTCTTATGTCTAATCAGAGTCTGAAAAATTTGGTTTTTACATTAATAAAGCTTGGAAATGTGAGAGGATGAGGAGAAGCTAAATTTAGTCGAACTAAGTAAATGTCAGATCCTCAAACTACCACAAGTTACAGCCAAATTTTTTTCATTTATCCAGATCTCAAGTAAACCACTGCTTTATGAAAACATGTTTAGTGTAGAAAGAAAGACTTGATCATCAAAAGGCAAGGAAAAAGGGATGAAAATACAAAGAGGCAAGGGCAACAACATTTTCTGTTAAGACCTGCAGAGAGTGTGCAGCAGTGGGAAAGAGAATTGGTATAATGTATTTTACTGTAATAAATCGTAGTTGTGCAAAATGTCTGATTCTTTACAAATATGTAATCGATAATTTAAAAAAATAAAATAACCTATTGAATTTGATTAAAAATGCTTCTGGGTTTCCTTCCTCAAAATTGCTCAGCTTCAAATATACTGCATCCATTTTTTTTTTTTTTTTTTTTTTTTTTTTTTTTAAACGCAGCAATGCATCTGTTGTGTTCCCCCTCAAATACATCACTCTAGCTTTAGTCACGATATATTTAAGGAACTATATGTTGAACTCACTGCACACTAGCTTGGGAAATTATGCCGGGTTACCTGAAAGTAGGCATGGTTAAAAGGGAAATTAATATCCTGCAAGCGCTGTATGCAAGACAAAATATGATGTTAGAAGGTCCACTGGCTGAAAGAAAAGCAAACAAAAACTTTAATGCCACTCAGCCAATATTAATTAAGGTGACTTGATTAAAAAAAAAAAACAAAGAAAAAAAAACAGATTTTAAGGATTTTAAGGTTTTCTGCTGATAGTTAATGGTGTGTGATGAGTGAATATGCTTAAAATGTAAGAGAGCTAAGATGATTATATTACCGTCGGTGCACATGAATTACTTACTCCCAAAGGTAGAAATCAAACAACTGAGTCAGAAAATCATAAAGCTACACTAATCATAATAAAAATTTTTAAAGATTAAATTCAAATGGCTACAGATAATACCAGAATGAAGCCACTGACTCCAGTTCTTTCTTTTCTACCGTTGGGATGTAGCTGATGCTGAATGCTGGAAATTTTTCTTAACATCATAAGGTGAAAGAAAGCATTAAAAGAACATGGACAGCGGTTCGGAGTGAATATGTTCAAATGTCGAGGTAGGTCGGGATAGATATGTAGATGATGGGATGGACAGAAAGAAAAAGGAAGGAAGGAAGGAAGGAGGGTAGGAGGAAAGGAAGGGCGTGTTAAGAAGAGTAATCAGCAGCGAAATCTCAGTGGTGTCTGACTGCTCATACTGTGTCCAAACGTCCACAGAAAATAAACAATACAGGTGTTCACTTGGAGTATGTAACACAACATTGATATTTTACCCACTCGTTACTAATAATTCTGACATTTTAGTTGAGGATCAAATTACCAAATGGGAACTAAAACATAGGACGCCTCAAACGCCACAGAGAGGAAACAGTATGGGCTTTCAGACAGACAACTTCTACTCTGTACTCATTAAAACTAAAGGATTTGACTCCCTTTTTTTTTTTTTTTGATTCATCATAGCATTCACCAAGCACTGAGTAACCCTCTCACACAAACAGACCCACTACTCTTCTCCCACATTCAAACCACTGTTGGAGAACTTGAGCAACACAATTTAGGAGTCAAGAACACAGAATAATTTCTTAATATCCCTAAAAGAGGCTTGAGATAGCAACTCCAAGACATGTCCTGAAACAGCAGGTTAATTCTATAATTATCTGACACATTGATTGCTATTAATGTAAAATTACTAATCATTTTACCAGAGAAGTAAACAAAACACCTGCTGGATACAGCTAGGATGCACAAATAAAACGAACCACAACCCGGTTTTAGGTTATTCTTATGTTTATATGTAATTGGTGGCTAGCTAAATCGGGAAGTTTAGTCATCTTGTTCAATTATTATTGTTGGGGATTTCCTCATATTTTGAGTAATCGAACAAGCGTCAAATTACTCGAACATAAGCAGTCTTTACTTTGGGTTGATGTTCTCATATTTATGTAGCAAACTAAATGTAAAAAATAAACAACGTTTGGTTATATACAACTGAGTGGGCTAAACTGGCAGACTGGCTGCAGCTGCGACTGTATTTTGGGTGTTTTGGGTGCTTCGTGTTTGGGCTTTTTTTCATGGAGCAGAGACGACGCCCGACTGTTAGCTTAGCTGTGGCTAGCTTAGCCGCCGCCATTACCAGCCGACGTTAGCTAGCTCTTGACACTACCGCAGGCCTGATGGATGGGTTTTATCACTAAAGGGGCTTATTTACCCGTTTCTAATTGAGTTGCGAGTTTTGATTAATAGAGACCTGACTTGCTGCTTATGACAAATGTGTTTAATTTAACTAAATATCAGCGTACATCGCAAAAGCTAGGGGCAACTTTACCGCAAGCTAACGCTAGCTTGTTGCTAGGTTGTAGTCTGCTTCCAGGGATGCCAACAGGACATACTTAGGATAACGTAAGTGTATATTTAAGCACATATAAATATGTGTAAATAGTATAAATATAGTGAGATTACTAGCCGTTAATGCTAAATAAATTACCATAGGTGAATAAATCAAGCTTCAATAACCATGAGAGTAATAATCACTGCTAGCTAATCAAGCATTCAAACGTTAACGTTTATATTAGCAGATGTGGGATACTGTCCTATACTTTATGTGGTGAATGAGGATAACTGCGTGTTTGCGTGCAAACCTTTTTGATATTGTAAACACGGGTCAACATCCCGATGCCTCTATCGTTGAGGATGGTGAGCTTTTCGGCCAGTTTCTGCTGGCTGGGCTGGATCACTCCCCGAGACATCTTCTCGCTGTTCGGTTAATATCTCCAATTCGATCCAGAAAATAAAACCCCCACAAATCTCCGCAGCCTCTGGTCCGCGCAAAAAAAAAAGAGATGGAATAGAGAAGCTGTGATTTATGCCGTTTTTAGATTTCGCCCATGTTCAGATATTCGGGACAGCGGCTTCCTGTACTCCACCCCACCGTCTCCCTGTTTTTTTTTTTTTTTTTCGGTCACAGGGATGAGGAGGAGTTGTCCTGGTTTTCACAACTAGGCTGGCTTCTGGTGCGTTCACGTGTCACTCTACAGTAGTAAATCTCACAGACTAATGATACTAGTACGAATGTATCTTTATGTTTTGAATGCTTGTATAAATCAAAGGCTACTTTCTCATTAAATAATCAAAACTATAATAGTTTACATCTTACATTAGGATGCTGAATTAATATAGAAATATACAGTAATTTGCCAAAATATTAGTTACACTAGTGTACACTAAAGTATTCCACTATAACAGTGAGTGTAAGTCCTTTCTGTGTTATTAAAAACTAAAATATAGGTCATTAGAGTATATTATGAAATGATATAAATATAGACTTGTGCCTAATGTACTGGCAAGTGAGTGTAAGTGTCGTAATATTAAAAAGTAAACTATGTCACAAAAGTATGTAATGAAATAATAAAAAAATACACTCGAAGGTCATCCCGCACAATGTTACATACATTACAGATTTCTCTTTACTTTTTAATAAAAACATTATTTTTTTGTTATGTACCCACATTTTGTTGTTCAGTACTGTATAATTACAGGAATATTTATGTCATTGCGTCATTAAAAAACTTCAGAAATTACAAATATATGCATACAGGGGGAAAATATGCAATTATTCTGACTACAAATTTTCAAAATACTCTAGCTTGGCACTCCTGGAGCATTTGGTGAAAGTTTCACTCCATTAAAGGCGAATTTTCTTATTTAACTTGGCCTATAAAACAGGTACGCAGTTCATTAGGCACACTAGTGATCTTACAGTTGAATCACCACCTTTCTGACGCTACTTCAAGATAAACTGAACATTAGAACTGTTATCAAGAAGGATTTAGTGCAGGACTGTTATATGGGAACGCATCCGTTTCCACTAGTGCGCCCCAAAGCGGAATTCTCTTTGAATTTACTAATTTTCTCCGAGTACTCGAACGCGTCACATTGTTGACGCAGCTTCCGACTCAGCTGTCAGTTCTTGCTGCTACAGTTGCTGCCTTTCCCTGACATGTTTTTATCTTATGTTGAATGCGCTTGCTGCAATTATGTCACTTTTAAGCCACTGATTGTGTAAAACTGTGATGATCTGATTTATTTATTTATTGTCACGGGAGTTTGCTTTAACTGAGTGCGTTTAGACCAGGTGGGTGCAGGAAGCAGGGAAACTAATCCGTGTTTTCACAATTTCGTATTATTGTAGACGTTATACAGCTTGATTACAATATAGCACAATTTTTACATAGACTTATAAACTCACTATATTTACTGTATTATATACAGTCAAAGGGTCATACGTTAAAAAGAAACAACTGTAAAATGAACTGAAAGAGAATACATTGTTTTGTGTTTTGTAGGTATTGATCTCAGCTATAGCATTCATTGTATGTGCATTTACATTACTAAATACGTAATTATTTTTTATTGTATTAGTCTTTTGTTTGTTTCAGTTCAGTCCTGCAGTCTGAACGCCTGGTGTGATGCATTCACTGGCTCAGGAGATTCAAGGCTTCTCCAAAAACCGTCTGAAGAAGCAGGAGACGCACGTTACCACAGTGACAGGCAAAAAGCTGCTGGAGAGGAGGAGAGATGCAGGAGGAGAGGGAGAGGTAGAGACGGTCGAAGAGCTCGAGGAGGGAAGTGGATGTGGATTTGTGGAAGATAATAGTCTGGACCTTCAAGTTGGTGTTGTCAGACCCTTCCTGCTGCTGGGTAAGAAAATCTATTTAATACATGGATTACTAGCTTGATCTTAATTTCATATTTTCTCCAGACACCCCAAAAAATAGCCCACAGTATGCCATACTATCTAGCAGAAATTATAATTTATCACAGCCTGGAAGCCAAGTTGGTCTGGTGTCTCTCCATTGGGAACTGACTACAATCTGGAAAACATCTGCCGAGCCAATCAAATCATTTGGGCAGGCTTTATGTGGGGAAAAACCTGAGATGTCACCAGGCCAAAACTACCTACCATTTTTTTTCCACAGCCCAAGATAACATCTTTAGATTACTTTTATTTTGTTCAAAGCGCTGTGGTACTCATCTTAAAACTGCTACAAAACATTTGAAATACAGAAAACTACAGTACTAACCACATTTTAGGTGATGTACCTCGAAATTCAGGATCATAAAAAATATACATTACTTTATGGTCTGGTGATGAGCGGTGCCCGGTTTCCTGCAAACATGACACCTGGTATTCACGCCATAGAGTTCAATCTTTGTCTCATCAGACCAGAGAATTTTGTTTCTCATGGTCTTAGAGTGCTTCAGGTGCCTTTTGGCAAACTCCAGGCGGGCGGCTATGTGCCTTTTACTAAGTAGTGGCTTCCATCTGGCCACTCTTCTATACAGGCCTGTGTTGTGGATTGCTGCAGAGATGGTTATCCCTCTGGAAGGTTCTCCTCTCTCCACAGAGGAATGCTGGAGCTTTGACAGAGAGACCATCGGGTTCTTAGGGCCCTTCTCCCCAGTCGCTCAGTTTAGACGGCCAGGCAACTCTAGGAAGAGTCCTGGTGGTTCCAAACTTCTTCCATTTAAAGATGATGGAGGCCACTGTGCTCATTGGACCTCCAAAGCAACAGAAATCTTTCTGTACCCTTCCTCAGATTTGTGCCTCAAGACAATCCTGTCTACAGACTTCCTTTGACTTCACGCTTGGTTTGTGCTCTGACATGCACAGATCATGTCCGATCAACTGAATTTACCACAGGTGGACTCCAGTTAAGCTGTAGAAACATCTCAAGGATGATCAGTGGAAACAGGATGGACCTGAGCTTAATTTGAGCTTCATGGCAAAGGCTGTGAATAATTATGTACATGTGATTTCTTAGTTTTTTATTTTTAATAAATTTGCAAAAATCACGTTGTCATTATGGGGTGTTGTATGTAGAATTTTGAGAGAAAAAATGAATTGCACTTTTTTTTTATGTCTGTTTTAAATGTACCTGGAAGGGATATTTTTTAAGTTTGTCAGCAGACAGTCGTAGAAGCACAGAAAATTCTCCCTTAAAATGCCTCCCATGGACATTTTTTCTCTCTATCCTGCGTTGCAGTTCAATTTCAGTTGACTCAACACAGCCAACTAGCCTCCGATTAGTGCACAGAACGATGCAGACATACCAGAGCACAAGTGTAAATGCCTACGCCAGCGTAGACTCTGCTTAGATCTGTTGCAGCAGTATAAATCAAGCTAATGTGCTTGTGAATACCACATGGGGGCGTTGTTCTCATGAACATGATAAATACAACCCCATCTAAAGGGAACAAACCTCAGTAGTGTAAAAACTCTTTAGCTATTCAGTTTATTTAGTGTTTTTATATTCACTTCAGTATTTCAACCCACACAAGGTGGAGGTTGTTTCCTCATATTAAATAAATCCTTCCTGATAATCAATAAATCAGTGTCATTAATTCTGAATTCTTCTCAGGGAGATTGGTGACCCTTCATTTGGAGGACGCAGGCTGACATCCCCACGTGTCAGCATGTAGCCGTCCTGATGAAATGTCCTTGAGCTTGACATTGAATCCGGGCTCTGGGGTGCTGTTCCCATCTCTCGCTGAGCTTTGACCTCGGTGCAGGAGAGAATCAAAGAGAGAATTTCTCTACAGGGATCAATAAAATATTACATCTGTTAGGCTCGGCAGAGGTGTCTCCTTCCGTTCACCTCTAATAGCATAAAACTGCTGTTCGTTTTGGACCACGCTAAACCTTTTGTCAGGTTTCTTTTATAAATGGCTCTTTGTCATGCTGATTCTCTGACACACTCCCGTAGATCTCAGCCCATCTCAGGCTATCGATCACCCTGACAAGAACTCTGTGATGCTCCTGTCACAGTTGTCATATTTGAAAGAGGTGATTTCCTTTCTGCGTACTTTTTACTCTGTCAGTTCTCTTGAGCTTTACTTTGACTTGTTTTCTCTTGCATTGAGTTGGATCATCTTTTTAGCTTAGCTTGGCTTAGCTTAGCATAAAATAAATGGAGAAACAGCTAGCCTGGATCTATCTTACACACAGAAAGACTAGTTTTTTGAGGGGTTGTTTACAATCTTTAAACTAAGCTAAGCTAAGCTAAGCTAACTAGCGGCTGGCTGTAGCATCCTAGTGTACAAGAATGAGAAGAATCTTCTTCCACATGTTAAAGAAAGTGAATAAACATATTCCTAAAATTTGGATTTTGTGCAAATTTTAAGTATTGATGTGATGAAAATAAAAGACAACAGCAATTTGACAATTTCATTAGACTTTTATTTCTTATTTAAAGATGGGCCGGGGAAAGAAAAACTATTGATACAGAGGTTGTGCCTGTGAATACGTCTATATTCAGTCTGGAACAAGGTGTATGTATGTAAGGGAGGAGAGAAAGATAGAATAAGTAACCACATAAATAAATAAAGAAAAAATATATGCATTACTAATTTCCTGCACAACATAAAATAAAATAAAATAATAGGGTTAAGTCTGCAGGGACATCAGTGTGTTTGTTAAAATTAGTTATTTATTGAGATTGACACCTTGCCCCTAGATCTGTATAGGATGGTGGTTATACTCTACCTCTACAAAAAACAAAAAAAAAACAATTAAAAAATGAAACAAGCCAACAGTCTTAAATTAACTGAATGGATGGTCAAACAGATGACAATTCAAGGTCAACAGCTAGTTTATAATTTCTTTAAAGTGAGAAGTCGCGTGCAAACTTTTACTTTACAGAAGATTTTATTTTGGAGAAATTTAAACATAATAAAAACCAGTTAGGCAATCTTATGTTAGTGTCTTAATCTTTTGAGGAAAAGTTAACCAACTTAAAGATATTTCTAATCCTACAACAGTAAAAAAAAAAAGAAAAGAAAAAAGAAAGATGGACGGATATATGTCTTCTGTTATTTATCCGCCTCAATGGTTCCGTGTCGGACTCTTATTTTAAAAGATGAAAATAAAAATCCTGGCATTCCAGCGTCTTTTCACAGATGTGTCAGTTTAAATCTTTCCCCTCTGCACTGATGAGCCATATGGGCCGAAGCTGGCTTATTTCCAAACACACACTCCATCCTTTGGATTTAGATTTGCTTCTCGACGCTATGAATTTGGCATTATGCAAAGAGTGCAAATGTTGCTACTTTGAAGACAGTAAGCTGCTGCAGAGAATCCACCCTGGAAATCTGGAGGAAGTCCTGCCATCATATTCGGTTTCCTGCCCATACGTCTCCTTCACATAATTATCCAGCTCCTGCTATTCGTGACCACTGCTGTCTTCTTCTTGACAAATGGAAAGGGACTGCTGCTCTGTCTATTTTAACTGTCTCCTTCAGTAATTTTCTGCTTCTCTCAGCTGAAACAGTCGTTCCCGTTGGCCTGCTGTTTGGTCCTTTTCACTTTCTTTCCTCCATTAGCCTTTGACCTTCTTCCTCCGCTGCGTTACTCAGTTGTAGTTTTGCTGTTTTGAAAGCTGTTGTCATGAAAACATTCTCTCTTTTCACAGAAATCATAAACTCCCCTCTCTGCAGCTGTACAGCATATTGATTATTTCAGCAGTTTTTTAAGCCTAGTCTAGTGCTTTACACAAATCACTTGATTCCTATCTGGGGTTCTCGGGCTCTTTCTGTAGCTTTAAGCCATTTTATTGTTGGTTTCTGCTGATTGGTATCTTCTCTGCTTGCTGTTCGCAAAGTGTTTTTGTGTCTGAAGTCGGATATTGGTGTTGATATCCTGCAGCTTTTGCTTTCTACCCGTAAAGTTCACATCACATTATTGTTTTTTAAACAGATTATTGGTGTATTTGATTAAAAACAAATGTCATACTCTGATTAATTGTGTATGTCATCTAGAAAACTCCAGAAAATAGTAAAACATACCTGCCAAATTTTTCCACAGCCCAAGGTAACATCTTTCAATCACGTCTTTTGTTCTAAAATGCAAAGATATTTAACTTAAAATGGTAAAAAAAAACAACTAATAAACAAATATAGAAAAATACAAAACTCACCAGGAATTTCAGAGTCCCACATCTGCAATACCACATCTCCCTGAAATTCCTGTTCATTTTAGTTTCACACACTAATAGAGATCTATAGAGGCGGGAAAACAGCATTTGATCAGTGTATAACAGTCACTGTCCTTATGCACAAAGCATTATTTAAGCAGATAAGTTAAGCAGACACATGCCCGCCTGTCTGTCTTCTCATCGAGCTGTTTCTGCTTTTTCAGCCTCTCAGGATGCAGCTCACGACATTGACACCCTGCGGAGATATAAGGTCAGTACAGATGGATCAATAGAGCGGGCATGCCCTTGCCATGTTGTGATAGCATGTGTAGAGACATGAGATTAGAGGCAGCCGTGTACCTGAGGTTTCCTGCGCGTCTGCCACAGCCAGCCAGCCAATATCCGGAGGAGCTTCATGACTCATGCAGTGACAGTTTAGCTCAGTAGAGGGAGTAAATGATTACAGTAAGTCTCGGCGCTGCTCCTCCACATCATAGGAATGTTGACTACTCCTCTCTGCAGTGGCTGCTCCCAGGCATGAGCATATTGCTGCTTGTGCAGTCTCAGGATGATGAATTAGAGAGATTGCAAATACCTTCCTGTTTCTGGGATGAAACCTAGAGCGCCTAAAAACAAAACCAGCCAGGGTTTCTCAGATAGCTCTGGAGATTTACCGGTTGGCCGAGAGGAACTTTAGAAAAACCTGTTCTTACCGGTTGAACAACAAATTAAACATGGAGTGATAGGTGTAGTACACACGTTAGTTCCTGATTTTGATCCTATCATAATATAGATCAAGACTCTAGTCATCTGCATTGCTGCAGGTATATTTTCTACTTCTTAACATTCAGTGAATTTGTCACTTTAGTAGGCTACTCACAGTTACCTCAACAGTTATTTCTGTCTTCCTGAACTCTTTTGTAAAGTATGTGTAACAACATGTCTCATGTGAAGACAAAAACGCAGACATTTGTATTTATTTCAGCTCATACACCAGTATTCCATGAGTTATTGTCATATTTTTAATTGAATAATTACTAAAAGACCTGCAATGAATGATTAGAAACGAGATGTTAACACTTCTCAGTATCGTAGTCTCTATCAGGGTGCCTCAGCTGGAACGCCCAGGTCTCTAAAAATCACAAAACCAGAATATAACTTCGACAGGTGAATAACACTGATTATCTGGTTATCATGGCACCTGTCAGAGGGTAGGATATATTAGGCAAGTGAACATTTTGTGCTTAAAGTCGATGTTAGAAGCACGATGTGGAAAAGTGGAAGGAGTGGAGCAACTCTGACAGTTATGACGGCTAGATGACTGTTTCAGAGCATCTCCAAAACTGCAGCTCTTGTGGGGTGTACCCGGTCTCCAGTGGTCAGTGTTCCGATCTAATAGATGAGATACTGTTGCTCAAAGAGCAAAGAGTAAGGTGGCTGAGTAGCTGCAGATCAGTCAAGGTGTCCATGCATGACCATCAGAACTGGACCATGGAGCAATTAACATCCACATAACTGCCAGGACCCAAGTTTCACAAATGAACATTATGTCGTATGAGGTCACTGCACAGATTGGTGGTTGTAATGTTGTGGCTGATCATGTATATATATTCTGTATGTCTCAAGGTTCAACCACAAATCCATAACACTTCTAGTTTGCATCAAAATGTGTGTAAATGTTTGAGAGAATTCTTTCTTTTGTTTCCACTTGCTTTCTTGTTCTGCTTCTTTTGAGCCATTTGGTCCTATTACTGCCCTCTGGAGGGTAAAATGATTTATTCACACTTTGGATTCTGCTTTCTTTCCACGGCATCACTGCCGTTTTGATCTCTCCCTCAATTCCCAAACTATGTTTTGAAAATTTTCTCTAAAAAGAATTAGCGTTAATATTGACATCCCTAATTAATTCTTTATTCTATAACACTCCCTGTTAAATGAACATCTTAAATAGTCAATTCGTATAGATACCAGGATATTTCAGTAAGCCGATCGTAAACGGACTCAATCACTATTTGTTAGAGTATGCTCAATACAATCCTTTTAACATTATTGTCATCAAATTCCATAAAAGTTCCACTATTTTCCGTCTGTGGCTCAACAATCTCCGAAGATGGGATCTACTAAAGATGGGGAAGGCATACAAATATACTGCTTAACTGTCTTTTTCTTTTTTTTTTGTGGAGCTTTTTGGCACTGAGGAATGAAATGTATAAGAATCTGATATATACACAACACTCATTTTTTTGTAGTTTTTGGCCTTTAATGGGATTTGTTGACAATAATAGAAATATAGGGTAACGCCTGGCTTATCCCTTAACATGTGGAAGAGGATGTTAGGTGATACAAGCAGTCTAAAAGCAGAACACATTACTGTGATGCTAGGATGTAACAGAGGGGAGAATTCAGCCCTCAGAGGTAAGCTAAATTTAAGTGAGAGTAGACAGATACTGCAAAATGAATTGGAGCCATCTGTCTTCTTTCTCTTCCCCCCCTCTCTTTTCTCTTCATCTCTCTTTCTCACTCCCTCAGTCACATTCAGGTTGTGTCATGTCATCAATATGGCTGGTAGAATCTCTCCCCTTCTCTCTCTCTCTTGCCAGAGCAAAAAGAATCTTTAAAGAAAGTCAATGCTCAGGGGTCGTTCGCTCAAGGATTTTCATGTCTCTACACCCCCTCCTCTCTCAGGTGTCTCATGTGCTAAATGTGGCCTATGGAGTCTCTAACCTGTTCCCTGATCAGATGGTCTATAAGACGCTCCAGATCCTGGACCTCCCAGAGACGCCGATCACTTCCTATCTGCAGGAATGCGGCTCCTTCATTGATCAGGCCCGAGAACAGGTGCGCACACGATTAGCATGAACTCATCCACTCAAACTAATGCAAATAATGCAACATACATGTGGATAAAAATGAAAAAATAAACATGAAGAACCATTTTGGGAACTTACCAAACAATGACTGCTGTTTCTTTAAGTCAGTGTAAAGAAATATGATCAGTATTATCCTCACACATCTAAAACTTTAAATTAAAAGTGTCTGTGTTTAATGCACTCTGATTCATGATCATTCAAACGCAGCATTTTAAGGTTGCAGGTAGATAATTATAACAACTGTATATTCTGGTGAATATCTTTTTAAGCTATTACAATGCTTCATATTTGATATGATGTGGAACAGAAAGTACAGTATCTCCTTTTCAAACATCAAAAATATGAGGCATAACTAACATGCAGTGGATATGTGTGTCTGAGTATCTTCAAATTCCAGCTCTGCAAATGTTCGTCATCTTCTACCCCTGACAAAAAACAGGCAGACTCAAGCCCGTTCCCGGAAAAGAAAAGAAAAGAAAAAATCAAATCTATTTAAAAATTTCTGTCTCTGCCTTCCCCGAGGAGGTCCATGCAACCTGAAAATGCCTTCTTTCATATCTGACAGCAAATTTAACATGTCAGTGTGCACACGCAGTTATTCCTCTGCCCCGCCGTAATGCATTTAGACACATCTGCTGCAAGCAGTTATCTGCAACTCAGCACAAAGGTGAGGTGGGTGATCTGATTACTTATTAAAAGACCGTTGGCAGGGGAGGGGGGGTCATTTAATGTAGAAAGGCAAAGCCAAAGCCAGTTTACGTGTTGTGTGTACATTATTTCCTGACTTGCAGCTCTCTGAATGTGTGTGCGTCAGGAGATTGACCGAAAGCAGAACATAATGTGATGTGAGCACTGATATGAAAACTCTCAACTGGAGCACGATGGAATAACAACAAAACAAGAAACTCTGACAAAACCAAATTAAGTCTCCGTGTTTGCTGTGATGGATTATGTAGCTCAGGCAATTTTCAGTCTGTAGATGTTTTATTTCGAGAAGAAGGAAAACAAGACTTTATATGTTCTGCGCCTATGCCGACTGCAGACACCAGCACAGATATGATAAAAGAACAGAGCAGCTGTTTTGATTGATGTAAACTTATACAAGCATGCTCTGTGTACTGTATGTGCTTCATTAGATTGTGTATTACCCAGAGGAACTGATTGATTGGGTTACATTTTACAATGAAAACACGTCAGTCCGAGCAAGCCAATTTAAATCTCCTGTCCCTCAATTGGTATTGATTGACGTGAAAATCAAAAATGTGCTTACAGTTTCAGTTTCCGCCAGAGAGGAGACTTTATTCTGCGACGCGAGGCTCCGTGTTCAACAAAAGAGACAAATGTGTCAATACGGCGAGCTTCAGAAGGGAGCCGTGGGCCTGCACGCATTGTCTAAAGATGTGGCTGGAATTTAAAAAATTCATTTCCAGCCAGGCACTCTAGGCAGTAAAATAATTACATCAACATTAATATTAATTGTAGCACAATTTTTGACACACTCTCACACAGCCGCAGCCACACATTTATTCCATCACATTTTTTTTTTTCTGCAAGCTGTGGCTAATGCAGCGCTGAGAGATGTTGTGGTTTTTATTATTATTATTATTTTATTTTTTTATCCAGGAACCGCTGGTGTGACTTTGCAGATCTACCCGCCATGGGACACATTTTTATTATTGCTTACTTTTATTATTTTCAAGAATATATTTACTCTCTTAACATTAGTGGTACCCAGCCACATTGTGGATAATTTTCATTTAAATCTAAATTCTTTGCTAACCCCAGCTCATTTTAGGTGAACGGAAGTGTTATTTTTCTTCTGTAATCTCTGTTAAAACCCAGTGAGGTGAAATACCTAAAGTCACCCTGACATTGTTTCTGGTACATGCTGACTACCTACCTCCGTTTTACTGAAGTGACAGCGGAAGTCTGAGATGTCAGTGTCTTAAAACTTAAGCAGGCAAAACTGTACCACTGGGGGAGGATGAGAATGATGTTTTAATTCGGGTAAAAGCACACTTTCAATGAAGAAAACGTGTCTTGTAAATGGCCAAACCTTTGTGCTTGATGTTGAGCTTGGAGTTACATGCAGGTCTGGTTGAGGGGTCGGACTGATAGAGTGCTGCACACCAACAGCAGAGTATGAACGAGACGGTCCTCGGTCATTCAGATCTGAAACAAGGGCAACTGGGCTTGTAGAGTTTCTTGAAGACGTTTCATCCAAGTAGCTTCTTCAGTCCTAGAAACCCGGTGGGGAGTTGGGGTTTTAACAGGAACATCTGTCAGCCTTTTCCAACTGGAACTCAAATGACTGGAGTCTGTTAGACTGACACTCATTGGGGAAGGAAAACAGGATCAAAACAGATTTCTCCAATTACAGGCAAGTAGCTTGTCGTTAACAGAGCCTAGTCAGGTGATTTCCAGGGGGACAACACCCACAGATGTTCCTGATTAAATCCCAACTCCCCATCAGCGTTTTAGAACTGCAGAAGCCACTTGGATGAAACATCTTCAAGAAACTCTATAATTCCAGCTACCCTTGTTTCAGCTTCATTTTTTTTTTTGGAAGCACCACTGTTGCCAACTGTCAATGTCTCGAGGCCAACTTGTGAGCTTGTGGGGTTTGAATAGAAACATATGTGGGTGTTCCCTATCAGAAACTCTCAGTACTATGGTCTGTAATGACCAGACACTCGAACGCCCATACCTTCCAGTTGCTATGAACAGTTGAGTTGCCCTTTATGCATAAAGCACCAATAACAATACAAATTTTTACAAAACCCTAAGCCTGAAACCTCCAGATCAAGCAGTAAGGGTATACGCCATGCTCCTAAAGTTACAGTTCTAAGAATAAACAGGACACAGAAGAATAAAGGTGTGCCAGTGGCAATATCAGTTACGTTACAGATGAATTAATGACAGATGAGCTAACTTTAGCTGCGGCACAGCCAGGAGAAATCTGACCAACTCTCCATCTCTTTTAAAACCTTGAACAGTATCCCTCTTCCGAACATCTCCAATATTTTACCATTGGTTTACCTCCCCTGTGGTGTTAAAGAGTATTTTTAGAAGCACTAAGCTTGGATAGAATCGGATATTGTGTATCGTTCAGTTCGTTTCATATCATATTTAGATTATTGGGCAGCGTCAGTACACAAAAAGAATATTTCAGGATGGAACGTAGCATTGTTGTCAGGGAAGCATTTCAAGTATGACAGGTTTTCCTTAATCTCTGATGACATATCATGGTTATTTTATGAATTGAGGACAGTAAAAGTACTGACATTGTCCCTTTATTAACATTGAGGTATTTTTTCTTTTGTTCTTATTCCTGATTTGACCCACTGAACATGTTATGTTTGCTCTCTCCATTTCACACTCCCATTTCCTCTTTCTGTAGGACGGCGTCGTTCTGGTCCACTGTAACGCCGGCGTGTCACGCTCTGCGTCCGTCGTGATTGGCTACCTGATGTCGAAGGAGGGGCTTTCGTTTGAGGATGCCTACAGCCAGGTGAAACTGGCGAGGCCGTCGACTCGCCCAAACCCCGGCTTCTATCACCAATTACAGAACTACAAACCTTAAAGGGAAACAGTGTGCTGCCAAACTCTACTGCCATGTGATGAAATAATTATTTTTTAAATGCTGAAAACCAGATTGTAATGGTGAAGAAAATTCATCCTTAAACTGTATACAAAAGCTGCAACATCATAGTTATTTTGCTATTTCTGTTGGAAATCTATAGCATTTTTTTGACAATAAATACAAAAAGTTTAAGATGTTCACAAAAAGTCTAAACTTTTTTTCTTTGAAGTGTAGATTGTCATCTAATTGACAATGCACCAGCTTTACTGAGGAACAGCTTGATTTCTTTCTGATGATTACCCTCACTGCTGCGTTCTCTGTATCAATTTCACAACTTTGCACCAGTTACTGTGTAACCCCCGCTCTCTTGAAATAATTAGCTTGTAATTAGCTTGTTAGATGATGAGAGAGAATCCATTTGGCTCGCTCACCAATCAGGAAATAAGGCTGGGACGAGATCCTGCAAACTCACAGTGGCGGCACAGGTATCGTAACCTGATGAAGACTGTTCAAATGAAAGTAGAATAGATGTGTGTTTGTTGTGCACCCAGCTTTGAACGTTTGCTGATAATTATTGGCTGCGATTTATGTCCAGAGCGGCTCAGGCAATCACTGAAAACATTCAGAAAGGGATGTTCCATGCACCGAACCAGGATCGTCTAGACATCAGTAAATTTAAGATTTCTTTTGTTTATTTATGATCGCAGCAGCAGTGATGCATTGCCATAAAATCATGTTCAATAAATAACATTCAGTAAATTCCAATGTCAATAGGGATCCCTTTGATTTTATTTTAGTGCCACCACATGTTTGACATCTATGGTTTTAAGGAAATAATGAACTCGTGCATAGTTTGCATAGGATACATTATGATAATGTTGATGATCCCTTGACTTTTCATTCAGTGCGAAATTTAGCTGCAAAACATTGTCTAAACATGTGTGTTAACACTGTCAATCTGAGCATGTTAGCACGCTCATTTAGCTCATTTAGCTCAAAGCACTGCTGTGAACAAGTATAGTCTGACAGAGTTGCAAATGTAATGACATGCTGCACTCTTTTTTTGCGAATCACTGCAAAATAGTGACTAAAATAAATTAAGCATGCTCAAACCAGACAGTGTATATACACTCACCGGCCATTTCATTAGGTATGCTTGAGAAAATGAATGCATTGCTTTGGGGAGCTGTGGAGAGGTTAGAGAAGCAGCTTTTGGAACCGTGAACTCACAGCTTCGCATCCCTGCCATGTCCGTGGCTGGGGTGCCTTAGAGGACCAACCAAATCCCCAAACTGCTCCTTGGGCACAACCCCCGCTCCGAGAGTGAACATTACTGGGTGAACAAATGGATGGGTTAGGAAGAATTTCCCCATGGGGGATCAATATAGGGAATACAAATAAATAAATAAATAAATATTACTGTCCTGCTCTAAATCCTCCTTCATGACTGTTCTAATGTTCAGCTGATGTAGAAACGGCATTGGAAAGGCAGTAACTCAACTGGATGATCGTCTTGGAGCATGGAGTTTGTGGGGCTGTTGAACTGGAATGAACTAAACACAAACGTATTTCTGTTATTCAACCTTGACCACTGACTAAAATGTCAAAATAATAGGAACATGTGTTGGTAGAATTCAATAGTACTACACAATACAGCCTCCAAAATGAAAACACAGTTGAATCAGCATCTCTGTTTGTTATTTTAAACTAATACTGAATACCCTAACCATGAGGAAGATTTAGTGAAGAACTGTTTTTTTTTTTATGTTTTTTACTGGTGTACCTAATGAAGTGGCTGGTGACTATATGCTAAATATGGGCAAGTCATGAAGAGCTGAAATGCAAGAGCTGCTAAGAGCATACATGCATTATTCTCTATCAAAGTAAACTAGATGTTTAAGCACAGCATTATGATGATTAGCATCTAGTTTATGCAGTATGGTTCAGAAACTGTGTGTAGTATGGATTTAGGACACAAATAAACTCGTGTTAAGTGCTAAACCAGGGCAGAACACCCCAGCGTTATTATTATCATTATTATTATTATTATTATTATTCCAGTATTTCGCATCGTGATGTGTTACCTCTTCAAAGAGACATTTGCGCTGGATTTTTGCTCTCATTAGGTGCCCCCCTCTCATTAGAGAGCTTGTTTGTCCCCTTTTTTTTTTTGAAAAATGCAGCTTTGTAGTTTGTGTCAGTTGCAGGCCGCCATCGCTCAGGGGAAGAGGAGGGGTGGAGGGCTGGTTCTGTGCCAGAGACTTGGAGAAGGAGATAAGTTCTGCCAAATTGGTTGCAATTCCTACTGGTCCTGTAAAGGTCATAGATTATTTAACTTGCCTTTAAAGCTGCGGACTGATTGCAAAGAGCGAGCCTCTGTCACTGTTAATAACGGAATATTCGGGGACTCACGGCTTTGTTGTTCTCAATAAATGCACACTACCGATCATTAAATACACAGCTCTGCTTTGTATAGTCTTAACTTGAGAAACGGGGACATAAAATATTGAGCCAGCGTCTAACTAATGGCAACAGTGCCAATATGCAGTCTGTGACAGCTCTTGAGTGTGGGGCAGTTTGGCCTTTTCTTTGGTGTCGTTCAATGGCGTATCGCTGAGGAGTATCTGCTGTGAAGCCAACTGGGTTTCCCCTGACATTTTTGTGACATTTTACCGTCTGGATGTGACGGCCCACAGTATGGCACAAGCTGTCCCATCTGCAGGGTCTCACGGGGTCCAACCACCATCTCGCTCTGTTCGGGCCTCGATATGAGAATATTAACAGACCGACAGAGAGGTACATGCAAGATGGTGAATAATTTCCCCCAAAGCAGTACAATGTTATCAGGCCCACTGGCTTTCATTGGATTTAATGAACTGCAGTAGTGAACAATGGTGAATCCTGGTTTCCATTTTGCTTTTGGTTTTCCCCACACGCATCAATCACATGCACAAAAATACAGGATGAATAATATATTATTTATTTTATTGAAGTCCTAATAAATACTGCTTCACGCAAACCATTTTGCACTTAGAAGAATACATATTATCTTATGCAAATTATATGTATGTAGGCTGAATTAATTCAATTAGCTTGAGGTTTTAATTTATACCCTGTAAACATGTCAACGTGACCTCCTTTTCTTTCTTTCTTACAGTATCTATCCTCACTTTTCACTTGTATTGTGTAGGTCTCCCTTGTGCCTCCAAAACAGTTGTGACTCATTAGAGAATGGACATGGACCTTCTGAATCGGATTTCAGACACCCTTTGAGTTGAGGGGGCCTCTGTGGATCATCCCACAGATACTTGATCAGTTTGGGATCTAGTGAATTTGGAGGCCAGGTCAACACCTTGTGCTGTTCTTCATGTTTTTTTAAGTTGTTCCTAAAGCGTTTTTGTGTGTGTGTCTGTGTCAGGCTGCATCTTGCTGGGGATGGCTGCTGCCATCAAGGAGTGTCATTGCTGTGGGGTGGGGGTGTCTGGTCTGGTCTAGGTGGTTGCTACATGTCTAAGTAACATCCACATGAATGCCAGGTCCAAAAGTTTCCCAGCAGAACATTGGACTGTCACAAGATGCTCTACGAATAAAAAAGTTTTCTAATTTTCACTACTGGGCTGTGGTAGCGTGGCATACCCAAACTCTTATCAGAATACAAGTCTAGTATTCCATTTGGAATTCACTAGGAGGTGTGTTGCAACAGATGCAAAAAAACAAAACAACAACAACATTAATTGGATAGTCCTCATACCAATGAGATCCACAAATTCAACTCCATTGCACTCAGATGACCTGTATGACTACATCATTGTTACTCTTCTGTCCATCACCTCATAAAACCCATCCAGACAGGGACGTGCACAGGAATTTTGAGGGGCAGTTGCTCTGACCTGAAAAAGGGGCACCCCCCCCCCCAAAAAAAAAAAAAAAAAAAAACTCACGGGCTATATGAAGGACTGAGAATAACAGGGTCTTTATTAAAATATATATACACAAAGAGTTAAAACACTGAAATACAGCACTCAATCACCTTAACTACTACTAATAATAACACAGAAAAACATGACTTGAGTCATGAAAATCCCTACATCAATATCCCTATCAATATCCTATCAAGTCACTGATACTGTAGGTTTCTCCAAATTTACATACTAAACATGAAAACTTACAATACCAAAAATAGTGATAGGATTTAACCATTTTGAATAAAATAATTAGTGTGATGCATTACTTCCATCATTCATTCTTCTTGCTAAAACGAAATGTGAGAAACTAACTATCAGCAGACATGTAGTTTAGTTTGCCTAAGGCCTAAAAAATAGCCTAGGCTGTGTGATAACGGGCTGCTTGTATGCAAGCTATCTGTCTGCTAAACGTGGCAAACTCAGCCTGGATTTATGAAGATTTTAATTCATTTAATAAAACTTGATGATGATGATTGTTCGTTTGTTATACATCACAAACTCACCTTCTCCGACAACGTTGAGTCGTCTCACCCGACAACCCTATCTTTTACTGTCTACGCGACAACCTCGACGTGCTCCTATTAGGGCCGCTGCCGGTCGCGTGCAGCGCTGCAGCCACGTAAACAGAGTTTGCCCCTACTGACTTTCACTTTCGGTGTCCGAATGGAAGTGAATGAGGCTTTGCGATTATTATTTTTTTTATCTAGGCCTACGTGAAATTCTGCATCCATTGTACAATTTTTTTTTTTCCCCCCTCAGAAGGGCAACGTGAGTCGAGAAGGACATATGGGCAGTTGCCCGAGCAACCTGAGCAACCCCCCTGTGCACGTCCCTGCATCCAGATGATTTGATTGGCCTGGCAGTGGAGCGGCTCCAGCGGTTCCAACTGTCCGCCACAAAAAATTGTCGTGGAAGTTTGTCTGGCATCCAGGCTAGTGTTGTGGGGCAATTTCGTCCAAAGTGCATTATTACAAGCTCTGTGTCCATTACCTGATGCACATTGCCTCATGATTGGAAAAGGATCCGCTGCAAAATGTGTCTTAGTTTGAGTCGCTTCAAAAGGACAACCTTCATGTTAAATTTTTGTTTAATTTTCCAGTTACGTTCATGCACTGCAACCACCTAATGCATGGAATGTGGAATACATCTGCTCCCCCAAGAGACATTTCCCTATCTTTTGGTCTTTATCTTCTTCCACCTAAATGTGCAAACAGTACAAATGAATTGCTCTTCATTGTGTTTTTTTTTTTTTTCTCCTTTGGGCGTATATGTGATATATTAATAAATAATCCTGGACAGTATTATTATATTTCATGTTTTTATGTTTTTCATCTTAACTCCCCAGCCCCCAAACAAGACTAATAATCCACCAACAACCTCCATTATCTTGCCACTGCATTAAAAAAAAACAAGCAGAATATATATATAATACAGACATAAAACATGATGGGATACTAGGGGAGATATAAATGCACCCATTTATACAAATAAAAGCAAATGGATACACATAAACCTGAGCATAAACCACAAGAAGAATTGAACAGGGAGTAAAAACTTTGTTTTCGATTCGTATTCGTGTTAAATTAATCTAGTGGAGCCGATGGGAGGGTTTTAAGCTTATTGCAGCGTTGGATCATGGGACCCAAAGAAAAAGGAAATTTATCAGATAAGCCTCTTACCGTGTACTTTATTTTCCTCAAAGCTCGACGACAATATTCGGTCACCAAACCAGAGAGAGACTCTTGGGGTCTGTACAATTTCCTGTTGAGGAAAATCCCTGTACGAGCCAACACCGATGCAAATGTAGTAATTCAGAGTCATTCAGTGAGAAACACAAGGAAGGATTTGTTTTGTTTCTTGTTGAATGAAAACTAACTGGGACACGAGAAAAAGGAAATCTCAGCGCTGGGCTTTAGTTTCACGTTCAGTGAGTGTATCGAATGAGAATTTAAGAATGGCAGCCCTCTTTTAGCTGGGGAAAAGACCAAATAATGCGTCTCGTTTCTGTCACATCCACGGCATTAATCATCGATAAAGGATTATAAAGTGATATTCTGGTGGGATAAATGTGTAGTTAACGCTTGTGCGCCCTCACAGAAAGTTGCTAATTCTTTCAAGAGTTTTGTGCAGTGAAGCGCTGCAGGTTGCCGTTCCCCACAAAAGGTCGCTGGGTGCACTTTTACTTAATGAGGTCCAGCTGGGGCGCAGCGATCACCAACAGGGACAGGAAACTTCTTTTGCAGGCCCTCAGTGCAGCAACAACACCAACGCACACACTTTTATCTGCGCTTAAAGCAGAAAGAAACTAAAAACTCAAACCACATACCTAGGCCTGTGTGGCCTGGGGATAGAAACATGACATAAAAAAAAAAAAAGCAAAAAACAAAGCACGTTCATTCGAACAAATATATTCATGGAACGCCATGCTTGAGATAACAACTAAATCGACCGCAAACACGCAGAAAAAGACATAACTTTACTATGTCCTCCAAAGAACGTTTAGCAATATATTTATTTATAAGTGAACGCTAGAAAAATCAGTTTTCATCGATTGTTCGGCACCCTTAAATAATTCAGAGCTTGAAATGCGGTCGTCATTGTTGGTGCAGTAGAAAATGCATTTTCAGCGTGTGACTTTCTTTTCTGTTCGTTTCAGGGAGCTTTAAAACCAATATTTTGTTCCAAATAAGGGAGTAATTGATATAATACGGTTACACTTCAGCAGGGCATTCGAGAAAAAGTTCGGACAAGCCCTCAACGCTGCGTACTTGTGAACAGTTATGTGTCATGATTAGGATTTCAGTGAATCGGGAACCAGTCACACACAGAACTTCAGCACATCTGCAGGTATCCGGTCATGCTGCCACTGTTCCTCATGCTGCAAGTTTGATATGCCATTTAATGTCACAGCCTTTATCATGCTGCTGCTTTGTTAATGTTTACCTTTTTCCCCGTGCTGCCGCTACTATTTTACTCATTCACTGATTGTTTATGGCTTATTTATTTTACTTTTTTGTCAGGCTGCGTCATTTTATTTAAGACTGAGCATCAGCAGCAAGTATACGAACAATAAAGTTAACTACTTGGTTATATAATTATAAGGTAATCGTATCGATCCGTGTGTGTTCACACTGCAGTTCACACTAATTATGGTTTGTTCTTCAGTTAATTGTACAAAAAAAAAAAAAACTGGAGGGATTCTTGACATCCATTTTACCTTCCTCATGGTTTCCAGTTTCAGTGCACTCTATATGCAGTTTTAGCATCGGCCATATGCTAAATTGGTGTCGTCCATAAAGTCATTATCTCAGCTTAAATTTGGCTCCCGTGCGAACCAGTGATGGCTGTCATCGCCTGCTACGATGTTTTAAATACAGTCTATGCAGCTTGTGGTACTGACACGGGAGGTCACGCACACAAAAGGCTTGCCGCGCAAGTGGTTACAAAAGCTGTCAGTTGCAAGAGCACTGCTGCTAGGCAACTGCTGGTGTCTAGAAGCGAGAGGTGGTGTCACGGGTTATTAGGCTATTAACGACCCGGCCACTTGATGTAGGAAATGCAAAAGAAAAAGGAAAGAAAGAAAAGTTTATACGACTGAAAAAACATGTCACAGCTTATGTACTCGGATCTCACGTGAGGCTGTGAATACCGCAAGAGGGTGACATTAATGTGGAGTTTTCTCATGAACTTGGTAAACACAGCCTAATTTGAAGGCAGAATTCTTGAAGCTGTCAAAAATGCTGCAGTTCCTTTAAAGTCCACTAGTTGGACATCAGAGGAACTGTAGCATTTTTGACAGAAGTTGGTCCCCATAGACGTCCATCTTGAAATATCTAACTTTACAGCAGAAAGCCGTTTACAGCCTGGTATATGAACAGTTTTGCTCTCTAGAGCTAATTTCACCATTCGTGACAACAAGAATTTTTAAATAACACCTGTTTAAACTAAAGCAAGGCTTAAAGTCATGCATAATTAAGGAAATGATTGCTTTGAGTGACAAGCGGGCGTCCTCACAGGTTGCTAGCTGTCTGTCTCAAACCCACTGACACGCCAAGTTCTTGAACAATTTTGAACTAGCTGGGAGCTACAGGTGGAGTAATTCCAAGATGGCGACGGCCTGTGACACCACAGTGAGCTTCAAAACCGCTCATCAGGAATCCTAAGAATGACGTCACAGAATGTTTGTCCATCTTTATGTACAGTCAATTGTCTTCATCTGAAAGGGGACATCATTCTGAAAGGCTAGAAAGTGCCGCTCCCATATAAACAATACACATATAAAACGAGTTACATGGACTCAAGCACAAAAGGTCATGAATTAGAAGACGTACGGCGAATTCAGCTCCTCACTAGGGCCTGGAGGATTGCATTGTCCTGTGAGTACGAATCCAGTATATGTCTCTGAGAAGCAGTGACTTCAGTATATCACCATCTCTAGGGGAGGGTAACATTTTATTTTATATTCCCCAGAACTTTAATAAAACCTGCAGAGCCACAGTTCGCCTGCGTAATGTTACTCCATAGCATATTCCATATTTTGAGCCCGTATTCACCACAAGGACTTTTCTGTATCACGTGTGTTCTGCTGCAGTCTAGGGGACTGTTGACAGCTTTAGATTGGACAAGTGGTCACTGGGGGCTGAGTAGCAGCCACAGATCCAACTCTCTTTATGTTTCTGTGTTACAGTCAAGTTGCTTTATAAAAATGTCACCTGCCTTCCTCTTTTTTTTGCTTGAGAGCTTTGTGAGCACATTATAGTTTTAGGAGGAGAGCCTAAAGCACTGACAAGGTTTTTTCTTGAAAAGATGTAAGGTCTTATTTTATTTTTCATCGTTATTTACACACTGAGGGTAAAAATTTATGTCAAACATAATTCCTTTTGCTTGATTTCGTCGGTAGGTCTGAATTTTGAGAAGTCAGTTTTATTAAACCAAGACGAGCGCACGAGGTGCTTCAATTAATTCTATACAAGGCACAAATCCATAATTCATCTGCTTTTCATGAGTTGTTTTTTCCCTCGGGGAACAATAAAGTGCAAAAAGTTGAGGGTTTTGGACATAAACAAACGTTTGCTCAATGCTGGGCTCAGAAATAGTCCATTCACATACAGTGTAAGCCTTGTAAATTTGAGTCCAGCCAACTATGCTATGAATGAAAAGTACCGTCCGGTTATGCTGAGATTAAATTCTGATTCTTCTCATTAATATAGATGGCTCAGAATCAACATTTCCAGATGAGAAAATACAACCGTAAGTATGGCCAGAATTAAAGAATTAATGGTGGAATTGGTCAGAGAAAGAGAAATATTTGATGTGCTGAAAGTGATAATTAAATAAAGGAAGCGTTAGCTCCTGAAGATTTAATGTAGTTCATAATGTCGTGTAGCTTGTTATTTCCTATTCAACAGAGAAATGTTTCCAATTTTTGTGCTTATTCATCCATGAACCAACTATAATTGTCGTCTTATAGTTGTTTGCCTGCAGCAACAAATTAAGTTGCAGTTTAAGTCCATCGACTGAATATAAAGATGGATGAACCCTCCATGACGTTACAAATAGTTTTCCTGAAGAGCTGAAGCTCAACGTGGTGCCTTCGGCCACCACCATTTTGGCAGTGCCTCACTCAGCCTGACTGCATGCAAATTAAAAAGCTGTAGATATCATAAGCACGTTTTATACCAGGCTGCAAACGCGTTTATTTCTGCTTTAAAGTTGGGATTGACTCGCTTTTGAACCCCTTTGGTGCACATTTTGTGACACTTCATTGTTCTAGCTTAATTTTTCAGCTGAAGTTCAAAGGTAGCAACTTGGTTCTGACCAATAAAACATATTAATAAAAACTATTGAAATAATAAAACACACAAAACTCAATTAAAAATTCTATTAAAAACTCAATTAAAACCAGGAAAGGCTCTCCAATGAAAGGAGAGATTTAAAGGAGATCAGTCAGCTGGCCAGATTTTCTGGGTCATTGCTGTTCCACAAAAATGACAGGACAAAGCATGTTGTCCAAACTCATTAAAGGGGAACTACTGTTTTTTACAACCTGGACCTTATTTGTGACATAAAATACCATCGTTTACTCACCCATATAGATTTGGTGTAATTTCCAGTCTTTCAGGAGATAATTAGATCAGCATATATCCATATAGTGGGAGTGACTGGGGCACCGAAATGCAGCCTCTAAATAACGCATTATCTGCCGCAAAACTCGTTCATTTCACCAAAAATTTGTTATGATCCACTAGTGCTATTCCCCATTCCAGATGATGTCTTCTGACCTGGATGATGTCATCTCGGAGCGCTGCGCTAACCCACGCCGGTTGACTTGTTTACCTGTAATTTGCTACTGCTAGTTTTTTTGCAACATGGCTGAATATTTTTCCGATTCTGAAGTTGTGGACGAACCATAGCAGAAGCAAATTACAGGTAAACAAGCCAACCGATGCGCGCCGCTCAGAGATGACATCATCCAGGTCTCAATGGGGAATAGCACTAGCGCACAATAACAAAATATTGGTGAAATGAACGAGTTTCGTGGTAGATAATGCGTTATTTAGAGGCTGCGTTTCGGTGCCCCAGTCACTTCCACTATATGGATATACGCTGATCTAATTATCTCCAGACTGACTACAAATTACACAAAAGTTATATGGTTGAGTAAATGATTTTATGCCAGAAATAAGGTCCAGGTTGTAAAAAACAGTAGTTACCCTTTAATGAGTTTGTTTTTATAGAATATTATGATATCAAACAGTTGAACCAAAGTTGACATTTTGGATATAAAATGTAATCACTTTATTCTTGTAGACATTTGAGTAAAATGTCATGATTAGAATTTGAATTCTTGAGTGATGTCCACAAACATAAGTTGCAAAGCATTGTCTGATGATTGTTTGCCTCTTCTGACAAGTCAGTTTCCAGCCCTTTGACTGTATTTAAAGATGGATGAACCCTCTGTGATGATACAAATAGGTTTCCTGAAGAGCAGTTTTGAAGCTCAACGTGGTGTCTCTGGCTGTCTCCATCTTGCCAATGCCTGACTCCACCTCACTGCAAGCCAATTCAAAAACAAGCATGAAAAGGAAAATTTGCTCTAGATTACACTTTTTTGTAGCACTTTTGGAGCCAGCCTCTAGTGGACATTTGAAGAATTGCAGTTTTTGGCACTCTAGCGTTAGCTTCGTTTTTCAGTGGCGATTCAGAGGTTACAGCTTGGTTTAGACTCCCTCTGGCAGATCATTCCACAGCTATGGACGGACACAGCATGTTGTCAAGAGTTTAATAAAAACGTTGAACCAATGTTGACATTTTTTGGATATAAAAAAATCATAATTTTAATCTAGAGTGAATTTACTCTATCTTGAGTAAATAAGAATCTGGATTCTTCAGTCCAAAACATGGTTTTATGAAGTCAAAATTGAACAGGCCGAATGGATGGACAGCACAAAAAAAATACAAAAAAGGCCTCTTCCTTTACATATGAATTAAAAGATTTAACTGAAGTGCATACATAATGCACAAGTAAATACATAAACGGCGATAGAAGCATGGATTCTGTTTGTGGATTAGAGATTACTGTAGATTCTCTAAGCATAATAATGGATGGACGTGGGCTCTGCTTTACATACCTTAATTTCTCACCGTCTTGTGACTCTGTGTGAGTCAGCGCTGTCTCGCCTGGTTGCCCAGCTTCTTCCTGGCATCAAGCAGAGACACAGTATCTCTCCTCCACTTGTCTGCAGTAGATAGAAGATAGTAGTAGATGATTGTCAGATTCTGTTATTTGTTTTGAAAGCCTTACAGGTTGCCTAAAACTTGTGCTTCAACCTTAGGCCCCTTGTAGTTTCTACTCAAATGTGGTCCTATGTTTTTTCTTCATATATTAAGGCTGGGGCCTATAACTAGTGGGAGAACGTACATCTCCCCATAAATTAAGTACACACTGTAACAACTGTGATTTATCCGAAAATGCATTTCCTCATTCTCGTCTCTCAGTGGCCAGAAAACCACCAGAGATGCATCGGACATCTTTTTTTCTATTTTGTAATAGTGCCACATTTATTAATTCCAGCATGAGCCGCTCAGTTCCAGTCATCACTGAAGGACCACGTAATGCCTTCCTGTGTCATTTGTATATTTAACAGTGTTTTCTCCACGATTACATACCTCAGAATAGCAGGGGAATCTTGGTTTACACTGACTAATCCTAGCATAAGACAGAAAATCACACTGAATGGTCTATATAAGAGTTATATACTCACTTGCGGCACTCCGGGTACTCCAGCTTTCTCCCACTGTCCAAAGATGCTGGTTAGGTTCATTGGTAAATTGGCCGTAGGTGTGCATGTGAGTGTAAATGGTTGTCTGTCTCTTTGTGTTAGCCCTGTGATAGACTGGAGACCTGTCCAGGGTGTACATCGCCTCTCGCCCAGTAACCCCCCGTGACCCCCGTGACCTTCTAGTTGAAGGTTTTCTACTGAATACTCACTTGCCAGTTCATAAGGCATCCTAGTGTGAACGAATGTATTCTAATAGGCATGATGACGTAATTCTTTTTTTGGAGACGAATATGTAATAATGTTGATGATCCCTTGACTTTTCATCTAGTGCAAAATTCATTCATTCATTCATCTTCTATAACCGCTTATTCCTGTGAAAGGTCGTGGGGTCTGCTGGAGCCTATCCCAGCTGTCCTAGTGCAATTTAGCTGCAAAACTTAGTCTAAACATGTGTTAACATTGTCAATCTGAGCATGTTAGCACGCTCATTTAGCTCATTTAGCTTAAAGCACTGCTGTGATAAAGTACAGTCTGACAGAGCTGCCAGTTTGATGACATGTCACATACTTTTTTTTTTTTTTACATGTGGATTACTGTGAAATAGTGACCACTGTAAATGAGGTATACTCAAACCAGTATACACTCACCGGCCAGCACACTAGAGAAAATGAGAGAATTTATTTGTGGAGCTGTTGAGCAGTTAGAGAAGCAGCTTTGCAGCCGTAAGGACACAAGTTTGCGTCCACCTGTAGTGTGTGGCGCTGTTAAACTGGAATGAATTAAAAATGTTTCTGTTATTTAGCTTCGACCACTGCAAACCCACAGTGTCCAAAATGAAAACACAATTGAATCAAGAGCTCCGTCAGTTATTTGAAACACATGACAAATACCATAGCCTTCAAGATAGATAGATAGATAGATATAATGTCATACTTTATTGTTCTCATGATGGAAAATGTTGTTACAGCAGCAGACCACAACAGAATACAAAAAATATATACCAAATCAAAAGACTTAAAGTTAACAACAGGTCTTAAATGTTTGCAATATAAAGCTAAATATAATAGTGCAAGTAAAAATGGTTGTGAAATATGCTAATATAAAATGGTACTATGATAAGTATGAAGAAGTGAAGTGCTAGAAATGAATGAGCTTGAAAAGCTGAAACGGAAGAGCTCTTATAAGCTGGGGCAAAAAAAAAAAACAAATAAAAAACATGTGTCAGTACAACACCGGGGCACACCGTCAAGACAGGCGAACCAAGCAGTTGTTTGGGGCCCCATGATATCTACCTGTTGGCGTATTTTGCAATGACAACCCCTTAAACCTGCAAAGTGCATCCACAGTACTCCACAACACCCCCTAGAGGCTCTCTTCTATCTACCCTCTGACCCCTCAAAATCTAGGATCACCCCTGAACAGTACTATACACCAAAGCCTCCAATATGAAAACATTCATTTTAAACAAATGCTGAATACATAACTTTAATGAAGCTAAGGTTCAGTGCAGGACTGTTATGTTTGAATGCATTCATTTCCACTAGAGTACCTAATGAAATGGCAAGCTTCAACTTTACTGTAAAGATGCCTGCTGCTTTCACTTTCTTCTCTCTCTACCTTTATCCTCCCTCTTTCCTCTCTGCATGCCTCCTGCTAACCAGTAGGTGGAGCTTGTCTCCTTTGGCTGGAGAGAACGAGGGAAGGAGGGAGAGAAGGAGATGATTAAAGAGAGAAGAAAGGCAGCAAGAGGAGAGGCTGGGAGAGGTGGAGGGCGGGAGGGAGGGATGGAGAGGGAGGCAGGAGAGAGCAAGCGTCAGCACTCCATGTGTTAAAAGGGCAGATGGTAACCGCGGGTAACTGAGGAGCAAACCACTCTGCTGGCCGCAGAGCAAGAGATCAGCGGAGAGAGGGAGATAGAGGGAGGGAGGAGAGCGAACACATGCAGCGCAGCAGAGGAGAGGAGAGGAGCATCTGAGAGGAAGCTGCACGCCTGCTCTGACAGAGAGAAAGACAGAGGGAGGAGAGTACTTCTTCTTCTCCACACTAACAAGGAGGCAGAGAGCAAAAAGAGGCGAAGAGAGAGAAACAAAGACAGGAGATGTGGAGACAGGGAAAAAGTATCCCTCCCTCCCACTTAGAGAGATAGAGAGACAAAGAGGAAGGCAAAACAAAAGGGGTTGGAGAGACTGTGGAGTGAGGAGAAGGAGGCAGCGGACTGGAGATAGTTAGAGGAACTGCAAGACTGATCAGTGAGCGGCTGAGATTTTGGGGAAGAAATTCAGACTCAGTGAGCGAGAGAGAGAGAGGGGGGGGGGGAGAGGGAGTCAATGACAGGGAAAGATTGATGAATGAAAGATGGGAGCAAAACATCTGGAGAGAAAAGACGACTTAAAGAGAAATATTTAACGAGAGACAGGCATCTCGGCGGGAGGCAGTTTAAGGGAGGAGGAATAAAAAATAAATACATTTAAAGAAAGACAGGAAAGAAAGGAGGAGCAGGGGGTGAAATATTTAAGAAGAGACAGAGGCTGAGGGGAGACGGGCAGGGAGACGGCAGAGTGAAAGAGTCAGAAACTTAGAGAAGAGACAGAATAAATCAGAGCAGCAGAGGCGGAACTGCTCTCCTCCTTTTCTTTTTTCTTTTTGAGAAGAAAAAAAAATCTTAAACCGTCCCTCCTCTTCTCTATAAAACAAGGAGGGGACATGAAATGAGAGGAGCAGGAGAGAGTTGAGCCGCACAGCAGAAGGAGAAGGAGTCCAGGTAGATCTTAAGGTAGATATTTAACAGCACAAGTGCATCCAATGGCGTGCTACTACATTGTGATCAGTTCCACCCATCTGCGTGACGGACAGCTGAGGAGCATCAAGGGGGTGTTCAGAGGACCAATAGGAACCAACAGCCAAAGAAGCACGGTAAGGCGTGATCATGGTTACTTTTCTTTTCTCTCTCTTGCTGCCGAGTTTGAAGCTCTTCCATTTCATGTTTGACATCTAGACTGTGGGAGTCAAGTTGGACAGCTTTCAGAGACTTAGATCTTGGAATTCAAGCGTTTCTCTGGATTAATTTCAGCTTTGAGTCTGCTCACATTTAACTGACACAAATCCAGTCTAATCCAGAGCTCATGTGTGTGTGTGTGTGTGTTCTCTCTCTCTCTCTTTTTTTTTGTTGGTTTTAATTTTCTTGCATCAAACAGAAGCCAGGAAATCATTACCTCTAAATTACCCTGACTTAAACCACTCCCACTCACTTGATTGTCAGCTCCTTAATCATTGTGTTTGTCGACTTAATTAATTGCCACTTCCATTAGGTTAATTGACTCGGTATTGGAGGCAGAAAGATGCAGATGGGGGTGGGGGAGGCCGGTGAGGGTCCCCGTCTGTTAGTCACTAAGAGCTTCTCTGGCTCTGAGTCCGAGTTTAAATTTCTCGGCTTTTGTTTTAAACTTGAAGTGCTTGAGGTCAGTAAAAAGTCAACAGAATTGTCCTTTACTCTTTTCGGATCAGACTCTGTTTCCTGCACATTTTGGGGTGTAAATTTCAGCCATATCTTTTAATCACAAGCCTCCTCAGTTTAGAAAAAAAAGCATTAGATTAAAATGTGAATGGAAATGAGCTGTGAGGAATATCTGTGGAGTCATGAAGCTGTGTGGGACGATTTGAACTGACCAGATGAGTCACACGCTTCTTTTACTTCTTCTTTTTTTTTTTTTCTTCTCATTATCTAAGCTCCAACTAAACCTTGTGCTTCATTCGTGCTGAATGTTACAGGCAAACATAATTACAGCGAGTCCTTGTAGGGATGAACCAAAAATTCCAACGAGCTTCAAAGAGACGCATCTGATGAGACGTCAAGAGGTTTAGTAAGGGCAGTGCTACAGTAAGCTCATTATAGACATGAAGCACTTGCTGCTCCGCTCACGAGAAATAAAATGACACTTTTCAATTTATCTTAAATGAGCCAAAAACAAAAACTCTGAAATCAGATTTCAGCAACATCACCCATTATAAGTTCATGTCTTGATCCTTAAAATTAAAAACGGTGCTGATGAAGCGATCATTCTAACACCTCTCTGTAAAGTCTTTTGTTTTGCTTCACCGTGATGATATTTCACTTTTGTCAATACTTTTAATAAGCCTCATAAATCAGAAATTACAACGACATATCACGGTGAAATGATAGGGCTATAAGTCTTAGGGTGAGACTGGCCCAGACTAAACGAACAATGCATCTGACTTAGCCGCCAATTAACTGGGAGGCATACAACAGAGCCTGCAGCAGCCTTGAAGTGCTCTGCAGGTGCAGTGCCGAGCGTTGTCTTATTGTGTGTTTTTTATTAAAGGCAAAGGTATGCGGCTGAAAAAGGTCAACATGCACGATATTGGATATTTGTTGTTGTCACGCAGGTACAGCATAACGGTGCAGTTAGGGCTTAACAGAAAATATGGAAAACTTGATCACATCTGTTACTGTTATTTTCCGGTGGGTATTGCAGAGCTGGGGGTGCAGGTATTTTTTTTATATTTATAGAACCGCGATGAAGTGTTGAATGAATGTTAATAAAGCATCTTTGGTTGTATATTTACAGGCTGACTTCAACTAAACACACGTTATTAAACCTCAACTTAAATTTAATTAATGAAATCCCTGATTGACACATACCAGTGTTTTTTAATCAGACCAGCACCACAACGTCGCCTGTATTTCCTGCAAAATTGTGGAAATAACACACCTGCTGATCTTTATCAGTAAAATAATAAATGACAGAAGAAGATAATTGTCAGAAAAGAATCTGGTCATGGTTAGGAAACAATCACACGTTGTTACTCTTCTTTCATCTACTACTTTTCAAGTCTGGAGGCATGGTTACTTTAAAAACCATTTGGCCGACTTTAGGTAATGATTGTGATAATGGTTACCATACTCCAGTGAGTGTTTTTACACGTTAAATAAACATTTCCACACACTTCAACCTCTTATTTAAAAGAAAAAACATCATCACATAGAGTAGTTTTGGGAACTGATCAATTCCACAACATCCAATGTAAATCCTAAAACCAAACTGAGAAACAAATCACATCATGTGTTGATCTTTATCGATAATTAAGCATCACTGTGACCAAGGTTTGGTTATAGGTTTAAGCAGAAAAACTACCTTGATGGGGTTAGGAAACCATCACGGGTTGTCATACTACTTTTTTTTGGAAACATGGTTACTTTAATAACCACCTAGCTGACTTTAGGTAATGATTGCGACTTTAACCTCTTGTTTAAAATCATTAAACTACTCTCTCACATGGAATAGTTTAAGTGCTTTCTGAACTGATTTATTCCAGAACATCCCAAATTGAGAAAGAAAATGACATCATGTGTTGACCTTTATCAATAATTGTTAGGATCATGGACGGTCTATGGTTAAAATCAAGATTGGAAACATGGTTACTTTAATAACCACCTGGCTGTCTTTAGCGAATAATTGTGGTAATTGTTAAAAGAAGCAGATGTTAACACTCCTACTAACAATTACAAATGCAAATGCACACTTCTTGAACACAGTACAGTTATGACTGCTAGTAAAGCAACTGGTTGGTTCACTGGCTTTGCTGGGTGTCTCTGTGGTCTTGGTTGGACTAGAACTTGTTAGCTTCAGCTAGGGATCCCAGCTGTAGGGAGAAACAGTTAGCCTTTTCTTTATTTTTACATGTTTAATAACTGCCTTGCTAGAATCTGAGTTTGAAGAGAATAATTTGGGTCATTGATAAAGGGAGCCGTTGTAGGCTGCCTGTCAGTTTTTGGGCGGTAACTGTGTTTTTTGTTTTTTTCAGGGCCAGTATAAGGGATTGCTAATAATACAACACATTTATTATTAGAAAAGCATGTATGTTCACTGGCTTGCATTCACATGATAGATACTGTAGGTCCAGGACTTCTCAGCTTTGACCAAGGACCAAAATTAAGGAGAAATACTTAGCTTCTACTAGTATTTCAGTGTTCATTGAACACATCAGCTGCCTTGCTAATGTTAGTTGCTACTAAGCCTACATTTAGGGGTCTTATTTAGAGTTGGAAAGACCATGGTGCCTCACCTTGAAGCTTAGACTCGCTAAATGATAAGGTACAAACACAATATATTGTATGGCTGTAAAAATATTGTTTGCTGTTAAAGTAATAGAATGACTTTTCAGTGAGTGAATTGTATTGAGATTTGAATGACTTTTTTCACGTAACACTGTTGGTATGAAAGGGCAACTATTTCCTGTTTGCTGACCCATCCATTCACCCTGACCTCCTCCCTGTGCCTGTGCAGAGACTTTAGAACAGTGTCACAGTATCTGTTCATTTATTCTCGAAGGACACAGGAATCACAACTATAGAACCAAAAAAGATCTTTGTCACTTGAACGAAAAACATGTTTTTCTTCAGAGGACAGTCTTGGATTTATTTTCCCTATCTCAGTTATTGGAAGTATCTTCCGGACACGGCGTCTTTCCAACTCCTCTCTAACAAACTTCGTAGCTGCACCCAATTTCTCTTGAAAGACTGTCAGTGGATATTAAAAAAATAAATAGACGTGCATTAACTTCAAACACATTAATTTTTGTGCTTCATTAAACAGATGACAAAATTAAGCTGTTATATAGCACCTTCAACAAGTTAGAGCTTTCACACTTGTTAAATTATGTCAAACTGAGAAAACATAAGGTAAAGTTTACATTGCTGACACATTACCATGAATAAAATGTTCTTCAATTACCCACACAAGAAAACTGTGGCATTTCAAAGGCACGTATTCAACTCTGTTCGTCACCTAAGCCAGAAATAGAAAGCTATATCAAGACTTTTAATTGGCGAACAACCACACATGACTATCACCAGTCACCTTGGTTCCTCATACGCCCATGCTAATTTTATCTCTAAGTTCTTCAGCACAGGCAGGTCTGATGAAATTGCAAGAAACGATCAGGTCTTAAAAATTCAAATAACATGCTCTGTGCACAGAAAATGAGAGAGATATGTTTGCGCCAGCACAAAAGGACTGCATGAGAGCGGCATGAGCAGAAATAGGCGTCAGAGTCTGAAGCTAAAATAGAGTAGAGTGAGGGTTTTGAGATCAGTGGCATGGATGAGTTTCACTTGAGTTCGCACTCATGTTTTTAAGCATTTCTTAGCCGTGACAAAAATCTCACTTTGAATAAGCAGTTTGACTCTCATCTGACTGACTGATAGACAACTCAACATTATTTCTGTAAGTACATGATGCGAAATATTTGACAGGTCAGATCATGGGAAGAACACTCAGCGAGAAACTATAAAAGAAATTGAAGCACTAAGTCAGACAAGTAGGTTTAAGTTAAAATGTTTACACAGACAATTTCTTCAGGCTCACTTAATTCATTCTGATCAAAGATTCCAACTTAGCGGTTTACATGGTCAATAAATAAAATGATCTGATCAGATATACACTGAACAGGCATAATATTATGACCACTGACAGGAGAAGTAAATAACACTGACCATCTTGTGACAATTCAGTGTTCTGCTGGGAAACTTTTGGACCTGTCATTCATGTGGATGTTACTTAGACATGTACCACCCACCTAGGCCACCTATGGCCCCCATCCCATAGCAATGACACTCCTTGATGACAGCAGCCGTCCCCAGTGTTCATTTTGCTACCTCCATGTTTCTGTCCCTCCTGGAAACTCGTCACCTGATGTTTATCCAGTGAGGGGCAAACATGATCAGAAATAACGGATTTATTATCCTTCGGATCAGCTGTTTACATGATTATTAGGAGCTATTATTTTCCTATTGAACAGATTGACCTGATCCTTCGGCTGGGGCCACCCTGTTGTGAGTTATACTTTAGTCTCTTCAAAGAAAACATAGAAAGGTAGCTCAGAAAGAAAATGAAAAAAAAGGTGATTTAAAATTCAGTTTTGTTTGAAATAGATGAAAAAATTGGAACTTTCTTGTTTAATAATTGAGATGCTTAATGAAAAAGCATAGCCCACCACTCTTTTTCTTTTGATCCGACCACTCTGTTCTGATAGAGGTGATTACAGTACATGAGGCATTTTATTCTAATCGGTTTATTATTCTGACTATTAGTGGAATACTAGTGTCCATGTAAGTGCAGCAAGTGATAGATTGTAGTAAAAGTGGCTTTAGACAGGAGTCAGGTGAAATCAAGACAGGAGCTTTGAAATTTACAGTAAGGGGGAAGCAAACCAGGATAAGACCGTCTGAGCGATGTTAAACTGTGAAAGGTTGCAGTAATGAAGACAGGTGTCTGTTCAAAGTCGGCAATTCTTTCCCCGGCAATTAACTCAGACTTGATGTTCACTCTGATGGATTATGCAACGAGGGCAAGATTAAGTCTTCCGTATAATTTGTATTTAGGACATGAATGCATAAAAAAACAATAGATGTCTGAAACCCGCAGACTAAATACATCAACACCTTTAAAGCACAGCATGTTGAGTAGGGTCATTTGCAGCAGATGTACTAGAACATAATTTCAAAGATTGATATATGGAAGTAATAGTCTCACATGTTATTCTAAAGTTTAAGAAAAGAGGATTTAAACCATTCTGGCGTCTTAGCATAGCTTAGTTTATCATAAAGAACAGCTCCTGATGTACTAATTAAGCAGTTTTGGTTTGATTACGTGCAGATTTAGTTGCTTACCTGTCCTAAGAATTGGGGAGATTCTATTGCCTTACCTTAAAAACTAGTCTCGCTAACATTAAGTTAACTGCTAACAGTCGACAAACACCCTCTAAACATAGGCTGACAATCACAGTGTCTTGTTTAGCTAAATGGAACAAATTATCTTTACTTCTGTATTGCAATTGCATGAAACTAGCGCAATTATCTTTTACCCCTTTTCAAGTAACACTGCTGTTAAACAACAGAGAAACAACTGAGAAACAACAGACACATCCATCAACCCTGACCTCCTCAAAATGTTGGATTCAAAAAGAAAACATTCTGATCACTTAAAGGACTTCCTGTCCCGGCTGCCTCAAAAACTTCAGTTCAGTGGTGACCATGGGAACAGCTGTGGACAAAACAATCCCTTTAATAGCCCGTTCTGGAGCTTTCAATCACATATGACCTTGTGGTGAAATTATTTTCTCAAATCAACTGAAAATTTTAAATGTATTACTGGTAGTACAGTTAAAAATAAGAGCTGAAGTCCCTAACCACATGTGGAACTTTATAAGGTGCCTGAAAACTGAGAGTTTTTCTTACATTATTTCAAGATTTGAGTGAACTGACCCTTTAAATCTTTCACGAGAGCAACAGCTGAAACTATTTTTGCGTCATCTTTTATTGTTAAAGGAAGGCTGCGTTAATATCACGCTGTATTTGAGCTTTAATTATCATTTCCTGTAATTTTTGACACTTTGTCACACGACAGGTGAGCGCTTCGCCGCTTGCAGAGCAAACACATCTCACGCTGCATGCTGATATCACCCACTTCTCTCCTCTTCAAAGGAAAACAAATCCTTCTGACACCTTGAATCAAATGTTTTCCTGTACCTTAATTGCTTGAAGGTGCCAAAGATATTTGGGCATGTTGCCTGTGTCTCTCTGTGTTACTATTCATGCTGTCAACACGGCTCTTCTCAAATCCCCACTGGGTGGTCCAAAGTCTGAAAGCAAGTTTTAAAATAATATAATAACAAGTGTGTGTGTATATATTTATTTTACCCCGGTCCTCTGTCATTCATTGTGTCCCTGCTTTTCTTTAAATGTTTGTTTTTGTAGATGAGACAGTTACCGGCGACTCCACAGCGACATTAATTCATAGCCCACCAGCTGTGAGGGAATTTTTCACACCTTTTCCAATATCGGTGAGGCCAGAGTTGTGTTGCTATAGAAACATTGATTCCAGTAAGTTAAATAACGCTAATTTCCTATTCGCTACTTGGCACAAAAGAAAAAAGTTGACATCAGATTCCTCCTGAGCATTACATTCTTTTCTCAGCAGTAATTTTCGAGCTGTCTGTTTGTTTTTGAGGCTTCTTGCCGCGTATGTGTGAAGCGCGCGGCCGCTGCTGAGGAAGTGGCAGCAGTGTGTCTGAGAGCTCCTGACGAAAAACCCTCTAACTCCAGCAGCAAAGCCAGTAAAGTGGGCTTTATTTATGTTTGTCAGAGGTCTGTATTTAGTGTTGAGTGCTGATTAAAACCACAGGTGCTGCTGACTGCCTTATAAAAGCAATAATGTCCTTGAGCTCCTAGGTTATTCTGCAGTATCCTCATTTGGAGCAATTGGCTATTTGACATCGGGCCTAACAACACCCATGACAATACTACCCTATAACCTACTGCCTCTCAGCTCTTAATACTTTAAACCTGTGTGCGTGTGTGTGTGTTATGAGATTGGAGCTAACTCGCCAACAACATTACTCCTCAGTCCATAAATTAGCACATATGAGGACACTCTGTGCACGCGTGTGTGTGACTGTGCATGCATGTGTGTGTGTTTTTTAACGGTTGCAAGCGCAACGGTGAGTTCACATAGGTTCGGGGTTATGCACGTCTGCGTATGCAAGTATGCTTCTCCGTGCGAGCGCACACTGTTGTTGTGACTTCCATGACATGAGAGTCTGTGTGTGTGTGTGTGTTGTGTTTGGGACAGAGCGTGTATTCACTAGTTGTGAGTACATGGTGTGCTTCATTGATGTGTGAAACATCAGCTATGACTGTGGAGCCATCTGCTCCAAAGGGAGAGATAGAGTGCGAGAGAGTGTGTGTGCGTATTTTCTTCAACATGAGTGGGTCTGCGTGACACAGCAGTGTGTGTGTTTGTGTGTGTGAATTTCTAACACAGTCGGACTACTTGGCTGAACCAACAAGTTGTTTTCTTTTTTTTTCTTTTTCCCGTTCAAGTGGGACATCATAAAATTTCAAAGCTGAGCCCCACCTAGCAAAAATATTGGCTCAATTATTTCTTGTCCTCAAATTTAAATGTATAAATTCTGTCTGGATTTTCTTTAGAAACCTTTTTTTTTAAAAAAACATCTAAACTGCACCAGTGCAGGTAGGAGGTTGCTGGGATTGGTGGTGGGTGTATAAAGCAAAATATATGAATATGAGTCTGGTAACACGCCATTTGATGGTGGCTGTATAAAGCACACAACTCTCCTCAATGTTTGGATGAAGACACAAGTCTGCAGCTACGTTTGGGCAATACAACCACCGGAAGTTAAGGTTAGATCAAGACAGTGGTTTTGCCAAATATAAACATAGTGTATCTGTAGTCCTGACAACAGATATTCAGAGAGAAACAAGTCGGGCAAGTGGAGTCTTCAGTAGGTGTTCGAACTGCAAGATTAGATCTGATGTTAAAGTCAAGAAGACAAGACAAAATGATCAAATATTATATATAACGGTGAGCAAAAAGTGTGCATTATAAAGAATAATAAATAAATAAAATTATTCCAACTGAAAATATAAATTGACTCTTCTCAGTGTGTAGGTGGGATGTGCAATTTTTAAAAGATATACAGTAATCTTGTGTGTATTTATCACAGTCGCATTAAAACACAATTAAGTTGTGCATAAGTAGACGTATGATTCATTAGATTAAATCTTAAACAAGTGAAAGACGTATGTTTGAGAAAAAACAAAACAAAAAAACCCACATATATTGATCAAATAAGCATAAACTAAATAAAAGAAAAATTGAATACTCCTACTACTATCTTAAAATGTCTATATGGATCTCTATTCAGTTCAAATAAGATAGTATGGATGCTCCATAGAAGGCTAATCATGGTAAAATGCCAATTTAACCCTACCAATAATGCTGCAGTGTTTTTAAAACACCCTTTCATTCCACAGTCATGCAACTTTTGCAGTGACTATTGCAGAGCATGTTATTTGATCAAATACAGGTGTTAACAGATGTAAGAAGGTGACTTTTTTTCAACACTTCAAAAGCTAGTGAAGGGCTGCTACTCTGTGATATTGAGTCATTCCGTCTGATTTCCACAATTTGTCAACAAAAATGACATTTACTATGCAGCTCAGTAAAGCCCAACAGAGTAAGTTCCCTTCCCACAAAAATTAAACCTCAATATTCCACATGAAGTATTAACAAGTGCGAGACAAATTGGATGCTTCTCTACACAAACAGCAAAGTCCGTCAAACTGAATACCCGTGTTGATGGTGTCCATGAACACAAACAAAAAGTGAAACTGGCTTCTGCAGGTTTTATGTAATCCAAACATCTGAAACATTCTGAAGTTTTATCCGACATCTTTTAGTTTGCAAATCAGGCTTCTACATGAAAAAACATGTTTTGCAAAAATCCACACTCTTTAGCTCTGTGAAATCTTCACGGATTTGATTTCATCCTCATAAAATTCTCGACTGTAACCAAAGAGTCTCTCCGTGTGGCCAACTCCCATTAGGCTTTGAGAGCAAGCCAACTGCAAAGGCTCTCGGCATATGTTGTTGGGTTCTCACAAAATAACCACTGCAATTTTAAATCTGCTCACCCAGTACAGCAGTAGAGTAGCTACAGACTTAAGCTTCTTAGAGATCAGTTAAATCAGATGTGGGCTTGTCTGTTAGCGTTGGTCAACTTTCAGCTGTCTAGTACTGAAAACCTTTTAACGCCTTCATATGTCAGAGACAGCTGAATGGAAGACTGACTTTTGTAAACACAGTCTTGGGGGGTTTATACCCAAATAAGCTTTGTTCTGACTGTCTCATGAGTTGTGAACTAGAAAATGTTCTCTTGTATTCATAAGATCCCCCCGGGGTTGTATTTGCCATCGCGCCACGCTCCGCAGAGCAGCTCCCGCTCGTACATCATGGCGACCTCCAGGTTTGTGCGCTCACAAACACTCCCAGGAATCTGAAACACAAAGTCTTTAAATTTAGTGCAGTGGCTCTTTAAGGACAACAGCACTCTGAGTGATTAATTTTTCATCTCAAGATGTTCTTAATGAGTTGTGGAGAGCTGCGGAGATGTTAAAGTATATATTTATGTAGCGCGGTCGCTACTCGATTACCATGGAAACTGAGGTAGCATGTTGGAGGTGAGTGGGCGTCAACGCGACTTGGATGAACCCTGCAAATGTGGTGGGAGGGACGGAGAGAAAGAGAGATGAGGAGTCAGAGACAGAGAGAGAGAGAGAAAGTGACAGAGGAAATAGAAGCAGATGGAAAAAACAAGAGGTAGAAGTTTGGTTGCTATGAGAAGTTTGCAGGTGCTGCTTTTCGCTTCCTTTACTTGTCTCTTTTCATCTGCTCTTCTCCTACTCCCTATTTTTTTTCCCTCCACGTATCTTGCCCTCACTCATTTTCTCTCTCTTCTTTCTTCTTGCTTATCTAGAATGGCAGATAACGTTACGTTTCTGCGCCTTCAAAACTGCCTTAAAAAAAATACAGTTTAAAAATGAATAATCATTCATTTGAAGATATGACACTTTTGTTTAAGCCCAAAAAACAACTCACAAGCCCCGTCGACATATATCGCTCATCACTTTCTAGCTGACAGTTGGTCTCTAGTGGCTGTGGTTGCCAAGGTAACCCTCTTGTTTATTTCCCACCCCGAATGTGAGTGGACAGAGCTAGAGCCACTGTCACTGCTCCATCTGGGTTCAACATCAGTGTGGTGGTGGTGGTGGTAGGACCAAAGTCCTGGACTGTGTTTCCTTCATGTAAGGAGCTCTGTGTTTACGTTATAAGTCAATCAGCTGTATCAGTCGCTCCCATTGGTTGTCACCTTGATGGCTGCCAACTTCGAGTCTCCCATCATCTCTGTAATATGCTGAATTTCATCAACTTTCCGTGGTCTCTTCCTGTGTGCATGACTTTTTATGGAAAAATCCTCTGTTACCAGGGTTACATTAATAACCATCTCATTGCGCTCATAGTCACCAGCAACAACTTTGCTATCAGATCTCTAAGATGCTAAAGGTTAGTTGTGGGTAGCTTTCTGTTCACTACGTGTCTGCGCCGGAACGTTTAGAGCGAAATAAATAAATATTCAGCACATCAAATTGTCTTTGTCTTGTTGTAACAGCTTTTTCTTACAGTGTGCTGAAGTGAGAGGCTGGTCCAGTTGGTCTTGACCTTTTCTTCTTGATGATTTGGGGAGGAAAAACACCATCACTAGAGCTGAAGTGTTTTTCAGAGCAAATTCATTTGTTGTAGCTCCACTGCTGAGATTATTGTAATCTGTGGCCATGACAAGATTTTTGAGTTTGGCTTGAACACGTTCCACTATTTGCAGCAAAAGGTTTTCCTGCACGGTTGTTGTCTTTTAGGACGTCCTGTTGTCCCCCTGCCTCCACGTCCATCCTCACAGCCTCATTTGGTTTTAACTCCTCATCTTCAAATTGCAAATGTACATCTTGTGCATTAATTTTTTTACTCTTCCAGAAAGTCTGCCTCACACATAAACAAACGGGCCTGTGTGAATGATTACGATATGATGAATATGCAGGTGATTAGGTCAATCCGCAAGTTCTGGATGGAGATCCCAGATGCAGTTAGCAAGCTGGCTGTTCCCGGCTGTGTTTAGATTCAGTTAGACTTGAAATAGTTTAAAATTATTCATGTAAATGTTTTTAGCTGATTCACTCTCTTTTTCTTGACAGAGAGAGCAAAGTTATCATCATCCATACAGACTGTATTGACTGGAAAACTGTACAGTACAGAGAATGCTAGGTTATCGTAGAACAACTAGGGTGGTGTGCACATTTAAACACAGGATCCAAGAAGCCATTCCAATAGTTTATTTAATGAACGGTAGACGGATGAGATGGATAATGATGGATGTCTGGATGAACAGGTGGACTTTGGATAATTGTTTTTCTGAATAAAAATGTCAAAATACATAAAGACGTTGTCCTCAAAGGTCAGCACAAATGGGAAACTAGAGGTGAAGCTGACAACTCACGTCATTAATGCATCCGTTTTCTTTCAAATCTTCATACAAGTTTTCGCATGATGCAGAAAACTAAATTATGATAAAAAGGTCAGCAGCTCGTAAACAACATTAAACCTCATAAACAGGTTCTACGAACAGATTCTTGTTTTCCTGAGAGGAAAAAGCTTTGCAGGATGATAGAGGCGTGCTTTAATAACCTCGTAGGTGTGGCAAGGTGGCTGGGGGATAGTGTTTGGCGGCTGGCTGACTGACATCAGGTAAAATAAACTGGAGATATCTGCAGACGTCCAGAGTCTGGTTGGCTCCTCCATACACCATGACATCCTCCCCATACTGGCTAAAATTAGTCTTTTGCTCCCGTCTTTAATTACTGCAGCCATTTAGAGACATTTTTTAATATCACCCCTGGTTCAACAGTCATTCTTTGCATTCCCTAACTCCTTTCTTTCCTCTCACCCATTTTTTTTTTGTTTATACTCATTTGCTCCTGACCTTTTTATCCATTCTCCTCAAAACGACACCTCTCCATCTACTCATCTCTTCCTCACATGTCTGCGATCCTCCCCTTATCTATTGCTTTCTTCTCACTTTTCCTGGCTCTGCTCATCTCCTCTCTTCCTTGTTCTGTTTTATTCTCTCGTTCCCTCCTTCTCTCAACAGATATGCATACATGATTTTTCCTTATTTTTAGCTTCTCTCTCCTTTGCACATATATTCTGCCTCTCTCATTTTTTCCTCCTTTCAAAGACATATACAAACCCTCTCGACTCGTCTCTCCTTTATACACTCGGTTGTCTCCTCTTTTTCCTCTCCTCTAACTTACTCCACCAAGGCGTTCATAACCTTATGTTCTATTTCTTCTCACTCCTCCTCTTTTTTTAATCTTCCCCTCTTTTTTTACTTCCAATTTCTTTTCCTTTCTCCAAGACACTGTCAACCTTGCCTATTTCCTTCTTTCTGTTTCCTATCCTCTCTTTTTTTTCCTGGTTTCAACAACTTTTACAACTTTGGCATCCTTTCATCTCTCTCTTCACAATTTTCTTCCTTCCTCTTCATCTCAACATGACACTGGTACCCTTGCTTTGTATTTGTCTTTTCCTCCCTCCATCACATCTCCACTCTCTCCCCCTTTCTTCCCCTTCTTCCTTTCCACTTTGTCCTGTTTTTTAGTCCTCTGCCTTACTTTGTTTCTCTCCTCTTCTAGTTTTGACAAGATCCATGCAAGCCTGTCATCTTTTCTTCCCTTTGTTTACCTCCTTCCTTGCTTCTTCTCCTCCCCTCCTGCTCTCTTTTCCTCTTCATTTCAATGAGGCACTTGCAACTTTGCTCTCAACTCGTCTTTTCCTACTTCTATCACTTCTCCGCCCTCCTCCCTTTACCTTTCATCATCATGTGCTGCTCCTCCAGTCTACTTTTTCCTTTCCTTATTCACCTGCTTTCTCCCCGCCTCTCCTTTTGTTACCTTCAGTTGTTTTCTTTTCTTCTGCCCTATTGTTTGTTTCCTCCCCATCTTCTCCTTCTGCTCTTCATTACAACCTCCGTCCATCACCCATGTTTCCTCTCCTCCTACTTGTTTACTCTCTTCTCCACTTATTTCATTCTCATTTCGTTTTACAAGACCTTTGCAATTTTGCTTTTTAATCATTCTTTCCTCCTTCAGTGTCTTCTCTCCTCTCCTCTCCTCATTTTCAGTTTAGCGAGCAGTAAAAACAACCATAAAATAATAATAAAAACAACAACTGTCCTGTGATTATAAACCCATCTCCATCTGGATCTCTCACACGGACACACACCGTGCTGAATGGGAAGTCAAACAGAAGGCCAATAAGACACGCTTGACTGCAGGCGACTCTGCGGTGTGTGCGTGCGTGGGTGTGTGTGTGTGTGAGACAGAGAGAGAGAGAGAGATAAAGCGAGACTCTGTGCGTGAACAGAGAGAGTATTCACTCCTGTCATTGTGTGAACCTCATGTCCTCGCAGCCACAGGATGATGAGATAACTCCTGAAACGTTTTTGTCGATACTCAAGGGAATGTTTCTGACTAAAGACACCTGGAGGTCAGGGAGCGACGTTGGGTCTCGTCACATTGAAACAACGTGTGATTCCTAAACTAACTGTAACTAAATTAAAGAATTTGATTATATTCAACCAACCCGCTTTTTATTAAAGATGTTGCGATCAGTATTGTGGTGTCATTTGTTTTAGGTCGGCCATAAAGCAAAACCACAAGCCTGCATCGTCAAAACTTCTTCTTCTTCTGTTTTAATGTTATCAAAGCTGCAAAAATCCCAGAAAAAAAGATGATAAAGTAGAAGAAGAAGAAGAACCAAAATTGAAAACTGATTCACCACCTACAAAAAAAAATCGCATAACAAAATACATGGAGTACACTCAGGCAAAGGCTGCACTGAAACACTGAATGCTGCATTTAAAAGAAGAGAAAATTTTCCTCAAGATGGTGTCAAGGCGAAAGATATTACAGAGGAGGATACCAAGTTCATAGTGTTGGATGACAAGTCCATTTCAGGAGTAAAGAACACAATAAATCTGGAAGCTTATCGTTACATATCTGCATTTGTTTAAGTGTGTGAGTGATGACTGATGCCGTGAAAAGGCAGCGGTGCAAAAAGTGATGGCGAGAGGGACACATCTGGTCATAACAGCCCGGGGGACACACATGCACACACATCTATACTTGCAAGGACTCCATCTGTGTGTCAGTTTTGATGTAATGGTTACATCAAAACCTGAATTTGGTGTCAATTGTAAGCGGTTCGAATATTTGGGATGAGGTTTGGGTGAAGAGTCTAAAATGTCACCGTCTATAGATTCTGCAGCAACAACAGCAACTTGGAGGAATTTTCGCAGTGCAAAACTGCTTTAGTTCTGAGATGTTGGGTGGTTTCATCACATGAGCTGCTTGCTTCAGGTCCTTCCACAACATTTCTTTAGGATTAACGTCAACATCTTTGACTTGGTCGTTCCTAAACATTCACTTCGGTCATCTTCAGCCATTTTTTTGGAGAACGACTTGCGTTCTTCAGGTTGTCGTCTTGCTGCATGACACAGATTCTCTTTAGATGCAGCTCACGGACAGATGTCCTGACATTTTCTTTTAGAATTCCCCAGTATAATTCAGAATTCATTGTCCCAAATATAACAAAACTGGCCCAAACAAGGACATTACCACCCCCATATTTCATAGACAGGATGAGCTTTTGTTACTGGAATGCAATGTTTTTCTCATCTCCGAACATCTCTCATTTAAAGCAGACAACTACTCGGTCTCATTTGTCCACAAAGCATTTTCCCATTGGTCTTCTGGCTTGTCTGCATGATGTTGATCAAACTGCACACCGGCAGAATTTTTCTTTTTGGAGAGCAGTGGCTTTGTCCTTGCCACTCTGCCATGTACACCATGGTTGGTCAGCGTTCTCCTGATGGTTGAGTCATGAACATGAACATTATGCCGATGTTAGAGAAGCCTTTAGTTGCTTAGGATTTAATCTGTGTTCCTTTATGACCTCTCTGACTATTATGTGTCTTATTATTGGAGCAGTAACACAATGATACAAAGATGATCACGTAAATTCATAATCTCTTTCCAAATCCAATGAAGCAAGACAGAAAAGAACAGAAGGGTTTCAAAGACACTTGTTGATGCTCTCTCACCCTCATTATTACTGTTTACTGACTGTTAGCTAATGTCCGGTACAAGTCCTCCCAGCAGAGTGGCCAGCGTAAACACAGATAAACACAGATGACATCTAGATGCCCTTGCTTCGGTGCACGTTGGCAACGTCGGCCGCTGTTGATACCTGAGATCAAACAAGTAATACCTTCTGCTGCTCAATGGCCTTTCTAAGAGGAAGGCAAGATTGTCAGATATTTTGGCACTCAGGCCCTGCTCTAATGACACAGCAGACGAGCAGATAGCATTGATCAGAGTGACCCCTCTTTCTAAATCAATAGGAATGATCCCATCTAGATAACGTTACAAACAATCAATAACACTGTGTGTGTCTGTGAGAGGGGGGGTGTCTGCACCGATGACCTGACCTGAGTCTTAGTGAGGCTACCTGTGCGTGTGTGTGTGCGGCTTAATATAGTTTTGAGAGAGCATTTGCTTGTGTGTATATGTGCTTTGGCTGTGTGTGTGCTGGGGGTGGGGTGGGGCAGCTTAAGGTCAGCCAAGGTGAGACGTAATGGGACTCTGACCAGATCCAATCTGGGACCACTTGTGGCAAAATGAATTGGCTTCACACACGGAAGCTGAGTCTATCCCTGAATGCACTTGTCAACCAGCGTAACAGTGGACATCGGCGTCGTTACACACCAACAAACAGGGGACTTACAGTTGAACAGGGCACATTTTTTAAGTCCCCTGTTTGTTATGCCTTAAATCAAGCTAAAATCATGTCTAAGACGCTCTCGTGAAATTTTTTAATATTAAGCAAAGTGGGGACTTGCAGGTATGTGAGTGTTAAACCCCATACTCAGCGGTGCCTCTGCTGACTGGAGCATGGATTTTCACACGTCATTCACACGCGTCGTTTCTTAACACTCCTCCATTGTCTGAATGGCTTGCAGCCCCAGCCAGTCATTCAGATAGTAGTAGGGCTATTCATCAAACTACGTAGTGAAGAAACCACTCTATTGAAACACAATTCATCATGCATTTGAAACAAAATATAAAGGTTCAGCTTTAGAAGATATCAAGTAGATAAGTTTCGAGCTTGACACTATTAAAATAAAGGACTGCCCAGGAAGCAGGAGATTAAGTAAATTGGAAATAAAATGGTCAGACGAATTAACCTCTTTTCGGTTTTAAGTAAGCAGTAATACCTTATTTAGAGTCTGACTTAATATCAGATTTTGACTAGACCGTAGACCATTTCAAAATACTCACCAAACCAGTTTTCACAAGGCCTGGATGTCAGTTTTCAACGTGTATGCTCAGTCTTTACCTAAAGGAATATAATTTGTTTGTTGTTGTACATTACGGAAAAACGTCCACACTTATATAGCATGGATCGACACAAGTCCACTGATAGCTGACGAATAATGACACAAGTTCGTTCTTGGATAGCATAGAGCAAAAGGCACACTCCAGCATGGATAAATAAAAGAAACTAAATTTAATTTATGATACTTGTGTGAAACTAAAGCTTAATGTGCATTTCCTAATCAGTTTCAAGCTTATGACTGTCTTAAACAAAATGCTACCCACAAGGCAGCAAAATAATTTGTATTATATAATAATTAAGTATTATAGTATACAAAATAGTATACAAAATAAAATAACACCCAATATTTAATTAATAAGTATTTAAAAATTAAACGAGAAGGAAAAGAAAAACAACCAGGATGAAGTTACAAATAAAATGGGTAAGATTATTTATATTTTTATTCACTCTGATCACTTTTATTAGACATTCAAAGCTGTCTAATCCAAATCTCAAAAAACTGCTGCTGAGATTTTACAAGCCCTGGATTCCAGTTTATAATAATAATTCACAGATATAGTAATTTGCACATACAGGGATACAATATTTGCTCATACACATTACCAAAAACAAAAAAGGTCCACTGTTGGCTGGCGAATTATGACACAAGTTCCCTCTTGGATAGCACAGAGCGACAGTCATACTCCAGCATGGGTGAAAAGAAGAAATAAGCGAGAATATTTAAAACTTAACTCAATATCTCAACTAAATAATTAAATAAGAATTAAACATGATTAGTTAATATGTTCTTTGTTTTTGTTTTAAATACAGCATGATGGCTCTATTAAAGCGGAATTAAAATGAAGGGCTACTCAAAGGGCAACAGAGTGATAAGGACCTGAAAATCTAAAAATGGGCAAAGAAAATAAAAAAAAATAAAATGGTTTATAGCCAGATCTTCTATACTTATAGAAATCTATTTTATTTTTTCATTTGCATTACAGCAAAAGGTCCACATTTAAATAGTGTGGAACAACACAAGTCCACTCTTGGCTTCCGAATAATGACACAAGTTCCCTCTTGGATAGCATAGAGCGATACTTACACTCCAAAATGGATGAATAACAGAAAAAAGCAAAATGAATGGTAGTTTTTTGTTTGTTTTGTGGGATGATTTAATGTGTTTTTTGTAACAAAACACAAAGACATTAATGTTTCAAGACAGAAAGGCCTGCATGGCCACCATGAGCATATTATTTACATCTTAATATTAACCTGAAAACTTAGGTCACACTGTTTGAACAAATTTGTCTCTTAAACTAGTAATGTCAGCCCTGTGATGGACTGGCGACCTGTCCAGGGTGTACCCCTGCCTCTCGCCCGATGACAGCTGGGATAGGCTCCAGCAGACCCCCGTGACCATTAACAGGAATAATCGGGTATAGAAAATGAATGAATGAACTAGTAATGTGAATGTTATTTTGACGGTTGTTTTGAGAATAGGGGAATAGATTATTTATCCTCTTCGTATGTTTCATATAATTACCGAGATAGAAAAGAAAACTCTACATCGAAACGGTGAAGTGACACAGCACAGATCCCAACTTTTAATGCTGAATCGTGGTGAGTGCTTTAATGTATGCAGCTATACATTCCTAAGCATGTAGATTCTTTATTCTCTTTGTATGTTTCATATAAACCATACATATGTTGTAGTAAGCAATGTAATTTTACTTAATTTTTTAGGAGGAGTTGCATATTTTTTATGGGAAACAGTGAAGTGACACAGCATCCAAGGTCTTCACAGATCTGAACTTTTAAGGTTGAATTGTAGTGAGTGCTGCTGTCTAAAAGTGAGTGACATCAAGCAGGGAGAGAGTGTGAATCTGTGGTAATGAGGTTATCAGTCCTTCAGTGTCTGCATTGTGGGGGATGGTAACCATTGGGCCTTTCTACCAAGGGCTTCAGGGCTGCTAGCTACTCATAGCCAAGACGACATTTCCAACTCAGACTGAGACACAACTCACGTGAAATGAAAATGATTGATTTAACACAGAAAGGTTTGCAAAAAATTTCACACAAGCTTGCATGGCCACACGAACTTCAGTAGACCAAAAGCATATTACTCATATCCCAATATTGACCTGGAAATTTAGATCCTACTCTTTGATGAAATTAAACTTTTAAATTAGTGTTACAATTGCTTTTAAAATGTTATATTTGGATGGGAATAGAGTGTTGTGACCCATCGCTGGAAACACAAAATATTTCCCAAATACTGGAAGTACAGGATTTAGGAAATTAAATATTTTTTGCTATTTTAGGGAAATGTTTATTTCCCTCAGGAGATACAGAGCAGGAAACACAATAATCAACAATACATGGTTTTCTGTCCTGAAGTATACATGCAGGAGTATGAGTGTTCCACTATTGCATGGGAGACCTATGTCAATTTGTTGATCATTACATATTTCTGGGACTTTCTTTAGTTGTATAGGATAAAGTTCAAAACATTGTTTGACACACAAAGCTCTTTGTGTTGGCTCTGAGAGAAATTGATGAATTACATGTCCATATTTATAGTGTATACAGACAAAAGTTGATAATTACTGATAATGATAATTACTAAGCAAGGAAAGAAATTTTCCTCAACCAATATAAATGACCCAGTACAACTATGGTCCTCACCAGTGTAATCCAACATAAAACCCAAATTTGGGAGGAAGTTTGTTATAAGATTTGCTTCACAGTACCAGGTATTAGTTAGCAATTTGTGCTTCATCCAAAGGACCAGTCACTGTCCAGATAGTTGGCTAGGATGGTATATATTCGCTATCTCACAGAAGGTTCACAGGAGTCTTTGTTGCATTTTGGAAGTTTTGCACTAAACGACACGTGTCCCCTGTTAGATGGTGAGAAGTGACATTCACACTCCTATAGTACAGAAAAAGACATAGACAGCCCTATTTTATACCACCAACAATCACAAACCTGTCCCTCAGCAAAACTGGATGCTTCTGTAGCCTATACTGTATGCTGTCAGATGCAGTTGTTGATAAGATAGAGTACTGGGAGATGAAGGAGGCAGAGGGTCGACCAATGATCACAAACCTGTCCCAAATATTAAAGTACCAGTGCACCGAGCTTGTAAGGGGAATGGGAGATAACACTATGACTGTTTTAGTTCATGTAACGCCCAAAACACTCCTATGATTAATTAAGAGACTAAATGCAGCACCTTTGGACGTTGTATCTTTCTTTGCTCTGGGCTTATGCACAGTTTAAAAGTGGAGTTGGACATTGTACACATTGAAATGCCCTAATTCCCCTGTTTGATAGAACTAAAGGACACGTGTCCCCTGTTAGATGGTGAGGAGCGACATTTACACTCCCATAGTACAGAAAAAGACATTTAGAGACTGAACTGAAACACTTAATCAGACGAATAAAATGCTCTAGTATAAAATATTCTGTGGCTGATGTGGACAATTGGAATAAACATTAATGATTCAAGACACGAAGGCCTGCATGGCCACCATGAGCATATTACTTATGTCTTAATATTAACCTGAAAACTTAGGTCACACTGTTTGAAGAAATTTGTCTCTTAAACTAGTAATGTGAATGTAATTTTGATGGATGTTTCGGGAATAAGGGAATAGATCATTTATCCTCTTCGTATGTTTCATATAATTACCTAGCTAGAAAAAAAACCTCTACATTGAAACAACGAAATGACACAGCACAGATCCCAACTTTTAATGTTGAATTGTGGTGAGTGCTTTAATGTATGCAGCTATACATTCCTAAGCATGTAGATTCTTTATTCTCTTCGTATGTTTCATATAAACCATATATATGTTGTAGTAAGCAATGTAATTGTACTTTTTTTTTTTTTTTTTTAGGAAGAGTTGCATATTTTTTATGGGTCTACAGGAACCTCTACATAGAAACAGTGAAGTGACACAGCATCTAAGGTCCTCACAGATCCAAACTTTTAAGGTTGAATTGTAGTGAGTGCTGTCTGAAAGTGAGTGACATCAAGCAGAGAGAGAGTGTGAATTTGTGGTAATGAAGCTATCAGTCCTTCACTGTCTGCATCGTGGGGGATGGTAACCATTGGGCCTCTCTACCTTGGGCTTCAGGGCTGCTAGCTACTCATAGCCAAGATGACATTTCCAATTCAGACTGAGACACAACTCACGTGAAATGAAAATGATTTGATTTAACACAGAAAGGTTTGCAAAAAATTGAGTGTTTGGAAAGAGTAAGTGAGAGATAGAGCGGAGGAAAGTCTGCGATAAGGAGGGTTAAATGGATGGCAACGAAAACCCAGGTGGTAGTGGTGAGAGTCATCCACCCACCCGAACCAAACTCATGCCCATAAAAGGTTGTCATTCAGCAGTGTGGAAGTATTTTGGATTTAAGCCACACGATGACAAACAGTGTGAGGTGCATAGTTAAGTGTGTTTTGCCCTCGTTGCAGCATTACAAGTTTCCTCAGTCATCTTATGTTTTTTTGTTTTGTTAAAGTTCATCAGTGCAATAAACATTTCGTGAAAAAAAATTGCACCAGAGAAGCGTGATCTCAGTTCTAAGCAAACTTTTTAACTGCAGTGGTTCACTCCACACTTTTGAAGTGTGAGGTGAAACACTTTAAATGAACTATACACTTGTATCTCAGTGGCACACAATACAACTCTAGTTAACCAAACTCAGTGAATAGATGAAGTTTCAGAATTTGTGCTGATCCTGAAAGAAGCTTTGTGTGACTCCTTCAGAGGTCCGTTTTAGCAGCCCATTTCCATACAAGTTAAACTATACAAGTCCAGGATTTAGGATTAAATATTTTGTGTTTCTTGTTTTACTGACAATATTTCAGAAGCAATTGCAACACTAATATATGAATTTAATTTCATCAATAAGTGTGACCTGTGTTTTGAGGTTAATATTTTGGACAACAGTAAGATGCTTATGGTCTACTGGAATTTGTGTGGCTACGTGGCCCTTTCTGTCTTAAAATAAGCCCCATCAGTATATTGTTGTCCTAATTGTTTAATTTCAGATTTTCTTCATCATATGTGCCCAGTATTGTGTGATACAGTCTATCGTGATCAGAAAAAAAAAATTAACTAAAGGTTAGTGTATTTATACCCATGACAAAAATGGAGATGGATAGTAAGAAACAGCAGCAAATCCAATATCTTATGGTGGTAAAACATAATCTTGCAGTTTTTCATCAGTGCAAGTCTTGGGGTTAATCTAGCCTCCATCTGATTTGTCCTATATATCATCTCTAATAAACTTATAACATACTGGTCTTCCAAGGCAGTACTTACTGTATCATGGACTATATCAACTTATACAGCAATCCCTACAAGGACTGTCCGCTGTTATCCTAACAACAAGCCTTGGATCACCAGCCAGATGAAGGGTCTGCTGAACAAGAAGGAGCAGGCCTTTAGATCTGGAGATGAGGACAAGTTGAAGAGGATACAGTGGCAACTCAAGGTCAAGCTGAGGGAATGTAAGGACGACTATAGGAGGAAGCTGGAGGCCAAACTCCAACAGAACAACTCCCGGGATGTGTGGAGGGACATGAAGTTGATCACCGGCTTCAACATCAAAGCCAAGCAACAGATTCAGCTCTGGACCCCCTGCTGGCCCTCCACCCCCCCACCACTCCACTCTAGTCTTTACACCCCACCCCCCACCCCCAGACGGTCAATCAACAACTCACCAACTGAATATCCTGCTGAAAGCAATCCAAATTCAGAACAATTTCAACAAGTTCAGAAACTTCAAACAAATATAGTCCTCTCTATTTTAGGCAAATGTTTATTCCCCTCAGGAGAAGCAGAGCAGGAAACACAATAATCAGCAATACATGGTTTTCTGTCCTAAAGTATACATGGAGGAGTATGAGTGTTCCACCATTGCATAGGCGACCTATGTCATTTTGCTCGGAGAAAGAGTTGAATTTGTTGAACAGTACATATTTCTGGGACTTTCTTTAGTTTTATAGCATAAATAATTCACACATATAGTAATTTGCACATACAGGGCTGCAATATTTGCTCATACACATTACCAAAAAAAAAAAGGACATGAATCCACTGTTGGCTGGCGAATTATGACACAAGTTCCCTCTTGGATAGCACAGAGCGACAGTCACACTCCAGCATGGGTGAAAAGAAGAAATAAGCAAGATTATTTAAAACATAACTCAATATCTCAACTAAATAATTCAAGAATTAAGCATGATTAGTTATTATGTTCTTTGTTTTTTGTTTTTGTCCTAAATACAGCATGATGGCTCTATTAAAGCGGAATTAAAATAAAGGGCTACCCAGAGGGCAACAGAGTACCTGAAAATCTAAAAATGGGAAAAGAAAAGAAAAACAACTAGGAAAAAATAATAAAATGGTTTATAGCCAGATCTTCTATACTTATACAAATCAATTTTATTTGTTTATGTGCATTAGAGCAAAAGGTCCACACTTAAATAGTGTGGAACGACACAAGTCCACTGTTGACTGGCGAATAATGACACAAGTTCCCTCTTGGATAGCATGGAGCGATACTTACACTCCAAAATGGATGAATAACAGAAAAAAACTAAATGAATGATAGTTTTTTGTTTGTTAGTTTTTTTCCAGCTTAATAGTCTCTTGAGAGATGATTTAATATGTTTTTTGTAACAAAACTCAAAGACTTCCTGACCAGTTTCAAGTTTGAGACTGTTTCAAATGAAGGGCAACCCATGAGGCAGCAAAGAATTTTTAAAACTTAGAAGAAAAAAGATGACTATGAACAATTCAACTAAATGGAACCTGTAAATCCACGGAATTATCCGTTTAAGCATTGACAGAAGCATCTGTAAAAGGTACAGCGAATAACCTGTTAATCTATGGAATCCGTTATCAGGTTGATGAAAGGTGTCCGTAGAATCGAGTGCCAAATAAACAGAGATGGACAGAAAAAGGTCAAAGCCATCAGGTGCCCAATTTAGGACAAAAAGAAGAGGAGAAACGAGCAAAAGATAAAGGTATGCTATGTACTCTCTGTTTGATTACAGCATCCATGTCATGAATGGAGGGCTAATGTTAATTGGTGGTATACGTTTGTTACACAACCAGCTGCTTTGCCACTACCTCGAACCAGACAGGGACCACAAGGGAGACGGGTTCAGTTCCTTACCCCCTAACCTTGATAACCTGTATGCAGAACCAGCTGTCCTGAAATGGATCAAGGAGAACATCTCTGAGTGGAAAAATTGTAGCCAAAAGGGTCACCTCAATAGCGGACAGGCTGAATGTGGACTTTGCCTTTTTTCTCTCCTTGTGGATAAGAGCAAACAATGTCAACCGCATAATTTCAAAGCCAGGACCGGCCTTCATGGGACCTTTTACCTGTTTTTCCCTTTGTTTGAATCATAACAGTAAAGTTTAGTTATTTTATTTTATTTTCTGCCTAACCCCATTCCAATATTAAGACTTTGCTGAAAGACGCCAGAAAGCCATCATGTCTGACAAGAAGGCAGTGATCAAGAACACAAATATGTCTGATGAAATGCAGCAGGATGCCATGGAGAAGTACAACATCGAAAAGGACATCACTGCCTTTGCCAAAATTGTGTGTTGGCTCCCTTAAGCTCACTTACATTTCTAAGGTCAGCGATGTCACTAAGCTGAGGCATAAAGCAGAGTTCTGCTTTGTTATCAATGCCGGGATGAGGAAGTTCTTCCTGCAGGCCAGTGATCAGCAGGACCTTGTGGAGTGGGTCAGCGCTCTCAACAAAGCCACCAAGATCACAGTGTCAAAGGTGCCCGATGGCCACCAGAACTTGGAGATCCAGAAGGCTTTGCTTGATGTCTTAGGGCCCAAGAAACAAGTCTAGAGGGGTCAAATATTTGCACATATTTGTATTTCCCTATGTATACATATCAATCTGCTAGAAAAATTTCCCACCAAAACTTCTAAGTATGGGACCCCGAAAATCAGTCTTCAAAATAGTGCACTCCTTTGTCCTCCATGGAGAGGACGGGGACCTAACCATCAACCTAACCTCCGCATGCACGACCAGAGGAGTAGGGAGACCACCAGGAGTATGGACTTACACAGACAGAGACTCCAGAGAACTACATGGTCGTCCTTGACAAGGAGGGATTCAAAGAGCTGCAGCCATCGGACCATCTCCAAGTAGAGAGCTCCATTTGGCTGCCACTTTACGTGGTCTGCAATGGCAACGCCTGTTCCTCCTAACCATTTTAGGGGAGTTGGGACAACATGAGTATTGTTTTAGTGTGTTTTATTTTAAATGCATGTTGATTTGATGTGATTTTATTAATATTTTAATAAAAATATTTGTATTGTGCATGCTGATTTTGACTTTGCCTCACCATATGAGTTTCCTTATTTATTTATTTATTGGAAAAATACCAAGTTTAAACGGTCGCAAAAAAAAATGTTTGCTTCCGTCTTCTTCCCACAGGTGGGGCACCGATGTGCCAGGTCTACTTTTATTATGGCTCTGTTTATTATGACAAATTTAGCAAGGCTGTCTCTCTGTAACCATCACTAGGTCAGGACCACCTATTAGACAAAAGTGTATGTAATCTTATTATTGCCGGTTGACTCTGTACTTGCTGTAGTGCATGTGTCAACTCCTTGCTGCAAGTAAAACTTTTAAACGAAACTCCAGTGACTCTGTGACTCTTGATAAAAGAATTTCCGTAACATTTATTTATTTATGTTAAACCCACAGAGAGGAATTATCTTTTTAGTCACCCCAATTTCCAGGCATCAGCTTTCAGAGGGGATCCCCTACCATGGAATTTTATTAGAAGCTCACCACAACACCCTTGTGTCTTAGAACCATTAATATGTTTGTCTATTTTATTACTAATTGTCATTACCTTTTTTTATTATTTTGATGTTGTTTTTATTATGTTTATAACTTTTAATATATTCTTTTCCTACGCTTTTTAACCAGCATTGGTTCATCAAAAGGAGCCAAACAAACATATTTTATACATTTTATTCCCCCGTCCCTCTGCAGCATTTTCTTTCCCAACCTAACCCCCCTTAACCCTACAGGATGTTACTTCAATGCACACACAAAAAAAACACAGATCATGTGAAACTTTTTTCTTCTAAGTTTTAAAAATTCTCTGCTGCCTCATGGGTTGCCCTTCATTTAAAACAACTCAAACTTGAAACTGGTCAGGAAGTCTTTGTGTTTTGTTACAAAAAACATATTAAATCATCTCTCAAGAGACTATTACGCTGGAAAAAAACTAACAAAACAAACAAAAAACTACCATTCATTTTGCTTTTTTCTGTTATTCATCCATTTTGGAGTGTATCGCTCCATGCTATCCAAGAGGGAACTTGTGTCATTATTTGCCAGCCAACAGTGGACTTGTGTCGTTACACACTATTTAAGTGTGGACCTTTTGCTCTAATGTAAATGAACAAATAGTACAACAAATAGTCTTCTATAAGTATAGAAGATCTGGCTATAAACCATTTTATTATTTCTTCCTAGTTGTTTTTCTTTTCTTTCCCCATTTTTAGATTTTCAGGTACTCCGTTGCCCTCTGGGTAGCTTTTCATTTTAATTACGCTTTAATAGAGCCATCATGCTGTATTCAAAAACAAAAACAAAGAACATATTAACTAATCATGTTTAATTCTTGAATTATTTAGTTGAGATATTGAGTTAAGTTTTAAATAATCTTGCTTATTTCTTCTTTTCACCCATGCTGGAATGTGACTGTCGCTGTGTGCTATCCAAGAGGGAACTTGTGTCATAATTTGCCAGCCAACAGTGGACTCATGTCCTTTTTTTGGTAATGTGTATGAGCAAATGTTGCAGCCCTTTATGTGCAAATTACTATATGTGTGAATTATTATTATAAATTGGAATCCAGGGCTTGTAAAATCTCAGCAGCAGTTTTTTTTAAAATTTGGATTAGACAGCTTTGAATGTCTAATAAAAGTGATCAGAGTGATTAAAAATATAAATAAATTATCTTACGCCTGCCCATTTTATTTGTAACTTCATCCTGGTTGTTTTTCTTTTCCCTCTTGTTTAGTTTTTTGAACGGTGACATGTCCTCTTTACGGTTGTGCCTCTTGTTGTACTAGCTCTGACAGAGGTTGTAATTGATTCCATAGGAGGACAGATCAGATCAGGTTGGAAACATGTTCTAATGCAGGAAAGAGTGATTACTATATGCAAAGACAGATCTAACTTGGCTCAGCGTAACTCAAAATGACTGCCTATTCCACATCAATATCTTATGGCTTATCTTGCCTGATGTGTTCTGGCACATTTTGTACACAGATTTGGGAACATTACTACTCTGCACCAGTGGTTAAAACACCCCAGATGAACTGCACACTTATGTTTAGTAACTTTGAGATTTATTTTTAATTATTATGAATCCCAGATAAAAGTCAATTTTGCTGCTAATACTGCAGCATTTGAAATTAGTGCATGCAGCGAAGTTACTCCTAATTTGAAGATAAACATTTTTTATTCTCAGAATTCCAGTGGCCATGATTATTTAATATTTGTATCACAGAGAAAGGTTTAAATGTTGATAACATTAAAGTTAAATTATCATTTGAAAGAATCAAAGGCTTGGCAGTAAACAGGCACTCATTAGGTGAAACAATGGCTGCAGATAGTGTCACTGTAGCAGTGGGAGGTCCCCTGCTTGATAGGTAGAGATCGCTCAAAGATGCAAGTACCCTCTTTGCTTTTTCTTCAAAAAAAATTAAAAAGCACATTTTAAGTAATAATGTGGTAAAAGGCCTTTAAAGTAAATTTTCTATGTAATTGTTTTTGATTAAAAATGCCCAGAAACCCAAGTCCCCTGTTAGCCAATGAAGAATGACAGTCCACTGTTAGCCTGGTTCACGTGTATTGGTGTGTGCGTGTGTGTGTGTGTGTGCGCACGTCTGTCTGTCCTTCTTTGTCTTCTGTGTGTGTGCGTCTGTGTGAATGTGCGCCCAGCTGTCTGTGTGTTTCTTGGAGTGTGTTTGTATATGTGTAAAGGCCATGCTTGCTGTGGAAAACTAATCTAATTTTGACAGGTTCGCACAGACAAAAGGGCACATTTATTAAAAAAAAATAAAAAAATAAAAAATCACGACGCAGTACATCGGCTTTGTACATCGAAGTGTGTACACACTCCTCTTCGGCTGAACTTGTCGAATATTTCACACACCAGCCGCCACTTTGTGACCGTCTGTGATAAGTGTAAAATGCCACATGATTGGTCGTGTTGCGTTGTGGGTGAAGTGTCTCCATATCCTGCCCTCTGGTTCGCTGCCTTGTGGTCGACTGTAGTGATGGGACCCGAATCATCATATTCTCCTCAGTTCTTTGTCACTTTAAAGACTATGTATCAGGTAACCTAAACATGTGGACAAATGGCCGCTCCTCGTTGGCCAACTAACCAAGATGTACAAGAATCTTTTCACCACATCAGCGAGGACTGGGAGGTTTACAGTTATCGCATTAATCATTTTACAGAAAAAAGGGCAAATAAGAAGTGAGTTTGCACACATTGGTATGCAACAAGGAGTTGGATTGTGTTTGTTTTCCAAGTTAATTGGACTTCCGAGCAGAGGTTGCGCTAGACTTTTTCGTTGTCTGTCATTTTGACTGACAGGGTCATAAAAATCCTGTCATAATCTATTTTTACCCGTCACTTTAATTTTTTACAATGATAATAATGACATATTCAATAGCATTTAATTTTCATTATTTTTAATTAATATTCAGTAGCAGTGGAAAAAAAGATTCGGTTTATATAACCGGCCATCAAAGACGACTCGAGAATCATGAATCTAGACGTCTATTTAACCGGCTCAGTTGAGTCCTACCATGTTTGATTGATAATCAATAAACTGCACCATTCAAACATCTTACATCTCACACAGCAGAGAAACAAAACGTACTACCCGACTTGACCACTAGCAAACTAAGGCACTCAGACACTCACCCACTTACGCACAATACACAGAGAAACGAAACTTCCGACTCAAAACCGCTGCTCGTGGATTCCTTAGCAGCCACTCACTCGGCCGGCAGAGAAACGAAACTTACACTACTAATCAAGAGAGACAAGAGCCAATTAATATGCTCACTTGCCACCAAGTGGTCTGGGGTGTGAATTGTAATCTGTCAAAATGACAGATGGCCGTCAGATTTTTCCGTCATCGTTTTAAAAAAAACGGTCAATGACAGAAAATGCGGTTAACGCGACCCCTGCTTCCGAGTCACCTTCCTTATTTCTGTCGCAGAGTGAGAACAAACAAACGCATTTTTTGAACAATTTCCTGGTGCTCAGTCATCCTCGTCATGGTACATCCAAAGAACAAGCTGAAATAATGGCAACTGGACTTCTAGAGTCTCTTTCTGTTTCTGTTTTGCTACTCTTCCAAGTAGTTTTTTTGGATATCTTCACCCAGACACATTTGGTTTCTTTGGATGCACAAGCATTTTGAAAGGTTAGAAAGGGCGACTAGAATTTGTTCTTTTGAGTTTCAAATGTTCACCACATGAGGTCCACAAAGGTGACAATAGGAGGTTTTTAGATTTCATTGTGAACAAGTGGAAAAAATAAAAATAATCCTGAAACTGCTACCGAAAGAAATGTGATAGCCAAATTAAACCCTGAAATTGTCGAATACAGTAAGAAATAGTGACTCACTCAGTTAACATGAAGAATAATCAGGCTGATCCTAAAGTAGTTTCCATCTGATTTGAGGCTTGCCAATGCTTTTAAAAAATCTAACAAAACAGTGTTTTGGTCTCCAACTGCTTTGGTTAAGTTCTGATTACGTTTTAGTGCAAAAAAGACTTAAGTTCAGCTATTTATGGTGCCTTCAAAGTGGGGTCACGTTGAGCATGTTCAATAAAGTGGAATTTGTCAGAAAGCTCATGGAGTGTGACATGTTTGCCCACGTCATCATTATATCATTGTATTAGCCCCAGTACACCAAGTTACCCACTCGTGAGGTTACTAAACTGTTGCAGTGGTGTTTCCAAAAAACAAGCTGAAACATGGGCAACTGGACTTGTAGTGTTTATAGAAGATGTTTTATTTTCAGCTTCTTCAGTTCTAAAAGACTAAAGAACCCTCAAGCAGATGGGTTTCCCCATAAGAGCTGGGTGCTGCTCCAGGCTGAAACCTATTAGTGTCGCCTTAGTGCTTGCTAGAGGTTTTAAGGCTCAAGGTTTTTTAAAAATATTTTTGGAAAAATTGGATTGTTATGGTTGCACTTAAAGCAACCTCACTCACTTGAACCAAACACACTTGAAGAGGTCTCTGGAAACTTGAAGTAATTTCAACCTTGGAGTACTCACGTTCGTACCCGGCATCCAAAAAACAAGCTGGAACAAGAGCAACTGGACTTGTTGAGTTACTTGAAGATGTCACCTTCAATCAAGTCTTTAGTTCTAAAAGGCTGGTGGGGAGCTGGGGTTTAAATATGAACATCTGTGGGTGGGTGTTGCCCATCAGAAACTTGCATGACCAGGGCTTATTAACAACGAAAGACTCCCACATAATTGTAGGATATTGATCCTCTTTCTTTTCCCCAATCGATGGTACTCGATGGAACTTCTTCAAGAAACCCAGCTGCTCTTGTTTTAGCTTCCTTTTTGGGGTACACCATGAGCTGGATGACTGAGAATCCTCACAGGCACAGTACCGCAGACAAAAGCAATTTTCTCAGAACTTTTGTCCGATGCTATCAGTTGAGCGCCAAGCTTTTTGTGAAACTGACTTCCCATGTCATAACCACAAGCTCACAAGATCAATAAGGTCAGTGTTTGAAAGAAACTAGTGTGTCACCTCAATGTTTTCTTCATGGCTACTTTGAGGCTTTATATCTTCATCTTGAATCTTCCACTTCGAGTAAGCATGACTCCAATGACTAATGTATTGTTCTTCCTGGGAGGACAGTTTCTGATAGTTTTAGACGTACAGAACTTACAGCTGTACGGTGGTGAAGGTGGTCATATTTTCATATTTCAGGAGTAGTTTGAGAAGTTTCCACTCATTGCAACTGCTGCAAACCTACAAAAGATAAGCTTTTGTAACTTAAAAAGTCCTGCCTGACTGTCATCTGATCACTTCTACTGATCAGATGTTTTTTTAAAATGACTTTCCTGCACCATCTTTGTCGATCACAGCTTTAATATCACCTGTCTCTGATTTTCTTTTTTTTTCTAAATCTATTTCCGGCTTCCCTCGGTTTGACTCGTTCCTCACCACGCGCCCCCATGCAGCGTGGAATGTAAATAAACCACCATCGAGAAGCCACAGCCACAGCACACACTCAGACACATACACACAAACACACACATTCACACGCACACACAGATTTGTATGCGGCAACCAGTTCCTCTGTGTTTCTATTTCGGGCCGGGTTCGACTTCTTTGTAAGTCTGCCGCGCCGCCTTTAGAGCGTCTCTTGGTTGTAAAATAAAAGCTGCGGATACATGTACTTCTCCACAAAGATTTGTTAGCTCTCTCCATTACAAGATGCGCGCCTGTGTGTGTGTGTGGAGAGAGGGAGACAGAGATAACATTGTTCTCCCAGAAATCTATCAGCGCCAACAGGATTGCTTTTCCCCCCGCCTCGCTTTTTCCTGTGTTTCATTCCTGTTTCCATCTCCCCCGCCTCATCTCTCTCTCTCTATCCACTGCTCCCCTTCCTGCCATCAGCCCTCCCTCTTTCTCCACCGCCTTCAGCTCTCTTTCCATTACTCTCTCTTCTTGAGCTCTCCCCAAACAGAGCACCAGTTGCACTTTATAACATCTAGTTTCGCTGCTGCCCACCCAACACACAGATTCACTGGGACACAACGGATAGCTGGAGTTATTTGCGTACGTGCGTGTGTTCGCGTGTGTGCATCGGCATGTCTGCGAAAGCTATCTTCTCTAAATGATACTCTGCCTCCTCTACCCCTGACAGAGAGAGAGATAGATATGAAGACGGCGGAGAAATGGGAGTAGAGAGGGAAGTGGTGAGGCGGGGAGACGGATGAGAAGACGGGCCAAAGAGAGAGGAGAGAGAAGAATGAGGGGGGAAAGCGAGACGAAGGAGAAAGATACATAGGACGGGGGAAATGAGTGATAGAGAGCGAGGGAATAAAGAGAGATGTATGGGGATTAGGTGAGAGGGAAAAAATTAGTTATGGCGGGTGCAGACAGGAGACAAGTGGGATCGAGGTAGGGCGCAGCAAGGTTGTACTTTGCATTTGTCAGTTCAACTCTGTTATACTCAGAATATCTAATTTCCTCATGTAGGGGGGCAAACACATGCAGAGTAGAACATATGAGAGGACTGCGGTGGAGAGATTTGATGCATAAGCAAATAAGTACCTTTCATAAATGCACGTTAGCAGCCGCGTTGAAGGTTATAAAACTCTCACAAACCACAGAGCAGTGAGAGCCAGACGTCTGCATTGAAGAATAACACTTCTAAATTTTAAATGCTAGGAAAAGAACAAAACCAGGCAATAAAACCTCAAGTTCACCGGTTCATAGAGAACATATAAATATTTAAAGTCCTCCCCCAATAAATAATACGTTTTGACATCTGGCCTGGTGATGATGAGGGTCTTAAATCTGACATTAAGATGTTTCCGTACATTTCGTGACATCAGAAGAGTCCAAGTCAAATTACGCTTTCTATTTTGTTTTCATTTTTAACAAGAAACTTCTCGCAATGACGTTCTGTAGCCTATATACAATGATATGGCGGTTGTTTTTTAATATGAAATTCAGGTGGTAATACCACCACAAACCACCAGATGACCATCAATTATCAGTTCAGTACCTGTGGACGTATAAATAGCTCCATCCATTGGTTTATATGTGCTTATCCAATTCAGATTGCGGTTGCAACAGAATTCCAGAAATCTGTCACCCTACTCGTCCTTCTTGAGGTATCCCAAGGCGTTCCTAGGCCAGCTGGGATAATTCCTCCAATGATTTTTGGGTCAATCCCCAAGACTGGTCCCAGCTGGTTGTACCTGGTAAACTTCCAAAGGAAATGCCTAGGAGGCATCCTCACCGGAAACCACCTCAGCTATCCTCTTTTGACATGAAGGAGCAGCAGGTTTACTCTGAACTCCCTCTGAATGCCCAAGCACCTCACCCTCTAATGCTGCGTCAGCACTAGCAGTGAGAGAGCGACAACTCGCTACACTACACTCTCTATGTACTACAGTATATATTTAATGGAAGCTGGCGATGAAGGCGTCTGACACTTAAGGTGGCTTATATATTTTTTTGTTATTCTTCTGACGCATCAGCAAATCACATGCGCTTTCTTCACCCATTCCCGTGTTATAGATACAGTCAGTGTCCATCCCACTTCAGGGCAAAGTGCATTAAAAAAGCAGTAGTCTGTGACTGGAGGTGTTGAATTCGTGCAGAATTTACACACACCTCCATTGATGATGATGATGATGATGATGTTGATGATGATGGTGATGATGATGATGATAACAGCAGTGGCACTCATCATCAGTGAGAAAAATAAGTGCCGGTTCTCTCCTCATTCACCCGTTGGTGTGTATCAGGCGTTCGGTATCTGCAAATAATTAGGCTACGTCACATTCTGAATTGCTACAGTTAATAAAATATACTAGAAGATAACGCTGATTTTCACAACATGAATGCATTCAACAAACTTAGTGTGTGAGACAAATTAAGAACCTACGCTTACAGTATGTCATCATCCAGCAGTTTCGGTCTGCGTTCTCTTTGTACCTTTTTAAAGGCAGAGCAACTTTACCAACATGTTCTTATTCTGCTTTTCCCTGTTCACCCGAAACTGGAGGTGACTGACACATAGTGCCCCATGGGTTGATATTGACAGGAGAGGGAATGCACTGCTTGTGAATCCAGGTACACCAGCGTCCCGACCCACTCAACTAGTTCAACTAGTTCCCTCTCCATGGAAAGGATAGCTGGTTCTGTTAGATCTCCCTGACTTATTGCGTTTTGCAGGAATGTCTTCATTGCTAGCTACCTGGTTGTTCCGGCCATCTGGAAATACAAGTTACGTATGACAAAAGCACATAAGTGCAAGTCCACCAAATAAACTATTCACATTGCATTATAGTGTCCGCAGTAAAATACAAATGCTTTAATATGAGAGTCTATGAGAACCATCTGGGTGACTGGGTCACTGACCATCACTGACGGCTAGCTTAACAATGTGGTTGAAAATTTTTTTATTTCTTACCCGTTTTTGATGGTGTGTCACCCAGTTACCCCAAGAAAGAAAGCTCCACAGTTGGGTCTGGGTTCTGCAAAGTAAATGATATGTGTACCAGTGAAGCACCTCAAGCGAACCTTTGCTGCGTCGTATCAGTCTTTAAATAATTATCTCTCCTGAAGTATTAAGGCTTCTCTTTGTCATCCCGTTTTTCATTATCTGTCACCATTCATAACATGCTGTAGTTAATATAGCAATTATCTGTGGAGTAAATAAACACCAGCAGGTCAGACTGGAAGTAAATTCATCAAAATCATCTGTCATCATCATCTGTGTCCCCACTGTGGGATAAATAAAAGAACTGTCTCCTCTTATCTTATCTCATCTTATCTTCTTTGTTTGTTGACTTTCTCTGAAGTTACAAAATGCACCTACCAACCTCTCTAAATCTCACTAATTCACATATTTCATCAACACTTTTTGGGGATGGATTTCCAGACTAATCTTTGACGAGGAGTGAACATTTCCATCTGGCCAGTCTCTCTCCATCTACTACTGCGATGACAAGTCTATGGCTGTTAGCCAAGAAATAAAGAGCACAACTCCACTGACTATACAACTACAAAATATCTGTTTATAGACAGATATGTGAACTCTAATTATTATATACACATATTATAAATGTTAGAGACTACTACTTTAAAAATACTTCACAAATGTGTATTTTACTTTTTTTATAAGAAGATAGTAATGAGTAAAATGAGTGAATAGCGCTTTAGATGATGACTGCTTAACAGCCATTTGGACGTCAGCAGGATGGTGAATTTGGGACGGACCACTCAAGCACAAAAGAAAAAATTGATTCTGATTTTTTAGAACAGATTTTTGCCAAGTTTTAACCTAGAGGTCTGGATCTGTTTTGATCTTAAAGTCCTTCAAACAGTTAATGAAAAATATCTGCCGGTCCCTCCAATATATAAAATCAGTTGTGCTGCTATACAGACATATCACTATGAAATGGACGAAACAAGCACAGCAGTCATGAGAAAACAACAAACTGTCAGCAGAGAACACATTCCTCTTAAATGTCAACATTTCGGTAACGTAGAAAAACACTGTTGAACTGAGATTGGCTTTTTGGTTTTGTTTTTTTTTCTTCATAAGCCCAAGGATACGGTCACCTTTTACTTTTTCCAGCCACAGAGGAGCTGAAGTTTAGATAATGCATAATCAAACGGATGATTATCATACTGAGCATGGACACATAAATTAATTATTTCTTTTGTTTTTATGTTGCACTCTTACTTCTGAAAACTATTTCAGATCTCACATTCAGATATTCAGAGTTGCACTGATTAAATGTTTAGCCACTTGGTCATCACTAACGCCACACTCCTGGCTTATAAAGTTTTAACAAGCATTTGACAATTTAGATCTACAGCAGGTATGGTAAAAGATTAGCATTCCTATATTAACTCTCTTTTTAGGTCTGTGTTGGACTCCCCCAGGTCTTGAGAGAAATGTCTGACTCATTCCCAAATGATCCAGCGACAGGAGAGGCTGTACTATATGGTGAATGTGTCATAGCAACAAAACAAGGAGCTACAACAATGAGGAAAGCTGCAGAACTGAAGAACTGAGTGACAGTTCTTGTCATTGACTTGTCCTGTCAATATGAAATTAAGCCAGAGTAGTGCAATCATCACTAGCATCACAGTCCTGGCTTAGAAAGGTTTTACAGCAATTGACAATTTATAACGACAGAAAATATGACTGAAGATTGGCGTTCATTTTAATATGATATACTTTCCTTTTAGCGTTTTTTTCGTCTCCTCCAGCTGTTGAGAGAAATGGCTGACTCATTAGTCACTAAATATTCCACTTTTTTTGCCAGCCAGTCATTAACTTGCTTGCTCAGGCCTTCTTTCTTTTTTCTTTTTTTTTTTACTCGCTGTTTAGAAACAGGAGCGACTGAACTATATGGTGAATGTGTCAAAGCACCAACACAAGAAAAAGCTTTGCAAAGCTGTCATGTCTTGTCAATATTAAATTAGTTGCTGTCTCTTTGTGATTCAGCCTCAGCGGATGCACACGTTGCCCAATTCTAAAAAAAGAAACGGCACTGATTTGGGGCGCGGCGCTAGAGCTAATGTGAAAATACACCATAGCATCTGTATTACATTTGTTATTCACTATTCAAATGCTTAAATTATACAACTGGTGCCGACTCAGCCAACAGTGATTTATTGGATTAACTCCGTTTATTCTGCTCTAAAATTCATTACCTAAATCTGGGATAAAAAAAAAAGTGAGAGAGTCTCGCCATTGTGGGTTTAGGCTTTAAGTAATTATGTTGCAGGTATCTCATGCTGGGAAGTTAGTAAACCTTTCTAATTGCAGTATTGGATTGCTCATGCCTTGCTGCAAACCATTAGCTAAACGTCTGAAGAGCCAGATTTACGCTGTGAGGTAGTTAATTAGACTGGAGCAATGCCAGCAGTTAAGACATCCCATAGTATAGCTATAATGCCTGAGAGATCTCAAATGAACAACCTCTCCGACTGGAGGAGAGCCACTCGAGCTGCAGTATCTGACGTCCAGCCTCTTGGACGTCAGATACTATGGAAGCGAGATGAGACGACTTCTTGCTTTTTCCGTCCGTCATCTCTTCCCAGTAGATCTTGTCACTCGCTCCCTGATTTTGCGGAATAACTTCCAGCCTCAGCCGAAATCCCCTCGTCGTCTCCCCTTCCTCCTTCCCTCAGCCGTGCGGCCTGTCTCTTCTGGTTTTTATTTACCCACCTGCGTTTCATCTCTTTCATCCCCCTGTCTTCCTCCATCCCTCCTCCTATCTGTTTTCTCCTTTATGTTCCTCCCTCGCCTCTCCATCTATTCATCTCTATCTCCTTCTATCTCTTTATTTCGATCTTCCTATTCCCTCTAGTTGCCTTTTAGAAATTCCTTAACGGCACCTTTTTCTTTTTTTCGCAAGAGGAAAGACAGAGATTGATGGAGTGAACAGCAATAAAGAGACAGTAGGAGAGAAAGGGAGAGTGTTGCGGGAGTAATAGACGGAAAGAGTGAAAGAGCAGAGAGGGAGAAAAAAGACGAGAAGTGAAAAATCTCTGAGCCATAATCTTCACTCAGCCTGGAGAAGCTCTGCCAAGCTGACCACACACACACACACACACGCACACACACATGCACACACACGTTCTGTGTGGGCTAAGTTTAAGACAGAGTGGAAATCAATGCAACCACTACCACTATGCATGATAATGAGAAACACAGTGTGTGTATGAGAGAAAGAGAGAGAGAGAGAGAGAGGCAGCATGACAGAGGATGTGTGTATATAAAGCAAGCATCTGTTTGTGTGGAAGAGAGTGGATATCTGCAGTGTGTGTGTGTGTGTGTGGTATAATCCAGGCTAAGTCCGTGGATGTGTGCCTGAGTCTGATACAGAGTCGTAGGCTGATTGGTGTATCTGCCCCGAGAATATATGTGTGTTTGTGTGTCAGTGTAAGTGTAAGTGTGTGATCGTGCTGCAGCTCCCAGAATGCAATGAGAGAGAGTTCAGGTTCAACAAAAAGTCACTTTATTAAATGAGTGGGGAAAGGGCAAGGGTAGTAAGTGAAACTAAGCCTCCGTCTGGTTACGGTGCCTTTGCTCAGGCGGGTGTCTGTTTTGCCGGCCCCGTGGAGGCAGACACAGGAACGGGTAGATGGAGGTTAAAGACAGGGCTGTGTAGCTACAAGCACCGCTAACCTGTCCAGATCCTGCGCTTGAAGCCGCCATCCAAAATCGTTATTCCCGGTCACGCTGCAGGTTCCAAGAAATCCATAGCGCCGCGGCAAAATGCTGACACGTTGGACAGTTCATCAACACTTTACTCCTCACATGACAGTGCTGGAAGTCAGAGATATACTGCAGCATGGCACAGATGTCTGGGCTCCATACGGTGGAACGTTAAGGTGTTTCTGAACGTGGGCATGCGCTTGTGAAGGTCTGTCTTTGTGTCAACTCCTGTGAATCATGTTTACTGTACGGAGCCGTTTGCTTTTCCCAAATGTGTTTTGTGTGGATTGCAATGTTGATTGGATTATATTTTATAGTTTTCTAAGAGGTAATTCCTTCAAAAACAAGCACGTCGTAACTCTTCTATTGCCCAACAGGATTAGGCAGATGGTGGTTTATACTGTCTGTTATGTGTAAGCAATGAAACAATGCAAGAGTTATTGTCCACCCTTGTGTTTTAAATACACCTTGCCATGTAATACAGAACACAATAGAAATGTAGTCTTAATGATTTCCAGTCGACAGAAAGGTTTTTATCCGCAACAAACTGAAAGTTTCACTGTCATTGGAAATGAAGGACATAGGTGAAGATGTTGAAGATGAATCCATGTCACAAAAAATTGAATTGTATTTTGAATATCATTTTAAATTCTTTGATGTTATCTAACTTATACTTATATAGCCTTACTTGCTCTTTAATTATAATTTTTTCTTGAATAGTTGTGTTGCTTTTTTGCACCTTGGCCCAGTTGCAATGTGCCGAATTGTATCAACTATATTTGTATCAAAAGAATAGATGAAATTTCAGCTTCCGGCTTGCCAGTAGACACAGTTTGCCCCATTTGTAGTGAAATTATAAGAGTGATGAGGCCTGAAGTGCTGTTGGCTCTTTGTGTGTGGTCAGAGTAACTCAAACCCACGATACTAGCAAGGTCCCTACAAGATCAGTCCACACAGGGAGGAGGCTGTGGTAGCTGCATGGGTTGACCAAATGGCAGCACGATGCCAAAAACTGCAGTTCATCAAATGACCACTTGAGGCTGTCCCCAAAGGCGAGTCAATCTCCATAGACCTCCATGTTAAAATATCCAACTTTACAGCATCAATAAACATGTTTACATCCTGATACATAAAGCTGTTTTGTTTTTTATTGCTAATTTCTCCAATTTCAACAACTGCACAAGGGAGAATGTTTATATAAGTTACCTTTTTAAATTATACCAATACTTAAGGTTATGGACGTCTTGAGTGGCAGGTGGGTACCGTCTCAGGTGTCCCCCGACTGCCTCAGTCACACTTGCACTCAAACTTTTTACTATTTTTGAATTAGCCAGCAGTTAGGTGAAGTCAGGACACCATGTTGGGAGGGGTTGTCCTTCTTTGCAACAGTCAATGATCTTAACCTTACTTTAAGACCCTCATCATTACCTAAACCTTACCAGTTAAAGTAAATAAAATATCCACGCTCTTACGGGTCATATTCAGAGAGTTTTGTCGAGCAGCCATGCTGAAGGACTGGTTTAACCAACACTATCGTCTGCAATTTGTCTCAAGTCTTAACACTTTGACTCACTGTATAATACATCCTAGACCTCTAATGTAATCAGTGTTATTCGCTTCATCAGTGAGTGCTCATGTTTAGGCTCATCGTGTAAATGAGTTCATGTCAGATTATGATTACCATCACCTGACATGAACTCAAATTGGATTCTTGCGAGGTTGAGACAAACATTCACAGACTATCTGCCCTTAATTTAGCTGCTGCAGGTAAATCGCTGGTGCAAAACACTTGCCTTGCAGACTGTTATAGAACTCTGCACGGGCCCTACTTTAATTTTTATGTCCGACCCGAACTTAGGAAATGCAATAAAACCATTCAGACAGCATCTGACCCAATCAGAGACACTGTATCTCTATAAGTGTGTGTATGTATTTAATATGCGAGAAAGTGTGGCTGATGTAGCTGTGCATGAGTGTGCTGATTGTGTGAGTGTGATTTGTGAGTGTGTCCGTGTGTTAATTGGAGGGCTGTTGTCTTGAAAGATCACCCATTTGTCTCCATCTGGCCCTCTGGCTGCAAATACCTCCCTGCTACATCTCACACACAATCACATTTCCTCACAAGAGAACAGTACACGCACGACGAGTGCTGGTTTCGAGACAATCCCGACAACACTTCCCATTAAAGCTGCCACTCAAGTGCATTTTAATCTGCATCTTAAATCAAATTTTGGTCTCCATTTGATGACATTTGTGCAGATGAAAGCCTTTAATATTGACTAAAAGTGGAGGTGGAGGGGCGGGCAAGCAGGTCCACCAGCTCATTCTGGCGCAGCCTCGCGTCTCATTTATTTAGAGACGTAGAGGTGATGCACGGCCTCTCCATTAAAAAAAAAACACAACACAATTGCCTCTTTCTTTAATCCAGCGTGAGTAATAAAGTCTCCAACTAATATGAAATAACTGTCATAACTGTGAGAGATGAGTCCTGCATCGAAGCCTCTGTGATGAGGTCTTTTCTCTAAACACTCAGGACAATGTACAGAGAGTGTTTCTGAGTGCGGCAGAAAGAGAGGGAGAGTGTGTGTCTTGTCTAATTTGAACAATGTTTATTCATAGGATTAGACTGTTTGGCTAGAATGTGGGTCGTGTTCATGCAACAACATGGCAAACACTCTTGAAAGTGATGCAATATTAATGTCAATATGCCCGGCTCGTTTTCATCACACTGTGGCAGATTTTGTGGGACTTCTTAAAGGGCCACTAATTTATTCTTTGTCATGTAACTTCAGTGTAAAGCCGCCATTTTGCTCTGAAATCAGACTCTCTGTGGATTTAAGATGAGGATTACGACAATCAGTGTCATGCAAGAGCGCATCAAAGGTCAAAGTGAGCTCAGTTTAACAAGTCATGGGTAAAACTACTCAGCCTGTTGTTTAATGTCAGGGCCTCTGATAAGGCCATCAGTTTCATCTCAGGTTGGATTTGGAAACTACAACAACAACCTGTGCAATTTTCGAAGGTTGCCAAGCGTGGCACATTCACAGCAGAGGCCGCCTGACTGAAATGGATGGAAGAGCTGCAGCTTTTAGACTTTTAGAACAGGTTCAATAACACCAGCATTACTGACTCATTGCTACAAGGCAGTTATTTACACTCTAATTCACAGATTTCATTAGGCGTAGGTAAAAATGTCAATTTTTGCTGGCCTGCTGATGGAAACACAGACTGCACTTCAAAATTTTCACAAGCGATCCCCTCTGGGTTTCCAGAAAGTGCAATGTGAAAGATGTTTTCATCTCCCAGCACGGAGGGTTTAATAAAAAGATGCTATGAAGTTCAAGCTGCATTATGTGAACCACACTGGAGATGGAAAGTCAGGACATCTAGACATCAGCTGCTTCAAAATATGACCCGCTTTATAGAGGTGCAATAATAAATACTACTCTGATTTCATCACACAAAACTTAGTGACAATTTTTAACATAATAACTAAGAAGACAAATACTATGTTTTAGTGTTTGCCTTAATAGCACACCTAAATCAAATGCAGCCGTATTTGATATTGCTTCCAGAAACACCCAGGAAAGCAAGGAAAGGGAGAAAGGAAAGAAAGAAAGAAAGTGCATTTCCTCTGTTTAAATTATATCAAAGCTGAAGGTTATGCATTATCAAGAGAACGGCTGTTTTGTGTCTCAATCCCACTCCAACTTTTTGAAAATTTCTGAATTAGGTAACAGTTAGGTGGAGTTAGACCGTTTCAAGATGGTGACTGCCGGAGAGGCTGTACTGAGCTACAAAACCACTCCACAGGAAACCTATGAGTGACGTCGAGGGTCTGCCCATCTTCATCACAGTTCGGAATCTTATCAGAATATGAACTATTTGGATTTCTTTATGGGGCGTGTTTAAACCAATACAGAGAAAGAAAATAACTTTACATGCAAATGGATAGTCCTACTACCAAGCAGAGACATTTTGTTGCAAACTAATTCAACTCCATGGCGCTGAGATGATGTGTATGACTGTCCATCACCACATAAAGCCTGCACAAACTACGTGACTGGCCCTGGAGCATAATCAGCTTCCAGACGGAGAAAGTCCAGACTAATTTTCCTCCACAAAAAAATTTTGAGTGAGGGTGAAGTCAGTCTAGCTTCCAGGTCAATTTTACATAGGAAATCAACAGGTGGCCTCAGCTGTCTCCGTTCATCTATGAATGCAAAGATCATGATGATTAGTAAATCAAGACCAGGAAGTAGTTAAGCAGTCTAAATCCTTTACTATCTTCATTGAAATAAAGCTGGCAGGGAATTAGTTTAATTATGCAGAAATCCGTGCCTGCAGGGTAAAAAAGGAGCCAAACTTAAATATCGTCACATTTGTGTCAAAGTGACATTTACTTTTGTAGATGCATGAACAGGTATGTTTCCCTTCTAATACGAGTTTACACTGAGAGCAAATATTACCATTAAAAAGTAGCTGGCATTAAACCCAGCCTGGCAATCTGGCTGTTATCCGGGCCTGTGTGGGAGCACGCTGAGAACAACAACAACACGTACACAATGGAGTTTAACCCATATGGTTTCAGAAGGCTGCAAGAAATATTTTCAGACCAAAGTCACCAGCAGCAGATCGGGGCTATTTTTAAAACAGAAGGTTTTATGTGGGCGCCGCGATGACTATTCTCATTATTAACTACCCTGCCAATCATTTTCTCCATTAACTGATTTATTTTGTCTTTAAATGCCGGCTAATAAACACAATAAAACTTTCAGCTGAAGTTCTGACAGGGTGTTAAATGACTTCTTCACTTAACATCCTTTCGTTTTTATTTCCCAAAAGAAAAAGAAAGAAAAAAAAAACTAAAGAGAAGTAGGAGGGAAAGTCTGTGTAATTAACCCGCAAAGTATACTGCCGACTTCAAAAACCCCTCTTTACTTATTCCTTCCTCCGTCCCTGTCTCTATCTCTCTATCTGCCTTTCTTGCTGTCTCTCTGAAGTCCAGTTGCCATATCAGACAGGCTAATTAAAGCTGCACGTAATGAGGGAGCAGAGGGGAGGAAAAGGAGGAGGAGGAGGAGGAAAGGGGAGGGTCAGAGGGAGAGAGAAGAAAGGAGTCATGATTCGGGGATGTCACAGTCCTATCAAAGGAACTAGCTCTTCAGACACTCAACTCATTTCCTCTTCCACTGAACGGTTTTCCTCCTCTTTTGTGTTTTTTTTTCGCCGTTAAATAATTCAAACCGTATATATAACCGAATTACAAAATACAGGATCATAAAAATGCATACATTCGCTCGCCGTTTCCATGCGATCATTCTAATAAAGAGACGCGGCCGTTGCCTGTGGGGTGTTAATTAAGACTAACATTAAAGTTAAGAGTAAAGTAACGTGCGGCCTAAGGACCTCCCCGGAGACGGCGAGCCGGCGTCTGAAACACACCAAGCCAGTCATTTTAAATTAGCTCTGAGAGAAAGGTGCCTGTGGGGAGGGGAACCTGTGTGTGTTTTTGCTGTGAAATATTTGAGAATCATTATTAAATGTAAGGTGTAAGTGAAGTATGGTGGTAATTCCTGGCTGGGATCTGCCTGGAAAGGAGCTGCATGTTATTTGAAGGCATAAAAGGAAGACTGAGAAGAAGATTAAAGTTTCACTGTAGTCATTTTGCATCACTTTGTGGGCATTTTGTGTCTCTTTGTTGTAGTATGAATGTTGTTGTAGCCTTTGTAGTAGTACTCGGAGTCAATTTGCATATTTTCATTCATTTTTATTTTGACGTGTCTCTTTGGTGTAGTTTGTGTTATCGTAGCAGTTTTACATTTCTTTGTAGTCAGTTTGCGCGTGCTCGTGGTCGTGTTACGTATTTTTGTCGTTACCAAACAGGCCACAAATAGTTGTTTTACATCTTTGTGTGTGGCATTTTTCTCTCCTTTTATTTTTACACATGTTAACATGTTCGTGGTTGTTTGGTATCTCATTCTGGCTGTTTTGTATTCCTTTGTGGTAATTGTTCTTCTTCTTTTGGTGTTTTTGAGTTGTTTTATGTCTCCTTACGCCACTTTGTCATGATTTTGTTTTCATATTTGATGGTTTGTGGTCTTTGTGTCTTTCCTCGAATGTTATAGTAGCAGTATGGCAACATATCTTTTTAGTAGAGCTGGGTTTTTGTGTTGTGTCTCTTTGTAGTTGTTTGGTATCTCATTCTGGCTGCTTTGTATTCCTTTCTAACTGTAATGCATCTTTGTGGTTATTTTCCTTCTTCTTTTGGAGTCTTGCCATTATTTTTCATGTTTTTGCATTCCCTTGTGGTGACTTTTCATCTCACTTGTAGTCGTTTTGTATCTCATTTTGGCATTTTGTGTCGCTTCGTTATTATTTGGAATGTCTCTTTCGTTGTTTTGTGTTTCTTTCTTTCTTTTTGGTTGTCTTTTTTGTGTCTTTTTGTAATTTTTTGTATCTGTGGTTATTTTACTCCCTTTTATAATACGTTTCCATCTCTTTATGGACACTTTAAGTTCTTTTGGGTGACTTGAAGTCTTTTTGCATCTTTCCATATCCGTTCTTCATGTCTCTAGTCCTTTGAATGATCATTTTATATCTTTTTGTGGTTGCTTTTCATCTTATTGCATTTTATTCTGACAGTTTTGTTATTTTTTTTCTGTAGGTTTTGCGTGTTTGTGGTTGCATTTTTTGATATGTGGCTATTTGGTATCTATGGTTATGGTTAGTTTGCTTTTCTTTCTAAGTTTCTCTTCATGGCCAATTTGTGTGTCCATCTTTCATCACGTTATAGTGGTTTCACGATTCCCTGTAGCGTTTTTGTGTTTCTTTGTGTCTCATTGCAGCACTTTGGCATCTCTTTATAGTAATTTTGAGACCTTTTGTAATAGTGTTGGCTCTCATTGTGTCTTTTTATAGTTATTAGATATGTCATTTGCTTCTCTTTTTAATCATTTCTTTTTATGGCTGTTTAGTGTCTCTTATGTGTCACTTCGTTGTCATGTTGTGTGTTTCATATCTCCCTGTGTCAGTTTTGTGTTTAGTTGCTTTTCATCTAATTGTAGTAACGTTGTGTGACTTTGTAGACCATTTGAATCTCTTTCTGACTGGTTGTGTGCGTGTTTCGTTTTTGTGGTTGTTTTGTCTTTTTTGAGTCTTTTTGCATTCATTTAGTGTCTCATTTTCAACATTTTGTAGCTCTGTTGATTCTCTGACTATGCTGATTGATTGGCATCTATTGGCGTTGTCTTTTGTGGTTGTTTTGTTTTTGCTTGCTATCTCTATGCCTTTCTGCTTCTCTTTGCAATAATTTCATGCCTCTGTGGTTAATTGTGTTTCTCTTTAGGAACTTTTTGTGTTCATTTTGCATTGGTTGTTTTAAAGTATTTTTGTCTCCTTTTCCAATATTTTCTGTCTTTGCAGTAATTCTGCGTGTCTTTGCGCCTGTTTTTTATCTCTTTGTAGTGACTTTGCGACTCCCTTGTCGCTGTTTTGCATCTCTTTGTTGTTCTGTGTTTCTTTCAGTGATCATTGTTGGTAGGCCTGTTCAGTAATATATCCATGGATGTGAACCACAAAGAGGTCCTCTGCGGTCTTGGTTCAGCTGAAAAAAAAAAGAACTGTCTCAGTGATGTTTGACTCGGTCTTGTCTCTGCTGCATGGCTTGATGATGAAACAACTTGAAAGATGAGGGACCAACAAAGAAAGATGGAGATATGGAGAGGAGCGGGGACAAACCGAGAACAAGACAAAGATAGGAGACACATATATGCAGAGACAATAAGGAGGATCTTATTCCTGCATCATTACTTCAACACCCATTCTCCCTCTGTCTCATCTTCTCTTTTTATTATTATTCGCTCTCCCTCTCATCTTTTCTTTCTATTATTCATCCTCTCTCTTCATGTCTCTATCATTAGTTTTTATCTCTCTGTCTCTCTCGCTTTCTGTTGTTCAGACACTCAGACAAATGAGCCATGAAATATTCGCCATCAAGACATGAGACACTTTCTGTGTGTGCATCAGAGTGTGTGTACATTTTGACGTTGGACTTGAAATCTGTCAGGTCCGCTAGCCGATCTGGAAGGTAGCCCACCTGCGTTCGATGCGACTTTTGTGATCCAAAAAAATAATTTGGCAGGCAGGAAATCGAATTGGCTGCAACAAAAATGTGAATTCGCTGGCTACTGCACAGCTGACCAGCCAAGGAGAAACAATGTTCCATGGAGATCTCAGCCAGAAATCTCAACAAGCAAATTCACCAAATTAAAGACCATAAAAACATGCACCACACATTTTATTACCCGTTTTTATTTCTCTAAACTAATTCCCACGCACAGATATTATAGTAGTCTTTCGAAAACATTGTCAAAATCTATTAAATATCAGCATTCTTGTACGGCGACGGTGTTGGCTAAAAGACTGAGGCAATGCTTTATTTTATGGGTCCAATGATTTCCTCCTATTTTCCAACTAATTTCCTCAGACGTTCCTGTGACAGAGTTATATAATTTGGTTCTAATTGGGAAAAATAAAACTTTTATTCCTGATCATACATTTTGAACTGTTTGCTGTGGAATAATTATACAATTTCTTTTCCATTTTCAGCTGACCTAATGAGCACTGACTCATGCTCAAGTAGCAATTACTAATTAGTACCAAATTATAGAGAGCTTATCAGGAAAGTTTGTAAGAAACTCTTAACAGATTATGAGTTGGCTGAGAAGGTAGATGAAGGTGGTGTCGTGACCCGGTTTGCTGTGACATGTGGAAACCAAACACCAAAGTTTGGTAAATAATAAAAGCTTAATTATTTTAACCATGACTTCTCAGGTCTGGCTAATGAAGATCTTTTTTTCACGGCAGACATTGGGATCCATCTCAATGTGCAATCTTATCTGTGCTTTTGTTCTTGTGTGCAAACAAGAAGAGTATGACTGGAAGTGGTCTTGCAAGTTCATAGTTTACATATTTGGTATCGATAGATGCTCTAGGTGTGACCTTCCCACCTCAGCTCCACCAGTGCCCCACCTCTTTGCCCATTTCTTAATCAGATGGGAGTTAGGAGAGGTGTTTATCATTATGAGTTCTTGTCTGTTCTTGTTGACTTGTAAAACACCATCAGTAGGTGCCCAAGTACTGCTCCAATTCAAAGTACCTATCTGACGAAGTACTGTTCAAATGTGTTCTTGTCCTATCCGCTTTTATCAAGGATACATCAAGAGGTAACTTGTATGGACTTGGGAGAGCCAGGTGTCCCAGAACGTATTTCTTGGGTGTCATCAAGTACGCCGCTGTTCCATTTCCAGAATGACCGTCCTGCGTCCTCGAGCGTCGTACTTGTCAAGTCCAAACTACCGAGTACGCCAGTCCAACATTTATGTGTTTGGTATAGATAAACAAACACGAGAAACGTTAGTGGAGCTGAGTCGAACGGACGAGCCCTAGAGTGTTCATCAATGCCATGTACATGGTAGCACACTTCTGTAATTCGGGCTTAACAAGCTTAACTCTGAAGTACAGACTCTGGAGGACGTGAGGACTGACAACCACAAGTCCACACAAGTTGACTCCCTATGCATCCTCGATAAAATGGGCAGGCCAAGAATACATTGGGGCATTTGGACTGCAATTGCTCACATGTGTACTTTTGAACTGGAACAGTATTTGGGCTATCAAGCACCAGCTAAAGACACTTTAACTGCCACTACAATTGTCAGCAGGGCTACAGAAAGGTGGCTTCTGGTGGAATCAGACTTTATGATAGCAGCCTGATAACAACTGGAACTGTAACGCTTCAAAATATTCTGACCAAATCAGTTAAATGTCCATATTTCTGTAGCCTTCTGTGACGAATTCAGTGACGTAAACCAATAGGACAGGATAACACGCTCCAGTTACAAGCACCTTCTTCCTGAACAACACTGCACCACAACACAGAAGTTCACATTTCAATTATTATTAGCCAAGTTTTAATTTAGAAATCTTATGACTTCCCAATAACCAAATTAATGCTTACGCTGATATTATCGATGCGCATTAATGGATGCTACAGATTGTTCCAGAGACTTGTTAATGCTGTAGCAATAACCTGGTTCCTGACACAGGTCAATCAAAGCTCTAAATGAGTTAATGTGCCATTAAGATAATTGGGTTAACTTGTTGTAATTAACCAGGCATAGCAGGAACAAAACACTGGAGTGAACCAGAGGACAAAGGTTCAACAAAGGTGAAAAATAGGGTAGAAAACAATATTGAAGTCTGCAAAGCTTGAATTACCAAGGTGAAACATAACTGATGTGCAAAACAATCATAAGCAAGAGGGGTTAGCCTTTTATCCTCAGTTTGGGATGCTCAAGCCTTATCGTGTGCACCATATAAGCTGTTGCTGTTGTTCGTCAGTACAATCAATTTAGATATGTCTGCAGCATAACCTCCTTCCAGATGTCCTCGCCCTCTTTACACGACAATTTGGGAAACATGCATAAAATTCTCCGTTATGGACACCCAGCCAGAGGCACTGCCATATGTTCGATCTCTCTCATCTTTAGGCTCCGGCTCATATTCAAGCACATCATCGTCAACAGTGTGTATGAAAACGCTTTTAACGCCCTATAAAATCACAAGCCAACACAGATCTGTTCCTTGACTCTTGCTTCATCTATTACCGCGTTCTGTTTTTTTTGCATCTTTGATTCAGCACTTCAGCTCACTGCTGGAGAATTTATGCTGCATCGATCCCTTCGCTTGTCATGACAATTGCGAGAACAGCGCTGGTTTCCACCACCAGCTGTGCAAGTTTTATGTAAAAACGTCTTCCTTTGTCGTCATGTCATCGTGCTAATTATGTGGATGTCATGTCTGCGCTGTGTGAATAGTTAATAACCACTTCAGCATCCTGCATTTACTGAAACCCTCCCACTCATGCATGTACAAGTTTGATTTGCATATGATACCCATTCACGCTGCTACATTCACACAAAGCACATAAATAAATGGTGCAGTTTGTAAGTTATATGCAGAACTTCATTCATTTTTACTAATACGAGGCGTTTTGGGACTGATTTGCATCTTAAACCAACGATATCTGCTAGTTGCTTTTACAACTATGTTTACTTAGCTGTAGATTGTACTGACAGTTCGAAACGGTTCCACCTGCAGTACCAGTCAAATGTACAAACAACCTAATAACTGTATTTGTAAGACGACACAAAAGAATGTCAAGAATGTTTCTTTTAATGCATCTCACTTGTGCTTACAATTTTACTAGCCTTGTACAACAGCTAGAAACACAGTAAATAATATAGTCTTACACTTTTGGTCACGCACAGATTTGCAAATCAAAAGACATCTCAGTTAAAATCCTGTGGATTCATTTAACTTCAAAAAGATTATTTTTCCATTTCACTCAGTCGTGACCTCCCTAAAACACCAAGCTAATGTTCACCAAGTGGTGTCATCTCACAGAAGCAGTTGATAAGTTATTTACTTGGTGCTAATAAAGGCTCTTGGGGTCCTATTTGCACTGATAGTTTCTTTCAGTTTGCCTTTGAGGAAATGTTCAGCCCCCCTGCTGTCACACACAGCCCGTCAGTGCTGGTGTCAGCAACAGAATCTAACAACATGAAAAGACAGAGTCCAGAGAAAGCCTCACTGCAGCATGGTGAGCAGCTGAAGCACAGATACAGTTGGCATGGAGAGAGTCGGCCTTTATAGTCCCAGCTAGTGCTGGTGCTGTTGGGCCAAAGCAGCAGCAGCCTGAGCCTCTGCCTCTCTTTGTAGCAGTCTCTCAGTGCACAAACTCCGGCTCCACCGGCGCGCTTTGACTCTGACAACATGTTAGAAAATGCGAAGTAATCTCGAAGGTCCCTGCACGCACAAAACAGGAAGTTGTTTTGGCTAACTGAAATGCAGCAACTCCAACAGCTGAGTGAGCAGGAGAGCACTCCCCAGAGACAGAGCCTTGAAAAGCAGACAAAATTTTCTTCTGACATGAGATCACATCAGTAGGTAGTGGCAGTCGTAAACACTGCATTATTATCTTGAATAAATACTGCATAATGAAACCAGGGTGAAAATCAGGAAAGTGTACTTTGTGTCGCTCGTTTGTGCTCAATTTTCGGGTGCAGTGGTTCATTTTTAATATTCAGCATGTTTGTTGTTAAATCTTGAGTGGCAACCGTGACTAATGTTCTAAAATTTGATGAGAATTCGTGCATCTGTAATGACTCACATATCATGTTTGGTCGTTAGGGTAACTATGGATGCAAACACGAGCCCACCTTTATTATAATAAGGGCCGCAATAAGTCTTCAAGAAGAGGTTTGAAATAGCAGGCTTGTACCATGGACTCTTAATTTAGTATTTAGAATTCTCAGAGGTGCGTCCCCTCTCAGACAGCCAACCAACACCATGTTCGGACTGTGTTTCCATTTCCTTCTAACTCAGTACAACCAACACTGCAAACACTCAACGCTTTAGTTTCAAGTTATATCTACTTGAGTCTGTCTGTTCAGCGCCGCACGGGAAGGGTCATTCACTTCTTGACCCATATCCAATTTCCAGATAATGAACAAGAGACAATATTTGCCCAGCTAACAGACCTTGCAAAGTACTCATCAATTCAAGTCTCGTGGGGAAGATTAAGGGAATGAAACTTGTTTTCTGCCTTAAAGAAGGAGATTTTTTTCCCCATACTACTGTAAGAAAAATGGGGGAGAGTCTGTGAGAGTTTCTTGCTGCTGGATATATTCAGAACAAATTAATAAACACTTATTTCCCTCTAGTAGACCAGAACATACTAATAATATAATATAATATAATATAATATAATATAATATAATATAATGTCTTTTGTCTGAGCAGAGTGGTGCATTTAGTAAATCAGTGAATGGGTCGACCACTTGTTTTCTTTCCCTTTCAATTAGACCAATGCACTTATTCTGATTATGTGGAGGAGGCTGGCATACGGTATCAGGCTTTATGTATGCATGTTTGCACACACAAACACGCACGTGCACGCACTCATTTCATTTCACATGACTGCCCTTTTAATTTAAACTTTCATTGTCCCAGAAGGGATTTTTCTGTTTGTGTGTGTGTTTGTGTGTGCATTGCCTTGGGACAGACCTTATGATGGAAAAACACGCAATAATAAAACTGATTAAAAAGAGAATAAAACACAGAGAAAATTACAACTCTGTGTAATATATTGACAGAGTACAATAACTCCGTAGTCAGTAGATCCATACAGTCCTGAAAAAACATGTTTTGAGAAGAACTGTGGCATTGTTGTGCAGATAAAAGAAACTGAGCCGATTTGTCGGTAAAATAACCAATTAAAAGTAACCTCATATTTTTTTTATTTACTCTTGGATTTCTGAGATGTTACCCAGAGGGCTCACACTGCTCTCAAAGGGGCTGACCGGGGCCGGCATCAGCTTTCCTCGCTACATGCTTCTCAGAGGTTGAGCCAGGATGTTTTAACCTTGTTCTAAAATCAGTTTTTACTCACTGCATGGAATTAACATCAGAAAAAAAAAAAAGGTGGTTCACAGTAGGAGGAAAAAAATACTGCAGTATATTACTGTTTACATGTGATTGTAATAATCTTAATACACAGATACTGTACAATATAGTTTTTTTCTTTTCACTATAGGTTGCAGCAAAGGGCACCAGTCGTGACCTTAATCTTTAGGGCAGCATGAATATGTCACACCATGGGCAGCACAACAGAAAGAACGTGTCCATTTTGTCCTGATAAAAACGTCATCTGCATACTGGCCGCTGCACGTCATTAGCGTTCAGAAAAGTACAATCTTGGAGAAAGAACATAACCCTGAGGGAGACGAGAGGAAGAGAGATCTGTCAGTAAGAAAGTCATTTGCAGGAGCTGCTCGGCGTGGAGCAAAAAGTTGGAGCCTCACTTCACACTTCAGACTTATCAAGCCATTTACAAGACATGGAAAAATCAAATTAGTCACAGCCGACAGCTTTGTTTCAGGAAAAGTAATACATTTCAAGATATTGCATTGAGTGAGACATCCTAAAGTGTAGATTATTTTATGCTTTTTTTTAAAAAAAAAAAACCCTTTTAGAACTATTTTTTTTTTTTTTTTATCTGAAGATATGAAGCAGTTGAAATGAAAAACAATAAAACACCCAAGTGTGTTTGAGTCTCTTTTACCTCGCTGTTTCGGTTTTCTGCAGGATTGAATTCTAACCGCTAACTGTCTGCTGGAAATACTGGAAGTAGGCGGTGAAGAAAGCCGAGCTGCGAGAGTCAGACGTTTTTCTTAAGAGCTGGTGTCGGCAAGCAGGAGCTAAAAGTATAGAGTGAATAGTATAGTAGACTTATTTTTGCCAAGCGCCTAAAAACGTGACGTTAACATGATCCCCTTGTTGCTTCGTGTGTCATGTATGTGTAAAAAGACGCAAATCCTAGCTTTCTGGAAGAAGATGGAACGCCAAGTAGTTCTTCTTGTTCTTCTACGTCCAATAAGAATTTCATTTTTTCTCTGAGTAATAATAAAGCTTTCGCAGTTTATTCAGAGCTAGATAAGGTGGAATATAATAGTTCCTAATTAAAAAGGAGATACATGGCAATTATGTCAAACAATATAAGCTGTACAAATGATGAGCTCTCCTCCTAACTGTGCATCTTCACTGAGCAACAATAATCTCATCAGATGCAGATAGTCTGTCATTCTCTTCCTTTTCCACCGTTTGTGTTGCCATTTTCAAAACCCGATTTGCTACGGTAAAAAAAACAAAACAACAAAACTGCAAGCTAGGGACCAACCATCTGAGAATGGCAGGTCTTGAGGAAGTTTCAGATCGTGCAACAAGGCGGCCCTGCTTGGTCCTTTCTGATGGCTGTGAAGATCTAAAAAGACTGTCTAAAAGATTTGCTGTCCAACTGGGATGCTGTTGCTTTTTCGAATGTCATCAGTGGAGTTTATTTGCATCGTCTTTTTACAACTTAGTGTGTCTGTTAAGGATCTCCGTCATCCAGGTCCATGCAAAAACAATCTGAAACAGGCACAACTGGACTTGTAGGGTTTAATGAATATGTTTAATCCAGAGCCTGGTGAGTTATAGGGATTTTATTAAGTCAGTATGTGGGTAGCACCCACCTGAAATCCACTTGACTAAGATCTGTAACGATCAGCTATTCACATGTAACTGCAGGATTTGGAGGTTTCTGCCTACAGTATATGCAGGATTTACCTTTAGGGAACTGATTATCAAATTAATTTTGTCTTTTTTATCAATAAATCTACCACACACTCAAGATACTGAGTGGCATTTTACATGTTTGTTGGGTTCATTAAGCTGGAGAGTTTATTCCGCCATATATGAACCACAACAACATATATGGTGCTGACACAGAGCAGGAGAACGGTCCGGCCATGCTGAACCAGTGCGACAACAACAGTCGTGTAAGTTTACTGTATGTCAAACTGTGTGAGATGAATCTAATACATCTTTGCATCGCAGTCCGTGCCAGACTGTCCATTATCAGTTTGAGGCAGACTGTGTAATAAATGCCTGGTGTATCGTATCACAGCAAAAAGCTTACAAGAGCAGAGGCATGTCATCACTGCACATAAGCTTCGCCACAAAGATATTTATATGCACTGACAACCACAAGAGATGATGGAAAAATGGAGATTGTAGACCAGGAAACGCCAAGGGAAAAGTTTTCCCCTTAAACTTGATATGAAAGTGTTTGTAGTAGCGCGTTGTAGCAGTCAGTGTTTTCAGATACAGCAAAAGTTGTTCAGAAACCACAAAAACACACCCAAAACCGCCCAAAAGGCACATTTAGATTAGTATTTTGACCACACAGATTGCATGCACTAGTGCAGCCTATCATAAAAAACACAGCAGTCAAAACATAGAAATCCCACAGCAACAAACTGCAGCAGCCAACCATCACAACTACTCACATCTAGTTCCTATGAAGCCATCTGATGATGCCATGTAGTCCACTGATGGAGCTTCTCTACTCTGTAGAAAGCAGGGCACATTCAGTACACTTAGGCATACATATAGTCATGGAGTAGTAAATGCAAAATGGTTTTGTTTCCAAAACCATGTGTTTTGTTACACACACAAGGAATTTGTCTTGGGGTCGGGAGCAATAACCATAAGTATAGGTAAGAAATAAGAACAATATAAAATACACAAAGTCTGTATTAAAATTCTGTTAAAATGTCTGGATTTATTAAACAAGGAACTGATTTAAATAGAGAAGGAACTGTACAGAATGTGCGTGAGCTGTTAATGTAACATATAGACACAGGCTGTGTGAATGTGACCCTTCTGTGAAAACTGCCAGCACCATCTTTAATATGTTTATTTTGCCAAAACAAAGATATTAAATTTACATCTTAAAAGGGATAAAAAAAACAAAAAGTGACAAATCGTCACATCTGTGAAGCTGGAATCAGGATGTGCTCACGGATTATTCATACTTTAATCAGCCATCAAAATTGTGTGAGGAATTTAGTTCATTTGCCTTTGTAATAAACCAGTCACAGCAGCATTAGAATAAATAGAGTTAAAAACAGGAACTGTTGCCAAAAATTTGATCTGTGAGTTTAAAAACTGCAGTTTTGGGAAATTTACATCAAGGTTATCCACCCATCGTTTGCAGGGATTCAAATTTTATATTAAACGTTGTAGTAAATTCTGAGCTTGTAATATGTAATCTGGCTTTGGGAGGTTGTTTTTTTCACCTTATATCTGCGAGTTAGTCCTGTGGGTTTTCAAATATTCATTCAACACTATGGCTCAGGCTAAACTCTTCCACAAAACTCTTCCTTAGCTGTAGTAAAATAATAAAGTAACAATACTTTCACAGAGAAACAAGGCAATGCATTCTTTTATTTTGTTGTGAAGCCGTGTACCAAAAAATCCTGAGCTGTAATGTGTTTTAATTTGAGTTTACTGAGCAGCAATTTCCCAGCTATCCAGCAAGCCATGTTTAATGGACATCGAAACCCATCTTCAGCGGGCTAATGCAACCCAACGACATCTTTAATGACATAATGCAAACCAATGCCGTCTTTGATTAAATAATGCAAATGTAATGTTTCGTTCTGTAATACAATAATGTAGCATAAATTCGTTACTTAATGGAATTATGGTAGCTGCAGTAATCACTTGTCTGATGAGCTAATGCCGACTGAAGGAGGAGATCCCTGTGGTAATGGCCGAGGACGACGGCCATTCAGGGACGGTGAGGGATGAAACAAGGTTGTCTGCGTTTCCCCTCGGCTTCTGTCACTGTCTCTCTGTTTGTCTCCATCCGTCCTCTGCCACATTCTCCGTCTGGCTCGCTCTGCGTTTGTCTTCCTGTCTATGGCCCATCCTCTCCCTCCATCTTCCTCTTAATGGCCGCAAGAGTTCAAGAAGATTCTCAGCCGAGATCTTTTAGAGACGGAAAAGCTGGAAACTCCCGGGCGCGCACACACCGACACACGCAACCCAGAGCGCAGACCTCCGCTGAAGGTCGTGTCACAGATTGAATTCTCTCTACTTTTAAAGATAAATCAATCTTCCATTAATGGAGTGTGTGTGTCTCTGTCTCTCTCTGTCTTTGTGTTAAAAACCGGCATTACTACATCTATATGTGGCCTAAAACCCACTGCAGCATTAAAAGCCACGGCTGTATGTGTGTTTGCAGAAAAGTGCGTGTCGCCTTTTTGTTTGTTTGCGAGTGTATTTACGTGTGTGTTCACTCAGACACTCAGATTGCTGATCAATAGTTGTGATTGAAGGGCCCATTAGCCATCGGAAGCAATAGAGACAGCATCACTCCACATGACAAACTCCACTACGAACACACACACACACACTCCACATGACAGCTAACAAATTAAAAGCTTGAGTATGATGAATATACATCTCCGTAAACACATTTTACAACCTATACCGCTCCGACTGTAATTCACCACTCCCTCCTACGCAGTGGGATTTTTTTTCCCCCTCGCGCGCTCTGTTTTCATTTTGCTTTTATGACCAACTCCAAGACAAAGTCATGATTTACAATTACGCAAAACGAGATGCGAAAGCTGCTTTTCAGTCTTTATTCGCCAAGTCATGAGTCACATTTTAACTCTCGTTCTCCTAACCTCAAAGGACTGTGACTGGGTTATTTAATCAATAACTTGGCTGAATGTTTCAGAGTAGGAAAATTTCACACAGGAACTGTAGTGATAACAGTACAGTTCATGTTCCAGTTCTGGTTTTACGTTTAGCTATGTCATGAATATAAGCGTTGCCATGTGGATATTAAAATCCTTTACTTGAAGTGCAAATAACACAATGTGAAATACTTTGTAGCACGTGAGAATCTTGCATTCAAAGTTCTGCTTAGTAGTGGAACGCAATTATTACCCAGTGACTGTATAAAGATAGAAAAAAACCCTGTGACGTCCCCCATACTGTATGTTTCCCTTTAGAGCAGCTTTGAAGCACAATGTGGTGTCTCTGACTGTCACCATCTTGGTAGAACCTGATTCAGTAGAACTGAGGTTGGCGGCTGACACTTGGAGCGCTTATCAATACAAAGTACGCAAACCTTGGAAGCATAGTTTCATAGTTTGTCCTTGGCAAGTTTGACTCTGAATACAGGCTCCGTAGGACTGTAAGAGGGAGCATGGTTATTCAGCAAACAGGAACAAAAGTGTTTTTGATGAGACCTGTGAAATACTTTTTAGGATACCCACCCCACAAGTTACCTTCCAATGCGTCCTCAATAAAACGAGTAGGGCAAGAAGACATCCGGATATTTGGATTTTACTTGGTCAGATGGTATTTTGAATTGGAACAGTACTTCACAAGAACACAAGAACAGACAAGCACTCATATGGATAAACACCACAAACTGTCACTAAAAGTGGCCACACCTTTATTTAGGCATAATTGATTGATTGATTAAATAGGTGAGTTCTACAAAAACTATCCATGATACAGTTTTCAGGAAGAGATAAATTCACTATAGAGACCAACATCTATGTACCAGGCTGTTAACATGTTTATTTCTGCTGTAAATTTGGCCATTTTAACATGGAGGTCTATGGCGACTGACTCACTGTTAGAGCCTCTTCTCCAGCACCTGGTTACATGTACTCTTGTACAAAATAGGCCATTTCAGAGTTGATATTGTTAATGTTATAAATAATTATGTAAAAAATATTACAAAAAAATCTAAAAAAAAAAAAAATCTAAAAAAAAGGGGGGGGGGGGGGGGGGGGGGGGGGTTCTGAACGTAAAGGCCACCACACACAGCTCCACACAGCTTCTGCCTCTGCAAGTGTAATCAGCCACTTAGCTTAGCTGGGTAAGCAAGTATGTACTGTATACTAATGCGTTTTATTTTATGTGATGATTATATGCTTTACACACAAAATCAGAGTAACTACTGTTCATATATGTAAAAGAATAAATTGGAAAAGCTGATGTAAGCATAAATAGTAACACGCCACCACCAAACAATGCAAATGCAATGTGAGCCCGTACACAGATAGATTATATAGCTTCTCAACTTTTCTGTTGTGTGTAGGGACACATTCTGATTGAATCACTATTTGTTGTACAAAAGGAAAAAACTTTAGCCATATTTCTTGTCAAATCACCCCTCTTTCTCTCTCTCTCCCTGTAGGAGGAAGGGGACTCCAGGTTTTACTGTGAGCTGTGCGATAAGCAGTACGTGAGGCACCAGCAGTACGACAACCACATCAACTCCTACGACCACCACCACAAGCAGGTGAGTCAGTCCGCCTTAACAAGGCACCCGGAGGTCTGCTTTATCCTGCCACACAACACCTTAAACCATCCTCGCCAAGGTCATGGATTTATTACATCCCGGTGCCACAATGAGCACTCGACTCTGGTTTCAGACACACAACACAACACACAGTGCGGTTAACAAAATCCCACCAACACACGACAATATCCCTTCTCATGACCGCCACGACTGGAAACTGCAGCACTTCTGCTGATTGATTTTATGGCAGAAGTGAAAGCTGCATTATGGCTGTATTTGTTACTGCCATATTGACACAGTAGAGCTGGGCAGTAGCCTATTTCCTAGACTGTGATAATGTCAGTAACTATGCTGAGCTCACTGTGTCATTCCATACATTTGTTTGTTGCCTTAGGTTCTGAGCCAGACATTTGGACAAATCAAACATAATAAATTAATGTTTTACTTTTGGTCCATTATTAATATAATATATCAGTATCATTAGCGGTTTAGCGGTTAGAAGTGCAGACCTCCGGCTTTAAAGGTGCAGGGACTACAAGCATTTTTTCAACACAGTCCCGTATTTTCAGGGGCTCAAAAGTGATTGGACATGAAAGCTGTTTCTTGGACAGGTGTGCGATATGCCTTCATTATGTATTTATGAGTTAAGCAGGGAAAAGGCCCGGAGTTGATTTCCATTAACAACCTGTGTTTGAAGGAGCTGTCAGAAACTGGCCATGCTTAAGAGGTGTACACACACAGGAAGAGACCAGCAGTGACGTGGTAAAAAGAGACGAGGACAGGAGGGAAAACCTTAAGGGATATGGTGTGGGCGGGTACAAAGTTGAACTAATCTCAGCTTTGAGGTGACGACCAATGGGAGCGACTGGAATGGTTGATTGACAGTCCCCGACTTTGGTTCCTACCACTAAATTGACCATGGGGACAGCCAGCTTGGGGTGTCAGGTGAACCCAAATGGAGGACCAACATCTTTGACAGTATTTACTTTGCAAACAGTGACGACAAGAAGAGCAAGCCCTGTCCTTATGTTAGTCACATTTTTATGTTCTGCTTGTTTCTGCGGAAACATCTGAGGTGGTAGTTACCTAGGGGACCAGAACCTGGAGACCAGCTGTCAGCTACAAAGTGATGCAACTAGCGAATCACTTTATATGTGGATGGGCCTTTAGGCTGCAAAGACACTATTGTTTATAGATAGATAGATAGATAGATAGATAGATAGATCGTCCATGTATTTTTTTTGGTATTTCAAGTTTGGTTTTAAACTCTAAAATAAAATAAATGAATAAGAGTTTGTTTGACTTTCAGTTTAAAAAGCAAAAACAAAAAATCTCTATTATTCATATAAAAATGGAAGCTTTTTTAGGTGTAGAAGAAGAAGACAACGATGAAGAAGTTGTTGTTTATGGCCGTCAATGATTTTGTAGCTCTCTACGAAAAGCATTTCTATTTGTCTTATTTGGAGAACCACCATAATTCTCCTTAAGAAACTTCAAAAAAATTTGGAAGGTTCTTTTTTTTATATTTTTTGGTTTTGGGATTTAGAAATCAAGAATTCCAATTTTTGTTTCTGGTTTCAAAAGCTGGTTTCAAACCTGAAATACCAAAAATGCACGGACGCATGGACCACAGATAGAGACTTTGTTGATCCTGTGGGAAATTTTATATCCAGTAGCAACTTTATGCAGTAATGCATAAGACAGTATAGGACAAATAGGATATATAAGTGTAAATATACAACATATACAAGATGATGATGATGAGCTGAATGGATTCTGACGTGTTTAGGCACAGCCAGGATTCAGCCAAATTAATGGACAAACTTGATCGGACTTCACAGTACAGATGGACAAAGAACCGAAACATGCTGTGAAAGCGATCCAGGGGTTTTTGAAGGCATGGAAGTGGGATATTCTGCTACGGCTGAGTCAGTCCCCTGATCTCAGCCTGCATTTAATTTACTGAATACAAAACCAAAAGCAAAGGCAGTAAAGGCCTGGCAATGCATAACATAGGAGATTATGTTTATTAGTCCAATCACTTTCGAGCCCCTGATAACTGTGTGTAAAAGTCCAGAAAATCCACATTAATTACAAGACTATAACTTATATGCTATATACAGTATTTCTTGCTTGTATCTTACAGTGTATATATGCATATGGTATAGAGTGACTGATCATAAAACAACATAAGCACTTTTTCCATATTGATTGTTGTTCCATAACTTCATGCGACATTTCAAATCAATAATTAATTTATGATAATATTGGACCTTTTTAAAAGTGTATTTTTTGAAGCAGTTAGAGCCAGGAGTCATATCAGAATCTGTGAGAGAGTTCATTTGTGTTCCTGTTTTCTTTTTCCATCCATTAACAGTTGATTTTCCACATAATAAGATTTAAAATGGTGATATACCGTGTGTCAGTCCAATAACAAAAAATACATTGATTGTTATGTAGGATTTTGGACCCATCGCCTGCAGCCCATTGTTAGACAAGAAACAGGTAAAGATAATTACAGGAAGAAGTGTCTGATATTAAATGACATGTTACTTTTGCTGATCAAAAGCTGAAACTATGAACACTGATTGACTTATGAGGATTTTTTGTAAAGCTTCTAGATTTATTAAATCTATGCTAACTGAATCTGCCAATAAGCAAACAGGGCATCATAATAGGTTAAAATCAAAAGCACATATTGCACCGATGGATTCCTGCTTACCCCCCCCAAAAAATCTGGATATTTTGTCGCACTGCTGCTCCACTCCCTATGTCTCACATGATTTCTCTCTTTTCAGTCTAATGTAAAAAGGGTTCCATAGTGTGGAGATGTGGGAGAAGGCAGCTTTGAGAAGTTGCAGCTGTTTGGGTGTTTACAAAATTGAAGGTGCTGGGAGGAACGCATTTGCCGCAATTATCATTTGTTCACTTGCAAGCAATGAAAGAGGCATAATATTTTTCACAGTTATCCGTGTGTCAGAGTTATTAGGTTTTCTTGAGGATGTGGAGCATTTAGGGCATATTGTTCAAGACTGCAACTCTTGCAGGAAATGGATTTTCCAGCTGTAATATTCTCAGGCCTGCACACGCTCAGCTAAGCTGCCCGTCTTTTGGTTCACGGGTCAGTCACGGTCCCATCTTCTTTTGGAAATGAAGCAGAAGAGGCAACATCACCGGCACTTGATGTGCTGGTGTGACAGATGCAGGCTGAGAAAAAAAAACAACCATTTGATTCCATATTAAAGAGGCGGTATTCATTCGTATTGTATAATTTATACAGTGGGACCTGTGGGTAGTAGGAAGATGACACGTCATTTGTTGTGTTAGCTCTGAACTCTAGCATTGTGCATGAAAGGAAACAATGCATATGACGGGTAACTAAGGACTCTCAGCGCTACTTACATCCACATCAGATGCAGGAACAGGAGCCTTTTACGTACAAGCTGCATCCTCTCTGTGGCTCTTAACTTCAAAGCCATTGTTCATTTCAAATCTAAAGCTGCTCAATAGCAACTTACACTAAAAGCAGAGTATTGTGTTTGGGGAATGTTGAGTTTGCCTCTTGATTCATGGTCAGTGCTCTTGGCTCATAATAATATCAACATCGGAGAAAAATTGTCCTTTAGAAATGCGACCAACGATTATGGCGAAAAATTGAGCACACGCCGAGGGCCCTAATGCATCAGCGACCCCTGAAACAGATTCTACTTTAAAAGAATTGACAAAAAAAAGTCTGAAAGGTTTAGCTGAAAAGGAGAACCGTGCAATTTTTCCCCCTCTGCTTCTACTACTGCTACAACCATCCATGAAATCTGCAGATGTTAAGGGTGATAGATAGGACTCGTTCACCACACAACTGCTGCAGTAAGCCTTTCGATATAATTAATAAAGCTATTTAGTTTGCTGAAGAACGGGGAGGGGCTTTCAAGTGCCTGTGCCCAAGGGCTCATTCTCTCATAATCAGTCCAAGCACTGGAGGCTGTTTTCACATTTGACTGATGAATAACTTGACAAACAGTATTAAAGGAGCAGTTCCTAACTGGCATCATACAAAGTGGTTTATCTCACCATTTACCAGCAGTATATATAATGTAAATGATGTTTTAAACTGAGGGGTGGTGGGGCGTCTTTTTCAATCTTGTTATATTACTACTGCACGAACTGGAAGACACTGCAGGTTGATGAGATGGGGACATTCTAGTATTAATGGGATCAGTCTGTCAGATTCAGGCGGGCAATGAATTATAGATTGATCGTGGGAAGAAAGAAAGAAAAACATGTTAAATGGCATTTTATAGACCTCCCTGAAACGCTGTGCAGCTGCTGTATAATTGTAAAGTTTCATTACGTGTGATGTTTTCTCGGACCAGGTCCAGTAATTGTCAGCAACGTGTACCATCCTGCTGCTACATAATGCGAGGAGATTGTCCACATTCTGCTTTCACTGTGCCACGCAGTTTGTGGCGCTTCGACTACTGTGAGGTTTTCTTGTCATTCCGTCCACTCCTCACACTGTATATACACCCTCCACGAAATGGAGAGGCCACGTAGCGAGCTTTAACAAACCCCAATGCATCGGTCCTCCAGCCTGTCTGGTTTGTATCTGTGTGTCTGTCTGCCTCTGGGTTTTATCTGTCTGTCTATTTTGGTCTATTTATCTATTTGTCGGGGTTCTCTGCCCGCCTCGCTGTCTGTTTGTCTGTTGTCATCTGTCTGTCTGTGACCCACCGGTACATTATTATTATTATTATTTGTGACACACACACACTCAAAGACTGTATCAGTATCTCTGGTTTGCAGACAGCTTGCAGACGGAGCTCAGTAAGTGAATTAAGCTGGTCTGGACTCTACTAAAGCTGACACTGGCTGACTTAGTAAGCACACAGAACTGACACACACACAAAAAGATACTCACAACTTTAGACACACACAAAACTGATAAAAAGATTGTGGACAGATAAACTCACACACACACAGCTTATTTAGACACATAATGTTAATGCTTTGGCCACGTGACCTGGACTTTTAGGTCTCATCCATGGCCTTCTTCAAGGGTCCTCCAGTACTCTATTTTTTATTTATTTTTTTCTGGACACTTTTAGGTTCCAGAAGCTACTCATGTAATGCTGATTATATGTATTTAAACCTACATTTAAGAAACCTAAGAATTTGCTCACCCCTTTCTCTGCTATATTTAGGGGGAAACTATTTTGCATGCAAGCTTTTATTCAAATGTCACGAATCTCAGTATCTTTAATCAAGCAAAACATAACTTTTGTTTTGTTTTTCTGGGGTATTTAAGGCTAAGAAATACTAAATGCGCACAGACCCCAGGTGAAACCGTACACCATCAATTTAATCCAATTAAATTCAAAAAACACTGTCTCTGATGCGTAATTAAAAGGCACAGAGAGCAACAACATGCGCGAATTGCAAATGGCATGGGAGGTATTGTCCACCTTGACAGCTCAGCACAGAAGTGCAGTCAAGTTACGGAGAGGAAAACTGACAGAGCATCAATATGATGCTGGAGCAGTGAGGTGTCAGAGTTCAGGACACAAAGGTGGCTCTCCTCCCTTTGTGTCCCGCAACCTGGACAACACAGTCTGCGACCTGATGGGAGCCACTCCTGTGAGCAGGTCTGACTGTTTGTTGATCACAAAGTGCCAACAGAGAACAGGTTGTCCTATGATTTTAGACAAAGACAAAATGTCTTTTCTTTATGCAGTCGTGTGATGACGTCTTTTCTACCGATCTTGTTCATGACGTCAATATGACACAATCATGTTGGGTTGTGGGTCAGAAGAGTCCACACAAAGACTTCTGTTTATTACCATGATACGTCATTAGCTATATCTCAGTACTTTTCTTAGATTATTGGAACTCCACAAACTATGATTAACCTCCATTGTCAAGACACCGAGTCTTAGCCAATAAAAGGTTTTGGCAAAAAACATTTGCTACACAGTAGGACAAAGGACAGGCTGCTGCTCTGAGTCAGATGGATACACACGGTATATCTCTTCTTCCTCACAACCAATACTATTACCTCTGCTACTACCACTGTTACTGATGGGAGCAACTCTGCTTGTCCTCCAGCGCCTGAAGGAGCTGAAACAGAGGGAGTTTTACAGAGCGCTGTCCTGCAGGAGGCAGAGGAGGCGCAGGGAGGAGAGGCGAGAGGAGAGAGTGCTGAGGAGGCTCCATCAGCATGAAGAGAGGAGGACAGGAGAGTGGTGAGTCGCGTCCATCACGTCTGTCCTGTACACTACCTGTTTAGTCTCAAACAAGGGACAGACAATGTTAGTGCCTAGCTGTTGAACATAAACTTAGACTTACATTCATTATGTCTTCAGAATCACATCTTCTAGTGAATGCTAATGTAGCTTCTGGAGAAGTATGTAGACACAAGTAATATGTATATGGATATAAGTAAATCACTTATAGCAGCTGGAGTCTCCACTCCATTAAACATTTGATGTGATCTGACAGTAGGAAAATCACAGGTGAAATTAATACAATAATGCTCTTCGTTCTCTGAAACGAGGCAGCGTAACATGTTCTATACAGGAACATGAAACCCAGCTATATAGAATTCAGGCATCATTGGACTGATAATGCACATATGGATGGATCACTAAACAGGCATTCCATAGAGGCCCAAAGGGTCAAGGGTCCCCTGGGTTGGAACCTCACATATGGAGTGATGGACTGTATTTCTTGATGAGAAGTCAATCTAGTGAACACACACTAAACGAGTACAAGAAGACACAAAATGAGTTGTAAAATCAAACAGCCATAAATTGACTGCAAGGAGCTGAGTTGCAGTGACGACAAAGACGCATAAAATGACAATAAAATGACAATAAAATGGTCGCAAAAACATTTCAAACTACTCCAAGGAGATGTAAAAATGATTGGGAAAAGACAAACGACAAATAGACACAAACTGATGACAAAGAGACGCAAAAGAATGACCTCGAAAACGCCTACAACGACTGCAAGATGTAAAAATGACAGCAAATAGACACAAAATGACCACGGACAGATGGTGCAAAGATGCAAAGTAGATGCTAAAACCACTAAAAGATAGAATGACCACAAAACCTCCTACAACAACTGCAAGTAGTTGTCAAGTGATTGGAAAAACGTGTCTTTGAAAAGCATCTGTTGATTTTCAGATACACTCATTCTTAAGCGTGCATTCCCTTTTGGTCTAACTGCAGTAATACATCACCATCTTCTAAACTTTGCCTGAGTGTGTAATCTGTTGCAGGATCACGCTGCCATGTTTGTGTTTGTCTCTGCTCCGTTACAGCTGTGTGAGAAATCTATGTGCTGGTGGGAAGCTCTGACATCTGGGACTTTCAAGTGGGCTGCCAAACACTGTTCATCTCACGTTGAGCCTGTCTTTAAAAAAAAAAAAAAAAAAAAAAAAAAAAAAAAAAAAATCTGTAAGACAAACGCTAAACAAACATAGAGGTCCAGAAACAGACGTGCGTGTGGATTTGGCTGCGTCTCGCTGAAAACATGTCGCAGTGACGGTTCATCTGGCGAGCTACCAAACACAGAAACTGGTTGCTCTAAATACAAATACAATAGCACATGAATGCACAATTTGAGCTCAAAGTTATAAGTCACAACCTGAAGACGCCCACGCAAAGACAGCGCAAGCCTCTGCCAGAAAATAGTCCCCGGAGACGCGATCAAACATCCACGACTTTTAAATCCACGCACGAAAGTTTTTCAACTAGATCGCTGCATAAACTGACTGACATGTTTGATTTTGTTTTGTTTTCTCAGGATTGTACATGAGTAAAAATAAATCAGGGAAGACAGATCGCTAACGAGCTCCTTGGTTACAATGAGCGTTGGCACAGCAACCGGCTAAATACATCTTGTAGCGCTTAATGGGGTTTTTCAGCACGTTTGAAGTGTTTTTGTCCAATCACGGTGTTTTGCAGAACCCACTCGCTGCACAGAAAGAAAGTCGTGCATCAGTATCGGCTGTCGTCGTCATTTTCAGATTTACAACAATGCCGTTTAGCTCCTGGCACAAAGAGAGAAAGAGGAAAAGCGTGGCCAAATTGATTTTCAGCTGGATTTCAGCTCTTCTCTCCTCTTGTCCGCCTCACCGCTTATCTCCTTGTTTTCTCCACGCATTTTCTCCTTTCTTCTTCTTCGTATGATTCTATTTCCTCCTCCTCCTCCTCCCTCGTTCCGTCCTCTCTGAGGTTTTTTCTTTTAATTTGTCCCTTCCGCTTCTCCACTGGTGGTTTCCATCTCTCCATTTAGTTTCTTTTCATCACCTTTCCTCTTGTCCTCCCCTCGCCTCTTTCTTCCCCTTTCATTGGTTTCATGTCTTTATTTGTCCTTTTGACCTCTTCTCATCCTCTTTCTGAACCACTCCTTTGACCCATCTCTTCCTCTTCCCCTGTCTCCTGTCTACTTCTTCATTGCTTTTTCTTTCTTTTTTCTTTCCCTTCAACTTATTTGTTTCATTTCATCCTATCCCCTGTTGCTCCTTTCCTTTCCTTTCCTTTCCTTTCTTCCTCTTAACCTTTTGTCTTTTCATCCATTTCTCCTTTCTCCCTCTCCGGTCTACACCTTTATTTCCTTCCTTTCTTTTTTCTTTCTTCTGAGTCCACCCCACTTTCTCTCCTTTTTCATTCTCCCCCCTTTTCAATCCCTCACTCCTTTCCCCCTTTTTCCTTTCCTGCTTTTGCCTTTTCCTCTCCTTTGTTTCTGCTTTTGTCATTTCCTTGCTTTTCTTTTCTCACCCCTGTATTCTCCTCTTTATCTGTTGCTCCTCCTTGCCATATTTGTTTTTCTGTGTATCCTCTTTACTGTCATTTCTTCCTTTTCTCCTCTCCTCACCTCTTGTCTACTAATTTCTTCTGTTCATTCTTTTGGCCACTTTCTCTTCCCTTCTGTTTTATTCTCTCCTCTGTTGCTTCACCACTTTTTTCACCATCTCCCCTCCATTCACTACCTTACTCCTTTTTCTTTTATCCTTTCCTGCATTTTCCCCCGTTCTCTCCTTTATCCCTTCTTCCTTTTATTCTTTTGGCTCCACCTTTCTTCTCCTATTGATTTCTTTCCCTTTATCATCTTCCCCATTGCCCCTTCCTTTCTACTTCTTTTAACTTTTTTTTTTATCCTCCTCTCTTCTTCTCTCCACAGTGCTCCGGGTTCTGGGCCCATGTTCCGGTCCACCACCGTGGCGGTCGACCCAGCAAGTCAGAGCCGACCAGACTTTGTGCAGAACTGGGCCGATCTCCGTCAAAACAGCGCCTCACTGGGAACAAGTAAGAACTCTTTTCAAGTAAAATCCATGTACTCGGCTGCTTAAATGGTTTATGAGTGTGTGTTTGGTTTTGGTGATGAGGATGATCACGCTGGATGTCGGGGGATTGGACAGAGTGCGGTCTGCTGCAGAAAACTCCTTCTCAACAGCAAGCTTTCGTAATATAAAATGTAAAAGCTCTGAAAGCTGTGCACAAGATGCAAAAATGCACACACAGAAGAGGCTATAAGATGTGGTTCACCACATAACAGTGACTTGTTCTGGGCAATTATACACTGAATGAAATATTGCTTTAGGGACTCAGTAGTAGTAACATTTGTAACAGCAGAATTTCAAATCCGAAACAATTGATATAAGTGAAACTGCAGCGATCAGCAGACAGGCTGTAGTAAATCAGTACGGAGAAGAGTTCAACTTCAGTGGTGCACAAATTCCTGCTGTTGACCGACGGCAAGCTGTCTTGACAGCGCTGACCTTTGTGGAAACCGTAGAATTAAAGAGAGCATCATACAATAACCACGCTCTGCTGGAGTCCCTGCTGCTTTACTTTAAGGGGGGATTTCTAGTTAGAATTTAAATGTCTACAGTTACATAGTTTAACATCCACTGATGGCAGTAAGCTACCATGCAAAGCACGGGCCTGATCATAGGAACCAATTTGGGGTTCAGTATCTTGCCGAAGAACACTCTGACATGTTGAGCTGGGCGGAACCAAACCCTGCTTCTACAACTATACCGTGTTTTATTTCATTATTTCTACTTTATTTTGTGAGAAACTTCTTTTCAAATTCTCCCTTGGTCTCATTTAAAACACCAGAAACAGCCTGTTTCCAGTCAAAGTGGCCTAGAGAATCAGCTTCTGTGACCCGTCCCTTTTGTTCAGTCCTGAGATGGTCACAGCCTAAAACTTTGCCCTCTATTTCCTAAAGAGCCCTGGAATTAAAGGCCACTTCTTCTAAAATACCATTTTAATTTCACGTCTTTGATTCGTGGTAAATTACTTTTCAAACTAAAATGTGCTAAAGAAAACTGAGCCAAACTCATTGCTATCAATGTGTAGAGAGAAACAATCAGCTTCCGTGCCAGGATCTGCTTTGTCCTGCTACAAACGAGACTAAAAAGTGTTTCTGGTGTTTAAATTAAGCCAAAAACTCTTCATGTCAAACACAGCCCGAAGAATCAAACCAAGTTCCCAGTCAAAGTGGCCTAAAGAATCAACGTCTGTGCCCCCACGTCGTCCTAAAGATCCCTACTGTCGAGCCCTAAGTCGAGATGGCAGCAGTGATCTTCTGTCCAACTGAGGTGGTCAGATTCATCAAAACTTTGCCTTCCATCTCCTTACAAGAGCCCTGCAATTGAAGGCCACTTCTTCCAAAATACCATTTTAATGCCACTACATTAATTTGTGGTAAATTACTTTTCAAATTAAGATGTGCAACAGAAAACTGCACTTGATTGCTAGATTGCTTTTTTCCCCTACCACATTCTCCAAAATGACCATGAAATTAAATCAACACTTCTTTAAAACTGAATCTTTCTGTAGACAGACGTTTTTGCAGGGTTGTTTTAAGGCAGGTGCACACATACGTATAAGTGTACGTAACTCTCATATGTGAATAGGCAGTTGAAAGAACAATACTTTCCAGTTAAATTTGTCATTCAGGACTGAATTTGTTCTGAATCAGGGGGTGATATCTGCTCCCTTCAGGCCCTCTCAGGTGGATTTTAGAGAACAAGATAGATGACTTAAAGAAATAAACTAAACAATGCTTTATATGGAATTTGGCTGCTGCTTTTTTGTTCTTTCAAAGAAACAATCAATTGTCACACGTCTGTCTGCTGCATACACGGCAAAGTTTTCTTTTCTCATTTTACAGTTGAAACTGAAAGGTTCTACAGCTCCATTTGAAATCAGCCCTTTGTGAGTGCTAAATGCATTTTCACATTTGGAATAGGTGGAGTGATAATTCATTTCAAGACTTCTAAAACTAAATATTTAATAAATAGAATCTCTGCCGTGAGGTGGGCGACACATTATGGATTACTCTTGAAGCTATGAGTCATCCTAAAACCTGCACTCAAGAAATAATTGCCTGAATCATTCACCGTACTGATGTATGGACATGATGAACATCTAACAGCACGTTGTCCTCAATAAAGCTTGTACAAAAATTACATGTTGTGAAAAAAATATGATCAAAGGTTTTATCCCATTTCTAAGTGAGACACACATTCAACTCTGTGCTTATGGTTTTCTTAAGTCCATCCTACACCCATAAATCATAGTCAGACGTGTTAAAAGCAACAAAAGAGCATTGGTGGGGAGCCAGAACACTGAATAAATGCATAAGAAGCTTACTGTAGGGGAAGTCTTAAAAATGAATGCCATTCTTCTACATGTATCCCTTCTTACCCCATTCTTTATAGTCAGGTTAGGAAAATAATCCTGTTATTTTTGCATGTAAATGCCACTGTAATCCTTATTGCTCTCTCCTCAATCTAGAGCCTCAGACGTCGCTGATCCAGCCCTTCCTTCCCCTGGACCCCGCACTGGAAACCCGACTCCTGAGCAACACGCAGTGGGAGTATGACCAAATGGATGTCAGCAACGCTACAACTGCTGATGCTGAATCCTGCATCCTCAACAAGACGCATGTGGGCTACAATCAGCTGAGAGCCGCCGCCATTACATCCAACAATGACAACACAAATAAAAACTCTACCAAAACCAGCCACTTTAACAAGACCCCTTGGGCTCATCATTATTTAAGCAAACCCAACGCTCCCAATAACGTCCCGACAACTGCCAGCAACGCTGTGCCTAATGGCTCCATTTTCAACAAAACCATCGTGACCAGCATCTGCGAGAACTCCGCCGCCACCATTACTAACAACAGAGTCCGTCCCGTGTCCTTCTCGCTGCCCAAAAGGAGCTGCGTCCTTCTCCACCAATCAGCAGCCGTCTTCATTCAGGGCTCTGGGTCATCAGGGAAGCTGGACACAGAACAAGAAAGAGCCAAAAATCTGGGAGAGAAAGCCACAGATCAGCATCTCAAATCTCCTGTATCTGCAGACGTGGGTGTTGTTAGTATAGATCACTGGGACACTAGAAACCAGTGCAGTGTGGACGGTAAAAGTGCAATCCAGCACTCTGAGGCTGGAGTCATTATGTCTACCGAAAAGGGGACCGTGGGACTCTCTGGGACTGGAGCCCACTTTTCTTTATGTAATCGCAATGCGATCGGAGTTGCGGACTCGGTTACCAGTGGGAATGGAGCCCAGCTATCCTTTTGTAATGACAATGGGACTGGAGCCCGAGACTCCCGCGAAAGTGGGACTGAAGCTCATGATTATTTAAACAGTGGGATGCCAGGACAGCTTTCTGACAGTGTAAGCACAGATTCAGTTTGCAGAGACAACGAGGCTGAAATCCATAATGTTGTGGACAACCCAAAGTTAAATCCTTTCCAAGAAGGGAAGGATCTGCTTTGTCCTGCTACAGACAAGACTAAATCCTCTCTTTCTGGTGTTGTAAATGAGCCTAAAGAGTCTTCATGTCAAACACAGCCCAAAGAATCAAACTCCTCCCAGTCAAAGTGGCCTAAAGAATCAGCTCCTGCGCCCCCAAGTCGTCCCAAAGAGCCATTTTGTCGAGTCCTGAGCCGAGATGGCAGCAGGGTTCTCCTCTGGCCGACGGAGATGGTCAGCTACACCAAAACTTCGCCCTCTATCTCTTACAGCGTCAACCCTCTACTGTATGACTTCAGAGCACACAACAAGGCCAAGGATGGGGGTGAAGAAAAGAAAGGAGGGCTCGAGGATGGCAGGGAGAGAATAAAGCCATCTGTGATCAAACAGCCCGACTGCCAACAGAGGCAGGAAGATACGGAGGGAGGAAGGGAGGTGAAGATAGATGAAAGGGAAGAAGAGGATGAAGGAGGACAGGCAGGAAATCCTATGGAACTTGTAGCTCATTGCAGCAGCAGCGACGCAGTTCCGGATCGCTCTGGCTGCCACAATGAAAGCGCTTTAAAATTTGTTCCTGTTTCGGCAGAATGCCACCATGCACCGACTCTAGGCCTTCAAAAAACAGGGAGGAGGAGGAGGAGGAAGAGGAGAGGAGGGGTGAGGCGAGGAATGAGAAAGAGGGGGAGAAGGAAAAGAGGAGAAGAGGCAGATAGAAAAGATTCAGAAAGGGGACGAAGGATAATAAGTACTCTTTGTGTGAATCAGATGTTTGAAGGGAGAGGAGAAGAGAGGCTGAAAAGAGAGGGCACCGTAAAGGAGGAGAGGAGAGAAAAAGGCCTATTAAGTAATCTTGCGGCACATCGGCTGGTAGGAGGGAAAGAAAAGAGGATGACGGGAGAGGAGAGAAGGATAAGAGGAGATCAGACGGAGCGAGAGAGGGCAGGTAGAAATGACGGGAAGAGAGGAGAGCTATTAAGTAATCTTCCTGTGAATCGTTGTAATCGGTGTAACCAGCTGTGTGTGCAGGTGAAAAGGGAGGCCAGCCAGCATCAATCCCAGCAATCAGTCTCCGGGTGGGGCCAGGGGCTCAGAAAGCTCCTCTGCAGGGGTGCAGCATGTAACTCGGTGATTAGCCCCGTCCCTGGGTCTGTTATAGAGATGCCACGCTGTCCTGCAATTACAGCCGACCCTGCTCAGAACGACAGAGAGACGGGGGTGATGCACAAAAATACACATGTAGGGATGAAGGAAGGGCAGGGAGATGAGGAGCAAAGGAATCTGAGGAACACTGAGATAAGAGCCGCTCAGGATGCTAAAGAAAACGTGTGCAACCTAGCGATTAATGGAGTTCCTTTTCCCCGTCGAGACGGAGCGCGGCAGCCAGAAATTTGTCTTATTCCTAAACCTCGCCGAGAAACAACATGCGATCCAGCGATTAGCCTTGTCCCTGCTCCCTTTAGAGAAACAGCATGCAGTCAAAGACAAACAATACCTGCAGGACACATCAATCCTGTGTTAGGCTCGGTCCCACGCTGCGCTGCACAACAGACGGTAACAGAACCGAGAATTAGATCAGCCTGTGCAGACACAAGCCTAACCGGTGACGCGCTTTCAAAGGAGGCAGTGTTGAAGAGAGCAACGACGAACGGCAAAAGGAAGAGCGAATCGCCCGAGGCCAGAGCAGCACCGAGGAAGAAACGAAAGAGGGGAAGGAGGCAGACAAGGAAAGTTGTCAGCGTTGGTTTGACCTCTGACCTCGGCCGGGATCTCACAGAGGCACCTGAACTTAACAGCTGTGAAAAGGTGCTGCTTTCAGACAACGCTCCTGAGCCCAGTCCAGAGAACAAAAGCACCAACTGGAGGACAAAATACTCTCTGTGTTATGACTCAAGTAACAGGGAGGGAACATTCAGCTGTAACACGGCTGACAAACTCCATTACTGCTGCTGTGATGACAGCAAAAGCAGCAATGGTAAGACTAATGACTACAGTCAGGCTCCCTGCGGTCCCTCTGGAGGTGATGGAGAGGTTAAGTGCTGGGCAGAGGAACCTTTCGGTGACTGTCACACCTTCGACACACCAAGCAACCAGAGTCAAGGAGACGGAAAGTGTAACAAGGAGGACGGACGTGATGATTCCGCCATCTGCAGTGACAATCCCTCATACAAAAGTGACAAACACAATCAGCGGTGTGACAACGATGAGGATCACGCACACGCGGCTGAACTCCCGTCAGCCAGCGATACACGGCACTCAGCTAAAGACTTGTTTACCTGTAGCACTGACGACACACATGCTGACCGCTGTCAACGTGAAAACGCGCACACAGCAGCTCACGACCTCTGTAACTCCCAAACCGGCGGCACGGTCAATCAAAACTGCGACCAAATAAAGAACAAAAGTGACCACAGCGAGGAGGATAAAACCAAACCGCTGTGCCACATCCAACACCAAGACAAACTCTCTGATTCGGCAGCTGATTCCAGAACCTGCTGTGGTGTCCGTCAGAGTGACGGCCGTGATGTTGACAGCGGTCAGTTGGATTATTTTGACAGTAATGTCGCTGATTGTAATCACTGTGGTAATGCCGTTGATCGCAGTAGCACCAGAAACGACGATGCTGCAGTCACGACTGCACAGGGGAAGGACGAACAAGGTGTGGAGAAGGAGAGGAAGGAGGAGGAGGAGAAACGGACGGAGAGGAAACATTTAAAAGAGGAGTGGGAGAAGGAGTGGGTGAGGAAGAAAGAGAGGGAGGAGAAAGAGAGAAGGAAGGAGACAAATTTTGAATATTTCTATCCTGAGAAGAGGCCTTGCTTTCCTCATCACCTCCCCCCACCGTGCATCCCTCTCCACGCTCCCCTCCTCCTCCCGCCATCCCTCTCATCCTCCTCCTCCTCTTCTTTCTCCTTCCACCACACCATCGTCCAGCATCACCTCTCCCTCCTCCCCCCTCCGTCACACCTCCCCGTCACCTCCTACCCTCACCTTCTTCACTCCTTCAACCCGCACCTCTCGCCTCTCACTCTTAATCCACCTCCCGCTCCTCCTCCGCCTCCTCCTCCCCCTCCCCATCTTCCTCCCCCTTTCTACGCCTCTTCCCCTATCCCGCTCCTGGACACCCCTGGTCCCTATCCCTTGGCGGCAGCATTTCATCCCGTGCAGAGTCACCACCCGTCGCTGTACCCTGCTCCACATCCAGCAGTCTTGCCGCTGCAGGTGTTGTTCTGAAAGGAAAGATTCATGAAAGGTCCACTTTCTTATTTTAAAAGAATAAGTTATCCTCTGGACAAAAGCAGCTTTTTAGTGTCATCGCCTGCAAGGGTGAAATGAAAGGGATACGTTTTTCAGGAACACTTAGGTGGAAAAACTAAACTTATCTATCTCAAAGCCAAACCTCCAGCAACCTCGTCAGCCCGTCAAAACACTCCAGCACTGATTCACATCTGAGAAAAAAACAAAAAAAAAAAAGAGATGGCTAATTATCTTCATCAGACGCAATCCCGCTCAAAATGAGCCTCAGGTGTGCAGCCAGCGGGATGGTGGTGGGGATACACAGCTGGGCTCGCTTCCCTCGGCAGAAATCAGTCAACGCTTCTGTTCTGCATTTTAAACCAATGATTCGCTTGCAAGGCATGGTGGATATATTTTTTTTGGTGGGGGGGCTTTAAAGGACAAATTCACCCGTGTACACCCTCACGTATCTTCAATCTGTGATAATAAATGCGGGATGAGAGCTTTGACTTCAGTTGGTGATTTCCCCGATTGATTTTCGGGAGACGGGAATCGTTCTCAGCAGAGAGAGATGCCAACCTTTCCAAATTTATGCTTTCTGAAATGTTGAAACACAATCAAGGGGATTCCTGCCCAGAGCTGATATTAATATTAAACACGATATTTCTGCTGCTTCCAGGGCAGAATAATTCAAACATTTCATTACATAACTAATATGAAACAAGAAAATGTTATATGAGTTACATTATTTCTGTGTAATGCTACGTTCATGTAAGATCTCATAGGAAAAAGTAGGAAATGACTTCCATAACAGAGATGTGGAGACTTACTGTCATTATCTCATTAATTCTAAGCTAGCTGCAACAAAGCCTTCTTAGCAGCAGGAGTAAATAGATTGTAATATTAAAGGAGAACACAAGGGTCTTGCTTAAAATGTCATAAATTGCCTGATAAATTACCAAGTCACTTGAGTCAGTGTTGGTTGGGAATTTGAAACTCAATAGAATCTGCTTAAGACTTTGGCCAGTGAGTCTTTTCATACCTAAACTTTTGATCGTACCATCTGCAGTCATATTGCATTGTAGGCAATGTAGGTGCTAGCCCAACGCAGCTAAATTGCCGGCTAGTCCTTCAACCAGTCTGAGCCACAAATTCAACTCCACAGCGCTTAGGTGACGTGAATGACTTTATTGGCCAGGCAGATCTTTGCAGGGGCATTATCAGTTCCCAACAGAGCGACTTTCAACTTTCGCTCATCTGAGTTTGAAAGAAGACAATGCAGAGGATAAAAAAGACCAGATCTCTGCTTCTGCTGCAACAGTGTGCAAAAAAATTGTGAGTCCAACTTTGTGTACAAGGCCAGCATAGTAATAGCTGCTATGTCCAGCGTGTGCAAGTACAAGTGGGCAGAGATAATGGATATGTGCACACTGGCCAGTCATGTAACAGGAAATGTTCTGGTTCTGACATGATGTGAATACAGCAGAGCAGATGATTTTATTTTACCGCTCACCACAATTCTAAAAGACGAGCAATTTAGCTTCAGTGCACAAAGAAAGACTATGAGAATTTACATGAAGCAAATAAAGCTGTTTAAGAAAGGGTATTTTATGTCTTCTGGATCTTAAGACATAGGAGCTGCAGACTTGGGCATCAGCCAAGGTGATTGGTTGGAAGTTTTCTCATGGAAAAATAAACATTATTTCAACAAAGCACACAAAACTGCACAGATCTGATGTAAACTGACAGAAAAATGCAAACAATAAATATTACAGTAGGATACTGTTGCAGTTTGTCGAACCCGCATAAAACAGCAGCTGATCCCGTCATTAGAGTATAAATTATCTCAGCCTCTTCTGCAGCGTGTCAATATGTCTTCTGCTGAACGTCAAGAGGAAATGTTAAGTTTAGAAATAAGCCCCTGCTCTTTGATTCTGATGAACTCACTCCAGCGTCTGACCTTTACACTTGACGTTTTAGATTGTTGATTTTCTGCCATCTCCACCCGCCGCAGCCGCACTAAAAATATCCCAAAGTGGCGGATAACTTTACATTTAGTGACTCACCCATTTAGGCCAAAACACACGCTGATTGATTCAGCGCGCTTGGTGACACACTCGACTTCAGCAGCAGAGCTCAGTCCCGGCGAGATCGAGAGCAGCGACGAAATGTGGGAAGACGCGAGGCTTTGATTGTCAGGCAATCACAAAACAAGCATTTTTTGATTAAAGCCCCCCCACCCCCCACCCCCCTCGTCATTCATTGGCTGCTTGTTGCAGTTTGACAGGTGATTTTCCACTCTGCGGCCCGTGGCAATGCAACTCGAGTGCAGTCGCATCCTTTCATTCCAATGTTTCATTCAAAAGTTCAAAATGCTCTGTTCCCTCCGAACAGTCTCTCTCAGGTGGATTTTTCCTTTAAAGCTCAAGGGTTATGACAAAGCCCCATGCGAATCAGAGTGGATCCACCCTTTTTCTCTCCGCGAATCATTTGAGTTTTAATTATCTCTACGGACAAAGAAAGAAGAAATCCATCACAATTAAGAAAATGTGGCTGCGCTGCATCATTTTAAGTCTTGCTCCTGACAGCGTGACACTGAGACTTTCAGAGGTGTGAATTGTAGGTAGGTAGGAGTAAAGTTGAGGGAAAAGCACAGTAACTTACACTGACACCTTCCACAGACGTTTTCTGAAGTTGAACATCTGGCTGCGAGGGCTTTGGGGTACCACTGGCAGCACCTTTCCATCTCACGCACCATATAGATTAATCTGGTGCAGGCAGCAATAACAAACAAATACACATTAAAATTCAACTACTACAATTACTGTGGGCACATCACCATCCTTATTCTCACCAATATCTGTAGGCAAATAAAAATATATTGTCTCCAGCAGCCATGCTGTTTGATCATTACAGCTTTCGCTTGCAGCTGCACTCTCTCTCTCTCTCTCTCGCTCTCTCTCTCTCTCTCCCAGAGGTCATCAGAAAGTAACGTCTGCTTCCTCGCCACTTGCTCTCTCGTGCATTGGCCTCGTCGCCATGGCGACACATGGCGCCCACGTTGACGTATTTGCAGTTTATTAACAGAAGCGTCACAAAACTTTTTCTCCAAGAAAGCATTCTTAGCTGTGGTGACGGCACTCCTCGTAGCTGAAGTTTGAAGCCTCATGTTCTCCCGGAACGTAGGTTTTTATTTATTATTGTGATAAACTGTATACATTAGAGAAGACAAAAGAAGAAGAAGCTGTTATTAGATGTATTTTTGTAGAGAACCCTCAGTTGAATGAGGTTTTTGTATAATGTACTCCAATGCTATTTTAGCTAGTAAATGAACCTCACACCTGTTTCATTTCTTCTCTTGTTAAGCTGTGTTCTGATCTCCAATAAATGGGTTTAAAATGCCATATCTGAGCTTCTGCAGTATGCAGTTTTTACCTGTTTTGTCAAGGAAGTGTCTTTAACCAATATTTAGCAGATTTTTTTTTGTGTGTGTGTGAGATCTAATTTCAGCAAACTCATATCCACAGATATTATCCCTGCTAACATAATAGATCTAGTAAATCCCTTGAGAAAAACAAATTACTCTGAACATGGAAATAAATCAGTAGACTTGATATCAGAGTGTCTTGTTGTCACTGTTTTCCTATTTTGTCCTTTTGACTTGCTTTCATAAAAAGTCCATTATCAAAGAAAGAAATGTGTGAATCGATACCTTATACCGCCACACTCCTGTAATTTCCCCTGCGTGTGAAATAATAAAAGTGAGTGACGCTAAAGACAAAAAGAGTACGGAGCTCATTCAGAGAATATTTTAATCACTTTTTAGAGCGGAGGAGAAAAGAAGACGCCTCTGAGATCGCACAATTCCCCCGGCTGATGGGATGCCTGCTTTGTGTGTGTGTGTGAATGTGTGTGCGAATGTCCATGAGGCCCCACTGACAGCTGGGACCATCATGCTCAATGACTAAAATAGCGTCAAAAGGCAACATGTTCAACACCTGGGGCTGTGTCAGCGCATGTGTGTGCACAATATTTCCATCTGTGCGTGCGTGTGTGTTTAAAATATGGAAGTAACAAACGCACCGAGTGTGACGAGTCAAGATCAGCGCCATTACCAAATCAGCGGCTCTCTGTAATTTGCTTCGGTGACCTTTAAAAACCAACAAAAAAGTAAAGCTCCTGACATTAAAACCTGACTGTATGGAATTAGTTTCAGAAAGCGTGTGTGATCCTTCGGCCCTGAACGCGGCCTCCTCCTCTCGGCCTCTGTGATTCCGCTTTTCACCGCACACTTTCCAGAAAGGTTGATGGATGTCTCGACTCAAGCAGGCACTTTATGGCAAATGAGTTAATAGACTCGTCGGGGCAGTGCATCACGCTCTGCCGTCTTTGCTTCGACCACAGAAACTACTCAACAATGTGTTAAGAAAACCTCAGTAGCGGCTTATTGTGCTCTTCGCCGCAGACAAAGCTCCTCAGAAACAAGTCCATTAATGAGCCATTGTGGCTGCTGTCACTCTCCTCGGGCTTAACGAGAAACAAAATATGTTGAAAAATTGATGATATTTTCATACAAAAATAACTTAAGAATGATTTATGTAGCAGAAGCCCCGGAAGGAAGACAGAAGCAGAGACACATCACCAAGAATTTGCAGACAAAGAAGCCAGTGTAGAGGACTAATGTGATGTTTTTTTTTTAGAAATCCACAGTAAATTGCTTGTTTTTCCTCAGGTGAACACAGTTTCACCGTGTGCACAATCTTGGACATACAGTATATTGTAGAGATGTGGCCAAATGCTCCACTTAAGTGCTGGAATAAAAGCTCTAGTGTCCAGCGTTCCTGCGCTAAGCACATGTAATTGGGCTCTAGTGTTCCACTTGAAATTAAAATATATAAAAAAAAGCCTCATGTAACCAAATCAATCAGAACAGACTGGCCTGATCAGAAGGAATTTTCAGTCACACTGAGAGGGGTGGTGTAAACATTCGATTATCTGTTCAGCAGGCAAATATTAGCTCCTAAAAACCATGTAAACACTTGATCTGATCAGGTTTCTCATTGGTTGGGATAAATCCACGTGGGGTAAACTTCAGGTGACAACTTTCCAGGAGGGACAAAAACATGGAGGTAGCAGAAGAACCAGTTGTTCTAACAAGTGTATGAACGAAGATGGATGACGGGCACACATCTCTGTCACCTTCTGCTACTGAATTAATTCAGTGTTTTCAATAAAGTTGGGAAACAAACTTCTTCTTTTGTTATACAGTATGTCCGGAAGATTTGACAAGAAGATTGTGTTACGCCCCTGAATAAGGGGAGAAATACCGTGGAGGTGATGACGAAGGAAATCGATCTCAGATCACGTTATCAGGTACATTAAACAAAAAGAAATAGTGAGCAATCCGAAAGGGTCACATATTAAAAACATTTTTAACCTCTTAACATTACTGATTCTAAGCACTGTGGTGGTTTTTAAGCACACTTATGTATAAATGCCCTTTGTGTGGAAGTTTTCAAATCTTTTTTAATATATTAAACCCAAAAGTCTTTGGTCATTTTAACCGTCTCAAAGCAGGAATTTACCCATGTTACCCAACAAACATTTATTTATTTATTTTATCATGGATGTATGTAGTTGCCATCTGAAACCTGATTCCAGATTATATTATCTTTTAACCTGTCTAAACTGCTATAGTGATTGATGTTTTGGAGCAGGGAAACACACACACATATATGTTATATCAGATTGTTTTATTTAGCAACAATGTAAAGAGTTAAGTTGGTTGAAAAAGTACTGACCATGTAAACTTAAACGCTATTGCACCATGCTGAACACGAACAGAAAGAAAAGAAGGGAGTTGGATGGAAATAACTATCAGAATGATCAAAGTAAAGACTACATGATCACTGACCCCCGGGCGCCAGGACAGGCTGAATGGTAAAACAAATACAAACTACACCTCCGAGATGAAAGTACAAGTGTTTGAACCATGTGTGGCTCTCTCTGTGAAAGTGGGCTTCAAGGAGGAAGACCCAGGAATCCCCTCTTTTGAAAGAGAAACATAAAAAAGCTCGACAGAAGTTTGCTAAAATGATGTTGACAAGCCACACTTCTTCTGGGAGGCTGTCCTTTGGACAGATGAAACAGAATTATAGCTTTTCGTCACATCAAGTCACATCGGCTGTGTGTTCAGAGCAGAAAAAAAAATAAGGCTTTCAAAGACAAGAACAGACTCCCCACTGCGAAACATGGAGGCGGCTCTGCAGTGCAGTTGCTTTGTGCGTCTGACATGAGTGTCTTGAATCTTCACAGGGGACAAAAAAAAATCTGAATGTTATCAAGGTGTTCGGGAGCGTAACATTCAGCCCAGTGTCAGAGTCTGTCTCTGTCGCAGGTCTGCGCTCCTCCGACAGGATAATGACTCAAAACACAGACAAAGCATGGATAAAAAGAAAAAGAGGAACAGGGCAGAGCCAATTGATCACTAATGGAAAGAGCTAAAAGTCGCTGGCACCCATCAAAAAAACTGGAGCAAATGAACTCCTGAGAAGTCTCATTAGAAGCTGTATCCCTCTTACTGTGCATGCATTTATGTGCCACTATTATATAGCACGTCCCTCTCTTCATCTCCCTTAGCCTCCCCTCCTCTCCTCCCCCATCTTCTTGTGAGTGTCTCTGGCCTGGAGTTGTTTGTTTCTGACATGCGGGGCTCCATGCTACTCATCTGTGGTCGTGCTCTCATCAACCTGCCCAGGCTTCATGGCCTGCAGTTACCCACTCCTACTTATTCTCCAACCTCCAACCTTCAGTCATTATAGCAGCTTACTCACCTGTGATGGAATAGCTGCTGTACAGCTTTATTTATATTCATTATCAGACTGTCATGTAACATGCATCTGCTGTATCCTCTACCTTTATCACTATTAGATTCTACATGTACGCTTTAGTCAAATGTGCCTGTGACAGATGTATGTTTGTCTCGTTGCTCCCGCTGCTCTCTTCTCTTTTTCTGTCTCCACCTGGCCGGCCTCAAGCAGATGGGTCCCTCCATGTGAGCTGGGTTCTGCTCAAGGATTCTTCCTGTTAGGTTTTTCCTTGCCACCGTTGTCTCAGTGCTCGCCATGGGGGTTTGCAGGCCGGGTTTGGTAAAGCATCTTAAGAAGATTTGTGTTGTTACTGATGATATTTATTCATTCATTCATTCATTCATCTTCTGTACCCGCTTATTCCTGTTAAGGGTCGCGGGGTCTGCTGGAGCCTATCCCAGCTGTCACCGGGCGAGAGGCGGGGTACACCAGAGAGACAGACAACCATTCACACTCACATTCACACCTATGGCCAATTTAGAATCACCAGTTCACCTAACCAGTATGTCTTTGGATGGTGGAAGGAAGCTGGAGTACCCGGAGAGAACAAACGCAGACACAGGGAGAACATGCAAACTCCACACAGAAAGGCCCAGTCGGCCCATGGATTCGAACCCGGGACCTTCTCGCTATGAGGCACCAGTGCTAACCACCTTTCCACTGTGCCGCCCACTGATGATATTTAATCAAACTGAATTGAATAAGAACTCTTGTGCAGCTGCTGCGTAACATAATATTAGATTAAAGATCTCAGTATTTTTGTCCATGTCACTTTCATTTGTTGCACTTTTTGCTGCTGCCTCCAGTCCTCCAAACGGGACATTGCTCCCAATGGCAGGCAAGCACCTGTGCAGACCATTTACTATTTGTAGACAGGAGCAACTACAGTTTCTACTACTCAAAAATATTTTTAGTTTGAAAAGAGACTACTCCTCTGCATATACTGTATGTAAGTGAGTTTAAGTGTGACAACTAGGCAGACAATAAGCAACCTGAGACGACATCCACCTGTCACTCAAAGCAGCTAAAACGTGTAATTTAAACAGGCAAGTTATATAAAAAATGACACTATATGAAGAACTTAGTTTTTTTTTTTTTTTTTTTACTGAGATGTAAACATGTTTATTCTGCTTTATACACTGAAAAAAAAATCTGGGGGTGTGCACTTCGAAAGACTAGAGGCATCTGTAGCTCACTTCTTATCTTTCCTCACGTCAGTAACGGCACCGCGTAGCCCCACTGGGGTTTAATGTACTGTATGCATAAATATAGATTTTTTTGAATACATATTGAAACAAACATAAATAACAAGGCTCCAGTATAATGTACCTGTCCTCCTAACTCATACAGCTTCCTTTAAAAAGCCACGTTCACGGCTTCCAGCAAATAAATAAAAATGTTCTTTATTGTTCACCTTTTTAATCTTATTTGGGAGCGTTCGAAGCAGCTCTCTGTCTGTTGCATGATGTAATCTGACACAACAGCGGAGAAATTCAAACGCAGACATATCCAGACAGGAGAGAAACCTGTTGAAAGATATTTAAACGGGGTCATTTGCTTCATTCAGTTTACGCATTTCCTTCGGAGAAGAGTATTTTGGGGTAGAAGATGATGGTGAGATGCCAATCTGAATGTAAATTTAGAGATCAAACTAAAGACAGAAATAGGTTTGAGATGCTTTTAACGTATATCGTTTGCTGAGCTGAAGAACTGAATGGCTCCAGAGAACATGAACCTTTATGGGTTTTCTTTAAGTTTATCAGTGTCTTCAGATGGAGACTTCCTTTTTTTGAGAAATTTGGAAAGCTTAACTTCTACTGTTTTTTTTCTTGTCTACATTTATCTGAGCATTAACCAGGTAATCTTTGAATTCTGATTTGCTGCGGTCGGGAAATCCGGCCTTTCTTCAGCTAAATGAAAATGACTTTTGGACTTTACATAGAGAGTTTTAGAGACCTTTGTCAGGCTGATGAGGATCATGTAATCCCTCCTCTGTTAAACGTTTTATCTCCAGCTTGGGAGAGTCTCATGCTTCGCTATCTTGACATTTCCTGTTTTGAGGATTTAAAACCATGACAGAGACTAAATTTTGATCTCTGATTGCATTTCATTCTTAAGATTTACCAAGTACATACTGTATGTGCACTCAAGACTTTTACTTGAAATGCAGTGTTATACCTTTGTGGCATTACTACATTTAACTTCTGGGAAGTGGTGTCTCAGTGGGATCCCAAGGCATTACTCTCCCTGCGTGCGGTGCACCAACACACGCTGGATGGTTTGTAATGGCTGTGCAGGATGGGCGAACGTTTCCTCTTGCAGGAAGTCAAGACTCAGAAAGCCCGAAACTGCAGGGAAGCAAGAGAAAGCAATAACATTTGTTCTAACATTTTTTGATCACTCTGCTACTGTGCAGAAATGGGTCATGGCTGCCAGAAACGCATCAAACAACTTGTAGTCGTCTGAGTCAGTGGAATCTCTGATGGGCCTTTTTCCACCGTGCTGTCAACACACTCCTCTCTGATTTCAAAGCTGACAATGTTTTAGTGCTGAGGAGCTAAAAAGTTTTTTAGCCTTTGCACTCTTCTGCTCATTTATGATGATTGATTGCGTCTCACTTCTCGCCCGGAGTTTTCTTTTCATCGTTGCTCCTGTTTAAATGAAACAAAAGGTTATTTTGGATTGAATACCTCTCCGCTGCGCTTCCAACGCTCACTATGCAAAGTGATTCATTATCTGTAATCAGCCCAACAACAGCGGCATTATCTGTGAGCTTAAACAACGTTACAGACTTATCCTGGGATACACCACCAGCCGTGTATAGAAAATACACAAGCGAGCGTGGAGGAAGCAGCCTTGAGCAGCTCCCGTGCTCAATAACAAAGAGTTTTTTGAGCTTCCCTGACCACGTATTTTCTTCTCCAGAAGTCTGAAACCCAGTTACAAGTCAGTCTGGCACAGATTCAAATTCAGACTGTCTAGGGCTACGATTGATTTGACATTGAGCTGCCGTCCAAAAAAAGGAGAAATCAGTAGCGGGATCTTGATTCGGCCGTGATCGACTGATACTGTTCGACTGAGGAAGTGCCTGAAACGAGTTGGATGGATGTCAAGGTTGTTGGTTTTTTTTTCTGGTTATTTCCTTAAGAGAAATAGGACTCTCTCATTCTGCCTTTCACTTAAGCCCTGAATTCATCCCCAATTTGGATGTAACATTAACCCAAATATGAGACTACATTTGTTGTGGTTACGTTATATTTGAGCAACCAATATGTTCTATGAATGGAGAGAGCACCAGTGTGTTATCAGATCCTAGAGAAACTGTTCTAGGCTGTTAGCAAGTTTCTGAGTCTCAATTAAGGTTAAATTTATGGTATAGCTTAGCTTAGTTAGTTTGTGAATGATTATGGGAATAAAACCAATGGCATGCCTTCCTCCTACAAGACTCAATGTGATTCCCAAGTTGGCCCTTGTTAATTGTTAAAGAAATAAACTTGTTTTGTCGGCCGCTGACGTGGTGCGTCTCCCTTTTATTGTGGCCACTTGAGCCAGGTCATAACATGGTATTATAGCAAAATTTAAAATCTGATACAGCCCAGTCCTGGTAAAGGGACCACAGTGGTAGAAAGCTGAATTTCCCTCTGGTGCTGGAGGAGACCAAAACCAGAGGTAAAAGAGTGTCAGTATTATTTCTCTGTATATGCTGGATGTAGTCTGGGAGCCAAAACTTTTGAGGGGGAAAGCTGCTCTGGAAACCCTGTCGGAACTGATTGATAAAGAGTTATTGTGGGCTTTATAAGGCTTTATGTGGTGATGACCAGAAAAATAACAGCAAAGTAGTCATACACGTCATCTGAGCGCTGTGCAATTTAATTTGTTTACAGCAAAATGGTTTTGATTGGTTGAGGGACTATCCAGCTGCTTGCAGATGTGTTGTTTTCTCTTATCAGGGTTACATTACACCAGGTTACATGGGTGGAGCAAAGCTGCACGACACCCAACAGCACAAACATGGACAAGAGTAGCCTACAGTTGTTCAATGTATTTCTTACACCTAGTGGCACATCTGTGTTGCAGGCCACGTATACCATCTACAACAAGTAGGTGTGCACCTATGAACTTCTGTGCAGTACCAATGCAGCAACAAGCTGTCACATTTAGCTTGTTTTTTCAAACAAACTCTCCTTCTATGGCTTGAAAACAAGTCAGAAGCATCTCTTACCATTTCTATTATAGAAACAAACTTGGGACCAAATCATCTGTCAAGAAACAAAGAATTACCGCCACCACACAGCTCTAACAGACAAAAGGAAAAATGTCTGCGGGGATGTAAAATGTCGACGGCTTCAAAGTACCAAACAGGAGCTTTTGATTATGTGACTGACAGAAACTAGACTACTATGGGACTTGAGCTGTGCTTTACATTTATTTCATGTTTCACATTTAGTAGAGAAAACATCACTATCTCGCAAAGAAACCTTCCAGACGGCACCAAGGTGCTCTCTCCATTCCTGCATTTGGGTCAATAATGTATGAATCACTCATGATTTCATGTTGATCAGAAGTCTAAAGAAAAAGAAGTATTTGGATTTGGGCCTGATCAACCAAGGAAGTGTCTGAAACCGGCTGTCAGGGTGTTTGTCAGGGACTCTATATGTGTATTTATAAAACCTTAGAATCATAATACATTTCTTCCCAGTTGCCATCACCTTTTCTCTTGTCCTCTGGCTTTAAGCAACATTAGGCATTTGACCAAAACACTCAGATATTAATCATTTTTGCTAATACACTGAACAAATAGTGTGTGTTTTACGTATTGTATGGGCTGCACATGAACATGCGCCACTGAATTTGTTTGCCAAAAGATCAAGAAATGTAAAGTATGTTATCATCCAGATTGATTTTATTCATGACTTAGAATTAGAAGTCAAACTCCACGTTGAAACAATTCATTAATATTATTTGGTATTTGGGGGTTTGGGAGTTCTCATAAAAGTAGAAACTATCATGGAGTACTCACGTTCATTTTTATTACATCTAAAAAACAAACTGAAACAGACTTGTTGGACTTCTTGAAGACATTTTATCCAAGTAGCTTCTACAGTTCTTAAAGACTGATGGGGAGTCAGGCTTTAAATAGGAACATCTGTGGGCGGTACCCACCTCAAAATCACATGGCTGAAATCTGTTAAAGACCACATACTCAACTGTAATTGGAGGAATCTGTTTTGATCCTGATCCTGTTTTCCTTGTCCAATAAGTGGCACTCTAATGATCTTTAAATATCCAGAGGCTCCAGTCAGGAGGTGTGAACAGGAGTGAAACGTTTTGCAGACAGTTGTTCAGACTGTGTTGTTAATTGATGCCAGATTGTGTCTCAGTCCCCTGTTCAAGGATGGGCTCTCCAGTTTGACATAGATGGAAACCACCTTTCAAACCATCTGTCTTGGTGGACGTTGTTGTCCTCAAAGGAGAGTCCTTTGTCCTTCAGGTGTAGGTGGATAGCTAATCGTGGCCTGAAGAGCTATCTCTCCTGTGCTGAGTCATGTTTGTGAATGGCTTATTCATTTCATTACCTATAAAGATGTGTATAATGCCCCTTTCTCTGCTCATGTCAGTTCAGCAGAGAGGCCTACCTCTCTCTTTCCTTTTTATATCTCTTCCGTCTTTCATTACAGCAACCAGGGGGACAAGGAGCTGAAGCTTAATGAGACGTGCCCCCCACTCTGAGTCTCTACCCCTAAGTGTTTTTCCACCTGAAGATCATCTTTTATCTCCCCATTCGACATCATTCATCCCAATTTCTGCTGGGTTACGTCCTGAACGTCTGTGGTGAAATCAATATTAAGTGTTGCTTTCTCATAAATACTAGAGTCAGGCTTTGGATTAAGAAACTTTACCATATCCTAGGTGTTACTACAAGTGCGTTGAGACCATTTAAAACAACACTTTGCTCTTCCCACCTGTGAAACTCCTCCTTTATTGTTTTTACCGGAGTCACACAGCTGTGAAATGAAGATCTTACAGATTGTCACACCATGAAATATAGTACAAAAAGCGTTTTAATCATGGTCCGATGATGAAATGCTGATGCACTTCCTGGCTGGGGTTGCTGTTGCCGCTGCCAGCCCAGTCAGCACAGGTGGCGATCACCCCGGCCAGCAGCAGAGGAAACAGCGGCGGCAGAGTGATTACAGTTCAGGAGGTTCAGGAGCCGAGTGGACTGAGTTCCGCATGTCGATTCAGGGAAGGCTTCGCCGGCTCTGACGTTAATGTGCCGATTGTCTGTCTCTTAACTGACATCACAGGTAGGTGGATGGGTCTGATTTGCCTTGATTAATATGATGCAAGGAAACACAGTCACTGCTTTCATCCAGCCGTCAACGTCTCTCGGTTACTGTTGAGTGTTGCCAGTGATTTTCCTGTCACAACCTCTCTTAGTTTATTCAGTCTGACATATTCTGTAACCTGCGAGTTTTTACCGTAACAACATCCTTTTTAAAGGATTGTCTTTCTCCTGGATTTTTATTAGTTCATGGGTACGATGACAGATTCTTCACTTATTTTTATTGCTGGGATTGAATGTGACAACGCTGTTAGTCACAGATTTACAACAAAAAAATAAGTCTGTGAATACAAGTGAGCTAATCATTTGTCATTTTTAGATTTTTTCAGCCTGGATGACTGACAAGAAAGTCGTCCCATCTTTTATTTATTTGATATTGTCTGATTCAGTAGGTGGACAGATTGCACTGAGATAGTAATGCAGCTGTCCATATGACTATGAGGCGTAAACAGAGATGGCGATCAATGGAAGCGAGATCGGATTTACAAGAGATTTTGCTTTAATGGTTTTCTTTCCTTCAGAAACCTTTCCTTGAAATGACACTGATCAGGGATTGTAATGATACTTATGAATGTAATCATTCAATGACACAGCGATGGATGACGTAGAGGATAACGTGATAACCCTCCAGAGATGTGAACCCCTTTTAGCGTTAGTTAAAATTTCCACATGGACAAAATTCATCCTAAAATTCAGTCAGTAAATGGACAACCTTGTTTTTTAGAGTATGGAAATGAAATACTTCACCTGACCACAGTGAGGTTTGAGCAACTCTAGAAAGAAATGGACATATTTACTTCTGTCTAATCAATGCACATCAGTAAATAACAGCCTGGTTATTATGAATCAGTTGCACTGATGTATTGAACCTGTTGTAAAAATGCTCAACTGGAACTCTACCAAATACAATGCAACAGAAATGAAGAATAAAACTAGATTTATGAGTCACATCTATGTTGTAGCCAGATGTGCAGCACCCTAGAAATGAAACTACACGTTGCAACTAACTTCTTTGTCAGTCAGTTGTGCGTTGTGCCAAGTATTTAGTAAAAGTAACTGTTGTTCGACATTTTTCAGCTCCAACAGAAGCCACTGAGTTCCACTCGCCATTGTTCGCCTTTAAAGAACACAAACAGCCTAGGCTGCTCATGCATGCTATACTTGCAGAAAAACTAGCTGAGCTAAACAAATGTACCAGGCATCCCAGAATGGGTGGCTGGTTGCATTTTACTAATAGATGTGGTCTAGTCGCTGCACAGGGACCACCAGGGTGGAAAGGGGTTAAATCTTGTCTTACTAAATAACTGTGTTTTACCATCATATAAGCTTTTTAATTAGAGACTGAAGCGACACACTTGCATGAAGGGTAGATAGTTATTGGGATGGTTACCAGGAGTCGTTTTTCACCAGCTGGGTGTAAGCCCTACGTCTGGCTTAGTTAAATATTAATACCGGTTGTACATTCTAAAACTACGACTAGGTGCAGCTAAGCCCAACGTAATAGATGCGCGTCCACGCTGACACATTCTAGCAAAGCAACAGTTGCCATGGCTATCACGTTGCTATAGTTATTTTACTTATCTACTCTACACTGAGAAGGAAAAACCGTTGAATCACTGACCTCCAACACATTTGTGCAATCTCCCCTGTGATGCATACATCATGGGCAGACTCATACCAATGCTCTGCCACATCAGTTTCAGTCTGCTAAAATGGAATATCTGTGAAATTTTGTCTCCATATTCTGTCTCCATCCAGAAGATTGGTGTGGCCTCTCATTACTCTTTGTCACAGCGCTGGAGCTCAGCTTAGCTGCACCTAGTCGCAGTTTTAGATGGTGCCACCGGTATAAATATTTAACACAGGGCTGGATGTAACGAAGCCTGATGTATCCAAAATACACTAAAGAAAGGCAACTGGACTTGTAGTGTTTCTTGAGGATGTTTCATCCAAGTAGCTTCTTCAGTTCTAAAGGACTGGTGGGGAGTTGGGGTTTAAATAGGAACATCTGTGTAACTTAACCCAGCTTTTTTAATTCCAGCTACCACGACTGGCCCATGGTAACTATCCCAATAACTATCTACCCTTTATTCAAGCATGTAGCTTTAGTCTTGCATCAAAAAGCTTATCATATGCCAAAACACTGCACAGTTATTTAGTAAAAACAAGATTATGTAGAAAGTGGTTCAATCTCATTTTACTAAAGACTTCCTCCCTGCGCAGCATTTGTATCTTCACCTTGAAAACGGGTCAAGACTTTTCACTTCAGACCTACCTCTTTACACCTACATTTGAGCTTTAAGCTGGTTACATACTCCGTGAGAACTGAGAAATTTATGGAAAACTCTTTTCTAAACAGGGGAGTGAGATATTATCTGCAATCAATCTGCAATACAGTCTGAACATCTATCCCCCAAAAGTTTCACCTCCATTCACACGTTAAAACTGGAGCCTCTGGCTAATAATGGGTTGTTAGAGCAACATTCATTAAAGAAAGACAACAGGGTCAAACAGTCTCCTCCAACAACAGGTACAGTAAATATCGTTAACAGACCCTTGTCATGCAAGATTCAATCACAGCTGTTCCTATTTAAACTTCAACTCCCCAGCAGTCTTTTAGAACTGAAGAAGAGACCTGTCCCCGAGCTGTTTTTTTCACCAGCTCCCCAGACAAGCAAAAAAAAAAATACTTGACTTTGAGAAGTCCTTTGTTGATCGCCAATTATTTGACTGATTTATCAGAAAATTAAAATCAATGACAGTAAAACTAAGTTGAAAAAAAAAATGATTTTTTAGATCTTACACTGAAAATCGCTGGTTTCAGATTAAATCATCAGATTAAAGGAGAATTACCATTTTTTACAACCTCGACATTATTTCTGGCATAAAATATGATCGTTTACTCACCCATGTAGCTTTGGTGTCATTTGGAGTCGTTCGGAAGATATTTAGATCCAGCGGAGCGCCGCGTATATCCATATAGTGGGAGTGACTGGGGCACCGAACGCAGCCTCTAAATAACGCATTATCTGCCGCGATAATCTCGTTCATTTCACCAATATTTTGTTATGATACGCTAGTGCTATTCCCAGTTACCTGTTTTGCGGCAGATAATGCGTTATTTAGAGGTTGCGTTTCGGTGTCCCAGTCACTCCCACTGTATGGATATACGCTGCGCTCCGCTGGAGATAAAAATCTTCCAAATGACACCAAAGTTATATGGGTGAGTAAACTATCGTATTTTATGCCAGAAATAAGGTCCAGGTTGTAAAAAACGGTAGTTCCCCTTTAATTGATCAATAGTACAGTGTTATTGCAAAAATACTGCAAAAATGTCTATTTCCTTTTGAGTTTGACAGTTACTAGTTAAATTCTGTTTCTGTCTGTATATCGCATATAAAAATGATCATTTAACTTTGCTTTCTTGCCAGCTTACCACAGCATGTTTCCGAGCTGATCCAAACCCAATATCACAGGACACTGAATTTAATCAACTCAACATCCTTTAATGCATTTAAAAAAAATCTCCTATGTATATTTTCCAGACTTAATGGCCCATAGGTTCATCCATTATAGTGATACACTTCAGGAAAACAGAGACGAAGGCTTTCAGGTTATATAGCAAAGTTATACAGGGAACGCATACAAACACACAAATCCACACAGAGGCTATTTTGGCAGTCTGCCTCTCTTAAAGCCGTAATCCATAGTGATTGAACTGTGACATCCGAGCTAAAGCTTTACAGATGACAGTGCTGAGCTCGGTCTCTCATTTAACCTCTGTTCATTCATCAGCTCCCCCCTGCAGGCCATCACTACAAATAAAGAAAAATAAAATTTAAAAAAAAAGGTGATTTCAGACCTGCAGTTCTGCTGAAGCTGCCCTTAAGTGTCAAAAATAATTGAGATGAGATCTTGGAAAGTCAGGAATAGATTTGTGAATGCAGATACAGCTCCCCTGAAAGCTTGGTGAGTGTGACATCTGTGCCGCTCTGCGATGTTAATGATGACTTATAAAATGGATACTTCTTGTCCTAGCGCCTGATTGGCTGAACCGAAGCCATTGTTAAACACCCAATAAACGAACACCTGTGACCACGTAAATGTTAATTTAAATGTTAATGCGCCAAAAGAAGATCACTGCTCGCAGCCCTGACTGGAGCCCAACTGCTTTTATGGAAAGATTTGTTTAATTACAGGGGGATAAGTTTCATCAAGTGAGCCTTTTCCCTCTTCTTTTCTGTGTTACAGCCTATTTTGTTAAAGAAATAATAGCTGGCACGGTGTGAGGTTTCACATCTCCAGTTCTGCCTCTCAAGCTTTCATCACTTCAAGCATCGTTACGTTAACAGTGAAAAGAGCCAAGTTGCATTAACATTGGGGTCGGTACTGAGGTGTATTTTTACGGCTCCTGCCCTTTTTGTTGCCATGCTGAAATGAATGTGATCTGGGTGTCAGGGGCTCAAACGATCATTGCACGAGCCCACAAAGTCGGCCTTCTTTTCAGCATCTGTGGCACAGTGCTGCGAAGTGTCGGCTGTTGACATCACTGATTAGAGGTTTTGCTCTCTGGACTCTCGGCTGGAGGGGGGAGAACTGAGCACCACCTCCTCCTCAATTACATCAAAACAGAGAGCCCAGGAGGAGGAGAGCAAGAGCGAAATGTAGGGGGGAAGAAAAAAGGGAGTGAGGAGACCACAGGAGCAGAAAATGAAAGAGTGAATCACGAGAGGCCACAGTGATTTCAGAAGTCTTTGTCTTTTTAAAATCCTGTTTGAACAGTAGAGCAAAAGAAAAAAGCCATCATCTCTTCTTTTACTTTTTGTAAGAAGTGGTCTAATAAAAAGGGCTGCAGAGTTTAAATTTGAAATGATGAAGCAGTTTGGTTACTGTTGACTAATAAAACAGGATTGATAGGCAAAGACAAGGAGCTGCTGCATGCCTTGAAAGCACCGAATGCATGAAAAATTAGAGGAATACGTTCCCCCGACATGAAACACATGCATGGAGCAGGCAGTGGTACATGCAGTCGGAGGAATGACAGTGAAATTACCAAGTCAGAGTGTGAGGTTGAAGCTGGTGGATCAAAGTGTGTATTTACCTTCAACTCCGGCGACCTGCCTTAAATCCCATCACATAGCAAGAAGGTTTCCTCTGTCAGGAACAGTTTTCATTTTGAATCAAAGGTTGCACTCATATGACTCCATTACAGGCAGGCTCTTGCTCCGCAACCGAGGATATGGGTGTCTAACTTCATCTGACGAGGTTTGACTGGATCTGAATGAATACATTAACGCCATGCTGTACATTTGTGGTCCAGTTGGAAGAGTTAGCTCCAGTTTGCGCTGACGGAATTTAATGTTTACATTTATTAACTGAAATAAATGGTCAAAAAAATTATTAGATTAGTAAAAGTAAATGATTCTGCAGAGGATTAAGATTTCCTGCAGGCAAACAACTTAAAAATCTCAAAAATCTTTAAATTTTCTCAGATTTATTTAATTATAAACTGACTATCTTGGGTTTTGGGTTTAAGAAATCGTTTTGGGCATTTTTTATGTTTTTTTTTTAGACTTCTGAAACACAACACAAACCAAAAACTATTAAAATGAAAGTGACATAGATTGAAGCCTAATGTGCTTTGTGTCCACATATTTCAGAGGTGGAGTTTATTCCATGAAAAGGCCTGGAAACTCAGCGCGACATGCCGATACCAAAATACCAACCGAGGTGGAACATACAAAGGAAAAAGCGGGCACTCGTGTGCGCGACAGATTATCTGAAGAAAGAGAGAGAAAAAAAAATAAAAAGATGTCACAGCGCCGGCCGCGCTGACATATGATTTCTGGAAACTGCAGAACGAAAATAGCTATAGAGCAGGATTGATGCAGAAAAAAGATGGATATAGAAACGTTTGAAGATGTCAAACCAATCAAATTAATGGAAGTTTGGTCACGCAAATTACTGTGTTCAGAAAACAGCTGCTAAATGGACCTTATGGTGAGATTATTTCGTGTCAAACAAGTAATGCTGCGCAACCAATAGAATCGATGGTTGTACGGTATTACTGCATGAAGACAATAAGATGTGGCAACTTTCCCAAATGACAACAGACATTTTGTATTTTCGTCCTAAAATATTAAACAAGACAGAAAATGAAGCTGCCATCTGTGATGATTAGGTTTTTCATCTAGTATTTCAAATAAAACTGATTTGTTTGACCATTTTTTTTCCAAAAACTACTTTCCTTCTGACAGATTTATAATAGTTTTCCTTGTTCTTTCTCAATAAATCACGTGGAAAGACCAAAACCAAACATTTGCTGCTTGCTCACTGCTTTGTGTATACCATTAATAATCAGAATATTAGCCCAATGAGAATAAATGTAACCACCTCAGTCAGAACAGATTGGTCTGATCAGAAGGAGTTTTTAATGAGATTGGGAGAGGTGGTGTAAACCTTTGCTAATAAGGAAACTATTAGCTCCTAATAACCATGTAAACACTTGATCTGACTGTTTCTCTCTGGCTGGAATGAATCCATCCTTTCTGAGCATGTTTGCTCCACGCCGGTTAAACATCAGGTGATGAGTTTCCAGTAGAGACAGAAACATGGAGGCAGCAGTTCTATGGAGCAGGTAAACACATACCGTATATTTTATCAGATTGTTTTATTTAGCGTCCATGTAAACAGCTCAGTTGGAATCTCTGATCAGAATGACTGATGAGGTTGAGGAAGTATTTTCCACGTAAAAGTAACTACCATGATGATCAAGGTACTACTAGATCTGTTTTTCTGCTCTACACCAGCAGAACTATTTAGTTAAAAACGTATCTAGTGACTGATGATCCTCTGCATGTTGACACATATATCTAATCAGATCATTTCATTTAGCGGAAGTTAAGTTTGAATCTCTGATCAGAAAGATTTCAGTCGGGTTGAAGATATATTGTCTTTGTTGACAAGTGTCAGCCTTGGGCGGAAACAGTAGTGTTTTATGTTGTTTTATTTCAGCCGGCCTTCTTTTTTCTTTTTTTCTTTTTTTTAATTGAAGAAAAACAACCAAAACACTCACAGGACAGGGACAAAACAGTTGGTGCAGGACACTGAACAACATAGAAGGTTATGTGCTGTGTTGTGTGGGTGAATATTAAGTCTGGAGGGAAGTATATGTTTGTAAATGAGAGATTCAATGACAGACAGACAACAGAAACAAAACAAAGTAAAAACCAAAAAGTAAAAATAAATAAATAAAAAGGTAAACAGGGACAACAAGAAATCATTGCTAATTTTGTAATGACATAGGCATAATAGTATAGTAATATATATATATATATATATATATATATATATATATATATATATATATATATATATATATATATAGCGGTATTGGTGTATATGCAAATGGATGTAAACCAATAAAATACAAAATAAATAAATGCATGAGTTAGGATTTTTGTATTTTGCTCAATTATAAATAATATTTTCAATAATAATATGTTTAGTATAATAGTATAACTGAAGCTTTTTAAGAAATAATATGTAAGTGACAAAACCTGCCTCGGTTTTAAAATTTGACACCTCTTCGAAGGGCTGTCCTCACCTGTAGAGGTGTCTTTATGAGTTGGTTTCCTCCACAGATATCACTCTTTCCTACCTTCGTTGAAGGCACTTTGTTCAGGTTGATTGTGTTGAGTTTATTCTTTGTTTAAACCTCAGGTAAGTTTGGTTTTATCTTCTGTTTGGTTATTCTTGAGGTACCATTTATAATTGTGTGGCTCACTGAATCGGTTACTGTGGGTTTCCTCTCTTTGCTTTGACCTGAACATCTCAGGGATAAGAACTGGGAAGTGCATCGTGATATTTCTCTGAGCCACTATTTCTCCATCTCCCCAAAACTATTAGAACGTGCTCATCAACACGCCCCTTCATTATCTCACACAACTAACAAATGCATTTTTTCCCCGTTTGTTAAAAGAAAATTGACAAGCTGATTTAGGAAACTGTTGAGTCTATTTAATTATTTAATTCTTCAACCTATGAGTTTGGGGTTTGTGAGTCAAAGACAGTTAAAAAAAAATCCAATCTACTTACTCAGTGAATCAAAGGTTACACTCATGTGACTCATATGGCTTTTGCTCGTCAGCCAAGGATTTAGGTGTTTGACTTTATCGTCACATGAGCTGAAGGAATTTAATGATCACATGATTCATTTACTGAAATAAATGGTCAATAAAATGATTAGACAAGCTAAAGGAAACTAATCTGCATAAAAATGAATACTTCCTGCAGGCGGGCGACTTCAGAATCACGGAAATGTGCTGCTTTTCTCAGGTTTATCTCATTGTAAACAGACTATATTGGGTTTCTGACAAAATTTTAAGAGGTCTTCATTGTTTCTGAGAGATTCTAAATACAACATAATCCAAAAACTATTAAACAACATTCAAAGTGACATAAATTGAAGCCTTGTGTGATTCGTGTCCACACATTTCAGCTGCATGCTATCTTGAGTTACCATTAATACATTTGGGGTCTCATTTTTTTTTCTAGGCCCGAACATTACTGAGAGTTTTTAAGATTGAATTGTTCAGTAATACCCAGTGCACTAAGGGTTCGAGAACCAAAGGCAGTAAGGAAATAAAAGATTCAGAAATCTACTTCCACCTTGTTGTTTTTGGAGCTTTAGTGGGTATTTGTTGATAATAAGGATGCAATTATCTTTTGAATAACAAATATATCAAAACCTTTTTAATTATTGTTACTTAAACAATAACAGTGACTATCCATTCTGTCTTCAGAGATCAGTGAACTAAACAGATAATACAATTTCTCATTAAAAATGCCATTTTAACTTTGGGTAGATAAGATAATCTTGTGGAGCCATTTGATCCAAGTGTAAGACTTTACTATCAATTAATTGTATTTTCAAGATAAATTGAAGGTAAGCTCAGTAGTTTTCTACAAATGACAGCACTTCTAAACATGAGTCTGGAGTCGTGCATTTATTTCTGATTGCAACCAACCTCGTGGCAACGTCTGGCATGGAAAAAAAAAAAAAAAAAAGATTTATCTGGTACTTTGCAACAGCTTCTAACATGATTCAGCCAATCAGAACTGAGAGCTGCAGCTAACCACTATATCAGAGAGAGTTAATGGCACGAGGAAGATGGAAGGACAGAGCACTACGAGGCATGAAGAGGCGAACACATTAGTGCAGGAGAGGAGGAGGAGGAGGAGGAGGAAAGGCGGAGTGATTAGAGGAAGAGGGAGCTGGAGAAAGAAGCAAAACGGAGAAGAAGGAAGGAGTAAAAAAAATGGAGGTGGAGGAGGAGACGGAGCGTGAGATGTTCAGCTGTCTCCACCAGCAGATGCTGAGGGGTCCAGCAACACGCGCAGCAAAACTCTCACAGTCCACCGCCAGATAAATAGCTTTACACACGCGCGCACACACACACACATTCGACACTAAATAAATAGCTTTATACTCAGCAACAGCCAAAGTGGGTCAGACATCAAAGTAGCCACTCGAAAAGCTGCTGGAGCTGTCGACACACACAAACACACACAAACACACCCATGCACGGCGGGCACGCACACTCTTGCTTACTCCAAATTGCTACTTGAACCATCCACACACATGCACACGCACACATTTGGAGACACACACTTGTGCTTACTCCAAATTGCCACACTCCTCTCCTCCTCCACCTCCTCCTCCTCCTCTCTTTCCACTCTATCCTCTCCTCCTTTCTCTTCTCCTCACACACATACACAACTCCTCTTGTAAATTGCAGCGAGCGGGTGCCACGGCTGACCAAATAGCAGCAATCAGGAAGTCTGAGTGCTGACGGACAAAGGCTGCCGACCACTTTGGGTAGATACACACACTCTGTCACACACCTTCAGCGGCAAGGACAGTGTCCATTTTCTGCGCATAGGGCAATAGGAGGTCAAATGGTTTGAAGTACAGTACCAGAGTAGGGAAATTCAACCTGTAATAATCTAAAATATTAAAACGCATCTTATATTGACCTTAACTTCAATTGTTGTGTTGCGTGAAAAGAGAAAAACTGCACACGTATAGAAGTTTTCAAACTCTTTTAGTTTAAGTTTTAAGGCACATTTACCGTATGTTTCGGCCTCACCGCTCTCTGCTCTTGTTTCCAGTAGCAGCAGCAGCGGTAGGCGGCTGTGTTCAGCAAACAAGCTCTGATAAACTCAGTGAACACTACCGGGGCAGCACTGAACAGCAAACAGACAGAGGGGAGATAGCGGAGCAGCTCAAGAGTTAGGCATTTTCAACTGCCGTTTGTCAAGACCAAACAACATCTAAAAGGAGGGTGGATGGAGAACAACCTCAGTGGGTTTTTCATTTGTCTAATGCCGATTTAACGAAGCCGCAGTATGTCTGGGTTCTGAGTTTTGACATTTCTGGAATAAAAAAAAAAAGTTTGTCTTCTGGCAGGAAATTGTTTCACTGTGAATCGAACGTTTAAGCAGCAGATTATTTTCGTAATTAACCGAACAGTAATTTACTCTGTAAAATGTCAAGAAACTGTGAAGTAGTTTTTTGTTTTGTCCAACCAAAGATCCAAATCCTGTTTGTCAAAAAAACAAACAAAAAAACAAGACAAAGAAATTCAAAAGCAGCAACAACAAAGTTTTTATCAAAATTGTTGCCGGTTAATTCCGTTTAACTGACCAATCTTTTAAGCTCTCCACTCTGAAGTATTTTTGTGGAAACTAAACCAAAAACACATTCTTCATCTCGACCCTTACCTAACTTTTAGGAAACGTCATTGGCCTTTGTTTCCTCTTGTACCGCAGTGCAACATCACACGCTGTCAGAGCGCTCCGAGCTCCAGATTTGAAGGCTGTGTTTGAGTGGATACACGAGAGCACCGGGGATCCGCGTGTTTTTTTCTCACAACATAAAATTCTGACAGTGACAGAGGTTTAAACGCAGCGTGGTCATTCAGGTGGACGATAAAAAGAAGAATGAAAAGCTCAAAGCATGTGCAAACTACTAGGCTGAATGTAACTTGTGTAAGAAAGTAAAGCATCCGGGTATAACGTCTCAAACATGACTGGGGTGAATGCACTGTACGTGTGCTCTTGGTAGAGGAGTGATCAGTGTCAGACCTCAGGGAGGATACTTAGGCTAGTTAGAGCTAATCAGAGTGTTTCCATGACCACAGCTGTAAAGCATCTGTGGGGGAATGAGTACTGCTGCTAAGTGCACAAAAGAACAAGTACTAAAAGCGAATAAAGCTGGTCACCGTGAACCAAATAAAAGGGTCAGCTCTTTTGTGCTTCTCCTGTTATTTCAGGTGATGCAAGGAACATACACATGGAAACTGGTCTTGAAGCACTCTATGTTGGAGCATGATTAAGGCCTTAGTTGAATAATGAGTGCTTAAGGTTCAGTCATACCTTTTATTTTTTGTTCTTGCTCTGCAGTGTATCTAAGGACAGCTTCCTCATATTATAGGTGCTTTTACACAGAAACTAGTGGCGATTGGATTCCAGGCAAAATCAGATCACAATCAGATAAATCTCTCTCTCTATTTGGCTATATATCTCTCACTTTTACTTATTTCACTCCAAAATCTCTGGCTGTACGACTCTGTTCTCTTCATACGTGACCTAAACGCTACCGTTTAGAGGAAACAAAATAAAGCAATTTGTCGTTGAGCACTGGACCGTCACTGGGTCATCAACACAACAACTTGAAGAGAAGCCAGTCACTGTCTGAACAACGCAATATGTCCTAAGGCTGTGAGACACCAAACTGACTGTCAGTATTTTGCCACTGTCAGTCGCCGATGAGCATCTGTGGCTCCAGTTTTTCAACTGTGTCCTGCACCGTTGGCAATAACTGGGGCTGTCTGCAGCTTCTCTGCTGATTCAGCAAGTTGAATAAGAACGAGTCGACCGAGAGCGATCATTCTGATTGGCTGATCAGCTTATAGAACCATCTAGAATGAATGAGCTTTACCCAACTGATCGGCACGATTCAGGAGATGCCAGCTCACTTAGACATTTGTAGCTCTTCCTAGCTCCTTAGCCTCCCAGCTAATCAGTACAGACTACTGCCACCTGCTGGTATGGAGGTGCAGATCTAAAATACCAGAAAGTTTTGGCCCAGACACAATCAAGTCTGTACTTCTCTTCGAGTACATTAATATGATTTTACCAAATACAGCATTAATAATGAACCAGCAATAATGTTCTTTTACTGACAGTAGTAATACCCTGTACTTTAGTTTTGAACTGTTGAGAGATTTTCAGGCAGCAGTACTGTACTTGAAGCCACTGCAGAGACCTTAGAACTGCTGTGATGTGTTCAGGTTTCTTTGTCCACAGCATTGTCAGTGAGCTGAAGGTGGCTGAGTTTCTTCCTTCAGAGAGAAACAAGAAAAAAAAAAAAGGACTTCTGCACAGCACTTGGACCAAATGAAAAAAATGCCATGAATCTTGTGGGTTCTACCATATATATAGATTAAAGTAGCGGCTGTTGTCGGTCTGCTACACCAACATTTTAGACTTGGCTTTTAGTTTTCAAAAATGAGGCAGAAAGCACGTGCCTGTGAATTGCATCACATTAATATTGAAAATGTGAAGTCCTGATGTATGTTTCTGATTAACTGTGCAGCCGAATTATAAAAATCCACTGCTCTCCTCTTCTTCTTCTTTTTTTTGCATATATAAGAGGTTATGTTTTTATTGAAGTCAAACTCCATGTTGACTCTCTCCGGGTGCGTTTCTGAATTTAGCTCTTGCAAAGCGCAGGGAACCCGTAACACAAACGGGGTGATTTATTGTAGCAGACAGCCAGTGTTTTCTTTGTCAGGAGGTTGGTAATGGGAGCCAATTGAAGAGTGAAAGAAACATTGTGCTGCTTTGAGAGTAGGAACTATAGTGAGGAGAGCTGAGGGAATGTGCTGTTCTTTTCTGTCACCCTCCTCAAACCGCCCGGCTTCTAGTGCAGAGCTCAGCACACCTACACAGGATCTGGACTCACTTAACTCCCATACAACTGGCTTACAGTCTCACAGCCTCCCTGTTGATTGTTGATATGCAAAATCAAGCAAATAAATATAAAATTATTTTCTTTAATGTCATTTTAGGAGGATGTTGGTTCTTTGCACGGGTGAACATGTTTGTTTTAATATCTTTGGTCTTACTGAAAACTTGCTGAGCAAATTCTTCCACCAACTTTTCTCTGTCTTCAGTGTTCAAATGTGTAAAATGCATCTGTGTCTGAACAACGAAGATGTATTTAATTTAATTGGTAAATCACTGGTTTGCGTGAATGTCTGTGTAGCCTCAGATTTGCCCCCTTGGCTCTAGTGCCCGCCTCTTATCAAAAAACAGCTTCATACTTCCTCACCCTGACCGCCTTGGGAAGAATCGCATCAGCCGTAAGACCAGGCTCCCACAATTCACCTTACGGTGGCCCGCGGGGCACAGGAGTCGCACTCAAGCGTGAACACACTATATGACAACTCAATGAATAAAATGAATAAAAAGGATGCAGTAATGACTCAGGTGAGGCGGCTGCTCCACTTGGGTAGTTGTAGAGTTTTATAACTAGGAGGAGAAGATTTACCGAAACTGCTAAACCTGAAGTCGAGAATATTTGAACTGCAAGACATGAAGCTGGAACGGTGCCGTGGTGGACAGACTTTTCTTTATGGAGTAAATGTCTACAATTTTTTTTAAAAAGTAAAAATATTTCAGTCTGTTGAACACAACGTAACGCAAGCCAGCTCCTAGTAACTTTTCAAATGAACCTGTTGAGTATTTAACCACTTGTAGCACTGTGGTGCAACGTCTTGACACATTTTGACTGTATCTCTCACATGGATGAGCACATGGGACACGTTGGTATTTTTAACTTATAGCTGGTGGCTGCTAGAGATTTCAAAGAGCCGTTCAAAAATCTGGCTCATTTTGATATGTATTTATTTTTAAGACGCCAGCCTGGGGATAACTTATTTTAGCATCAAAATAAACACAGATTTGGATCAGAATCATTCAACCTTAAACATCCCACCAATACATATTCTCTTGATGGGATATCTGAGTCTATCCATATCTAAAATATATAAATTCTAAATAGACAGATGCTTTATTTATGGTGTGACGAATCCCTGACCAGGGATCATACCTGCGTTCACTGCTATGCTCACCACTATAACATCTCCGTCACCAACACCACCTCAAAGCAAAGCAGGAGCTTCTGCGTGCATCTGTGAGAAACATAGATTCGGTTAATTCACGAATGTCACCAATCTCCAGTGGCAGCAACACACCAAGAAACTTAGTAATGAACCAGCAAAGACAGAGAAGAAAAGACTGATATCAGTAATGCAAGATGTGGAATATTCAAAATAACTGGCTTTGAAAATGAAAAACACAAACGGAAACTGGTTGTAATACAGTTATCGATCCACGTCAGGTCAAGTCATATCGATTGATAAAGCCGGAAATCACCGGATACAAATTTGCCTGAAAGGGCTTTACAGTCTTTGCAACACATGACATTCTCCATCCTTAAAGTGACCTTTTATACCATTGTCTAGAGGAACACTCTATGGTGCCACGTCGCCTCCAGGCTACATAATATATTTAAGGTTTTTTAAATAATACATGACGCTATTTTAGGGGAGGGGGATTTAATTCCTTACCAATGGAAATGCAAAAAGGCATTCATTTTGCTCTCTATTTTGGCACGTGTGCATAGGCCACAAAGTACCATATATATATATATATATATATAGGATGACACAGATACCACCCCAAGAGGGTGAGAGGGACGTTTTTATGTATATATATATATATATATATACATATAAGTAAAGAAGCATTTTGCATGACATATCAAATGTATCATAGGAAATTCCAAAAAACTGCATGTTGCCTTGAGGCAACACTGTACGGTAATGGAATCACATAATAACACAGCAGGCATACTAGGCTGGAAATACAAGTTTATCTTATTTGTTAGAAAAATAGCTAAATGCATTTGCCACTAACAATTTCGACATTTATAACAGTATGTGATTCACATACTAAACCCACACATTAATTTCCGTGGCACTTCAAAATCCACAAACATCAACACTGGTTTGTTACAATGTAAAAAAGAATGCACTGGCCTGTTTGAGTTGAAACATAAGAGGGATGCAAATACTCAGGTTTTGTGTTTCTCTGTTTCGAGGGACTTTCAAGCAACAGAAGTAGGTGGTGGCATTCGATGAGGTTACGTGAAAGGTCTTGTGTGAGATCGGACCCCTTCAAACCCGGTCACAAGGTGTTCGAGCAGGTGTTTGACGTGCAGATTGTGAAATCATGATTTTTTTGAAGCTTTTATTTCAAGGTACAGTATCTTTAACCCTTTATGGGGCAAGGAACCATACTCGGTAGCTTCCTCACACATTTTAAATTGTGTCCCTGTGCCCCTCAGTGAGGTTTAGAAGCATGTGGTTTTCATCCAAGCGTTCATCAAAGATCAAGGCAACATTCTCAGGTCAGATCAGGGTCAAATGTGGTCTGCAAAACAAATCGCACTCCTCCATCATATGTTGGGAGTTTAGGTTTTAACATGCCTTGATGACTATAACAAACTCATTGTTAAAACAACCTCACGAGCAAATGTCGAAGTGAGTCATCCTCACTCTCATCCAAAATCTGAGCATCGCAGTCTCGTAACATTAGCATTTGCTGTGCAGCTGTTGCATTGTTATCTTATACATTAGACTGAACGCTATTCGTGTTTTTGTGTCCACCCCCTGTAGCAGTGCTCCCCTGCTGCTCCGTGCCATTGAGGCAGTAATTGCACAATCGCACTCTGCTTTAACACTGTGTGCACAACCTCGTATTACCCCGGCGCTGGCTCGCTGTAGCGTTTTACAGCCTCAGGAATTATGCATAATGCTCTGTAAGACTTATAACTTACTTGAGAAGTTTATGCAACTTTATGCTTTCATCAGCGGGATTCAGAACTGGACGGAGCCTCACTCACTCTGTCATTAGGAACTACCTACACACTCATATACAGTAGATCAGTGTTTAGTATGCTGTACGGCCTCCTAAAATAATTAAAGTGATTATGTCATTTCTCTTAATTATTTATGTGCAACGCTATGTATAGATAACCACTAATCACACCTTATTGTTCTTGTTTTTTCCACTTTCTTACACAAATTCCTGTGTGATGAATTTAGAGTCTAGAAGACAAATTTCCTCCCAACAAATGTGATGACTCCTCTTCCTCAGCTCCATCTGTCTGCACTCCTCTCTGCTTCTGCGACTCCTCGTCTCCCTTTCTATTTTCTCTGTCGTCGGCCTTCTGTTGTCTTGTAACTGCTCGAACCCTGACCGACATTGTGACACTGTTGTCATGGCGACAATACGGACATGGTTTTAAGTGTCGATAACTGTCGCACGGATGTATTTTTGCTGCTGTTCCTGGCTGTATGTGCAGAGCCCCTCTGCCGGCTCTGCAGCAGACCCTACGTGTCTTCAGCCCAAACTACTTACTTCCCGCACGTGTTCGCATGCAGACGCTACACTTTAAAAGATGAGAAAGGACTCGGGTCTGTGCCGGCAGAAATCAGTGGCTAATGAGCCGTGAAATTCCTTCATTCCTTCTTTGGCATTTTGTAATTTTCTTTTTTTAAATGATGATGGTTTTTTTTTTTTTTTTTAGGAAGCTATTGTTGTAATCACAGCAGTTAAGTAGAGGCTCGTGTAATCTGTGCATTGTTCAGAGCTTGACCTTACGTCTTAAAGTAAAATGCCAGCTGCTTTCAGTTAATGTAAAAGATCGTTAACAAAGGCTCTTTTGAAATTATGTTGCGTCAGTCAAAGGTTTGAACACACCTACTCATCAGGGTTTTTTCTTCAGTAATTTGTAATTTGCAGAATAATTCTGAACACATCAAATCAAATAGCACAAATGAAATTATGTGGAATTGTGTGTTTTCAGTTCCTCAAAGTAGCCAGTGTTTGCTTCAGGGACACCTTTGCTACCTGATGATAATATCCTACATGGTATCAGGTAATTGCAAATAAAAAAGCCAGTTGCTTTAGCGTTTATTTATTTTTAATATTGGATATACCATGACCATTGCAGATGTGCATCAAGGGATGGAGGACCTAGGAGGAGGCAGGAACAGGAAGCAAAAGAACTTTAACAAAGCGTACTCTTTGTATAATGAAAGCATTATCGATTAAGCAGATTAACCCAAAACAACCAAAGTCCAAGCAAAAAGGTAATCCAACAGAAGTACAGAGAAATTCAAAAAACGAAAATTCCACAGAAATCCATGGGCCGACTGGGCCTTTCTGTGTGGAGTTTGCATGTTCTCCCTGTTTCTGCTTGGGTTCTCTCCGAGTACTCCAGCTTCCTCCCACCATCCAAAGGCATGCTCATTAGGTTCATTGGTGATTCTAAATTGGCCGTAGGTATGAATGTGAGTGTGAATGGTTGTCTGTCTGACCGTGTTAGCCCTGAGATAGACTGGAGACCTGTCCAGGGTGTACCCGCCTCTCGCCCGATGACCGTTGGGATAGGCTCAAAAGCGGCCAAAAACATGAGGAGCAGCAGGTGATAACAATGGGTGCACGCTGGAAATATGAACAGACGAACTGCCAAGAAACAATGGCAAAAATAGGAAAATGTATATAGACACAGGGGCCGACATAAGGTGGCGACAAACATGTGAAACTGACAGGTCAGAGCAATCACACGGGCAGGGTGAAAAAAAAAAAAAAGACAGGAAGTACAGCTAACAATTTCAATATAAAACCTGGATGTGGAAACTGGGCCAGAGAGAAATGTTTTAGATGCTCAAACTCAGAAAAACGACACCACATGAACTTAATGATGATCTAAAGACTTATCTAAAATACTGACCGTCTTTAACCATTTTAATTTTAAACTGTGATTGTGACTACAGTACCTGTGACTGGTCATAGAATAAGGAAGGTGACCGGTTGTGATTGTATGCTTTTCTGTGGTGAACCTGTACATCTGTAATACTCTGGGGAATGTTCTGAAAAAGTCAAATACATCGTTGTGACGTGAGCCAAATAAACAAGTGAAATGTGAGTATTCTGTCCTTGGTTTGGAAGTTTAACATGTTCTACCTATTCAAATGATTTGAATTGAAATTCTCTTCCTCCTTCGAGCGCCTTGGAAATAGGTGAAGTGCTTCTCCACTTACATGACACGACGTGTGAGATAATTACGCAAGGGTAGGCCGTCCGCCATCAAGACTACACTGCACGAATATAACACATTATCTATGTACAGGTCAGACCGTCAATCATGCTTCACTCGGCGGTCATGGCCGACTGACTGCAATCTGCACACCATTAGTGTGGCGTGTGAACTTACGAGCGCGTTTGAAATCAGATGTGATTTCTATGTTCTGTGTTTCATATCCACGCTGAAAAATGTGAGCCGTCAGTCTGAAAGCTTCTATTTTAACTCATCGCTTTAAAGTAAATCTTTCAAAGAACAGGCAGGCGTGTAAACCCCTGCAGCGACGCTTGCCTCAGCAGAGCGCAGACTACACTGCTGCCGTGTGACAAGTTTTGTTTTTAGTAAAGCACACACACACACGCGCGCACTTCTCACTTTTTCTGACAAGACAAACAAAGAACAGAAAAGCTCTCATGTCCCGCTGCAATCCTAAAAGCAACAAGTTCACTTTGGAAGTTTGTCAAAGTATTCTGGAAAATGAAAACTAAGCAAAGTGGCAAATGCATGTGACATTTTATTGTTTCATTCTGTTTCTATTGTGCCTATTCTGAAGGGCAGCGTGCAGTCAGATATAAATAGGAGGGGTGACTGATAAATGGTCCTGAGGTAGAACGATTTATTTTAGAAAACACAAAAACTTTTTAGCATCGTTGCCATTTACATTCACACACTCAGTCCAGGAGTTGTGGAGCCCATGGAGAGTTTCTCTCTTGGACGTCTGTGAAAACGGTGGATTCAGCAATGTCTTTGTGGGCCTCAGTGTGTGATGAGCCCTGAAAACAAGGTAGCAGGCGACAGCGCGATGGCCAACGTTGTCCACTGGCTCAGACAGTGCTGATTTGCAATTACTAATTATTAAAAAAAATTAAAGTTACTGACTTGAAACTTTCTGCACAATTACTCAAAGAGGGGCGATGGGTTGAGACACCACTTATCAGCCATTTAGCCCATTCCCACCTTCTGGAGTCTGGAGAGTTTCTCCCCATTAATGGGTTGTTAGAGAACCATTAATTGTGCAAAAACTGGACACCTCCAGGTTAATCTGGACAAATTCGTCCAATTACAGGCAAGAATCTGGTCGTTAACAGATCCCAGTCCTGTGACTTTCAAGTGTCCACCAACCAGAGATATTCCTAATAAAAGCCTGAACTTCCCATCAACCTTTTAGAACTGAAGACTCCAGAAAACTCAACAAGTCCTGCCCAAACTATTTGAGTGGCCCAGGTCTGGCATCCAGGCTAGTCTATCATCTCCTCCTTCTATCAGCCACAAACTCATCGATCACTCCTTGTATTTCTCAGGTAAATGCAGATTGACAGCATCATGAATTTACAGCAAGTTAGATCTGACTGCATATCATCACATATTTTACTCCTGCATTCAGCCGTACTGGGCATGAAATGATAAGTTTGTTATTTAGAGGAGAAATAAGCTGAAGGCAACAGTTATCTGTTCCTTGCATGTTCTTGATTTTGCAGAGTGAATATCTAACACAAAATGAGCCAGACCCAAAATGGCAGCACATCAGATTTCTGCACTGCATCCACCAAACCAGTGATCTTTCCATGGCAACCGTATCAGTGGCGGTTTGGCAGCCGTCTGCAGTGTACCAACCAAATGACAAATCAACAATGTTGATTCCATCACACTTCCATAGAGACGCCTTTCGCTCCTGTCTTTGTGTGTTTTCTGTGTGTGTCTGTCTACCGAGATATGCCCACTGCAGATCAAGATAGAGTCGTGCGACTAAAAGCAGAATGCTAAGTGGGCCTGTGGGATGAAAAACAAAAAAAAAAGAAAAAAGAAAAAATGAGTGTAGGTTTTATTTCAGTTCTGACAGGAAGGACACAGTCTGGATCCCACGGACTAAAATCATGTCTGTCCCTGACAGAAAGAAAAGACATTCAGGAGTAGAGTGAGGGAAGAAGAAGACTCATCCTTTGACAATGCATATAAGAAAATTAAACGATGCTACCTTATAGTTACATAACCAAGCAGTTTACCTGATGCAGCTTTGTAAGAGTACGCGCTCGACAGTGCACACACAACAGATGTGTCTGGCTATGCATGGCAGCTCTTTCTGAGGTGTGTGGCAGCAGCAGAGCGTCTCCTCATCATATGTAGATAAACATTCTATCAAGCTTCAACATGTTTCTCATATACAGAGGACTGGAACAGGAACAGAACAGAAATAAATGCCGGTGTGCACACTCGATGCTCGATATTTCCTGAAATCCAAATTTTCCCACCCAATCACAAAACTGCGTATAGAGAACGCAGTGTTTATGAACACCGACCCCAGGTTAAATGCAACATTGCAACAATACTGCATCAATTACTCCCTGGAAAGCAGCCTGAGAAACTTGCAAGAACAAAGAGTCATAGCGGCTGAGAGATGATGAAACATCCCTCCACACAACTTGGGCTTAAATGCCAGGACTGCCAAGTGTTTGACACCCTACTGCTTCAGCACATCACTGACTGGGGGTATTTATTCTATATGATAAATACCATTAGTGCAGGCAGGCTTAGCTGCATGTTTTTTCTTTGACTAAGAATAAATATAGTGAATGCTGATTTATTTCAGATAAGGATTCTACAGTGTGTTCAGACAGCAGGCCCACACAGAAACTGATCAGGACTTAATAAGGGATCTGATGAAGAACTGGACCAAAAAGCAGAAATTGATAAAATCAATAAAATCTTGACACATTGTCATTCACACAGCGAATACAGACACACAGCTAAATAGCTCGATTGTATGTCTTTTAAATACATTTCAGAGTTTTTGCTTGAACAAGCAATTTGATCTCTGGAAGCTTGTGAGGGGAAATGTTTACTGTTTCACGGCACTTACAGAATAAATGATCAACCAGTTATTTGAAACTGGGTATCAGACACAGAAATAAACAGTATCCACAGCCTCGATCCTAAAATGTGTTTTCTTTTTCGTTGCTGGCGTTTTTGTTGATTTCAGTATTTCTCCTAAAAAGCTGATTCATCAGACTATTGTAAGCCCTCCGAGTGTCCGACATTAAAAAGAAAAGGAATCACTGTCTGAACACTTCAGATTTTGTTGCACTGTCAGTGTGGACTCGCCTGAAACCGACCACTCAGCTTTAAGTTACTGTAACTCCTCAGCCTCTCCTCTGGCTGACAATCACAGCAGCAGCTCATTAGCAGAGAAGCTGCTGATGTGTAACGACACCCAGAGCAGCCTGTTGACTGGTAGGAGGGGAGGGAGGCTCCGAGAAGTCAATCGCTAAAACTACAGCTGATGGACTTTAAACTGGAAAAATAAAAATTAATGAACAGCTGCATTTCACTCACTGTTCACCAGGTAATTATAACTTACAAAGCTGCAGGAGAGTTAAACATATTGGTTCTGTAATGAAACAATAAATAGCGCTTCAACATGTTAGACACGACAGACCTCTGCGGTTAAATGGTTTTAAAAGCTCACACAGTCAATCTCACACATGCCCGTAAACCAGCGGCACACTGTCAGGTAGAGGCAGACAGAACTGTAAAAGACAAAGAAAGACGAGTGTGATGCTTAGCTTCCAACTCATTAAAGGGATCAGTGACTGATCTAAACTGCATTGTCATGTGTTCAGTATAATCAATAGTCATCCTCACCTCCCTGTGATCACAGCGAGCTTCATGTATCGACCAAACAAGCAAACCTTTATGTAAAATCTCTTTACACTGCACAATAAACATTAAACGTGCAGTTTGAATTTTTAAAGCAGAAATCGAAATTAAAGTGGCACTGGAGAGGTTTCTGTACCAAAATAAAGAAATAACATATATCTACATTTGAAGTTGGAATTGTAAACATGAAATTATGATGTTTCTGTTATATTTATGTTAGGGGTGGGACTTTAATGCCCTAATTGCGATTAGTTAATTACAACGAAATTATAGCGTTAAAAAAATTAACTCGTTTAATCGCAGTTCGCATTCCAAACAACGCGGAACGTTTGTCAGTGCAAGATTTCCTGGTACACCGATTACACTGATGCACACGTCAGAGCTCGGCTGAATTGAAATGCAATTAAACGCATTTTTCCAGACATTAAAAGAGCTTGAGTTTGCAATATTCATGTCTGTGTCTATTATTTGATGCTCAAAAATCCATTTAAATTAAAAAATGTTGCTTTTGGGGGCAAATATTGTTACGCGATTAAAAGGCGATTAATCAAGATCAGTTAATTACAAAGTCTCTAATTAATTCGTTTTTAATAATAGTTATTATTAATTAATTCATGCATTATTTTTTTAATCGTCGCCCACCCCTAATTTATATATTTATAGAATTTCAGGCCCGTATACAGTTGCTGCCTCACATTAGAAGCGTTATGCAGGTGCTCTTATTGTGAAGAAGCCACAGGAAATGCACTCTATGTAACCCAGAGCCTTATTAAAAATGAACGTGGACATAATCATTTTCAGCAGGTTTTTGACAGTGGAGTTTTAAATAATACACAGATCCGTAGTCCAGTCTTGTTAGATGAGGAAGTGAAGATCTGCGCACCTGTAAGGCCAGAGTTATACATAACCTTCTGGCTGCCATCCGTCTCACTGAAGGATTCCACTAGGGGGCACACCAGAGACCGTACAGAGCTGTATTATTCACTTATAGTATTTATTTGTTTATTTTGTTTTGTGCAGATTTCCTCTCCGTGGGCTGATGATTGACGAACTTGCATAACCTTGCAGCGCCTGATGACTGGTTGACAAAACGCAGCATCAGGTATCACACTTGCATCCAAATTCAGATGTAACAGTCTCGCACTTCTTTCTATTTGTTTCCCTCTGAAATGGTACAAATATCTGCCCTGCTATTTCAGGAAGCAGCGTATTTGTCACTGTGCTATGGCAACGATGCATCGCAGAGAAGAAGGGCAATCACACACCTGGTCTACAACCTTGTCTTTAAAGCTCTACGCCATTCGCACCCTCTACTGTTTATGTACATACGGCATCTTGCGCACGTGTAGCAATCGCTTCTGGGTATGCACAAAACCGAAGCTCCAAATGGATGCAGGATACTTGAACACAAAAGCGTAAGGTCACACAATTGACTTTGTGGATGTTGTTGAATGAACCGAGACTGAAACTGGAAACCATTACAACTTCCGTGACATTTTAAATGGGTTTGTAAAATCAATGAATGCAACCCAGAAACAAGAAGCTGTGCCACAAACTGAAAGAGTAACTTTTTTTTGCCAGTTTCAATTAAAATCTCCCTCAAGATTCATATTAGCTCCTGCATCTCAATGAAGTTCTCTACCCTAAAGTCCTGCTGAAACACTCCTCTCAGCAGCCGACTCGTAACAAAGGCTAAAATAAAATCAAGTTGGTTATTATTTCTGTTGAAGGTCATTGCCTCAACAAGATTCTCTCTTTGTTGGGGCAACACTGATGGCGGTGAAAACGCGACTCCCTGCAGTGCTTTTCTGCACAAAATTCTTCAGAGCCGTGGACATTTGCCTCATCTTACAGCCAAATGCTGCCATGGCAACAGTGATGGTTCAAATCCCACCTCTTCCTCTCTGCCCCTCCTCCAATCCCACCCCTCTCTCTTTCTCTCCTCTCGATCCAATCTTCTCCTCCCAGTGAAACCATTAAATTATCAATCCACAACCCCCTCGGGGTTCATATCTCCGCCTCATCTCACTCTCTCTCCCCTTCTCTCCCCCTCTCTCCCTCTCTCTGTCAATATTTACAGAGTTTCTCATAGACTTGCTCAGGTAATAGTGTCTTATTCCCAAAGCTCTGCACGGCGCAAACATCCACACACACACACACACACACACATGCTGCTAGTGCGAAATGGCCATTCCATCTAAATGAGTGCTATTCAACTAACTGTCCCTGGTGACTACTACAACTGCCTGCATGTGTGCGCATGTGTGTTCACCCATGTACATGTGCTCATTCAAGTGAATGCATGCATGTTCTCCTTCTTATCTTCATATATATGTGTGTGTGAGTGTGTGTGCTTGTTACACTGATAGCTCGCTGTCCCTTCAGGTAATCTCATGGTTGAGAAGAGAGAGAGAGAAAGGGAGAGATTGAAAAAAGGAGGAAGAGAAATATTCTGCGAGAGGGAAACAGAGGCATAGAGAGAGAGAGAGAGACATCCCTGCTGCAATAACTGAGAAGATCAAAACTGACAATAAATATGTATATTCTTATAGATGTATGCATGTGCAGGTGGCAGACTGATATATTCTCTGTAATATTCTCTACCTCTCTGCCTGCCTTTACTTCCTCCTTTTACAGCTCAGATTTACTGTTTTCCTTTACTGGCTGTTATTGAATAAACCACCAGTTCATTTCTCTGGAATTAAAAAAAATAAAATGAACCGCGCTTTATAGTCATCCATCAACGGCCACATTTCCGCTGAACATAAAACACACAAAGGGGCGGCAGAGTGGTGTAGTGGTTAGACGTCTTCCAGCAAGAAGTTTTTCTGCTTAGGTTTTCTTTCCATGCTCCGGCTTCCTCGAAGCAATCCAAAGACATCCTTGTTAGGTCGCCAAATGATAGCTGGTATAGGCTCTAGCTGCCCTGTGAGCAAATTTCCTATTTAAACCTAAACTTCCCACCAGTCTTCAAAAAACTCTACAAGTCCAGTTGCCTTTATCAAATGTTTTTTGGATATACCATCACCTGGATGACTGAGAACCTTCACGGACATACTGATCTGTGGAGCTGCGCACTACTCCTCTGTAGTTCTGGCCTCATCAGCTTGCCTGTATTAATGGCTCATTGTTACCCATTCCTACCTGAATGCATCATTCACCAACCTACTTATGATATCCCTAGGGATATCATAAGTAGGTTTTAATATAAAATATTAAATATATATATATTAAATAAATAAATATAAATATAAATATATATATATATATATATTAAATATATATATATATACATAAAGATTTAATATAAGCTTATATTAAATCATTAAAGCAGTTAACTCACCAGTGATGGAGCTACTATTGCCACTGACAGTTTAATACCCCTGTGCTCTTGTTTATCCCTATAACTGTATATGAACACTCTGTATATCCACTAGACTTCTCTACAAAGATTATTTTGAATGCTAGCTCTGTCCGTTTTTTTAATCAGTATCAATCTGTCATGTAACATGCATCAGCTATACCATGTTTGAATTCTTCATTTATGCTTTAATCAGATGTATATATTAATTCATCTCATTCCTTCTTCTTCTCTTTTCTCTCTTTTTCTGTCTTTCTACCCGGCTAGCCTCAAGCAGATGGGCTCCCCCCAGATGAGCTGGGTTCTGTTAAAAGGGCCACTACCACCTTAGTAGTTGTTCTGGGAGTGTCAGGCTCTATAGCTTCTATGAATGACAACTGACAATATGAATAAAACTGAACTGAAAAAAAGAAAAAAAAATGTCAGCAGTTATCTAAAACGAATGAATGAACTAATACACACATAGACCAAACAATTCAACAAGCAGCTTAACATCATGATCACAATCTGGAAGGAAGGAGAATTCCAAGGATTTGACTCATCGACGCGTGTTTAAAGGTGTTGTGGAGTGGATCACTGGAGTGGACCTGCACTGTCTGATAAACATGCAGGAATGAGACTAGCTCAAGCCAGTGATATTGTGTAATAAAATCAGATTTAGAGTTTTATTTGAAATGCCACAATCATTGGATTCACACATGGTGAAGTTAAACTTAAGTGAAGTCAGATCCTCAACAGAACCATTTCCCTCCATGATTTCTGATCAGTAATTCTTCATGGAAAGAAATTGAATAACAAGAATAATAAGCTTTATTTGCCATGTATTTGTGTACACACGGAATTTCTTACTGTAAATTAAAATTTAAGTGAGCGCACTTGGAGCAATGGACGGCCATGCAAAGCAACCAGGGAGTAGTTTGGGGGGTTTTAGGTGCTCGCTCAAGGCACCTCAGCGATGGCCATAGAGATGATTGAAGCAGTACCTCCAGGACCCAAAGCTGCTTCTCCTTATAACCAGCCATAAATAACAAAACACACATTTTTACTGAACATTAAATACACAATATAGACTAAACTTTGTAAATATTATGGAACCATTTAAAGTAAATGCCAGCAAGGCAAGACTGACTGTATATAAAAATGAACAAACCCTTTTCTGATGTCACCCATGGGTTTCCTGAACAGAGGTTTTGGCTCAGTGTGGCGTCTCTGGCCTTCGCCATCTTACTTGATGCATCGAGGACAAGCTGTGAGAGCTCCCAAATGAGGGCTGCGAGAACAAAACAACGTCATTTTGTTCGACGACTTCTTGCTTCTCATGGAGTATGTGACAACCTTTACTCTTCTTTCCATCATCGCATAAAGCCCGCCCAAAGGATTTGAGCTTTGCTGGAGCATAATCAGTTGCCAAGGGAGAGACTCCAGACCAACTTTCCGCCACATGGGGTTTGTGTGCAGGTTGGTCTTCAAGGCTGAATTGGGAAATATCTATAGGGGCCAAAATAGTTTTTGCACCAAACTGTTTATCTCTGGAGACTGACTAAGTTTTGGACCTAGTCTCAAGTGGTCATTTCAGACGCCTGCAAGCTACAGTAAATCCCAGAAGTTACTGTACACATGGGAGTATTCCCAAATCACATTAGATCCATTTGATTACTTATCATTACAAATGTTACTGTCCCGTGTCATGGTGTGATAGGGTCATGGTCAGGTCAGCTGCTGATGCTGAGCTTCAGGCTTAATTCCACTTAATTCCAAAAGTGTTGAGGTCAGGACTCACACCAAACTTGAGAATCGATCTCTTTATGCAGCTGGTGTTGCGGGTGGGTTTAGAGTCATGTCAAAACAAGAAGGGCTGATTTATCAAAAATTCTAAAAAAAAAAAAAACTAAACACGTCACCTGCCACACAGCCAAAATAAATCAGGGTTCCTCAACGGCACCAAACATCACAAAGACTAAAAAGACAAAGACTGCTCTTCAAAAATATCTTTATATCTGCTAACCTCTATTGGAAATGGAAGAGAAACCTCTGCCCTCTCTGCAAATTACATTTTATATATGGTTCTTAACTTATTTCAAATTTCCTCCTTCATTCCTTCCTCATACATATTTAGTAGTTTTTGTTTGACCATAATAATGTGAAATAGTCAGAGAGAGATTTTATTGCAGCAGCCTCTCTGTCCTTTCCTGGGGCAACTGGATAAGGTGATTCCACTGCTTCATGACTTCACATGTCTGACATGACAAGACAAGACTCCCATTGCATGTTGCTTGGATGCCATTCCTGTCAAGGGCGTCTTTAAAGCCCCAAAAGTGCATTATTGTCTGTCATTTAAGTTCTGAAATCCAATTGCGTAGTACAGAGGAAAAACAGCAAATATTTCCTGTCTAATAATACATTTAAAACACATTTGACATATAAATTCCCATATAGGCTGAAAGCTGAAACATTTCCTGTAAGGGTTATGCCACAGAGTGCTCCAGCGTGTCTGTAAGTGAAATGCAAATTAACTTGCAGACAAACACAGTAAACAGTCCTACATATGTGCACGCTGCGTATGCACACATTAACCCGCAGACCGTTGCAAACACATGTTAAAAATGCGCACACACAAAGACGCAGCAGAGACTAACGTATGGAGGCAGAAGTGATGGAGATAAGCTTGTGAAAATGATATCTCAAGATGTTAAATATTTAAATCCTCCAATAGTTTCACAGCTGGTGTCAGCAGATAGTGAAATCAAACATGCAATATGGTGTAGGCCCGCTCGGTCTCTCTCGCTCACGCAAAATATATAGATACATCCATATACACTTTATTCACAAGACGAAATAACAATTTGCATAAACAGATGCTAATGAATATTTATGACGATTAGAAAAACATGGTGACCTATTGAAAGAAAAGAGCATTCAGCACACTTAGCCAAGCAGCTGTTTGAAAACTTGTGGGTTGGCACATAAATATGAGCATGTAGAAAACTTTATTAAGCAGATTTATTAGAATTTAAAAGCATACCTGAACAGACTGTTAGACATTATTACTATATTCTTCTCTGTCCATCTTTTCTCCCCACTTTATTTTCTCCTTTTCAATTTTTCAATTACGTTTTCTGTCAAGCTGTACTAACATGATTGAAAAATCACTGTTGTCTAAAAAAAATTATTACACAGACCAGTACGAAATGAGAGCGGACAGTTTGATTGGCAACAAGTCACCCATATTAATCATCAGCTTGTCTTTGTCTTTATTAAAACATGGCAGATGACAATTACCGTTCAGCAGCCTAAAACTGAGGCAGCTGTCAGAGACGACAGGGCGAAGGTATCCTTTAGACCACGGGGAACATGACAAAACTCTCCTGCCAGCTGCATGATGAGCTGTGTGATGTCCTCACTGAGAGAGGTCCGAGTTAATTACATAAGAATTTCTAAAACTCTTTGATGTGGTGTTGTGACACGGCTGAAGGCTTTTCGGTGGCAGCCTGGGCAGCAGGTAGCCGTGAGTCGGCAGCAGGAGTGTGACCGGTCAAATCAGCATTAATTAAATGAGCTGCTGCTCTGCTGCTGCTGCCTGCCCTGCCAGCAACAAAACAGCTGATGAGCAGAACCTGATCATGGATCAATGCTCAGGCCTCTCTGTAGTGAGGCAGGAACAGGACCGCATCTACGGACTAAGCCGTGACTGACTTAATTCCAGTTACGCGACTGATCGGTTTGACAGCCCTGCAATGACAAGAAAGAGCGTCAAGGGCAAGACCGAGTATACCTACTGCTCTCAAAGATTAAAGAGCAACTCCACCACTTCTTGTATGGAGCTCGAGATTGCAGCACTGACCTCTGACGACTGAACGGTACAAAGGAAAAGGAACATTCCCCGGGGAACAGGAACCTTTTGAGGATCTTAGTTCCTCTACCTGCACTTCTGCCAGATGGAACTATTGACTTAATTAAGTTTGAGGGAAATCGTTTCATTCTGAGCGTACATCCTGAAGGTTCTGCAACATTCGGGGTGAGGCCTTTAGCAATGACTGGAGAAGTACTACAGCATTTTACAGCCACCATTTAGCTAACCATGTCTAATGGATTTCTTCATTTTGTTTCAACACAACAATGTGGAGCCAGAAAGGAATAATAGATGAAGATGAAGATGAAGTTCAGTCCTTGTCAAACTTTCAAACTAAGGAAGGCAATTTCAGATGGCAACCCACAACGTAGAGGTCTACCTTAAAAGTTTTTAAAGGTCGTCATTATCAAAGTAGAAGTGCAGATAACTGTCAAGTTATCCAGGCTGTGCCTCCTCCTTGTCCTCCTAGTTCTTCTCTGTGTCTTGTCCGTCCCCCATTTGTCCTATTTATGTTTTCCTGTTGGTTTGTCTGGGTGTGACTGGGTGGACCTGCACCCCCGAGGCTTGTAAATGGATAGACAGAAATGTTGTACTTAGAATATGGCTGTGAATGTCACTTGAGTTTCCTTTGAAACCCTAACTAATTTGGTTCCCGACTATGTTTCTTATGGCTTAACTTTTAGAGTAATGTTTGAGCAGAGATGCATTTTTCGAAAACTTGAAAAACCTCTGCAAAATTGTCCAAAACACATTACTCTCCGACTCACTGACTGATAAACTCACATTCATCATTGCGCACAGTTTGAGATGTTCTTAGGCCTTTCGGTGGAAATGTTTGAAAGTTTGTTGACCCTCGACCCCAGGATAATCTAAGAGGCAAATCCAAGGCTATCCTACGAGAGTTTCACCTTAAAATAAATAAATTAATAAGGTTTCATCATCTTGAAGAAAGAGTTTCCCTCAAGAAAAGTTTTTTCTGACCTTTATATTCTGTGTTTAATGTTTGCTGTCTTATTACAACTGAACAAACAATTGTTTAACAGACAGACAAATAACTTGTTTATTAGTTCCCCTGCGCCATCAGTGCCATGTGAGAAATAAAAAGTAGACTTCATTCAGGAAGTTTTGAATAACCCATGCAAATAATTTCAGTGTGAGTAATGGCCAATATGAATTTATCAGTCAGGGAGTCAGAGAGTAATGTGGTTTGAACAATTTTGCAGACTTTTTACATCGTTTTGCAAATGCTCTGCTCAGTCATTACTGATAGATATGAAAACAGAGAGATAGTCAGGAACCAAAACAGTTTCCGTGTGTCAAAGGAAGTTTGGTTTACAGACGGCAAAATACAAATAAGTGATATTCACAGTAATTTCCCAGGGACACCATTTTTCTGTATCCATTTATTGAATAATGAACAGGGAAAATACAGTAAATGTGTTTAAGGTAAAGCTTTCAAATTCAAAGGCAACATTTTCTGGTGGTTGGGGAGTGTATCTGGGAACTGTAGATAAAAAATACATTCCCTTGCCAATTTAGTGGGCACACTAGAACTTAACTTCATGAAAGTTATAGTGTTTGTCATTTGTTTCAAATAACTGACTCAATGGTGTGTTCATTTTGAGAGCCGTGGTTGCTGTTGTGGTTTGTAGTGTGTTTCTATTATTTTGACAACCCCATTTTAGTCAGTGAAATAACAGAAACACTTTTATCTTTAATTGAATTCAGATTAACAGCTCCACAAACTACATACTCCAAAATGATCATCCAGTTGAATTACTAAATTTCTGGTGCCGTTTCAACATCAACTGAACATTAAGAGTCATGAAAGTGGATTTGATGCAGGACTGTTATATTAGAATGCATTAGTTTTCATTAGTGTACCTAATGTTTTGGCGAGTGAGTGTATATAACTGAACTGGGATCTTTTGTAAATTACCCCAACCACTACTTACCAACGCAGCCTGTAATGGAAACCATTAAAGCCCACAGCTAAAACCCACTGTAAAACATTACGAGAACTAATGGCTTGTGAGGGTTTTTGTAAATGTTTCCGTTGCCATGGAAATAACAAAGGCTCATCTAATGGTTTCTGATATTTTCTTTCTCAGGGTAAGTACACTAAAAAGTTAATTACAGCGGTACAAAATAACTCCTGGAACACAGCGAGCACTGCAGATTGACATTTAACAGTCTAAGAGATGCAGAGGTTGACTTTTTCATTTCATTTGCTACTGAGATGACGCTGGAAATATGTCTACTGCATGGAACATTCTCATAGGAACGAACTAAAAGCTTTATAAAGGTAGACGTGACGCAGTTTCTCTGTGTTATCAAGGTTCTATTCCAAAGTACTTTATAGTTGTTTTTCTTGTATATGTGCCATTTGGACATAAAGAACAAGGTCTGTATACATTATCTCACAGAGGAAGTGTGTGGATTTTATTTTATTTACTGATAAATAATTAATACATTTCAGACCTCTGTAAGTGAGGCCATGAGGCGTCTACTGCAGGGACACTATACAATACTGTATAGCTGAGGTTCAGACCCTGAAATGTGCCATCTCAAGGTCAGAAGCAAACACCTGCCAAAAACTAAGGCTGAAACGAACAACAGTATTTATACTGTTAAACCTTATAAACTAAGTTCTAGTTGATTGTTTTGTGAATTTGGCTGTGTAAAACTTAAATGTGTGGATTTACTAACACAAAAAAGAGAAGGACCTGAAAAATTACTGAAACAATGAATCCTTTATCTAAATAGTTATGTATTAATGTAAGTATTAAATATTATTTTGCCATTTTTAAAGAATAGCTCCTTAAATATGTGGCATGGGCATTTTTTGTGTCATTAAAAAAACTATTACACTACAACATGTCAACAAGAGCCCTGGTAAATCGATGAAATTCAGAGAGTTGTAGCGATTATAGACAAAAAAATACATCAAACTAGTCGACTTTACTCCTGTGCCTTGACGCTTTAAGCAGCAAGTCGACTAGTCACTGATCATGTGACAGTAACAACACGGACACCTCGGAGAAGACGGGTGAGGAGCCCAGTGGGTCATTGCAGCAAACTGGCAGCGGTTCATCAAGTGTGTGGAAATACTTCACTTAAGATGAAGCCCACTCTACTGTGACATGCAGAATATTTAAGTTAGTCCTGAAATACAACTAAAGTACTACTACAATTCACACTCATCTGAAAAGGCATCCGCTAATGCTAACAGAGGAACGATCCAAATCCTTTCTGCAGCAGTCAATTAACGACTTCACCTGCGATAACAGAGAGATCGAGGCTGCAAATCAACAATTTACTGGTAAATTTCATTATCTAAAGTTATTAGACCTTTAGATGGTATACATGGAAAAGGCTTTTGAGATATACTGCTTTTTTTTTATATACCGCTACTATTATTTACAACACGCTGTGACTACTATTGACGGTGCCGATTTATGTAAATCATTACTGTGCTCTGCAGATATGTTTCTGCAGAGCACAGTAATGATAAGCTCATGTGTTTATGTTCATGGTTGTGTTCTATTAGTTGACATTGTTGCTGTGGTTGTAGAGCGTGTTTTTCTTTTTTTGCCGAGGGAGAGCCGCATATTAGAAGTGTCAGACTGACGGTGTTTATGGTGTTGTCGTGGGCTACGGCCGACGCTAGCCCGTGTTCAAGCTTCAGTTACCTCGTAGAATAGTAGCTTCTTTTTGTAATATGTAGGTCAGTTCAAGAATATAGATTTCACTGTTGCAAAGCAGTGGAAAGTAATATTACTTTCTACTGTGTTTATGTGTGACGTCATCAACTAGTCGACGTCCACTCGACTTTGACCACATATTAGTTCAACTTTAAAAAATCTGAAGTCGTTCAAACCCTATGCCGAACTAATCCCAACTTTGAGGAGAACGAACAGGAACATCTTATAAAGCTGGTGTGACAAAGACTTCCCCAAATGCAAGGTTGTCGACCAAAATTTACCATGCTGATAGAATGCTTGGAGCGTCGGTTGAACGCAGATGCAATGTTGCTAAGGGTATTTTCTTTTCGAATAGAAAAAGATCTCGCTCCGTCCGTACACTAGCAATATTTTTATGTTCTGCTTGTTTCACTTGGAAACATATGATGGGTTACCTAGGCAACCAGAGCCTGGAACGTCCACTAGCGACCAACTGTCAACTACAAAGAGATGGACGACAAGCAAATGTTACATGTGTTCTGCTGTAGCACTTTGGCAATTTGGTCATGCACAGAGGTGCAGCTTGTCAACAGCTATGGCGGGTAACTGCTTCGGGCCACAGAGGGCTGGCAAACTTTAAACTACAGCAGTGGCAGTGTGCTAAGTTTTCAGTGACAGTAGGAGACCTCTCTAAGGGCACCCTAACTGACACAACTCTGAGGAGAAAAGAAAGCAAGTGAAGAAGATAATAATAACATTACTAAAGAGCTAATTGAGACATTTGAATAAAATAAACTAGCATCACGTTGTTTCGTTTGTTCTTTCTTTGAAGGCTAACTTTAGTTAACTTAGCTAGCAGAGCAGCGTGTTCAGCTCTGTTGCCCCTCACCAATCTGAAATGCATGTGACGTTTGTGAGATAAAGACCGACAGATTTGAAGTTTGCCATATTTTAGAAACTTGATCAGTATAATTTCTGAATCCCAGTTCATATCTAATTAACCTGGCATTCAGGTTGCTAAATATAACTGAAAACAAGTTTAATAGTTGGTCCATAACTTGATTAGATTCTGATGAACTACAGTACAATGCTAGCCTGTCTTTTTGTTGTAATCAGCTATACTAAATTAGACCAACTGTTACTAACCAACCCTGCCTGTAATGGAAACCATTACAAACCACTGTTAAAAGATGCAGTGGGAAACAAACCCACTGCAAAACATTAAGAGATCTAATGGCTGTGGACATTTTTTCAATGCTCTCTAAACAGTATAGTATAAGCTCACTTTAGAGAGCACTTCTTTTGGCTACATTTATTTCTCTAAGAGGTCAGGATATTTTAAGGTCCCAAAACTGGTCATGATTTTAATCCTGGAGTTTGTTTAAGTCTTCACCCCAACACCAGAAATGATTATAATTTAAATCCCTTTCAAAGTTATATTTCAAAGCACATCTCCAATGTTTGTTATGCTGGAAGAGATGCTGCTGCTTTTTTGATCTTTTCTTTTTTGGGAACTGTAAGGAATTCAAAGGAAGTTTTTGCTAATCTGACAGATGGAAACATGCTAACGCCAACATTTATTTGGACACTTATATGAAAAGATAAATCAGGACCATCAAGAAAGCAAGACCATGTAAAGGCTTATCTTCTTTGACTCCATTTTTGGTTTGCATTTGGCCAAAAAAGCCCCATTAGACTATTTCATATTCAATATTATTATTTTCTGTTTATAGACCAATATAACTAGATTACTTTAAACTAAAGTAAACAGTTCACTTCACTTACAAAACACAAATCCGGTATCATAGACAAATTACTGAATTAAATACATTTTTAGTCCATCCATTAATGATAAATTAACTGTTTCAGCTTTAATCCAGAACAAATTGCAGATAAGCACCACCACTTATGGAATTATGGAAACAAATTGAGATTTTTGGTTGTTCATGCGGAAAGCTGAGACCTTCCAAGTAGTCCGGTCATCAAGATGGACTGTTTTGTGTCTTAAGAGTTACAGAAATGGACCATCGTACCTTGTTTGTGCTAATACCAACATCTGTTTGGGAACTAATATGAAAAAACTAGATGCATTAAGAGAGCAAGATTCTGTAAAAGTTTATCTACTTTGATTCAATATTCTGTTTCTGTTTTGTCAAAAAAAAGCACCATTGGACTATTTCAAATTCATTATTAATATTTTCTGCCTGCACACCAGTATAACGGGATTATGATTCTGAGACAGATTGCTTTTTTTTCTTCTTCTATGATTTCTAAATGTTTATGTATGATGTGCATCTGAGCTAATGATCGCCCTGGAAGCCTGAGTCAAATGATATCCATTTGCATTTCACTTTGTGTCAGGAGGCTTTTGACTTTCTCTTCTGGCTTTGTCTTGCTGGATGTCCATGTCAATTACAGACCACATCCTGCAATTTGCAGATGGTTAAAATGACATCCAGAACAATGAGTTAAATTACTGAGGAGCGCAGTGAGGGTTTTGTTCCCAACCTCATGCTGTAATGTTAATCCCGCTTCGAACGGGGCTTCAAAGATAGTTCTGGTTCGATCCTCCCATCAGCCGCTGGGCAAGGTGACGAACAGGCCAAACTGAAGTTGGTGCAGTCGTTTACATCACCCAGGTTCAGGGTGCAGGAGGTGGCGCCGTGACACATGAATCTATTACAGCAATATCCAAACTGCTGTGGAGAAATGTCATATACACACACACACACATACACCGCTCGGAGATGCACACACACACAGCTAATCCCTAACCCTCTTATACACACTTACACACCCACACACACAACTCATTCTCTATTCCAGTAGCTCGCCGTCTGGAACTTATCGATGGCCGATCAATACTTTCTGATCGATTGACCCTATCACCATGGCAACCACCATTTAGCCCACTATCTTGGGCCATTCATTATAAAAGCCATTAAGCCCCGTGTGTGTATGTGTGTGAGTTATTGCCGCCATTAGAGAGGAAAGAGGCTCCTGCTGTCTGTACAGAAGTACAGAATCGCAGCACTGAATTCAGAAGCAGCTTCTTCCTGCTTAGCACACCACAGATGCAACATTAAAGGACGTAACACTTGTTTTTGTCGGCCATCTTCTTAGCTCAAACGCTAACATGCTATCCGACAAAACTAGATTGGTTTGACTGTTCATTTCAGAGAACAACCTCTCCATTTTTCCTGTGCTCAGTAGTTTGACATGCAGCCTTACTGGCTATCACTAATCTGACTACCAATCAGATTTTAATAACTTAGCACTCTTAATTTAATAGCAGCCCCTTATTTTGCCATTACTGTCAATCAAATTAGATCAAACCACATGCACACAGTCCCATAAAAGCAGATTATCTTATTATTATTACTTCATCTTCAACAATTATTTATTTGACCACAAATACTTAATATTAACTGAGTTCCTGCTTGGAGATTTAATACTTGCTTTCAGATATGTTGACACCATGGATGCATTAAGAGCGTCAAAGATGGCACCTCTTTTATTCCTGTGCGAGTTTCTCGCTGAGGGCATACACCAAAAAATTTTTTATCAGCCTTAATCAAAAGAACTAAGTTCGTCTCCTGCCATGGTGATAGAGAGATGACATTAATAATTTAGTCGGGAACTTCCTGCCAACTCCCTGCATGCATTAAATGGCACAAATATCATTTAGTGGTATTACTCCCAGAGACTTTTTTTATGTTTTATTGGATTTATTAAGTTCTCATTATGCGCTGAAAAGAACTGTTGCAGTAGTGTGTGGACAGAAAGGGTTATTAAAGTTTACAACTAAATCGCAGCTCGGTGCTGTTCCTGGGGAGATCTGATTGACAAATACCAGTTGGAGAAAATTATAAACCAACTGGAGAAATATACCAGTCAGGCATAGCATTATGACCACCTTCCTAATATTGTGTAGGTCTTGTGCCTCCACAAAAGTTGTGACTCATCAGAGAATGGACATGGGCCTTCTGAGGGTGTCCTGTGGTGTCTGGAAACAGAATGTTGTTAGTGGAGGGGCTTTGAGGGGAGGGGCCTCTGTGGATCATCCCATAGATCCCATAGATACTTGATCAGTTTGGGACCTTGACTTGAATGTAGTGTCAGACAAATTACTGAATTAGAATAATTTTCTGTCCATCCATTAATTGATGAATCAACCATTTTAAGCTTTAATAGAGAACAAATTGCGAATAAGTGTTGCCTCTTTGTGTCAAAAGAATTATGGAAACAAGCTAGAGCTTCGAGGTGGACTGTTTTATGTCCGTTTAGGAGTTAAAGAAATGGAACAGAATACCTTGTTTTTGCTCAGAGACAACTTGTGGGAAACGAAATAGCAAATACACATGGCTTTGCCTGTTTAGTGGCTTTTCATTTATTTTTTTAGGGATTATCTTTTTCACAATTATGTTTTAATCAATGAGAAATCATCTTAGAATGAGAAATGATCACGTATCCACACATGATGTTACACTGACATGTTACTACAGTAGCCCACAACGAGCCTTACAGGCCCTTTTTAAAATGAAATTGAAATTGGAAACTTATTTGAGATTAAAAATTATTTTCAAGAAATCATTCAAAGTACATAAAATCACAGCAACTACAAAACACCAAGCCGACTGCACCCGTCCTGTGAGGCAGAAATAACGAGGCGCAAATGCCGCTATCCTTCAATTACCATGTTGTTAATGCATGTGATTGATTCATTTTACTGTCACTCATGTGTGCGTTGCGGTTTAACCTACAGTTTTTGTCAGTATTTTCAGACTTGCAAAACAAAAAAGTCTATTAACATAATCAATACAACACGCTGACATTTTCACCATACTTTGTGTGTGTGGAGTTAACCAGCCCGCTAAACCCTTGTCAATTCCGCCTGTCACTACAGAGACTACAGAAAAAATCACTATTCAAGCTAACAATAGAATAAAATAATGTCATTGGTATTTCCTTTTGTATGTGGTCATACAGTGGAGTACAGAAAGAATAACATGCAGGAATGCATCCTGCTCCTTTCCCTTCACCATGTCCCCCTCTTCTCCGTGTTCCTATTTGTGCCAGTCCATCATGTTTTTGCTGCTCTGCTAGCAGACGGGGCTGCAGATGTCACCATCAGTTGTTTGGTCCGTCTGTCAAGCTTTTGTCCAGAGCAACATGTCCCCAAAAAAAGCAGACTGCCATTAAATGTGCTCTGACTATTCACAGTCCCCAGTGGATGCTTCCTAATGACTTTAGTTCTGACCCCAAAAGCAATCTGGACAAAATTTCCACTTGGATGCAAGAAAAATGAAAATCTAGTGACCAGATTGGCAGGACGTTTATTAAACACATTCACATACACTAAAAAATGACCTATTTCCATTTTTAGGCACACTGTGAGCTTTTCTGTAATGTCATCCTCAAGAAAATGTTTTCCCCCACTTCTGGTGAGATGCTAGGAATAGAACTAGCTTTATACTTGTTTTTTTTTATTTTAGTGGTGAATGACCCGATAACACATTTGTCACCATGTGGGTGACAGCTTTCCTTGGTTAGATGCCATGTCCTCGTCTGTTTCTTCAGAGAAGAAGAGTAAGAGCTCACTTATCCACTGATTAATTACTAAAACGACCCACAACAGACAGCATCTTTGAGCTGTGAGGAGTTCATAATTAAATCAAACCAAATCTTACCAGCACCTGCTCCGATGAGAGGCTGTAGTATTATACTACATGTTAATACCTGGTTGGCACATCTTGCTGGTGTCTTTTTATTGACTGGTTGTAGCTACACCTGAAAGTGTTTTAAAACCTGATGTTGAAATCGGGTTGCATTACACATTTTAGGAGAAACTTCACAGACATTCCTCTCTCTTATCCTAAATTTGCACGCACAACAAGATCTACAAACAATAGGGCTTCAATACAGCTTATTATTTTGATTTATTATTTAGATTACCTCGCCAGAACAAGGAACAATGAATGCACCACCCCTTGAGATTTTATAGCAAAATGGGCACAAAGAAACCCAGACTGCATAGCAACAACTGCGTTGCTGTAAATCTGATTCAAAATCCTTTCTGGTAGGTGTCAGCAATGCATCCACAAGCTGGTTAATCAATGGCCAATCAAACCAAAAGAAGATGAAGACGAATTTGTTGTGAGGACAAAGGTGGATAAGAAACAGTTTTGGGAGACTCAGTCAACATGGGGGGGCTGTTTATCAAAAGAAAACTGGAGAGATTATAACTGACTATAGTTCAGCTGTAGCATGCTAGCTAATGTTAGCCTAGCTACTCTCTGTGCTTGTAGACTCTCATTGGTTATTCTCACAGTACTGATCTAATCAAAAAAGTTACTTTCTGATCGTCAGCAAGGTTGAGTTCAGGGATATATCCGCCCAAAACTTCTGCATCCTGAGCCTGGAATAACATAGAATTATAATGTTTAGAATGAAACCTTAATGTCGGACCGCCACCACGTTAGCAAACCAAAAAATAAATAAAAAATCTGCAGACCATCGCTGACCTTCCTCTTCTTTTGACCAATACATTCAAGCAACTAACATTCCTCCCTAGATTCTAGGAGTATAACTGTAGTCAAGGTGGTGTAGTCTCTACATTTATATGAGCACATGAGCACAGCATTAGATCTGGACTCCGGTTGCCAAATCTTCACTGAGTTACTGTCATATATTTTATACAGAATTATATATCTCATAACATATATATCTTATAACATATATATCTTACAAAAGATTGTTCTCATTTATTTCATATATTCTATACATTATTTATGTAGCATGTACATAGTCTTCATATACCTGTATATACTGTATTTGTATAGAACTCTTTATATAAGACACATTTATCTACATATGCATACAATACATTTCATGTCTACTCCATATTCTATATATATTTATATTTCTCTTATATATATATATTTACACATGTACATCCTATTTGCCCTATATTTGTATATTGTGTATACGTACACAGGTCAAGCATAACATTATGACCACTGACAGGAGAAGTTAATAACATTAACCATTTGGTGACAACTCACTAGATCTCAAACTGTCATAATGTCATGCCGGATCAGTGTATATTTTATATACTTTCGTAATCTATCTATCTATCTCCCCAGCCCAGATTTTTTTTACACATCATAAGCACACCTGTCTCACAAGATGGACAAGAGCTGGCCAACTTAAAAATAAATAAAAAAATCTTTAGAAACCTTTGAGGCTCAACATGAGCAGAGTATTATGAGTCAACAGCGAGGGGTGCAATTTGGTCAGAGCGTGGCATCTCCCAAAAATAGACACCAAATGGTGACAAAATATTCCTTTCACCCTAAAATGATACCCTAGGAGCAGATTTTTTAAAATATCACTTTGAGGAGTGAGAGATTCAGAGAAAACCAGCTAGGATTGTCTTCTCTCTCACACACATACACGCTTGTTTACTTCTCTTAATGCAAAGTGAATAGTTTCACAGTGGTAAAGACTTTCTATGACAAGACAGTGGTGTGTTTGTGAGACCCTTGGTATGTGGGAAATGTGTGTAAGTGTGTGAGAGAAACAGAGAGAGATGGCATTTAGTCTCACCAGCAGATAAGGCCAACTGGACAAGTTGGCACAGACAGAGGAGAGAAAGTGTGTGTGTGTGTGTGTGTGTGTGTGTGTGTATGTGTGTGTGCGTCACAGTGGGAGCTTGTCATGCCCAGTTGTCTATGTCCGGCAGATTTCTACTCCCAATGGGACACTCTTACACTTGAACACACACACAGACACACACAGTGCCCTTCTTGCTGACACTGCTTTTTAATATTTCAGTACATGCAGGGCTAGCCATATGCTGCCCTGTCATACACCTACACACACTCACACACACACAGAAATATGCACACTTGCACGTAAGCACAACGCACATTTTATATATTACCGTATCTGTGAGTCATTTCTTGTCATTGAAAACTCCCAAATTCAGTCCCGAACCTAAAACCCCTCACTGTAATCCTCAACTCCAACAACTTAAATCTTCCTCGTTATAATGAGATCTGCTCTTTTACTATGTTTGTGAGGGCCACCAAGGCTCGCAGGCACAAACGTTTCTGTGTTAACGCTCACACACCTAACACCTACTGCAGGGTTTCTTTGGCTCTGCAGAAATGCCCTTTTTGCTGTTTTTTTTTTTGTTTTGTTTTTTCACTCAGACCAATTACTTGCAAACCAGAGCTTGTAAACAACAGTTAAAATGATTCGCAAGCAGCACATCCTGTACTCCAGAAAAAAAGAAATTTCTGGTAACCTGTCAGCACGTTTTGCGATTTTGGCAGTGGGAAGAGGGAAGTTGTCGGCAGTTCTTGCCATAGTTTGCTGCTGAATATCAGAGTCAAGTATCAAGACCCTTGAAGCAGCTGTCTGTCTGTCAAATGCCAACATCAATTTACTTACAGTCAAAAACTCTGTTTTGGGCTATTTTATTTATTTATTTATTTATTTATTTATTTATTGCAGGTTTGCATTATATTTGCACTTTTAACAACACATCTGTATCTCACTGTTCTCACCTACTTAGACTAACCAAACAAAAAGAGGTAAAACTAGTTTTACACTAATAATCAGAAGAAAAAAATGCTTCCTGTTACCATTTAAATTACAACGGACCGTTCCGATCCAGTCCGGTTAGAAAACAACCTTTAATAATCTTCTTAATGCTTGATCCGATGGTTTCTCTCTGGTTGGAATAAATCAATCCTTTCTGAGCATGTTTGCTCCAAGTGGGGTAAACATCAGGTGACGAGTTTCCAGGAAGGACAGAAACATGGAGGCAGCAAAACAGTTTGAAAATATTAATGAAGGGCAGCAAAGTTGAAAACCTGGAAACATTTTGGTCATTTTCTTTCCACTGAATGAATTGTAACTGTGTTAATAAATTGGGTAAAATGTTTCTTCTGCTGCTATATGTAATGGGGCATGTAAAAAAAACACACGTCTCATAAGATAATTTTACTCAACACAAACTGTTAGGTTGGGATCAGAATCATTTCAGCTGGTTTGATGTGATTCAAAGTTTTACACGAAAGAAAATGCTTTTTTTGAAAACACACTTATGCTGTAGCAGGGAAATCCTGTGGGAAATACTGACTAAACATTCTCAGAATGGTTAAAAGTTATAAACGTTTCTTGGTCTTCATAATCATTGGCTGTCAGTCATTCTGAATTAATACAGCCAGAAGCAGTGACTTCTAGTCTCTCACTGTTAGAATCAGTTGACTGATCAGTAAAGTTTATGATGCCTGATTCCTCATTGCTCCCTTTATCGATCCATTTAAGTAACAGATAAATACACCGATCAGGCATAACATTATGACCACTGACAGGTGAAGTTAATAACATTGACCATCTTGTGACAATACAATGTCCTGCTGGGAAACTTTTGGACCTGGCATTCATGTGGATGTAGACATGTACCACCCACCTAGACCAGACCAGGCACCCCCACCCCATAGCAATGACACTCCTTGATGGCAGCAGCCATCCCCAGCAGGATGCAGCCTGACACAGACACACACACAAAAACGCTTTAGGAACAACTAAAAAAACATGAAGAACAGCACAAGGTGTTGACCTGGCCTCCAAATTCACTAGATCCCAAACTGATCAAGTATCTGTGGGATGATCCACAGAGGCCCCTCCCCTCAACCCATAGGACCCAAAGGCCCCCACTAACAACATTCTGTTACCAGACACCACAGGACACCCTCAGAAGACCCATGTCTATTCTCTGATGAGTCACAACTGTTTAGGAGACACAAGGGAGACCTACATAATATTAGGAAGGTGGTCATAATGTTATGCCAGACTGCGTATGTTGAACTTGGCTTAATGATTTCCTTTTCTTTTACTACAAGTTACTTTTGATTGTTTTCATCCTTCTGAAATAAGTGAGAAAATGTTATTTCATGTGTTTCTGTTTCTGTTTTCTCTGCAATCCAAACAAAACTAGTATACACACCAAACCATAAACTCCATGTACCCCGGCAAGGGTGTTCTGTAGGAAACAAAATGTTTTCCATTGAGATCATGAAGAAACTTCTAATGCATGTAACAGCAAATTGTAGAACTGACTGAACATATACTCAATGATTACTACATCCTCTTACAATGAAAAATCTGCTAGTGATAGTGACTAACTCATTGTCTTACATCTTCATGTATGTTTAAGCCAAACATACATGAAGCCAAACCGCAAGAATTCCCACCTTAACTATACTACAGTGCTTTTGTTATATGTTAGAAAACATCTAATGAAAAAGTCAGTCTCCAGTTTATAATTCATGCACAACTTGTTGCACTGAGCGATTTCAGGCTTTATTTTCTTCACAGCTGTTTTTTTTTTTTTTTTTTAAATGAAAATGAATTGTAATGTCTTGATGACAAAGACTGCAAAGTCTGCAACACCCAGATTGTGCACATCAAGTAACTTCAATGCTTTAGAAGTTTCCGGACCACTAATCAAATACAGTTTATACAGTATCTATTAATGGAGAATGCTTCCTTAAGAAGTTCAACGCTTTGATCTGTGACTTCAATTTAAAGTAAAAGCCAAAACCTGCAAAAAGCCAACAACATTATTTGGAGAAAAGACTCTTGTTCGGTACCTGCTGAATTCCTGGTTTTTGAAAGAGTACAGTGCTTCGGATTTCAAATGAACCATGCCAGACATGCTCAGCGTAAACAGATCCATCCAGACACCCATGGACATACAAATAAGGGATGGAAAAAAAAAAAGAAATCAAAGAAAATAGACCGTGGATGTGGAACGGCAGAAGCAAGCACAGAGGCCAGGAGACAGAAAACAAGGAGAGGAAAGAACCTGAATTCGTGTCTCTGATGCCAGGAGGAAATGCAGCTCATCCAATCTTAAAGTTGGCCTCCCCAGAAATGCTAACACTGAAAACTAAAAGTTTCTAAGCTCACACGCCAGTTCAGAGCTTTTTTTTTTTTTTCTCAGCTAAATAAATTATTGATATGAGGTCAAATCAGTATGAGATTATACTAAGAGATGGTGTTGAAGCTATGAGCTTGAAACAGAATACCAAAGCTACAGAGTGTGTGTATGTTCATGCTGGTAAGGAGGTGCACTTTTCTCTCCGTGGTTCCTTCACTCTGTATACAACAAATTAAACGCTAAAAACATTTAAGAGCTACTTGTTCTTCTGTGTTAACAAGATACATCTGACCGTCAAGGGGCACTTTCTGGTTTTTGTGTGCACAAGGGTCTGCAAGATGTAAACTTTGTCAACTGGACATGCAACAGAAAAGTGAACCGCCATACTCAAAGCGCTTTATAGTCACAGACACATCTACCCATTCACACACCAGCGCCATGCACTGGGAGCAACTGGGGGTTCAGTGTCTTGCACTTCGGTGTGTGGCATGTTCCAGGGATCAAACCACTCAACCTACTGAGACACTGCTTAGGAAACAGTCATCTTCTTACAGCTACAGTTTTCACACCTATATTTCTCTCTCTATTCGTCTGGCTTAACTGTAGATCATCCTGCACTCTTGGTCAATGTATTCAGGAGAATCTCTGTTGGAAAGGTTAAAAATAATTTGGTTTGTGTCTCTGTCTTTCAGTCCAGTCTGGCGCATTGAATTTCATGACCTCTAAGTAAGCACTTAGAGGCTCTAAATTAAGGCCAGTGGAACAAAGGCTACATCTGAACCGGACCTTAATATATAATTGTAATAATTAAAACAGTGTACTTGGAGGGTCTTTCATTTAGTGTTCAATAGCCATAGTTTGAAGCCTCTGAAATCAAATGCAGGGCTTTGAATGATGATTGTGTGAACAGGATTTAGAGTAACTCCAGTGCGAGTTCAGAACACACCATTCACCCTGTCATTTTCTCTCCACCACCACCTATTCAATAAAGGCATAAAAGGCAAAATAAATAAATAAACACTAAAGTCTTATTGCAACTATGATATATATATATTCCTGTCTGTGTCCTAACCCTGAACTTTATTTATTATTACATCCACCTTTGCTTCCTGGTGTGCATGTCTTTTATGTATGAAGAGGTTTTAAAATTGTAGTTCAGATCAGCTGCAGTGGCTCAGCCTTACTTGCTAAACTGTTGCTAAAATGTTTTACTTCTAACCTTGTCATCTCAGCCCAACAACAGTGCGAATTGTCGCATTTAGTGACGGGGAGGTGGCTGGGGTGGAAGGTGGGCGCACAGAGCACAAAAGTGTGACAGCAAAGCATGGGGTTTGTATCCAGACATCAATCTGTGGTCAGATTTAGACAATAAAGCACTTTAGTTAAGGTTAAGGGAAAGAGTCTTGTTTTGATAAAATGTTCTAAAACATCTTAAAACACTGCTGACTTCTTCTGTTTGAACCAAAACATGATCTTTTCTGAACCATATTCGAGTGCTGCCAATATAACCATCGAATTGTTGAAGTCATGAAGAGCAGATATTTTATTGCAAGGTCAGAAAACAAGTGCAAAATGTCATGTGATGAGATCCGCATCAAGATTTGTATCGCCACTGGTCCTGCTTGATGCCATTGCAGAATCAGTTGAATAAACATTCTTTCCGGGAAATGTGATTCGTGATTGATTTAAACCTCTGAATTGCCCTGAGATGTCAGTGAAAGCATTAATTGCTTCCCGTATATGTCTGCGAGTTGTGAAGTTAAAATTCTCAGGGTGCTTCATCATGCATAGGAGCTGGCATGAATGGACGGATGCGTTCTCATTTCCCATAAATCCAACTAACTCTCATCATGGCACCGTCCTGCATATGCTTCCTCAGTGAGTGTGTGTGTGTTAGGGGGGTGGGGGGGTGGGGGTGGGGGGGGGGGCAGAGTCTTAAAAATGATGAAACACGAATGCATAATTTCAAAATGTAACTCTCGTACGTGGCTTAAAATAACAGAGACTGCGAATGTAACTTGGCAGCATTAGCGGCCCATTTATCGAGCACTCACACACAGCACTCCCTGCTCTCTGCAGCTTTGACTGATGGCTGTAGAAATGATGGAGAAAGGAATAAGAACTCCCAGCTTGCCTGCGCTGCTCCGAGCAAGGCCAAATAAATCACACAGTCACAGCAAATGACACAAGCTCGTCATACACTTGACTGCAGTTGGAGACTTTTGCCTCCTGTCATGTGCATTTAATCTGATTTTATTTTTATGTCGCTCTCTAATGGCGCCGCGATATTGTAAGCGAGCTGCCACCAAGGGAGACGATAACAATAAAGCCTCCCTCTGGCTCTTGCCGTCGCTGTTTTGCCTCCCGTCAGGCTGCGCTGTTTTTACCCTGCTTAAAATTCAAACATTCGCTCCTGACATACCAGAGGCTTTCACTGAAGTGTTAATAAAGTTCTAATCAATTTGTCTCATTTCTGTTATTAGTGGAGGCCTAGTCATACATATATAGTAAAGTTGTCTATGCTGTTACAAAGTAGTTGTATAGAAGTGAAATTTATGGGAAACTGAGTTGATTGCGGAAAGTCTGGAGAATAATTTTGAGCGGGAAAGATTTATCTGGCACCTTCTGTGATTTGCTGATGGGGATCAAGATTAAATAATGCCAACATGATCCTTTAGATGAGCCTTTTTTGCTAGCATGTAGTATCTGTTAACTCCTGCCATAAATATAATACAAGAAGAAGAATATGTCTGTTTCCTAAGTTTATATCCAACACTGAATTGATTCAGTAGAAGAAGATGTTTTACATATTTTCAGTGTTGCTGCCCACACAGATTCCAGTTTTGTTCATCTTTCAGATAAACTAATTGTTTTGTGACCTCCATGTTTCTATTCCTGAAACTCATGGTCAGAAAGAATGGATTTATTCCAACCAGAGAGAAACCATCAGACCAAGTGTTTAGATGGTACTAAAATCTCCCTATTCAACAGATTATCAAAGGTTTACACCACCTCTCTCAAGCTAATTGAAAACTTCTTCTGATCCGGCCAGTCTCTTCTGATTGTGGTGGTTACATGAGGCATTTGTTTCAGATTATTGTGTGGAATAATGTAGGAAGCTCACACTAGACTTAAATATTGGTGACATCTATGGATGGCACACACCTGAAACTGTCATGGTCCAACAAGAAAACACAAAGTCCAGTTTCCTTTGTTCTAGCTTAGTTTTTGTTGGTTTTTGCTCTGCATTTTTAGCTTTTCACTTGTCACTTGTAGTACAGTATATAGAACAACATGGTACAACTTTACTAGCCTGGAAGCCAGCCCGAACCTTCCTTGTCCACAAAATCTTTGCAGCAGCAAGTTGGTCAGGAGTCACTCTGTTAGGAACTGATTATGCTCCAGCAAAGATCTGCACGGCCAATCATATTATTTGCGCAGGCTTTATGTGGTGATGGACAGAAGAATAACATCATAGTCATACATGTGCTCTAAGTGCTGTGGAGTTGAATATGTTTTCAACAAAATGGCTCTGGTTGGAGGACTATCCAGTTGATGCAGAGGTATTTTTTTTATGGATCATTTGAAACATTTGACACTCGCAGCCCTAGGAAAGAGAACAAATTCCTCGATTCTTGCGGACTATGTAACAAGCTTAAACACTCGTGACCAGTGCCCCAACCCTGAGTGACAGTATGCAACATTTGAGTTATAATAAAAATTATTATAGTCAATTAGTCCATTTAATCTTTTCATTTTTCAAACATGCCAGGCTTTTAACAAGAACCAAAAAATAAGGATCATATCACTCTGGTTTTAGCAGGTCTTCACTGGCTTGCAGTATGTTTTAGAATTGATTTTAAGATTACTTTTAAAGTTCTTCATGACTGTGCCATTGACTATATCACTGAGTTTTTAGCACCATATGTGCTGACCAGTGTTGTGCATGAACGTCATTCACTGAACACATATATATTTTTGTGAACTGTGAACTGAACGCGTAATGAGCGTAGACGTGAAACTGTGAGGTGTAGGCGTGAGTTACGCTCAGTGTGTAAGGTAATAACGACTTTCCGTTCAGGGAAAAAATAAAAATAAAAAAAGGTTTTACGACAGCTGTCAGCCGACGTGCGATTTACAGCATACAGCATGGCTGGTGCAGCTGAAAGAGAAGCCGCCTCCGGCACCACAGAAGCAGCTGATCCACACAAACAGTTGAGTTATTTCCTAGTATATACAGTCAATGGTTATTCGAAAAAGCAGCACAGATCCTGGTGGAAAAAATATCACGGGCAGGAGATGGATGGGCAGGTCAGTTAGAGATTCTATTGAACAAGAGAAAAAAAAAATGGAAAAAATCAACGTGAACTGTTCATTTTGGAGTCTATGAACTGTCCAAAAAAAGTCCAAAATTAAAAAATGGGAACTATGAACTTGAACTAGTTCACTTTTATCTGTGCCAACTGAACTTTGCACTAGTTCTTGTTTAGTGTGAACTTGCACAACACTGGTGCACATACCTTGAGACCTTCAAGTCGAGGTCTACTGCCTGTCCAGGGGCCCAGCTGAAAACACAGGGGGGCAGGGCATTCTTGGTTAGGACCTCACAAGATCCAAGATCTTGGAAAGATCTTACTGAAGAAATCAGTTCAGCTAACTGTAAAATCTCCTTAAAATGTCTACTTAAAACATACTTTTATCGAAGAGGTTTCCCTACTTTTAATTGAGATTAATTGTGCATTTTATTGTTATAAATGTTTTAATGAACTTTGTTTTATGTGCCTGTTTTTAAAATATATATTATATTTTTGTAAGCCCTTTGTAATGTTGATTTGAAAAGTGCTGTAGAAATAAAGATTATTATTATTTTTATGTGAGCTGTTACCTAATATGAATGTTCCTTTAATTGTACACTGTGGATCATCAATATTCAATCAATAAATAGCATTTTGGAGCTGGATGCGCATCTGTCGCTTCAAAAATCTGTAGCTTAAAAAGTTATTTCATGTTTAATGTTCATTTACAATTTTAAATTCCATGTCTCCATTCTTCTTACTCTTAAGATCCACCTTTATGACACACTCTAGACTTTATTTCATTGTTCCTGACCAGCAGTGAAAACTCAACACAGTTATATCTAGACATGTGTGAATGTGTGTGTGCTGGGGGAGCGTTTAGGCTCAGTCCTCCCTCCACATGAGCTGAATTTACGGTCCATATATTATAATATTTATCACACTCATAACACTACAGCTAACCTCTGCTGACTTTGATAACTCTGCATGGTACTCATGACTGGGTGTGTGTCTCTGAGTGTGTGTGTGTGTAAGACTGAGTTTGACTTTCAGAGCATCTGCTGGGTGCGGACATGGCAGGGGGGGCACAGGTGGTATATTGTTTGTACCCGCACACATGCACACACTCGCACACACTCGCACACACTGATAAAGCTCACAGATGCTGACCTTGTACGAGGCCAGACTCCTGGACTGTCAGCACTTGTCACGCACACACAAACGCACACACACACACACACACAGATGAGGTGCCCATTTACTCAGGGCTTGTCAGAGGCTGCCATCCTTCCCAGTGGGGGTATATGTGTGCTGCTGGTGAGAGAGAGAGGGGGATCGAGGTGAGGGTATTGATGAATAATGCTGCAGGTAATGAGATGGGTGATGATGGGGACAGAAAGGCGAGCAGCCAGGAACTTGTTTATATGTACTTTGCTGTCTTATAACCTCTTGAATTATTTGTCAAATCGGTGGAGAGATAAAAACTTGCACTCGCAGTGGAGTCAAAGGCACGATGCAAGGAAAGCATTCAATATGTGCTTGAATTGAGATGTCCAAGGAGAAGCAGGGAATTCAGATTGCACATTTACCACAATTAGTCACCAAGTACTCCTGCAGATGCATGTATGCACTGAAGCAGACAAAATATAAGAAGTGTTTTTCTTTTTATTAGTGGTTTTCAAAAAAAATTTTTTTTATGTGCAGCTGAGCTACTGTAACCAAGCAATTTCCCTCGTGGATGAATAAAGTCTGTCTAATTCTAATTCTAAAATGAGTCATGAACGCTGTAATTTGAAACATTTGAAAAAAAATGCAGTTATTATGACATGAGCATAGAATCTACTGTTTTTCACTAGCAGCTGTTTATTATAATCAGTTTTGATGCCAAGTTATTGTAATATATTTTTCCTGACTGACAATTTTTTCTGATAGTTGATTAGTCAAATAAATAAATAAATAAATGTACTCCCTGGTCCACACATCTGAAACGTAAAGTCAAATAAGTCATGTTTATGCCAAGTGGCAACCTCCAGGGCTGCAGTTCCTCAAATGGCCACTAGAGGCTGGCTTCAAAAGTGAGTAAATCCCCATAGACCTCCATGTTAAAATGCCCAACTTTACAACAGAAATAAACATATTTGCACCACGGTACAAAAACAGTTTTGGTCTCTCCAGCCATTTCTCCCAAAATTGTAGTTGGGAGAATTTTAATATATTTGACCTGTTCGAGGCGTAAAGTGCATAATTATGGATGTGACCGCTTTAAGCGACAGCAGTTGCTAGCTGTCTGCCTGAGCATCTCCTACCTGCCTCAGCTCCACCTCTTTCTGCATTTCTGAATTATCCAGGAGTAAGGTGGAGTAGGGCTCTGCCAAGATGGCAACGGTCGGGGACACTACTCTGGGCTTCAATCTGCTCTTTTCCACCTGAACATACAGTGACTGGTGACTGGAGTAAATTACTCTCTTTTCCCAGATTCTCATTTTAAGGTCGGATAAGGTGCTTTTCCATTGTGTATTCCAGTGTGATTTGTTGGGCAAAACATTTGACAATGAGTGTTTTCTACAAATCTCTGACATCTTATTCACAAAATATTTAATCGAATAATTGAGAAAACAATTATATCTCTAAAATGAAAAATTGGATTCACACTGTGTCACATATAAGGAAATATTAAATATATAACTGTAACAAATATATTTTGTTGGAAATGTAAGTAAGGCAAGTTGCGAAAACTTTGCTACTGAAAGTCTCACTCCATTTAAGTTGTTCCCTCCCAAAATATTTTTAAATACTACAGTGACGTCAAGAGTTTTAGCTTTGGACACGTGGCATTACCGTGTCCTGTTTGCAGAGCCTAAATGATTGACATAAATGTCAAAAGGAAATGGGTGTCTCCTGAAATCTGGGACAGTCTCAAGTTTAGACTGTATTTGAAGCTGGATAGAAATCACACTAAACGTGAAACAGCGTTCTGAAAGGTGTCTGTGTATATTTCTCAGTACTTGCAATTTCATTTCACCATTGACATATGTATATAGTGTGAAGGGTTGCTTCCTGCTGCCCTTTCCTTTTGTACTTTGCTTCATTTAACTCTGCCAATCTTCCTGAACACCGTGTCCTGTCTGAAAGCCCCTTTATACCGCAAGAGCAACCGACATTATTTTTATTGTCCTCGATATAAACCAGACATGTTAATTACACTCTTGGTTACAAGCGAGGTTCAAAATTACAGCACGTCAGGAGGAAAATGGCAGTAAAGTTTGTCTTTGGCAGATAAATCAGTTGGGGTCAGTGAAACACTAATGGAGTCTCTGAAAGCCTCAGTCATTCAGTCTTTAGTCAGTCAAACTTTATTCTTTAAAGTCCAGTCAAAGAAAACTAAATAGACTGCGGTGAGTTTTTAACATAAACCTGTCTTTCTGCTGTATAAATATTAACTAATGTTTTGTTGGTGGTATTAATGTCATCAACCTACATTATGATTCCTTGTCAATTTATATTTTTCATGTTTTAGATAAGGGTTTCTATGCTGTAGGAACAAACGGAACTAACATCAAAAAAATATTAATGACTTTTTGTTGTCTGTGTCTGGATCACTAACTTATACTTGAACACACCACAAAGACTACAGGCACCCCCACCCCATAGTAATGACACTCCTTGATGGCAGCAGCCATCCCCAGCAGGATGCAGCCTGACACAGACACACACACAAAGACGGTTTAAGAACAACAGCACAAGGTGTTGACCTTTCCTCCAAATTCACTAGATCCCAAACTGATCAAGTATCTGTGGGATGATCCACAGAGGTCCCTCCCCTCAACCCATAGGACCCAAAGGCCCCCACTGACAACATTCTGTTACCAGACACCTCAGGACACCTTCAGAAGGCCCATGTCCATTCTGTCCATGATGAGTCACAACTGTTTTGGAGGCACAAGGGAGACCTACACAATATTAGGAAGGTGGTCATAATATTATGCCTGAATGACATCTTTGAATTTTACTTTTTGGATGTATACTTTAGTGTTTTAGTTCTTTTCCAATCTACCAACATGGAATGTGTGGAGGTTAAGACTTATACTGCAGCTAGCCACCAGGGGAGCTCCAGATGCTTTGGCTTCACTTTTGAGGAGCTGTCATGACGCCCACTTTTTTACAGTCTATGGGTTCGACTAGTTCCATCGCTATTCGGACACACTGCAGAAACTAGAGCCACAGACGCTCACCAAAAGCCAGACATTAGCCAATGGCTAACTACTTTACTCCTGTCAGAAATATTCTTGAGAGCTTGTCTATTGCCAAAACTACTGATGAGGACAGTAACTAAACTAACCATATTAGACAATCAGGTCTGACTAGGAAGCGGCATACAAACAACTGGTCATGTTTCTCCTTAACATGTGTTAAACCATAAACATAGCTCGTTTTAAGGATTAATTGAAGATATGATGAGAGAATTTGAAAAACATTGCACCAAATGCAGTCTTAATTTTTCATCATCAACCTTTTTAGTTCTGATATTCGTGTCTGCCAATAGCGATTGGTGTGTCATACAGACAGTTACACATGAAACATGAAAACAAACTGGGAGCCCCCGGATGAGCAACAAAGGTGAAATCCCTCCTCTAGGACTAACGGATTCTCTTTACAAGAAGGAAGGATTGAAATACGGGGAAAGGAAATTTAAAAGAGAAGAAAAAAATAAGCGCAATGTAAAATATTTTTTTCAAACATTTATATCGGATGCTGCACAGTATTTCAGCAAACCACAGCTAAACCAGACAGAACGTAATGCATCTCCTTATCAGTTTAGATTACCCTCAAAACGTCAACTTACTCATTAAATCGATGTGCAGCATCTGTCTTGTCTTTCCTCATAAAGCTTAGTTTTTCATAGAACCAAGATTATCTGCTATGAGGAAGACTCTATTTCAGTTCAGGTGATGTGTCTCCTGTATTGCAAAATACACTGACTGGTAATATTAAACACAGCTTTCGACCAGCTGCTGCTCTTCACCTGCATCATGAAAGGTGTGCTTTTAACCTAAGGTGCTCTGTGCATATTGCTCTGTGAAACAGTTTCGGTGAAAACTCACCACTGTGTACTTTGTGTAGATCTGTTGTTTGCTTGCTGTCAGTTAGACGTGTCTGTTCTGGCGTTTAAACTGAGTACTGCAATTTTTTATTTATTTATTTTTTTGGCACCTGGGGTGCAATGGGTTACAACGACTGAGAGCAGATAGCAGATTTGGCAGGCTTTACTTAGCCAATAGCACCTATTAAAAAAACAAAAACAAATCACTGATTGGTCCAGATATCGATCCCGCAGATCCAGCTCTGGATATAGAGCCCTGGGAGCCGGCAAGTACAAGCCCGCTGTTGGACGGAGCTCTGTGGCTCTGATGGAGCAGCTGGAGGTGAAATACCTCAGTCAAGGGCAGTTTGATTGTAGCTGTTGAGAGAGGTTTCAGGAGTGCAATCCCAACAACTGGTTTTATGAAAAAAACACAAGCAAGAGAATATAAAAAAAAGACAACAACATAATGGATTTAATGTTCTACCTTTGGCAGGACATTTAACGTTTTTCTGCAGGAGTGTAGGAATAATCAGTTGCTGTATTAGTCGCTCTGGGGACCCATAGCCACTCACATTTGTTTTAAAAACAACTCTTCTGGGACATACTGTATACTAATGCAGAAGACTTGTGTAATATTATTTCTCTCTGTGCCCAGGGTCATAGTTTTCAAGAGGAATGTTCCTCTGTCTTCACATATTGATATTGAAAGCTAAAGCCATTTCATGGCAACCTTGAGTTTCCGCAAAAAAACCCCAAAACAACAACACTCAAAATGAAACAGATAGAAATTGATTTGTGTAGTATTACGATTGCTTGTCCCTCGCTGTGAAACTTCTGCTGCTGTCACAAACTCAGCTGGTGATTGAATGAAAATGAGGCTCGAGACACTTCAAAGCAGGAGTCAGCGGTCAGTTAAGTGCAGCTGTCGAAGCTCAGTGGTTGGGTGACCTGCAGTGTATCCCGTGAGCCATCGTGTGATTAATCACGATCAATGAAGACACAACAAAACAATTTTAAACCCTTCATCCTGCTTATCAAGCACTGAGCCTATAGACCCAGCTACAAACATGTTGTTTTGATGATCTTTATTTAAACCATTATCTGGTTTCTTTAATTGAAACTATAAATTAGTGCCAAAACAATTACTCCCATATTGATTAGTTGATTAAAACATAATTAGTCAGCAGCAGGGATTATAACTATTCAAGTCATTTATCAGATAAAATGCATAATATTCATTGCTGCATCTCTGACAGTGGCACAAATGACACAAACGGTGAGTATTTAGCACTTTAGTTGTTTTTTATAGCGTTGTCAGTAAAAGTGGTGATACCACAGCGCAGAAGGACAGAAAGACTTCTCAGGATTAGATGCATCATGCTGATTATATTTGTCAAACTTGCAAATAAAGAATGAAAAGTAGCTCATGCATCGGATTCATGTGTAATTGTCTGCAGCTTTTTTGATGGTTTCAGCATTCACGTTCACACTAGCATCCCACTAATAATTAGAATAAAACTGGCTCTTGTAACCATCTCAATCAGAACAGACTGGCCTGATCAGGAGAAACTTTCAATCAGATTCAGAGGGGTGATCTACACATTTGATAATCCGTTCAACATATATATATATATGTATATATATAAGAGCTGGCAACTTTCCAAAGTAAAAACAGACATATTTGACAATTTCTCTTCATTATGTTTCTGTCCTAAAAATATTAAACAGGACAGAGAATTCATCTGCCACCTGTGATGATTAGATTGTTTCATCTAGTATTTCAAACAGAGCAGACTGATTAGTTTTCAAAAACTATTTGTGATTTTCTTTCTGAATGTCAATGACAGACAATAAAGAACAGTGAAAGACCAAAACCAAACTTGCTGCTTTGTGTATTCCATTAATAATCAGAATAATTGCCCCATGTAGAATAAATGTAACCACCTCAGTAACCACCAACAGATTGGTCTGATCAGAGGGAATTTTCAGATCAGATTGAGAGGATTGGTGTGAACCTTTGATAATCTGTTCAATAGGGAAATATTAGGACTATGTAAACACTTGATCTGCTGGTTTCTCTCTGGTAGGAATAAATCCATTCTTTATGAGCATGTTTTGTCCCACGTGGGGTACAGGCAAATAGTTCATTGGATGAAAGTTGTCACGCAATTGAGGACAGACTGATTTTAACACCGTGGGAAAAGCCCACATTCACCGGAGGATCTTCCTTGTTGCCTAAGCTTCATGTGTGCAGCAACGTTGAAAACGCACATATGTCTTATTAGATAATTTTATTCCATGTAAACGGTAAAGTTGTGATTTCAATCATGGTGAAAAACTAATATTAATATGACAATTAATATGTCCACAATACAGCGAAACAAAATAATCATTTAACACATTTATCACATTGGTCATTATTTCTGATCAGTTTAAAACTCTGTAATAATTAGTCTGGTGTAATGAATAACAATGGCTCACAGTCCACTGATTGAAAATCAAGTAAGATTATTTTACAGGAATTTGTATGCGTGTGCCAGGCAGGAACATATTCCCATTGTATTGGTGCACAGTGCACTCTGCCTACTGTAGCTAATTAGATAGAAGCAGCTCTCTGAATTATCACAGAGCAGCTGAATGAAAACCCTGCACTGTAGGAGGTTTCCTCACTGTGGAGAGTGAGGGGCGGAAAACATTTTGCACACATGGACACCGAATGAGTGTTCATCCCGATGCGTCAGCGCGGCAGAGGCACGGCGGCTGCAGGAGTCACCTTAAACAGACAGTTCAACGTGTCAGTACCCAGTAGGCGAAAGATCAGAGCTCACATGTGCCTCCTCCGATTTTCCTGGACATGGAAAAAGAAAAACGATATGATAATACAAATTAAAGTGCCAGAATATTTCTTACTTATTGATATCGAGAACATGTTTCAGTGATTAATTATATAAAGCATATAAATCATCACAGAGCTTTACAAGTGTTTGAAGATCACATAAAAAGTACTTTAAAGAGAAAGTAATTGCTCGAATGTAAAATTCACTTGTAATGTCAACCTGCACACGTTACAACAACTTTATTCATACAAAACATTCATAAATTGAATCATTTAATTGTTGATGCAGTTTGGATGCTTTCACCTATTTATATGTCTGAATTCTGCATTCACAAAGAAAAGGAAAAAAGGAAATTACGCTAATGTTTACACGTGAATTTCGTGCCTAAACAAGTGAAAGTTAACTTTATTAGTTTGAAGAGCCTCAAAAAGTTCATGTCGAGCCCTAAATATTGCCAAAGGCTGAATGGCATCTGATTAATCCCCAGCACGGGAAAACTGAACAGATATGTGAAAGCAGAAGTCAGACGTGTCAGGAATATAAGATCCTGCCCTCTGAGGGAAAATGTTGTCAGCGTCTTTAGAAATCTGCATCAAATGTGATCTCTTCCCTGATATTGCCCCTCTGATTACCCACGACAAGCCCGGCTGTCACACAGAGGCACTCGGCGGCTCTGATCACTCAACAGTCATTAGCAGCTGCAGCCACATGTGGGCACTCACAGGAGTGACTGCTGCTCTCTTTGTGGCTGTTCAATTAACAGAATTTGCATTGTGTACCTAAATCTGAAATATTTGACACCACAATGTGCTCAACATTCACCGGAAAATCTCTAAATTGTGTCACTTTTTAGAAACCCATCAGGCGGTTACATGAAGACCTTAAGTATCAGACTATTTCTGGGTTCACAAGCTAACGTGGCTTGTATATTTATTAGCCTGGACACCAGACCAGTTTCCCTACCCATAAATTATTTTATGGTGAAAAGTTGGACTGAAGTCTCTCCATTGGGAACTGATTATGTTCCAGCAAAGCACTGCCAGGGCAATCACATCATTTATGTAGTGACGGACTGAGTAGTAGTAGTCATCTCAAGCTGAATTTGTTTAAAGCATAATGGTTTTATTTGGATGTAGGACTATCCAATTGTGTATGAAGTATTTTTCTCTCAGTATCTGTTAAAACACTCTCTGCGGCGTTCAGTGTTTGCTGTTGTTTCGGTGCAGCCTTTTCCCGAGTATTCAGTGTCCAGTGTGGATGTATTGTACATCCACATTGCATAACTTACAAATTGCTGTCTGACTGACTGCATTTTCCAGAGTAAAGTTCTGCCACACAGCAGACATATTCTTCGATTTTTGGCAGTTTTGACGTTTAAAGAGAAGAGGAAGAAGACGTTTTGGCACTACAGGGACGTGGTCTTGGTTCATGGCCGAGCTAAAACAAATAACTAGAAAAGATTCTGATCCAATCCAATAGTTTAAAAAACGCTTGGATTGGCCCCAATACCGATTGGGACTAATATATACTAATATTCATTCATTCATCTTCTGTAACCACTTGTCCTGTAAAGGGTCGCGGGGGAGGCTGGAGCCTATCCCAGCTGTCATCGTGCGAAAGGTGGGGTACACCCTGGACAGGTCGCCAGTCTAATATACTAACATATATACTAAGAATACTAACCCTTGTATCATATGACAGTGTTAAGCTAGTTCCAGGCAAGTTGTGATTATTTGTAAGTAGCAAAGATGTTAAAGTTTCAAACAGCAAACACTCATTATTGTCTGTGTCTGGACAAAAATTGCCCTTGAACGCACCGTAAAGTCTGCAGCCAAAGAATGGCTGATACATCTGTTCTGCATCTGCATGAGAGGAAATAACTCTTTATACCCACAGGTGGCAGTAGTCTGTATTCATCATTCAAAAGGGGAAACAGGAAGGGCTACTATTAGCTTGGAAGCTAAGAAGCTAGGAAAAGCTACAAAGGGTTGTACAGAGCTGGCCTCTCCTGAGTCATGCTGAGCAGTTGGTTTGCAGTGACAATGTGACAATATGTTTGAATTGTTATGTTCAAATATAATAAGCATCAGTGCATTTTGTTGAATATTCCTCATCCATCCATCCATCCATCCATCTATCCATCCAAGTACATGAATGACATTAAATATAGCCAGAAAGACTTCCACTTACACAGTATAGAGCTCATAGAGCTCAACTTAAACAAGAATGACATTTCACAACCTGACCTACTGCACAGAAACTATTCACACATCACACACAGTCAACAGGCGACTGAATAAACAAATCCAAACTGAGCAGGCTCCTTCTATGCTCACTTTACCAGCAATAACTGCAATGAGCTTTTTTTTCCCTTCACAATATAGCCTCTATGACACCAACCAGTGGGCTACACAGCATGCAGTTAAACACACACATCCACGGCAAGACCTTTAATATCATTTAAGACACCAGCAAATAAAAAAACAGGTTGACAGGAAGTGCTTTGTGACTCAAGTTATTATTATGACTATGATCTTTTCCTTCATGGAGACAACGTACAAATATCGATGCCAAAAGATGTTCCAGTGTACTTGTTGCTGAAAGTTTTCATCAGTCACTAAGTAAACACTGCAGGCAGGCAACACTTCACAGCAGAGACATTAAAAACCACATATGTGTTAATGATGGCTGCATTCCATTTAGAGAATGTCCTGCTTTTCTTTACACTGGGTTGCTGTCATGGTTGTTGGTCTTTGGGTGCATCTGGTGGGACTGTGCACTTCCACTTCTCTTCCCTTGGAGGGCCTTCCCATCTTCTTTCCACCATGGAAAAGCACATCCGCAACCTCCAGCTTGAACACCTTGAGCTTTTTGTGCTTTTGCACAATGCCTTTGGAATTTCTGCGTTACAGCAGCCATCCTTTGTTGACTGCTGTAACGGCCATTTGCCAAAGCCATTTGACAGGGCTTATTGCAGCGCAGGAGCTAGCTAAAATGGCAGCTTTGTTGTCAACTCGTTTCACGACAGCCACTTCTGCCTCATTATCCACCTTGTAGTCAAAGCTGCCCCTTCCTGCCTCAAAGTAGACAACACACTCTGGTGGGTTCCTGATGGTCTTGTGGAGTTGAACAACCACATTGGCTCCAAGTCCAAGTTCTTTGACAGGACCATGGTCTGTGCCAAATGTGCCCTGTATGTCAGGAAATCATACCCAGTGCCAGAAACACCGGCTCGAACAAAGATCTTCATACCCCAATGGTGAGGTTTGGTTGGAAGATATTGTTGGAGAGACCCAGCCTTTCTCCCCTTATACGGGCCCATCATTTCATCTATTGAGAACTGGTTCTCACTATCAATTTCTAGGCACTTACTCTATGTGCTCCAGCACTGGTGCAATCTTGCAGAGCCGGTCATTGTTAGGGTCCGATGTCTCATTATTTTGGAAGTTGTTGAATCTTGACAGACATTTGAATCCTTTTAGTGACATCACATTGGCTCTTTTGGGACAGCATGTGTCTTCTGACCATTAATCATCCATAGATGGCATTCTCACCGCTCCCATAATTGGCTTGATACCAACAAATGACTTGAGCTCATCTACAGTGGTGTTAATGCTGGCCCCAATTTGTTGACAGCTGAAGAGATTTGTCTGTTCTGCAATATGCTGGAAGAGCTTATCATCAAAAAATCTACAAAAATATCTACAAGGACTAGACCGTTCCTCAGGTGCTCTGAAATCACTGCCAGTTGCCACTGACTGATGCATTACACATTACATTAACATAGCCGGCCATTAGGTTGCTAAACTGTCTGCATCAGTGGTTTCTAGACACCAGCAGTTGCCTAACAGTCGTCTTCTCAGGACTCACAGTTGATGGCATGGTTTTTTTGTACACAACTTCCCAAATTAAGTTCACAAATAAATTTGAAGGCAGCTGTAATTGACAAGTGATCCTCTTGTTTCCCATTATGTTGTTTTTATTATCAGTAGGATATGCAATTTTGTACTTACTCTTTGCTTTTGCTTTGCTTAGCATTTACTCCACTAAATGTATTGGACAGCGATGATTAACTAATTACTTGAAAGATTTTACAAGCAAGCTATATGATCACCTTTTAAAATATGAAAGATTATTACTGCATACTACAATTTGTTTTACCTTGGCTGGCTACAGTTGCAAAATGCTGCTTATAATTTAACGCATCCATGCAAAAACATTAATATATCAAAACACTGTCATGTTCCATTCTGCTAACCACTTTTTATCTGATAACGTGTTCATACTTTTACTTGCGTAATAGCTGAAATGCAATCGTATTTTTACACTGTGGTGCAATGTAAATAATTCATCTGTTCTAATAATACTTCTTCCACCACTGCAAGTTCATGTCAACATGTGAAATATCTAAGTGAACGCTCTAACAGAATTGATCATGAGGAGGATTGCGGTCCTCGCTGGAAGTTTTTTTTTTTTTTTTTTTTTAAAAAAAAGCTGAGACAGAGAACGTGAAGTTAAATGACACAGACTGCTGCTCTTTGACTGTGGCTGCTCATTAATTAGTGGTACATCATGCTGCTGCCAGCTGGGGTGATCTTGACAATGAAGTCCCCAAACAAGTTCAGGTCCTAAACCTTGTGTTTCAAAACTAAAATATGGCATCATGTAACTTTTAGAGTTGATTGTCTTGAGACTTGGAAAGAGCTGCAGACAATCAACTCTAAAGGTTGTTCCTTTTCAATGTTTGTCTTGAGACTTGGAAAGAGCTGCAGACAAACATTGTAAAGAAACAGACACACAGGGTTTGCAGTCCCTCCTTTTCTTTTAGTGCTCTCCAATGAGGAAGAAAAAACACAATTGCTTTCTTTTTTAAGAACTCTACTCGTCATCCAAAATGGGAAACAAGAAGAGCTAATATTAGCTGGGAGGCTAAAAAAATAGGAAGAGCTACTATTTACTAAGAATAGTTACTTATAGCTGGGAGGCTAGGAAGAGCTACTATTAGGTAGGATGCTAGGAAGAGCTACTATTAGCTGGGACGCTATGAAGAGCTACTATTAGCTGGGAGGCTAGGAAGCTAGGAAAAGCTACTATTAGCTGGGAGGCTAGGAAGAGCCACTATTAGCGGGGAGGGTACAAAGCTAGGAAGAGCTACTATTAGCTGGGAGGGTACAAAGCCAGGAAGAGCCATGGGAGGCTAGGAAGAGCTACTATAGCTTGTAGGCTAAGAAGATCTACTAGCTGGGAGGGTAGGAATTTTGCTTACATTGCACATCACCATCATTTCTCTTCTTGTGCACTGATTCATTAATCTGAAAAGCCAATCAGATGGATCTCTCTCAACGACGCTGCCAATTCAACATGCTGAATCAGCTGAAAAAACGGTTTAAGTGCTCAGACTAGTGCCAACGGTTCAGGACTTTGAGACACACTGCAAAAACTAGGATCATAGTCGCTCTTTGACAGCCTGACACTGCCAAATGGCCAACCGTTGGCTTGATGTGCTAAGGCTGTAAAGTTAGGCACACCTCAGCATTCAGGAGGCGACCATGAAATCTACAGGTCCTTTTAGAGTACTGCTTTTAGAGCACGTACCCTGCTCCGGTGCGAGCCATTTATACTTGTGTGCTTCTCACTCCGGCTCTATCTGTAAAAACGCCACCCAAATGCTAGTCGGTGCTGTGTCTTTTTGGCCAGTCGGGTTAATTTTTGTTTCTACTTCCTGCTTCATTTTCATTGAAACTTTCGAAGACGAGTCATACAAATGTTTGTATCTCCAAAACCTCCTCAGTTAAGAAATGGAGAAGCAGCTGTAAATACTAACCAAGCGGACCAATCACAGCTCCTGCAGTCTGCGTTGCCACGGCACGTAGTTACATTTCTGGGGAGGTGCACATCAGACTACGGCGTTAGAGTCTGTGTAGAGTCTGCGCTGTCGCCTATAAGGCTGTGCTTAGCCTGCCTTTAGCCCTACATTATCACAAGAAGAGGTCCTTCAACAAGAAAACTAAAACAAAAAAATAATCACAGGTTATCCACCAAAAAAAAGCTGAAACAATATCAGCTGGTGAAATGTCAGCCGTAGCCAGCTGCCTGGCAAACTAGTCTTTCACTTGAAACTCAGATAAAATAAATTTGTGATCATTTGTCTTTCATTTTGAAGGTTTTAGAGTCGGGTCATATGCTATTGCTGCATGTTTTAACCTCTGATTCACAGATCTGCTTCTCATACTAACCATCTTTTTTTGTATTTCGTGCCTCATTGATGTCTGACACATACATACATCCACGATTGATTTTTTTTGGTGTCCTAATGATCCTGAGGTTCATTTAATCCCTTATCATAGGTCATTTAAGCTCTAATCAAACTAATTTGAGGTACAGGATATTTTTGGATATGTGAAGACGTCTAATCTACAACCTTTCACAGTCCACAGACAGCAGTGGCGAAGCTCAGAGTTAGCTTTAATATAACAATTTAACTGTGCTGCAGTTACATGACTGTTCAGCATGGTTTATCAGTCTGCCTTTAATTTTCACCTCATCGGGGAGCTCAGACGGAAAAACTCTTTTATCACCTGTTTCGGTGCAACATGTGTTGGAAGTCAGACTAAAAGAGAAGCTTGTCATCCAGCGGCATGAAAGCGGCATGAACGCACACATCTGGTTGCTCACACGGGTACAAATAAAGACGCACAGAAAGAAACTAATACATGCATTCCCACACTCACAACACACAGTCAGTAGAGAAGTGCACATAGATGAGGGGGAAGGTTGGGGGAGACACACACACACGCGCACACACGCACACACACATGCACACACAGTGCGCCATTCAGGGTTTGATCGTCTCTCTATGTCAAATCAACGCATTCCTTATTAACAGCCTTTTTCTTCTCTTCCCTCCTGTTTTCTCCATCCTCTTTTTTCCTCTCTTTTTTCCTCCTTTTCTTTTTTCTCCTTCCCCTTCCATTCCCCTCTTCCCTCCCTCCCACTCCTCTGTCAGAGAGCAGATCTGCCTGAATAATTTCTTCCCCCTGGACCAGCTCTGCTCTTTAATTCATGAGCCAGAGCGCAAGTGTGTGTGTTTCAATGTGTGATTGTGTCAGATAGTGTGTGTGTGTGCGTATTTGTGTGTCAGCAAGTGAGAAAACAAAAAAAACCGAGCTAGTGACAGAAAGTGTGACACCGTCTGTGTGTGTAAGCAAGTTTTTTTTCCTTTTGAAAATCCACAAAATATAATTGTGGTTTTTTGAGGTCCCTGCAACCTCATTTGTGTGTGCGTGTGTGCGTGTGTGCGTGTGCTTGGCGACAGCGTGTGTACTAACATCCATGCAACCGCCTGTGCATGTACGTGTGTGATCTTCTTCAACCGCAGAAGATCTATTTTTAACTTCAGGATGAAACTGGCTCAGAGTCATTTAGAACTGACTCCTCTGAATGAATCACTTGCTTCCATTCAACATTAAGATCCTTCCACTTCTGCTCTGATGAATCATTTACTTCTTTGCCACTTTCTAATCTTAATCTTTTCGCTCTTTTCCAGTGTTTCCAAATTAATTATTTCGTTTGTTTCAGTTGTTCTAAATTGAGCCATTTAGCTGATTGCAAATCTTAACTAAAACGCTCGGATCATTAAAACAGAGTTCATTTCAACTCTAATCAAAATAGTTGGAGTTGAGCTGAGCAGCGTTCACGCAAGACGTGACTGGACTTCAGAGGAGGATGGCTCCCCTTATTTATTACACAGATTATGCGTGTAAATTATCTTCCATGTTGTTTTAATAAAAAACAAAAGAATATTAAAATGCAGGCATGCCTACAAGGCTCCGACAAGATGTGAATGACAGCGGGGGAAGTGTTCATTAGTATTGTTTTACTGGCAATAAGAAGGACCTGAAACTGACTTACAGGTTTCATTTCAAGCTGCAATAAATTTGACTATACTGTCTGAAATTCATCTGTTAATATTTCAGAAACGCTGTTTATTAAGTTCTTAAATCGTCACAATTTGCTGAGCAAACGTGACACGACTCCTAACTCTACTAGTACTGGCTGAGCTCTACTGCCAGCAATCATCTGCTGGTAGGCGTCAAAAAATATACAGTGGATCCTTTCCTTTTGCCAAGTGAAGATGTCTAATTTGGGAATGAAAGTCTTCATTTCTTATTTAAGAGATGAAGTCTAATCTTCTCTGGCAGTTTGTAATCTGTGAACATTGCATAATCATGATTTGGACTAAGATCTGAATCAATAAAAATATTTTACAAGCTGATAGGACTTTTATATTGTGTCCCTTGTGCCTAATTCCAGTCATTTCTGGTTATTATGGTATCAGTAATGGAGAGCTGCAATGATGGGTCAACATGTACATTTTTAATGTTAAGACATTTAGTGATCCATCAACACAAATTAATCTAAAAGTGAGCTCATATAGTATAGGCTGATAAAAAATGTATTACATGCTAATTGTGCAGCAATTTTTCTTGCTTTTTCTACCAGTCTAACATCAAGTATTTTTGTCATAAGAGGTGTTATTTTGTCCAAACTGATCTTGTCCAAGCTGCAGTCTGAAAAATGAAGACAATGCGAAATTTGCCAAAAACTGCAACTGTCTGCACTCCCTGTTAAAATGCCCATATGTCTAATGTCTAATTTCTCCATTCATGGCCACTGTACAGGGGATCATTTTTATTTAAATCATCTGTTTAATTTATATCACGAATTAAAGAATTAAGAATAAAGAATTAAGGGCGTAGCTACTTTGAGTGACAGATGTGTGTCCTCACAGGTTAATAGCTTTTTGCCCATTTTTGAATTAGCTGTCATGGTGCGTTCACAATATGAGCGTTAAAAGCTTCAGCTCAGTCGGCATTGCCAGCAACGTTGTCGCAGAGTCGCCGTTGGAGTGTCACTTAAGCCCTCTCTGACGTTGTCGACGGAGAGGTTTGGAACGGACATGACTGTAAAAACAACACGGCAACAGATGAAGCGATTAGTTGGTTGACGCGTTACAAAGTTGACACCAGCTCAACTTCCACCTCATACAGACATAAATAGGCCGTACATATCGCCGGCTTCCTTCAAAACTCTGTTGTAGCTTGTCGCGCTCTCACTGCTAGTGTGAACGCACCATTGGGCGGATTTGGGCACTATCAAGATGGCAACAACCGGAGACATTAGACTGAGCTTCAAAACTGCTCTTCAGACAAGATATGGGTGACGTCACAGAGCATAATTTATACTCTTACATTTTGTATATATTGTATATTTAGACTTGTACATCCTTTATTTAGTCCTGTATTTTTATTTCCATATATACTATGTATACACTGATCAGGCTTAACATTATGACCACTGACAGGAGAAGTAAACAACACTTATCATCCTCACTGGGATTCATGTGGATGTTACTTAGACATGTAGCACCCACCTAGACCAGACCAGGCACCCCCACCCAATAGCAATGACACTCCTTGATGGTAGCAGCCATCCCCAGCAGGATGCAGCCTGACACACACAGACACACACACACAAATGCTTTAGGAACAACTCAAAAGAACATGAAGAACAGCACAAGGTCTACTCACTAGATCCCAAACTGATCAAGTATCTGTGTGATGATCCACAGAGGCCCCTCCCCTCAACCCATGGGACCCAAAGGGACCCATCTATCTATCTATGATGATCTATGATAAACTTTCTACAGTAGGCTATATGTTATGCAAAAGCAGTCACAGATGTCAATGAAAACCATCTTCAACTTTACAATTTCAATAAAACAGACATTTATGTCCCATAGGTTCAGGACCAAGCTGAAGTTTTCAGATCTTTATAGTAACATCTAATTTAATCTTTTGTGGCATTTTTCCAAAGCCTTAAAAATATACAACATCTGAAATAACTCTTATTTTTAGCCTCTTGGAGGGTCCCTTTACTAGCAGCTCTGGAGGTTTTGATCATATCACATGATCTTTATCAGCAGATGGAATTTATTCACTTGTCATTTAGATAGATGCCGAAATACAGACTTATAGACTTTAATGACTTATTATATTTGATTATTTTATCTGCTGATGGAGGCCATGCGGTGCAGTTTAAGACTAGAACAAGCTCAAATGCTTTGTGCTTCCTCGTTAAGGTTCTCACTCTCTCATTCATGTTTCCAGTTTGCAGCTGGCAAACCTCCATTCTTCCCCAAGTGACTCTGCGCAGTTCAATTCAACATTTATTGTCCCCCGAGATGAATATGGTTTGCAGATGGAGTTAACAATAAAATAATGAAATCGAAATACACAATAAAAAGGCGTAACGGGAACGCAATAAAATATAGGAATCGTGAAGAAGCAAACAGCAATTTTATGCCACACAGACAAGAATGGGATGATAAAAACCCTGCAGGGAGTCAACAGCTGAAATACTGAAATAAAAACCTGAGTTATCGGTGCTGCAACTAAAATGAATTGACTGACAGTAATAAGGTTTACAAACAAATTTACAAATTCAATTCTGAGAAGTAGTCTTGACATTTCTTCTGCAGGGAAAACGGGACATCTAGTTAAAGACAAATCCTCCTGAAAACAGTTTAACCTTGTCAAAAATATCTCAAATCTGTGGCTCTTCTTCTGTCTTCTGTGGATATTACGTGAATGTTATGAGATATTTCCAGCGCCGATGAGATGATATCGAAAGTTTAAAGCACTAAGTGCAGAGCCAAATTCTACAGTCATCTGAAACATCAACAGTAGGCTAAACATCCTGTTTAGGTGTCAGTCCCTGAGGATTATCGAGCAAAGCACTCCTTTCTAGACGCCTCATTCTGCGCTGACTTTCAACCGTCAGACGGGGAGAAAGAAATCCGCCACGAGAGGAGGAATACACAGCAATCTCTCCACTGACAGCGGCCTCAAGGGACCGGAGTACAATGCATCCAGCAGACGAGTTGTGTTATCAGTAAAAGGATACGATTCTCCCTTTTCCCGGATGAAAAAAAGTGTGTTCTCTTGCTGTCAGTATCACTCCTGCAACTGCTATTGCTCATTACCTGAACATAAAACACAAAGTTAAATACAACAAGTTCACACCAGTTCTCTAGGGGTTGCGGGAAATGCAGCAAGGAAATATCTAAAGTAAATGTAGACGAGACAGGCCGAGGTGATGATACACCAAAAAGAGGAGCACAAAATAAGTCTTTGATTGGAAGAACCATCACAGATTGATGGGATCTCAGCAGTGTGCAGGGAAAAAGTCAGCGGGGTGATGGGTGATCTGGGTCTTTATGCGGCAGTACACTTTTTTTTCTATCCACACTGAAGCTGAAGTTTTCTTTTTTCTTTAGGAGAAGGTAGTTACCCTGGGTGGGCCTGCTTGGAGGCAATCTTTCCTGCCCTTTTCTTTGCCCCCAGTGTCGTGCAGCTCCTTGATGGGGAGCAGCTGACAGCCGATGACCCGCTCAGCAGTCGGCAGTGCAGATAAGGTGCTGCAGTTTGTCCTTGGAAGCAGGAGGAGGCCGAGCCAGACAGAATACCAGGATGCTTTCGATTATTGCCTCAGAAAAATTGGACTGGGATGGGTTGTGCAGTGTCAAGTTTCCTTGGATGCCATGGGAAGTAGATCGACTGTTGTGCTTTGCTAATTAGGCAAGAGATGTTTTCTTTCCGTCTGCAGGCATCCGTGCATTCGTGTGTATGTGTGTGTGTGTGTGTACATGACATGCATGCCCTCTGCAGAAAAGATCGATGTGAATATGAAGAAGGCAGTTATAGGGAAAAAAATTTTGTTGTTGCAGTGATTTATTACACTGTTCTCAGACATACAAAGATCTTCATCGAGCAAGAAGGAAGAGGAGAAGGAGGGAAAGTTTGCTTGAGGCGATATTACCCACCTCTGTTGTCTTAAAATCTAGCCTTCAGCCATGTAACGTCAATATAGGTTATACACACACACACATGCATTCACCAGTTAACTGAGCGGCACGGCAGAAAGGTGCCGTGCATAATAAACGTGTTATAAATAAATATCTGCACATCGGCTCAAATGAAATAAAGTCGCCTCGGAGCGTGCAAGCAGACAGCAGAGAGAGGACGCTAACACATGGCTTGATAACACATTTGCAGCCAAGGAGGCTGTTACTAGAGTAAATTCATTGTCTCACTCTGGGACTCATTACGGCGCACTACTAGTACTGCCATTATGTGGGCACCCAAACTGATCTAATGTTGTCCCTTACCATCAAAAACCGAGGCTCATTAAAAGGCACGAGAGCAAACAGGAGCCCGAGAGGAGCAGGAGTGTGTGACCTATTTTGTGTCACAGTTTGCCGCACAACGCGCACGCCCTCCTGAACAGCAAAGTGGCCGATGGGCTGAGACAGGACGTGGACGACGGCCACACATATCAAATGCACCAAACGAAATCATATTAGTAACTTAAGTGAAATCTAATTAAATCAAGTTGAATCAGCAGCTGAGGCGGTAAAACCCCTGCTGGTTGGCTCTCTGCCCTCCAGCCATGACGAGTTCCTCTGGTTACAAACGGGGGTTTTCTTCTTAGAGGGAGTTCAGACATAAACGACTGCAGGGCTGTTGCTGCTCCTCTTCTTTTTTCTGCTTCCCCTAATTTCCCTCATGGCGTACAAAATACAGAGCCAAGGTCTGCACACCGGTTTAAAATTTCATCCAAGTCATACCGGGGACGTCTTAATTGACCAGTGGTCAAAACAAACTTTTACATAGAGAGAAATGGCAATAAAACAGTCATATGTTCACTGATGCTGGCTTTCTAACAAGCTTTTTCTTTTTTAACTGATAAAGCAGTCACAATAGAAAAAAATCATGACAATTTCTTAGTAGGCCATGAATCAGCTTGCAACCTCATTTACACAGGATTTTGCTCCATGCTAAAATTTGCAGCTATTTATGCAAAATGCTCCATAATCAGTCAGCCAGTCATCTGCTGCTCTGGCATGTGGCCTTCCTGAACTCTCATGACTCGAGCCTCAGCCTTTTCACTCACAGTCATTATGTTGCTGCACGTTCAAAGGTGTGGCATGAATCTGATTAAATAAACTTTAATGTATTAAAGCATATGCCGTCTTGCCAAGGAAACTTCAGATAATTAGCATCCTAATTATATAACCTTGCCTCTATAAACAGTATATCAACTGAAGAATTGTGTAGGCTATTCTGTAAAACTTGGATACTGTAAACCGCATACTGCAAATCCGCTTTGTTGAAATGCAATAAGAGTTTTCCACTATATAACTTTATAATCTCATTCTAATATCAATTCTATGCTCTCTGAGGATACATCCTGGAATATAATTAAGTTTGACCACTAGACTAGTCAGCACCTTTCTTACGTGGTACTGCTTGCCTCAATTGACAGACATTGCAACGCTGACACCTAATGGTCAAATACTAAACCTGCAATGAAATTATGGAGAAACTCCATTACTCTGCAATCGTATTATAAAAAATATGTAAGATAATATTAAATATATAATATTTTTAGTGATATTATGTGCGCATTTTCTTGGTAAACCCTGTCTTAAATAAAACACTTTTATCTGACACTTCACGTGTACCTCAATGAGCACATGACCAGACTACAGTGACCAGCATGCCCTTCTTCTGCGTGATGACGCCACGGACCATCAACAACTCACATGTGGCCTAGAGCGCCCCGCCGTTGCTGTGCCGTGCTAGCAACAACTGGGTTATGTGGAGCTGACTTTCTAGCCGAAACACCTCACTTAAAAGAATAAATATTACACAGCTGTACGCGTTTTGTACACGTCTATACCTGAGCCAACATGCCGCCAAAGAAACCCGCCCCGGCCGCGGGAAATAAAAAAACTCAGGAGAAGAAAAAGGAAAAGATTATTGAGGTAAAAATGACACGAGTTAGCATGTCGGTATTTAGCGTTAGCTGTCCGGCTAACGTACCGCTATCCAAAGCTAATACTAGTTAATGCTAAAGTTATTCTTGCCTCTGGGCTGCTGTCAGTTCTATTTAATCGTTATGTACTGATTGATTGATTAATTAATATCGGGATACGGGTCGTATAAGCTGTTATACAATCTTATTCAACTGTCGCGAACTGTGGTCATCTTGACAAATGCATGTAGCAGGCGGCTAAGCTGCTAGCAGGGCCGTGCCGCCTTAACAAGTGTCCACACTTGTCCAAGTAGGACTCATATCTGTCTCTGAAGTCAGCAGCTAAAATTTGTTATAATTAAATAACATAAATATATTATGTTTTATGATTATATTTGGTGTTTTCCTACCTGAATGGGCCTCAAAGCCCAGCACGGCGGGCCTGTTTCCGATCGGCCGCACATGACTGATAAAGATTTGAGCCTATTTTGGTTTCCAGTTAGTTATTTCCCAATAGTTTAAATGATTTAGCATTATTTTAGGATATAAGCAGGCCAGATGTAGTTAGTCTGGTTAGGGTAAGGGCAAACAGTCCTCGACAACACTAGCTTCTCAGAGCACAGCTTGTACTGAAACTTGCTGATGTGTACATGTATATTGTCTTTGTCAAAGCTGGAAGGGACTTATCACCTGTATGATTTTAACACAGGTAATGACACAGATATCAGGGGTAGTGACACTTTGAGCCATTCGTCGGCTGTAGTCCTCTGACTAAAACTTCCAAGAACTAACCATAACAGACATGGGATTTATCTTACAGTCAACTTATTCAAATGTGGCCTAAACTGTTAGAATGAACTAGTGAGCCGCACATTACTGCACAGTAACTCCTGTGTGAGTGACATTTGTAAAAACTACAGTGTCCAGCTAGTTACAAGCTAGTTGGCTGGGTAAAGGATGCCAAACCTAAGTCAGAAAAGACTGAGTTATGAAGTGAAAATGTACATGAAGTGAGCCAAAGTTAAATAATATACTCTCATTATTTGTTGAATTAGAAATGGCTCCTTTTGAGAAGTCGTCTGTGTTGACTAAGCCAAAGAAAATCATTGCTTCATCTCTAACTTAAGACCCCAGAAACACTCAGCAGGCTAATGGCATATCACACTGTTCAAAACGAGTCCACTAAGATCTTGGTCACAATGTCTGGAAAGACTGTATGGTATCTATTTTGTGTCACGTGAGTTAGATGGAGAAATGTCTGAAGTGTACTGAGATGTAAGAAGAATATGTGAGCAAAGATGCAACATCAACTTGTGTCATTGTTCTAAGCTGCTTGTGATTTCAAAAAAATGTGGAAACGATGCAGTATTTTTCTGTATCATTTCAGGATTTGTTTGTAGTGGTGATTCATCTTTAATCCAAACATCAGTACTATGTTGTGGGATTTTGATACCATCACGATTTTGACGAAATCAGATTGCATGTTTATCTGAAGAGCAGAGATATAACAAGCTGACGGTCAGGTGTTTTGGTTCGAGAGGGGCCGTGGCATCAGTATGATGCTAGTTGGACTTCTGTCGGCTTTTCATCGTGTAGAATCAGTGGCAGAATAAGTCGGTCGAAAAAAAATCACTGTGATTGTTCAGCTTAACGGACCAGTGACCAAGAAGAAACACTTAAATGACGAAAGTAAACAAAACATCTAAGTCCAATGGGCACATAGAAGGCTTTTCTCATTTTACATCTTCATCTCAACTGAACATTGAAATGCACAGGTATTTTCATGACACGGTCATCTAGAATCAATAAATTGTAGACCAGCTGATCAGCATGATTCAGGAGAGGCCAGCTCTGTACAGTGGATTCTAGCTCTTCCTAGCCTTCTAGCTAATAGTAGCTCTTCCTGTTTCCCAGACGACCACGCATGTGCACCTGATATCACAGTAGACCTTCTCTGCTGATAGTTCTTTGATGTGGGGTTTGGTGTGTCCCTACCTGAAGATGCAGTCATGTTAGACGAACAGCCAAAAAATGGCGTGCATGTTATAACGTCCTCTTTTAATGAAGGAATCCATAGTTAAAGGGTGGTTTATGCCTCGAGCCTATGACCTCTGTGCTGCTTCAAGTCTAAGTGATTGTAGTCTGTAGATTTGTAACAAATGAAATCTAGCACACCTGCGACCCTCCAGAGGAAAAGCAGTTGCAGAAAATTAATGAATGTATGAAATCTTGCATGAAAATCCCACAAGTAAGCACTTCCAACTGAGTGAGACAGTTGGAACTTGTGGGATTTCACTGGAAGTTAATGAAACTGATGACTTTTTTTTCCCCCTAGGACAAGACGTTTGGCTTAAAGAACAAGAAAGGAGCCAAGCAGCAGAAGTTCATCAAAAACGTTACTCAGCAAGTCAAATATGGACAACAAAGTGCCAGACAGGTTAGTCCGGGGGCTCGTCTTTTAAATGATTAGAGCTCATTTAACGTGATCATATTTTAATATATCTACTATCTGTGTGTGTGTTTTGTTGAAATTTCCCAGACTGAGCTGGATAAGACCGGTAAGAAGACTGATAAGAAGAAGGAGCTGGAAGAGCTCAATGAGCTTTTTAAACCTGTAGTCGCTGCCCAGAAAGTTAGCAAAGGTAACCAACACTCTGTCGACAAAAGAGTAATTAATTCTAGTGCTACAAGAGTTTAGAAGAAAAGATGATCAATCATTGGCGGTCTTCTCTTTTCTGCAGGGGTTGATCCAAAGTCGGTGCTGTGTGCGTTCTTCAAGCAGGGCCAGTGTACTAAAGGAGACAAGTGTAAATTCAGCCATGACTTGTCGATGGAGAGGAAATGTGAGAAGAGAAGCGTCTACGTGGACGAAAGAGATGAAGACCTGGAGAAAGGTCAGTGTGTAGTAGCATAACTTCCAAACTATTATTAACACATTTTAACACTAACTCCTTGAATGAAGAAACGGTTTCAGGCTTTACCTAATGATATTATTCATCACAAAAGTTAGGATTCATTCAGTCTAGACGTAATGAGATAGTGCTGAGTTTAATTTAAATGACTTGTGATGATTGTGATTGGAAATGTAGCTGTATATTTATCTGCAGATGGTTGCTTAAAACGACTTTGATTTCCATTAACATGAGAGTGTGTATTACAGTGGAGTGTAATGTTAATGGAAATCGAAGTCGTTTTGCTTCTTGTAATATAGGTCTGAAATGGTTTCTTCATTCATAGATATTATGTTAAATATGATAACACAATGGTTATGTTAGAACAAAAATGTAATAGTGGAAGTTCTGTTGTTATTTAGTGGTTATTTAAAGTGTTGAGAGCTTCGTTGACTAATTGAAAAAAGAATCTATAGATTAATTGAAAATGATTTTTTGTTTGAGGCCTAGTTAAATATGTTAACAGGAGGAAACTATTAATTTGATTCAAAATCCGTGGTAATTAAAATGATCACTACAAAGGCTGCATTCAATTAAATGAAATGTGTTGTGTTCAGACACCATGGATAACTGGGACGAGAAGAAGCTGGAGGAGGTGGTCAACAAAAAACACGGAGAGGCTGAGAAGAAGATAGCCAAAACTCGAGTCGTAAGTCCAATCAGTGGTTTCATGGCTGTTTGTCTCCAGCCACATTGACCCGCTTTTAAATTCATGACCGTTATTTATTTCATTATTTGTCTGCAGGTGTGTAAGTACTTCTTGGACGCCATAGAGAACAATAAGTACGGCTGGTTCTGGGTGTGTCCAGGAGGGGGTGACACTTGCATGTACCGGCACGCCCTGCCACCCGGCTTTGTACTGAAAAAAGACAAGAAGAAGGAGGAGAAGGAGGAAGAGGTCTCGCTGGAGGAGCTGATAGAGAAGGAGGTGAGGGGGAGGAGATGGTGAAGGAAACTTGTCACCGACTTGGAGTTGGTAGATCGATCAATTAATTAAACACTGTCCAGCTGTTCCAAATGGAATTGGAATGGATGGGATGAAAGAAATGCTAGTGCTACTGACAGTTCTCTTACTGACAGAAGAAAACTAAAAATAAACTTAAAAGTCTAATTAAAAAACAAAAGTTGTAGGTCCATATCAGATGTGCCAAGCTAATTTTGGTTCGCTTACATATTAAGAAGTTGCCTAACACGGTGACCAGTAAGTTAACTGTATTTCTGCTGCACCTTTTAAAAAAAACAGCATAAAACTAAAAGATGAAATGAACTAGTTGTCCCTCGGTAGTGTCGCTCAAAACATGAGGACTTCCTTCCAGTATGGCTACCACTCAATGTCTAATCTAATCTAAATGCTCCATGGGATGGATTTTTACCCTGGAAGCTCATCTCTCGCCACATCCTGACATCTCTGCGTCTCTCTGCAGCGTGCAGCTCTGGGTCCAAACGTGACTCGGATCACCCTGGAGACTTTCCTGGCTTGGAAGAAGAGGAAAAGGCAGGAGAAGGTTGGGCCATGTTTTAAACATTTATTTATTTATTTATTTATTTATTTAATTAAACATTAGGGCTGCACCAGAGACATTTGATATAAAGTTCCCTGAGGGAACAATGTCTTCTGATGACTTGGGACATTACCACATGTTTCACAGTTTCAAAAAGTGTAATTTTCTGCTGTTGATTGACAGGTGGATAAAGCCAGGGAGGAGATGGAGAAGAAGAAGGCTGACTTTAAGGCTGGAAAATCGCTAGTGGTAGGTCCACCTGTTCCGTGTGTGTGTATAAGATTTGTGTGGTCTCATTATGAGTGTACATTTGATGTCATGTCATCATGTGTACCTGTAGGTGAGTGGCCGTGAGGTGTTCGAGTTCCGCCCTGAGCTGGTTGACGATGACGACGCTGAAGCCGACGACACTCAATACGACAACGAAGAAGAAGAAGATGAGGAGGAAGAGGTACTGATGAAATTACAGCAGTCACAGAAAGATTTTCCTGTCTCAGTTTCAGATTTGATAAAACCCTCAGTGGCCGTTTGCTTGGTTTCTATGGATTCATGTTGAGTTGAGTCATATGGCCCTGGATCTGAAGTGAGAATGCACAATAACCTCACACATCTTATCTAATGCAGTTTGCATTGCTGGTACAAAATCAAAGTATTATAACAGAGTTGTAATGTTGTCAGTTTTCCAAGTTATTTTGGTATGGCTGTAATTCTGGTGCTGCCAGGCTGTAAGGCAGGGTATCACCACTGATTACCTGAACTGATTAAATTACATTTCACAAGGTTTTGATGCGACTCAGTATGAGTTTGCTTATTTCATTTTCAAAACAATTTTACTTAAAACTGAATCTAGTGTTGTCATTGATTCCAGAGATTTGTGGTATTTCCACAATATCCTACCTCTAGTTCTTTCATGTCTTTTGCAAGGCTCTTCTCTGTTGTCACACTTCCAAATCCAATCAGCTTTCAGGCCCGACGGTGCTCTCAGAGTTGGAGCTTCTGTCACGTTTTGGTCTCCCTCACACGCCAGCTAACTGTGTTGGGCGGTCTTGTGTGAGTCTCGCAAGGTTTTTAACGAGAGGATATAGGAGATGGCATGTATTTATAAAAAAAAAAAGAAAAAAAAAAAGAATCCGTATCGGATCTTTCAAATCGAGATCGATTTGTATTAGAAAATCTTTTTTTTTTTGTATTGAACCCAGTCCTACCAGGCAGTCAGCTACAGAATTATTCTGGAAAAGTGTTTGAATATTATAAACCCAGTGAACTGTGTGTTCCTTTTTCTTCTAAACAAAATCTAGCCTCCAGAAATAGCCAACTCCCTACAGGTGATGCAGACTTGTTCATGCTTAAATGGCTTAATTCCGACTGTGTTTCAGCTGCCCGTCTTTTCACTCAGCAAATGATTTTCCTGTTAATTACTTCCACCTGTTGAACACTTCTGCGCTGCCGGCTGTAAATCAGTGCCTGACCAATTTAATGCAGCAAGGAAACATCTTTATCAGACCGCTATTTATCACATTTATTTTAATTAAACCATTTGACCTGTTACTTAACTTCCTGTGTATTCTTTCTGGAAGAGTGTGAAAGAGCTTTCTGCTTCTGCAAACATTAACTTTAATTTTGATTTCAGATTGACACTTCAGAGGTCCAGGACATAGACTTATCCCGTTTTGTTCCGCAAGAGGTTGACAACACAGGCATTACCGTAGCATCCACAGACCGGTTCAACTCCAGGAATAAGACGGGCACGACGGAAGAAAACAACGGTAAGAAAAACAAACTGAAGAGATGATGATGGTGACTTTGAAGTGAGCTGGTCCAAACGTATCTTTCCTGCTTACAGAGGAGCAGCTGAACGGAGCATGTGGCGGTGCCAAGGCCAACGGACTTTCAGGAGCGGAGGGAGGAGAAGACGACGAGGGAGGGGAGGAGGAGGATGAAGAGGAGGTACCGGTGGATGAAAACCTGTTCACGGGAGAAGATCTGGAGGAGCTCGACGAGGAACTTAACACACTGGCACTGGAAGATTGAAAGGGTAGCCCTAGGTGGAAGTTAGGACGGGACTAAGTGATGAAGTGATGAAGGGACTGATGGATGCATGGAGCTAAACAACAAAGAGACCAGACGTTTGAATGATTTTACATTTCAGAGACTCCTGTAATAAAGCCTGATTATAACATGACATCACTGCCTGTCTCTGTCCCCTCCCCCCCACACACATCCGTCTGTCCTTTGGGTGTCCAGGTTTCCACAGCAGAGCTGAGTAAAGTGTATCACAGTCGAATGTTTCCATTGAAAGAGAACTTGGCTGCTGTTGTGCACTTTTATTTGCTTGACAAACTTCCTTGTTTTCCTTGACATTTCTTTTAAACATTCAGGCTTCGAGTGCTTCTGTCTAATCACAGTTAAATATTAAAAATGATTTTAGGGCGGTTGTAAGGGATTTCAAAATGAAAGCACCATATGTGTGCTGTGAGACGACTTCAGCAAATTTAATTTTATGTATGGAGTTTTCTAGTTAAAGTGGGAGATGAACAGGAGAGATTCTGTTTTAAGAAAAATCTGTTCAGAGCTTCACCATGCCAAAAATCAACGCTATACTTTGAAGGCGCACTTTTATCATCCTTGTGGAGATTGTTTTCCTTCAACAAATCCGTTGTCTCATTCGGCCGGGGTGGTAGCTCTGCTGAAAAATCCCATGCTGTGGAAATTTCCTGCAACTTTCCGAGGAAGGAAAGGTCCAGACCTAGCTTCTCAGTCATTGGCCCAATCTACTGACACCAGATTTGTGCCCATTGCCAGCCCGGTATTGTAAATAATGTTCTCATGAGTTGCCTCCAAACAGAATAAAATAACTGCACATCCAGTGTGTCGTCTCTTTTTGGATACAGTCCCAGATAGTTTCACTCAACGATAATGTAAACATACTGAGCTTCAGATCTCATTGTGTTTAAGTTTATTAATATATTTATAACAAAATATGAACTAAAGACTTGATGTTAAACTATGAGACAGTTGTAAATAGTTACGTGTTAATAGTAAGTCAGCATAAGATTTAATTCATTCAAAGCTGTAAACCACATCTACATGTTATAACCAATTATCATTTATATCATATATGTTTGTTTTGCCGACGCAACTGCCAGAACATCAGGAACACTAGTAAAAATGAATTCATTCTAACATAACAGTAAATTCCCCATGATGCCTGTTCAGTTGATGTTGAAACGGCATCAGAAAGGTGGTCATTCAACCTGCTGATCATGTTTGAGGATGTGGTTTGTGGTGTAGTGGTTAGCACTAACACCTCTTAGTTATTGGCCTGTGACAGACTGGCAACCTGTCCCAGGTGTACCCCGCCTCACGACCAAAGACACAAGACTCAACAACTCATTAGAGGACGGATGAGAGGTGGTGATATGTTTATGGTGCTGTTAAACGGGACTGAATTTAATGCTGAAGTGTTTCCGTCATTTAGCCTTAGCCACTGACTAAAATAGGGTTGTCAAAATAATAGCAACATGTGTTGGTACCACACAATTCAAAAGTTCTACAAACCCCAGCATCCAAGATGAAAACACAGCTGAAGAAACAGCTCTCTGTCATTTGAAACGAATGCTGAATACCAGAACATTCATGAAGATTTACTGTAGGACTATTTTATTAGAATGGATTTGTTTTCATTAGTGTACCTAATGAACTGGCAAGGGAGATTGTCTTAGACCAACTTAACTATAATACCCATATAAAAATATGTCATTTCAGAGGAAGGTGAAACACAGAAGCTCCTATTTGTCTTCCACTTCTCTCCTGTAGAGGCAGCAGCCCACTGCTCTGACTCTACACACCACTGTGTAAACGAATGGATGGGTCAATTGCAGGGGGAAAAAATAAAATAAAAATCTGTTTCTACTAACCACCTTTTCATCGGCTCACAGCACACCAGAGGTTCATTATGCTTTTGCTTCTATCACAGTTAACAATCGATAAAAGAAGAGAAGAGACAGGCTGATTGAGGTGTTGAACTTTTAATTTTATTCAGACCAAAAAAAAAAAAGGTTCACAGTCTAATAAAACACCTGAACTCAATAAGGACGTACAGGGCGTACCACAGGAAAAGAAATACCAGCTCTACCTTTATAAATCCTGTCAGTTTATCAGCAGACTGTAGCCAGCTGCCTAGAAAAGAAAATGCTGCCCACCAGCTCAACTCCAACTCCATGGGTTTCTTCATTCGTCCGTTCATAAATCATGTAGCAGTGTCAAGGCGGAATTTTTGAACTAAAAGCACGACACTGTGCACAAACTCTACAATACACTGTTCACACTTTATACAAGACTCCACGTTAATGGTGAACACTGCTGTGTTCTATTACTGAGTCGAAGCAAGGTCACTGACCAGAAGTAAGGTCAGACAGGTGTCAAAGGTCGTGTCAGAGGTCGGGAGGTGGTCTTGATGTCGGTCGGTCTGTCAGGTCAGGTGTCATTGTGTCATGACAACAGTCGCCTAGGGAACAAGAAGCTGCAGTGTTATTCAAAGGAAGAGAAACACCCGTCATTAGATTAAGAGGCATTTTCATTACAAACAATTAGGACGGCTTTACTCAAAGTCTGAGCCTTTGACTAATGCTGTCAGTCAGTTTATCTACTTGGTAAGAAGAAATGTCTTTGCATTCCTGAAACAGTGTGTGTGTTTGTGTGTGTGTTGCTTGCACAAACCACGTAACAGTATATAATACCTTTTACCTATTATCCACTTAGTCATACTGGTGCTCTCTGCAGCCAATGACAGGACACTTACCGGTCACTGGCACCACATGGTCCTAGTAGGTACGAGGACGTTTATGAGACTCCTCCCTGGGAGGATCAGCCAGCATCACCTTCATCTTTACTCCATTAACGACGTGACCATGGAGCGCTGCCATGGCTTCGTCTGCACACTGGGATGAACACAAAGATGAAGGAGAGAGGGGTTTATTTTTTATTTGTTTGAAAAGTACGTACTATTATTCCTAAATCAGCTGTTTCTCTCAGTCAGCTTAGACTCACCTGTTTGTCTGCATACTTCATGTATCCAACTTTCCTTCCTGGAACGAGATGGACCTCGATAAGAGAACCATAGCGACTGCAGACACAGAGGGAGAAACACAATTTAATCATGGAGCAGGAACATTTGTTAGTGCCGACCCTCTGCAGAGTCAGTTTAATAGCAGCATCGCTCAGTTAAGAGCACTTGAGTTTGATGTTCTCATCTAGAGGAACTGGCAGTGACTGAGATTAACGTCATAATCAAACTAACCTTTGAACTGATGGCTATTTTGCGATGGTGCATGCTTTCAACCCAACAGCCCTTTCTGACAGTACTATTAATAAAATTACAAGCCAGTGTACGGGACATTTACCAGAAGACGTCCTCCAATACATCCGGGGGCAGCGGGGAGGGGCTGAACACAACAAACAAGCGCTCCTTAGCCTTGCTGTCGGGTGGTGCGAGCTTCTTCAGAGGCGGCAGGTTGACATCTGTCTGGATCCGGGACATTGGTGAGACGCCAGAGAAGCCCTGCCAGACACACAACGCGAATGTATCGGTCAAACTCTGTATATCCTTATGAACGTAAGATTCTAGGTTGGGTCTATTAAATCCAGGTTTAAGACTTAATCAGTCTCTGTGTAAATAAATCTTTGCAGTGTTTTTTTTTTGTTTGTTTTTAAATACAGCATCACATGAATAAAAGTCAGGCTCTGAGTCAATGTAACTCACCGGTGGTTTCATGACTTGGCTGGAGGAGGGTCCATTCCACACTGCAGACATCATCTGGGTTGCAACAAACTGCATGGCCATTCGACCTACAGGACTACACCCAGAAATGTAAGCTTTTCTGTGACAAAATTACTTGACGACAAGCTTTAATCAGACAGGGACAGACTGAGATTCTCTCTGATAGAAATGATTTCTAGAATCAGATGAACTGAAAGTGACTACAATACTTAGTACAAACCATGTTATAAAAATGAATGTCTCTACATTATATCCCCAAGACTTAGTTAAATTCACATTTTTAATCCTTTAAAGGATTTTTCAAATATTTCAAATACTAACAAATCAGAAACCCAGTTTGAGTCATTAAATTCTTTCTCAAGTGTGTGATCAATGATTCCTACCACAGTCCAGACCAGATTACTGCCCTAACTTCTTTTAAAACAGTCGTTTTACTCCTTCCAATCACCTACTTTCTTGTACATTAATTAAAAGCTGCCAGGGCGCACAGGAAAACGACTGCCTGGTCGCAGAGGTCCACAGGGGACAACAGTCACCCATGAATATTTAACAACAAATGAAACGTGGCCATGGGGACGTGCCGCCAAGGTCACGTTTAATTATCAGCGGCATTCTGGTCCCATTTCTATTTAAATTAATGGATATATTAACTTTAAAGGGCACTTATTCTCCAAGCTGCCATTAACTTCTAACCCCTGTGCGGGCACAAGGTAAGTGTATGCTGTTGTGCGCATGGGTGTGTGTACCTGCTGCGGTCCTCTCCGTCGTCAACGTAATTCACCACCAGTCTGTTGCCGGGTGGATACTCGAAGCCGTTCAGCTTCTCCTTGGCGTAAACGGCTGACCCAAGATTGCTGTAGCGAATCATGGCATGACCTGCAGGCACACGACAGGAAACCAAAAGTTAGGAGGAAAGTTTGCCGACTTATGAATAACTGTTGGTTTTTGTCTGTCAGATTAACAAAACTATTTTAATATCACTGTCTATCTACATTTGTTGTTAAATGATCAGGAAATTCATATTCTAGAGAATGTGAATCCATCCTTTATTAATTCTTTTAAGCCATGTTTTTATTCAACCATGTCTATTGTACCAATGAAAATATAATGTATACATTATATTTCTGTTACCATGGCAAACACAGAATCTTCAGTCTAATTATTAAATGTATTAGCTTGTCAGACTTGGTTATTTTTTTAGAATACTAGTCTAGTAACACGCCATCTGGATTTCATTATGGGGCGTGTTTCAACCGATACAGAGAAAAAATCTGCACTGAACTGTGTAGTCCTCCAACCAATCAGAGCCCTGCAGATGTAAACAGTTCCTAGTATAATGAGTCCAGACCAACTTTCTGCTGCAAAAAATCATAGGTGTGGGCAGTCTGGCTAGCTTCCAAGCTAAATTTAACTGCAACTACAATAAATTATTAGTCAGAGGACTTGGTCCTTGGACTGTAGAGTCACTATTACTATTTCGAATCCCACTACATCTCTGGTTGAAGCCATAAAATGCAACCTGGGCAAAGGACAGATGGCTGTCCACTGCTCCACATGTTCTCCTTCTGTGGACAAATGGACGTGATAAAAGTACAGAACAAACACGGTCCAGTATTTCCACTTAAAATTAAGCTTGAACACTAACACAAAATTGTGACAAAATGTTCTGGACTCAAAGGTCACGCACTCTTGTTTCTCTGATTCCAGTGTACATTGTTAGACTAAAGTCTATGCCAGCTATCTGACTGCTAACCTTTGCTCATTCCATAGGCGTCCCTCTGCAACTCACAGTACTCCATGCCAGGAATAATGTCAAACAGAGCAAAGATCTGCTCCTGAGTAAGTGCAGCACGTGTGGACATCATGAGACAGCGTGTGAAGTCACCGGAGCGGTGGTCCATGACCGGGTAGTTTCCAGGTTCACCTGTACAGGGAAGAGGGGCGCCGGGGTCAGCAACAAATGTCTATGTATCTTCAACAGAATTCTTTTTCTTGTGAAGAACTGAGTAAGAAACAGATGCGCACCCATTGAGAAGGCGTATTGGTTCATGGCGTCGCCGCCGCCGCCACCACCGCTGCTGTAGTCAGATCTGGCCCCTCCTGTGTTGTAGTCTTCTGTGGCTGTAGTTTTGGAGCGAGGTTCCGCCAGAATGGCCCTATAAGCTAAAAACATTAAAGTCATCAATGCCACAGTTCTGAGAAAAATAAATAAATATGTATTGTGAGCTTTCAACAGTAGCTTGAAAACACACACAACATTCTGAGCCCAGATATTTGACATATTTCAGTAAAATCTAGAGTCTGCTGCTTCTAACACAAACAATACAAAATGAGAAGAATTTGACTCAGCCTTACTTTTGTCACAGTTCTCTATTGCAAGGGCAGCTTGGGACGGTTTGTAGTATCTCACATATCCAAGTCCTTTACTTTCTCCTGTGAATTTATTCTTGATGATCACACAATACTCAATATCTCCATACTCCTGTAAGAAAGAGAGAGAAAGAGACACACCGAAGCAACCATTTAACATATTTAATAAGATCAAAAGGTGAAACAATATGTATTTTAGGTTATTAGCATGTTTCTACGAGTTCAAAATTCTAATTTAGACCATTTCATTCAATCTAAGTTGCCCAACTTTAGTTGAGGCATTAAGGTCTTAAACCGTCCGCCTCTTTCTCAGTCCTGCTTGAAAATGACTATAATTTTACATACCGGCAAGGGTAAAAAGAGAGGCTGAGCACTGAGGTGTAAAAAAACTTGTGCGATTACTTTGAACGTGTCTTTGAGGTCCTCCTCTGAGAAGGTTTTGGGGATCATGACGAAGATCCTGGTCAGCTCCTCATCCTCCACGTCTCTGTGTCTCGTTGATGACCGCGACTGGGCGATAAACACCTACACAACCAAAGAGGGCCACAAATAAAAAACTACAGACATATGCGTTTTTAAAATATAAATGCAATTAAAAGACTTTGATGTCATGTCAGAAGCCTTTGCAGCATGTTAAACTTATCATCACATTGAACCCTAGACAGAGAAGACACTTTGTTTGACCTGGTCAGACATTACATTATAGTCAGTTTCATTTACATTTTGATTGTGTTCCCTTCCAGGTATAATGGCTGCAAATGATCTAGTTAGTCAAGAACATCCTCATGCCTTTCTATTTTTATTTCACACCTAGTAAGTAGTTTGGAATTAAACTATACTTATTGATTTATCCTGAAAAACCAGTTTAATTTGTGTTAATCACAGTCGCTTCTCTATTGTTGCGAGTCAACGCCCCTTGTTATGTAGCATGCTAGCAAGCTAATATGTTGATATGTCACCGTTTAAGCCTAAACGTATAAAACATTATAGTCTGAACGTTTAAAATATTATGTCAGCTAGCTGAACTGTTCCACAGACTACAAATTAAAGGTACCTTGATAGGTTTAGTCCCCTCCGCCAGCACTTTTCCGTGCATTTCCTCCATGGCCAAGCAGGCCTGCGAAGACCTGGCGAACTTCACGTACGAGATGCCTTTGGACTCCTTCGTCTGCCTGTCTTTGACCACCCAGACCCCCTGAATGTCCCCGAATTCAGAAAAGTTTTCCCGGAGCTCATCTTCGGTTATGGACCGGCTTGTGACCACAAAAAGTCGGCTGTTGGGAGGATCGTCGAGGTTCTCGGGCACTTGTTTCGAGGCGCACTCCTCCATCTTCGATGTCAACTAAACAGAATACTGCCAGGCCAGGCGGTGGTGTTGCCTTCAAATGCTCCTCGGAATTTCCTCAGGCGACTTGGAACTTTGGCAATCAAACACTTAACACATGGATTTTGATGTACTTATTTTATTTATGTTAATCCATATATATTTGAATTCTGACAACACCCTCCACAGTTAAGCCAAATAACTACTTTAATTATTTGGAAGACGCAAGAAATATGACAATTTGGAAAATGTAGCAGCCCTGCGTGTCTGAAAAATATAATTAGAACATTGTGTGTAGTTTGTAGGTGTAGCATAGTGAAATCATCAGTCAGTCCATGGCTGAGTAGCAGCTGCTTAACGGGAAACTGTTTCATTGACGAGGGAGAGCAAAATTATCCTATTAATTCCCATAGCTTTGAAGGTATCAGAGGAGCAGCAACAGTAAACATTGTTTCGTTTACTGCCACCTACTGTGTGGGAGATATAATTACACACAGTGGGCTTACAAAAGGAAGATCCAGAGAAGTTTTGTAACCAACTCATTAATGAACATAACTGAAGGACATGTTTTCCTGTATTATAAAATGGAAACTTGTAATATTGAAAATAAATAAATAAATAACAAATGTAAATATTTCATAATATCATACTTATTTGAGAGGTGGGTTCAGGTGAGACATAATTATTATTCCCAATACAAGGGAGTCATGAAGGACTCTTTCTGCCATTGTTTCAATGACAAACATGTAAGGAGTTGTACATAAGAAAATAAAGCCATCTCAGAGCCTTGATACTAACATTATACCAGTCTGGGATTAAATTACATTACATAGCTTGGAATATAATGATTCTCTGTCTATCTAGTGAACACACACAAATTTTTATTTATATGATCTGTATGCCATGACATTGATAAAGAATTAGTGTTTCTTTTTAGCTCTAGGACATTAGGGTCATATGAGGTCACCTTCACAAACTGCTCAACCTTTCCAGTTTTCTTAAATTTGATCAAATTCTTATTTTTTACTTATGTTCATATTTCACATCTTAACCATACTTACATGCTTAATGAATAAAACAATTATGTAATATTACTTACTACAATACTAGGTTTTAAGTAAACAGAGATAGATTTAGATTAGATTTTGTTTGTCTTTATGATTCAGTCTAATTAAAAAGCTGCATTTTTCCATCTTTAAAAGGTTAGTAACTGGTAATTAATGCTGTTTTTGATTTTGTGTTGAATGGTCATGATTGAATGGCCATGGAATTCATATTAAAGATAATACATACATATACCATACATATGGATATAAATAAAATGGCTCACAAACTACAAGGAAACAAAATACATAAATAATATTATATTCAAAATATAGATAATAAGAGTTTGTCCACACTAACGAAGTACAAAAATTTCAAATTAACAGATAAAAAAAACGTTCTGCAGGGATAAATGATAGATTTTACCACAATTCTATTAAAGAAATATACATTTTCGTGTAGTTTACAGTACATTTGCCCTTATAAGGCTACTCCAGCAGGTGCCTTTGCACTACAATGGAAGTTAGGGAATGCAGCGAGATACAAGTGCCCGTACCAGAACTCACTTGTCGCTTCCTTCCTTGACTCCTTGTCTTCACTAGCGTCCAACTAACTACATATCGTTAGTATTATGGCTACAGTCTTTATTTTGATTGTTTTAGATGTGTATATTTGAGCTTTGTATCATCATAAATCGAAGTATTTCTAAACAAAATGCAATATGTTGCCTCGTGTAAGGGAACATCTCCGTGTAGAAATAAGACGCGGCCCGGATGAAGGCGACGCGTCAGGACAGCGAGAAAATCGGCCTGCACGTGAGCGGGACATGACGTCATAAGCCGGTGCCTCTAAAATGAAGTGACCTTTCTTTGCGACCGCCACAATCTGATCGTCGGCAGAGAGGAGCAGCTTCACAACCAGGGACCTCGAGAGATTTTAATTAAAAGGTACATTCTCATTCTCCTCGGTGAGCCGTTATATCAGCGAAGATATCGACTGTGTGACGCTGTTTTTCGAAAATGATGCTGAGTTGAAGAATTGAGAGGAGATGATGTGCGGCTGAGCGTTAGCTAGTTAGCAACCTTTATGGTGAATAGCGGCGCTGCTCTCCTTGCGTAAACCAGAACGATTAATTAACCTAGCTATTTATGCAGCAACTGTATGTTGATTAGATTATTATTTAAAATATTCATATTCTAGATAATTATCCGGCGTCGCCTCGACCGGGGAAGGTGTTAGAAGCCAGTTAACGGTATTAGCCATCTTCTGACACCGACATTGAAGCATCCTTGACAGCCTGAGTGGGGGACACATCCCCGGCTAATTTTGTTAGCATGCTAGCCTGTTCAAAGCGAAACAAAGTCATTAAGTTTGCTTGATGAAACAGAAAATTCGTGTGTGAATACAACGTTTAAAGGGCTTTATTTTTCAACGTTACTTTAAGTTTGAGATGGAGGGAGACGTGTGTGTCCTTCATGTTCAGTGAGAAGGATGCCGGTCAGCTGTGTAACCCGCCATGTTAGTCTTTCTGGGCTGCGGTTTTTAATATATGCTAACTTCCCGTTAGACTGTAAAATGGTACAAGGTGCAATGTGATGTCTGTTCATAAAATCCAATTAAGAAAATTACCGTCATGTTATATAACTCTGCTGCTATTCTTTCGGTCTTGTTAGTTAGCTGGTAGTTAGTGTACAAGTACAACAATAAGGCATCCTTTTGTGTATTATTGTGCCAGAAATTGCTTTTGTTGGAGGTTTTTAGACGTAAGGTCACGCTGGGACAGTTAAACAGCCGGTGTTGCATTTCAGAGTGTCCCCACTGGTGTTGAATTATTCTACACACATTTAATTTAGTGTAAGCAACTTTTGAATGTCCGTCATTTGAGGACATTTATTTGGCAATGTTAACACTTCGTGACAGAACACCAGCATGATCTCTGCCATAATTACCACAACGTTAGCTAAGTACATTAGTGCTGGCTCTGCCGACAGGAGCGACACATTAAAGCTGCTAAATCATGTCGGGATACTATTAAAACAAGCCTTGTTTACCGTCCGGAACTGGCAGCTTTTCCTGTTCAGTTACCCGATCTGAGGCTACCATCTCTCCGCAGCTAATGGCTGCTAGGCTAACGTTTTATAGGGGCGGTGTAGCTCCGTTTCCTGTCTGCCTTTTCCCCTTGAATTAACTTGGGCCCGCTGCCAGTTCACAGGGGAATGTCGCGACTCTTTTGGAAGTTGTGTACAGAAGGCTGCAGCACCTTAAATGACCTTCACAAAATGGCGCTGGTCAAATAAGTACAGTAAGCTTCCTGCTCTCCACAGCGGGCGTCTAAGAATTGAGGATGGCAGGCTGTGTTTAAGGAGCTAAACTTGCATATGTGTTAATTTTTTATTTATTTATTTACACATTCTCTTTGTTTCCTTTTGCCTTCTCTGTGTTTCTCCAGCTGATAATGGGAGACGTCGATAAGGGAAAGAAGGTTTTCGTCCAGAAGTGTGCTCAGTGCCACACGGTAGAGGAGAATGGCAAGCACAAGGTGGGCCCCAACCTCTGGGGTCTGTTTGGACGCAAGACCGGACAGGCTCCTGGCTTCTCTTACACAGACGCCAACAAGAGCAAAGGTCAGTTGCCTGGAGGTTTTACAAGACTTTGAATAACCATGTACCCTGGATATAGATCAAGTGATGAGGGACATCCATGTTGATTGTTGAACTCGATCTTTTTTTTTTAAGTTGTCTGTGTAATGGCGGTGCATAACTACAAACTGAGGAATATCTGTGTTCAGGGGAAGGTAGAGTGTGGGTTGTAATTTATATTGGTGCTCTAAGATTGGAGAAAAAGCAAATATATTCAGTTGAATGAGAGAGAATAAAACAAAATTGGCACTGAAAAACAATTGATGAAGCTTTAAGAACTGATATCCTGTCTCTTATCCCTCCATCATGGAGGCCAGATCCCTGCTTGTTCCCTACAGTTGTTTATTCCCACAGTCACCATGACGTTCCACCTCTTTCCCCAGGTATCGTGTGGGGTGATGACACCTTGATGGAGTACCTGGAGAACCCCAAGAAGTACATTCCTGGAACCAAAATGATCTTCGCTGGCATCAAGAAGAAGGGAGAGCGCCAGGATCTCATTGCGTACCTTAAATCTGCGACGTCATGAACACATAATCAGAATCAGAATATTTAATGTCCTCTTACTGTTCTTTTTTTTTTTTCTTTTTTTTTTTCTCCTCTGCTGAGATTTTAAATATATATATGGTTTTATGTTGAGTCATTTGTGCAGAAGGCATGTAGGAAAACTGGTTCTTCAAGTGTCACTTCCTCTTCAGTGACTGAGATAGAAGCTGTCGTTCAAGTGTCCAAACATAAAACTAGTTTTATTTTCCTGTAAATCTGTACTAGCAAATACTAATCACATTATTTAAATTTGACAGCTGTGATGGGTTGTCTGACCTATCATTCATTCTGTTTTCCATGACAACACGTGTGGTACTACATGTTAGAGTTGTCACCATCAACTTCATTTTTAAAATTATAATAAAAAAAAGAAGTGATAACTATTAAATGAAGTGATCCGGTTTGGGAAGGTTTTTGGTGGTTAATTGGTGCTGACTCCTTATCTGCTCCCGGTGTTCATGCTAGGTGGAGTTTCAGACCTCAACAAGGTTGGACAGAAACTTACACTTTGCATGAACACTCTTCAGATATCTGACTGAACTTGGACAGTACCTTATGTGCTCTAATGCTCCTGAAGCAGCCCCCTCTGAGCTCCTGTTTTAACTCTTAGCCCATCATCCGACTCGGTACAAGGTTTTTAAAAACATGCCAGGAGTGACACCGTTGCCTGCCTCCTTACAGCTAAGACTTGTTGGGTGTGAACGTCTATCGATGCCTTTTTAAAACCGCCACCGTGCTGAGATGCAGTGCAAAATCGGCAGACAACGTTGTGATGCTAGTGTATCGTGAAGGAGGGTTGTCGTGGGCAACATCTGGAGCAAAGAGATGTTATTTTCCTGGTTTCACAGGCCTGAAAGAATGTCATTTTAACTTATTTTACTGTAATCTGTTTTTAGATGGGGCTGCTTGCGGTCTGTGTGCACGCGATAATACTGTAAACATTTCTGCAATGTGGTAGCTATGTTGTGTGGTTGTGGACAGGATGGTGAAAGGATCAATTAAAAGAAAACGTCCAGAAATGTGAAAAGGGCTGCTTGTTTCATTTCAATCAATCTCTCTGTTCGCAAATCACTAGCTCAGTTTATTTATTTATTTAACCTTCAGTCAAGACCAGACCACTCTACTGTTGCGTCTCTTCAGCTGTGTTAACGTTAAACAGATTTCAGGTTTACTGTTGAATTTCTAAAGGAAATGCTATCCCTTACTGTCCTCACTCTTGATCAAATCAGGATTTGTTGAACTTCAAACTGCCTAGACCTGGTTTAGGCAGATTTTTATCAAAGTAAAGAGATGGTGTGTGGTCCTGTTTAAAAAGCCTCACCCAGATTAGATCTTCCTGTAAAAGTGGTCTGTCCTGTCAGTTCAATCATTGTCAGTTCTCACCCGGTTAGACTGAAGTCCGAGAGCCACTCCTGGCTGTGATCTGTCCTGTTCCATAAAACATTTCATCAGGTCTTTCTAAGAAACCGAAAGCAGCCCAGGATGTGCGCTGGGTCACGTTTCATCTCTTTCATAGCTCGGATAACTGCAGTGACGTAACTGAGCATGTGCAGTATCCCTGCCTTGCTGCCTGGTTACAGAAGACTGAGTAAATTCAGATGTCTGTGCAGTTAGGCTGTAAAAAAATATGAGCAACCTGTTGATGGAAAACTAATTAAATACGAACAGCTGCTGAGGATCCATGCTAATGTAAATACTTTCCTCATAAGAAAGTGCTTAATTGTAGTTTGCTCTGTAGTTATTGATTATCCGGTTTATTATTTCTTTAGTTGTCTGTTGTAGTAAATTATCTTTTCAATAACATAATTAAAGATCTAAAGACACAGGGAACACGATGAAGAGATTTGAGAATTAGTGACACCTGGTGGTCAGTAGAGATGCTACACAACAAAAACAACATTACAAAATGCCTTTTGTAACGAACCTTCGAGGGACACAGGAACCAGTTTTGTTTGGTTAACGCAGGAAGGTGAGGAGGATCAGAATAAAAATACTCTACCCTACCGCAGGAAGGAAGCACCTGGAAGATAAAGGTAAACTGAGGACAACATGCGGATAGAGTTGAAAGGTGACAGGTCGATGTGTGTTCAGTCAAATTTTATTGTAACAGCAGCTTCCAAACAGGTTGAACATGATCTGATCACCTTCATGAATTATGGTGGTTATTATAATTTTAATAGAAAATCAAATCTGCACTCTCTGCTGTTAAACAGTGGATTTAAACATGCTCTGTATCTGTGATTGATTTGAACACGGCATCACTTCTTCAATTTAGTTGGATGTATTTTGTGTATGTAGATTTTTATCTTCCTATATTATTTTTATTTTACTTTTTAAAATGTTTTGGTTATACATTACATATGGTATGCTGAGTGCCTGTACACTGCTGCTGCAACAGTGACATTTTCCAGTTTGGAATTAATAAAGTATCTAATTTAATATCTAATTCATTTCCAAATTTGGTGTGTTAGCGTGCGTCGTTATTTTCACAAATGCTGCAGTGAGGTTTTGTGTTTTCAAACAGTGTGGAAGTAAAACAAAAGTCAGGTTAAAGCTGTGAGAATAAGTAGATACCTGATGCCAATAAGAATAGAAATCTCTGAGAGGAAGACAACTCAGCAGGAGACAGGAAGAGCAGGGAGGGGAGGTCAGTTCATCTCAGCAGTTCACGTGGATTTGATGATCCCTGCTGGTTCACGTGGGTGTTTCACAATAGAAATTGTACCGCGACACGTTTTTGCCTCCAAGTATAGCTGATTAAAAACGTTTTAGATGTTGCAAAGCATGTCCGTGTTGAGAAAGTACATTTTAAGACACTAAATTCAAATGACCTTGACTTGACCTCAAGCTCAGACACATAACAGGCTTCAAAAATAATAAAGTCTGGGCTATTTTAAAATGCTACCCCTAGTGGGTGTGTAATTTACGGTGACATTGATAGACGGCATTATAATGGCAGCAGTAGATAAGGTCTGTTTGAGATATAAATACAGTTGACACATGACCTCAATACTGGATTATTAATGACAAACAGGTGGGTGTCACGAGATGGATAACACAGCTGGCTGGCAAAGACAGCACTGAGACCTCAGTTTACACCCAGGTCACATGAGGTGACAGAAATGGAAAGGGCACTCCTGGTTTATGACTAGCTGTGTCGTACTGGCAGGACACCCCGTTTTAATCCTGGAGTGCTTTCAGGGAGCTCTGAACCTGGGCTTGAAATTAAGAGCGATTCATGATGAATATCTCAAGTAAATCTGTGCATAATCAAAATGTAGGTTATAGTCCACTTGAATATCATTTTAATTTCTTGGGAGTTCCATCTCCTGGTCAGCAAACACCATCAGCGGTGAGGAAGGCCGCTCAGTGGCTTCTCGAGGAGAAACAGGGTGGAGGAGAGGCTGCTGATGACTTTCTACCACTCCGCTATCAAGAGTGTGCTGTGGTACGACCAGAATAAGAAGCAGCAGATGGTGAAAAGGTCATCTGAAAAGACTACTGGCTGTCCTCTACCCTTTCTGGAAGACAATGCTGTTACAAGCTCCAATCATTGTGTCTCGTGTTCTCCCTCAGATGAAGCTGATTCAGATTAATGAATAATCTCTTCCTCCACTCCTTTTTCCAGCCACTGCAGCTCAAGCTGTGTTTTTTGCTCCTCTTTGTTGAGTCAAGGACAGGTCAAGTTGAATGGTTTTGTTGCCTCTCCAGGACTAGGAAGATTGTCTGTGGCCAAATCCATCCCACCTGCTCAGACTGATGCTCTCTTGAAGGAGGAACAGAGGCTTAAAAACCAGAACAAGAAAACTAAAACATATTTCATCCATGGGCTGTCAGGACACTGAACTAACATATGAGCCACTTCCGTCCCCCAGTTTCTAATCTAATTCAATCCTTTAATGACCATTAAATGATTAATTGGACTAAATGAGCATTAAATTAAAGGATTATCTTATTTAACTTATTACCTCATACCGATTAATTGTCACGATCTGCTCTCTATGACTTAGTATACCCTTTCTAAATCTTAAGCTTGTTCTTTCATTGAGTGTTAATTCTTGTTTATAGGACAATTCACCTTCTGTTGTAGCTATCACAATAACACTGCACAGGTGACTGTACAATGACAATAACAGCTATCTTATCTTGATTTAAGTGTGTGGACTCACCTGGTTTTAGTTCCACGGCTATGGGAAAGACACCACTTTTTTTCAAAAGTAATATAAACTGCTCCAAAAAAATGAAAGGAATACTTTTTAATTGTTGTGTAGCATCAAGTTAATTAAACTTCTGGGATATTGGTCTGGTCATTTAAGTAGCAGAGGGGCTTGTTAATCAGTGTCAGCTCCTTTGGTCTTAATTAAATTAATAACAGGTGGACTAGAGGGGCAACAATGGGACGGCCCTCAAAATAGGAATGGTTCTCTAGGCGGAGGCCACTGACATTTTTCCCTTCTCATCTTTTCTGGCTGTGTTGCATTTGGCTAGGGTCTGTGTCACTACTGGTAGCATGAGGTGATACCTGGACCCTACATTGGTAGCACAGACAGTTCAACTCCTCCAGGATGGCACATCAATACGTGACATTGCACTGTAAAAATCGAATAAGTTGACCGTACTTATTAGATTTTAAAAAAATATGCAAACTCTGCCTGAAAAAAAAACAAAGTAAACTTAACAAATTTAATTAGAGCTAAGTTGTTTAGTTTAAGTAATACTTAATTATTACTGCTTGAATAGTACAACTAACTTTAATTAACTTAATTTCATTTAGTGTCCTCTACTTGACAAAATGACATCCTATTTTACCACAACGGTCAGAACATCAGCTGTGACAGAGGAGAGAAATCCGTTTAGTCTTATAGTGGCTCTAACACCACATGGCCGAGATCAGAAGAGGTTTAATTAAAAGATTTGTTTCTTTCACAAAGTAACATCATCAACATGGAGTGGGCGCCGATGAACACTCCAACCGTCAGACTCAGGGTGTGAATCTGTCACCACTATTAACAGCTACAAACGCTTTGGAGCTTGGAACATCTGTTTTTGAACATAAACACTTGAACATGTCTCCGCACAATATATTAATCAGGGAATTCATCATATAATAGAAAACTGCTAAAGGCCAGCATTTGCATACTCTGTCATTTAACATGTAAACTGAGGTATTAAAAACACACTCACTAGTCACTCAGTTCTCTCAACCAATAAAACAGTTGTACGGTAGCTCCTGTTGCTGGACAGATACTGTACACCATGGCAGGATTGTTTGTCAGAGAGCTTTTGCGGCAATACATTAATACACTCATCTACTATAACCGTTTGTTCCTGTGAAGGGTCGCGGGGTCGCGAGAGGCAGGGTACACCCTGGACAGGTCTCCAGTCTATTGCAGGGCTAACACAGAGAGACGGACAACCATTCACACGCACACCTACGGCCAATTTAGAATCACCAATGAACCTAACCAGCATGTCTTTGGACGATGGGAGGAAGCTGGAGTACCTGGAGAGAACCCACACAGACACAGGGAGAACATGCATACTCCACACAGAAAGGCCCAGTCGGCCCATGGATTCGAACCCAGGACCTTCTCGCTGTGCGGCATCAGTGCTAACCACCTCTCCACTGTGTGATTCAAACTATGAAACGGTGATTGATGTCATTTCATTCAGTCATTCAGCAGTTCAAACAGACTGGAGGATCAGTTCATTGAAATTCAGCATTAGGCACAGCAGCCACAGGCCCCTTCTTCACCAGTAGGTGGTAGTACAACATCATAATATAGAACATTAACACAGGAACAGGATTAACTGGTCTGACTCTGGTAAAATAAATCCTTTCCAGTAAGAAAATTATCTATACCATCTGACATTTTCTGTTACCGACTTGAAGGATTCCATTTAAAAAAGACCATCTTTCCTTCAGTGGTTTCTTTTAGAAACCACAAGAAAAAAACGACCAAATATCTAAAATTAAAATACATAGCATGTGTTATCGCTGTATGTTCAGCCCAGTAAGAATAAACACAAAGTGTTATCATTCTAACTTACCCAGTATTAAGGTCCTGCAGACACCAATGCATTTCAATAATGTGAGAGCACGTGGGAGAGCAGAATGAAGACTTATTGTAACATTATACACTGCCTGGCCAAAAAAAAGTCACCACCTGGATTTAACTAAGAAAATAGGTACAAGCCTCCTATTGGATAATTACTGCATGGGTGATTATCTTTCAGCTGATAACAAGTTATTTAACCCCAACTGATGCAATGAGTAGGTTCTCATTTCTTAAACAACCATGTCTAAAGACACATCCTGTGGTTGTGGAAAAGATGTTAGTCTGTTTGAGAAAGGTCAAATCATTGACATGCATCAAGCAGAGAAAACATCTAAGGAGACTGTAGAAACTACTAAAATTGGGTGAAGAACTGTCCAACACATTATTAAAAACTGGAAGGATAGTGGGGAACCATTGCATCAGGGTAAGAAGAGAGGCAGATGAAGTGTTGCACCCATCATGCCTAGTGTCTACTGTACAAGCCTGTGGGGGCAGTGCTATGATCTGGGGTTGCTGCAGTTGCTCAGGTCTAGGTTCAGCAACATTATGTGCCCAAAGAATGAGGTCAGCTGACTACCTGAATATACTGATTGACCAGGTTATTCCATCAATAGATTTTGTGTAACCACAACACCAGAGGTGAACATTGGAAGAACAGCTTCAGCAGCGGCCATCGATTCATACAGGCAATCATGGCAAATGGTAACAAGTCTGCCTCTGTATTTAAGCCAGCGCTGCTGTTCCGCACTGCTCCATATAAATCTCTGTGCTGTCAGGGTTTCGGACACTCTGGGCACGTGGGCGGTGAGTGGGCTGCACTGCCTCCCCGTGTGGCTGTACGCACATCGGTGGGGTTTACTGTCCAGCTGCCTGAACCTGCCTCTCTGGATCCAGGCTGCGGGGACGCTGCTGCTGGCAGCTGATCGTCTGCTGGCTCTCTCAGCCGAGGTACCGTGAGCGTCACCTCAAACACCTCCTAACCAGCCCTAATTATAAACATGAAAGCAATACCTGCTGCTCACCAATGTGTGTGTAAAAAGGGCAATGTCTTAGCTTTATATATTGTTTTATTAGGTTTATACAATAACATACTATACCTCACTACTCTGCTGCTGCACGGTCTCTGTTGTAATACACAGCATTTACACCTGTTTTAGAATAAGCATTGTGATGTTTTACTAATGTCTAATATCAGCCTGTGAAAACACTGTGTCATAAGTAAAAGCCTTGCATTTAAAATGTTACCTTAAATAAAGATCCAATAAAAAAAATAAAAATAAAATGAATCTAAGCTTTTTTTTCTCAAGAACATATGAAATGCTTTATATCTTTAGATTTTAAAAAAATCACTTAACACTATAGGCGTCAATTATTTTTCTCAGCTGATTCATTACATGTTTCCAGTTGTTAATAATGTAATCAATTCTAATAAGCTCTTATAGGTTTGTTGTTTTAACGTACTGTAGTATAGTGGGGGAAAAAATTCTATAGAGACTAAAAAATATTAAATATTCAAATAAAGAAATTGTTTAGGACTATATAGAACCTTATTATTTAGCCTTTTTCTTCCTTATTCTGTGTAAATCATGCAATAATATGCATTATACACCAAAGATCCACTTTTCAAGAAGTGAAAGTGAACTGAGTGGGATTCAACCTGAAAAGCATTTAATATTTTGTATCATCCATATGAAAGTGTTCTTGTATGTGTTTGTTTTTCACTCTGATGTGAATTCATATTTAATTGAACCATGTGAACGCAAAAAGGAAAATGGTGCAAGATGGTCAGTGATATACATTTTAATATTTTTGCAGCTAACAGTGAAGCAGTAACAGGACAACAGTGAAAATATCCCCTTGTCGCATTTGGTGTCCGTCGTCGTCTCGTCCGAGAGAAGCGGGGCAGGGCTGTTGGAGAGTTCACAGCTTTTTGAGCATCTTTTCACTTTGCCCAGTCTTCCCCAGCAAGCACGCCAACCCCATTGCCCTGTTCATTAAGAAAGGGTCAGCTGATGTCAGCTCACAGTCTTGACTATAATTCATGAGGGTGCAGACACTCACTGGCCACTTCATTAGGTTTACTAGTGAAAACAAAATTATTGTAATATCAGTGTCTGACACACAATTTCATGGGACCCTGGTGTTTTTTTTTTTTTAATCAGACCGTCTTTAACCCTAACCCTAACCCTACCATAACGTGGATATTGGATTTGGCAACAAATGGCAGCAGTCTGTGCTGTTTATATACATGAATACTAAACAAAATGTTTTTGAGACGTGGTATTCTCTGCAAACAGCTGCGTTTCAATCTAACTTTACTAGCTAGCGTTTATAAAGTTAAACTTATTCCTGTTACGCCTGGAGTTGCTTTCTCCAGGTTTTGAACAACTCTTTTTAAATAACTGTAAATCTCGATGGTGAAAAACAAAAATGAAGAGCACAAACATCGGGTTTTAAAAAGTCGCGGTAAGTTTTTTATTAGTGAACAACACAAATTGCTTCACATACTACGCGAGTTGTCCGAGTCGTTTTCTCCATCAGGTTAAATGCCGTACGGAGCAGGAGGATCTGAAAAGCTGCAATCAGGGGCTAGTGACAATGGTGTGGGACACACTGCAGAAACTTAGGTCCCAGGCTAGATGCCGTCTGCTTGGTGTTACAGCCTAGAGAACCTATGATGCCCTCCACTTCAAACTTCATCCCACTGTGGGATAAATTAAAGGATTATTTTACCTTAAAGGACTGAAGGATTATTTAACGCCGACATGAAACTAACCTCCTTCTAAGCTACAGTGAAAGCAATGGTTCGTAATTATACACTAACAAAGTTCAATTAAATATTATATCCTCATACCAGACAACCTTTTTCCATGTCTCCGTGGTCCAGGTCTGATGCTTATGTCTGTTATAGGAGCTTTTCACAATAGACAGAATTAAACATGGACACCCTCAGAGTTGCTCACGTCCTTCCACTTGTCCATTTTTCCAACATCTCTGAGGACAAAATGTTTACTTGCTACCTAAGATATCCCACCCGTGCCATAATAATCGACAAAACGATGCACTTGACCAGTGATTATGACGATCAGTGTAAATACAATTTAATTGAACTGTGTGAAGGATGAGTTCAGACATTTACAGCCACAGTAGAAGTGAGTGAACAGAGGAAACCTGTTCTGAAAGTTGATCATCCTGATTCTTTACATTCCAACGAGCACTTTGGTGGAAACTGCTTGTGTGAGCAGAAGGAATAAAGTCAGGACACGTTATGAGTTACGTTCTGGAAGAATTCAGTTTTTACCGGAGGATGAAGACGTTTGTGGTGTTTGTGATCCTTTTTCATGGTAAGATGTGTGCTTATCTTATCTTCTATATTATCACTTCAGTCTAAAATAATTTCTCTAGTTTGTTTCTTTAAACACAATCGTTGTTTACCTGCTCCACTGTGATGTTTCCTTCCTGTTTCTTATTTGTACTCATGTCTTATCCATACATAGCTTTATAATATTAGAATGAAAGCTTCACATTACTAGCTTCACTAGTAATTTTGTTGAGTCAGAACAACAGTGGTGAAACTGAAACTGAAGCAAGAACTGCACTGTTTGTCAGCCTATCTACAGTGCTGTCAGTACTGTCTGTCCTGTGGTTGAGTTGCATCCCAAGGAACTTGTAGGTGTCCACATTCGATACTACCTCCAACTTTATGCTGATAGGTGTAGGAGGGCCTCTTGTCTTGTCTACCATCAACTCTTTGTTCTTCCAGGTGTTGGGGTGAAGGTGTTAGTGGTTGCACTATCCTATGAAGTCCTTGTTCTTTGTACTCCTCTTCCTTGTCATGTGATATAGCCAATGGTGGAGGAGTCATCTGTTAACTTATGTGTCACTTACTCTTGATAATAATGACATTAGTCTATTACTATGGACTAGTTAGTCTGTTTTTTATTTTAAATTCACTGAATAATTTTGTTGGATGGAATCAAGATGAAATAATTTCTCTATAATGTTCAGAAGGAGATTGGATTATTGCTGACACTGAAGCAAACCTCAAGGGCTGAAAGTAGTTTTCTTCTTTGATTTCATTGTCAACCCATGAAGTTAGTCTTTTGTGTGGTCTCGGTGTCATGAAGAAGTGAATCCTTAAAGAGAAGTTAGACAGCAGCATGTTAGCTGCTGAGTGTGTGTTAGCATTTAGCTTAGCAGCTACATGTTTCTATTACAGTCATGGCAGTATGAAAACTGCACAGCCTGGTTCCAGCCTTCCATTAAATCTGATCAGCAGCAGCCTCAGAACAACAATCGATGCAGAAGTCCATTCAAACTGCCCTCATTTCTGCTGGTTCTTCTATGTTAGATTACCAACAGTAAGCTCTGCTGTGGTCTTTTTGTTGACAGCAGCAGCAGCAGGCACTCACCTAAGGATGGACGAGTAATGATGCTTAAAATAAGCTGCTCTTTGTCCGTGTCCTCGCAGTTTCCCGTCATGCTTCAGCTGTGGAGCTGGTTGAGGGGCACCCGTTCGTCCTGCTGCCCTGTGAGTTTGAAACTTTTGAACTGGAAGAACCCACAGTGGTGAGGCACCGCGACGACCTCAATCCTCCAACTGTCCACGAGCGTCAGGCTAATGCTGACAAACTAAAAGACCAAAACCAGCGCTACAGCGGCCGAACATCTATGAAGACGTGTGCTCTGGAATCTGGAGACCTCACCCTGAATCTGACAAACCCCCAGGTGTCTGACAGTGGCACCTACACCTGCACTGTAATTGCTTCTAGGATTGGACAACGGAAATTGACAGCCATACAGCTGCAAGTCAAAGGTCTGCAACAAACACCAACCACTGCTTTAGATAGAGGCCAAAGGTCAGAGATCATGTTGTTCTTTATGTCTCTCCACAGCGCAAGGTACATCCTGGGGCACTGTTCTCCTGGTTGTCCTGCTTGTCCTGGTTACTGTCTTTGGTGTTGTTGGGGGTCTTTTATTTCATTTTCGACAACATTTCATGTCAGGTGAGTCTCTGCTTCCACACAACCCATAATGCCAGAGGTACATCTGTCAACATCTGTCCTGCTGTGGTTCCTAGACTGTCAAGGAGTCTATTCCTCATACAATCTTCTTCCAAAAGCTGAAAAAGTTCAGATTTAAAAACAGCTGATACAGAGAGCTGAAGAGAAACTTCCAGGTTGTTGTTTTTTTCCAGAAGTCAGAAGCTCATTCAGACTCAGTCAACATTCATGAAGTTGTTCTTCTTCTGTGGTAGCAAACTGTAGTCGAACAACAATAAATGCTTCAGTTAGTCTTTCTCCTTGAGTTGTGCTCAGTCATGTTTGAGGGCTTCGGGTGCTCAGAACATTAGATCTTCATGGTTTCTGTCCTGATGTGTGAGGCATGGATGACTGTGGAGGCTCAGGCACACTTAAATGGACACTTGGGCTAATTACCAAGGAATGAGTCAGGAACACATTAGAAACACAAAAAAACACAATCCATTATTAATCAGAAGCCCCTGATGTCAATACTCATCCTTTCATCTGATTGGTTAGTTGATGGCTTCTTCATTGGTAACTGCTCCAAATGTCCCGAAGAAGAAAACAGGGGTGTTTAGTAAACAAGAACACAAGTACAGACAAGAATTAGACATGTATTGATAAGTCCCCCATGTGTTCACTCACAAACCAGTTTCCACTAGCTTTTGTTGGGTGTACCAAACATCAGGTGAGCTCAGGTACATTGGCTGATCCACATTCTCAAACAAATTGCAGGAGATTCTTCTGTGAGTCCTCCAGAATATTAGAAATCTAGATTTGGTAATGTTACCATCAGTGCTGCTACCGTGTGTACAGCTGACATTATCTTTTGTTGTTCTCTCAGACTACAAGGTTGAAGTGGATTCAGGAGTGGAGTCCGTCCATCTGCCCTGTAAAACTATAGTTCGCCTCCCTAAAAATGCTGAAGTGGAGTGGATGAACAGCAATCACAGATATGTCCATGTGAAGAAGGATGGCAAAGACCCGGATCAAGAACAGGACCAGAAATACAGAGGCCGAACAAAGATGAAGACTGGAGACCTCAGTCTGACCCTGAAATGTCCTGAAGAAAGAGACACAGGCACCTACACTTGCACCGTCTACAGCGGGGAGAACATCCTGGTGAAGAAACAAGTGGAGCTCACCGTCAGTGGTCAGTGCATTGGTGCAACTCATAGGTCAGTACTGTAGGTTCAGGGCAGATATTCAGCTGACGTTGTGCTTTGTTGTCCTCTTAGTCCCCAAGGTGGAGGCAGATTCAGGTGCAGAGTTTGTCCATCTGCCCTTCATAACCACAGTTAACCCGCTTAAAGACGTTAAAGTGGAGTGGAGGGACGGAAACAACAGCAAAGTCCATGTGTATCGGAACAACTCTGACCAGCCGGAAGAACAAGACCAGTTTTACAGAGGCAGAACAAAAATGAATAAAGACCTGCAGAAGGCTAGAGACCTCAGTCTGACCCTGGAGTACCCCACAGACGCAGACAACCACACCTACACCTGCAGCGTCTACAATGAGAAGGGAGATATCCTAATAAAGAAACAATTGAAGCTCCATGTTAAAGGTCAGTAGTGCCTCCAGACCAACTTCAAAGTTTGCGCTGGTGAGTTTAGATGAAGAGATGAAGAAGCTAAGGAAATTCTTTACAACTTTAGGTTGTTCTGTCTGTTAAAGGATTCACAAGTCAGGTCATCCTGTGTGTTAATTCTTAGAAATCGTAACTCCCAGCTTTATCTTTGACAAGAACGTTACAGGCAGAAGAAGAACTATGGCTAGCTGCTCTCAAATGTTACTGTCGAGAGGAAGTCCAGAAGCTGTTGAAGTTTTACACACACAAACAAGCTGAGACGATTTTGTTGCTACTGTTTGTTCTCTCAGAATGTCAGGTGGAGGTGGAGGAGGGGGAAGATTCTGTCCAGTTGCCCTTTAAGACCACACGTGACTTACCTGAAGATGGCACAGTGGAGTGGGAAACCAGTGAACCTGAATACACGAGGGTCCATGTGTATCAGGACGGCTCTAATCAGTCTCAAGAACAGGACAAGATTTATAGAGGCCGAACGGAGATGAATAAAGAACCTCTGAAAAGTGGAAACCTCGGCATCTCCCTGAAAAACCCCACGACTAGAGACTCTGGAATATATGTGTGTGAAGTTTACAGCAGCAAGAGAAACATCCTGAGAAAGAAAATAGTACAGCTCAAAGTGAAAGGTTGGTTTTTCTATTTGTTTGTATGTTTTGTTGTTTTGTTGTTTGGTTTTCTAGTTTTTATGTATTTATCTGTGATTGTTTGCCTCTGGTTGTGTGTTCTTCTGTGGTTGGTTGGTTGGTTGTTGGACCCTGGTTGCTGTGTGTCTGTGTTTGTTTGTCTCCCTGAAGTTGTTTGATTGTCTGTCTTGATTTCATTTCTGTCTGTTTCCTTGTCATTAGCCGCCTTTTACTTTGGTGGTCTCTTGTTTGTCTTAGTTTGTTTGTCTCTGACTGCCTTCCGTCTCCTCTGCAGACAAAGTTCATCACAAAGTGGACTTCAGGAACAGAAGGGACTCCACTGATCCAAGTCCTCTGATTAACAATCCCTCTGATTGACCAGTTTGTTGATTGATCTTTGATTACTGACTTGAGTGACTTTGGATAAGACAGAAAACGGCAGTGAAGGATCTGATGGACGATGGATGAAGGGAAGAGGACAGGGGACGTATTGTCAGCTTCTGACTCTACTCACAGTCTAAAGACTATTTATCAGCTCTGTGTTTTGACTCCCACACATTGTTGTTGTTGTTAGCGCCTCCTGCTATAGATCTCACTCTAGAGGAAGCTCTCTGCACTTTCCATCATGGAGGACGTTGCCTCACTTCAGCAGGTGGAGGTGGGACGAGAAGAAGCACTGGTGGAATGAATGTAGTCTTGGAAAGCACAGCTCAGCAGAATGGAAAGCAACCCATAAGCAGTAGGTAGTCCCATCCTTGTAACTAGTCTAGACCTAATGTAGTTTCTGTTAGCTGTCCCTAGATGGGTCCCTAGCAGCCAGGAAGCCAGGGTGGCTAGATGACACACAAGTCAGCGACACGCCCTTTGAGAAACCAACTCCGCTAATGTAGCCTCTAGTTTACGAAACGTGAAATCAGAGACTCCAGGACCATATCCAATGGATTCATTGGAATCATTTTGCGAAAACCATGTTGGAAGTTTCCCACCTAATGCGACCAGTGGTGACATGTTTAAATGCATGTCGTCATTCCATCGCTGGTTGTCTGGATGGAGACCAGTAAACAGTGTGGACCTTTATAGATTATTGGATAACTTTCTCGGGAAAGCCTGGTTGGATCAGGAGACATGCATGCATTCCACTTCTGAATATCACCTTCCTTTATTGACGACAGGCCACGGAAGAGTGGGAGCAATCTTCTATTTAAGATTATTAATAATCCTAAACATGAACTCAATCTGTACAACTTAAATATAAACGCCAAAGATCGGAAAAGAGGAGTGGAAAAAAAGGGAAAGAAAACAGAAACCCCAAACCCTTCCATGCTGGAGTTCCAAACATTCCGAAATATTTTCAGATGACCTTCCTGGGGATTCTCCCGTCGGGCCCTGTCCCAAACTGGGCACTGGCCATGGGAACCAAGCAGGATTTCTTAGACTGTCCAGAGTTTCTCACCAGTTACTGTCTTATGTCTGTCCATCACTGAAGCACTTGTGTTAAAGCAAAAATAGTCAGTCACTCAAAGGTCAGCATGTGAACAGCCTTTAGGTGCAATGGGATATTAGTGCTGATAATAATCGTGTAACTACTCGTGAAACTACTCTTAAGAAATAAGAGCGCATCATAGAAATGTATCTTAAAACCAAGATGGTTCTGCATTTACTATGGCTCCTTAGCAAAAAGGTCCTGACTGGAATCTATTGTTGTGTTTATGGAGTCTATGAGATGGTCCTGAACTACACAGATGATTTCATTTGAGTAGGCCAGAAAATGGCAAAATGATCTTTAACAAAGACAAGGCCGTTAATCATCTCATGACCAACCAGATTGACCAATTTAAGGGTCCCTAACCCCTAGTTTGAGTGCCACTGCTCTTAACATGATGTAATATAAAGTAATTAATGGAGCAATGAAATGACATCACACAAATTACATTCCTTAAATTACTACTCCTTACTTACTACCAGACCAACTTCCAGTGCCCACAAAATGTTTGTGCATAAAATTGGTCTGGAATCAAATAGTTTTGTCTTTATGCGGTGATGGACAGCAGAGTAACAACGACATAGTCATACCTACGTGAATGTCTTTACAACAAAATTGCTCCGATTGACTTTTAGGTATTTTAAAAAGTATAGAGTTTGGCTATGCCATGCTAGCTAAATGCTATTTTGTCTTTGAATATATTAAACTAAATAAATAAATTGTTTCTGTTTTGTTATTTAAATGTGTCAAGGGTGCAAATTACTAATTTACAGCATCCTGGAAGTTGGAAGACTCTATTGACTTAATTGCATTGAAGTTAATTAGTGATGTTTAAGTGTTATTCACTGAGTTTGATGCACCAGCTAAAGGCCTTTTACTCGCAGAAAAAAACAAACTTGGCTGAACTTCATTTAGTGGTTTCACTGTCAGCGGTGTTTATGCTGCTGCACTGTAATGGCATCCCCAGTCCTTCTTCTGTGCATTTCATACTTTGAAAAGACACAGACACAGTTATTACCTTTAGTGTAGCTTTACAACTTAGTCCTGTTAGGTTAAGTACTGATACGTTTACTGACCCCAAAAGAGTCCAGATATGTGCTGCGTGGCCATAAAGAGCTCTGCACTTGCGTTTCCTCATGTAAAACACACACTCTAAAAAGTTTTATCTGTAGTTTTATCTGGAAATCCTTTAAAACATACACAGCATTCACGTTATTCAAGTAGAATAATACATATCAAACAATTTTACGTTTTCACTGATTGAAGCAATCATCTATCAGGTAATGTTATATATAAAAAACACAAAATCTACAGTAGTAGTGATTTCAGACTGTAGAGGCTGTAGCCTCTTGTGCTTCGGTCCAAATGATAAAATCCACAATACAGCCCAAATAGTGTTCCAAAATGACACAGTTCGGATGATACATTTGTCTTAAAAAACAACATGCTGGTGTGAAAATATTATGTGGACAAACGTCTTTGTCTACTGTGGCTGTGTCCAACAGAAATTGCTTCAGTTACAGTTCAAACAAGCCACAACAGGTCAGACTTTGAGTTATACAATAAAAATCACGACTGGGCAGTTACGCAGAAGTACACCTGTCAAGTTCCAGTGCAAAAAGAAATCAACCTGGCTCAGTCCTCAGGTAAAACGTTAGCTGAAGAGCCTCGGTGTTGTGACTTCCACAGATGAAAGGCTCAGTTGTTATTTCCTGGGTAGATTCAAGAGCTGCAAACCAGTCACGTGTAGAAAAACAACATAATAACTACCAAAAAATAATTTTTACATGTCCTGCTTTAAAATGATCTCAAAAAGCAGTCAGAACTACATTAAAGATTGACTGATTTTAAGTTTTGGAGTACATGTACATGTTTATATCTTTCTAAGGATATTTTAAGTGGTTATTCTCAGAATATATTCAATGAAATTTCCGACACAAATGTATTGCACACGTCTGAACATGTTAAATGTGATTGCTATACAGAGAAATTAAAAAGTCTTTGTGCAATAGACTAATAAATTATCACAGAATGATCTGCAATCACGTTACAAAAAAAACACTTTACATTGGTGATTTATTATAAAACGTTCCTGCAATATGTGCCTCTACATCTTTATAAGCGACCGTTACAGATCCCAGTGAATGCAGTGCAAATTTTCATCTCTATATTATCGCGCAGCTGCAGCAGGATAGGAGATGTCTTACTTCAAATTTGAAATTTCACTGTGTTAAATCACAGTAAGTGCTGTTTTTTAACAGCTGCCTGTCATTACATGATGTCAAACATCACCATCCAGACAAATGTGCATGGACTCTTTGTGCACTGCTTTAAAAAGCACGTTTGTCTGGAGTTTAGTGCAAATTTTAAGCCACTATTGACACACATTACGACTTCTGAGACAACTATGAATATGATATGGGGATTGACGTTGGTTGGTATTGACAGATTAAAATCATAAAGTGTGTGACACATTAAGATTCTGATGGTAACTTTAGATTGAGTCGCTGCTGCAGTTCACACAAGGTTCACATTTGAGAAGAAGAAGAAGAGGGAAAATGCTTTTGTAGGTTCTTCAGTCCAGACTGCCCACAACTGGTAATCAAATCATGAATGAGTGTTTCTTGGTGTATTGCTCCTTCCTTTGTAGGTTTAGCTTTGAAAGTCATATAATGTCAAAAGAAAGGAATTAGGAAAGCAGTGACGTTGCAGAGATTATTGTCAAAACAGAAAAACAAAGTTTTCGCAACAGACGGACAGCATTTATGCTAAGTGGCTCTGATTTTGGCAGCTGGCTTACATGAGAAGCTGAGCAGATGTGCACGTCGTGTTGTGTGAATAGCTGAATCCGTCTGGTTTCTACACAGAGAGGTCGTCCGCTCTCGTTCGGCTGCTAGTGCCGCTGGTTTTGCTGAATCTTCGTTTGTCCTTCAGCAGCAGCCCATCGGGGCCGCCATTTTGGATCTGAGGGCAATTTATGTCCCTGCTGTCAGTGCTGTAACGGTTGGCGTCATTCCTCAGGTATCTGCCATCCTGGAGGTGCGAATAACAGCTCATCTGGAGGAAGTTTACTTCTTCCACAGCGGCGGCCATTTTGTTCTTCTCTGTGGCCATGTTCTCTGAGTTTTGCTGGTTGGCCAGTCGATGGTTGGGGAAAGGGAGGGGTAGGTAATGCGAGGAGCCGGTGACACACTGGTTGAAATCTGGAGGTGGGGTTGATGGTGGCGGAGGGGACAGAGAGAGTTGGCGGGTTAGAGGGGCTTTGGCAGAAGTGATGACCTTTGCCAAGAGGACTTTCCTGCAATGAAGAGTTTGAGTCATTTAATTAACAATTAGCAACTGTAATGTTTTAACTGTATCATGGCAGTGTGAGTTTATGAAACAATGGTACACCATTTGTTCTGTGGGACCTAAAATTAGCCCTGCTTCATTCCCACAGTCATGTTTTGGACCTCCAAGGTTTCTTCTCATTCAGTTCAGTTATGTTATGTTAAATTCCAGGAAGTAAAAGCTGAATCACTTAAAATGGCTTAAAATAGTCACAGAACTCTCACTGTGGGAAATGTACTTTATATGTTTCAAGAACTCAACTGGTTAAAAAAATCACAAAGTCTTACACATACATTCCTACCCTGAATAGAGAAAACCTATGTTTATGAATACACTTCACTGTTGACCAAAACCGCAATGTGATGACTTTAAGGGTTCGATAAGAGTAAAGAATAAAGAAAACAGTGGTCAAAAGTACTCAAGTACTCATCATGTGTAGAAACTGACTTAGTCTTGTAAAATGCCACAGCTTTAAGATATTTTTGAAACAGACCTCAATTGTAAATTTTGTTCTGGCCATTAGGGGGCAGCAGAAACAACTGATAAACACTAACATCACCTTTCCACACTCTAAAAAATGATTCAGGAGGTTAGTTAGTATGACTTAAAAACATGAGCTTTTTCAGCATAAAAAATACAATTTGTTACATGTCCATTGTTTTATTAAGTTGATAACTTATTTCAAGAGGTTGATCAAAATTAAAAATAAAGAAAGTTATCTTAACTCAGAAATATATTGATTTTGGATCAGCATTTCTGCCTTCACTTAACAAGGAAAAGCGTGTGGCGTGAAGAAATGTGTGTCAAGTGGGTCGGTGTATTCGCTCTCAACCTTTCATGTGAAATGCAGGAGCTTTTATTCCTCTTCCATTTCTTTCCTTTGTTTGAGCAAAAATGTTCATCTGAAAAGCTCACATTTTAAAAAATCTTTAGCAAAGCTTTGCATGAAAAACACTGCACCCCTCAAGCAGTGAACATTATTCCCTCTCGGCAAGGACAGGCATTTTGTGATACAGGAGCTGCAGGCTAACTACAGGATCTCATTTATTATCTCAGAGGTTGCATTAGTAATTATACAGCGAAAACAACAGGACCAGTTATGATCAGTTATTCCTAAAACAAATCAGTCAAAATTGACAAGAAAGTAGGTGTACATTTTCTTGAAGAAAAGCAAATTGCCAAATTGATATATAGATTATTCTTTATTATTGTTTTCTGAATATTCATGAGTATTGTGCACATCTCAAAGAAATATCTACATGCACAGGACCACAGGACTCCATGTTAGTGTATACCTCAGGTCAGCTTTACAGGGAGTTTGTGAGCTAGTCACGAAATTTGATTGATTTGATTTGCGTCCTTGGATGTGAATTCTCTAATCGTTCACGTCTGCACCATATCCAGTGTGTGCATCATCCTGCCTAGTGCAAATTAATAATGAATGTTATTCATTATTTTCATTAAAAACAAACAAAAAAAAATAGAAAAAATGAAATAACAAAATTGTGTCTGCTTCACAAACGGCCATGAGACTGTGTTGTACACGTTTCCTGCAGGTCAGTCTTTGTCACGGTTACAGAGTTCACCTCTTTCAAACAGCAACAGAGCTACATGAACTGATCACTGCATTCAGTAATCTTGTTTACAGGTCTGTATCATGACTGGCTCGCTGGTGTTTTTTCTAGACACTTGTCTGAAATAAAGCACATTTGGTGATGGTCCTCTTAAAAATGCGAATTTCTGTGTGTGAGAGCGAGAGAGCTTGTGTGGAAGGCCACATGTGCATGTGTGACACATCAGACTGTAATGTAAATGTATAAAGTACAAAAGCATCAGGGGGTGACTTCAAAAAAAATTAAAGAGCTGTTTGCATCTTGACAAACAGTTATTTGATGGTCAAAAGTTCTATACTTTTTTCTGTTCAATTAATTTTTTTATTATATATTTTTATTATATATTTTTTATTATATAGTCTTCAGTGTCACACGTGCCCCTCCTCTTTACTTTCAGTGTGCATGTGCATTTTGTTTCCTGATCAAATTACTATAATATATGATATTATATGAACAAACATTACTGACACAATATTAAGTCGGGTAGCTGAGATTATTGGTGCAACGCTGCTATGGGAAATCAAGCATTTGCAGCTGCAGGATGTGAATCAAGCCACATCCCTATCCATTTTTCCACCACTTATCCACAAGCAGGCTGGGATGACAGCAGGCTGAGGAGGGTTGCCCAGATGTTCATTTCCCCAGCCACATCGTGCAGCTTTTCCTGGAGTGTATAATATGTACTTCCTCAGACATGTTCTGAATCTATCCAGCTAGTTACCTAGTTAGATGTCACGAAGAGACAGTAATTCCTGTGATCTGTTTTTAGTCTCTACCAACTTCTGAGGACAATTTTATATGTTATTTTTAGCTGCTAGATCCATCACTGTGTTTACCAATGTGTCACTAACTGTATCTGAGCGGGCAGCTTACAGCAGGTTTTGAGGTTTTACATTAAAAATGGCCGTATGATAAGACTGAAAATGATGCTGGGCTGAATCAGGACAGTGGGACAATGAGCTGAAACTCCCTGAAAGTGCTCATTATGTTGGGTAATTTACCTCAGATGTTAAAACTGCAAGTTAAAAATTAAATATTTTTTAGCCTAAATTTTGAATTTCAATACAATACAGTATACATATTTTAAATTGTACAGTTTACTTTGCACTTCGAAAGGACAACGCCACTTGTACACTTGTACGCTCAAATATCTGCAAAACAAATGTGAGTTCCTACCTGCAACAGTGTCTCCATGCCAGGTGATGCAGTTCGAGCACACTGAGGACCATAGACACAGCCGACACGACCAGCATGAACACTATGAAGACATTCTTCTCTGTCGGCCTTGAGACGTAACAGTTGACTGGGTGTGGACAAGGCCAGGCCTGAGAGAGAATGAGAATGACAAGACATAACATCATGTTATAACATGTTCTTATTGTACAGAACAAATCCAAGATAATTCATGCTTTTACCTTGCAGACATAAAGAGGATGGAGGAAGATTCCATACAGGAAGTACTGGAGACACAGGAACACCACCTGGATAAAGGCACCGTCACAGTCAGGTTTTATTTACAGTTGGAGATCAGATTATTGGCCTGAGATATGCCAGATATGTTCCGTCCTTCATTCATTCCTCCTAGTTGTCACCATCACCATCTCTCGTCACCACAGTAGCATCACCTTAGCTGCCCCTGGTCTCCAGTCACCTCATCACCTTTACCCTGTTCCCTGATTAGTGTAAATACCAGTCAGTTATTGCCTGCCTGTTTAGATTGTATCTCGCCTGTTCCCTCATACTTAGTTTGCTTGCTTGGATTTTTGTACAATCTTTTAATTAAACTACTTTTAAATCAGCCTTTTCATTCATGTTCTTAGACCCCTTTTCTGAAAACTGCAACGAGATACTTGTTATTGAAGGCAGCAGCTAAGACTTGCGTCCTCTTACTTTGTTTTGTTCTATAGGCTGAATCACTGCCACAACAGGTAAATATTGTGTCTTTAGCAAGTCAGCTATTATTATCTTCCTGCCACATGATGAGGAACATGGAATAACCCACGGTATTAATATTGATTAGTAACAGCTGATAAGACCAACCAATGTTCATAAATGGGAGAAAGCCTCTGGAGGAAAAAAACAGCAAAATCAATTTGAAGAGAAAAGAGAGTGCACCAGAACTTCAAGTTGACATGGTTTCACTGCAGAAAGCACCACTGACTCTTGGGGCTGGATTTTGAGTTCCAGTACCAATCAATTAAACATACACCGATCAGCCCAAACATTCAAACCACTGACAGGTGAAGTTAATAACATTGATCATCTTGTCAACAGTACAACGTTCCGCTGGGAAACTTTTGGACCTGGCATTCATGTGAATGTTACTTAGACATGTACCCTGCTGTACATGTGCAAAAAACCAAAGACAGTTGGCTGAAAAATGGCAAGCAGTAGCAGTAACATTTACCTCCATGACGGTGCGTATCAGTATGCTCAGTATGTATGTCCGCAGCAGCGCTCCCTTCAGGCGAACTCGACCTGCTGATGAACCTTCGTTTTTTTCCTTTCCTCTGTCATCCTCTCCCTTTCTCCCCTGTTTCTCTCCCCCTCCTCCTCCCCCTTCCCCTCCTCCTGGGTCGTCCTCTCTCCCACCCCCATCTCCCTCTTCCTCCTCTCTGCTCTTCCTCTTCTCCTCTCTGCGAACCGTGTGCATGGCGTGGCCCATGTAGATCAGACTCGGCGTGGACACAAACACAATCTGGAGAACCTGGAAAGACAACAGTTACGCTGAGAATTAAAAACGGTTTGATTAAGGGTTAATGACTCTTAAAATGAATGGACTACTGCGCTACTTTCTATTATAGAGCTTATTAACTACACTATTCTTAATGTTTACAACCATTACAATAAGGCTTGCAGCAGTTATAAAAATGGTTTATGCAATTTGTAGTTGATAAATTAAAACATTAGTCCATGAATGTAACACAGTAATTTTAGGATCTAATATCATGTAACATAATTTCATAATTCAATCTCTAAGATTTAAATTCTTCATTTAGTATTTTAGTAACTGCTGATTTTAAAGCAGGTTTCTGTTTTCATCCTCTGACCTATTGTCCGCTGGTGCAGTTTATTACCCAGTATCGTATATGAGCTATGGGGAATGCTCGGTCGTAACAGACGTTCTCGCAGCCTGGCTGCTCAGTGTCACAGTTAAAATCTTCCTGCTCGTCTCCCCAAGAAGACTCAGCCGCCGTCCCAAGCACCAGGATACGGAAGATAAACAGGATGGTCAGCCACACCTGTGGAGCAAAGAAGCAACAAATATTCAAACTTTTAGAAACATATTGAAATATAGTAATATTTGTTCTTCTTGTATGAGAGTGTGTAGATTTAAGGAGGAGAAAACAAAAAAACCCAGATTGAATGGCAGGACTGTCCAATAAATGTGGCTATTAATTCAGTAATGTCAAACAGTTTATAGTTTTATTCTTCAGATGCTTGTCATGTCTTAATAATAAGTTGAACACAAATATATAACTGAATTCAATATTTATAACATGCCCAAGTTCATATTATTTAGAAATTTAAGATAGGATGAAGCCTTTTTCTGTAGTTTGATCATCTAAATAAATAATACATGACATAACTTTATTTCTAGAGGTTTAGACTGAGACATAAACTATGGGCCAGGATGCACAAATTAAACAGGATGATTTGGTAATTCATAAATGTTATTTCAGTTGTGTGTATGTTTGTCCATCATGTGGACAGGACGGCAGACTGGTGCCGTTCTGGCATTCAGTGTGTGTGTGTACGTGTGTTACTGTGTGTTTGTGCATCATGCCTTGCCAACAGAGGTAGAGTGTTCCTGTACTTCCTCCAGGAAGTTTCCCAGAAGGCTCCAGTCTGCCATGACTGATTACAGCTCAGCAAAGGTTTATTTCAACTCTGCAAATGGTAATTTCTCAGCTGTCGCTCTGCACCAAAAGGTCCACCTGAGGAACAGAGAGCACGTGGGTTTAAATCTACATCTACAGCAGGGTCAGGTGGGTCACACGGTGCATTCAGGTACATCGCATTTACTCATTTGTGATGTATTTTGAATGAGGTGATCCTGCCAACATTTTAGCCATGCTGTCATACTGATATTCAATAAATCTCAAAGTCTTTCAATGTATTCAGCTCATTTTGGGGTTTATTTTGTGATAAATACATCTGAATATGTGTTTCTCTTTTTCCTTTTCTACCTCCGTCTTCTCTTTTGCCTTCATTAGTGAGCTCCCTTGTGTTTCTAGAAAGCATTTCAACTAAATCCAGTGAATAAATGAGTAAGAAATGTCTTCGCAGCAAGTAAACTAACTATTAAATACACATCACTTGCTAGCAGCTCTTTATCTTTTTGAAAATATACCATTCTGACTGACTTATGTTGGAAATGAGGACCTTAAATGAATCGATTATATTTCAACAAACTGTAACAACTATGACTTCATAACTGTCAGTCAAAAATGTTGGTCAGACTTGCAGAGATTTGTTGAAACACACAGTAGATTTAACCCGTTTTCATGACAAACCCAGTAATATTTGAAGAGCACATGGAGCTACATTGTGTTTCACATATTTACTTCAGTTTCGCTGAGGTGGAAGAGTTGATGCATCAGTGAAAACAATACAATGCAATGAAACAAAAAAAAAAGATTTGAAGCACTGCATAAAGGAAACATAAATGTCTGTTATTCTTTTTGTTAATTTGACCATTACACTGACATTCTTTACTTTAATTGTATTATCCTGCTATGCCCTCTTTCCATCCGTCTATCTCTGAAGACTCAGTATCGCTAATATTTTCAAAGTGGTTTATTAAGTTGCTTTTTCTGGATATTTATTCAAAACGCTTACTCCAGAAACTGTTCTGTTGCCGATTTGCGTGTGTGTAAAAACGTGTGTGTTCTTTTAGTATCTTGACCCGCTGACCCCTGTTGCCACCACGGCCATGACCTCATCAATAAAAACGTCTGTGCCCATGTCTTAGTTTAGCTTCACTCTCGGTTCCCACACTCCCCCTCCGCCTGTCTCAGGGGAAGGAAAACTAGACGTCCACTGTAAACGCTGATACCACACACAAACCCGTGTTTCTATCTTTGTGAGGACCTTCCATTGACACAATGCATTGCCTGGTCCCTTACCCAAACCCTAACCATCTCAACTAAGTGCCTAATCCAAATCCTTATGCTAACCCCAACTATGAACTAATTGTAACCTTTGCCCTAAAAAAAAAAAGTCTCAATATATTTTAACATGATATGAGCATGTTTGTGAGTTACTGGCCACCTAGAGTCTGCAGTGTTTATTACACCTGCTAATGTGAAAGGAGTTAAAGGAGTGCGGTTTAATGAGTGTCCTGGGGGAACTTCCTTTCTCATGAGTCAGTATAGTTCTAATAGTTCGCCTCATTGTGAATCAGATTGTTTGGTACCTTCCTGGTGTTACGTTCAGTATTTGTGACATTTTCTGTTCTGTTCTTCAACGTCTTTCTGCTCACTTTTCTTTTGTCCTCTGATTTTAAAGTCTTTTAACTCATTATTGTTTAGTCTGTGCTTATTGGTTTAACATGCACCATTTTTTTGTGTTGTCTGAACTGTACAAGACAAAATAAACAACACCGAACTGAACTGAATTATTTTCTTTTTTTACATACCTACTGAATTAAAGACAGTGCTCAATGTCAATATTTTGAAGCTGGTCTTATTACACAGACTCTTCTCCTCTGCAATTCTCTTTATGTTTTACATCCTGGTATGTCCATATTTTAGAATTTCATTACATTTACAAACAGCACTCATTTTGATGCATTTTGTCGGTGTCAAGCCTGCTCCACCAGTAACTCCCCAAATTGTTGCCTAACTAAAATCCCTTCATAAAAGGCTTGGGGGAAAGAAATTCTTTAAGCTTTATGACGAGCTCAGAAAAATTGTTGTTGCTCATCAGACTGGAAAATGTTACAACACCATCTCTACTTTTGGAATTGGAATTTGCAATCCACAGTCAGACAGATTGTGAACAAATGGAGGAGATTTAAGACAACTGTCCTAGAGGTCACAAAGGAGCCCAGGTTAGCTTCTACACAACAACAGGCCTCTGTCACATTGGATAATGTCAATGTTCATGAATCTACCATCAACACTGAGGAGCAAAGACAAAGCCACTGTTCTCCAAAAAGCATATTTTGGCCCGTCAGCAGTTTGCTAAACATCATGTGGATAAGCCAGAAGGCTATTGGGTAAATGTTTTGTGGACGGAAGAGACTAAAGTAGAATTGTTTGGTTTAAATGAGAGGTTCATGTCTGGAGATGAAGCAGCACTACATTCCAGCATCAGAACCTCATCTTGTCTGTGTAATATAGGGGTGGTAATGTCCTTGTTTGGGTCTGTTTTGCTGCATCTGGACCAGGACAGCTTGTCATCATTGATGGTCCAATAACTTCTGAATAATACCAGTCAAAAGAAAATGTCAGGACACCTGAAAGCTGAACCTTAATAGAAACTAGATCATGCAGCAAGACAATGACCCCCATAACACAAGTCGTTCTTGAATGGTTAAGACGACTGATAAGGAGTTACCATAGACTCAACTGAACTGTTATTGCTGCACAAGGAAGTCACACGAGTTACTGAAGGGGTTCACATACTTTTGCAAGTCATAATGAATATCCACTGATGTCCTGAGAGATTTTTTATGTGGAAATGTAGAAGATTCTGCAGGTTGCAAAAACTCTTAAGAGGCACTCTAAGTGACTTTAACTTGTATTTTAACTATCAACTGTTTTGGAAGCTGCATTGCAGAAAAAGTCCAAAACTCAAATAAAAAATGAAGATAACGTTTGCAGAGACACAAGATTAAAAAAAGAGATTAAAATCGGATTATTTTTATTGTGCCTTATTTATTAAATGCCCAACCCTTCCTGTTTTTGTGAAACCAAAAGGCTTTGACCAGTCCATGTCAGACGTGTGTGTATATCTCTGTGTGTATATTTATGTCTTTCACAAGTGCTCCCAGCATCATTAATAACAATATTACTTCCTTGTATAGACTTTCTCCTGACCTTTGCATGCATGTGTTTGTGTGTATATGTGTGTGTGTTCATTGTCCAGCCCTCAGTATTGTCCTGCATCCTGTCTCGATAATGGCACACACAAGTTGGACTAGCTATCCTTGTTAGGACATATCATTGACTTGAATTCAGAACCCTTTGCCTGAATGTGATCAGGATTTGGTTCCCATGAGGATTTCTGGGCCCGACACAATTGCCATTTATACCAAAAAGTTTTCCACAGAGGTATACTCACACACACACCCATAAATACAAAGAAACTCATGTTTCTATCTAAGTGAGGACTTTCCATTGGCTTATTGTATTCTTTAGCCCTTTATGCTAACATTAACCATCTCAACTACCCATAATCTAACCAGAATCTAATTCCAACCTCCACCCTAAAGCCAAGAGAGATTTTAACTCTCAAGAAGTTGCAAGGCCCAGCAGCGACCATATACACACACGCGCGCATACACAGGATTTCTCTTTCCTCTGTTGGTTTACAATGATTAACGATGAACAGTGACATCGCTCAGACTTGAGGATGTCTTTAATCCGATAACAAGCTGTATTTATAACTCACTATTAATACTCTGTAAATGAAATCATTAATACGTCAGCTCACTAAAGCCACTACATGCATACACGCTAATTAAAAAAAAACATCAAAACTAAAATACCTATGGCATCTTCATTTTCTGCATTTTACTGACTCTGTAAAACGCTAACGTTTTTCATTTTTCATCTTTCTGCAGACACTAAACATTTGCAGTTTGAGGAACTACGAATAAGAAAATATGTCATGATTTTCCAGAACTGAGACCAGATCAGATCTCATGATAATCCATCCGTCTGTCTCGTACAAGGACGTTAGTTTTATCTTTAATTATTTATATAATAGCAGATAAATTGCACCTTAGGTGCAAGAACAGTGTTTAAAACCTGTAATGGTTTTCAAGCTTCTCTTTACGTTTTATTTCTCCAATTAAATATATTTTTTGTCACCAGTGAGCTACAAAAATGTTGATTTAGTGAAAATTAATTGGAAAGCAATAAAAGATAAAAATTTTATTCAGTGAAAATGCTTAAACATTTTACTTTTGAGTATTTTAATATTTTGCAAATTTGCCTTGCAATTAAGGCATAAACCCCGCAAAATAAGCAGTAAGTACAAAAGTCCTGATGCACACACACTTTACCTGGTTTAGGATACAGAAGCAGGAACTGTAAATCCTGAATAAGCCTGAGAAAAGCTTGAGTGAAGTTTAGAGTGATGGATGTTCGCCTTCCTCTGTTGAGCGGCCTTTAAGGAAGGCGCTCCGTCTCCTTCAGAGGTGATCCTCAGCGATCAGCAGATGTTTGAAGCAGCGATGTATAGTAGAAACTGTCCAGCTGTGTATTTGTTTCAGTCACTGAATCTCAACTTGAAGAACTTGAGGAAACTTTATGTCCGACAGCCTGTCACTGCATCGATAGAGACAGATGGGAGCAGTTTGGGTCCAGAGGTCTGAACTGAAAAGAAATGTGTGTGAGGCTAGTTTATACCAGCCTCTCTCTCTCTCTCTCTCTCTCTCTCTCTCTCTCTCTCTCTAGCTCTCTCTCTCTCCCCCTCTCTTCTCTCTTGTCCACATCTCCAAAGGAAGTGGGCCTGGTGCCTCGCTGCCTGCTATTCAACTCTAATGTATGTGCATGTGTGTGTTTGTGGTGTCTGGCATCTAAAGGAAGTCACATATTGTATCAGGACACAATGGCTGAAGGCCCCAGTAGTGCATTCCTCTGTCACTCTATTCTTCTTTATTCTGTATGTGTGCTTCACTTAAACCTAAAAAAATTAACCCTCAAACAACACTTCACTGATTAAATAATTGAAAGTCCAGGTTCTGCCTAAATGTGTCGCAAATTTCCCAAAAGTTACAAAATGTGGACACTAAATTAGGCTGTTGCAGTTTACTGTGAATATTTTGGGCAAGTGTACAAGAGTAAGAGTCTGGTAGCACGTGTGTTTTAACCGATACAGAGAAAATACAGAGAAAAAATGTGGAAAGCACCATGTGGGTTCACCCGACGGTCCAAGCCCGCCATTAGCATGTGGATTTGGTGCTGGTAGCCAAAGTCTTGGACGTTGTTTGTTTGCAGTAAACATTTGGGGACATCTGTATTTGCTTCATTTGTCATTCAATTGTATCACACACTCCCATTGGTCATTGTCTCAAAATTAAGACTAGTTCAACTTGGTATCTGCCCACTTTTCATGTTACTTCATCAATACAATTCTCTGAATATCAGTTTTATTTGTGGTCTGTTACTGTATTGTGTGTCTTTCAGTGAGTGTATGCCCTCTTTAGACAGTCATGCTAGCAGCACAATGCTGAGCTACATGATAATATCGCCAAAGTAAAAAGTTCAGATGAGTGGGATTAGTTTTCAAAGAGTCAAAGCATTTGACAAGTTTAATACCCGTTGGTGCCATTAGATTAACAGTGGAGGGAGCGCTAGAGTCAATACAATTCATTCTCTGGGGACCATGAGAATCGTTACAAACCTCAGTGACAATCCATGTAAAATTTGCCCAGTAATATTTAATATAACCTACATTACTTTAACACACTGACCATAAGTGCTTTTGTTTTATATGCAACCTGTGTCTGCGTGGGATCTCTCCAGGTACTCCAGCTTCCTCCCACCATCCAAAGACATGCTTGTTAGGTGGTGTTTCTAAATTGGCCATAGGTGTGAATGTAAGTGTGAGTGGTTGTCTGTCTCTCTGTGTTAGACCTGTCCAGGGTGGTCCCCGCCTCGCTGGGATAGGCTCCAGCAGACCCCGCGACCCTTAACAGGAATAAGCGGTTTCAGAAGATGAATGAATGAATGAATGAACCACAGACAAGAGTGGCTGATACAAACTGGAGCCTAGAAGTCAGAGTAACTTCCCTACCTACAAAGTTTTTGTGGTAGAAAGTTGGTCAGGAGTCTCTCCGTTGGGAACAGATTATTCTCCAGCAAACATCTGCCAGGTCAGCCCGCTGTTGCATCTGTTAACAGTTAACAGCGATTAAGGCATTTGTTGAGAATGCTTTGATCGTTTAATGTCACATACTTCATTGCTCTGATTCATTGTAGGACTATCCATTTGCACGCAGGGTATTCAGTACTCCGTAATGAAATCCAAATGATGTGTTACCAGACTCACAGTCTGATAAGAATTGAGTGTGGCTATGCGAGGTTAGCAAACTCCAGTCTCAGAGGTGTGAACAGAGTGCATCGTGCGCCCGTCCTCCCCTGCCCATGCCTTTTATAGATGGACTTTGTTAATTTTAGCTGCTGATCATGTTGCATCTAAATGTAATGGTTTAAGATTATTTCTAGGAGACAGAGTTGAACCGTACGCCGGTGAGAATACATGCATCTACAATAACAAATGTAAAACAATATAACAATATAAGACATTTAATATATATTATTTTATAAAAGCAGCAGATCTGGCCCGCTTTTCTCTTTCTTATCACTTTTTTCTTGTTCATTACATACATACTCGATATTATAATAAATGGCAGTGCAGTTTCAACAATCTGAATCTGTACTGGAGAAACAGCAGGCAGTGATGTGAACATGTGACTGCAGAATGACAGAGGGGTTAAAATGTTTTTGAGAGAACTCTGCTTTAGGCTTTTTTTAATGAGCATGGTAATTTGCAGAGGCTGTGACTTTTTTTCCAGAAAACTTGTGATGGTGTTAAATACACCCAGCGATAACCAGTGGTCCTCCCCTCGACTCATCTGAAGCTGCGGTTGCACCATGTGATGCTTAAAAAGACGGAGGTGAACAGCACAACACATCCACAGGCTCTGAAATTTATGTCACAAAATTAGTGTCTGACAATGAGTTAGCACTGCTGTGGGTGCTTTAATCATGAAGTGACGCCATTTAGCTCCACTTCAGAGGATACTGTGAAGCTTTTTTTTTTGGTTAAAGCTTTCTTTCTTTCAACGCATTGCCTTTGCTTCAAAGGCGAACATTTAAAGATAAGATTATGTTTTCACAAAGTCTGCACAGGACAGGATTTACAAAAAGGGCATTAAAAAATTCATACCCACTCCAGTAAAACTGGAATTGAGATATATTATATAAGAGATGAAGCCTAAAAGCATATTTAAAATTTTATCTACATGAATGTTTTCATTTTATTGCATTTTCATAAGTAACAAATTATAATTTAAAAGGATTATTATATTCATGAAAGCATCACAGAACAAGGATCATTCTTACTCACGGCAGCATAATCCTTTACTTTAATATTTTTAATTCACTATGTGCATGTATACAATGTGCCTGGTACAGATAATAATATCTTTACATTAATGTAAAGACAAGAAAAGAGATGAGCATGTCAGAGCCCATTTGTCACTGCAGGCCTTCGAATATTTTATTTCATAGCACTAGAGGTTGAACGACTTTGGATTTTTTAAAGTCGATTAATATGAGGTGAAAGTGGAGTCGATGTCGACTAGTCGATGACGTCACACATAAAAACACAATAGAAAGTAATGTTTTGCAACAAAGAAATCTATATTCATGCTATACATATCTATATACTCTCTCTGTACAACCACAGCAACAATGTCAACTAATAGAACACAATAGAACTGAACATAAAGACATGAGCTTATCAATACTGTGCGCTGAAGATACATAAAAAAAAAGTGTTTAGCAGCTAAAGGTCTAATAACTTTAGGCACTGAAATTTACCAGCAAATTGTGGATGTGCAGCCTCCTCTGTTATTTTAGGTGAAGTCATTAATTGACTGCAGCTGAGAGGATTTGGACCGTTCCTCTGCTAGCGTTAGCGGATGTCTTTTCTGATGAGTATACTGCAGCAGTACATTTGTTGTATTTCAGGACTGACTTACATATTCTACATGTCACGGTAGAATGGGCTACATCTTAAGTGAAGCACTTCCACACACTTGATGAAACGCTCAAAACTTGTTGCATTGACCCACTGGACTCCTCACCTGTCTTCTTGGAGGTGTCCGTGCTGTTATTGTCATGTGATCAGTGACTAGTCAACTTTCTGCTTAAAGCGTCATGGCACAGCAGTAAAGTCTGCAATATAATTGTTGGAATTCATATTTTGTACAAGTTTATAGGATATGATTTCAGTGTTTCAAATACTGGCGTGTCCATTAGTTCATAAATAATTAAAAGAAAGCCTAAAGACTAATTTTAGACTTGATTTTTGGTATATTCTCTTAAATGTTTAATTCATTCATCCTTTTAAAAAGCTGAATTTCACTGATGCAGCCAAGAAAGGTGTGAGGATTTGCTGTTTTTCTTGCAAGATGAATAACTCAAGGTTCTTGAAACAAATATAATATTTTGACATTTTCTGTTTTAAAAAAAGGCACATTCAGAAAAGAATAATTGCAACGTTAACTGGAGAAGAAAGTGCTGTATAATTGATGTTTGACACGATGTGTATATGTTTCTCTATGTATGTCTTTTTCTTATAGTGGAAACGCTGGACTAGAGATGAACAGAGTGAGGGCAGTCTCATACTCCTTGTCATCGCCTCCTCTACCGTTCTCCTAAGTGTCTGTGCGCCTGCATGTATCACACCTCTGTTATCAACTTGCATTAGGCTCGTGAGAAGAGCGATAACATACCTTCCCTTAAAAGAGAACACACACAAACACACACACACATAAAAATGATGTGCACACACTCTGGCTGACCTCTCTGGACTATTTTTAGGAGGCGCTCCGTTGGTGTTGCAGCACACACCAGGATGGTGGATTTATCTGAACCTCAGCAGCTCCTCTGACACACAGCTGACAGTCACACCAGACAGAGAGCTACAGGAAGGAAGGCAAGTTGAACTAAATTGAACTAAGAGGATAGATATAAGTTTGTATTTACACCAAACATAATTTGAAATTGTAAAAGGCCCTAAATTTATGGTTTACACACTGTTAATTATAAATAAAGGACAACATAAAGGACAGTGTCAAATAAGTCAGGTTTTCCTTCTATTCTGTCTAACAAATCTGTTTTTATTCAGTTTTAGTTTTGAGCTGCTTCAGTTTTCTTAATGTTAAAGAGGATTTTTTTTCTTTTGGCTTTCTGTGGGGCATTCAGGCTCTGGGTTCACATTACTGCACAACAAAAATAAACTGAGTTTCGCTGAATTGAAATATTGATGAGGTTTGTTCCAGTTTTAGTCAGCTGGCATCGGCAGTCATCACAGAAAATCCTATAGTGTGTGATATTTAAGGATTCTGAAAAAGGATTCTGTGATTAGTGGCTTATTAGTGTGCACATGTTGCCTGAGGAAGTTGTACTATACTGACAAAGAAGATGAGTAGAACAGGAGGTCTATGTAATATGTAATCTATGTAAAATTGGAAAACCCCTCCCTCAACAGGTGAGGAGGACTATAGGACATCAGTTCAATCAGACACTTAAGAAGCTAGCCCTCAAGATAATTTAACAGCTAATCCTTTCATTTCAGGTGACTACTTAGACTTAGACTTAGACTTAGACAGACTTTATTTGTCATTTTGATTTTCATCAAAAAGAAATTTCGGTACAATGGCTCTTAGTACAGCAGGAATGTTTAACAGAAACAGTATGTACAACAGAAACGGTATGTACAATTTCCAGGAACGTATATACAGAATATAATAAATATAAGAGTTGTTAACAGACACCAGTCATGTGACTTTCAGGTGTGCACCACTCACAGATGTAAATAAAACCTTCCCACCAGTCATTTAAAACTGAAAATGAAACATCTTGAAGAAAACCCAAACAAGTCTGGTAGAAGAATATTTTTTAATTCTTTCTTTAGGCTGTTCAGTCTGGATTGTTCATGATCCTCCATCCAGGATCTCACTGAAACTCTCAACCCTTTTTTTTCAATTTGTCTTTGTGGTTTAACTTTTTTAAGTGTCTTTTGTCTTAATCTGTTTTTTTTTTTCTTTCTTTTTTTTGGGGGGGGGGGGCAGATTTTTGTTATTTAATATTCTAGAGCGACAGATGAATATCTACCAGCATGGAGGCTCTGTCCTCTGCTGGTCACAGTCTGTTGCTACAACAAGAGCGTCAACAAGTTAGGATTTGTTGGGTTTTAATCCAACATCCATATATATGCAACATCCATATATGTGTGTGTCCAGCCTCATATCACTACTTAGCTTAGCTTAGCTTAGCTTTCAGAAATAAGTGGCATGAGTTTGTCTTTAGACATTTATACATATTCCTTCCAAAATAAAGTCAAATTTTTTCTCATTATTTATTGGATATATAAATTAAGGGGTTCTCATCTGTATTTAACCTTAACTATTCTGTGTCAGTTTTGTGTTGGTTAAAGTAGTTAATATTTACTTTAATAATAGTTATGTGTTGTGGAAATTGAGGAAAATTTGTGTGTTTCATTCAAATACAGATTTCTGTTGAAAAATTGCCGCTAGCTTTGATAAAAATGGTTATGTTACGGTTTACAGTACACAATTCATGCATTAAAGCATACGCACAATGAACCTATACTCGTGTGTGTTTTAGGCCAAATAATTTCATTCACATAGTTGAGACAAACCTCAAGAGTTTTTTTTTTTTTTTTTTACAGTGCGTTATTTTTGTGCATCTGTAAGTAGGAGCTGTTTAAAGCTGTTTAAAGCTGTCTGAACACGTCAACCGGCTGTGTGCCTTTAATTTATCATTCCTTCAGAAGCACTCACCCCATGCGTGTGTTTTGTGTGTGTTTTAGAGGCTGGAGATGGGGGGCGGGAGGGATGTGTGACTCTGGACAGCTGTCCCTGCATCCCTCCTCCTCCTCCTCACCATCACCACCACCTCTTTCTCTCTCCTCTTTCTTTCAGTAGCTCAGACGTTGTTTCACTTCAGAAGAAAGCAGAACGTTTCCCTGATCAGTGGTTGGATATAAACTCCTCATCTGCTCTGATGCATGCTGACAGACTGGGTGTTCAAAGATAAATTCATCTTCTCGCTGAATGCAATGTGACTGAATCTTTGGATACGGAACGATTGGTTTTAATGCAGAGTGTTTAACTGGAGCAACAGCTTCGGGACGAACTGTGTTTAGACTTTAAGGCTGGTTAATTTAATTTTTTTTCTTCATAGTAACGGAAGTAGTTATAGTTGCAATAGCGTCAGGTAACTATAAACAAATATTCCTCTCCTCTCCAGATGTCAACCGTCTCTGTGCTCCTGCTGCCGTTGCTCCTCTACTCTCTTCCAGCATCCTCATCTCCTCTTGCCAAGGTAAATTCAGAGTTTTAATAAGCTTTTAAACCCTGTCCACACTCCCCCTTTAACTCTAAATGTGTGAAACCGACGAGTGACGATGAGAACACTGATGACGAAGCTGCTGATCATGCTGCTAGTTGTTTGTTTTGGTCAACTGCTGTCCTTTTCCAAGGTCGGGACTCATGCTCAGCTTAAAAACAAGTACATGATGCCTTTATTATAACGGTCACTGCAATGTGTTTGCATGGGTTCTTCCTTAAACCCTGAAGAGCTGCAAAGGTTGAAGGTTCTGAGCACCAAGCATGAAAACAGGCGAATTTGTGCTGGTTTCAACTTGAATGGAAACAAACAAGGAATTTGGAAAACAGCCAGAAGGGTCTCAAAGTTCAGGGGCTGGAAGGTGAACCGATGACTTCAGGGTTCGGAAAACATTTCAAGCGCTGACATCTTTCATTTTCTTTTCATTCTCTTCATGCTGTTGAAATGTCCCGTCTTCCAAAGGCAGATGTCTACCTGTGATTGCAGGAATATGGATGATCCCCTGGAGTGTGCGTGTGCTGAGGTTAAAGGGACAACATGATTTAGGAAGGTGTCGGCATGTGGAGGTGAAGTGTGAAATGTGCTCCCCTCTGAAAGTGGCCAGTTTGTTTGGAAATGTTTTTGAAGGAGTGTAGAAACCGAACACACACACAGAATGAACACGTCTGAAGGCGTTTGTGTAATTAGGGCTGTCAGCGGTTTATCTCCAATCTCCGCCCTCCAACTCTAATTCTAGTTAAAACCTTAGCCTGTATAGGTTAATACACATTCGTTTCGTTACTTTTGAGTGAAATATGCAAATGTTGTTGCATTAGTATTTTTACCATAAACTAAACAATAAAAAAACTACAAAGATAGAAATGCAATCTGTGAAAACTTTAACGATGAACTTACTTCATGATTTTTACTGTATGAAAAGAAATATTTGTGCAAATCATGCTGTTTAACCTAATTGCACAAAATTCATCAAACTACGTCTTATACAAAATAAAAAATAAAAAAGGAAATAAAGTGGGTATAGGAAAAAAATGAAAACTCAAGTAAATATATAATAATAATAACTTTTCATACAGAGAAAATCTGAAATCTATATGGAAAAAATTAAGGCAAAAGCAAGGTCATGTGTTGGATTTAAAAGATTAATTTTCCCCTTTCAGAAAACCTGCAGAAAGGAGAGGGAAGTGTTGAAGAAGAAAATATTAAGGCTGAATGGTTGAGGAAAAGATGGGTGAATGAGAGTGAAGTAGGAAAAGAGAATCGGAGACAAAGACAGAGACTGAGGAGGGGGTAAAAAAATATATGATCAAGGAGGACAAATTGTTTTACAGCCACAAACAGGGTCAGACACGAACTGGTAATTACACCGCTGCCGTGTTTGTGTACACGTGTGTGTGTATAGCTGCAGTCAGCTGGCTGCTAACAGCAGGTTTGTGGTGCAGCAGATGTCAGCTGGAGAGCCGCGGGCGACAGATGCATCTATTGTGTGGAACAATTTGAGTTTCATGAGAGTGGAAGAGGCTCTGAAAAAGTGACACACTTTTGGAAAGTGACGACATTTCATTCAAACCTCCTTTTCTTCAAAGGATTGTTTGAAGATTGCAGTTAGAAACTGTTTAGGCTAATGTTAAAGTCGGGGGTGATGCTTGTGGTTATCATCATGTTATTGAGAGCCCTGATGACTAAAGCAGTGTTTTGGCTTTTCTGTCCTGTAAGTACAGAGGAATGTGAGGAGTGGAAACCTATTTATTATAAGTCGTTTCTAATCTTCACTGTGTTGAAGTGTGTGTGTTTTATTGTTTCCTGTGCGTGTTCAAGATGCAAGATTCAAGAGGTTTATTGTCATGTGCACAAAAAACAGCAGTTAACACCATACCATGAAATTATTACTTTGCAAGTCTCCCTTACTAACAGCCATACATTTTAGAAAAAAATAATATGAAACCAAAAAGAACAAAAACTATAAAAACAGTGTGCAGGAGAAATGCGTAAATGAAAAGATTAAAATCTGAGTTCTGGAAAGTTCTGTGCCTTATGCTACAGATACAGTCAGTGGGAGTGATGAGGAAGTGAGGCAGCGTTGTACGAACTGTTCGTGAGTCTGATGAGTTTTGTGGTTCATCCTCTGCAGGTGAATTATATGCCACGTTGTCATTCTTTAATGTGGTTGTAATTGTTAATTTTATCATGAATGTGAGTTAAATGGCAAAAAACAATGGCAAAAAACAAGGTTATAATGTGAAGAGACCTTGCGTTAACATCTGTGCTAGGCAATCCGATCTCAAGTGGCTGGCTTGTCTCCTCATGTGTCCCCATGCAGCCAGCTCTTTGGATCTGATCTCAGTTTTGCGCCCTGTATGCAAATAATCCCCGACATCATTTGTAGAGCAGTAGAATATTGTAACATCTGCTTTCTCCAATAGATCTTTGCCTACCGCTGTTTCAGGATCAGGTAGTGATACACCTGCTTTATGGAGCTAGAGTTACTGATTAAAGCTGATTTGTTCCTTTTCACAGCTCTCATATCATCAATTTTTTTTTTTTTTTAATTGCTCTATATATCCTGTACACAACGTGCTCAGCACCAAACAGCAGCTAGTCAGTTGTGTTCAGTCTATCTGTGTAATCTAATAATTGCAACTGGAACTAAGCAGCTAAATAAATACTGAACAACAGCTAGTCTTACTGAAATCACTGCAACAGAAAAGAGATAAGACGTCTGAGTAGATGACATGTAGGAGGCAGAGGGAGGGAGAATCGTCTGTGCTTGTCCGGGGGTTGAGAGACGCGTATGAGGGAATGCATTTCGGATCAGTCACAGCTGTTGTTGTCCATGGGGCTGCAACGTGTAGCTACATCTCTGGGGAGATGCACGTCAAACAAGTCCCTCAGAAGTTGGTAGAGACCAAACACAGAGCTAAAAGAAAGTGAATATCTGACTTCTATTCATCAGGTGGACACAAATGAATCATAATTCTGCTCCAGAATGAGTGGATGTGTAAACCCACAAACTGTTTGGCAACTAGGTCACCATATCAACTTAAATGTTGCTTTGTCTACTTTGTCACGGTTGCTTATAATGTTCTGTTATCTCTCAAATGCCAGTTGCCAAAAAAAAAGCTTCAAAACTGCAAAAACAATCTTTATAAAATTAAGAAGTTACAATTAAAAAACTGCCCTTTATATATTTTTCTTGCCAGTGTTGATATTGGTTGATAAATGTGCGAGATCTGTTCTAACTTTTATCTTCTTACTTCTTATTATAACTGATAATAGACACTGATTGTAGACATATTTTTTTTACATTTTCTAATTTAATTTCTTTCTTCCTACATTTAAATCTTCTTTCTAAGGCCGGGTTTAAATGGAGATCTGTTATAATATGTCATTATTATAACTTGAAGTGATGAAAAAAGCCTGAATAAGACCGAATATAAAATGAGCTGTAACGCTGTGCAGCTGCTTCAGTGATTAGTTTGTGTGTGTGTGTGTTTGAGTCATTGTCATTCAAAGCAGCATGAGCCTCGGTGGGAGGTTAAAGGTCACCATCTGGAGTGTGCAGCGCACCCACACACATACTCATGCACACTTCCCATTTATTTGCTCTGCAATACAAATGTGATGCAGCTCTCTATCCCCCTGTGTGTGTCTGTGTGTGTGTGTGTTAGGATCAGTCAGTGTGTGCCAGGACCTTCTGCGGTGCAGGTAGAGAGTGTGTATCCACCGACAGAGGAGAACCGGTCTGTCGCTGTTTGCAGGTAAAGTTACTGTACATCTTTTATTTTTAGCTGTTTTCTGTTGTTCAACAATTTCAGCATTTAGATTTCATTTTATGAACATATGTACAGCAGTCAGCCAAAACATTATGACGACTTGTAGAGGAAGTGACTAATTACCTGGTTATCATGGCACCTGATACACTAGGCAGCAAGTGAACATTGTTTCCTAAAGTTGTTGTTTGAAGCAGGAAAAAATGGGCAAGTAGAAGAGTTTTAGCAGCTTCAACAAAATCTACACTGTTATGGCTAGACAGCTGGGTTTCAAAGTTTTCCTGCTCTTTCTTTGCAGCAGTGTGACGCCTCAGAGCACTGGGTGTGTGGCAGCAACAGCAAATCCTACAGGAATCACTGCGAGCTGCACAGAGAAGCCTGCATCACCCAGACCAAGATACATGTGGAGCACAGTGGACACTGTCTGGGTCAGTACACTCACACACCTGCACTGTGTGCACGTTGTGTGTACAAGTTGTGACGGATGCCTGTGTGTGTTTCTTTTTTTGCAGAGAAACCAGCAAAGACAGACGTAAGCCCCAGTAAGTCAGATTTACAGATTTACACCTAAATCAGCAAATTCATTTTTTGAGAACTTAAACTGCAGCCGTGTCGATGTTTTCTGTTTGTGGTGCTTGTAGTTGTGTGCTTCCTGTCGGATCGTGATTGGCTGAGAGAGAGGGTGATCCAGTGGATTCAGAGAGAGGTGGAATCAGAGCATGTGGCCTCAAATGCATCGTCAGCCGGCGTCCTTCTGCAAACCTATTTTAAGGTCGAACCTTGATGGCAATACTCTAAAGCTCTTAAAACTACTGTGTAGTCAGTTGCTTAATGCTTAAGCAGTTCTAAAGATTTATTATAATGATTAGGATTAATATTTGATGATTATTAAATTATGCCTCACAGTTAAAATTTCCGCCTTTAATTATCACAGCTTTTTGGTGTTTAATTCATTAATGAGACCACTTCAATGTCCTGTCTGGCCTCGACTTCTGCTTACTAACATTTACAAGTGAACTAATGAATAAACATTTATTAAATTACACAGAGTATCCTACTAGGTGCTCATATGTGTTCAAAATGAAAAACTGTAGAGAGAATAAGGTAGTAAATGTGGCAGTAAGAGCTGCTTTTACTACATTTTTAAATCCAGTAGGTAGCAAAAACTGGAATTCTAATGTAGCTCTAAATGTAGGTAAATCACAAGTACCAACAAGTCATAAGGTTTGCACTTTCAAATGTTAGTAGGCATTCATAAAGTAGATTTAACTGCTAATAAGCCATTAGCAAAAGTTAGTTACCAGGATTTTTTATTGTCTTATAATGATCTATAACTGATCCAAAAAGTATGTGCGTTAAGTATTAATAAATCCATTAATTAAAGCTTTATACATTGTGTTTAATCTGATTAACTACATAGCATATTATGGATTTCTGTGTGTTACAGACGTATGATGACGGGGATTCACAGCTCGATTCCAAAGAGTTCCTCTACTTCCTGAAACATAATGAGACGGCCCTCAACATCACGTACTCTAATACTCTGGAGACTAACCTGCTACTCAGGTACGAAATCAGCTGCGGAATTGATTGATTTTAAATGCTGCGTTTTGCTTTTCTACTATTCAGCTCCTCAAACTGAGATGTGCAAAATCTCAAAGCTTGTTGCACTAGTTGCATAAACAAACAGATTACTCCCTTTGGATTTTTTTTGTGACATGGCTGTTTAACACTTGCGTTTAAACCATACACTGCAGTCAATGGTTTAAACAATAACCATTTACCAACAGCCACAAGCAACTGTGGATTTCAAATCTGATTTTAGAAATAAAAAATGTCAGTTTGCTGGTTAATAATAAACATTTCCTGTATCTCTCTTCATCTCTCAGGTCTCTGTGCGTCGATGCTTTGATAGAGCTGTCAGATGAAAATGCCGACTGGAAGCTGAGTTTAACTGAGTTCATCAACTGTCTGTCTCCCACCTACCACCCACCAGAGAGAAGTAACGACACATGCACTCAAATATTCCTTGTGATGAAGAAGTCACATTTTAACCAATTCTGATATTTTTTTTGTTGTTGTTTCCTTCTGTGACTTAATTGAAGGAAGTCAATCATTATAATTTGTGCGTGTGTCTTTTCATAGAGTGTGCTCTGGAGGATGAAGTCTTTGAGGACGGAGCTGAAACTCAGATGGAGTGCAACAAGTGCGTGTGTGCCTGTGGAAACTGGGTCTGCACTGCTTTGACCTGCAATGGTGAGAGTCCACGAAGACGCTTTAGATTATTGTAGTTTATCGTGTGTATCTTTGCAACACAGTCATCTGTATTTCAGGAGAGCATCACATAGAGGAGGACATTCAAGAGGGAGGAGAGGAAGAAGAAATGACAGAGGAGGAGTGGAGCAGGAGAGTGGCTGAACTCAACGCCTTACAGGTGAAACTAATAATATTGTCATTTAATAAGGTGACTTTAATTAGTAATCAAAGATCGCACTGCTTTACTGAAAAGTTGCTTTGAAAAATGTAGACCAGAGTAACACAATAAGCGTCATCATTTTATTTTTCTGAAGTAGAATGCAACATAATTTAACAAATGCAATAAATTTTAGTGATCTGAAGCCTCTGCATGTTCATTTTAAATATAAAACTAATTCTGCCTGGAGGCAATCCTTCCTGCTTTTTTAAGTGAATAGGATACTGTAAAGGTGAGGTCAGTGAATGCATCTTTACCTGTTCTTCCAGGAGACCTTCAACAAGGAAACCTGAGGCCACGCCCACTTCACCTACACCAATTAGCAGCTGAGTTGAATTTTTATATAAGGGGGATTTCTCACAACTTTAGTTTTATATTATCAGCAGCTGTTATTACCATCAGGCTGGCAGAGTTTAACCACATCATATTTTATTGAACTGCTATGTATGAACCAACATTTCTCTACTCCGTATTGTGCTTTTTTGTATTTCACGTATGCGTTTTATTTTATTTTATAGTTTTCATTTCCTTTTACGCGGGTGCAGAACATACAGCATACATCCCAGTTGGCCATTTGCTTTAGTTTTTGCAGTGTGGTCAAGAGCAACTTTTAGTCCAGACACAGATGATAGCCTTCACAACCTGCCTTCGTTGTCAGTAATTCTTTAGTGTCCATTTGCTGTGTTCGTACCTCGATTCGAATTTTCCAAGTCACCTGCAAGTCGAATCAAATGTCAATAGTCTTAGTTGATTTTATTAATTAAAATTGTCTTTGAAGCCTTGTCAGATTAAATCATAGTTTTCTCATGAGTGAGATACTGTTGCTGAAGTGTTTGTGAAGTTGGTGTGGATTTCTTTTGTTATACTGCTACAGAAACATTACTGTGTAATAAAACCCAAAAAATACCAAATGAAAACTTAGCCATGAATTTTCTGAATGTATTTATTAACACACAGTTTATATGAAGAATCTTTAAGGGATTTTCAGAGTAACACAACAAATAAAAACATGTTAAATGGAGACCTTACAGAGGGTGAAAAAACAAAGTCAAAATTCACAAAACTGGTGAAATGCTGAAATTATTTCAAGAGAGTATATCTAAATATTTTCAATTATTCATCAATAAGGTCTCCAGACAGGCTCCTCCCCTCTCAGGGAAAGACACGCCCCTTCTAGATAGTTGGTCTGTGTTTGCGTGACAACATTGCGATCCTCCCCTGCAGTTTGGAGCGGTTGGTTCGGCCCATAGTAAAAGCTGCTGCCCGGCTGGAACGGACCATTGTGAGTCAATGGAGGGGGAGGAGAAGACAGGTAGGAGCTGTATGCAGGAGGCTGGGAGGAGTAAGGCAGGGCAGGTAAGTGATGCATTCTGGGAGTTGGAGCGAAGGAGGAGGTCAGGGAGGTCACCTGGCTCAGAAACGACGGCTCGTTGGTCCACAGAGAGGAGGAGAAAGATCGGCAATCTGAAGAGAGACGTCAGAGCTTATATCATACCTTTTAATTACTTCTCATGGTCTTCCTCAGCAAATATGCAAATTAAGTTGTACAGTTTAAAAAACATCCCTCCACTCATACCTGACGAGGTGGTGGTGTTGCTGCTGGAAGGCCTGAACAGTCCTGGCTTCACCTCCTTCTGTCTCTGCCCTGAAAGAAAAAGAACATGAAATAAATGTCAGCTGTGATAATCCCAAATCAAACCACCACATATTTCGCCCAGGTGTCTACTGACGTCTCGGCAGCCGTGGTCCGTCCACAGTAATCTTGATGGCTCTGTGCAGGGTGGCGATCTGAGGCGGCGAGGTCAGCACGTTTATTGACAGGGTGAAACTCTTCCCTGAAGGAGAGAAATAACACATTTTTCATGGCCTCTGCATTAATACAATCACATTTTTCATATTCATGTTCAACACTTGATGGTTTTATACTGAGAGTAAATGACAAGATAAGGATTCCAGCCTCTAACTCTAACCTTATTAAAATCATATTGTAGGAATAAGCCTCTGTTACATGATGGTATTTATGCAAATAAATTCTATTAAAAGTATGTCGGTCTACCTCTGCCGCTGCGTCCTATGAATCGCAGGTCGTTGAAGTGGGCGTAACCTTGCTTCATGGTTGCTGTGGCGTTGCGTAGCTCGGCGCTGCTGTTGTCGTCATTGCCAGCCATCACTGTCACAACCACTCCGTCCGGCACGTCATTGTCCAAGGCAACCACCTGGACGATAGAGGAATAATAAGACAGATCCTGATCAGGTCAAGGTGTCTTTTTTTGTCTCCCTTGGGAGAAGTTTGTCTTGGGGGTTGGGAGCTTGAATCTGAGAAAGTGGAAACAAGCCTGGAAGACTAAACCTTGAAATTCAATTCAATTCAATTCAATTTTATTTAATAGCATCAGTAACAATACATATTGTCTCAAGACGCTTCACAAAATCTGATATGCAGCCTGGCCTGAAACCCCCAAAGCAAGCTTGAAGGCGACAGTGGCATGGAAAAACTCCCTTTTAACAGGAAGAAGAAGAGGGAGGAGAACAGAATGACTTCTGACATTGAATGGAAAATACAGTTGAAAAAAGATACATGGATAGATTGATTACTCACGGTAAAGGCTCTCGGCAGGGTCTTGTTACACCTCCAGTGCTGCGGCAGGCTGCTGCAGAGGAAGTTTGGACTGTCAGTCTGTATCAGACCTTTGGCCGGCGCTGCACTGCGCTGGTGGATGGACCTCACCTCCTGGTCATGCAGTTGATGGTTGCTGGACGATGGTGTTGGTCGACTCTTAACAGGATCTGGACGACAGAGAGACAGAAATATTTTTATCCTTTGTCTTCTTTTTTGCCTTTTCCTCTGAAATGCCCAACTGAAAACTGCTATAATACCCATATCAGTATTTAGACAAATCTAATAGAGGTGTGATGAAACTATGTCACAAGATCATGTCTTAGTAACTGTAAAACTATTTCAAATGTCTGAAACACTTTCTACTATTTTATGTAACAAAACTCCAAATTTAAGTCTGAAGCGATGATGTCAACTGGTGTATATTAAATTTATAGTCAATTCATATCAAACTATATCAGACTAGCAATAATCTTGTTAATTTAAACAAATTACATTTAATTGTAACAATTGTTTATCTTCTTTGGCTCTAATTATTAGCTACTAAACTCAATGAATAAATCTACTAAGTCGTTTTTGTTTGCTGTCAAGTGTGTTATCACTTCCTCTTAATATTTTCTCAAAATATAAACGTTTTTATATTTCAACAACTCTCTTTAAAGGGGGCGTCTTTTACCTGGAAGTGTTACAAACTACATCTACCAGAACGACACACTTCCGGGGTCTCGTACGTCATCAAATCGCGACGAAAACAGAACATAACAAAAAATACAACACTCGTAGCCGGAGTGGCGTGCACCTGAGAGACTTTGGTGAGAGTTTTGACTTGTTTTTAGCTTTTTCTCCGCGTCTTCGGTTCTCCTCTCCCCTCCTCCTGCGCGTCTGTCGCCATTTTAGTTTTCTGTATTGTGTTTTATTCACCGCAGTGTTTGAATAGGAGGGAACTGCGCTGTATTGTCTCTCAGATTTGACTGCCGGAGGGGAAGTTACTGCGGTCAAACCACCTGTTCAACTGTGAGTGTATGGTTGTGTTGCCAGGTTTGTGTGTGTGTGTATGTGTGTGTGTGTGTGTCGACGGTGTGTTTTTTCGCCTCATATATATTCTGCTATCTTGTTAGTTTAAGCTCTTTGATATGCTTCTGTGCTGCTCAGTCACGTAGTTTTGTTCAGGATGAAATAACCCCATAAATACGTTGTATACTATAATATACTTTGTATACTATAACCTGTAACCACTAGAGCAAAGAAAGCTCATGTTTATTGTTTCCTCTGCTACGCCAGCAGTTAGACAATTATATATATGTACTGTGTATGTGAGAGATGTAGCACACCAGGGCCACTACAAACTGTAGTCTAATGGGAGCTGATGTAATGTCAAATTTAATAAACGCCACTTTTCATACTTTCGTACAACCTTAAATGATATGAAAACCCAAATGTTTTCACTGAAAAGCAGCCAATTTTGTGCCCGTTGAACAACCGAATAATTGTAGTTGTTAATCGTTTTGCCTTTCTGTTCTCGGACCTTGAAATAAAATGTTTTGGTTTTTTTTCCATGTGCAGCATCCTTACTGTGATATAATATTTTGCAGTTACATATCTTACTGTCCAAAGCAAGTGCATTATGTCCACTACTTTTCTAGTGCAACCCAACGTTGAGTATTTCTTTTTACCATCTGCTTCATATAATTCCCTCTGCTGTGTAATGCTGTGCATTCCCCTCCCTCTGGGATCAATAAAAGACTGTCTGATCTTAGTTTGGCACCACTGTCTTCAGCTATTGTGACTAAAATCTTAACACTTAAAATCAAGAAAAACAAACTGTAAAGTTTTAGTCATATCAAAATAATTAAACAAATAATAAGAATAGTCAATCAGTTTAGTCCGTCACTGTGTTCACCTCCGATTTAGTGCTGAATTAGTTTTGACTAGTTAAGCTTTACTTTATTTATAACGCACTTTTGAAACAACAAGCTACAAAGTTCATGTAAAAGGCTCAGAAAACTAACTTTTGTTAATCTTTTTACCACCATCCTTTATTGCATAAAATGCAGTAAAGGATGGTGGTAAAAAAGAATGATGTAAGGAAATGTATCATAAATCCACAACTCAAGCACACCTATTAGCAGGCCACCATAATGAAACAATATGAGCATGTTAAGCTAAGAAAAGGCTTGCCTGTATGAACGAGTTTTGAAAAGCCGCTTAAAACAGTCCAGGGAGTCGACAGTCCTAATATTATTAGGAAGTTGATTCCACTGGGTCGGGCCCAGCAAAGCAAAAGCATGATAACCTTTAGTTTTAAAAGTAGAACTTTAAAGTTTGTACCTGAGATCAAATTCTTTTTATAAAAGATTTTTACCTTATTTCATATGCTGATAGATCCGATTGCATGTAGGTGTGTGACAACTACAAAAATGAATTCTTCTTCTCCTAGTTTAATGCAGACACACACGACCAGTGTCTATGCGTTACATGAACTTTTCCTGGTTTATTAACTAATTAATACTCAGTGCTGTGCACATATGTCCACTACCTGTCTCTTTTTGGATATCATGTCCAATCTGTACAGTTCCTTTGCCCTTTAAAACCCAACTTTTTATATATTATTTGTATTTTATTTCTTACTGTGTTTATCACACCAAGACAAATTCATTGTATGCCTCAATATATGCTTATATGTGGCAATAAATCTGACTCTGTCCGTCTTTAGGTGTGTGTGGTTATGAGCAGTCCCATGGCTGGCTCCACCGCCTCTAGTTCTAAAGACCGTCCCGCTTCCAGGACCAGCTTCATCCCAGAGCTACAGAGCATGATGTAAGACACTCACACACACATAAACACACATATACACCGACACACACATACAGAGAAGGAGTCTCACCCCAGTACAGCATTGGGCTGGTGCCGCTGAACAGGCTGTTTGAAGCCATTGAAACCTGTTTAACAAATGACAGAGCCACAAGTATTTTGTTTAATCACACTTTGCAAATCCAAACACAGATGTCTTAAAACCATGCAAAGCCTTGACTTTCTCCGGTTAGGTAATGCACACATTCCAAATCATATTAATCACCTGTCAAATTACCAGAGTATAACCTTAAGAGAGATTCGGTGTGATATAAAACAAACAATTAGACCTGATCAAATGGAAACGTTGCACAATGAAAATAAGTCGCATTGAGAGTGTTGTTTAAATATAATGTCTCAGCACTGGACTTGCAGTTCACTCATCATTACAGTGACATGTCAAGTCTACATAAAATGAGCGCTAATAGAAAAAAAAATCCTCCTAACATTGTCACAATCAGCAGTCTGCACTAAAAGACAAGTTTGACTGTCTTTGCAGCAGACTTGAAATCAATAATTTGTCAATGAGAAGATCAACAGAACATTAATCAGCAACTTTTTTGACAGACAAATATCAGTTTTAGGCTACAATGAGCTAATATGACATCATTCCAGCTTCTTAATTATAAGCCTTTTGCTGTTTTTCTTTGCCTTAAAGATAGTAAATTGAATATCTTCTGGTTTTAGACTGTTAGTCACACCAAACAAACAATGAGAAGAACATGTGACCTGGATTGTTCTCTGATATTAAGTAGCCCAGCAAAGACTGGCAGTTCATTATTAAATATTGGCAGATGTTCAAAAATAATCACAAGAAAAAATAGTCACTGAAACATGACATCAGACTGTATATCCACTACATGTATAGTCTGATTTGACTATAGATTTATTTATCTGGTCAAAAAAAACAAAATTCTTTTCTTCTAAAGAAGCCACATGCGTGCTGTGGGTTTCATGAATGTGTGTTCTGAGGTACTCACCTTGTGTGGGCTGCAGAGAGATGTGTTGTCGGTGGTCAGAGAAGCCGAAACCCAGCTAAACCCCAAAACCTAAAACCAGAGCTCAGACTGGAGCAAACCTCCGAACCTGAGGATCACCCGCCCACAACACCAGACCAAAGCCAGTGTTACCTGTGTGACTGATGGCTGCAGACAGCCAATCAAAGGAGGGCGGGGTGGGGGGCTGGTGGGGGGAGGGGGGATGACTGTCAGTTGTATGAGAGAAGAAATGAGAGAAGGAACGAGCTTCAGGATGTGGGTTTAGGTTAGTCTGCCATCGTGGAAGTGGCTGGATGCAAATTGAGGTTTGACCAAATTGTGGTTAAGTGTATGTGTGGCCTTTTGACCTCAGTGTGTGTATATGTATTAGAGACACACTTATACACACATACCTTCAAAAGCTCTGTTGATTGGGACAGTGATGCTGAGCATTAGAGTTACTCAAATTTAGGTTTTGAATGTTTTTAGAACTAATTACTGACTAAGATTATTCCACTAATGTCATTTGTCTAAACTAGACCTGGACTTATAAAGTTGATTGTCCGATTCAAATCATTTGAAAGATCCGTTGACTTGCATCACTGTGTAGATGTACAGTCCCTGACAAAAGTCTTGTCACTTATCCATTTTGTAGAAACAACAGTTTATAACCTGACTTTTAATTAATCCATTGGTTTTAGAAATGGCTCATATGAAAGCTAAAACCCTCCCAAATTATGTTTGATATACTAAAATAAATTTGCTTCACTGAAGAAAGATTGATCATTTAATGAACACAGAAAGGTCAGATTTTGGCAAGACAAAAGTCTTGTCGCTTGGGTACAAGTTGACCCTAAGTGCCCCTCAAATATATGTATTATCAATTTGTTTTACAAGCAATGGCTAATTACAATCCCAACAGCTTTTGAAATAATGTTTTGGTGCCAAACAAAACTGCTGAAAAGCATTCTAACGTTCACAGCTTGGTAAAGCCCACTGAGTCAGTTTTTGCAAAGACAAAAGTCTTGTCGATTGTCATATGATGCACCCAATCCTAGATTACAGCCTCAAAGAATAAGAAAAAGATTTGAAGAGACTGGAGATGTTTTTGACAAGCCCAGGTCCGGCAGACCCCGCAAGACAACTGCTCGGGAGGACCGTTTGTTGGCTCGAAAATCCAAGGCCAGCCCCTTTTCCACTGCAGCAGAGCTCCACCAGGCCTTGTCACCTCAAGTCCCCGTGTCAACCAGAACAGTTTGTAGAATTCTGTCTCGAAATGGCCCAGAAACCAGCACTAAACAAAAGGCAATTAACAAAACGTGTGGCATTTGCCAAGGCCCACAGCCTGCTAAAAGGATGGACGCTGGAAAAGTGGCAGAAGGTGGATTTCTCAGATGAATCTTCGGTTGAATTACATCACAGCCGCCGCAAATATTGCAGGAGACCTACTGGAGCTCGCATGGATCCGAGATTCACCCAGAAAACAGTTAAATTTGGTGGCGGAAAAATCATGGTCTGGGGTTACATCCAGTATGGGGGTGTGCGAGAGATTTGCAGGGTGGAAGGCAATATCAATAGCGTAAAATATCAAGAAGTATTAGCTACCTCTTACATTCCCAACCATAAAAGGGGTCAAATTTTGCAGCAGGATGGTGTTCCATCGCATACTTCCATCTCTACATCAAAGTTCCTCAAGGCGAAGAAGATCAAGGTGCTCCAGGACTGGCCAGCCCAGTCACCAGACATGAACATCATTGAGCATGTCTGGGGAAGAATGAAAGAGGAAGCATGGAAGACGAAACCGAAGCATCTTGATGAACTCTGGGAGGCATGTAAGACTGCTTTCTTTGCTATTCCTGATGACTTCATCAATAAATTGTATGAATCATTGTCGAACCGCATGGATGCAGTCCTTCAAGCTCATGGAAGTCATACAAGATATTAAATATGGATCTCACAGCACCAGTACTTCATTCACTGATGTTATGCATCATATTTTTGTATTTGAAGTAAATGATTTGTTCAATTTTCACATTACTTTCTGTAGGCGACAAAACTTTTGTCTTGCCAAAATCTGACCTTTCTGTGTTCATTAAATGATCAATCTTTCTTCAGTGAAGCAAATTTATTTTAGTATATCAAACATAATTTGGGAGGGTTTTAGCTTTCATATGAGCCATTTCTAAAACCAATGGATTAATTAAAAGTCAGGTTATAAACTGTTGTTTCTACAAAATGGATAAGTGACAAGACTTTTGTCAGGGACTGTAGATGTATACCATTTTTTTGCGTCATCATGACAAATCTCGCAAGAGTGAGATGAGATTAGTCCACATGTGAAGGACATCCAAAAGACGACAAAAGCTCTAAGAGCGCTGTCAGGCCTGGAAGCTGATGGCCGTCAGCATTTTGGATTTAGGAAGTATGATGAAGATCTACACAGGAAAGCATCAAAATTAGTTTCAAAACTGAAATATCTCTAAATGAATCAAATCCAATCGGGACCTTGTGAATTGGGATCGAATTCAGAAAATCAGTAGCAATACCCAGCCTTAGTCTAAAAACAAGCAGTCCTTCCTGAATAAAATCCAAGTCTACAATCACCAGAAACCATCTACACAAATCTGACGAAGCACATGGTATAACTTGCAGCACTTGGAGTTATGACATTATTTATTCTAGTCTCTTACGAAACGAGGTTTACCCATCCACTCATATTTACAATGTGATCTGAGAAAAGACTGTTTAAACCCAGTAGTTACATGGTTAAAGTTGATAGTATAAACCTTTTTCATGCCAGACATTTTGACTGTTAGATTAGGAAAGAAAGATTACAGATGAAACAAGGAAACATATATTCCGGTTAGATAAAGTAAAAGCCCCTTGGATGTTTTTCCCTTTTTTATAGATTTTAAAAATCAAATCATGGTCAGCATAATTTGTCTTTTTTGGACGGCTTGGGCAAAGATTTCTTTTCCAGTAAGAGTGACGTGAAGCACGCAGTGAAATTTACACAGACACTGAAGTGACAGATATAGGGATGAGGGATAGTCAAAGATGAAAGTTGACAGTTTTGGCTGCTTTTAAAACTTAGATTTAATAAGACTTTATATTTCAGCAGTGTCTGTTATTCAGCTGAAATAAAGAGAAGAAAATAATTGAGAAGGCAGAATAAGCTCCGATAGCAGAGTCAACAGCAACATGTGGTGCAGAATCATTACAGCAGAGAGCAGTTAGCACCACACCTGCTAATCTCTCAAGCACTCATTAAGAATACTTAATGAGCTTAGCCTTGTATGAATTAGCAGCTCATTAGTGCCTGCAGTTAAACAACATTCACAGTTTTAGAGGATTCACTCAGCGCTCTGCTTGACTCTAATTCATTCGTGTTTGAATTACAGGTTCGCTCTGGGAGACGCTCGCAGGCCTCTGCATGAGACAGCAGCTCTGGTGGAGGACATTGTACACACACAGCTGATTACTATGGTAACATAAACCCTCATAATGTTGAACTGGCAGTATAAACCTAGCCAGACTCAATTACTATCCCAATATGAGCCTGGTAACACTTTTATTATGGGGCGTATTTCAACTGAAACAGAGAAAAAAATACCTCTGCACACAATTGGACTGTCCTATAGCCAGTCAGAGCCATTTCATTGTAAACAAATTTAACTCCAGTTTGCAGAGATGACATACATGACTATGCCCAAACAATTTAATTGGTCTGACGGGTCTTTTCTGGAGCATAATCAGTTCTCAACGCAGAGACTCCAAACCAGCTTTCTGCCACAGAAACTTTGAGGGCAGGGAAGTTGGCCAGGCCTCCAGGCTAGTATAAACCTTGGACGACATGAAGAGTAAAGGCAACTAGACTTATTGGACTTGTCATAATGCCACGAACAATGGGACAGGCACATAGTGCGAGAGTATGAAAGGACATCAAGGACACTCATATATTGCTCTTCAATCTAAGATGTAGGCAACTAGGACCAACAAGTGCAGTTGAGTTAGCTTTGTTTTTGGACATACCATGACCTGGATGACTAAGAACATTCACATGCACTTTGCCAGATGTTCATGATGTTAGATCTGAATCTATAAATAAAATCTGAGTACACCATGTTGGGGGCTGTCATGAGACGTGTCTAATTAAGTCACAAGTGGCTCTAAACAAGTTGTGTTATTGTCTTATTTCTGAACCACAAGAAATCTGATTTAAACGCTGTGATTTGATTGGTTCATTTATCAGCTGCATCAAGCCTGCGAGGGGGCGTCTCTTCGTGGTTCCAGGGTCATTTCAGCTGAAGACATCTTGTTCCAAATGAGGAGAGACAAGGTACGCAAAACACTCACAAAATGCACAAGCTTTCTCTCAGTGATGTTGTTTGAATCCCATCACATTTGTTCTCTTCTCTCTTCCCCTGTCTCTTGACCAGAGGAAGGTGGCAAGATTATTAAAATACCTCCAGTTTCGAGATTATAAATCCAAAATACTCAAAACTCTAGAGGATGATGACACGCAGGAGCCAGGTAAACATGTTGAGAAGTTTTAATTAGAGAGAAAATGTAACTTTAAAATGTTGCGTCAACACATATTCAAGACGCAAATGTCAGAATAATATGAACTGAAACCACTGAGGTTTGGATTTGTCTTTAATTTAGAAAAAGGTGCTGCTGTTGCCGGTGGTAACCAGCGGAGGCAGCGATTGGCGCAGGACTTCCTGGTGTGGATGGATCAGACGGGTGAACTCCTGTCGTTAGCTGAGCGACAAGAAGTAGACCCGGTCAAACAGGAAAGGATGGAGGTCAGAGATTAATCATGAGATTAATGTTAAGACTGGCAGACATGCAGATGAGACTGTATTTAAATTTAGTGGCTGTTTGATGATTATTTCCTGCGTCTGTGCCTCTTCAGCGTTTAGAGCGTCAGACTCGGACGATGGACCAGGCTCAGTACTCTGAGTTCTGTGAGAGTCGACAGCTCAGCTTTGGTAAGATTATAAACTATTTACTCTCTCAGTCTGATCACCCTAATTTCAGGATGACATACACAGATCAACCATAACATTATGACCATTGGTAGATGAAATGAAAAACACTGATTATCTGGTCCTCTGGTATATCAGGCAGAAAGTGTACATTTTGTTGTTAAAGACAATGTGTCAGAAGCAGGAAAAATGGACAAGTGGAATGATTTGATCGTCTTTGACAGTGGGCCAGATTTTGATGGTTAGACTGCAGCTCTAGTGAAGTGTTCTTAGTCTGCAGTGTCTGCACCTGTCAAAAGAAGTGAACTTTGCTTTGTTGAGTTGCCTGTAAGCATTGTTGCAGACCCCTTTCTGCAGGATAACCACAAAACAAAACTGGTTTAGGAATAGTTTGAGGAATAAAACAACGAGTTCAAGGTGTTGACTTGGCCTCCAAATTCCCCGGATCTCAGTCCAATCCAGCATACGTGGGATGTGCTGGACGTAGAAGTCTGATCCATAGAGGCTCCAACCTGTAACTCGCAGGAAACAATCTGATGCTAACGTCTTATTACCAGATACCACAGCACACCTTCAGAGGTCTAGAGGTGTCCATGTCTTCATGGGTCAGGACTGTTTTGGCAGCAAAAGGTGGACCTACACAATATTGTCATAATGGTCATAATGTTATGGCTGATCAGTATAAACTGTTATTATTATTAAATTAGCATTTCAGTTGTCTGTAATTGACTCATTGTTTCAATGTAGATTGGGTGTTGGAGTGTTTTTTTTTTCACTTATCAGAATTGTAAGCAGATAATTGTTTGATCAGCTATTTTAGTTCTGTGGCCACTGGACTGATTTCAGGACCTGATGTTGGGAGCCTGTATGCTCGTTTAAGCACTGACTGCACGGAGCTCACTCTGATCTCTTTCCTTTGTGTTTCTTTTGTGTGTTTGTGCTACGTGCTGTTAACCTTCCTGTATTGTGTCAACGTTATCACAGCTAAGAAAGCGTCTAAGTTTCGGGACTGGCTGGACTGCAGCAGCCTGGAGCTGAAACCCAACAGCATCGCCATGGAGATCCTGTCGTACCTGGCCTATGAGACGGTTGCCCAGGTAACATGTTAAAGCGTGATGTTGCTTCCACGTGGGATTTTTATTTGTTTTATCTTGTTCTTATAAAAGTGTCTGTGCTGTTTCTTTCATTCTCCAGATCGTGGATTTGTCTCTGTTGGTAAAACAGGAAATGACAGCAAAGACTAATCCGATTAGTCACGTGATCTCCGCCAGCTACATCCACTACAACACACACACCGAGGTCATTTCCTCACATTTTCAATCACTAAATCCAGAGTACTGTTGTTATGGTTCCGCTAAAACACACCTCTCTTTTCTCCACCAGGTGAAGAAGGATCCAGACTCACCCGAGGCCACTCCTCCCTCCACTCCAGGGTCCTCACACTCGTCTAAGCCCCTCATGCAGGGTAACGGCAGTCTGGATGGCCGGGCGAGACAGAGGAAACGTAAAAAGGTGTGTGCACATCAGCTGCAGCTGCTCTTTTTGGTTGTTTTTCATTTCAGCTGATGCCACACGAAGCTTATTATGCATGACAGATGTTAATGGCAGCCTTCATTAAAACATAAATCACTGATTGTTGAAATGGGTCAGGAGGTTGGCCCGGAGGATCAACTTGACTAGCTGTCAAATATATAAAAAACAAACAAACTACACTTTATTTATTTATTCTCAACTTCTCACCAAATTTCAACACATTGAGCTACATTTAAAGTCCTAATGTGCAGTTACAGGATGTGAAATCCATCTCAGTATTTTGCAGAGACCAGACTGAAATATTGGAAAGCACTGGATGCTTGAATGGTATAATCATACTATGCCAACCTTGGTGATCTTTGACTTTTTGTTCAGCATTTGCCTGGTGTTTTATGACATTCTCGTCACCTTCAGTGCTACATTGTGACTTGTGTTTGAAAATTGAGCATGCTAACACCTTAAACTTTATCATTGTTGCCATAGACCCAGACAAACTGCTGTTGTGTGTATCAATAAAGTATTGTGTGTTTCAGAGCTGTCCGGCGACAGTGGAGCCTCCCAGCGGAGCCATCCAGCCCTGTCACATCAGAGAGGCTATTAGAAGATACAACTACAGACACACAGTATGTACATGCAGAGATGAAAAGACTTGTTTCTGCACACTGATCAATAAACTGTACTCAGTTTTTTTAAGGCTAGCTTTGCATAGTCTTATTTACTCATAGATTACTGATCGCTTTAATCAACCCTCCTCTTTGTGAAATCAGCCTCTATCTCTGCAAAAATGGCCCACAAATTAAAAAATTCAAATAACAAGCAGAACATATTTTATGTTTTATCTAACATTTGCCTAAAATGAGGACTGTGGAGAGTTATGAATGCTTCAAACTAATATCTCATCGAGTATAAGCTTGCAAAAAACATGGGGAAGCTGCTTCATGTTGCCCTTTTAAACAAAGATGTGGCAGTTAACGAGGATTTACATTTGCAAACAACCAGTCCTCATCCTGAAAGCCTTTTCTCTTTTTAAATAAAAAAACATTGTTTGAAAACTCTTCCACTGAAACATAAATGTCTGGGCATTCCTGCTCGTCACGCTCAAACAGAAGCCAATTATACGTGCGGTTAACTGCCCATCACAGGTGAATGGTGGCGCTCAGAAGCTTCTCCATGTTTTGTTTCCCCAAGCTTAGCCTCGACTCTCTTACAGTATGAAACGGTCACAAATGGGGCTTTGCCGCTTTCAAATGTGGTTGTTTTTACTGTTTTCAGAGAGAAATCCAGAGTTCACTAGTTCTGACATGTTTACAGACATGTTAGGATCAAGTTAATATATAAAGTGGAAGTTATATCATGCCTGAGGAAAATCATATTTAATCCGTAGACAACAGATGCCTAGCCCTAGCAGTAGAATTTACAGCTGATGTTATGCCAAGTTGTAACCACAAATTAAACTTGAGCTGGTGTGACTTGGTACTGAATTATGTCTGATCTGTGTTTTTGACAGAGTGCTTATTGGAAGAATGGGATGGCCTTCCTCGCCTGCTGAAGACGCACCAAATTATTCAGCGCATATTCTCGTGCGTACCTGTATATAAATATTTTTTGTTCTATTGTTGTAATAAAGAATTTAAAGTAAGCTAGTGGCTACAGATCTGAATTTGCTTTCTTATTATATATCAAAATGTCACACAAATACTGTGTCATTGTTGAAAAGAAACTTTATTGGTCACAAACACAACGGATTACTGAGCATGCTCAAAACTCAGCTTGCAACATTAAAGCGACATGAGGCGGCTTATTTGTGGCGTTCGCTGCGATAATCAGAAAATGACTGAAGGGCTCAATACAATGACTCAAAGGGAAGCAAGAGAAATCTTAGATTCTATGAACAGTTGTCAACTTGTTATCCATGGTGTGTGTGTGTGTTGATCAGTATTTCTGAGCACTGTTTATCAGCGACTCCCGCTCCATCAGCAGCTCTCCATATCTCTGCTGAAGTTCTCGTTCTCTCTCCATCTGCCTCTCCACGTCCTCCCGCAGAGCCTGAAACACACATTGTGTCAAATACCAGTCAGAGATGACGATAATTGGCTTTTCTAGGGATATTGATCTATTTAAGCCTCGCAAGCTGAAGCTCCAGTCGAGCCACTATTTATTCAGTTGGTCAGGTAATTGTTTTGTGTGGTTTGTGATCATTTGGGCTACTTTTCTGGCAGCTCCTGACTGAAACAACACTGTACCGTGTGTGTGTGTGTGTGTGTTTTAAATGTCTTACCGCTTGTCTCCTGGGAATAGCTGCATCTTCTTGTTTCTTCAGCTGAGTGAAGGTCTGGAGCTCTGTGGCTGCCTGCTCCACCTAGTGGACACATTGAGTATAACACTCATTATCACAAGAACAATGTTCAATTACACAGTATTTCATACACTAATCATTCACAGCCTGTATGAGAACTAGTTAAATATTAGCTAGCTAGTTTTACTTTGCAGAATTAAGATGCACTGTGTGTACAAACCTGTGCTCGTTTGAATAAAGGTAGAAAGATTTCGTTCTCAGATAAAATGCAGTTCTGACTGTGCTTATGAATATCTGTTCAGTACCTGTTCCCAGAGTTCATTGTGCTGCTTCAGGAGCCCCAGCGCTCTGGACTGAAAGCCCCCCAGCAGGATCTTCAGTTTCTTCTCCAGCTTAGCTGCTCTCCGAGCCTCTGCTGTCATGTGACCACGGTTCACCTGGAGGGTCCCACAGATACAGAGGCCTCAGTGTTTGGACAGGAGCTCTCATACAGCATTTCATATTCAGGGTTGTGTTTAATAGCTGTTCATCTGTCAGTGTGCTTTCTCACCTCTAGTTTTTTCTCCAGGCTTTCAATGCGGTCTTTCTTTGATGCCAGGTTTGCTCTGGTGTACCTGTTCTGACCAGGTAGATATAACACCTGTGCAATGAGAGAGGCAGACAATATTATGAAGAGTTAAAAGGAGCAGACAGGCTAATTTGGAGGAATGGAGCGGTGTGTTTTGCATGAAAATTAACAAAACACCTGACAACCAGATTCCAGATGACGTCATAGTTTTGGTAATGTCTCACCTGTCCGTAGCATTCCTCCCACACCTGGCTGTAGGCCTCCATGCTGAGATCACCGTGGCCCATTCCTGTCTTCACCACCTCCATTTCTGCTGCCAGTATTGCCTTTGCCTGTTTATTGACACGCAACACAAGTACACAACATCTTAACAGCCAACAAATATCACAGTCACAAAAAAACTGAGACAAGAGCAATTGGACATGACATGGGTTTAATGATCAACAGTAAAGTGATGGTAACGTGTGTTACCTGCTCCATGTCCTCTGTGCTGATCGGCTTGTAGGGGTGTGTTTCCATGTAAGCGATGTGCGACGCGTTGTTAGATGTAGAAGTGGGACCTCTGGATTTGCCACGCTGCAGCTGACTGGCCGAGTTGGCTGACGGGTGGTGGAGACAGTCGTGGTGCAGCATGGTGATAATTTCCTGTTTGACGAGTTCCTCTGCAACTTGGAGGTCAGAGAGCGGCTCCATGGAAGCGGGACGGAGGACGGACTCGTTTACCTGCAGAGACAAATCAATATTCATCACGTCAATATATCTGAAAAGAAAACATTATGACATGAAAACATTCACACAACCAAAGTTAACAGTATGATGAAACCTTACCTCAGTAGGCCTGGGAAGACTTCTCTGAACAGCAGTATGTCTCAGCTTCAGCTCCTTCTCCCTTTCTGCATCCCGCAGAGCCTGACAAACACACAAACATACACAGCGGTAAAGACAACAGACAAAACCTGGTTCTGTCATAAAAATGATTTTCTGCACGCAGAAAATAAACTTAAAACTGACTGGTGTGTTTATCCAAGTTCATACCTGCTTGCGTGCCTCTATATCTGCCGAGTCCTCTACGTATCCCGTCTCGGTCTCTGTTTCTTCGAGTTCTTTCTCTGCGTTTTCGGGAAGAACAATCTCGAAATCGTTCTTCGGAACAGGAAGTGACATCAGGCCTTGTCTCAGCTGCTGCAGGTTCTCCCTTTGCTGTTGACGAAAGAGAATAACAGCATTAATCAGGCATGGGATTACTTTTCTTGGTCTGTATTATTTAGCATTTCCGTTATCAAAACAATAGGTTTATTGTCGCAGCTGCTTCATGAGGGTTTTTCTTTGACTGATGAAATTAACGACTCAAAAACTTTCTGAAAAATTATATATCATATTTGTTACCAGGTGTTTAGCAAAGGCAGGGTCCGCCAGTTGCTCCTCGCTGTTAATATTCAGTTTGTCTCTCAGCGGCGTCCGGCCGGGGGTCAAACCTGGGGTCCCTGCCACACGTGGCGTCAACCCTCCTACGGCTTGAGGTGTCATCATGCCTTCTGCCCCCTGACCAGGTCCAGGAGTTCTGTTGGAAATGACCAAACTTGTTAACATTTACTGCAGGGTAATACTTAGTGAGAAATGGGCTTTCTCTGCAGTTGCTCAGCACCAGCAATGGTAGAGAGAGTCTGGAATCATGGACTGACAAAATCAGATCAAGGAAAAGTAATCACCTTGTAGAGGACAAACTGAGGCTTGAGCACACTAATAAATGATTTTCCTTTAAACTAAAGAGGGCAATACACCAAATCTGTTAAGGTATGGACACACAGCAGCAGTGGAATGAGAGTAACATGTGTACCTCTGAATGTCTAACATTACCTCCTGACTAAATTCCAGATAAATAGGATTAAGCAGTTAACATATCTGCCTTTTCGTCTAAACAAATTCCACTCAACCATGCTGCTACTCTTCTGTCCAGCGCCACATAAATTCCGCCCAAATGATTTAAATTGCCAGGTAGATAACTGGCGGAGCGTAAACAGTTCCCAAAGAGTGACTCTAGACCAACTTTCCTCCACCAGAACATTTGTGAGCAGGAGAAGTTGAGCTAGCTTCCAGCCTAGTTGTTCTTTTCAGTATTTACAAAGTGTAAAAGGGTAACAGCCTCTGCTTTTTGTCAGTTACACATGCCCTCTTCCCTGGTTGTATAGTTTGAATACAGAAGACTACTTTTGTTGGTTTGTTCTAAATGCATGCTATGACAGCAAATCATGGATCATAGCGTAAATAAGAAGCTGTATTACTGGAGTATAGCTTTGTTACCTGAACGGCGTAGTGAGGACAGTGTTGGGTGTTTGTATCTGCTGACGCTGAGGTGTCACTCCACTGAAGTCGCTCTCGTGCAGAGGAGTGTTGAGGCCTCCCTTCAGGGGGGTGTCGATGTTGGTCAGAGCCATTAGGTTCTGGGCTTCCTGAAAATACAAACACACAGGTAAATACTACCAGTAGACATTTTTTGACAAAGAACAGAAATGAGTACTTTGTACAGTGATGTTTTTACTCACAATCTTATAGATATTTAAATGTAAATACAATTACAATTACAAGGATGCAAATGCACATGCTAATAATAATGCCAAAAGGTACTTCATTTATTTGATTCATCAACAGAAAAATCAATAATCAGCTATTTCTTTATTGGCTACTCAGTTTTCTATTGGCTCTGCTAACTTCTGATGGGCAATTCAATCAATTACTTGATTAACCTTTTGTGGTCGTGACAGGCTGGTAATTGTTAGTTGCATCCCAAAACACAGCAAGTCAAATAAAACCAAGCATCCAGAAATCTGGTTCCCTACTGTTCTTATTATATCATGTATTTTAAATATCATTTCCTTTTTTTATAGTGGCTAGCTACTACCATTGTACCTGCAAGAAGGCAAAGTGTGCAGAAAGGTCTGAGACTATGGTCGAAGTCTAATTTCACGATGAACTTAGCTATCAATAATAAAGGCGTTAGCATACCAATAATGACATATGCCAATCATTATGAAATACCACTGTCAAAATACTATGACATTATGCATAAAAAATAAAGTTGTGTGTTTATTTGTTACCTGCAGTATTCTGTCCTGTACAGCAGGGGTGCGTGGGGTCCGTAGCCCCGTTGCCATGGTGTTAGTGACGCTGTACTCCGACAGAAGGGTGGAGGAGGCCGAGTTACCACTTTCGCTCTCCTCAGCAGTTTGACGGGCAACCTCACTGGCAACACCCAGTTTGACAACTTCCTCTAACTCAGCATCACTGATCTGAGAACAGATTAAATACAATATTTGTTAACAATGAAAAAATAAAGCACGAGTCAAGAACAACTGGATTCGTTGTCTAAGAGATGTATTAGACATCAAAGTTACCTGTGGTGCAGGTAACACCAGTTTGGAGCGTTTCTTGGTGAACTCAGCCACTCCACTGGTTTGCAGGATGGCAGACGGCAGATCGCTCTCCTTCTTCTTCTTTATTTTTTGTTTATCTTTCTTCCTATCCCTCTCCTCACGCTCACTACACACAAACAATGGGGTTTATGAATAAACATTATGAAATCATTCATGCATTTACTTTGTGTACTTATGATGCAAACTGTGCAACAGTTTTGTGTTTCTTTTTACTCTTTATGTACAAGTATACATTCCCTGTTGTGTATTTACTTATGTGAATCCCCATGTTATCAAAAAAACTGTGTGTCTAAAGGGTAGTGTATGGTGCTACTGACTTGCGTAGTTCTCCATCCAAGTGCTGCTGTCTGAGACGTTTGAAATTCGGCTCCAGAGCATTATATTGCTCCATGCTGGTGTCATAGAAACCCTTGAAGTAAACAAAAAAAGAGCCACCAATTAATATCATAGCTGTTCTCTGCAGGTGTTGTGATTAATTTTATATACACAGAAACATGTTATTGTGCTTACCGGTGCAGGTTTCTTTTCAAAGGGGATTTCAGCGTTGTAGTCCACCCCTCTCTTCTTCTTCCTCTTCTTCTGAACGTCGATTCCTGCCGCTCTCAACTCTCTGCGCTTCTGCAGAGCAGCCAACCGCCTGAAGCGGAGTAAAAAAAAGTCTCCATTACATGATTTTTTAAAAATGAAAAGTCAAATGCTCTGATAAATAAAACTGAGATCATCATCAGCTTGTCTATGTGTATATGAGAATGCATGAAATGAGTTTAACCTGGCTTCCTCCAGCTGCTTCTCTCTGGCCTTCCTCTTGGCTTTCTTGCCCTGGGTGTTGGCCAGACGAGCCCTGGCCTCTGACAGCATCTCTAACTCATCTACAGAAAAGGAGAAACATAATTCATTGAGTTGGTGACTAGGGGTTGTACAGACTAGTCGACTAGAAGACAGGTGAGGACCCCAGTGGGTCATTGCAGCAAACTAGCAGCGGTTCATCAAGTGTGTGGAAATACTTTACTAAATGAAGCCCATTTGTATTTTTTTTTTGTCCTTGATGTCAGTGAATGCACCAGTTGAGAGATGCAAGTTATGGTAGAGTTGATCGTTTGTCAAACGAGAGCCGCAAACCATAAGTGTCAAACTGATGGTGTTTATGGTGTTAACATGGGCTGCAGTAGCAGTAGCCTGTGTTCAAGCCTCAATAAACTGGCATGAAAAGACCCCGTAGCTTACTTTGTGTAGCTACCATATATTTTCAGGTCAAGAATATAGATTTCATTGTTACAAAGCATTACACTCTACTGTGTTTTTATTAGTGGCATCATCAGGGACTAGTCGGCGTCAACTCGACTTTCACCCCTATTGGTTACATGACATACTGAAACAAATTTTTAAAGAACAATCAGTCCCTTCATCATCGTCAATGATGGCAGTGTGTTATTGCACCTTCGTCCATGTCCACAGGGTCAGGTCTGGCAGGTTTAGTTTCAGGATTAGGGTCGATTTCTCCTGGTTTTAATTTCCTGGGGTCGTCTCCCACTTCCTCCTCATTGTCCCTTTGTGCCGCTTTGTCTCTAAACGTACACAAATAGACAAACAGTTTTATTACACTTACTGGAAACTATCATACATTGTGATGGGAAGTCTGCGCTAAAATTTGCAACAAAATAATAAATCTTATTTAGTAGACAAGGCCTTACAGCAGGTATTCATAGTGCTCAAGGCACTGGGCAGCGGTGCGTCCTATAATAGGCGCAATGGTCCTCCACTGAGTAGGCATCAGCTTGGCCAAGTGAAGCAGCTTCTCCTCCTCTTCTCTGGACCATTCTGTTTTCTTGATACTGGGATCCAGCCACTCATACCTGCAGACAGAAACAAAACAAGTGTATATAATTCTTATTTAAGCCGGTTATCTCATTGACTCTGGCTAGGGCTTAGAAAACATATAAAGTGAAACTGACGTATATGACATCACGTGTTTCTGTAGTACTCACCATCTGGCTTTACACTGTTTGGCAGACTTGCGGTGCAGCAGGGAAGCGATACGAGACCACTGGTTTTTCCCATATTTCATTACCGCAGCCTTGAGGATCTCATCCTGGACAAATAGAGAGATGCAGAGAGAAGTCACAAATTAATAAATAGCACGAAGCCAATCACATATATAAACCAAATAAACGTTTATAAACAATGTTCATCTTTCCATTAACCATTGATATGGTCAAATTTCTGCTTCGTTTTCCCAATTTCTGACATTTCTTCTCCAATTCTAACTTGTTGTTAGCTTTTATGCTAACAGTTTCTTGCACTGTTTGCTAATGACGATGCCAACAAATAGCTTACATATTTAAAAGTACCTGGCTAAGTCGCGTGTACACAATTGTACACAGACCGCTGCTTAACACTTTCAATATAACTAGTAGCCACACAGATAAACTGAACTTGCTACGCAAGCTAAATCCCGTTAAATGAGCAGATAGCTTCATGCTAACTTCAGCCAATGGGTTTGCTGTTAAGAGCTTAGCATCCCGCTAACCAAGCTAGCCATGTAAACACGTACCTCAGTGTTGCGCCAGACGCCTCCTTTTATCATAATTCGCGGCATCTTGGCGGCCCGTTGATGTCTCCTCCTTCAGTAAATGTTACAAGCGATTCTCGGCCAGTTATGATGGCAAGTAGCGTTCACTCTTTACTCTAAAACAAGAGCCCAACTTGCGTTGCGAGGGAGAAACGAACATGCACCAACACACCGGAAACGTGTGTCGCAGAATTCAACGGGTCCGTCGAAGTGCATTGTGGGTATTATGATCCCCAGTGTTCTGGTGAAATCTGTTTCCTCTTCGATTTATGTTTCTGTTGCATTTAACTTAACGCAACCTACCTGTATTCCACGCCAGTTGTTTTCTGCGATGCTTCATTCCAACCCCCTGTATTATATCTCAATTAGTTATATATACACACCGCACCGAATTTGATTCAGCGGAGGACTAAAAAGCCAAGGCTAACGGCTTTGGGGACACCAGGACACAGACATTTCGGTTTTTAATTTTTAGGATTTTTCAAGTAAATATAGGGTTAAAAATGCCCAGACCAGAGTGCAATTGAACAAATACATCTAAACAGATGTCATTTGGTGCTGGCAGATTAGAAAGTAATACAATGCTGCTAAACAAAACGTGTTTCAGTAATGCTGTTAGCATTGTTGGTAAGCTGCCAATGGACTCCTAAACCTTTATATTACCTTGATGGTCTTCTACCCCTCTAGCCCCCTAAACCTAACAAATAATAGGCCATATTAAAGAGCAAACTCTTCATCTGCATTCTATCACAATAATTGAAATATTTAAGGTGGATTTAAGTGTATTTACCCATTAGCTTCCAAAATTTAAGGTATGAAGTTAAAAGAAGTTTATATTAATGCAAAATTAGGTGATAATTTAAGTTTATAAAGAGATCCCAGAGCCTTTGGGAGTTACCAACTCATTTCCCAAAGGGGATGTTGGTCTGGACTCCTGGCTAGAAATCTCTTGGTTTGACAGCAGTGCTGTTTTCACTTCTATTGTGTTGCTAAATCATAACCTCTCTTGCCTATACTACACTACTCTCTAATTTGGATATCAAACATCACCTCTCAGCTTTTATTGCTTTTCAAATCCTTTCCTCACAAGAATATTCTGCCTTCACCAAACTTATTGATATATTTGGCGTCTTTGAGACAGTTTAAAGGTTTAGCAAGTGCTGTTGGCTTGGGCTCCTGGAGGAAAACGTCACCACCCAACCTCAGAAGTGTTGGCGTCTCATGGTCTGAATAACCAGCAGATATCTGGAGTGACAATGTTTTTATTTCAACTCTGTATCTGAGGTACATATTTACTGATTTCACACAAATGATACCAGGCTACATGTATGTTTTTGACACGTTAGCACGACACAGAGAACACTTACATCAAACATGACGGTAGACATGCACAAACAAGGCAGTGACGGGAGGAAGCGCTGTGGGGCTATCTGCGCCCACCAAACATTGGCCTGAACACAGAACCAACTGATCACAATGGGTGATGGCGCTGACTTGAGATGGGGTGAGGAGGAGAGGACAAGGGAAGAGAAAGGAGGAGGAGGAGGAGGAGGAAGAACAGATGAGGAGAGAAAGTAAAGGGGAACAACAAGAGAGGAGAGGGGGGCTAATACCTAAAATATTAAGACAAATCGTAACACTGAGCACCATAATAAACAATAGATATTTTCAGTATTGACAATAAATATCAATAAATAACTTTTTTTTTTATAATTTTCTGTGACATATATCATTAAATCTCATATTATAATTGACCTTACTGCAGTGGACACACTCTCTCACACACACTCATCCTTCACGCACACATTTTCTTTCTCTTTAATTACAATTTTGTCCAGTGTTACGAGAGCAATACTGCAGGATCGGGGACACAGGGTCATCTAACGATGATTTAAAGGAGATGATTAGCTCACTGGGGGTCACATGCAGACTGATATGTACAACTGTAAACTCCCTCAGTCCCACCCTCTCTATAACCTCCCCTTTTATCCACCTTAACACAGGTTCCTCACCTGTCAGTCTCTTTAACCTTTCTATACCACCCTATTTTGCCGTCTCCCTCCCTCCCTCTTCTAAAGGTGTCTATTTCAGGTCCCCGGCATCTCCCTGGATGGTCTTTTTGATGCGCAGCAGCATCGTGGTCAGCCACTGGTCCAGGCGAGACACGGAGTCGAACTCCTTCACCGCCTCCGTGAATGCCTCGCTGTTCTGCTCCTCATGGGCATCTAGAAGTTTCTGTTGCAATAAAACAGAGGAATAGAAATTATGCGAACTTTAGTAAAAACCTGAACATATTAATGCTCTTAGAAGGCGCAAACGACTTGGTATCACAGTTAACTAAGGAAAGCAGATATCTTTGTGATATCTTTCTTTAAGAAATTAATGTTTTTGTAAATCTTTGTCGTAAAAAAAATAAAAAAAGCTGTGAAAAATGTGACTCTACCTTCAACAGTTTGAGCTCTCTTGAGTCAGAGAAGGCTGGGAACATCTCCTCATACTTCTCTATGGCAAGCTGAAACACAGAAGTGATAGCATTCCAGGTATAAGTAAGCTGTAGTGTGATGTGCTGATATTAGCAACTGGGTCACCGTGCAATAATGAACATGTATCTTTGTCTGTGTGGGCTCAGCAGTATTTGTATGTGCTGTTGTTGACTGGTTTTGTTACCTTGGCGTTCAGTTCATCCACTATGAAGTGACACAGCGAAGCCTTGAAGAAATACTCTTTAGCGTTGTACTTTAACAGAGGATTGTCCATGGTGCTCATTGCAACCTGAAACACACACACACACACACACACAAAATGACTGACTTCTTAGGTCTGTATGGGACTCTGTGTGTATTTTTCAATGTGAGTATTTCAATTTCATGTAACTATATACTTTATACAGGAAATACTGCTTTTATTTGTAATTTTAATTAATTCTCATGTGAAAATTTATTAAGAAAGGTCTGGTCACACTTTCTGGTCAGCCTGGACTATTTCTGCCGCTCTATTCTCTGCTGCATTTTCACTTTCCCATGCTGTCACGTCTTTATCAATTTCAACATCACTTCTTTCATTCAATTATATTTGTCTGTGTTCACTGAGCCAGTCAGACCCAAAGCCCCATTCTTTAAATCTGTTGCACTTCTCTCACTCAGACAGTCTAGTGTGCAGCCTTCCACATTTCCATCTCATCCTGGTTGTCCAGAGACACTGAAGTCTCCATCAGCCCTACTGCTGATTACTTTCATTATCTTTCTATCTTTCTTCAATACATTTTGCACTTACTGCAGTACTTTTCAAATTCAATCTCCATACTATTTCCATATGATAGAATTACATTTATTAATGTCATGTTATCAATGTAATTGCATCTTTTTAAATGTAAAGATTTGCTCATTTCATCATCAACATCACTAACTTCAATCTCAAAGATGATCATGAGTTGCATAAAAGGCATAACATGGAAGCAAGCCCAATTCCTCAGCCCCAGTTTTTTTGTGGTGGTGGCTTTTACATGGTGATGGACAGAAGAGTAACAGCAACGTAGCCATACACGTCATCTTAGCACTGTGGGGTGGAATCAGTTTAACTGAATGGCTCTGATCGACTGTAGCAGTATCAGACTCTGTGCAGAGGTATTTTTTCTGTATCAGCTCTGTATTCTGATAAAAACTGTGTTTCTCAATAATAACTGATCGTTAAATCATTTACAAAAGTAATATTTCCACATGGACCATGCATTAGCTGAATGAACCAGCTCTTACCTGTTCGTAGATTTCAATGCCTTTCTGGTACTGCTCCAGCTGAGCGCTGTAGTGTCCGACCTTCAGAAGACATTTGTTTGCTGAGCTGAAAAACAAACAAACCCATGAGCTATAATGCATATTACTGCTGTTCCCACCATTATGCTCCTGCCTTAAAAGACTCTGACCCTTTCATACCGTTGCTTCAGAGTGCCACTGGCACTTTCAACTTGCATACATGTGTGCTTGTACAGGACTTCATCAACTGTCATTTTCAATCAGGTGGTCAATTATTTTATCAATTTGGGTCTTCAAAACACAATTTTAATTAATTTGAAGGGCCATTGTGTGGGATTTAGGGAGATCATTAATGTATAATCACAGGGTCTAGTACATTAAAGGTTCATGAGGGTGTCCCAGCGATAGAGTGTAGAAGGAGTATGACATGGATACACTGGCTCCACCAGCGAGAAGGACGTGGGGGTTCCTCTCCATCTTTATATCCAGTCTATGGCAAATTCTTATGTTTGAGTGGATGAAACCGTCAAAAAATGCCTAGATTATTAAAACAGTCACCCTGTATGTAATCTTTGTTTCAGTTGTATTCATGTATGCATATGATTAGTAATATCAAACCGCACGTTTACCTGTTTGACTCTTCTCCCTTGTAGTAATCTGCTGCCTGCTCATAGTGAGCAATGGCCTGCAAACAAAAATATGTGAGTACAAGTGAGAGTATAGTGTCTACTCAAAAGAAAAATAACATTAAATGAATATCAAAGACAAGAAGATAATCATTTTTACTCCTCACTTTACCTTCTCAATGTCCACCAGCTCAGACTCATAAATCTCTGCTATAGTGATGTGGTGTTTGGCTGCAATGGTAAAGCGACCCTGTAATCAAGAAATACAAGGCGTTATTCAATGATCAGACACAGAACAGAGATGAGCGGTTTAATAACAGAGAGCTGGCTTACCATGTCAGTGTAGATGTCAATGGCCTGATTTAGACAGTTGATTGCCTCTGGAAGCAAACAGAGAAGAAAATAAGGAGGGATGTAGTAAATACAAGGCCCTCTGAGACGGCACAGTCAAATTAAAGCTCTTCAGTTTCTGTCCTCTGCGGCTCAAACCTGCTAGCCCACCGTATTTTATTATTAAACTCATTTCAAGGAAGCAGGACGGCTGTTGCAGTAATGATTTTCCTCGAGCAACCCAGGGACCTAATTAAATCTTTCTGACGGTACCACTTCTGGGTCCTGAACCTGTCAGTGGTTCAACAGTGGTGCAGAGGCTTCCCCTTTCACCAGAACATCGTTACTGAGAAAACGCAAGATGTGTAATTTCTAGGGGTGGGACTGATAAAAAAAATAAATGAATCGAATTAATTAGAGGGTTTGTAATTAATTAATCTTGATTAATCACATTTTAATCGCATAACAATATTTGCCCCAAATTTTAGTGGACGACTGAATCAAATAATAGACACAGACATGAATATTGTAAACTCAAGCTCTTTTAAAGTCTGAACAGAACAGAACTGAACAGACCTAAAGTTAAAGTGCCATTTTAAGTACTTTTTCAGAACAGTATTGACTTTAAATGGTAAAAAAAAAAATCGTCGACACGTGACCCTCATGCTCCGTACGGCACTTAACCTGACGGCGAAAACGACTTGGACAACTCGCGTAGCATGTGAAGCAATTTGTGTTGTTAAAAGACTGTCAAGACTGTTGGCTGACATTAGCTGACCCTTTCTTAATGAACACTTTATTCACAGATATTTCTTGACACTGGTGGGATGCTTTCATTTAAACTTTGTTTTAAATTTGTCGGCTGACATTTGGACTACTGATTTGGTCTTAAAACTACTGTTTTCAGCAGGTCTGGCAATTGCACTAGCCATGCTCATTTTGCTAAAATCATGCTGGGCACTGTGCATCAACCAGATACTCATAAATAAATAAAGAGAGCTGAACTGAACTTATAGTCAGCTGTCTTACCACAGCTTTGTAAACTGAATCCTGTACAAACTGTATCCTGAAACGAGTATATACACCGGGTTTTTAATGCTGTTCTAACCAATGATATTACTAAATGTATTTATTTTGGATACAAATGCCACATGTACAAGTACAAACTTTATCCTGCCCCATGTATAATAACGACCTCAAATGAATGTTGTGTGTATGTTCAAAAACACAAAGGTTGTATATATATTTTTTTTATATTTAATGAACATTCAGAAAGATGTAGACAGCATCTGGGTAAGGGGTGAAAGGTGGTCAATGCTGCTGAGAAACCTCCTTCAACAGCTTCTTTTCAGTTGTTTTGATCTTTGATCTTCCTGGTTGTTCTTTTTCAGAGCCGCCTTCACTTCCTTCAGCTGGACCAGGGTGTCTTTGTGATAATGCTTTTGGACTTGGAGTTTCTTGTTGGCCCTGTTGATCTGTTTGTCTCTTTTTTCAAGGAGCTCTTAGATGCTTGACCTTGTCCTGCCACTGTTGTAAGATGTTGTCGGGTCCAGTGGATTTCTCCTTGACCAGCAGCGTCTCCTTGATGTCTCCTTTTTCCTCCTCCAGTTGCTGTAACTTCTTCTGCTCTGAGAGTTTGGAAAACTCCAAGCTGGTATTGAGCAGATCCTCTTTCTTCGCCGGCTCATTTTGGAGTTTTTCCTTGAGAGCTTTTTCTTCCGTGCTGCTCTTCTTTGGAGATGCCTCCGCAGTTTGAGCTTGTCTCTTTTTGATCTCCCGGGGGATCTGCTTGTCTGTTTTTTTGGAGGAGCTCTTCCAGCTGGTTGACTTTTTCCCGCCATCGTTGATTGGTGTTGTTGACCAAGGTGGACGTCTCATCGGTCAGCAATATCTCCTCGATGACTCTTTTCTCCTCCTCCAGCTGCTGGACCTTGTTCTGCCAAGTCTCAGTCAGTTTGGAAAACTCCTTTCTGGCTTTGAGCAGATTGTCAGAGAGCTGCTTTTTAAAGCGCTCATCGGACTTTTGGAGCTCTTCCTTGAAGTTCTCTTCTCTCTCCGCGAGCTTCTTCTTGGATTTTTGGAGACTTTTCTCAAGAGCTTTGTTGTCCAGCTTGCTCTGTTTTAGAGCTGCCTCCACTTTGTTCAGCTGGGCCAACGTGTCTATATGAGCAGCTGTACGTGCTTGCCTCTTCTTAGAGGAGTGAGGAGGTCCTCCAGCTGGCTGACTTTCTCCATCCACCGCTTCTTGTTGTTCTCCAGCTTGGTGGTGGCAGTAGCTCTCACCCTCTCCATCTCCTCTTTCTGGGTGTGGAGGCTCTGCTGAAGGGAGGTGACCTGCTCGACTCTCTTCTCCTCCAGAGCAGAGAGATGGTGGTTAAAAGAGCGGATCTTGTTGTCTCTTAGTTCAACCTCCCTTTTTCCTCTGTAGAGGTCGGCCTTCAGCTTCTTGTTCTGCTGTTCGGTGGCAAACAGCTTCTTCTTCAGACTTTTGATCTCGTCCAGATGTTGCTGTCTGTCGCTCTGCCAAGCCTCCCTCTCTTTCAGGACCATGATCTTTGCTGCGGCCCGCAGCTTTTCTTCATTCTCCTGCATCTTCTCCTCCATCTCCAACCTCATCTCTTGCAGCCTGTAGATGCTGACTCTGCTCTCTCTATGAGACATGATGATGGCTGATGACGTACGAAATAATCCAACACGTGGGATAGCTGTGAAAAGGCTTTGTGTAACTAATAACAGTTCACTCCGCAAACACAGTGCTTCTTAGACCAACCAGTAAATCTTTGAAGTGACTCTCCTGCTCTGGAGATTTTAGTTAGCGAAATTCCGCCGATATTTCACTGAAGACGAGTCATATGAACGTTTGCATCTCCGAACCTCCTCAGTTAACCCTTCCTCAATGTATTCCATCTTTATTGATCCAAAACAATCAATTCGAAAATTGTGGAGATGAAGAGGCAGCCGGAAATACTAAAGCGGAAATACACTGCTACCAAGCGGACCAATCACAGCTCTTGCACTCTGCGTTGCCACGGTGTTCAGCTATAGGGCTCAGGTCTTTGTAGGGGCCAGGGTTGTTGCCGTAGCCTCTGTGTCAACTTAACACAGAAGTATAAACCGCCTATTACATTCCTGGGGAGGTGCACGTCAGTTATGGCACTAGGCGCTTCTAAGGCTATGCGTAGGTGTCTGCGTTGTCACCGTAGCCTCTGCGTCAACTTAGGGGCCGTCCACACGGAAACGCGTTTTGGTCTAAACGCAGATGTTTTGCATCGTTTTGGCCGATCGTCCACACGAATCCTGTAAACGCATTGCCCTAAAACGCACTTTTCTGAAACCGGGTCCCAGGGTGGAAAAATTCGCAAACGCACCTCTTGCGTTTTAGTGTGGACGGCGAAAAACAGAGAAAACAATGATGTCATCGCCACACCCCTCGAGCAGCCTTCCACCTCCCGCGAGACGTCTCATAACAACATCAACAACAATGGCGGACTACATGCTTGTGTTCCTGCTGGAGAAGATATTGAGCCTATTAGGGTTACTAGGGCAAAATATCATTTCTCCTTGAGTTTGGTTTCTTCTAAAGCCGATTTGTAAACAGCGCTCAAGCTTTATGCGCATGCTCCGCCTCTTCCTCTCCGTTTTTGGTGAATTTCTGAAACTGAAACAGCGCCACCTATAGGCCTGGAATATGAAGTAGCGTTTTCAGTCGTGTTGAAACGGATCTGTGTGGACGCGGATATTCTTGAAACGATGCCAGGGAAAACGGAGAGGGAAAAGATCGTTTTCGTACGTGTGGACGTGGCCTTAATGCCTAAACCGCCTATAAAGTCTAATGCTACAGTGTGTAAAGAATGATTAGCTCACTGAGCTAATAGAAGCATACTAGGAGGTGGTACCACAGATCAACTTTCTACAAAGTGACCATGATTAAATTAGCCTAATTTCTCAACTCAGTGGAATGCATGATTGCTCTCAAAGACTTGAATAGTCAGGCTACTGCTCAGAATTCTGATTTCCCCCTTTACAAATAAATACTTATTTTTAAGTCAGACACCATAATGATTGAAAACTAGAGTTGCACACACTCAAGAACACACATTTGTGCATAAAAAATTTGCTATTTGCTCATTTGTGCTGCAATGTGTGAATAAATGGTGGAAAAACTGAGGTCAAAAGACAAATTTGGGTGAAATGGTGAATGGGGAGACACAACAAAAACGAAACTGTCTGAGAAAAAAGCGATGGAGGACGCATCTGTGGTCGCTTTGATTTTAGTACTGTTTCTTTTGCTGAAATTGACCATGTTGAAAATACCGAAATCTTAATGAGAACAGGATCAAGAAACAACAACATCGCACACTATGATTTTATCTCCCAGCTGAGATGAACGCAAGATTTTATCTCCTGGTTGTCAACAGCAACCTCTAATCTTGGTCTGATAAATCCAGACACTGAAACCCTGATGATAATCAGAGTATCTACCTATGAGCGAAACATTAACAACAATACAAAAAGATTTTTTTACCAGGTTTGTAGCTAAGAAGAAAGAGGACATTGTTTTGGGAGATGTGGCTTAAATGTAAGTGTGTGAGTAGGAGTCACTGTGACAGAACAGCGCTGCGTGTTTGTAAGACGGCGGTGCTCACCCTGTGGGTCGGCCTTCTTGTAGGCGTTGCCGGCGTCGACGAAGCTGGTAGCAGAGTCCAGTTTGTTCTGAAGCTGCATGTGGAGACGAGCGGCCTGACAGAATGCATTCCCAGCAGCTACGCACACAGACACAGTGTTAGTGTGACACTCTTGATCAAATGCAGCAACAGAAAAAAAAAGAAACCAAATACTCAGATCCAAACATTTCTTCTTTTTAAATTCTTACTACGTGACTGTCGTCGAGCAGCAGAGCCATCAAAACACACATCTAAACAGCTAAATTCTGCGCAGCGTGAACTATTATTGGCACATCTGGCCTATCTGGAGCACACGCTGGTTTCTGTGGACTCTCATCACTCATTCGTCCTGTTCATGCTTGATGATCTTCTTCCTGTATGTGGTAATGTGACACTCTGTGTCCGCGTGTAGGCGTCTTGTGTGGGAGTTTGTTTATTTGTGTTGTGTAGTATTTGGCATGAATGTGACGTATCTACGCGTGTCACATTTGTGTGTGTCACGCACCACTCCAGTTCTTGGCCATCTTGAACATGTTGGCTGCTCTGGCGTACATTTCGCAGGCGTCCTCCACCTTATGGTTCCCCCTGTAACACAAACATAAAAGACAGAGACATAACAATCATCTCTTTTTCTCTGATTTAATTGTAAAAAAAATAAGGCTCCCATTTTCTGTTAAGTCATGTTCATGGCGATCCAGCCCTAACAAATATTTGAAACTAGCCTGCAGGGTGTCCATCCGAAGTACGTCACAGCAGAGGGCAGCTGAGGAGAAAAGCATCCTCTCTAAAATCTAATATTTGTCCCTTGTGTGAGGAATAAATCTGATGTTTAACCACAGAACCAACAAATACACTGCCCTTCAGAGCATCTGGTTCATATCTGATGTTCCCTCTGCTTCTATGTGAAGAATACAGAAGTCATTTGTACATTTTAATTTTCCAAAACATAATTTTATGTGTTAGCGTAAACAGCCGGTACCGAATCACTTAAAAAATGTTACCTAGCAATACCATTATTATAGCTATAGGGTTGATTAAAGAGTGAAAAGCAACAAAACAGATATTAAAACCTGTCAAACGTGAAGAAGTGATGCTGTACATGCCTAGGGCTAACAAACCACAACAAACATTGATCCCAGCAGTGAGCTTCCTTGTTGTCCGTGTGATAAATGATGAAGGGTTGTGGTTTGAAAGCCTCGGACAGAGGATATTTATTTCATTATTTGACCTTTTGTGGCTTTGTATCCCCCTCATTGTTTCCACTAGAGCGCACAGGGACATGTTTTATAAGAGATGATAATGTCACTACTGAGCATTTTGGTGCAGATATACATCTCAGTTCTTATCGGAATATGAGTCTGGTAATACAGCATTTAGATTTCATTATGGGGTTTCAACCAATATAGAGAAAAAAAAATATTGCCTGCAATTGGACAGCCAATTTGTTGGAAACAAATTCAACTCCACCGGTTCAGATGATGTGTATGACTACGTCGGTGTTACTCTTCTGTCCGTCACCTCATAAAATCTGTCCAAACGATTTGACTGGGTTGACAGATCTTCACTTCCCAACAGAGTGACTCCAGACCAACTTCCCACCGCAAAAAAAAAAGAAAAAAAAGAAAAATAGTGGCTGAAGAATTGGTGTGGCCTCCAGCTTTCTACATCTCCACCTGCACCACTGGAGAGGTCAGTTTCCTTGTGCATTAGCAGCATAGCTACAGTTTATAAAAGGATGGTTGGGTCTCTGAGCTGACAGATGCAAATAGAAATGTAGTTTTTCTCTCACTGCGAGGTGGAACTACAGATCCACAACCGCCTACAAAGTGACCACGACTGAATTAGCCTCATCTAACTCAGGCCTGAGGCTCATTAAATAAACATGCTGAAAACAGATGTGACCCATTTCAGCTCTTAACTTTTAGGACACTGCCTGATTACTAAGAGGCGCGTTCACATTACACTCATCCTTTCTACAGTGCTTGGTTTTAAAGCCTCGACTAGTCATTGTCCTGCTCACAGCTCTGATTCACTATGAGCCTGAGATCCTCCAGCAAGAGCCTGATAATGGTTCCACAATCTTTGCTGTCCAGGCCCCTCAGATGTGGAACTCCCTGTATGGATATGAGGCAAGCAAATTCAATGCCACATTTTAAATATCTTTTTAAGGCTTACTTTAAATCTTATGACTGATGCCACTAGTCAAAACTGCTTGAATTATTTTGTCCTTCTTATTTATTTATTTTTTGCATCTTGGATTAATACTGTATCTGTTTTTTGATATACACATAGAGGCATGGGGATTATGTGCTATTTATTGATCATACTGATTTTATGTGGGTTCACGAACACACACACAAATGCATCGTGTTCCTGATGAAGATAAAGATTTAAAACCAACCGTATATCTGCATTTTATGGCAGATTAATGGAGCTTTAATAAAGATGAAAAAGAACATTTGCTTGGTCTGTAATAATTGCTCTTCACTGCTTCTCTCATTGCTTTGTGCAGTGTTTCCATGGTGTCTACATTTATAATTATGGGTTAATCGTATCTTATATTGTTGTCGCATTTTAAAGGTTTTAATAATTGCCTTTTTGTAATTTTCCACGATAAAATGACTTTCAGAATAGTTTGTATATTGATTCATTGAATTAATATTGATTAATTGAATTAATGATGAAGTAGATGCAGAATCTATACAAGAGAAGCCCAGTGACATCAGCCTAAAAGGCCATTTCACAATGAGCACTCATCCAATCAATACCAATCCAATTAATATTCTGTGTTTCCATTTTACTTGTAAACATCCGCCGCTCCCACTCATGAAAGCCACTAGCCCACTCCCATCGTCCACACGCATCATCCCCCCGCCCGCCCGCCCGCCTCCCTCCATCATCGACTCGGCCTCACGCTCCCTGTGAGCCCGCTCACCTCCCGCAGCAGCAGCAGCAGGAGATGATACATTTGCATTTCTTTTGCGTGTCAGGCCACGGCACGAAGGCCACGCAATCTGCGATGACAGCTAATATTTTTGTCACGAAATAATAATAAAAAAAAGCGCTTCGAGGATCCTTGGATAAATATTTCCAAAGGACGCAGTGTCATAGTGAAAGTAACCAGCTCCTACAGGGATGAATATAATAGATGATACGAGTATTAAGGTGATAAATTATAAAAATGATCCACACAGGATGTGATCAGGCTTGAGTAAAGCGCATTATGGGGCATTAGAGAGGCCACTGGTGCGTTATAGGGACAATACAGGAGTCAATTTATAGAGATATCTCCGTGAAGAAAATCACTTGACAGGCTGTGATGGGCCCTGCGCGCAGGGATCCCTCCCCCATACCAAAATGAGCTGGTAAACACTGAGAGAAAAGAGAATGAAAGCATCCCTTACCCGAACATCCCCCCGAGGAAGGATCCGGACGCCTTGACCTTTTTGTCGGCGTCAGCCATCAGCTGCATGGCCTCCTTCTCTTTGCCGGAGTTGTCCATGGCGAGCTGGCTCTGAGAGGAAAACGGGCCGATGTTCCGCAGTGGACGGAGGAAGAGAGGAGAGGAGAGCTGAGGAGGAGAGGAGGCGAGAGGAGGGAGACGTCTCTGCTGGTGCTGATGCTGCGAGGCTGCAGCTCTTCTTCGACGGCGAGAGAGAAGGGTCACATGCGACTCAACGGCACCATCTGCTGGCAGGGAAAGGGAAAGGCAACTGGTCGGGACTAGGAAACTTAAAAAATTTTTATTTTTTTTTGGGTATATAAAAGAACATATTTTCTCACTTACCTCTAGATATTAACATACATGCATGTAGTTTAATATGCACACCATCTCAACAATGTTCCTTTTCCATGAATACTCCACATTGACCATGACTATGACTGAGCTCTCGATCAAGATGCAAATTAAAGCAGCGTTTTTTCTTTTTTTTGCGGAGATGTTCATGCAAATACTGTATTTAACCATTAGATGGCAGCAGAGTTGTTTATGTGCGGGTCTGTGCAGCCAGGAAGCACAGGACATAAGCGTTCATCTTGTAGTCCTATTTTGATGAATGCAAATCCAACGCTACTTTTATTTTACACCTGCTTCTGTCTCCAACTGCTAGATATTTAGTTTAACCTCTGCCTAAAGAGACTAAACGGCTCTAGTGTAACATCTCATAGAATGTAATAATTTGTTTGGGTTTTCCAAGAACCGCATGATGCATCTTGGACATGCCTTCAGTGATGAACCCTGGGGTCACAGGGTGCAAAGCCCCGAGCTTAAGTTATTTTTGTGTTCATGGTTTGCCTCCATCCTGTCTTCCCAGGGAACAGTGTTCAATTATGATCACCTGGAAGAATCTGATGTTAAGGCTAGGTCTGGTTGTTGCAGGAACATCAGCTGCTTCTCTAAGTCTTTCAGCCAGCCATCACAGAGGCCCTGATCTCCGGGTTCCTTCTTTCTCCAGCTCTGACAAATTCAGTGTTACATATGTGAAGATGATGTTTGCACTGGTTTGCACTGCTTCCCCATTCGGAGAGGGGCTTCAACTCCATTCACACACCTTTAATCTGGAGGGCACCACCCACAGATATTCCTAATTAAAACTTAAACTTCCCTCTGGTCATTTAGAACTGAGCACTTGGGTGTTGGGTGGAGCATCTTCAAGAAAACTCAATTTGGCTTTGTTTTAGCTTTGTCTTGGATATGTAGATTGTATTTTACTAACTGTGTGTTTAGTTGAGTAAATTTTCTGTCGTATTCCGAGCAGAAACTTCTGTGTAGTCCATCAGATCGACTGTGACAGATTGAAAACCCTCCTCCTCCTCTTCCTCCTCCACTATAACGTCCGTCCTCTCTGTGAAAGCCCACACCGTCCTGCTCCCACGTAACATCTCCAAAGTTTTGTCTTGACGTGGCTGACAGCAATAATTACCTCCTCTCATCTCCTCGCCGCAGCGTGTGAGCTCTGAACGCGGCAGCTCAGATACTGAACACATAACAAATATAAACTAATAAGGCTTCGTGATTAGATCAAATATTTTAATAGTTCTTCAACTGGTCTTAAAATGGCATTCATTAAAACCAAAAATTCAACTGGTGGAGAAACCCAAGACAATAAAGCATGCTCAGTATAATCACTAAAGCTGGGGTGCGTTCAACAAGGCATTTTGCTGGAGAACTTCAGCCACTTTGCAGAAGTTAATTATCAGATAATTTAGTGAATAATGAGGTACTCCAGTCTCACCATGAAGCAATGAGTCAATTTATTGCCGTTAAAAACTACAGGCTACCTTTAAGAATTCGGGTCCAGACTCAATCGACAGTGGCTTAAATATGAAGAAAAAGGTTCCCAGCACAAAAAAAAAGGGGGGTTGTTGAACGCAGCTTCGGCCTTAGAGGAGTAAGTCCAGAGGAAAAACACATCGTGGAAAATGTTCCAACAAATTCTGGAAGATCACTGTACAAAGAGTGACGAGCTCCATTCATTTTACATTTTTACAACAGAGTAAAACATTTTTAGAAGTTTTTGCTGCTTAAGTAACAACTAATAAATCAGGGTGATGACTGTGTACTTTCACATCAAAACAAATAGATCATGCAGTGGCAGCACACTTTGAGGCCTTTCCACATCTAATAAAGATGTCCGACGGCCGGATCATTTGTGATTGTTGCTGCTATTAGTCAGAAATACAGAAATTAAAAGTTAACCAATCCCCAAATCTTTCTTACTCTGCCTCTTTAACATCATGGAATAAAAGTCTGTAAACGTCTCAGTCATTTTTAACCACTCATCAGAAACTTTCTCTCAAAAATCTCATGAATAAATCTGTGAATAAAGAAGCATTTAATCAATCAAAGTACTTAAACAGGACTTAAATGATCACAGCGTATTCCAGCATGAAATACAGAATACAGGAAGTTCTTTACGTCCTGATCATTTCTTTATTTACTCTAAACCAAGCGTGTCAAGAGCCTCATTAGTATTCTGAATATGGGTTTTATTCCTGCTCAGGTCTTACCTTTGGTCAACTCTCTCTCTCTCTCACACACACACACACACACACACACACACAATGAGCCTGATAATATGCTCTCGAGTTATTACATAACATTAGATGCATTGGAGCAACGTAAAACCAGGACGCTAAAATTCATTAATAAATAAATAAATATGATGAATCTCAGCTTATAACTGATTTTGAAATGTGTCATGAGGACATCTTCGCTGGTCTGCACTGCTTTCACTGCTGTTTGAAAGTTCAAGGACTCCGCAATCGTGTGTAAAAATTATAAGCAACCTCTAAACTACAAATATGTGAAATTATAAACTGATGCTACTGTTGTTTCATAATTAATAGAATCATATATTACACATTGACCCAGGGTTTGATAGTTGTGGACAAGACTGCAAAGAAGTATAGTTTTATCACTTATATTTTCCGATTTAAAGTACAAACCAAGGTTCTCTGACATTTACCTAACAGGTTATTTTTAGGCTTGTTAAAGTTAGTTTATATCAGTAAGGGTTCCCAAACGGACAAATGTGTGTGTATTAAAAGTACTTGCTCTTCAGCCTTGTCTGTAAGCAGCATTATTTGTAATTTTACTCGATTTTCCCATTTTAAGACAAGCCACATGTAGTGGGTAAAGTCTGAGGGGGAGAATTTGCCTCGTTAACCACCACTGAGGTGCCCCTGAGCAAAGTCATTAACCCCCAGCCGCTCCAGTGGAGCTGCTCCGAGGCCAACATTTTACCCAGCGGGAAATATGTGTCAACGGAGTGTTACTGAAACAGAAAGCTTTGTTAATAATCTGGGTTAGCATTAGCAGTTGTTGATTTTGCCCATTGGAAAAGCCGCCGTGGTCTCCATGGCGACTGGCTGATAAATTAAAAGATACAATATTTGTTTGGAATTTGGAACAAAATGTGTGTTGACTGTATAATGTCTATGTGTGTATATGATAGATAGATAGATAGATAGATAGATAGATAGATAGATAGATAGATAGATAGATAGATAGGTTTGTCATGCAGTACAAACCCTTGGGTTTCTGTAACCGATGACAGAAAATAAGACTAAATGGGCTCTGATTAAACGCTGAAGTACAGCAAAGTGCATGCTAGAGTGGAATCAAAAAAATAAACAGTTACAGCATTCTTCTATTACAAAGGAAAATAACAGTCTTTTACTCCCACCAAACCTTCCTGCTTCCGTCTAATTTCTTCCTTTCCACCACTGGTAGTCTTCTTCTTTGTGCGTCTCTCTCCTCAGTCCTCCTCTGATAGAGCTTCGTGTGGGGTCGACGGTCGGGACTTGCTGTGACCTCTGACCTCCAGCTTCCTGTCCTGCAGGAAGTCTCGAATCTCTCCGGGCAAGCGTTCGAACTTCTCCTGAAACTCTGCCTCCACAGCTCCCTGCAGCTGGAGGTTCACATTGATTATTAGAGATGTGACGTTCGCGAACGAACCGAATCTACTGACAGGCTCTTTAAAACGAATGATGGGAACCGAGTCGAAGATGTGAGCTATTTATTTTTGTTTTTCTGCATTTCACATAGATTTAATGCAGAAGCTTCTGCTTTGCTTTGAGACAGTGTGGACCCGGGTTTGTATTCCTGGTCAGCACAAAGGTGTTTAACGAACACCTTTAACTCAGATATCCCGCCAAGAGAATATGTATTGGTGGGATGTCTACGTTTCAATGATTCTGGTCCAAATCTAACACAGAGCTTATTTTGAGGATAAAATAAGTTACCCCCAAGCTGCCATCTTAAAAATAAATAAATATCAAAATGAGCCCGCTTTTTGAACGACTCTTTGAAAGGAATGGATCCACAAGATCGGGCCCCCTTCAAAGAGCCATAAATCCCATCTCTGTTGATTATCTGTCAGCGATTATGCTAATACGGGATCAGTGAGATGGGTCAAAAACAGCACACAAATGTGTTTCGTTTAGATGAGATAGATGGATTGAACATTTACAAAAGAGACCAGCTGTTGTCAGATGTTACAGCCAAAAGATGAAGAGCTCTAATATAGCCGCCAGAGGGCACACTGATGGCAGGACTGACTCTAGACTGTGTGGGTGTGCAGCCACAGACTTGGCATCAGCTTAGAGTCCAGTGTACAAGAATTGCAACGCAAGACACAAACTAAACGCACTTGATAATGAACAGAAACATGCATTTCCATTTAGGTTTCACCTTTGGTTTCTGCTCTTGTATCTCCTGCAGGAGATCATTGTGCTGCTCCACCAGCTGCTCCTGGCGCTTCGCCTGAGTCTCCTCGAGCTGGAGATAAACAGACGAGCAGTCAAAGAGTTTTATGAAGCGTTTTATGATTATGGAAAGACAGGACTACGGCTGGAGGAAGAAATAGAGTTGCAGCCATAAAATTTTCATAATCATCTCTTCAGAATTCAACCATGAAAAATTCCCTCAACCCAGATTCTCCATCTGCCGCTCACCCGTTTTATGTTCTGGACGACTTCATTGACGTAGGACTTATTGATCTCTATCTTCTCCCTGGGAACACACAGACAGATGGGATGAGCTTGACTGGGTTTGGGGTAAACATTTTTCTCCTCTCACAAGACAAGCTCAGCGCACGGAGGAGACGAAAAAGCTGCGGCAGGTGTCTAAGGTGAGGTGACGTAGATAAATACTGGAGTGTGAGTGCGTGTTTATAGATCTTACTCCTCGGCCAGATGTTTCTCTTTGGTCTTCGCTTGGTTGATCTTCTCCGTTCTCCTTCGATCCATCTGTCTCTTCAGCTCTTTTTTCTCCCTACCGCAGCAGGAGGGAAGATGAGAGCTAACGGTTGGAGAGTCATTTTAAAATGTGCTACCTAATATCGAATTGTATGAGAGGAAACCCTCAGAAATGACATCATGTGGATAGAAAGGATTACAATTTAAAATGAGAAACTTCACAATGAACCCGAATTAAAATTTTAAGAAAGCATCTGTGCACAGTAATTAATTTTAGTGGCATTTAGAGGTTTTGAACTGGTAGCTTTTTAACTTCATAAATGTTGTGAACTTGTCTGTGAATTTGTACTTTGATATAGTGTCAGCATTTGGATCTAATCTGCTGCTCTTCAGGCTACTCTAGTTATGAAAGCAGCTCTTAATATACTAAGTGATCTTTGTGTAATTAAGACCTGCAAGTCACAGATTTGTATCGTACTTGTCACAGATGTCTTTGAGTTTCTTTATCTGGGCGTTGTGACTCTCCTCGGCCAGGCTGCTCAGTCGTTCTGTCAGCTGGAGGAAACAGAGACTCGTCATGGTCAGGGCCTACAGAGCATTTATGATTTGAATTACCCATGTCAAAGGAGCCTTAAACCAAACCTTCCTCCAAATGTAACATTTCAGAGACACTGACTGGGGTTTATGTGGGAGTCATTAGTCGAGGTTTGTTTTTTCAGACTTTACCGTTTTAATATGTTCCCTCTGTAGATATTTCTGACTGTAGTACTGTTCCTGCCTCAGAGCCAGAAGCTGCTGCTGCTGCTCGTCTCTCAGCTGCTGGAGACGGTCGTCCTTCTCGCTGTCCGAACACGACCCCCTGGCAAAGGTTTTAGAATTTGACATTTTTCCTTTTTGACCACAATCACGGGAAACCATATTGAGGCACACCCGTTCCACAAGGAAATAGCTACAGCAATAGCTACAGAAATTGTAACACTGCATGTGCGTACCTGCTCTTGCTGCACTGTCTGGCCGTCTTCTTGTACTTGTTGTTCAACTCTCGGAGGAGCTCGGAGGTTTTCTTCTGGTGCCTCCTCACCAGCTCCTTCAGCTCCTTGAACTGACGTCTCTGCTCCTTCTGGTAAACCTTGGACTGCTGCAGACTCTCCATGGTGCACACTGGAACATCTGATGGCACAAGTGAGGCATGCAGCATGCAGCGCGTCAGTTGGCTGTGATATGAAAAGCTTTAGTTTCTCTCTCTTTGTTCTCTGTTAAAGCTTGGACTAATGACATGTTTCAAAAAGTAATTTATTAAGAGTTTTTAGTCTATACCTCCAGCTTCCACAAAAATATGCTATATACTACATCATGTACTTAAGGTATTCTTTTATTTGGTTCTCTGTTATTGATTTGACAGATATTTTAATTTTAATCAGTCATTTTTAATTGAGACAGAGACAGAAAGCATCATGTGAACACTGACCAATTAAAATACTTAAAACCAGGTCTTCAGTCTTTGCTGCTGGTTTGGCTGCATCTAAAATGCACATAAGAGACAATCACAATTACTAAGCCGTGCACTCATTAGAAATCATTGACATTAGCATATTTAAGATTTTTTGCTCCTTTGCTCCAGGTGGAAGCTCACCTGTCGTAGCAGCTTGCTGATTGGCTGCGGAAGCTTTAGGCGTCGTGGCGACGGGGGTGTGGCCCGCAGGCCCAGACGCAGGGCTGAGTCCGTTCTCCAGTGGAGCTGATTTCAGATCGTTCTTACGCTCTACGCAGCTTTCAGTCTCATCCTGGACGTCGACACAAAGAAAACACCTACAGCCACATGTTTGCACCTCCGAGATTTAACACGACAGAAACAGGCCTGACCTCAGTCTGCGTGTCCTCCTCGCCGTCCTCCAGAGTCAGAGCGGCCAGCTGTTTAGATCTCTGCTCCAGCAGATTGACATATCGAATAGGGTTGGACAGAGCTTCTATCACGTCTGGTGGAAATATGAAGAAACACATAAAGACAGACAGAGCATACAGAGCTGTGAGCTGCTGCTTCAGAAGGTCTAGATGGACATAGTTGTTCTTTTGGCGCTGATGAAGTACTTTTGCAGATGTTTTATAGATAGTGGAGTTAAAATACATCAAGACATCAGTTAAGTGGCAATAAATTATTTAATATGTGTTGAAGGCGCTGCCATTTTTAACCCTTTATGGGGCGAGGAGCCATATTTGGTAACTTCAGCGCACATTTTAAATTGCGTCCCTGTGCCTCTCAGTGAGGTTTAGAAGCATATGGCTTTCACTCAGCCAATCAGAGATGATCAAGACAACATTCTCAGGTCAAATCAGGGTCAAATGTGGTCTGCAAGGTCCACCTCTGCTTGAACGTTGAGCATAACTTCTTTATTAGGTACCATGAAGAAGTGGCCTAATGGTGTCTAATGTGATAATGTGTATGTTGACAAATGCCTGAATCAGAACTTCTGTTCTAATGGTCTAAATACATGTTTACATTTGTTTACCACTTAAGTTCAAGGAACCATATATGGTAAATTCATTAATGTTGATTTTCTCCGTGAAAATAAAAAATTTGTAAAGTCTTCTTATTCCCTACAATTACTCTAGGGTTGAAAATTAGAATTTCCAAGTATTTCACTGAGTGGCCTATAAGGGGTTAAAAATGTTAAAGCCAATCTCCAACTTCTTGTATTTAAATATCTACAAAGTAAAGATTCATAAAAATGAATGCGGCCAGGAAAGCAAGACTGTATTGTTGCAGCTTCAGTAGTCTAACTGTAGCCAAATATAGTTACTGTATATGTCCTGCAGGGGGCTCTAGTGGAAAAATTCAGAGGTCAGAGGTCACAAAAACATGACTATCTGCAGAAAGTCTAATGCATACTATATCATGGAATAGTTATATCACCATTTTTAAGTCCAGCACTTAAAAAGTTTGTACCTGCAAACGTATCCGGGACGTAGTCTTTGACTACAATGTAGACGAACACGGCCGGCAGAATCAGAGACTGGTTCTTCTCATTCCTCAGGCTGATGTAACGATAGCCTGCAGAAGAAACATTTACCAAGACGCAGAGTCTCATGTAATCGCCGTCAAAGTTAGGACAGAGATCTCGAGAATGTTAAAACATGAAGGAAAAAATTAACAGTTTTTTTTTTAAGACGGTGGGAGGAGAATGCCTCCTCCATGAGGGAAAGTCTTAGAAAAGTTGTTGTTTAATAATGAAATTTACGTTCTCTACAGGAATTAACGGCTAAAGAAGCTTCTGCATATGAGGAAACACCCATTTTCTACTCTGCACTACTTTTGGACATAGTACATAGTTATTCGTTATAGTTCTGTTTCAGGAAAGTTCTGACAGCTTTACATTTACACTAACAACATCCAGTTAAGCTAGAATGAAAGTAATCACTTTAAAAGTCAAAAATAGAGATGCATGGTTAAAATAAATACGAATGAAATAATTCAGTACCTGGTCTAATGGCAGACACTGGGATAATTCGATGACCAATAAACTTCCCTCCCTCCTCAAAAGCAGCGATTCTCAGAGAGGCCAGAGTCGGAAGAATCACCTGTTAGGAAGGTGAAATTAAAAAGGCACATTAGACAGTGGAGTACAGTGTTGCCAGATGTACGATAATTATCGTATTTATACGACAGGGTCTTTATGACATAAAGGGGCAAATATACGATAGTTTTCCATTTGACTGACAATGAATAAAGCAATTGTTTCATTCAAATGGCCGAGCCTCTGTGTTTATTCCTCAGGCTATTGCAGTTCCATTCCCACAGAATGGATTTGATTTTAAATGCACTGTCCTAGCGTGTGATTTGTCAAGTTGTTTGTCAGTACATATGATAGTTTGGGTCAAAATATGATCATTTTAAAGCGACAGTACGATATTTCTTCAAGTCCCATCTGGCGACACTGTTGGAGTGCGACCTCTGACCCTGCCCCGTCGTATCTCTGCTGCGTTTCACCTTTTTGAAGACGATGGGCTCCTCGTCCCACACAGGGTTGACGGCGTTGTTGTTCTGAGACGTTTTAGTTTTAAGAGCTTTCCTCCTGGTGTCTACGGGAAGGCCAAACATTTCCACCTCCACATACACACCCACCCTGCGCTCGGTCAGAAACTGGCCGGAAATGACCTGGGACACACGGAAAGGGACGCAAGGATTTACAATTACAAGCAAACACTGTAGGATTCTCAACAACATATTAGAAGTAAACATTTTATTTATGATAAGATAAGATGATAAGATTTGTCCACAATTTAGTTCCTGAAATTATGACACTGTGTATGATAATAGTTGTGGTGTGCTCAAGTCTAAGTGGAGAGTGTGCATTTTAAACACATATTCTTTATACAACTGTAGCTTGGATGCTTTAAACAGCTTAAAAATGTGTCAGGGTCCAAAAATATATACTCCGATTACATGCATTATATATAAACTAAAGCACATTCCCTTGAGGGTTACAGAAATATGAAAACAGTTGGTATATAGCCAAAGTGCGCTCTCTTAAAGCGTGTGAAGTGTGTAGGATTTTAATATGTTGTTATCAAAAGAGTACACTCTAGTAGACACACATTACCATGTTTTTCAGACTCATTTTTACTGAAGCTTTGGCTCTAGAGTGAAACCTCTGCCCGTGGAGTATACCTTCACAGAGAGGGTGTTCGCTACGATGCCGTCCACTGTGTTTTCTGTAAAAGGGTCAAAGTGTTTGTCCGGACGTCTCATGAACTCGGGCTTCAGTCTGTAGCCGCTCCGACCGTTGTACTCGAACATGAAGAGGTTCAGCTGCATGGACAAGTCTGGGACGGAAAGCTGACGTTAAATACAGCGGTATCAAAGCTTAAAGCTACAGGTTAGAGCTGTAGCTGTTGCACTAAAGAGCAAAGTGCAGAGGTGGGCATCTGTGGTCTCTGAAGTACAATTCTTATCCATTTCACCCATGTAGCTGGAGTACTCCAAAGGTAAGATAGACATTGGAACTCAAGGAATCATGGATGAAATATTGTGAATTTCAGTGGAGAATAGCCTGTTCAGCTTCATGGAGAGTGTTTGGTTGGAAATCTGTAAGCAGGCTTTTTATTGCCCCATATTTTATATTCATAATTTATTTCTGGCGCAGAAAGTGAAATCAAGTTAGGCACAAAATAGACACATTATACTGGGTTTCTAAATTCAAAAAGAACAGAATGAAGCCACTAGAAAAGCCATCACTAAGAAGTGGCTTAAACCAGACCCGCCCTCTTTTGATGATTGCTATAAAATTCATTCATTCATTCATCTTCTGTAAGCGCTTGTCCTCTGGAGGGTTGTGGGGTGGCTGGAGCCTATCCCAGCTGTCATCGGGCAAGAGGCGGGGTACACCCTGGACAGGTCTCCAGTCTATCGCAGGGCTAACACAGAGAGACAGACAACCATCCACACTCACATCACCAATGAACCTAACCAGCATGTCTTTGGACGGTGGGAGGAAGCTGGAGTACCTGGAGAGAACCCATACAGACACAGGGAGAACATGCAAACTCCACACAGAAAGGACCAGAACCCGGGACCTTCTTGCTGTGAGGCATGATTGGTATAAAATAATCCATTTAATTTTCATAATGGAAAGAATCACTTTCTCCACGAAGCTGCAGAAATTTGAAGACATTTGGAAAACGTTGGAAATAAAGAATGAAAACAAAACAAAAAACTGTCCCTGGTGACTGAAAGACAGATGCCGCTGTGTTAAAAGTATGAGACAGGCAGGAATGTGACAGTGTTTTACCAATAGTTTGGTAGTTGAGAGCCACCAGCTGACATCCAGCGTTCCAGAAGAGTTGAGGCATAAAGTTTGACGAGTCCACTCTGGTTCCTTTCGGGTAGATGCGACTCAACTGGGATTTATTATATCTGGTTAATGTAAGTTAAGGATTTAGATAATTGTTCTTACATCTTAAAGGACATTTAAGCACTGTAAAGATAAAATGTTGTGTTACATCCTGGTATAAATCCTGGTGTACAGAGTTTATTTAGATAACACCGCTGTTAATGAAATGAAAAGGAAATTAAAAGTCTCTCTGTGACTCAGACAGATTTCTGAAGGTTTATACAGGGAAAAAAAAATATCAAAAGAGGAAGAAGAAGAACACAAAGTAAAGAAATGGTTGCCATGGTATGCTGTCACTGTGGTAACTGTTGCCAAGGATACTCTACAAACTCCACTGGTGACTTTGTGAGGTGCTCCAAAGCTTTGGTTTCCACAAAAGATGACATGTGGTAACAGCGGGCTGCCTCTGCGCGCACAAAGGCAAGAACACACACACACACACACATTTATGAGCAATTATTTGGCTTTACAACATTCCTGCACCTGCCCTAGACTCGGATAATTTCACATCCTGTTTGGCGGAACAGCTACAGTACAGAGTGTCGGAGGATGTGAAAGACGTGAGAGGATTTAACAAGGCACATTGCAGCGTCACAAATACACAGAAACAGTAAGGATGAGTTCAGAACAAAAGGTTTTCTCACTCTTGGAGGCTTCGAAGGAGTTGAACTTGGTCGGCTGGACGTAGTTCACTAGAGTGGACATTTCCTCTGCGGCCACTGCCTCCCGCTCTGCTGAGCCCTGAAACAAACGACAGCAGAAATAACGTTTTCACATGCTGAAATCACAGCGGTGGTATGGACATACTGTGTGTTTTCTGAAAAACATGTGCAGGACTGGGTGAAAAACAAAAACTCGTTCGACAGAAACTAAGAACAAATATTTGTGTGTGTTTTCAGGCCTGCACTCGTCTACACAGAATCACAGACAAAAAACATTAGCAGCATCTGACTGTAAAGAGTTAATAGCAACATTACTTAGCAACATGACCACAAGAGGATACAGCAAAACTAACTCCAACTAAATATTTCAGCTACATCAGAATTTTTTTTAGCTTTTTCCTGTTATTTTGAGTTTTCCACCTTAATGTTTTATCTCTCCTCTATAATGCTTTCTATTTTTGGCATGTTTGCTATGTTCTAGCAGACCACATCTCTATTTTCCCCTCATTCAGAATGATCTGTGGGTCTAACTACCATTAAACCCACATTAGAGACTGTATACGGGCCTTAGTAGTATTTCACATGTGAACAACGGCTGTATAAAAGCCTTCTGTGGCTGCGGATGGAGATGTATTAAATCTGATAAATGGCCTCTGGTGATTTCACACGAGTCAGCATTGATTAAAATTTGGAAAGCTGGAGGACACGCAAGCTTACCAGACCTCTAAAAACCTGCTCCCCGTCTCTGCTTGAGGCTATGTTAGCTGTTATTAACACAACATAAAATGTCTGTGAAGGTTCTCGGTCATCTGGGTCACCGTATATCCAAAATGAAAGAGCTGAACCAAAGCACTGGAAGGCTCTTGAAGACGTTTCATCCAAGTAGCTTCTTCAGTTCTGAAAGTCTGTTATCAGACCCTAGTCATCCGAGTTTCAGGTGGGCAACTCCCACAGATGTTCCTAATGTAAGCCCAACTCTCCACCAGTCAGTCCAACTGAAGAAGCTACTTGGATGAAACGTCTTCAGTGAAACTCTACAAGTCCAGGTGCTCTTGTTTCAGCTCATTTTTTCGACATAAAATATTTCTTTTCTCTTGCAGAGCCTGGTTGTAACACTACGGCTGAAGTGTCTGTAGCTGTTTTGTATTGTGGGTAATGGCCACTCACTAGACTTCAATAGGTGCAACTAGTTAAAGAATCTCAAATCCGTATGAAAAACCTGTGAGATCAGGAGTGGGTGGAAATATCAGCCTTTGCACTGGGGAGGTTATCCAAGGGCTCTGTGCATTCTTCTCTGATCCGTTTGTCTCAGACCATGCTGCTAGGAGATCCAGATGAGGTATTAAATCACAACTTTGAAGCTTCGTGGATGCATTATCTAAAATCATCCAGTCCCATTTTGCTACTCCTGCACATACTTAACAAATGGTCGAATGGCTCTTGGATCGATGTGTTTGCACTAGTGAAAATGAATCCATTCTAATGCAGGAGTCCTGCACTAAATCTTATCTTCATGAAGGTTCTGGTAGTCAGCGTTTGTTCCAGATAACAGAGAGCAGCTGAGTCGACAGTTTTTATTTCGGAGGCTGTGGTTTGTAGTGGTGTTGAACCGTATCGTGTGGTACCAACACACGTTTCTATTATTTTGACAACCCCATTATAGCCAGCTGGCCAGGCTAAATAACAGAAACACTTAAGTGTTCAACTTAATCCAGTGTTTAACTTAACAGCAGCACAAACTACATCCTGCAAAACGATCATCCAGCTGAATTACCACCTTTCTGATGCAAGTTTCAACATAAACTGAACATTATAGCAGTCATGCAGGAGGATTTAATGCAGGGCTGTTCTATTAGAATGCATTCATTTTCATTGGTGTATCTAATGTTTTTGTCAAGAAATTTGAAAAAGATGATATTTTTGTTTGTGCAGAGCTGATTTTGATTATTTTTATAAGAAAAGTCCATAATGTGTCTGATAAAATGTAAAAGGCAATGAAATACTAAATTGGCAGAGTATTTTTTTTTTAAATCAAAAATTCAACCAATAAACAGAAACAATCATTACTCATATGGCTGACGACCAAGCCCACACACAACACTAAGGGAAACAAAATAGAAATAAACCACAACAAATGCAGAGACAACAGCAAAAAAAAATAAAGCACAAACAAACAGCACCGTTCAGAGTCCATAACAAGATCAACAATGACAACGCTGGAAAGGAAGAAAAAAAACAAAACAACACACACTTGTGAACATTAACACATGGCGACAGCGGTGAGGGTGACCTTCCTTCAGCTCTGTGCGACGTCACCACTGACCTTTTTACCATCATCATCGTCATCATCATCGTCTTCCTCACTCTCAGCCTCCATCTCTGTTAAAATTAAACAAGTCTTCATCGTCTCTTCATCCGCTCGTCTTTGTCAAACATCACAGACCAGGAGAAAACATGACGCAGTGCATTCGAGGCGGACGTGTGCTAACAGTGACCGGGCTTGGCGGCCGCTCGCTGCGAATAAAATGCCACCGTATAACACTTGAGTTTGATGAGAGGTGCCAAAAGGCTGGTGAAAGGCTCTGAGTCAGAGGCAGGGACAAATAAATGGAAGCTGCAGGTAAACAGCTAATTGGCTGATCATTCAGACATTACATATCCACATGGCAGACAATGAAATGTGCATTAGTTTGTCCATAATGCATGTAATCCAAGTGTTTATTTAATATAGTTGTAATTTGATTATTTAATATGGTCTTAAAATGCAGACTCATCTTTAATTTGAGGGTATTTACAACCAAATTGGAGGAAAGGTTTCAGAATTACAATCATTTTAATACCCACTTCCGTATTTTCAAGGACAAAAATGTGGACAAATGAAGCTAATGATGAATAAAATGTTTATCTTTTATTATTTCACTCAGTGCCTGCCATGCATTGCTTGTATTTGTATATCTTTGCATATTTTTTGGTTCATCTGCATGAACTTGCTTTAGCTCTACGTCAGAATCCGTCCAGAAATAATAAGTAAATATTTCCCGCACAATATGTGAGTGACACGTGGCGAACACAAATGCGCACAGGAGATCAGTATACAAAACAAGCAGATGCCCACAGGTCAGTAAACAACCAATTCTGGAGCTGATTATTCAGGCCTCTCAAGCACTCCCCGTCTGAAGGGTCGTGACTGACTGTGTGCTTCATTCTCAGATACCGGTGCTCTGCGGGCACAGCTGGACTCTCAGTCCCAGGCCTATTATCAAGACCTGCGCATCAAACATGTCAATAAGCGTCCCGAATTTCCCTCTGCACTGCTGCGTAATTGGTGTTCGGAGCGCCTGACCTCATCTGGGATGCCCTTCTCATTACCGAGGCATCCCAGATGAGGTGCAGAGGACTGCAGGGGGGAAAATATCAGCAGACCTATCACTGGAGAGGTGAAAGAATGTGAGAAAATACCAACAAAAATATCATATTTACATAAAAAAATGTATCCATAATCTATATTTTAAATAAAATCTACATTCTCCCTATCACTCTCATGTGTTCATGAAGCAGTGGGCAGGGACAATGCAGAAGCTCCATTACTGTACCTTTTTAAAATGAGGCTGATTTGCCGGTGACTCATTTTTGTGAAGACATACGCTTGCTGAATGTGAAAACATTTTGAAAGACACAGAGAACAAACATTTTATGCAAAGCGCTGCCCTTAAATCAGAGCCCGTATACACCGTTTCCCAGGCTCACGCAGCCCGAGGAGCCACGGAATAATTTATAGTTGTCCGTTCTGCGTTTTGATACAAAGGATGTGGCAGATGAATACATTTCACATGGATTTCAAGGCTGAGAAAAGTCCCTTTGTCTTTGTGTCTTACCTCCTGTGTTGTTGCTAGGAGACGCCGGCTCGTTGCTCTGATTGGCAGGTTGGTCCATCAGTTTCTTTGTGTCTGTGTTATTGGAGGGTTTGTGGGATTTCTTGTTCTTGATGAGGATTTTGCCCATCAGCTCCTGAGGACTGGGCAGCGGGACGCCTGACTCCAGCTACAAGCACACACATTCAAATTAGTGCAACATTAACTGCAGTCTGCTCGGAGCGCACAGTCTGATATTAATCCAGCAGTCCTTACAGGGTATTTGTCCAGAGGGTCAATCAACAGGGCTTCTCCGAAAATGGATCGGCAATATTCAGCCATTTTGGCCTGCTGCTTCAAACTGGTGGGGCAGATAAATGGTCAATTAGATGCAAGCATAGAAAAATCCCATTTCCCAGTCGACAAGTTAGAGAAAATTAAAAGAGAAATAATGAGATTCTCACGAGTCTACGTGGTTTTCAAAAGAGAGGATGACGGGGAAAGGTGAGGTCTTGAAGGCACACTCTGCGATGGCTTCAATCACCTCCTTAAAAATAAGACGTAACAACATCAGCTCTGATATTAACAGGAAGTTAACCAAAGCAGAGTAAAAATTAAAACTGAAAAAAAAAAAAAGAAAATTCCAGGGAAATTTTGAACGAACTGATAATTGAAAAGCAGTTTGAATAGCTCATAGACACGAGTGGAACAACATCAGCACATTTAACAATAACTGGGGCCCTGAAAAGTTTCAAAACTTAAAGCTGACCTTCTGAACAAGTCTGGGGCAAAGATGTATTCAGCTTTTAAATCAATGCAACAGAAACAATGTGAGCAAACAAACTGAGAAGATTAATTTGCTAAAATGCTCCTTAAGTGTCTCAGTCTTGCAGATCATGGTATATCTGAAACAAGGCTCAAACAAAGGTAACTGTTTGACTTTTCTTTAGCATGTTTATCCTCTTATCCTATCGGCTGCTTCAGTTCTAAATGACTCATGGGAGGTTTAGGTTTTTATTTGGACCATCTGTGGGTGGTGCCCGCGTAAAACTCACATGACTGGGGTCTGATTCATGTGGGCACCATCCGCAGATGGTCCAAATAAAAACCTAAACCTCCCACCAGTGATTTAGAACTGACCGGCTGTCTTTGTTTCAGACGTGCTCCTTGAACGCATCTTCTGTTAAGCTGCGCATTGACACAAACAGAAAACTGCAAGCCTGTGGGACGTTCGCGTCCATGCAGACACTCAAACACACCTTAAAGGAGATTTCTGACGTCATGGTGAATCCGTGAGTGATGACGGGTTCCTCCTCAGCGGTTCGTCCTTTCCACACGTCTAATTCGACACAGCGACACCCCGCTAGCAGGACCTGCCTGTACATCTCCACCGAGGAGCTCCCTGCCAGCTGGCCCGCTGAAACACAAGAAGAGGAAATAATGTTTTTTTTTTGTTTGTTTTTTTAAACTGTGACATATTTAAATATAAAGATACCTCCAGGTGTCTTAGCAAAGGCCTTTTGTCTAAATAGTTGGTGGATTTCATGATCCGACCAACTCTATAATCAATTTTAGAATGATTTTTACTTTTTACTTGCGAGCAAGCAAGGAACTCGCATACATACTATGGAAGCAGAGGAAGAAGAAGAAGGAGACGCTTGAATCCCACCAGGATCCAGACTTCATTATTTAGGCCATCTCGTTTTAGATTCAGGTTCAACAAGTCTCAGGTCTGTGCATAATTTTGATTAAACCCACACATGTTATGTGCTGAGTCCTTCTGTGCCAGATTTCCTCAGAGTCCATTCACACTCAAGCGGTTTGGTGAGTTCCGATGAGATGTGTGTGCTTCTGAAGCCACCTAAATTCCTTTTGTTTGTGCTGCAAATGTGTTTAGTGGAGGGACTTGTTCACAGAATTAAACTGCCAACTTCTTGAAACACCTCGGATGTGTTAGATTCATTTGAAAGTTCAATATGTGCCATTGTATTTCTGCTGCTTGTCTAACCCTCTGCCATCAACTCTCAAGAACTTAAAGCCTGTACAGAAGGAGTGGCGCGAGTGTGCTGCGTCTGCGTACCCGTCAGGTACGTATTATGCGACGAGTTGATGAAATAGTGAGACAGAGGGAAGTTCATGTCCTCCGACTGGTCCAGTTTTTCTGGTGGAATGACTCCATTCTCGTCGCTGGACAGATAGCTGGAGAACGCCTGGAGAGAGATGGCCCCTACAGACATCCACGCAAAAAAAAAAAACACACACAACATGATGAGAAAAAAGTCAGAAACACTATATATTTCACTAAAAATAAACAGATTCCACAAATGCGTTGACTGAAATATGTCACTTCTTTGTATGAATATTTTATGAAACCCCATTTGACTTGTCCTTCATATTAAAATAGCTTCCATATAAATCTTTCATCCATTATAATGTGTGGAGATTGCAAATCCTTACTGAAAATAAGAGAATATGTAATAATATATATATATGAGTTTAATCCCTAACGCTGTGTGAAGCAAACAGACAGAGCTCTTAGGGTCCTGGTTTGCATTATTACCTCACAAACATAACAAATAACAAGTGATTCATTGTAATAGCTGATGCTGGATCCAGAGCAGATACCACTGTTTATTTTATCTAACTCTAGTGCGAGCTAGCTGCCTAAATTCTTATTTTAGTGGCTGTGTGGGTGGACTGGAAGAATATTTTTGGTATCAAGCCCAAGTGCACATTTAGAAATGCAGATCAGGCAAGTTTAGCTGTTTGGGAATGTGTCAGAAAAACTCGCTCTCTCGCGCGTTCACCTGGCTTCGGCTGCGCCTGGTCGCTTTGGTACCTCTCCATCAGAGCGTGGGTCTGCGCAGGACGAAGGGGAGGGTAGAGGATCTCGTTGAGCCTCGGGTCTCTCTGCTTGTTGTTGATGAACTCTGTCATCTGATCGACGGACAGCGCCCCGTCATCCCCTCCTCTGCAGGGTCAGGGAGGAGGTTAGCACGGCCCGCTTAAAAGCTTTTGGAAAGTGTTAAAAGACGCAGTGTCTGAAGGAACTACAATATGCCATGTTCTGTTATTTGAAGATTAGAGCTACTTTCTTTTGGACAGGCAAGGAGGAAAGGGGACGTCTAATCCAACAGCAACTGGCTGTAAAATCTACTCAAATATTCTCAAACAAAACCAAAATCATAAAACATTCAGACTAGTCTACTGACCAGAGTCCAACTGCAAAAAAAAACTTTATTCAGTGCTAGAATTAGCTTGTTTAGCTGCCCTTTAAACAAAATGAACTGGTGATGGGTATTCTTTAACATTTTAAAGACTAAATAAATTAAAACTATTGCGAAATGAATTAGAAACCATTATTTGCTGCCTGACTTGGAATATGGTCAACGTAAAAGACAGAAGACTGTGATTAATGCTCCAAATTTAAAGATAATCCTTCTCTGTGCACCAGTGGGACAGAGGATGAGTCATTATTCATCATCCTTCTCATATCGGAGAAGAAACTGGCCTGAAGCAAATAACAACACGCTTAAAACAGCTCATTTGGCATAGTAGCTTCCTCCCACTTCACTGAGTCTTGTAGCTGATCAGAGGTCAGCGGCCGTAGCCGTCTTTCTTACTGCAGTTTGAAGATGTTGCCGAGCTCGGGACGAGGACACAGACTCTCCAAGAAGTTCCGGTAAACCTCAAGTGTAAAGTCCTCCAGCTTGATGCTCTCGCCCTGATAATACATCAATATAAAGACATTTTTCTTTTTAATTCAGAGCTTCAACCTTAATCTTCTTCTTCTTTGACAAAGTCCTCAAAAGTTTTTTTTTTTTTTAAATGAAAGCAGCCATTTACCAACTTTTCTCGATTCAAAAAACATCTTTCTGTGCTCACAGGAATATTCAGTGTGTGATTCATGTGAGTCTGGCTCTCTGTATCGGCTGCTTGAAAACTTGATGACCCAGATATTTGAGCTCATTTCACCCCTCCATGCACTGTGAGTCATTCTGTACAAAAAGCATCAGATAAAAGCTTAAAGAGAAGACGGATAAAAGGAAGGATGGAGCTGAAAAGCGACTTAACGTGTGTGTTTTATGCCCTAAGACGGAGCAACAGGATGCATCAGTGGAGTATTTAACAGCAATGAGACTCTTATGTGAATCTCCTCTTTCCTGCCACTTATATCAGTAGAGATGAATTGGTAGCGTTTACCCGTCCGTAGGGCAGTTTGCAGTTCTCCAGTGCATTCTCCACTCTCTTTCTGTCTGATGAGAACAGCCGAACAATGCTGCAATAGACAACGACAGTGACACCATTATCAGCTCATCCTTAAACACAACATGCCACCAACACAAAACCTACACTTTAACATCCTAAAATATCCTCTTCAGCCCTCCCCCTCCAATTAACCAACCAAAATTTACTGATCTTACTCCTCCCTTCTAACTCCAGGAACATTTATCTAACTCAACCCTTCTTGCAAAGCTCCTGGTCACCCCACAACAACCTACGCAAGTCTGTCAGACTCTCTCGCACTTCTCAACAGAGAAAACGTCTTAGCTTCCTAAAAACGTCCAACTTCCAGGAAATGAGCCGGTCCTAAGCTACAGCTCTGGGTGTGCTTCTAACATGCAGCTTTCCTTCATAACTGTACTATCCATCTCATGCTCCGACAGTGGTTGATTACCAGGTCAGTGCTGAATTAAGCACCTTCGTGAATCCTGTCCCTGTTTTTGCTTCCCCAAGTGCACATGGAATTAAGTGTATTTTTGGAAGCGAGGGACAGGCAAGAGCAAAGTTTAAGTTTGTGCGCGTCTCTGCAGATTTCGCCGGGCTATTTCCTCGCAGCCGCCTGCTGTGGCATGTGCCTGAAAGTTAACGTTCCGACAGGAGGCATTAAGTGAAGATTAAGAAACGTAATAATCATCGGGAGCTCACTTCTTCACAGGAATTTTTCCCTCGGCATTCGGCTGAAGAGTTAGCCTGACGTACCTGAAACACAGAGAGTACAGAAGGTGTGAAAAAATCACAATATACACAGATCAGCCATAACATTATGACAGCTGAAGTGAATAACACTGATTATCTGGTTATCATGGCTCCTGTCAAAGGGTTGGCAGTGAATATTTTGTCCTCAAAGTTGATTGTAGAAGCAAAAAAAATGGTCTAGTGGAAAGATTTGAGCGACTTTGATAAGGACTAAATTGTGATGGCCGGATAACTGGGTCAGAGCATCTCCAAAACTGCAGTTCTTGTGGGCTTTTCCTGGTCTGCAGTGGTCAGCACCCATCGAAAGTGGCTCAAGACCAGTGAGAGGGTCATGGGTGACCAAGGCTCATTGATGCATGTAGGGAGAGAAGGCTGGTCCAATCCAGCAGATTAGTGACTCTGGCTCAAATTGAAAGAAAAAAAAAAGATAGAAAGGTGTCAGAATATACAGTGCTTCTCAGTTTGTTTTGTATGGGGCTGAGTATATCACAGTCAGGGTGTCCATGCTGACACCTGCCCACTGCTGAAAGCTCCTGTAATCGACACTTGAGCTTCAGAACTGGACCACAGAGCAATGGACGTGCACGTTCGTGCATCACGTTGCTGGCTGGGTGCACTGCTTATCTGGGGAACACATGGCACCAGGATGCACTATGGGAAGAAGGCAAGCCGGCAAAGGCAGTGTGATGCTTTGGGTAATGTTCTGCTGGGAGACCTTGTGTCCTTCTATTCACGAGGATGTTACTGTTGAAAAAAAAGCATTGTTGCAGACCGTGTGCCATTCTCTCCCTGACGGCAGCGTCCTCTCTCAACAGGGTAATGCTCCCTGCCACAAAGCCAAAAGGAACACAACAACGGGCTCAAGGTGTTGACTTGACCTCCAAATTCCCCAGGTCTCAGTCCAATCGAGAATCTGTGGGATGTGCTGAACCACGGCAGGAGGCAATATTAGTCTTGTCAGAGGATGCATGAATTCAGCAACCTTAAGACAAATGGTACTCATTCTGACTCCTGCCGAAGTGACGTAGTATTTCAAATGAATTGGAATCTGATATTAAAAAGCATCTCGTTAATTCAACACACTGTTCATTAAACTCTGAAGCTTAAACCTGTGCAAAAATATTTATTTATTTGATTTACTCTGACAAATACCTATATAGGCATGAATACTAATCTGTTCCTGGATAAATACATTATCCTGAGGTTCAATTTGCTATTATCTAATGGACTAACAACAATAATCTGACTGAAATCATTAGTCACAGCCCTACTTGAAACTAACAGAAATACAGTACTTCTTTCTTGCCATGTGGCACACAGTGCCTGGTAGACACAGCTGCAGTATTTAGAGAAATTTGACCTTTAATCTGTTTACATGAAGTCTCCCGGTCTGAATCTGAGTGTGTGTGAGTATGTGTGAGTATGTGTGTGTATGTGTGTGTATGTGTGTGTGCTCTCACGCTTTCAGCAGACTGTGGTCTCTGTTGAGATTGTGGCTCAGCAGGTTGGAAGACAAAGAAAACAGTTCCTCACACCACACCTACAAAAATCACCACATCATCATCATCATCATCATCATCATCATCATCCTCTTCATCATCATCATCGTCATCATGAGTCTTTGTGTTCTGTGCAGCACCTTGGCTTCATCCTCCTGCGAGGCGATGAAGTTGAGCTGGTTGACGTTTACAAGATCTGAAGCCGTAACCACGGTAACCATGCGGTTCTCCAGCCGACCAACCAGGTTCCCCACATCGAGCAGCTCCCGCAGCTTGGCCTCCTGTTGGACCGGGAGGGAACGGACGAGGCGAGGGGGGGGGGGGGGGGGGGGGGGATGAAGGGAGGCAGAGTTACATACTTGCCTCTCAGTTAAACAGTGCTCGTGGTGAGAGGGTAATACACTGAGCATGTTATGTGGTGACAAAGGTGGGATACCTGCCTAAACTTGAAAATGCTGAAAATCAAACTGAGACAGGAGTCACAGTTTAGACAGTTAACCCTAACCCTGACCCATTTGGGTCAAATTTGTGTTTGTGTTGATCAATTCACGGTTATTTAGTTATGACTGTCGTAAAAATCCTACTCATTTTTATTTAGTTTATTATTATTATTATTATTGGATTTAAAACAGAAGGATCAGAGCAATCTGAATTCTACCTTCATGCAGCTATATGTGCATCTATTTCAGGGTGACAAAGCCGAAGAGGAAACAGTGGAAGAAGGAAATGATCTTTAAAAGATCATGAGAATAGCAGTGTTGTGGCTGCCAATGAACAAAATATACCATAGTCTTTGTTATTTTACAAAGAATAAGATTTCATGCAAATCAAAGCACATGTCCTCTACAGCGGTAGGACGATAAAACACAGTGACAGGGCAGCCTCGGCGCATTAAACACAGCACAACACTAGACAAATAGAAATCAAAGCAGAAGAATAAAACATACATATGTATGGGAGATGTGACAGAAAGACTGAACTTACTATAAAAGAATAATTCCAATTGTGAGAGAAGATACAAACATAAAATCAAATATTTGAAACTTAATGAATAAAACATCAGCTGCTCAGCTGCATAAGACAAACAACCACTGAGTGAGAAGTGTCCCAGATTGTCTCCCAGGACGGAGGTAATGCAGGAAAGAGACACAGTAGCATATTCTTGACACATGAAGGGCGACAGGTCAGGCAGAGGTGAATGGAGGCGGAGAGCTGGTGGTACCTTGGGTGTTTTGGTGCTTCTGCCCGTCCTGACATCTTTTACGAGGGTCAGGTCCAGTAATTCTGTGTCCTAATGGAAACCAACAAAGACACACACAGAGTCAGCTGTTACCGGGAGCTGAGCGCTTCCTCCAGTTTCCTGTGAAAGATTTAGGCCCACCTGGGGACAAAATGTGTGTGGCAATTGATTCTCACACGCTGTCTCTTAATGGCTGCTTTATGTAATATTTCTACTGTACGGTGTATCGTATTATAGTCCAATGCATGTTTATTGCAAATACCACAATACCAAATGTAAAAAAACAACAACTTCATGTTAACATGGTCTCTTCTACAATTAGAAAGTCTGATGAAGGATAAGCAGCATTGTGAAATGCGCGTTAATTTGCGTATTTGTATAATAATTCTTCCCTGTGTACGATTAATAGTATAAAAATAGTATAATGTACAATAAATTGTATGTACAGTTAATCATTTTGTCCCTTAATAAATCCAATTTCATTTCAGACTCGTATCTCAGCTGAAGAAAGAAGCTGTGTTCAAACCCATTTTTGAACTTTGCTACAGTCAGTTTGGTCCGTTGCTAGCTCAGCATTTGCTTAACATGTAGCAGCTATAGCATGTTTGTTGCTATGGACACTGAAATGACCCTGTCTGAAATGAAAATGGAGAATAATGTGGCCCGGTCTCATTTAAAATGGAGATTTCACTCATATAACAACACTATTAGACAAAAATACTACATAAAATTAGATGGTAATGAAAAACATAATTCACTAAATAATCTTTGACTCACAATCAAGTCTGAAAAGTCCGAATTATGATGATTTGACTACTCCTGCGTAATGATGTACTCCATTAATTAACTTTAAAGATAAATTTTCTCCCCATCGGATTAGCTTTTAATCTGGATCAGTATGTAGACGTGATTCAAGACATCTGCGTGTGTGTGTGTGTGTGCGCTCAACCTTGTTTTGGTCGGTCCAGTAGAGGTAAAATCCATGTGAATCCACATGCAGAGTCACTGGGGTGACAGTAGACAGATCCTGGAGAGAATGACAGGTGAAGACAGAGAAACAGAAATCTGTGTTTTCTTTGTGACTCACTCAGAAACCCTTTCTGTATCACAGAAACTATTTACTCACTAAGATAAGGTAATTATGCAATGCTACACCTGTCTGGAGGCAGAAAACAGTCAGGATTCATGAGTGTGCAGAATATCACACTTATGATACAGAACAGAGTACACAGTGAAATGTGTTCATTAAACACACAGTTTAACTAATGTATTTCAAGAACTAAAGTCATGTCCAGCGGTCGTGACATCCAACTATTATCCTATATTAACCCACCTTGACATATTTTAACTGGAATCACATTAGTTGAAAAGCCTTTGCAGGAACAGTTCATGAGGTTAAGATGCAAAATGTAAACTTACACACTTACATACTGAGATCACAACATCTGTTAAAAACTGGGGTTAATCTGCGTGATTCCTAAAAATCATCTGCAAATTCTTCAGCCACGAGCAGAGCTGATGCGTTTGAGCTTGCAGCCAAATTATAGTCAATGAATGTTGATATGAGGTACTTTGGGCCCGAGGCTAGAATTAAGACCAAATATTCATGGTTTCATGAAGAAGAAAAAAATGCAATTCGCAACACTTATTTCAATGGTTTAAAATTTTCAGCAGGTTCAAAATGAGAAGTCTAAAATCACAGATTAAACGTCTACAAGGTTTTATCTGATAAGTCAGATTCAAAGTCCAACACTGCAATCAAAATAAAACTGTGCTTGTGAAATATGAACAATCAAATCAGATAAAATGAATCACAAATGCACAAGGGAAAGTGTGAATAATAATACTAATATAGCTACCGGCTTTATCTATTGAGCAGGAAAACTACCTCCCACAATATTTGTATAAATGTCAGTTCTTAAAGGTCCGTATATTCTGCATTTTTTTGAAAAGGTTACGGGTTCTGCTGTCTGAGCCGTTTAAGATGAATAAAGCATGAAGAATAGTCACACATGAAGGCCTTTTAACCAACAGAGAAATGGTCGAGTTCAAGTTCACTGCTTGATCCCCATCAAGAAGCAGATTTCAGTGGAATCTAAACCAGAATCATGACGACACGGTCATGAGTGAATGTCTACTAAACTCGTGAAAGCAAACAAGCAAAAGCAAGTCAACTTTTAACGTCAAGTATGGCGGTTTTCTGGATGTAAGCAGAAGCTCAGAGGTTCTCCTCAGAAAAGTAAATTGTATGTAGAATTTGCCGAAGAGTCCGGGCAAAGATCCAGGTTTAGCCGTGGTTTTCCCAACACAGCTGGTGTGCTACGAAGAACTGAACAAGTCCCCAAGACAAAGCCCTGAGATTTATGATGCTGTCAGAACTCATCTCCATCACTGACAGTTTCTCCTTCGTCCATCTTCTACATAGTTTGAAACAAATTACTGCAAACTAACGGCTCCTTCCTTCCTGTGGCCATCTGCTTACACAATGGCCTCCAATTGTACAGCTTCCACAGTCTTTGAACAACTCTTACAAATAAATGTCCCTGCAGGCCTTGATAAAGTTCTAATCCCTGGTTGTCACTCGTTGCCCTGGCAACCAGTTCTAGTTTTCAATAAAGCTCAGCTCCACATCTTGGAGAAATTCACAAACCAAAACACTCACAATAGCCTCAGTCGTGATGAATAGATTCAACAACATTTGATCTGGGGTGCCGAAGTAAACACACACATAGACACACACACAAAACATCCATTCCTCCTCACACACATCAGATCTGTTCAGATCTGCTGTGGTTATAACCATGCCAGTTACCATAGTAACCGGACGGCACGTTTCTCATTGTCAGGGCTCTGCACTTCAGCATACCAACACACACCTCGTGCATGGACGCACACACAACTCAAATGCCCGCAATTATGTGTTTGACTGCGCTCATGAAGGGCAATGGCAATGGCAGAGCAACGTGTGTGTGTGTGTGTGTTTTACACTCATTTAAATAAACGCAGTAAGCGGCGCAATAATGGATTCTGCAACAACAGGTGGCAATAGAGAAACTGACCATGAATACAGTTCAAACACACACACACACACACACACACTGTCACACTGCTGTCTGCCTCACTGGCGTCTAACCCACAGGTACTTACTGCCAAAGCTCAATCAACAAATGAATAGTAAACACATATGGCACATTTCCTCCTCTTCCTCCTCGTTTTCACACACTCCACATTAATTCAACTGGATGCGGTTCAGCATGAAATCATTTCCTTACAATGCTTTTAAAACTAAAATGACAAAAGCCTAAAAAGGAAAAAAATTGGAATGGTCTTTAGTGTTTTTTTGTGTGTGTTTTTGTTGCAGCAAGTACTTGTAGAAAATCTTTGCCCTTACCTCATCCCATTTAATGAAGTTGCTTCCGTTCCTCAGTGTGTGAGAGACGGAGGGAGGCTGGAGTTTCAGCGCATGGACCCCCGGCTGAGCGCTCGCCATGGCTTCACACACACATTAACACACACACTCTCGCGTGCACGCAAACTGGAGATGCTCAGGCTCGGACGCTGGGATGCTGCATCTCAGTCATGACCCAAACTCCTCAGAAGTCAGGCTGCAGGAGCATCCTCTCCTCATCAGGTCTCTGCTTGTTCTCTGTTCACTCTTTATTTATTTATTTTTAATTTCAGTCCTTCTTCTTCTCTCTCCTCCTCCTTTCTGATCTATCTCCTTACTCACACCTCTCTTATCCCTCCCTCTTCTCCTCTTCCTCCCTCCCTCTGCTCGTCTCCCCCTCTCTCCTCTGTTGGTGCTGCATCTCACAGAGAGACAGACTGAAACAGATGCCTTCGTGGGAGACAGGATATGTGTGTGTGTGTGCGTGTGTGTGTGTGTGTGCACTGCCTCCACAAATTGACTCATAGGCGACATGCGCACAACGGCAGCTTCCCACAGATGGGGGAGGGATAAGAGAGGGAGAGCAGGAGCGGCAGGGAGAGGTAGGGAGAGAAAGAAAGAGGAGAGTGGGAGAGATGGAGAGACATGAGAAGAGGAGAAGAAGAGGAATGAGGGAAAAGATGAGGAGAGAGAATAAAGAGCTAGTGGGAGCAAAAGGGAAAGAGAGTGGGCGATTAAGTGGGGGCAGGGGGGTGAATCAAACCACACCAGGCTTACGGTCAAATGAGGCCACTTTTGAATACCCTGCCATAAGTGTGCAGACACTGAAAATGACACTCATACACACTCGCTCGCCACTTCATTAGGCACACTAGTGAAAACCAATGCATTTGAATATCACAGCATTTTCAGTTTGTGTTGAAACTGAGTAAGAAAGGTGGAAATTCAACTGTATGAACATTTTGGAGGTTTCTGTTGTGTAGCTCAGCCCACTGACTAATAGGGGGTTGCCAAAATAATAGAAAAGTGTCGGTATAACACAATACAATTCAATAGCACTTAAATATGCAGCCTCCACAGTGAAAACACAGTTACAGCTCGCTCTGTTATTTTAAACAAATCCTGCAAGGCGATAAGATTTAGGGCAAGACTGTTATATTAGAACACATTCGTTCTCGCTAGAGTACCTAATGAACCTGTGTGATGAGCATTACAGGCAAACTATAGTTTTAACCTTAGTGATGTCTGACACCGGGCCTGGCCGTCAGTCGGTGTTGGATGAAGAGATACGGCTGACACTGTGTAGTGCACGGAGTATGGATATTATCATCGATAGAATCTCTACCACAATAACAGATCTACTCCAGATCAAATCACGTCCTGACCACGTGAAGAATCATTTGTCGTGGAATGCGCTCTTTGCGTTTCTGCTGCTGTTGTGAGAGTGTGTGTTTGAGGACTCCAGATTGAAATTTACACCAATAATATCCCAAGATTACTGGTTAAAAATGAATAGGCCTATAATGACATACAAAATTTTATCGTTTCATCATGACAGTCGTGACACTCAACTCTTGATCTATCACCTGGTCATTGCATCTGAATAAAATCTAAATTAAGTCAATTCAGTTTCATATTTCATTTAAATCCAGTTAACATTAGAATAACTGTCGGTTCTGCAAAAAGTAGAAATACATTTTTGCTTTGACTGCTGACACTGCTGACTTTGTAATGTGATAACTCTGAGGCGTGCTTTTATTTGAGACTAATAAGACATATATTCACCACCATTAAAACTCTAACTTCACTACATTTAATATTATATTCTTGTCCTTATCAGTGAGAATATATCAGCTGTATTATCAAGGGGTGCACATACCTACTGTATGTTTTTATATCAAAAGAGCCATTCAAATAGTTTCTGAGTGATGACAGAAAATGTCAAACAGGTCCCAGGTCTCCCTCATAGGCAGATGTGGTTCAAACAGGAAATGGCTTTTCCTCAAGCTGTGCCCACAAAGTTTGAAAAATGCTATAAAATACCATTGTATTTACAACTAAAACTTCCGCGAATTGAAAGAATGGGCTTGTGAAGAAAAGTATTGGGAACAACTGAAAAGCAGGAGTGTCCACATACTTTTGACCATATACTGCACTAAAAGAATCAGTGTGGCCTTCAGTCTATTGTGTTTACAAACCCAGTTTATTGTAAGAGAGGAAGGAAGAGTGTGGGTGAGACGGTGAAGGCTGAGTTACTTAATATTGGACGGATGTTCAGAGAAATAAAAACACAGTCAAGCACAAACGGGCACAAATCACTCACAATGTGTTTCTTCCTCTAAATACACAATCTGAAACTGGCAGCGTTGGTGCAGTGACAAGTCCAGTAAATAAGTGACCGGGAGTGTGAATGTAAAGATGGACACGACCAAATGAATGTTTGAAATGTGTGTCCCTGTGTGTCAAGTCTGACAATAAAGCTGTGGATTTAAATCTGGCTCTTTTCTGAAAAGCAATCTCAGTAAAAGACGCTCTGTTTGAACAGCACCAAACAACCAAGATATATAAATACAACTCAATGCTCATGAAAGTATGTATGCACTGACTTTGCAGGGACACTGTTGGCCAATAAAAGTGTTGGCTAATACATTTATCTGTCTTTGCTGGAATGGAGGAAACGATTATTTACAGATTTCTGTTTTCACTAGCAACGTGTTTTGTCGAAAGAGGACTGGATTATCTGGACAACGTCCGGTCTGGACAGTTATCTGGTCTTTTGAAGCCAGTTTCCATAGAAAGATACAACAAGATAAGAAAATCACAATAGGTAAAATAACGTACAACGCCAGATTACACCAAACCATCTCAGAAGCTGTTCTTGAAAACCTTGGAAAGGGCAGGCACCATACTTTGTGGGTGATTTAATAAACCTTCCGTCTATCAAGGGCTATCAATCAATAGCACAACAATCCAATCGCTGAGGAACTTTGAAAGCTAGCAAGCAGTCAGTGTAGATAGCTATGTAGTTAGGATGTTGGGAGGACAAGTCTTATGGTGTGATCACGCTAGCAGTGAGAGAGCGACAAGCCATTTTCAGTAGAAGCCGGTGCTTTAAAGTTACAAGCTGACATCTGACTCTAGACCCTAGGTGTCGGACGAGACATGAAAGTTCCAATGGCTTCAGTGTTTTTTTGTTACACCTCTGGCACCATGATGCATCAGCCAACCATTTGTGAGGACAATTTCCGCTTTGAAACACACTGTATGTTGCATCAGTGACAAAAGCTATAAAACGGCCGAGCGTTGTCGGCTGTATCTTTGGCAATTTGCCGTCGACATGTTGCTCAAGGGCTCGGTGTTGTTGGTGACGTCATCATTTCAAGGACCTCCAGTAAAACAAACACTTTGTCTGTCATTGGAGTGTCCAAAAAAGTTGAAGCCAGGTCAAACATGATAGTGTGTCACGCACACACACACATACACACAAAACACAACCATAGCTGACAGCAGCAGGACCCTGACGGTCCACATCTTTAAGGATCCACCACAACTGCATAGCTTGAAGCCTGGCTAGTTGGATGGTCATATGCTTTCAGAATATCATAAAAATTCCAAGAATCCAGCTGCATCGTAAGGTCATTTTGATACAAAAAGTCCAAAATTTGAATTAAAACCTAATTTTCACAAGTTCATAATGACTGAATTTAGCTTCCACATTCTCTGGACAAAGATGTCGTCGTTAATCTGCCGTTTCCAATGCTTTCCAAGAAAATAAAATAGATCAGACTGGACGAAAACAAAAGCAGAGATAGACAAGAAGTAGTCAGATGTGTCTGGTCAATTGGTTCAACTTTTTGTCTGTAAAATATTTTCACAAATGATTTGGTATTGTGAAAGAAAACTGATGAATACAAAAATAACAATGATGACTCTCACATTTTGTGATTGGTTTAAGTGTACTTAAATGACAATAGTGGACGGAAAAAGCCATACAACACCGCCACCTAACCACAAAGCTGTTTGCCTTAACACATGAACCTACGCACATGCATGTATGGAAATACTGCATTTCCACGGGAGAGCATGCAGAGCATGCTACAAATGCCCCAGCGTAGCCCCTTAACCTCCACAGTGGCTTACACATGAGTATAATACGGAACATATTTGATATAAACTCTTTCAAGGTCCACTTTACCAGCCTGCAGCCTCCTACACGCTCACACTTCAGTGCACGAAAAGACACGAGCAGAGACTCATGTTGCCATGACACTGTGTGATACTGTTAGTCAGCGCAAGAGCAACATTTATCGGCAAATATCCAAAGTGAACATATTGTTAGAGACGCGGTGGATGTACAGAAAACACAGGTTACCTCAGCGTCGTTATCTGTCATCATGGGAACATATGGACGAATTGCAAATTTGACTGAGCCGAGTACTGAAGTGTACTCATGACAAAAGACGTGAGAGACCACAAAACACACCAAACACGAATCGGACTGCAGGTTTCTGAGCAGGGACAGATTTATGTGGAGAATTTACAACGGCAGATTATTTTAGGACGCAAAAGGGGACGTTCGTGCTCATAAGGTCAGAGCTGTTCATGCTCACTTTAAGTTATGACCTGTTCAAACAGACCTGGAGGTGGAGGATCACGCGTCTTAAAAATTGAATATATGCTGTCAGTGAATGACTCTGACATTTACAGCGTTAGCAGATGATCTTGTGTTAAGAGTAATTTTAAAGTCAGACTAAATTCATTAAAGAAATGACTCAATATATACTGTAGAGGCATATATTCATGTTCACTTCCATTTCTGATAATATTGTGAACTAAATAGAGGGCTGTATTATTTTTGCTGTTTTAAGGGACATTTTTTACCGTGAAAATAACTGTATTAGGTTTATTATAATATAAACCCAGCACGGCTTATGGCCCAAATTAAAGGATGATGGAAATAATAAAATAATAGGATGCAGTTATATTAAGATGTATTTCCAGAGTATTATGCGTGGTGCAAATTCAACGTACTGATACGAATAAACTATTTAGAAATACGGGAATGAGTTGGATTCAGACTTTGGCAGAGCTTCAGTACAGTGCAGATGCCCACAATAACTGAAACTGAAAGTCAGTGAAGACAGAGAGGAGAAGAGAAAACCACGTGTTGTCCTTAACTTCAAAAAGACACCATCCTGCTTGCACAGATGCGGAATATACATGCATAAATAAAATTACCATCACGGATTTCACAGGGACACTGGTGGCAAATGAAAGTGTTAGCTGACACTCATCTGCCTTTGGAACCAATGAATATTCACAGGAAATACGCTCTAATGAAAACCGCTTAGAGCTGAGGCATACTCAGAATTCTCTTTCTGATTCACAGATACCCCTGACATCCGGATGCGGCAGCGCCCCGTTGCCGATTGCTGGTGCAGAATGTTTGGTGAGCAAATTGAGCAAACTGTTGCTTCCACACTTTTCAATCCAAGATAGTTTACACGTAAACACAGCAGGCGCCTTGCTTCAGTAAACACAGGGGGAGCGCTCAACAGTTTCACGGCTGTCAGCACAAAAGAGCAGTTAAGGTGCTCTGTGCTGCACCTTGGTGAGATGAGACAAAGCCGCTCGAGGAACTAACATGGCAGTGATGGGAGGTTTCGTCTCGGGTGGGTACAACACACGGCAGCCATTATTACTGCCTGTTTAAGGCAGTTTTGAGTGTACAGATTGCTCCTACAGATTTCTCTTCTGCATTAATAATTTACGATCGAATAATGTTGCAAACAAACAGTTCAACCCAGTAGACCCGCAAAGTTAAGACTCAGCTCAAGTTTAACCCATTGTCTTCACTTGGATCTACATCTCTTTTATATAAAATGTGTTGTTGCGTCCTGCCGCAGCAGTCTCCATGGCTTACACAATACAAGCCCAGCATACACTGCAGACAGCTCAGTTTCTGGCAAAACAAGAAAAAAAAAATAGATGTAACTATGACGGATCTCCGTATTATGCAACAGAACAAGGACTTTGTTCTCTCTCCTCTACCTCACAATCCCAAAGCTGCTTCTCTAACCACTAAAATAACAACTTACATCCTTACACATGTTCAATTAAAATAGTACATAAGAGATATTGTTCCTTTCCTTTATGATCTTGGCTAAAAATGTGTTACACTGTCGCATACTCTTACTCTAGCACTTGTTTCCAGCCGCTTTGCCCAACTGAATGTGTCGCCCCTGAAAACTCCTTTCTAATTATGTCATCAGACCTCATCTCTGTCACAACAGATGATGGCCAAAACAGACTCTTCTTCCTTCAACAATTCGCCGCACCACCGGCAGGAATCCGCTAAGAGAAAGGCGCACAAGCGTTTCCACAAAGGCAAACCTACATACACTTGCAGAAAAACACACACGACTCAAGACACTCCTACTGCCCACACGCTGGCACTCACACAAACTCAGGCAGATGTGCACACACATAAACAGGCACATGCGTTAACACACACACACACACACACATGCGCGCACCCCAGTCTTCACCAGCAGATCTCCGTGCTGGGAGCTTATATAAGGGAGAGTGGGAGGCTGAGAGCTATTTCAGGACCAGAAAAGACGTAAGTGTGCGTGAGCGTGTGCGTTTGTGTGCGTGTGTGTGTGTTTGTGCACGGCCATGGCACCCGTATGGATTTGTATTGGTGCAGCTCTGTGTGTGTAGGCCCGCTGTAAGGACTATAAGGACTCTGATTCAGTGGGTTTCATAAGCAGTCAAGTTTGAAGTGAAGTTTGGCTCCAAACCTCTGGCAGCTGCCTGCACACATTCAAAAGGCAGCGCTCCCACAGAGCTGTGTAGCAACCGGAAGATTCCTGCATGTTTACTTGTCGTGGACACAGACATTTCGAGTGCACTCGGATGTTGCGGCAGCAGCATCCCTCCCGTCACAGATCTGATAAGAGCCTTTCCTTTTAATTGCAGTCTTTTCCCAAAAAAGCCCCTCTGAGCTTCCTCAAGTCTCCTTGAGCGGTTATAAAAGGGTCTGTTCACAACTTTTGTCTCAAGAAACGGTGTCTAGAAGAAAACGGTCTGCAGAATAGTTTGTGGTTCAGAGTGCGAGCGCTGCCACATTGCAAGACTACACTGTGACAACTGCGTGAAGATGTTCTCTTAGCAATGAGTTTCTGCAGAGATGGATGGGAATGTGAGCAGGTCTGCCCACCTCTCAGGTCCAGACTGAAATTTCTTGTCAAATATTGTGATGGACTGCCATCATTCGCTCAGGAGGGAACGTCAGCAAACACGGTATGAAGAGCATCACACTAGGAAGAAAAGCCAAACATTACACAGCAGGTGAGATGGATCAGTGGAGGACTGAAATGAACCAAAGGTGCCAAGAAAGCAATGGTTTTAAATCCTGACTGAAACAAATGAAACCTCCACTTGAGTATGTGAAGAACCGTTACACATAGTATAAGCACGGACAGGATAATCCGTTGACAGAAGTCATTGCAAATTTTGAACAATTAGTAAATTTAGTAGATGACAGGTCGGCTCTATGAGTTGTGAGCAGACAAAAATGTGTGAATAATAGAGCAGCAATTGAAGAATTTTCTTCCTGGTTCGACTTTATGCACAATCCCAGTCAAATAAATCATTCTGCTTATTTGGATTCAAATTAACCCTATTTCCTGCTCGGTAATAGCATCAAGATAGCAAAAAGCTTCTCCGGAGATAAGCAGAGCTGAGCCTCGTCTACTGTATCTCCGGAGGAGACAGGGTTCCTCTGACTTGATTGCAGCACCGACTGAAACAGCGAACGGTAGCCCCAGGCCAGTGCTGACATAAGCATACAGATCCAAAGTTTATCCTTGTTAGTGTGATTCAGCCTGTCTGTGGGTTCTGGAGAGCTGGGCTGTGAAGTGTGAAGGCACATTTGGCTGCTCTCGCCTCCATCACCAAGTCATCTGTATCAGCATCGGAGGGATTCTTTCACCGTTTGTTGCGGCGGCTTTAAAAGCTAGACTCATGTTCTCAAAGCATGGATGGTCCTTAGAGACTGGTTGTGGTTAGATCGAAGTGCTTCTTGTCAAAAATGGAAGAACAGCTATTCTCTGACAGACAAATTACCGTTCATTAATAACGGAAATGTAGAAAAAGCAAAAATAAACAGCAGCTTCTGCGTCACTCTTTAGGCTCCTCAGTTTTCTAGTCACACTTATATACTTTCCGCCTTATTTTTCTCTCTCTCCAGGTCTCTCTGGGATAAAGCGAACCTTTTTGCCTGCAGCTTCTCACACTGGATGGCAGTTTTAACGCATTTCAATATATCAATAGGGCAAAACATGCGTCACTGACATATTGAAATCCTTTAAGACTGCAGTTGCTACATTTGAGCAGCCACTTGCTGATATTTACAAGAGAATCATATTCCTCTCAGGGTGGAAAAGTTCGAGCGGAAGCGTTAGTGATTTAATACCGTGCAGCTGCAACATTTGAGCGGCCTTACCAAAAAAAAAAAAAAAAAAGCCAAATCCCAGTTAAACTAATTTCTTTTTTCCACTATTGATTAATCTGTCATTTATATTTCTCTTCCACAAAGTGTTAGAAATTCAAATCATTGTTTCCCTGACCTAAAATAACCTCCACCCCTCTCTCCGGGTGTCTTTTTGACAAAGCGAGCTCTTTTACCTGCGGCTATTCTCACTAAATTGCAGTTTGAGTGCATTTCAGTATGTCGGCAGAGCAAAACGTGCAACACTGGAAACGCCGAAACGCTTCAACTGCGCATTTGCTACACTTGAGCAGGCGGTGGTTACGAGCAGAAGAGTTAGCGTCTCCTTCGCCTCCTTGACGTTTACTCACATAAAAATACATCACGTTGTGTGGTTCTCACTTGACTGTGACTTGCTACAAATACTGTATCAGAAACATTATTAACTAAGATGAAGTTGTTGCCTAGAGCCGTGTGTGGCACTGTATCAGAGTATCTAAGAAAAATATGATAAATACAATGTTTTCATGCAGCTGTGATCAGACAGAAATCTTAAATCACTGGTAATGGAAAACATCTAAATCCAGCATTTGTCTAATAAATATAAAAATAGAATTATGCACAGTTTAATGCCCGGGCAGCTGCTTTGTTACAAGCAGTTTGAGTTCTGGGGGTAGTTTGGGGAGCTGTGGCGCAGTCCTTGGAGAAGCAGCTTTGGGGCCGAAGCACCTAACCCCCTGAGCTGCTCCTTGAGCACTGCAGCCCACGGCTCCGAGTGTACACACTACTATGTAAATGAAGTCAAATGCAGAAAAAGGAGGGATCAGTAAATTATTAAAAAAAACTCTCTGCATCCTTCTTCCATAATGAATTTGAAGGCCACCACTACACTAAGGTAAAAGCATCTGTAGAGTTTCTTTCCAGTCCTTCCATCTAGTGGTTGAGAGAGGCCTTACAGTGACTTAATGTATTCCCTGCAAGGCAAACTGCCTCTTTGACAAATTAACCAAACTAAAGCAATTTGACTCAGTGCAGACCGTCACCGTTGCATGCAGAAAACACGCACAGTACGTCAATCATCCTGCAGTGGGTTTTAATCAGCCTCCACAATATGAATTAGAAGTTTCTGTAATCCTGGTCCTGGTCTGCCCTGCGTCCTTCTGTGGATGAAACGACGACAGCTTTAGAACAGCAGACACAAATGTCTGCATTTCACACTGAGCAGTGATTTCCTGACGGGGACATTGATTAGTTCTGATTGTGATCTGAGGGGAAGTAAGGACATCAACAGACCAAGGTGGCTACAGCTCAATATGATATGAGAATATGCAAGGATAAGTGGGCAGAGGGGCAGAAAAACCACCAGCCATGGGTGAAAGTATGTAGTAAACCTTAAGAAAGACTTCAGCTTTGTTGTTTAAACTCCTACTCAGTTACTTTACTCGCACTGAAGAGTCAGTCATGATCGCATGCATCTCACTTAGGTCCATCACCGTGAGCCTGACGAGAAGATACAGGTTTGTCTTTTCTCTGGCTACTTTCTAATCAAAGAGCTTTCCTTGACACTGCGTGAAAAGACTGGAAGGCATCAAACAGTCCTTCCAAATGTTACACTTCCAATTTGTGTCATCAAATAGAGAGTTGCCATCCTTTGAAAGAAGCCACCAGGACTCCTTAAAACAATCATTTAATGAGCGTAGGTACCAAATTGTTCCAAGTGACAGATATCCGCTCTAGAATGAGATTCTTTAAATTATTCACTCGAGAGATAATGAGCAGACATCCCACACAAGGCCACGAAAAACAACTCCCAGCAGCCACCGGCACACGCTCGGTAATGAAGCAGCATCGGCGGAGTGATGAAGAAAATTGCTGTGAAAGAAGTGGAGGAGTTGAAAAGGTTGCGCAAACTCGTTTCCCCTTCGTCGCACGAGTTTTCTGGAGGGAGGGGGGAAAAAATATATAAATAAATGAGCTACCGTGTCAGATATGACCGCAGCTGATGTTCTCCCCGGGCCTTCATGTTACCTTTGGCTTATTGGGCAGGTATTGATCCTTAGACTCGAAGAACTGGAGCTATGTTGGGTCTTATTTTCACAAGAGGGCTGATGACAGGACAATTAAAATAACTAAATATGATTAAAATCAAAAAATCCCAGTGTGCATCTAATTAACATTTATTCCCTCTACTTATTGTTTCTTCCACAAAGCAAGAGAAATTGAAGTTAATGGCTCTGTCACCAGGATGAGGTCTATAAAAGTATTTTGTCTAACATTTGATAACTCAGACATAGAAAAGGGATTTTTAGTGTGAATATAGAATTGAATAGACTGACTCGACTTAATAAGATTAACCTGTAGCTCTGGTATTAGGATTATATTTATAAAGATTGGGTCCTGTGTAGCCCTGCCAAGCTGTCATCGCCTTTCATGCACAATTTTCAATCCCCCGATTGTTGGTTTCAAATTTATCAGCTGTCAGATTTGTGTCTGATAAGATTAACATCTGTTTCTTCCCTGAAGGGGAAAAAAAAATAAAATAAAAAAATCATCGACACTCGCAGACAAACCAAAGCAGATTTTCTTTTTTTAATCAAATCACCGGCTTACAAAACTGACAATCATGTGACAATGATTCGAGACATTGCAACTTCTTGATTGATTGAAAAAAAAAAAAAGAAAAAGAAGAAGCAGCTTCTGGCGGATAACTTGACGTACATTTGACGTGTATGTTTCAGGGAGTGGGTGGATGGGCTATATTTGTGTTTGCTGTTTTTATCTGTCTCCAGACCAGTCTGGTAGAGCTGCTGTTAGGCGTTTCCGCAGTGTTGCAGTAAACCATCTGCGGCCTCAGTTGGTCTCCGTGTGTCATTGCCATGGCGACTCATACATGGTTGTCACAACTACTTGGTTTCAGAGCTCGTGGCGATTGTCCATCTGTATGTCTGTCCTCTTGCCACAGCTAATCAGTGTCTCTGCAGTGGCTGTTTCCTGCTTTTGTTCTGCTCTCGGTGTGTCTCCAGGTCTGGTTATCACGGTGATTTGGTGTTTAACACCTGGACAGTCTTGCGGCCGTAATGCCAGTAGCTATATCCTGATGCGGCCGTAGTTACCGCTGTTACATACCTGTAATACAATAAACAACATACACCGATTAGGCATAACATTATGACCACCTTCCTAATATTGTGTAGGTCTCCCTTGTGCCTCCAAAACAGTTGTGACTCATCAGAGTCACAACAGTGGACATGGGCCTTCTGAGGGTGTCCTGTGGTGTCTGGAAACAGAATGTTGTTAGTGGGGGGCCTTTGAGGGGAAGGGCCTCTGTGGATCATTCTACAGATACTTGATCAGTTTAGGATCTAGTGAATTTGAAGGCCAGGTCAACACCTTGTGCTGTTTTTTTTTTGTTTTGTTTTTTTAGTTGTTCCTAAAGTGTTTTTGTGTGTGTGTCTGTGTCAGGCTGCATCCTGCTGGGGATGGCTGCTGCCATCAAGGAGTGTCATTGCTATGGGGTGGGGGTGTCTGGTCTGGTCTAGGTGGGTGGTACATGTCTAAGTAACATCCACATGAATGCCAGGTCCAAAAGTTTCCCAGCAGAACAATGAATTGTCACAAGATGGTCAATGTTATTAACTTCTCCTGTCAGTGGTTTTAATGTTGTGGCTTATCGGTTACTCCAGCTTCATTCAGGATGTCTGATTGTTTAAATTATTTAGTTTTAAATGCTAATCACATTTTAGGAAGCTCTTTTTATTGTGGTGGAGAATCATTATTTATCCTCCAGTTCCATATAGTTTAATATAGATTAGAAGTATAACTTAGTGATACAATTAAATTGAGAATGTGTGACTTTTGCTGCCCCCAGTGGTAGTATCAGGAACGACAAATCAATTCTATTTCAGGAGCAAAATATTTTGGTCTTACTTTTTTTAATTAGATTGAATACATCATTTTACTTTTACAAGAAAATTAATCTTCGTATTATTTAAATGGAAGTGTAATAAATAACTCCATTTACTATGTCTAGATCGAAAAATCAACCCAGCGCATCACAGGGTCTGAGCTGCCTGTCATCCAGGACAGTTACACCATGTGCTGAAGGAGGAAGGCCCAGCCCGATCCTCTCTGACCCCAGACACCTCAGCTACAGACTGTTTACACTCCTGCCGTTTGACAGGTGGTTCCAGAGCACCAAGACTCGAACCAGCAGGTTCAGAGACAGTTTTACCCACAAGCCATCAGACTGCCTCACACACAAACACTATATAAACGTATACACATATACACTTTACTACTTTTATTCTGCTATTCATTTATTTCTAGAATTTTATACATTTTATTCTATTTTGTTATATATTTTTTACTCTGTTATTTATTCTGTTTTGCTTCAGTACAGTTGAGTTGGCTCCAAGTACCAATAATTGAATTACTGGTAATGATGCTGCATTGTTTTATAGTATATGACAATAAAGAGTCTTTAAGTTTAAATTTAATTATATACATTATTTAAATAATATAATTCAGTAACTGTAATTGACCACTAAGGTGTCTACAACTCATAAACACATGTATGCTCAAAACTGTGCCAATTGTCATTAAAAATGTAGTAATATTTTTAAGGACTTAAATGACAGACGCCTGACACGATGTCAGTCAGTTCATCAGTCTGCTGAAGTAGATCTGCATAATAATGGGGGTTAAATATTTGTCCTGAGTCCGTTTTCTACTCCAGCTCACGCTGAGGTGTAGCCTGAAATGAGTCAGCACACTTAACCTGAACACCCTGCTGGAACAAACAGCATTTATGTGCTTGACTGAGATGAAACCATTTGCATCGCTTTTTTTTTCTGTTGACGTTGTTATTATAACCACTAGACTGAAAAGAAAAGGCCATCGTGGATACTAAGGTCAAGTGGATGAGACCTGTGTTTGTGTGCATATGTACTGTCGCGTTATGCTTTACCATAAGCACTGCAGCAGGATGCTGTCTGTATACTGGAAGACTGGAGCAGCCAGAGAAGCTGCAACCAGAGAGAGCTGGATGGCTGTGTTCACCTTAGAGAAAAAGAAATAAAACATCAGAAGAGGAACAATATGAATGCATAAATACATTTTAGACACATATACATTTTATTCTTTTAACAAATAAATTCACTTCTACTGCCTGCCATTGTAATTTCTCCGTGACTGCATTCTATATAGAGAAACTAAAGAGAAACTAATGCACCGCAGCAACTGAATGTTCCTGTGGTGCAGCAACAAGGATGTGTTTTAAAGTTATTCTGAAGTTTGCACCTCTTTGTTCACCACAAGATCAGCATATTAGGAAATCCATTTTGGAGGTAAAATGAAAACCAGTGTTTGCACCCTTGTTAAGTATACTCTAGACCACATTAGCATCCAAATGGTAATTTATTTGGAGGAACATAATATGTTCAAATTTATGCATGCAAAAATGGATTTTGCTTTATTAATTCTGAAGTTATAAAACAAAGCTCAACAGATAAATAAACAACTTGAGAAATGATGGGCAGGTTTGTCAAATTATGTAAAAACCAGGGAGATGAAGCTGGGATCAAATAGGTGTTAATGGAGTGCAGACTGAACAGGCTTGTGCTTACATCTTATTTCCCACAAAAGTAGAGCACACACTTTTATTTGGCATGCAAAAAACTACTGAAAGTTTTAATTTCCTCATGACATTTGGTGCCAGCTCTCATGGAGGAGCAGTGTTTGCAGATTAGGTAGTGTTTAATTAGACGTCCAACATGAATGAAATCAAAATCTGCAGGTACTATGGTCGGAATTTTCTGTGCAAAACGGTTAAGGCTGCAACAAACAATTTTCTCTTTCATTTAATGTATCGATTATAAACCCCTGAATTATTGTTAACCACTGAATAATTGATGGATCTTCCACTTTTAAACATGTATTCAAACATAAACATAATACCTTTTTAGCTACAAATACAGAAGCCATTTCAAACTTTAACTTTTACCTAACAACACTCTTCTACAAAAGTTAAGATGTATTTAACTTTGACCTAATGAGGAAACGCGTTTTTGTTGCTGCTAAAGATTTCGTACACCTACTTGTAGCCTAGTATACATGGATGTTTATGCATGTTTAGTTTTACATGTCTACGTGGAGCAGAAACTGCACAAACTGTTTACAACTTGCTAATTCACTGGAGAGCAGTTGTGCCATGCCAGCCATTAGCATCTGCTTTAGAGAGTCTGAAAAACAAAGGGCGAAAACATCACTGATGATGTCAAGTTGTTGCAGTCTTTCTTACTTTAACTCAATTGTGGTGCCGTTTTGTAGGAGTGATAAGACTCCCTTAAATCCTGTTCATTATATCAAACGCCGTAAGATCTCTTCTTTGTCTCCAAATAGTGTTGTAGTGTACAAAATGTTCAAAGCCAACAGCACTGACAGAGTGGGTGGTTGTGTGCGTCTCACCTTGCTGAAGAGTGTAGGCTTGAGTTGTGCTGTGGTATAGCAGGGGTTAAAAAACTTACTAAGAGTCACCTGCAGGAAAAAGGAAAGAGATCGAAAGTACTTCCTAAATTAATCTAAAGTATAGTAGCCATAGTATATGCAAAGTACATTAAAGATGCCTTTGGGAGAGTAATTGCAAACAGTTGCTGCTCATTAAAATATGTTGCAACATGTAGAGTATACTGCATGTGCCTTGTGCTTTAGAAGAGATTCATTCTTAAAATGCACAAATGGGCTACTTGGGATTGTCAAAACCTCCCCAGAATTGCTTTAATCGCCATTCAGGAAAGTTTTTGCATAAAATACCAAAGTCCAACTTTGTGCAAGTGTTTGGAGTGAAATGTAATGTGTCTCACCGGTGGAGGTACAGTCTTGTATCGAACCCAAAAGACAGCAGCTATCAAACCAATATCTCTGAAAATTATGAGGGCTGTCAGTGGAGCTGAAACAGAAGAAAACACAGTTCATAATCTTGTTAGATTGTTAATAATACCTCTTGTAGACATTTAACGGCTCTTGATTTGGCAATGGACGTAGAGGGCAGGAAGTCTTATACCTGGTATCAGTTCTGCATAGGTGAGACTGAGATATAAAACACTGATGAGAATCTTGTCAGCTAACGGGTCGAGAGCACTGCCCAACGCTGACTTCTGAGTGGGCCATGTCCTGGCGATGTAACCGTCCAACTGAGAGGGGAAAAAAGCTTGTGTCATCTTTTAAAGGTCTAAACAGGCAACTCCAGTGTCTCAAAAGTTTTAAAGCTGGGTAATGTATGTTAATATTGTTTCAAAGGTCTCCATGCAGGAAAAAACAAACAAAAAAAAAACTGTCTTAATGTGCATTTATGTCAAAAAATTCTGACTGGAAATGCAATCAATGCAACTATTTCAATAGCTAATCTGCATAACTTCCTTAGTTCCTATATGTTAAATGGGAACTAAGTTTCTTCTTATTAAGAAAAAACTGAACTAAACCCAGAACAGCAGTACATTTCTGTACAGGTGTGTGTGTTTCACACAGCAAACAAATGTTTTAGTGGGAGCGTCTGTATGCGTATTACCAGGTCAGTAGCTCCTGCCAGGGTAAACAGAGCCAGACTGAGGTGAAAGTGCTGCTGTATGATCAGGTGACCCAGGAAGGGAGCCAGTAAAATCCGACTCACACACAACAGGTTGGGGATTGTCCATGGATTTTCATACTGCAACAAAAACAGATGAGATACAGATAGGTAAAACATATGTATGTAAATCTGACAAACATTGATGCACACCGTCAGACAAATCAGCCTGAACCTTTTCTAGCAACACATCTTGGGTGTATATATAGTATACATCTGTGAAATTCATAACAGAGGGCTAAAGCAAACTAAACTGGCAAACCTTAAACAGACACCTTCATCTTGCATTGTTGTAGATCTCATGTAAATGTGTATATATATATATATATATATACATATATACATGTGTTTATTTTCTTACTTGAAGCACTTTGAACTGCATTGCCTTCGGTAATACTAAATCACTAATCTCATGCTCGACTTCTCAATTCCATCATCATTCTTACCTTATTTCACTTAGTGGGCTGTTAATAAATATTAACAATTACACATTTAGTATTTAAAGCTTGTTGCCACTTTAATGTCACCTTCCTTCATTTTTAACTTATTAAAGTGTTTAGCCATCAACTATCTTACATAGGTAACTAAAGATGAATTAAACGGCTGTTCAATGGATCAATACAATAAACTTGGCCCGCCCTCCACCAGTGACCTCACACGGGTGCGTTGGTTTTATTCATCTCCATCTCGTGTCAGCTCTGTACTCACCAGCTCTTTAAACTTGAACAGCCCGTGTCCCGGTACTGCACCTTCACCTAGGTCGGGTTTCTTGTCCGGCGTCTCCTCGCTCTTTCCGCTGCAGAGTCCTCGTGCTTTAGGGGACAGCAGTGACCGGAAACTGGCCACCGACCTCGCGTGACCTCCCCGGTAAAGCAGCTCGGTTCCTTGTTTGTCCCAGGGAGTCTGTTTCACCTGCTGGAGGAGGCCCCTCCAGCACGCGACGCGGCCGTCAGTCCACTTGAGTCCCACCTGAGACTCTTTTAACTTCGTACACTCCGTGACAGGTGTGTGTCTGAGCCGCCATGACGCAGGCTCGAGCCAGCACACGCCAGCACACCGCGCGGGCACTGCCCAGGGAGCGTTTGCTGCTCTGCGGCACAACAGAGCCGAAATCCTCCCAAAGCACATCATCTTTACGAGCCGTGCGTTACCGACCTGCTGGTCTCGTGCTGGACGCCCGTACGTTCATGATGAAGTTATAGATTCTACCGGTCAGAGCCGACGGGAGCTCAGCTCGAGCCAGCAGGCTGCCATGTTGCCGTAAACCGATACGACACTCAATGTCGTAAATCCGTATTTCCTAAAACGGTTTTATTTTGAAGGCACCTTAAATTGTAACTCAAACGTATCGAATAATATTAAGAATAATAAAAATAAAAATAAAAAAAGCACCAGAACACAATAATGTAACATGTAAAAATGTTTTTTTGTTAGACAATTACAAATATGGCTCCAGTTTAAGAGTTTTTTTTTATCTGACAAATGTAATTTATTGCAGTGGTCTATATTTCAAATTAAAAGCATGTTCACTGCTAAACTGAATCATGAGATACAGTAAAAACAAACTCAGTTAATAAGTTAATAAAATGATTTATTAACTGAACGTTAATAATAATAATAAAGTGAACAAAATACAATAACAGTCAGAAAACAGATTTTTAGAAAGCATTAAGAAAGACAAATACTGTACATGTACACCTGTCAATATCATCATGCTGCCACTCAACCAATACTTTTTAGGCCAATTTGTAAATGTAGAGCTAATAATACAAAACCTCTTGTGTGGAAAACAAAATATGTACAACTTTGTACATATATATATATATATACACACACACTAAAATTATTGTTATAGTGGAAAGGCACCAAACTACATATCCATGAGGTCAGTTCCTCTTCTTGGCAGGAAGTCTGTACTTCTGTACTGTGGTAGTTCTAATGATCTGCAGAGAGGTTCTCTCTCTCTCTCACACACTTTTCACTTCTCACTCAGCGGCTTGTTTCTCCAGATCCACAGTCAACACCTGAATCGCACACACACGTCACAAGTCTGCAGGTATGCATTCTGAATGATTTGTCAGACTGTCTGCAGCTGGTACAGCTTGGGTCCTTTCTTCAGCAGGAATCCTTGTTCATTCAGGGAACTCAAGAGACCTTCAAAATCCATCACCTGGAAGGAATTAACAACTCAGTAAATATCCAGCATGCATATTATGACAGTGCAATACAGTGTACACACTGTATCAAGTATTAAGGCTTGGGGAAGTGTCTTCAGACAGTTTTGGTTATTAGTACTACAGAAATAAAACTATGTGTACTATATTGCTCAAAAAATGCAACTCAGATTGACACAGTTTCTGTCTGTATCGCTTTTTTACCTTCTCACCAAACGACCCTCCACTTGATTTTATCAGCTTTTAAGACATGTCTAGTACGACATCATTTGTGTATTTCAGTATCTTTCCCATTTCCTTAAAATATTTTATTTAAGTATCCAATTTCTTGCATGTTGACACTTAAAGAGTTATTGTGTTATGTATTTAAATCTCGCGTAGTGCATGTCAGTGCTTTCACCTTGATGTTCTGTCTGTCAGCCACAGATCGAAGCGTCTGAATGTCAAACTGATTCTGACTTGTCCTCTGAGCGTGCAAGTGCAGTGCGTTGACCAGTCGCTTTGCAGCGCTGCGCTGACTCATGCCAGAACCAAGCTGAGACCGCTCAAAGTCCAGATTGCCCAGACCATCTGAATATGTGTCAGCCAGACTGCAACAACACAAACAGAGAGAGAAATTCATATCACAGGCTAGCACATTGTAATCCAGGCCTGCACAATTAATTCTACATATTATTTTACACAGAATATCAAGTCTTATCTTTGTCTTTCCCAGAAACCAACAAGGTTCTGGAAATTAGTTTGACAGAATTAGTCTCACCAACTCAGTAATGGGATACAGACAAAACAAGTAAATGCACATGCAAAAGATTTGAGCAAAATTCTGTTTACAGCTTTTATTTCTGCAAATCCCACTCAGTCATGCACACATTGAAACCTGCAGCGTTACCTGTGTTTCATGATTTCCACCACATCCTCAGCATCACTCTTAGTAGCCGTTTCTCTAAGGTCCAACTTGGCTCTTGCCTACACAAAAACATGCAGTCACCAGCCTGTGAATTATATCTTGCGTATTCAGCCGTCACATGTTGCCAGGTGTGCTGGGTGAATACCTCAGTTAGTCTAATTAAAGACTCCAGCTGTCGTGTGGTGATGGGCGTGGAATCAGCAGAGTGCGCCTGAGACCTCAGTGACAAATAGAAGTCCTGAAGTGTTTGTGCTGCTTCAGGAGAGAGCGAGGGATGAACATACTGACGAGCGTAGCTGATGTACTTCCTTAACAAGCATGCTGGAATGGGGTCCACAGTTTCTCCTGCAGGGATCTTGAAATATATGCACATAAAAGCAAATTAGTTTGGAGATGAGATTTCATTCTGGTGGGCAGAGTGTGGACAGCACATTTTTTACCTGCAAGCGTTCGGAAAGCGGCATTGATGAGTGTTGTAGTAGGATGGATGTTTCTAATTCACTATTAGACCTGGTTACTATGGCGCTTCTGGTTCTGCCTTTTCCTGCCCTGTTGGCCATAACATGTTCTGACAGGCGGCGGTCATGCGACTCATCTGGGATGTCCAGGAGGAGGAAGACCACATCAAAGCGAGACAGGAGAGCGGAGCCCATTCTATAGACAAAGAATGTACAAATAAAAATACAAGTCACACACTCGTATATTTACTCCATAATATCGCCCAGTTGCAGCTACAACACACTGATTGACTGTTGAGCTAACTTACTTTAGATTTTCAGAAACAGTCTTTCCTCTGTTGTAATGTCCTCCGATTGGGTTTGCAGCAGCCACAACCGACGTTCTGGCAGGCAGAGAGGAAACTATACCAGCCTTAGCCAGACTGACAGACTGCTGCTCCATGGCTTCTAACAGAGCCTGCTGCTGGTTACCCAACTTATCAAACTCATCGATGCAACACAAACCTAAAGACAAAAGGCAAGTTGAAAGAACAAACAAAGGTTCTGCTGATTTCTCGAGTTTTATTTCTTTTTATTTATTTTGTTTTATTCCTGAACATGCTGACAAATTTATCTGATGCCTTAGGTGTTCTGAGGAATCAATTTTGAGACTGTGTGCTTTATAGCAGTAAGACAAAAGTTCCTCAAACTTCCAATAAAAATCAGAATATGTTTTGTTTACAAAGACGTGAAAATAAATCCAATGGTTCTTCTGTTTTCTACCTTGGTCAGATAACACCAAGGCGCCGGCCTCCAGTGCATAATCCCCCGTTCCTGCGTCTCGGGATAAACTCACTGTGAGTCCTAAAGAAATAAATAATAAATATTATGAACAGAAGTGAATAATTATTTATGCATCGGTTTCCTATTTTAAGACAATTTACCTGTGGTGCTGGTGCTATTGCCACAAACATAGATTCCCCTTGGAGCCACATTACACACTGCCTGCACAGAGAGAAATGCAAACACACAAGTTTAAGTTTACATTAGCACTGAAACTGAACACAATGCAGTTTCAAAAACTATGCACACATTAAAGCCTGGGTTTATAAATCACAAAACAGCATTAATGACAATAAGTATACTAATCACTGCTTTATTCAAAGTGTTGGTTGGATCTCCTGTATTACCTGCAACATCTGACTTTTTCCCAGTCCGGGGTCTCCCACTATCAGGATGTGTGGGTCACCCCTAACAGGGACACTGTTCTTGTCGGTGTGTTTCTGTCTGCCTCCAAACAATGCCAAAGCCAGGGCAGCTTTCACCAGCTAAAGAAACACACAAATAAAAGGATGTTAGGCTATGCTTTAACAACACAAATAACGTAATGATTTTAAAGCTGATAACACAGCCCAGTTAAACAAACCCCACTCTGTGATACAAATATTGTTGGCGTTCTCAGTCTTGTTAAAAGAGCCAAACTCACCAGATGGCCGTAGATGACAGGACACAATGAGCTGAAAGAGGTGAGGACAGTGGACGCATTGAGTAATATAGACATGAGGTAGCAGCATGCTGTCGTGCTTATTACAAATTAGAAAGCCCAATTTTTGGATGGATGAACAACATTTGGCATTTCCAAATCCTTACTCCTATTGTGCAGTAAAAAAAAAATTCAAGACAACTGACTAAGCTGTACTTTATCAGTCTCATGTATATTTATATAAACTGTGGAACTCACAGAAAAAGAAACTGTCTTTTGACTGATAAAAAAAGAGCTTTAGCTTTAATTCAATTTGCATTAAATTGACTTATACCTTCAGTTATATGGTTATATTCGGCTGTTTTATGTAATGCACGTTGTAACTGACTTACTGTACTATAAGTCGCAGTAGGTCAGGCTGTGACTGGATCTCTTGGATGGCGTACAGCTCCTTCAGACTGAACTCCTCCCCTCCTGACCGATCTTCAACAGACCCTCTTGACCCTTGACCTCCCGACTTGGACTGATGGCCTGAAACGTTCAAAGAAAATAGGTCCTCATTTAACTGTTAGAAAGAAATGTATCATGTCTAGATCTGCAAGATGATACCTTTGGTATTGCTGACTGAAGTGGCTTCAATGTAGAGGAGAAACAAACACTGATCCTTATTTCCCCTGGAGGTACCTGCACACAAAAAGGATACAGTCATATTATGAGTTTAGTGTGTTTGTGTTGTACCCATTGACCTGCTAACAAGGGCAGAGTGCAAATGTGCTGCTACTGTCAATCACGAAGAGACTGGCGGAGCAACTGGTAGTAAAATGCTTTAGGGTATTGTGAGCATTTCTTCTAGGATGTTCCCACTTTAAAGTGACATTAGAGAGATTTCACCACTTTAATCAGAATGTGTGTTTGTACCGTCGTTGATAACTCTAACTATCCCCGTCACAGTAACGGTGTCTCCAGGGACGCAGCTGTCACAGAGGTCGGAGGTCAGGTGACACTCCACAGTGCGCGGGATTCTTCCAGTCTCCCTTTGCTCTCCACCCATCAATTCCTGCACCCTGTAGTAACACAAAAAAAATATTGGGAAAATATCACAACAAAAATGTATACACACATCAAAGATAGCAATGGTTTATGCCAAAAAAAAAAACAGTGCACACCTCCATGCAAATGAGTCTTAGTTCGTTAGTTTGGACACTACACTCCTGTCATTGACCATCAAAGCAAATTCCTTAAAACTCAAGAAACAAATGATTCCTATTATTAAAGGTGCAGTAGGCAGGATTGCGAAGATCCAGGACTTAGCCAAAAAATTTGAACATCGACAACTTCTCAGTCCCTCCCCACTTTCCGCTAAAGCCCAAAAAGGTCTCGCAAGCCCCTCCCCCCACAAGGGAGAGCTGTGCACGATAGAGCGCGTGCACATTGGCCCTGGAATACTGTGCACGAGCAGAGAACCGAGAGAGAGCAAGTAAACAAACTAGCATGGAACACACCGACGTAACAACATCAAAATAGTTTTTATAATACCCTTCGTTATTGCTAAATAATTGTAGGTCAAAATATTTAGCAATAGTCAACTTTAGGACAAAACCAAGGTTAGGATGTTTCTGAAAGGAGCCTACATCGGTGATGTTTGCTATCAATAACAGTTAGAAGCATTCATTGTGGCGTTTTATTCCACAGTTTAGATTTATCAATTTGCTATGTGGTAGATATATGACCGCTACCTGTTGATGTGGTTAGACGTTTGAGAGTGAAGCTGAGGCACAGGCCTCAGACGAGGATTACGTCCCGGCTCCTTCTACACGCCCACGGACAAGTGGTGCGAGGTGGTGGAGGGAGGGGAGGGGAGGGCGCTATGAAATGCGTGTCCATGAGTGATTGACACTCTGTTAGATACACCCCTGGGCTTGATTGGTGCATCTGAATGTGGAGCGGTGGATGTCTTGCAAATCGCGCTACAGGCTCTAGGTGGGGCCAGGGGAGCCGATTTTTTTTTTTTAAATGACCTGCTTTATGCAATTATACTTGAACATAGGGTCAGTTTCAGCAAATATGACAGAAAGTTAGTTTTATAAAAGTTGCCTACTGCACCTTTAATGGAAGCACCAAAGATTTTAAGAAATTTACAACTTGATCAGCTGGCAATGCAACAACCAGTATAATTACAATTGTAAAGGGGTCAGATATGGAGATGTGCTGACAGTGGAGTCTCTCGGGTTCATCTCACATGAGCTTATAATGTATTTGCTAAACAACTCCAGCCTAGAAACGCACATGGTGGATGAAATCGCATAAACTGAAAATCTAAACACTCCTAAATCTATGCAGCATACAGAGGAAGCCCCATTTTAAGCACAAAAAGTCCCCAGGCGCAGTAACTGCCACTGACAGTTGTGTTAAGTCAAACACATAAGGTAGCTCCCAAAACATTATTCCTCGGCTATTAACTGCAGCAGGACGTTAGCTGGTCACGTCTTACTACCGTTTCACACGAATATGCACAGGATATACTCACTTGATAATCTGCCAGTCTACAGTGTGTGTAAGAGGGGAACTGCGAATGGGGGTGAAGGAACGACTGCGACATCCAGCCTGAATACACTAGGTGAAAAAAAACACAGTACAACACAGTGTAATCTATACTAAGCTAAAGTAAAGAACAGAGAAGAAAAAATGTGTTCATGTGTTCATACTTTGGTAGGTGTAGTGTATTTCCCGTGCTGCAGAGGCAGAGACAGTGTGTGTGAGCAGGTCTGGCATCTAAAGGCCATCCTGGTACACTGCGGTCTGATGTTGCTCACTCTGACCACTGTTCCCTTTACGCAAACCAGCCGTCCGAACACACTGGCACGCAGCGTCCGCAGAGGGGTCAAAGGCTCGTAGTTATACAGCCTGTGAGAGATTTACACAAATAAAGTCATCTTCATTCATGGTCAGTAGGTGTACAGGTGTACAGGAAACACTTTGTTATGCTTCACCATGTTCATTACCTCGCACTAATATGAGGAAAATTGATGATTGGTGTGGCGACAGGGAGCTCTTCCTCTTGCAGCTCAGCAGCTTGTTTCTCCAGATCTACAGTCAACACCTGAATCACACACAGACACACACACAGACACACACACTTTTCACTTTGGTACCGGATCTCTCAGTCCATACTCTATCTCCTTACTAAAGTCACAGATGTTAGATTCTCTGGTATTAAGATCTACAGACAGTTGCAAAATATTGTGCAGTCCTACACTAAATCCCCCTTTCTGACTGTTATAGTGTTCACTGTGTGATCAAACAGTGTTAGAAAGGGGTCAAGTGACACTCCACAAAATGGGCATTCAACTGGATGCTCATTTTGGAGGATGTAGTTTATGAAGCTGCTAAACTGGATTTAACTGAACACTAAAGTGTTTCTGTTATTTAGCCTCACACACTCAATAAAATGAGGTTATCAAAATAACAGGAACATGTGTCAGTACAACACAACACAACTACTACAAACCACAGGTTCAATCCACAGCTTTCTCAGCTGATTTGAAATAAATGCTGAATACCATTAACTTCATGAAGCATAGAAGTAATTCAAGACTATATTTTATTATTATACAATATAAAGTCAAATCAAAACGCCTACAAGTATGTAACACTATTTGTGCATTTTGAAAGGCTGCGTGTGTACCTGGTGAATGGCCACCCCTAAACAGTTGAGCATCACCTCTGGCTGTTCCCTCAGTTCAGTGATTATGTCAGGAAGTGCGCCACGCACAGTTCTGTCTCCAGTTAAGTCTGCATAATCCACAAGAACACTGCCCTGTCGCTCAATCTCATCCTGTACATAACAACACGAAGAAAAGTCATGGCAACATTTCCTGATTTATTTTCCTACCAAAATGTGCATAGGACAGACACACTACTCGATATAAAAACTGTTTCTACAGCAAGCTTGTTTAAAAAAAAAAAGATACACATGCCATGACTGACCTTATCATACAGGTGAATCCTGGAAGAGAAATATTTCTCAAACACTTTGATCTTCTCTACACTAGGTGAGCTCTCTATGAAGCCTGCACATAAGATAATACACATTACAGACACAGAAAAAGCCTAAGAATCCTGACGGTTTTATGTGACTTCTGCATTATAATCATGAAACAGATCTTTACATGCACATACCTTCTGTAAAATACAGTGTCCACCCTTTGTACGGACACAATGCATCGAGAGTGGTCTGACAAAGGACTGAGGAGATAGTGAAGCAGTCAGTTGTAATGTCTCAGCAGTTCATTTAATGGATATCTTTATTTTCTTCAGATAAAAATGCTTCATGAACATTAAAACGAGAGAACATGTTCTGCTCAAGGCCTCTATCTTGGAGGACGACAAGGTTGTTTTTCCTACAAATTCCCAGGGTAAAATGGAAAATAGAATAAAACTCACCTCTCTGTGCGCTCTGTGTGGAATGATTTCCAGATTCTCCTCTGCTTCCTCCACCTCTCCACCCTCCTCCTGAACCTCTGCCTCCTCCAGCTGATCCTCCTCTCCATGGTCTACCCCTCCATCCTCCCCCACCACCTCTCCATCCACCACCTCCTCCTCTCCATCCACCACCACCACCACCTCCTCCTCCTCCTCCTCCTCTCCATCCACCACCACCTCCTCCTCCTCCTCCTCCTCTCCATCCACCACCACCTCCTCTCCATCCTCTACTCCCACCCCTCCACGAGCCTCTGCTGTCTCCACTCATTACTTTTCTAAGACAACGACAGAAAAGACAGATAAGATTTAAGCAACAGAAACAAACCATATTGGTTAGCAAAACTAGTTATGATTGCATCATATGCAGATTGCATATGTGTGGTGTTTGTGAGAGTAACAACAAAATACATAACAAGATACTGTTTTTCCTAGACCAGATGAGTTAAACTTCCAGCAGCTGCATGCACCACAGGCAGCAACTAAATAAAAACCAATGGCTGGCATCCTTGGAAAGTTACTGTGACATCTAGCTAGTGACTTCTGTTAATATCCATATTCAGGTACCAAGGTGCGTTCATGAAGGTGTATTGAATACATGCCAAACAAAAACATAAATAGAATGTTGAGGCTGAGGACGTAGGCAAATGCACAAGATAAATGCATAAGGTACAATTAAAATGAGTTTTTAAGTCATGTCTTTCTGTGCAGCATGTTTTAAGACATTACTGTTCTATTCAGAACTCCGTTTAAAAAAAAAAAAAAAAAGGGAAATTTCTGTCACTGTGATTATTAGTGAACACAGTGTGCAGGATGACGTTCCTTTAATACAGCCTTTAACAACTGAGGCAACTTTAATATTCTGGACACAAGCAACCTACTTAGAAATGCTTCTATTCAGACTAGTATCAACGTTTATCGAGTTAATCGTTCACTGGCTAGCTAGATAGTGGTTTTGTCTTCCAGGCTTCAGGATACACAGAGCACGAACCAACAGTTACATTTAAAACACGAATCTGTAATTAGCTGATTTTACAAATAAACCGCTAGACTGTAAACTATTTTAAACTGTGTTGGTTTCAAGACACATTTACAGACGTACAACAATATTTATGTCAACGTTCGTCAGATTGTCAGTTTTCGATAACGTTTTTTTCTAAATGTCCCGTCGAAACCTTTTTTATATAGTCTATGGTCGAAACTCTGTGAATATAACATCATAGCGAAACAGACCTTTTGTTTGGCCTCGGCTAAAATCAGCAAATTAGTCTCACGACTGAACAATGTCCAAAGTACACAACATTCACTGAAACACTTACTTGTTACTAAACTGCTGTCAAACTTCCCTCCACTGATACGTTCTTCTTCTTCTTCTTCTCCTTCCTCTTTTACTCCTGGCTTGATTGGCGGCTAGGCTTCTTCTTCTTTTATTTTCGCAGATCACAGTCTCTGGCCTTTTACTGCCCCCTAAAGGACACTACTTCTACTGCAGCCCAAAATTAAACTGCCGTTACTATAGTCTGGCGAGCATGGCAAATATTTTAGTAAAACGAAAACACAGTTAAATCAACAGCTCTCACGGATATTTTAAACAAATGCTGATTGTAATTAAAACTGGCAAGTGAGTGCATTATGTATATCAAGCAATGTAGCAAAACATTTACACAAAACGTTGCAGGTTAAAAGGTCAAGAAGATCCTGAAACAGCTCAGTCGCCCCGGAGACCCTCTCTTCTCCCTACTACCATTTTTCTTATTTCAAAGCATTTAGATACATATTATTTGTATTTACATTTAACACTGTAGCGTCCTGTCTGTTTTTTCAACCATGGTTGATTCACTGTTGAATAATAGAAAAAAAGAAAAGAAAAGAAAAACATATTTGATTCATCAGATATATCAGTCAATAAACTGTCATCCTGGAGTAATCCAACAGTGCACATTGCAACACAAAGCCACACACAAATCTCCATATTATCATTATTATTTTATTCTTCAAAAACCGCTTCCCTTGAGGTCTATTAAAAAGACAAAAAAGACACCCTGCTGCTGAAACCTGCTGCTCTCTGCTGTTTTAATTTCCCTCTGAGCTGTTTTAAATTCCCTCGCAGGCTTATTACAGCTGAATTAGAAAACAGCTGAGGTCCTGATTTGTAATGATCCGTGAAAGAACAGATGACTGTTATCTTTAATTCTGGGTTAAATTAATCAAATCCACTGTCAGCTTCCTCTACCTTGGATTATTTCATAGTCATTTATATCTGTTCAGCAGTTCAAAAGAGTCCAAGCTTTTACTTCTAGACTAATGTAATTCTCTCCTTATGTCAGAGTCAGTCAGTTTTATCGCATATGCTGCTATATGCTTTAATAGGGGCCTCTCTTCACCGGCTGCTAGTGAGGTTTATTTTTTCACTTCCTTTAAGGACTGCATGGACTGTCACCAGGTTACTTGTCCAAGCTCCTCATCCACTGTTCCACTACCAGACTGCTCAGATCTGCACACCAATCACTGCTCTTCATTTTCCGATCCGATCCTAAAATCAAAGGAGAATCAGGCATTTTTTAAATGCTGACCCTAAAGTGAGCAATACTTTTCCACTCAACATTGCTCTTATCTTTCCATTGATATCTTTAAATCCCTCAAAGACACCCATATTTTCAGCCTTTTCAAAGTCACCATGAACGCACAATTGGTCATGTCTTTCTCGTTCTCTGTATTCGTTTCTATTAGTGAGATACTTTATGCTTTTATTAGCTTTCTCCAATTCAGATATTTATATTTATATTATTTACTTTGATTATGATCCTCAATTAAAAAAAAAAAACTGTACTCTAATCCTCTGCAAAACCTTTGGGTCCCAGTTTGTTGTTTTAATACTGTATGTGTTCTATACATAAACAGACTTGACTTGATCCAGACTGAGAGCCAGTCCTTTGCTTCCATCTGCTGCACAACTTGTGTTATTACCGTCTGCAAGCATGAAAAGTCTTGATACTGCAAGCAATTAACTTTTTCATCGTATGCCTTCAGCAAAACAAATTTGTATTATTATAAGTTTTAACTAAGTATTTTAGTGTGATCACATTATCATACACACAAGTTTTATATGTGTATCTCAAGTCCCAGTGGAGACACAGGTGGTAATACAGCTACCAAAGGTTGGACAGTGGTGATGTAAATTTAGGATGCATTTAAATACAAGTTCAAAACTGACCCATGAACACACACACTAATAAGCAATTATAACAATTTGTGATCTGAAGTCACACGAACACACACTTAACAAAAGGCTTCAACTGTGATCTCTCATACATGCAGTAACCATTCAAACTCAAAAGGCAAGAGGCAGGAGAAGAAGGGTAACTTTACATCCTCACAGAGTGTTTTTGGGCCTGTTATAACAGCGGTCGTGTATTTGTTTCTGAATGAACGAGGCAAAACTCCGCTCAACCACTGTTGAGTGTAGGCGGTCTCTAATGCGACTCAGGATTCATTGTGTTCACACTACCAAATGAATGTAGAGACATGTGACCCAGACCACCTCCAAATGTGGTCAGAGATCGGATCTCTCAAATGCGATCTCAATGTGCCCTGGCGGTGTTCACACCTGTCTTTTGTGTGATCGGATCACCCGGATTGGATCCTAGTGCAAGGTCTGAACAGGCCCTTTGAGTGTGAGTGCTACCGCTTGCAAGAAATGTCCACATAAACTTGAGGGGACATTCATGCATGTAAGTGGATTCAAGACTATTTTTTAGTGTGACGGAAAATGCAGTTTAACATCGAAACAAAAAGTGCAAACATGTCCCAACTGAACTTGGTATACACAAGGAAAAATGTATGAGAACACACACACACTCTCGAGGGAGTGCTTGAGAGGATATAGGAAGACAGAATGAACAAGGAGAAAAATCAATACCTGAACTACTGTGGCCTGGAGTAGTTAGTGGTAATAGCACGGGGCTGAGAGGGATGGCTACACACACACACACACACACCAGGAATAGGAGACAGATTGTGAAAGAGGAGGCTGCCGGTTGTTGCTAAGGTCAGAAACAACTCTTCTGATGAAAGCAGACCGAGAAATAAAGACAGAACTGGAGATATGTCCCCTAATTCTCCCCTATCATTATCTTCATGGCACTGCTAAAAGAATAACGCCCTTTCCCCCCGGCCTGCGTGCCTTTGTGATGATAACCGGTGTTTTGTGGAGTGGGATGTGGAAAGTGAAGTGCAAGGCGGCACCGCAGAGAGATGGATGCAGAGGCGATGAGAAAGCCGTGCCACTCAGCAAGACTTTTAATCTCCACTTAATCAATCAGCGGCGAATCGACGGGAATTCAAGGCGGCTTTAGCAAACAAGGAGAGATCATTTTTCAGCACAGTTTGTTTTTCAGCTAGAGAGCCCAAACTTAAGTGGGAGGTGAGTCACTGCTGCTGGGTTGCGACACGACAAGAGTATCAATAAGTTTTAAATGAGTCTGGGTGTCAGGGGGTGAAAGATTTCATTACTTATGTGCGTTTGTTGGGGAGGGGACAGGTTCGAATAAAGTCAAACTGAGCTATTTTCACAGCAGCGATCCTCTTCTTTGGATGCTCTGCTTCTTTTCTCGGCTGCTTCCAGACGCTTCTGCTCAATGATTCAATCAGTTTCCCGCCTGGAGTTCGATTTAGCCACAGAGCTAACCCACGGAGCAACCATGTTTTTTTTTTCCTCACTCAGTATAGGGCAATGATTTATATTAGACATTTGATATGTGCCAGATGTCTTGTTAGCTGTGCCTGCACTCATTAGGGCATCAACAGATCAGAGTTGAGGAGCCGCAATATCTCTCACAGCTTGCAACAATAAAAAGCAAGGTTTTACTTGGAGCACAATCAAAACATGGACGTGAAGTGTAACATCCACTGGTCCAAGATGGCTTCCCACAGTCGCTGCATTACACAGAGATCAACTGAGGCTCCGGGAGACCAGCACAGCTCGATGGGTGCAGGCAGGTGGCTGTCACCTGTTTGCTGCAAGGGAAAATTGAGCTGTCAAATCGTGATGAGACTCTCTTCACAGAAAGAGAGGAGACGGTAGAATATTTTCGGGAGACAGAGCAGGGTAGGGGATAGCAGAGATAACGCAGCAAGAAAAAATATGTCTGTATTAAAACAAAAATGGGGGGGAGGATGGTCAAAACCGAGAGAGGTTAATAACTTGGCCGCTGGGTCAGTTTCACTTCCTCAGTGCTCCTTCATCCATAATAAAATTTGCAGCCGGCAGATGGTTTACCAGCACAGTCAGTGGAACAGTTGTGAGGAAGTAGCTTGGCATTCACACAGTGACGTTTTCTAATAGAAGCAGTACCATTAATTTAAGATTGACCGATAAATATTATTTGTGCAGACGATGGTTTTAATGCCTGCATGTGCTATGGTCAGGTGAACGTTACCTCTGCTATTCCCCTCAGACTCCTCTCTAAAGTGTGTTGTAGCATCTTTATGTAACTAATTACTTTGGTTTTTAAAATGGAACAGACTGTAGTTTTACAGACTTACCTAACCTGAATCCAATGGCAGAGACACAAAGTTAGCAAAAAAAGAGAAGTGCTGTATTCTAGCAAAACTAAGCTAACATATTAGACTTATTCAGCAGGTGTTCAGACACGCAGAGTCATAGAAATGCTACTTTTGTGTGTGTAAGGAACTTATTTCATATTTATAAGGTGGTAATGGATCAGTGTTGTGTTTAAGGATTGTTTGCTTGCCGAAAGCTATGCATGAGTGTGTGCTTAAAGCTGCCGTACGTAGATTTCTAATATTGTAGGAGGAGATAAGAGCCCTGTCAACAAATCAAAGTGTTTTTGTAGCGGACAGTTTGCTGATAGGGGTTGTTCCATTCTCTGGGAGCCTTGGTAATCCTCCGGTATATATCAGTTTATAGTTTCTGGGTGAAACAAGTAAAGCAGAAAAAATGGTCTATGGTCGGAGCTAGTCCTCTTTTCATCAGAGATAATTGCATCTGCTTCCAAGACCAAGGTGATGGTGGCAAACTTTAAGAGCCAAGCTTATGCAAATCATCATCATGTTGAGGAGACTTATAGCTCTACGAAGCCCTAAGTATTTAAAGACTGGATTTGTACTGCAGCTGTGTCGTCTTAAACCACCAAAGATCCTTGTTTAATTAAAGCCTAATTAAAAAGGAATCTTGTGAATCTCTGATTTCCTTGTGGCTGTTCAGCTTGGCTTGGGTGGGCATGGTTTATGGAGGCATGGCTCAGGTGGGCATGGCTTGGGGTTTGAATTGCGTAGGGCCGCTTGGACCCCTTTGTAATAGCTTGCAATTCTGTTCAAACTGTTTTCAGCTAACAAATAGCCCCAAATAGCCCCAGTACAGTTTTTAGCAGTTACATTGCACCGCTATTTTTTTTTTCTTTAGATATTTGTAGGTAAAAATGACAAAAAAGTCCTGTAAGTAGACAAAGATAGCGCCAAATGAAACAGAAATATTATATTTGTATATTTGTACATATCTGTGAGTTGCAAAAGTATGTGAATCCTTGTTTTCAGTATCTGGTGTCACCCCCCTGTGCAGCAATAACAATCACTAAATGTTCCGGTAACTGCTGATCAGCTGGTAGGGACTCTATCCCACTCCTCAGTACAGAACCATTTCAGGGTTACCACATGACTGTTAATCTCTTCCTGTGTGTACAATTTACATTATAAAGTTTCAGTAAAGTCCAGTAAAAACTGCTATACATATACAAATTAACATGGTACTGCATGTAAATAGTACAGATTAGGAGTAGCTGGTGGGTGTATTTTTACATTTTACAACAAAATTTAGCTAGCAGCTTTCTCTTCATTGCTGTCTTTGTGTCGTATCATCCTCTAAATCAAAGAAGAAGCTCTATTGACTTGTTTCTTGGATTATTAATAGCTCAATCAAGTGATGATGCTCACTGCACCTGCAATACGAAAACAAAACTGAGAGCAACTTTGACAGCTTTCCCCCTACCTCAACAGAATAAGTCAGTTCACTCCACAATGCGATCAGCAAATCCACACAGTCACAGGCACGCACCACACGCACGCATTATACGTGATATAACAACCACCAGATAAACACGCGCTCAACAAGCACACTCGACCAAAAAAAAAAAAAAAATATATATATATATATATATATATAAACGTCCCAGACTGTCTGGAAAAAGCTGCTCTGGCAATTTGCTGTTGAATCCCCGCTGACATTTCTGTCTTCTCTGCAGGCCACCAGACTACAATTACAGATGGAGGCATTTCAGCTGTTATCTGAGAGTAACATATGCATGAAGACACCAGCAGTGACTTTGAAACACAGAAAGTGAGACCTGTCTCTTATGGCCTCTCTGCGAGCAGCTCCTCATTTCTTAGCTTGAGTCTGATGGGAATGTCAAGGATTGCACAAACTGTTTTTTTTTTTTTTTTCCTTTCCCTGCAGCCCTCTGCAATTTGAACACAAAATTACTCTGATGGCACTTCTTTGCTCTCTGCTTTTCTCTCAGTGCCTGTGATTAAAAAAAGAGATGCATAATCATCTCTCCTTTTCACTCTGAGGAGCAGAGAGGAGTAATTAATGACCTCCGTGACTCCTCTGCTCTCTCAAACTCCTGTCTGTCGTTTTGTCTCTCAGCGATACAAAAGGCCAAAGAATATCTGTCAGTTTGATCCACCCCCACTTATTTTGCATTTTTCCTTTCACCATCCTTCCTTACTCTGTGGCACACACACAAACTGACTCAAATTGAGTCCCACATAAAATACCCTGCAGCACACACACCTAGATGTATAAGCAAAGAGATTTTGGACCGAACTGGATTAACAAAGACTCATGCTTCTGTTGAACGTCTTTATTGACAAACTGCATGAGAGCGTGCGCGCCTGCATGCGTTTTACGACTGCATATTAGCTCGGAACCCCGGTGGGTCTGTTTCTTCATCTCAACTAATTTGTGTTTTTAGTGCACACTAATGGACTGTTATGAAACGCAGACACACACAAACCCCACGGAGTCGCAGTGGTTGCACTGTTCAGTGTGTGCACGCGGGCGCCGGGGGAAATGTGTGTCAGATTCCTTTAAATCATCAGTTTCAAGCGGCGAGGATAGATTGGTTTTAACTGAATACGGGAAATGAGCCTCGGCTAAATTCACTCAATTAGATTTATACGTTTCCCAAGACGCAACAATTAGCACACAACAAAGTACCACTTTACAAGACTCAGATTACAATTCCAGAGCTTGAATTAAATGTTCAATTAACGTTACATGGTAAAGATTTTTTTTTTTTTTTAATGAAATGTAAACAGGTTAGTCATGGTAATAGCTGTTAGGTAATGAGTTTCGTATCCTTTAACACTCCTTACACTTCTAATTGAAAGATTTGTCTGAAAAAAGACAAGGGGTAGGAGGAGGAAGAGAAAGCGGACTCTTCCTCTGCGGTGCGAGAAATAATCAGATAAGCATGTGTTTCAAAATGTTATATCATCTTCAGACATACAGCGTCTCTCTGTTTCTTAGGGGTTGGCCTGAAGCTCACAATAATCTGTACAAACAGTAATGGAATATTCTGTGCTCCAGTGTGTAGCAGTGTCTCCTGCTACAGTGTGGGTTTTCAGATGACATCAATAGTATGGGTCTCTAGAGACCAGATGTGGCAATCTTAGTTTGAAAAAGACTCCTGGAAGCCTCTGTTGCTGTTAAAAAAATATAGCCCAAATCTAAGTTAAATGTGTCCTAATTCCTGCTGTGCCATTATTTATATAATAACATAGCTGTATTTTAAATTCTAGGGGATCTCCATAAGTTTAGAGAGTTACCAGATGTGGAAAAAAAATAAATAAATGACTGCCAAGGCTTGATAAAAGGAAATGTAGTGATAGGTTTCACTGCCATCTGGAGAAGGACTTGCTGCACCCAATGTTTTATTAATATCTTGCTAATATACACATATGCTATACCTAAAATGACAAGTTTAGCCAAACATTATCATAAACATTGTTGGTTACAATTAAGCAGACGCCTCCGAGGCTGACAGTGCATTGAGTGACAGGTGGGTGTCCTCACAGGTTGCTAGCCGTCTGCCTTGGCGTCACCTGAATGCCTCAGCTCCACCCATGCGCCACCATGAAGCCGTCTGCTCCTGCACTTTGGCAGTGAGAGCCTTTTGTTGAAGCAAACACCAACTGCAAACTCTATCTGCCTCTGGACTGGAAGCCACGCCGCCTGTTAGATGAAGGTAAACACATTGTGTGTGTTTGTACCAGGAACAAGTAGCTGACAGCCGCCAAGATGGCGACTGCTGCTGCCAAGATGGCGACTGCGGCTGCCACCATACTGAGCTTCAAAACCCTCTGCAGGAATCCTATGGGTGACGTCATGGAGGGTTCGTCCATTAATATACATAGTCAGTGGATCCAGTCAGATCGTCAGACATCAAGGTCATCATCTGTATGAGCATGGAAATCAGGAAACATGCGAAATTCAAACAATCCAAAAAGTTTAACTGTCGTCAAATCAGACGGCAGCAGTTTACACTGGAAACAACAGAGATTGCACCAACCACTTACTGGAAGCGCCTTTAAATGCACTTAAATGAAATGGGAAGGACAGCGTTTAAAGAGTGAAATAAAAGGATGCAGACGTAAGAAATGTCAACATGAGTTCTAACAGCTGTTACTGTAAAGAGAAAATCTCAGCTTTCTCTTTCTGAGCTTCTTATTGGAGCGCGGATGTGACAACGTCTGTATGCTGCGAACGGATTATTTCCTTTCATTCGCTCCCCGTGGGTGTCAGGTGATTGACTTTAAGGATGCTGTTACACAGTCCACACGCAGATATGAAAATGTGGGAACAATGAAATAAGGATGAATCAGGAACTATGACTAAAAAATAAATAAATTAGTGCTTCATGTTTGGTGTGACGGATTATGGAGCCTGGGCAGGTTTAGGTCTGTTGAAGCTGTTTTTCAAACTTTATAAGGATAAATCACTTCATCTGGCGTGACAAGAAATGAGCCCTGATTTCACCTGCAAAGTGAAACCTGAGTATAGTCAACAAACCTAGATGTAGACGCCATCAGAATGACACTTGTATTAGCAGGATGACAGAAATAGATAGAGATAAATGTTGGCATTTTCTCGTTTGTTCATACAAAAACGATTGGTTTGATGTAAAAAAACAAAAAACAAATGAATGTGCGTTTGGGAACATTTACAGTAATCATAAAGGAAAAAGGGGATACTTGTAGACATGCTTAAACATTGATAAAGTGCTACTGAACAAGGATCAGTGGATGTTAATACAAAAAACAGCCTGGAATTTAAAATTAATTAAGGTGTTGTGCAGGTGTTGGTGTGTTTTTCATCAGGTACTGCTGAGATGTTAGACTAAATAACACAATTCAGGGAGTCTACCTAACATACACCGATCAGCCACAACATGAAAACCACTGACAGGAGTAGTAAATAACATTGACCATCTTGTGACAATCCAGTGTTCTTCTGGGAAACTTCTGGACCTGGCATTCATGTGGATGTTACTTAGACATGTACCACCCACCTAGACTAGACCAGATGTGTTGTGTCTTGAAAGATGTGTTGATTAAATATTACCTCATATAAACCCTCAAGAAAGTTGTTACTTGCTGCAGATGGAAGGTGTAATTATGAGGAAACTACTTACAGTTACTAATAGCTGCAATCCTAGTGTGGCTAGACTAGATTCCTTCCAAATTATTAGTCTGGTACTCATTTTTTAGTGCTCGGGATTTGATATTATTATAGGGAGTGTTTCAATTGATACAGAGAAAAAAAAAAGACCTCTGCATGTAAATAGATATTCCGTCGGCCAATCAGAGCCTTTGTGTTGTAAATAAAATCAACCAAACAGATGACATGTATTACTACGTCGTTGTTGCTCTTCCGTCCACCACCTCATGAAGCCCACCCAAATGATTTGATTGACACACCTTTGCTGGAGCATGATCAGTTCCCACCGGAGAGACTCCAGTCCAAGGGCGTTGTGGCCCAAGTTCTTTTCCATTTCAAGGAACGCATCTCACCAAGCACAGTTCAAATTACTTCACATGTACTTTCCCTGCCCGTTTTATCAAGCATGCGGCCCTGGTGCAGCCAGGTATCCCAGAATGCATTTCACGTGTGTCATCAAATACGCTGCTGTTCACTTTCCAGAATGATTGTCCTTACGTAACATTTACCGTCTAGTTTCTGAATGCACACAGGTTGCACTTTTAAGACTGTGGATGTAAAGCTCTCGGAAGCAAGCCAGTTCTCATGTTTTATAATGATTCAAGCCAAAGAAACTTGGCACAGAGTGAAAGCCAGACTCAAGGCCAGAAAGAGTGTGAACACCGAAATCAATCCCAGATCTGTCTAAAGCAATGCAGAAATTAGGAGACAATGTTTTAGAGACACTGCTGCTCTCTGCTTTCTCAAACACAAAGTCCATATCCTGATACAAGAATGTACCGAAAGTTATTTTTAAGGTTTCTCACGGAACAGCTGTCTCCTTATTCTGCATATGCTGCCTGATGAAAGTTGTCCTCATTCTCACCATATAAGGAACTCTCAGGTGCATTTCTTCCCATATGAAGAGGTATCTGCGCTAATGAGGCAGAATGAGATGATGTGCTCCTCATTTAAACTCAGGTCCTGCTGATTCCCACTCGCTACACCCACACCATATACTAAATGTATTTATATTACTTACAGCATCCATTTTTTATCCACATCTCAAGTAGAGCAAAACATTATTACCTGATCGAAACTGAAAACATGGAAAAAAAAAATCTGTAGGCTAGTCTTCGAAATACTTCAAAAGAGCACTTCTCACTCCTTCTCCACACACGAAATAATTCAGATGTACATTAAATTACCATCGACCATAAAACAGCACAACAGATGTGTCAATTTACAGCATCATTGTCTCTCCACAGCTTGCTACCAAACTAATAGCTCGGCGCTTTAAGTGGGATTTGTGCTACAGAGAAGAGAACCGCAATGTCACTTTCCTCAGCGGCTAGAATCGATGGAAGCAAAGGGCTCTCTGGGTAAAGGCCGGGGATCTGCACCGGCCCATGGGCTCATTAACCAGCATCTATCCTGCCCTATTATCTCTAATGAAACGGGTCCCTGAAGGTGCCAGTTCTGTTACTCACCAGTCCCAGAGACTAAAAGGCAACTGTTTTCACACCCATGCCGATCCCTCGAGGGCACCCTGTCCCGGTTACCTGGCACAGACGGAGACTATTAGTCACTTGTGTTTTTATGAAAACAGGGGTTATCGGAAACAGTCGCTGAGTGTCACAGTGTTCGTCCTTCCCGTTACTGAACACAAAAAAACAAAAGAGATGTCTGGCTCTTTGTCACCAAGATAAAAAAAACGATATATCTTGCTGCTTTCAAGGCCCCGAGCAGAGAAATCAGCTACTTGTTCCTGGTACAAAACATCCACAATGTGTTTACCTTCATCTAACAGTCAGCGTGGCTTCCAGTCCAGAGGTAGATAGAGTTTGCAGTTGGTGTTTGCTTCAACAAAAGGCTTTCATTGCCAAAGAGCAGGAGCAGACAGCTTCAGAACCAAAAAGAACGAGACAAGAGAGGGCCCAGAGAACACAAAGGCACACACTGTATATTCAGACGCTAGGGATACACAAAAGTGGTGGGGATGATAATGTTGATTTTGTAGCAACAGCACTGTTGAAAACAATATAAATATAAAGTTTGTGGTTAACTGACAAGGACCTTGCTTACAGTGCACACAGCGCCTTGCCCACCCAGAATATGTGGTTGATCCAGCGTAATCAGTTCTCAAAGGAGTGACTCCAGACGAAACATGTTGAGGGTGTGGTAAGTTTGATCTAGCTTCCAGGCTAAAAAAAAGAAGTCTTGTTGCTAGAGTAGTTTTCATCTTTCCTACCAGGGATGGTCACTTGAAATTTCAGTTCTCCTGCTATGTTAAGTGAGTGAGCGACAGCATTACAAAACAGAGTTTGGCCAGTCAAAGACTCACCCTCTTGTGCTTGTTGATGTTGTAATATGAACATTTGTGTGAAATGTTCTAATCCTAAATTAAACTTTTTTTAATGTCATAGCTAAAAAAAAAAGAAAGAAAAAAGAAAGGTTGAATAACTGAGGGAAATTCTTTTTACCACAAAATTCTGGGTAAAGAAAAGGGAAGTAGAACAAGTGGAACCGACACCTGTGACTCGTTGATGCTGGACTGCTTAAAAAAAGCTGAGGCTTTATTGTGCATCACGCAGCAACAAGTGTCAGAGGACAGGTTGTGGCTTTGTATCGTCTACTCCTATTGAAAATTTGAAGCATGCTGCTTTTTCACTGGTAGTGTGGATGCACCATAAGGATAAGCTGTCTCGGAGAGTCTCAAAGTTGATAAATTCCCAGTTTCAAATACGAGTTGCAAGTGTCCTAGGAAATTTTGAGATTTTGTCTCTGTTTTTGTTGGTAACACTAGAGATGTCCAGATCAAGTATTTTTTACCCTCTGATCCAATCCCCGTCTTTTAATACTGAGTAAACAAAATAAACAAAATTTCCTTTCCTGGAGATCCATTAAGGCTTTTCTTCTCTTCCCTGTATTCTCCTAGATCACCTGTGCACTGTACGACTGTATTAAGTTCAATAAATGGAGCTATCAAAGCTAATGTAGTGTTGATCTCGAACCTTGGCTCCCGAAGCTCCAACAGTCTTTGAAAACCTGTGTTCTCTACTCCAGAAATGTTCTGGTCATCCAACAGCATAAACACCGTAGTGTTGGAATATTTTTCTCCTTGAGTCCGTCTCCAGGAAACTTTTCTCTTCGTTTAAACGCAGCGTTCAGCGTTTGTTGTTGTTGTTTCAGTGTGGCCTTTACCTGAGTCTGCTTGAGGTATTCTGTTTTGTGATTTTATTTTATTTTTTTTTGTAGGTGGTGAATCAATGACCTCCTATTACCACCTCACCAAACATCCACATTGCGCATTACAAATTGCCGTCTCACTGGCTTCATTTTCCAGAGTAAAGTTCTTCCACACAGTAGACACATTTAGTCACATGATTTTGTTTCTTCTTCTTTTGTTTTGACGTAATTAAAACAGAAGAGAAAGGAAAGGCTTTGACGCTACAGGGATGTGGTTTTCGTTTAAGGCAAAGCTAAAATAAATACCTACAAAAGATCAGGCTTGCATGAATCCCGATGTCGATCTGATCTGATCATTTTAAAAATTGGAACAGATACCGATCGGGACACCCCTAGTAGTAACTACTGTCTTTCTTTATTGTGTGTAGGCTGTTTCCATATTTTAGCTGGTTTCCACCCTTGTTTCAATAAGGATATATTCCACTCTGTTATGCTCTGCTCATTAGGGAACAGCTATGACAGCTATAGATAGAGTATCCATAGTTTAACTCCACCTACAGATATCAGTAGCAACAACGGAAAATACAGATCAGTAGACATGTTCCAGAGTGACTTTTGATGGTTGAAACAAAGGCAGACAATAAACATTAAAGATACTGATAACATTTCTAACATCCATGTTCATGCACCATCTGTAAGTCCTTAAAAAATGAATCTCACTCCTTGGATTCCCGTTCTTAAGATCAGAGCGTTTAAATGTGTAAAGCTGTAATCCTCTCATGCTTTTGTTCTGCAGGCTTCCCTCGTTCCTCTCGTGCTGGAGCAGAGGTACAGAAGCTTGTTTCTGCTGCTCGGCGAATCATCAGTGCTGACTGCGTCTCCCCTTGCTCTGCATTAAGAGTGTCAGATAAATGCGTGCACTAAATACTTCTCCAGCGTGATCCTAAATGGTGTGAAGCAGAGGAAGCGCGCGCAGAGGCGGATAGCAGTCTGAATTATCTGAAATAAGTTGTATGGTTCCATTCTGTTTGTTTGTGGTTATAGCTTTGAACTGCGCCGGGCTCCTGCGGGCGCTTTCAGATACCACCAGTAATGTATTGTTTATGGCACGAGGCCTCAGGCAGACAGAATGATGGATTGAGCCGTTCTGTTTTCTTCTCACAATCCGTCTTCAAAGAAACAAATCGATCTGGAACGGAGAAGTAAGGGGAATGGGGGAAAGAAAATCACAAAAATACACTTTCTTTATGGTGTTTTGACGCTGTGATGTGTTATTTTGTCGGCAGCTTTGTGAAATCAAAGTTTACCCTTTAGAGCGGAAAAAGAGCGGAGCCTTATGAATGCAAGAAGCTTTAAAAGTGTTTGCGTGTGTGCGCCTTGGTATTTGTATGTGTGGTTGTGTAACATGGTGGGTGAGCAGCAGTAGGGAGCTATTAGTTACAGGAGCGGCGCTGCATTCAGGGTCCTCTTACAAAGCTTAAAATCTATCCAGAAAAAATAAATCAATAAAAAAAAGCTGACAAAATATTTTAGCCACTCGGCTGTACAGACTCAAAAACTGGCCGAGGAGGCATTCATTAACTTTTACCCCCCATTTTCGACACTAATGTTGATTTATGGTTTGCTTTATGGTGCTTTTTCATGCACAAAATAAGTTTCTGTTTGAGCATCCTGCAACGGCCGGACACGCTAATGAATCTAAAACAATATCCACAAGAATACGGGAGCTTGCATCGTGACTGACAGCTGGAACGGATGGAAAAAATATCCATACATTTCAGTTTATGCTGCCACACCTTTGGTTTCACTGCTGCTGATGGTAACGGGCATGTTGCGCAGATTATTTCAAACCGACAGGTAGGTGAAAAGAGAAGATGCTGTCTTTTTAATTCAATAAAATGTTTCTAATGTGCTTAAAAATCCAAATGTTCAGCGACATTAACAACCTATAGTGACAAGCTTAGTTTTATCAGCTGAGTGCTGTAACAGATGTGGTGGTGGTGGTGAGGCTGTAGCAGAGCTGTTGTAACATGTATCACCTCTTGATGGCAGAATGACTCTACAGTAAAATACAAAAATCAACAGTTTAATCCTTTTCCTTTTTCTCCCTTTAACATCTTTCCTTTTCTTTCTTTCTTTCTTTCTTTCTTTCTTTCTTTCTTTCTCTGGTGTGCCAGCTAACAGTGTCACAAGCTTCAGTGCTTTACCAATTCCATCAAAAAGCTATTTAACAAACCGCAGACCTGGGCAGCCGTGCCTGCAATAGCTCCTCTATACCTTCACACGCACACACACCTCCTCTCTTGCTCTTATGGTCTTTCAATCTGTCTCCCTTTCTTGTTGCTGTCTGTTCCATCACCACTCTCCTTTCCTTAACATTCCCACTGTGTCTTTATGTCTTGATTTCTTTCTGTGCTGTTTTCAGTCTCTCTCTCTCTCTTTGTTGATCTCTGCTCGGACTCCTCTTTGTGCTGCCTGCTCACCCGTTTATCTCCGTGTCACTCTCCTTGACAATTCAGTTTATTTGGAACCGTGCGTCAGACTTTACATACATGATCTTCAGATTTTACATCGCGTTAACGCGATTTAATCCAAAATAAGTGAGTGAAAATGTTTCCAAAGTTTAACAGCATTTCTAATGATCGACAGAGAACTTCTGCTACAAAACCAGCAGTAGCCATTTCATCTCGCCTGCCAGATAACAAAAGATTGTTGAGATTGAAAAAACTTTCAGTCAATAGTTCTACATTTTAGGAAATATATTCATTCCTGTTCTTGTAAGGAGCCAGATGAGAAAATTGATGGTACTCAGGCATCTGGCTCAGTAAGGATGTCCCAAACGGGTATTGGGAGATCGGTGTTGGAGTCTATCCAGGCATTTTTCGAAATGGTTTTGTACTTATTTATTTTAGGTCTGCCAAAAAGCAAAAGTACATCCCTGAAGCATCAAAACTTCTTCTTCTACTGTTTTAATGATGGTTGGCTAGCGTCAAAGCTGCCAAAAATCGGGGGTAGAATAATTTTACTCTGGAAAATTACGCCAGTGAGACAGATATTTGTAAATTGCACAGTGTGGATGTTTAGTAGTAGGATTTCCTTATTCAATACTACCAACTTGATTCACCACGTAGTTTGTGGCCTTGGATGACCAGCCCTGGAGTTGAGAACATGGCTTTTCAGTTGGAGCTTCTGGAGCCAAGGTACGAGCTTGACAATACATTAACTCTGACAGCCCTATTTATTGTGCTTTATCATGTACACATGGGATCTAAGAAAAAAAACAAGTGAAACAAAAAAATTTCGTTTATCTCAATTTCCATTTTTAGGCAGCAGTGGTCTTTATGCAAAGCTATGCTAATCACCTATTAGACGTCGCTACATGTTTAACAACAACACCGTATTTTGACAATGAATTGCTCATTATCCCAAACTGTTTCCATAACAATTAATTCAAATGTATCGTGAAATATTTAACAAACTAAAAATTGCTGATTCACGGTCACTTCCCCACGTTCGTTCACTTATATTTATTGTTTTCTGTTTACTCACACGTTGACCCTTTAAAGGAAAAGGCTGCTTCCCCTTGCTGTCTCCATTTCATCTACCACAACTCACAGCAGTTTTTTTTTTAACACTAGTTGTTGGTTTATTTTTTGTTGACGCTGTGGTCTGTGTGAGTTCTGTCTTTTCTCTTACTGCTGGCTGCGTGGTGCTGACATGCAGCCAGCAGTAAGCGCTCCAGGCTCTGCTGTCACTTGTTTTCTGATACATTTTTCTCACCGAGAACTGCCAAAGGTAACACAGGCAGCCAGCGTCTGCTGGTCAGTCTGGTGGGTAATACGTCCTCCTCAATTACATTTTTTATATTTACGTGGGGCAAACTGACAAATGAAATGAAAAGAGATGGATTCGGTCACATTTTTTGGAAATTTCTAGAACATTTTTGCAGCGAGAATCCTCAGCAGTGGGCCTCCTTGAAAACAAACAGTCAATTTTTTTTTCTAATTCCAACTGTTTTCCTATTTGCTCTTTGCTTTGGGTGCATTTAAGTTCACATTAATCTTACGAGGGAATCCAATGGTGGGGGTGAGTCTCTGGGTAGCAGTCATTACTCAGCAGCGCTCTGTGGTGTGAACATTTTGCTCCCGAAAGCACCAGGTGACAACACAGCCTGCAAGATCTTTCCTCACAGCGAGACGTGACAAGACATTGGGGGCACAACCACACATGCTGCTGCTATATTCCTTATAATTACTCTACGTTACTATAGGCCCTATTCTATATTATTATTGTTTACTGAGATTATTATCCTGCAATTTAAGTGGCCAAGCATTCTACACTTCCTTAATTTTAAAATTATGTTTTAGTTGCTCTTGGTTTGAGACCATTTAACTGATTTTCCACCAGAAAAGTTTTGGCTTAAGAACTGGTTTGGTTTTGAGACCTTGGACCCAGGGTGCCATCTTGAAAAATTGCCTCTGACTTCCACCACTTTGTCACCAAACAGAAGTGAATACAGGTCAAGTGAAACCAAGAAAGATGGCAGACCTTGTATTGCTTGCCTGCAAGAATTAAGCATCTTAATGCAAGTATTTGCTTCAACAGCCTGACAGGAGCCTCTTATTTACACTGTACAGACAACAAGAATGTGCAAGATGCAGATGTAAAACATATTAAGCATAAAAAGATAAAACTGTCACAGCAATCCTTCTTTTTGGATTCTGAACCTTTTCTTTTTTTGCAGAGACACTGGGAATGGTTCTAATTTAAGCCACATCCAAATGATTCACTTGTCTCTTCTTTTGAAGAATTGCTCGTATTCTTGGCCCGAGTTGCTTGGGGACCCTCTTGTATATTTAATATCTCAAATGTTTTTTGAGTGAAACAAGCAGAACATAAAAACATTGCTACCGTAGGGATGGAGCTAGCTCTTCTTGTTGTCACCATTCTGCCACTCCATCTGAGTTCACCTGATGCTCTGAAGCCACTATTAGCATGGTGAATTTGGTGGTAGGAACCAAAGTTGAGGACTGTGTTTCCTTGCAGTAAATGTTTGGGGAGTCATATTTCAATCAACCGTATCAGTCCCTCTCATTGGCTGTTACCTCAATCTCTTCGCCTCAAAGTGGAGAATTCAGCTAAGTTCAGCTATACCTGTTAACTTATAACTATAACTTATCGTCACAAAGGTTTTTTTGCTAAATTCTATTAAAATCCAATGGTCTTTTGTCACACCACTGCTAGCCTTCCTGCTTGCTTCTTTTTATCTTTATAGATAAAGCTTAATATACAGTACCACACTGATGGCGTATCTACGGCTTAGGCTCTTATGCCTTCGAAAGCATTATACCTGTAGTGTGTCTGTATTGTTACGTAATTATGTAAGGCGGTGACTGGTCAGCTGTGTTGAGTTTCACTCTGCACTTCACACAATGGCGAGTGGAACTGTGAACAAGGGAATGCATTCCCAACCAAACACAGCTGTTACGGTCCGCGTCACCACAACACATAGTTACATTTCTGGGGAGGTGCACATCAGGTTACAAGCTCATTTACGCTGGTGCGAGCCATTTTTACACGTGCTTGTCAGTCTCGCTCTGTAAAAACACCACCCATATGCTATGTCTTTTTTGCCTGTGGGGTTAATTTTTTTTTACTTCTTCTACTTCCCGCTTCACTTTCTACTGGCCACTGAAAGTTTCACTGAAATTGTGATGAGTCATGCAAATGTTTGCATCTCTACACCTCCTCAGTTAACCTTTCCTCAGTGTGTTCCATCTTTATTGATCCAAAACAATCAATTTGAAAATTGTGGAGATGGAGAAGCAGCCGGAAATACTATAGCGTAAACACGCTACTACCAAGTGGACCAATCACAGCTCTTGCAGTCTGCGTCTGCATTTCTGGGGAGGTGCATGTCAGGCTATGGTGTCTCAAACTGATGTGGAGGTATAAATCGTGCATACGTGCATGGTCCAAAGCCTATGCCATTTATACCGCGCACTCTATCAATATGCATGACCAAAACTGTTTGGCAATTAAAGTGAGGAAAATGTCATTATGCTCACTGCAGTTTTGAATATTTGCCAAATCCAGTTGTCTTTTGCTCCTAGTACAAGTTAATTTCTATCTATTTGCACAAGTTTTAGTCAAGGTCTTTTACACAGATGATGGGTTGTCTTGATTTCATCCATTAGAGGTCTTTTTTTCGCTCTTGGTGTGTAGCTCTCTTCATGCTGATGACTTGGAGAGGGTGTTTTTCAGCAGGAGGCCTGCGATTGTGCTGAGACAAGGGGTAGATGTCAGGGGCCTCCTGGCTGACAGCAGGGTGCAGTCTGTTTTTGGTACTTGTCATATCCATTCTCCTCCTCCTTTAGATTACCTCCTTTGCTCCCGTCTTCTTCTGTCTCTCTCCTTTGATGCTATCTTTCATCCATAATTTCAGTTCACACTATCATCTACTTCCTTTATTCCCTTTTGTTTCTCCCCCTCTATCTCTCGCCCTCTCTCCTCCTCACCTACAGCGATGCCTTGAACTAAGCAGCACTGGCAGTAATAGACATTGAATTACAATTAATCCTGCCTCACTCGATTTGCCAATAGTCATCCTGCTGAGAAAGGAGGAGCAAGGGAACGGAGCGAAAGAGGAGGAAAAGAGCACAGATAAAAGTTGAGATGAGGGAAGGCCGGAAGAAATGAGGGAAAGTGATTACAGTTAGAAAAGAATAAAGAAGAAGTAGTGGCTGTTTTGATAGTATTTTTATGCAGTACTTTACCATGCTGGATTAGTGTTTGTTTACTCGTTGCTGCCGTAATGCCTATTTAAATTTGACAGAGACGACAGAAAGAAAACGGATGGCAGTATGGAGAGATGGAACAGGTTGAAGGTAATTCAGTGTTGTATTCTCATTTTGTGTGCGTGATGGAGCAAAACTCAGAAACAGTGTTATTTGCTGAGAAAATAAAGATGGAAGATGTGCGCTGAAGGGACTTTTAGAGATTTAGAGAGCAACAGAAACATAGAGATGAAGATGTAACAGCTCTCTCTCTTCAGCAAGCCGGACTCCACCTGGCAAGGTGACGTGGGTAATTCCTTAAACCCGCTCCCAGCCAGCTGTGCGCTGGCTTGAGCACAGCTGGTAATCGAAGAGCAGATCTAAGAATAAAAATAAAAACACTGGCAGCCAGGAGACACAAAAGAAGAGGAAGCGGAGTGTTATCTGTTTTGGCAGTGTGTGAGGCCTGAGAGCTTGTCCTCAGTGGTCAGTCTTTTTCCACAAAGCTAGCCGCTTCCTGTGGATAAAGGCTTTGGCCGGACCTGGGAAAAAGAGTCGCTCTGCTTGGTGATGCCGAATTTGCGGCTTTAAACAGGTGGCACATTACTAGCTGGCACTCAGAGAGCAGCGCTGCAGGGCAGCTTCTGCAGGCTTCTGCATTTTTGCACTCCAGGCAGACTTTCTGGGGATGGCGATGGGCTTTTCCTGGAAGCTGCTTTTATTTTTTTCCCCCATTTTCTATGGCTTTCTTATTCTCTTTTGTTTCAGGAAGAGAACAAGCCCAGCTCTGTCCTCGTGTTAGCATCACTAATGTCTACAATGGGATATTTGTCAAATGATGTAGTGCAGCACAGAGCAGTACACAGTAATGGGCTGAAATGTAGCCACTCTGTTCTCCTGTCAGTGTTTTCCTGCTCAGCCAAAATAGCCTCTTCTCTACAGAAAAAGTAGGTTTATTTGGGGTTGTGTGTTTTTCAGCTCACCACCACGTGTCATCCAGACCCATGAGTACCTGGTTGTTATTCCAATAACTGCAGCAGCTGCTTTCTCTGATCAGCACACCTTCAGCTGGAGCAGGAAGGAAAGCATGAAATCACCTGCTGTAGTGTGTGCTCCAAATAAAAATCTTCAGTCTCTTGGGTTTAACCGACACTTTACGGTGGTCCGCCTGCGTGCTACTACGCTCTGTTGTAACACCCGGCTAAGTGTAAAACATGTTTCTGAACGCGTTTGTCGTGCAGTTCCTTCTGTTGGGTGTCGCGGTTCATTTTTAACCTGCCAAAAATCCCTCGAGCTGTTGCAAGACACATTTCAGAAATGTCAGACCATTATTATGTTTCTGTGGCGAAATCAAATGACGCTGCGTCATATTGTATTGTAAGGCAGGGAGTACAAGCTGGCATTCAGCTGAAGCTTTCTGACTTGAGGTTTCAAATTAATGGGCCAGACAAGGCCAATGAACAAAACCTGATTAAAAGTAACATTTGAAAATGAAAACTATAATGTATTCCATTTCTGTCAACAAATTAAATCTAGATGAACATACTAATAATTATTTATACTGTACTGACACCACATGGGGAAATTGTTTTTCTGCATTCGACCCATCCATTTGTTCACTAAGTGTCCACTCAGAGCAGTAGAGTGCTACTTGTGCAACGCCCATGGGGTCAATTAGGGGTTAGGTACCTAGGCCAGGGTTCCAACATCTATGGCTTATGCAGGATTTGAACCTCAGAGTTCTCACACCCTAAGCAAGAATCATGCCCCTAGTCCGACAACCCACAAAGAACAATGTGGAAAATCAAAAGTGGAAAATCACTATCCACCATTTAGGCATGATTTCCAGGACACAGGGTTGGTCCACAGCCGACAGTGCTTGGAAGATGTGAAAATACACAATGCATGAAAAGAAATTGACTTTCACAACGCATAATGTACGGTAAAAATCTGCCAGCCCAAGATAGAGGGAACAGCAACAGCCTCAAAGTCATACACATCATCTGAGCTTCCTGCAGCAAAATGGCTTCCATCGTATAAGCGAGCTGATCAATATTGTTTGTTTTGTGAAAGATATTAACAATGAAATAACTTTAAAAGACGAACAGTTGACAGCAATCAAGGCATTTAATGAGAATGTCTTGATTGCTTAAGGTCAGATACTTCATTGCTCTGACTGGTTGAAAGGACTGTAATTTTTTTTTCTGCATTGGTTGAAACACGCCTCATAATTAAATCCAAATGGAGTGCCGTGTTTAGGCTAGAATTGTGTAACAAATTGTATTTGTTGACTAAATCTGTTCAGTTCTAAAGACAGACGACCCAAATCAGGAAACGAACAAAAAAAGGACTAACCCTAAAAGGATTTCAAAGACGGGACGCTAAACCACCAGAAACACACAGGGGAAGTAATTCTTTCAAAATAAAACAGGAAGCTAAAACCAAAGAAAGCAAACAATTAGAATGCCAACAACTAGATTAAAAAGAGCAGCAATGTACATTTTCTTTCCTTTCTACTCCACAGTTCTGTCACGACAAGACCATTTACCACTTGTTCCTGTTCAGTCTTACTTCTTTTTATGCTTATGTAAACAGAAAGAAAATAGAAGGTGACAAAGGGAAAGAAAAACTATGTGGCCTTGCGAAAAGAGGGAACGCAAACACTCCTTCTTTCCTGAATACAGACAATGTAGCTGAATGAACTCATTAACAACAAGCTTTCTGACAGCCTTTAAAACTCTTTACTGATAAGATCACCTTATTGAAACAATGACGGTACAGTGAAAGGCCAATCATGTGCTGTTAAGGTCCTAATGTAGGCTTGGGTCTAATATTTATATAGTGTTTTTAGGGTTAACCAGTCTAGCTCGAGGACACTCCGCCATGCAGTCCACCCAAACCGCCAACCATTGGCGGGGCCAACCCTCTGGATCGTGGATAACCCACTCTACCTATTGAGCCAAGGCAACAGCCCCACCACACACTCTGTATGCAAGGTCACCTCTGAATACCCAGCTAGATTAGACATGTAAGAAAGCAGAGGTAGCCAGCAACTCGAAATTGGAATGACCCCAACACAGTGATGGCATGCGTATAGTTCCTGCATTTCAGACACTGCTTTCAAAGCTCAACCTGCTGCTTTCTCTATTTCATTTGCCATATGTAACAATTGTCTTGTCTTATTGAAGACTTGACCTCAGAGGTCATTTATTCTGACGAACTTGTGAATTTAAACAACAAGAAAACAACCATGTAACTTAGCTGCTCCTGGTTCTGGTTAGCTTAGCATGAAATGACTTTTAAGCTAGCGATGGTTACTCTAGCATTACCAGTGTATCACAATCTTTGCATGGTAAGGAAGAAACAGATGTGATTAAAAACGTGAAGAGGGGGCTCTGAATCTAAAATGACACTTAGTGTAGTTATAATAAGCTGTTCATGTTTGACCCTGTTACACTTATAATCACAATATAGTTCCCCAAATAGCAACAAATGCACCAACATGCGAAGAGACCTTTACACTAACGCTGCAGTTTTATTCAATTGCGTGTCTTTCCTGGATTCCACCCGTCAAACCGGCTTTATCTCAAAGAAAGCAGTGAGTCCGGAGATTTTTAAAGGCAAACCCCGGAATCACGAGCTTAGACCCAGCCGAACAATGAGAGCCGCTTCGTGTGATTATATCTTGAGTGTGACCGCGGAGAAGTAGCTTTTGAAATCAAACCTCTGCCTCCAGCACGCATACACCCGGTGACAGACAGAGAAAACCAGAGTTGGTGACAGTACTTCAGAATTTTTTTTCTGATGAAACCTGCTGCAAGGTTTCCTACAGTACCTACAGTTGCTCATTTATAGACCATTCTGTTACTTAATCTTTCAACATTTTTTTTTTGTGTGACACCTTAACGCTTAATGGTGAAATCTGTAGTTGAATGTTATCATAGTCACAAACTTTCATAGCTTTGGCTTGTGACCTTTTTCATGACTTGTTACAGCATAATACCACATCTATTAGGACATCAGACTGTCTTGGACTTGTAGCTAGAGATCTGATGGTTTCCAACCATAGTTTTTTTTTTTTTTAAATCGACTAGTTGATTAATTGAAAGGAGTAAAATCAGGTATGGATTTGTGGTCTAAGAGAATCCCCACTTGCAGCAGCTAGGATTCTGTAGATGGCTGGAGAAGCTTCTAGACCACTGTTCACATCTGACTCCAGAGATCATCCTGTACCCAACTGTAGTTCCTCTAATGTCCAGTTGAGGCTGGCTCCAAAAATTCCATTAGACCTCCATGTTAAAATGTCCAACAGCAGAAATAAACATGTTGGTACAAAAAAAAAAACCCTGTAAGTAAAATTAGCCTATATCAAGTTATGTACGTATAATTAAGGGCGTGGCTGCTTTAAGTGACAGGTGGATGTCCTCACAGGTTGCTAGATGCCTACCTATGCTTCACCCACCTGCTTCTGCTCCACTCAAGCTCCACCACTCTGCCCATTTTTCAATTAGCCAGGAGTTACGGGAGGAGTGAGGCACAGCCAAGATGGCGGCGGCCGGAGTAGCCACACTGAGCTTCAGAACTACTCTTCAGGAAACCTAAAGCTGACGTGAAGGAGGGTTTGCCCATCTTTATATTGACTTAATGCCTTTAACCAAGGCAGTGGTAACAATCTCACAGCCATAAACAAACAGGTTATCCCTGGACTCATAATTAAAGTCTAGAGCTAAAGTGGGGCTAAGATGTCCCACCTGCTCTTCCTGAGGTGATTTCCATATTTTTTCTGATCCAGTTAACTCATTACACACAATAATACAGATTGAATCCTGTTTAAAAGGTTAGCTTAATGCAAGGATTAACTTGCAGCGGAAAGTAGAAACAAGCAGACATGTCATCCCTCATGAATGATTCATAAAATGAGAAAAAAAGTGTTCACTCTTTAGAATAATGAACCGTCAGCATTCAGGGGAAGCCATTATAGATTCTTTAATGCACATCAGCTCGAAGACAATTTCCTCTGTCGGCTTCCTCTCTATGAGACATTCAAGGTTTTTCCTTTGCACCGGTGGACTTATACTTGCAGATGTTATCTGTTTGCACTTAAAGAAAAATCAAATGCGTAAAGTTTGTGGAGGCCTCGTAGAAAGCTGAAAGGCCCGCCTTATGAGCGAAACAGGCCGAGTTAGCTATAAAAAGCGTAGATTTAAAGTGACATCAAGTGAAGCCGTCATTCCTTATATTCAGCCGGCACCGCGTTCCCACAGACCAAGGCCCTGTCTGCTTTTTCTATTCTCTGCTAAAAGGGTTCTTATACTATGGGTCAGTACACAAAATGGGTTGTGGGCCAGTAAACGGTCCCTTCACGGCAGGAATTGCTCCACAAATTGCTCTGGGTGGGTTTTTAAAAAAAAAAAAAAAAAAAGGTTACACTTCTCATTTAGGCGTTGAGTTTTAAAACCAGTGATGCTGAGCTGAAATGGTTTGGGAACCTTTCTGCCTTTTTTTTACGTGAGAAATCGCGTCTCTCACTCACCATAATGAAGAACCCACAGCATTAAAGGGTTGTTTTGAGTTCTTTTATCGCATGTAGCTACATTTTTGAACCAGCCCCATCCCACAATTCATTATAGTGATAGTAATTTTCTTTTAATTCAACTATCCATCATTTCACTCTTTCATTATAACACTTTACTTTTTTTTAAAAATATATTTGGCAAATTGCATTCATGCGTGATTTGGTAATTTTCCATACTGAATATAATTTTGTTTGGCAGATTACTTATTCGTTTCATTAATCCTTATTTTTGCCAGTATTAAAGGCTTTGCTTTGTGTAGATGATAAGAAAGGTTGCCAATTTGTATGTGAGCAAACATTTTAATTAATCACACTGTACACATAAAAAACAAAAATCCTGCCTCTTACCTCGACACAACTGTCTGATTGCAGTAATGTGATGGACGTTGCCTGGAGGAAAGCCTTTCACAAGCTTTCATGTGTCTACAACTGGTTGTATATGAAACATACTGACGCCAAATTTTCAGTTCAAATTTACACGTAAGGATAAAATAATATGGCAAACTCTCTAGTGGCAAAAACTAGGCATTAACGTCAGTTGGAAGTGGAATTTATTCCACCTTAAAAGGGTTTACTCCTAACAGCTGTGGTGTATTTAAGTATGTCCTCAGTTTGGTCGCGGGCAGGTATTGGCAAGCCGGTTCATGGGGAAGGAAGGACGCGCTGCAGGAGTCGGCTCGGCCTCCCGCTGTTGCCTCTGATGCGTGGTGAATGAAAAGTAGTCGCACAAGCACTAAGTTCAGGCTTGAGCAGATTTATGTTGTTCAAATCAAACAGTGATAAATTGTTGAGCATTTAATGCCTTGTTGTAATCAATACTTGAGCTTGCAGGGGGCCTCTGAATGAAGGGTCGTACTAATAATGTTTTCTGACTGCCTGGTCTGGAGGAAAGACTCAAACTGGGACCAGGAGAATAAATGCGACTGTGATTTTTGGTGTAAGAGTAGGTCGTAAGTAGTTTGCAATTTTGCAGGAAAATCTCTCTCGTGTCAAGCTCTGCCTCAGTGGTGCATTTTATGATTAAGTATACGTGTAGGTGCTAAAGAGATTAAGTGCCACAGTTCAGTTTAAGAAACAGCAAAACTGTTGGAAACTGCTCTATCTGATAATATCTAAAAACAAAGTTAAACAATCACATCTGGATTTGTTCTAGTTTTCCTGAAGATTGTGTTGAAGTCACTGATAACTGGCGTCTCAGTCCATTCCCTCACCCTCTATTCAAAGAGGGTCTTTCCAATTTTGGCATGAAGCCTTCTATATCATCATTATTTGGTCATTAGTAATCGGGGGAATAATAATAATAAAAAAAAAAAGATACCACCCAGATTAGTCGTTAAGAGAGTTTTAAGCATACCCACAATAGTTAAAACTTAACCCTTTAAAGCCTGTCATTTGAAATGATCCAGTTTAAGTACTTATAGGATCTTTAAACTAGTTTACAAAAACAAAATAAACAAAAAAAAAATAAATGCATTTTGCATAGTTTTTTAATCATTTTAAACATTTATTTTCATCTGTTTTTATTTTTTCCCAAAAAGTTAATCCTTGCTCAGGCAAATATGGACTAAAAACAAATGCTGATGTATTCTGAATTTGTTCTCTGAATTGGTAAACAATTGAATTAGTGAAAACTGGGAACCACAAAAGACAATAAGTAAACCTCTCCAACTTTAGATTCCATAGAAAATTCACAAAAATTCTGCTAATGTGCAATAAGTGAATGAATATTTAAGATGACATTTTAATCTTTTAAATGAGCAGTTTAATTAAATAAAAACATTAAAAATAAAGCTGGTATTATGGCATTTAGTTCGTATGAAATGCATTACAGTAATGACCAAAGTAAATTACCATATATACTGCTGCAGTGTTGCCTATCCCAGCTGTCATTGGACAAGAGGCGGGGCACACCCTGGACAGGTCTCCAGTCTATCACGGGGCTAACACAGAGAGACAGAAACAGGTCACACTCACATCCACACCTCTGCACCTCCTTGCCTTTTTTTTATGCAGTCTATGCCCTTTGCACAACCACTGCTTCCATCCTTAACTATCAAAATAAAAGCATCGGAACTATACACTACACACAGAACTGTTTTCTTACCAGTGTCCGTGTCTGTGCTGCCAGACTCTTTTCTTTTAATACTTTTTTCCTCCGAGTCCGGACTCATGTTCACTTATTTTTTTAAGTTTGTTGCAGCGCAAGTGCAGCTGCTCAAACGAACATGAGCTGAACGCTGCCGATGGGATTGGCAGTGAGGAGGAGCAAGCCAGGTATGAGCTGATCGGGTATGAGGAGGAATCAGTTTCTGGTCATGTAAAATGAAATGAAATGCCAAAACTATTATATATTTGGTCTTATATAAAATTAGTGATCATATATCATATAGGCTCTAAAACTATTATTGTATATTTAGCTACACTGTCAATCCACAAAAGCAGCCATTTCAAAAATGGATGCAAAAAGCCTGCTATTGAATTGAAGAGCATAGATAAATCCACCAGGGGACAGATGACAAGTATCAAATCGTATACTATATAACTATTTCTTTCAGGTAAGTATTGTTTATTTGGGTGGTGCAGAGCTTCCAGAATCAAATGTGATACAATCTCAAACACGTCCAGCTGCCTTTGTTTTAGCTTTGTTTGTTTTTTGGGGTGTACCATGTCCTGGAGGACTGAGCATCATAAACATATCTATCTTGTGATATAACTGGATCCTCTAACGTGAATTAATTGAAACATGTTAAGACATTTTTGAAATACCGACAGTTATACTCCTTAGACAATGTTAAACTGCTAGCAGCAGATGTGACAGCATACATGAAGAAGTAGGGAAATAAACTAAAAACAAAATGACTTGTAATATAATTCATAATAAACAATAGTTTCTGGTTCTGTTCCAATATCCTGCTCTGGAAAATACTAATATAATTATTTGCTTTAGCTCATGAGTCGTTGTTAGTTGTAATCTAACTGCACCCAACTGTGTATCTACACGAAATACAAATGCAAACATTACCAAACTACTCGCATGAAAGGTCAGATCACGTCTTATCTCCTGTTCAAACCCGTTCAGAGGGAAAACTGTAAAAAAGTAATGAGAGATGAAACGAAAGCCTCATCACGTAAGCGGCTGATTCCTGGTCTCTTTCCAACTTTCCGAATCCCTGGGCCCGAGGTCCTGCCAGCTTTTTGTTCTACTCCATTGAACTTTTAACTGTTGAACTGTGCAGCGCTGATGGGATTTAACAGTATTCATTACGCAGCGGCGGGAAAAAAAGCGCAGCAAGAAATCTGCCACCGTAGCTGAAACCAAATGAAAACACATTATATTCCATACAAAACAAGCGTCGATCAATAGGTCAGAAATCAGAACAGCAGTATGACTGGAATCAAACTGGGAAAAATACCGAGAGGGAGCTGAAATAACCTGCAGCAGAAGGAGTACCAGTGGCATTAACAACAGTTAGTCCGTGTTAAAATAGCTATATTTTTGTTGAGTTGAGTGTGCTTAAACACAAAGCCATATGGAAAGAGAATATGTTCACATACATATGATCTGGATTGTATATCACGATCCATATACCTTACAGCACATTACAGCTTGTGTTCACATTGCATTTAATATTCCGGACAACTTTTTATGTTAAAGCCACAGCTCATGGATGACACACTACATAATTGTGTTTACATTGTGTGGAATTGTTCTTTTGTTGTTGTTTTTTTTGTGACATACAGCCCTCTCGCATGTTTTATGTATTTATCAGTTGCTTTTATGTTTTAAGTGATACATCTGTACATAATTCAATGGTCCTACAACCAATCAAAGCAACATTCATTCATTCATTCATCTTCTGTACCCGCTTATTCCTGTTAAGGGTCGCAGGGGTCTGCTGGAGCCTATCCCAGCTGTCATCGGGCGAGAGGCGGGGTACACCCTGGAAAGGTCGCCAGTCTATCTCAGGGCTAACACAGAGACAAACAACCATTCACACTCACACTCAGTACCCGGAGAGAACCCACGCAGACACAGGGAGAACATGCAAACTCCACACAGAAAGGCCCAGTCGGCCCATGGATTCGAACCCGGGACCTTCTCGCTGTGAGGCACCAGTGCTAACCACCACTGTGCTGCCCAATCAAAGCAGCAATTATTATAACTTGTTCAGAAACAAGACCAAGCCATATGTCATTCTACTTCCTGTGCTTACCTTTAAAGGTGCGTCTTAACCCTCTCCCTCTCTGTTAGTCTCCGTTCTCAACCCCCACCTTCTGCATTGCTCTCTTTTCTTTTCTTCTCCCATCCTTCATTCCAAGAAGTTGGGGGACAAGGAGCCGAAGCTTCCAAGATGTGCCCGCCATCCCGAATCTCACTCCCTGGTTTCCTCTGCGTCACTGAAGCCTTGCTCTTTGTTAGGTGAAGTGACATTAAGTGGTTAAGGCATTCTCACTAAAAGCATTAATCACTGTCATTTTGGACGGCAGTCATTTTGTCGTTAACAAATTCAAGCCAAGGGTGCTCAGAGAATGAGTATGCCTTCGTCGCTGTTAACTCTCCTGTCCATCACGGAATGAAGCCCAACCAAATGATTTGAGGGCTTTCAGACCAACTGTTCACCACATAAAGGTCTAAAGGCAGGGAAATTGGTCTACCTTCCAGACTATGACAGAAATTCGCAGCTGTACTCGCTGGCTACAGTGTGCGATCATAATTTATTATTAAGGTGAAGACACACTGCAAGATATCTTGCCAGATTTTAACCGCAGTTCCCAGTTGGTCAAAGTCTGCACCAGTCCGTGCTCGTTGGGGACAGTCTGCATTCTGGGTAGTTGGCACAAAAATCTGTGAGTGTGGGAGGCGGCGAAGATGCAAATCTGCAAGTGTGTGAGGGGAACAGACTCGACCTCAGTCGCAGTCAATCCAACATGTTTTTTGGGCTTCATCTGGACACGATCGGGTGGTGTGAACTGATTACCAACCCAACTGCAAACACGTGTTGCCAACAGCCAATGAAAAAGAGAGGGACACAGGAAATAGCGCCAGAAGACGACAGGAAGTAGTGGGAATATCAGAAAAATGATGGTGAACGTGAGTGGGAGAGTGGTGACAAAGCGAACCTGGGCCACAGAAATGGAGGAGAGATTAATCGAGTTGTGGGAGGGGCAGAGTGCCTATATAACGTTGGTTGCAGTACCCTCGCAAGAGTTTGCACGAGAGTTTGATGACTTTGGTTGGCGTTAGTTGTTTTGACAAATCAAAAATCTGCTGAAGCCAGTCTGTTCATGTGTACTCCTAGTCTTTTCAGAATCTGTAAAGACTTTGAAAGTTACGTAGTGTGTCCCCAGCTTTAGTCCTACAGGACTGGGCAATCATATGTGTGGGTCAAACATGCCCGGCCTCACCTACAGTGAGTACACCTTAAATTAGCAATGCATTAGCCTCAAGAAGTGTGGCTTAATACTGTAGTAAAGACTCTAAAACCCAACAGGACAGCTGGTGTATCCTCAATGAGCCAAACAACAAGTTCACACGTTCCAGTAATTATCTCGGAAACGACGGCAGCTGTGATCTGAAATAGTTTTTCACACAACAGCAGAGCATGGAAAAGTTTTCTAAAACTCACTATGCTCCTGATACTTCCACGGCTCTCTTGCAAAAACAACATAAAAGAAATTGTGTGTTGATGAAAAAAAAAAAATGCAGGTATTGTGTTTAGTAGACACATTTTTGTCTTTTTATGGCTTTTTCACAATAAAAGTTGCATGCTTTCAGTCTGGAGCAGCAGCAGCTCTGTTTGAATATTCAGTAACTTAATACAGTTCAAACACAGGGTAAAGACAGCAGGTACTAAACAGTGAGGTAAGATTGCATGCATGCATTAAATCAATCTGTGTGGTTAGTTAATCTGAACCCAGAACTTTAAAAATTGCTAAAATGAGTGTTGTCACCGAGCACCGAGATTGATATGAAGAGACATTTTCCTTTTTATTCAGTCCTCTGCTTATTTGGAAGCTGCAGTAAGTGATTCGAGCCTTAGTTAAAACGTCAAGTGGAAGAAAATCTATTTCGCCTCAAAAGCTCAATTCATAACAGCTGTCAGAGACCTGCTGCTTTCTCAAGGGCCGGGTTTGTTAATGTAGTGATTTATAGCACCCAGGACGGTAAAGGTATACGATGTATCGTACCAGGTCCATAATGCCTTGTAACAGGACACACATGCGCATTCATTTTCTACGTGTTGCGTTTGATTTCTCTTCCTTATTTCTCCCTGATCCTCCACCTCTCACTCCATCACTTTCATCCCCACACTCTTCTCCTTTCATTCCACATCCCACAACCCCCACCACCCCCTTACCCCCCTTTCAGTCTCTCCCTGGTTCTTTGCCATCCGTCTGCCTCTGTGCCTGAGGTGCCGCTTGCTATTTGGATGATTTAGTCCGAGAGGGAGAGAGGGATTTCATTAGCTGTTTACCTGAGGGCCTCTGGTACCTGTGGTGCTATAAGGCTGCTTTATTAAAAAGAAGCCCACATTCAGCTGTGGAGGTGCGCAGTGGCACAGCGGGTTAAGGTTCACCCCATGCATCTGGCCATGGGTTTGAGTCCTCAGAGTGGGTGTGCACCTTTGGGCCTGCGTTACCCGCAGCGCTGTGTCAATGCTTTATTTGCAATCCAGGAGTGGATGGCGATGAATCCGGGTGCTCAGCGTGTTAGGGTGCGCTACACGTCGTGGGTTCGAGTCTTCTGAGTGGGCGTGTACACGTGGGATTCTGCTCGAACACTGCTTTATTAAAAATCCACACCACACCTCCAAGGGAGTTCACTTCAAGCGTCGGCTCATGGTGTGCATTCAAGTGGTGAGTCTGGCTTTGGAGAAAGACCTAGTGGCACTTAAAGCCTTTTTTATTAGTTGGGTTATTATTTGGCTTTATTACACAAGGAGTCTTATTTTTCTGTATTTGGGTTGTGATATGTACAGCATATGACCAGAAATAGCTGTGGAATCACTGCATCACTGCAACCAAGTCCAATTGAGACTAAAACACACTGAATGGACATACACAGTATTGCCACCCAGTTTACCGTCAGAGTAGTAAAGTAAAGCCTTTTTAATGATTATATCTGCAAAGTTGTAAAAAGTTCAATGTACAAACACAGAAAATGTTTCATTTGTTTTAACAACTATATCTGTTTGTGGCAAGTAAAGACAAACACATTCATCTTTTGTCAGCTCTAGTCGAGAATAACAAGAGTGTCTTCTTGACGAATATTGACAGTGGCTCGAGGCGCAGCGTTTTAAACTGAACGAAACGTCCCACAGCTTTGTATCCAGTGCCAGTGTTCAAAGCCACTTCAGGAGGTGGTTTGTTTCCTTTGTGCAGTCCAGCAAAAAGTGAGGTTGGAAAAGATAATCTTTGAGCATCTTTGAAAGGAAGGCACAATACGTGGAGACATAAAGACGAGCTAAAAAGAAGAATTCAAGACCAAATCTCAAGCCCCATATTAACTTTGCAATTCCATTTTGCAGAAAATGACAACAGATTGTGTTCCCCACTGGCCTTGGAAACCACCTGTGATATTTTCAACGTGCATATAAGTCAGTAACAGTAGACATTGAAATTGAATGAAAGAACCACACCATTTTGTGTCCAGTGCCAGTGTGTGCTCTATATACAGTGTTGCAAAAAGCTCTAAATCTTTTCTTAGAAACATTTGACCACCAGTAATATTATATGAATATAAGAGTAGACAAAATCGAAAGCAAGATGCCAATCTTAATACTTTGTACACTTAACACCTCAACCATCTCCCTACAATGTGCATGCAGAACAGGTGTTATCTACACGAACATGTGCATAACCCAGTCCCATTATACTGGAAAGCTGAAAATGCATTCACACATGAGTGGTTCATCTGTAAATAAATAGTGATGTTAATTTTTTCCCTTTAAATGAGTTTGACTAAATTTGCCTTTGCTGTAGGTGTGGCAGGGAAAGCGAGGACCCAAATATAGGGCACACACAAGGAATAAAGTTAAGTTTAATGAGATTTACACTGATGGGAACAAAAGGTTCTCCAGAGCAAGGCAGGGTAATCCAACACAGAGAACGAGAAGAATAATCAAACTGAAAAAGATAGAGGCAGGATAATATATACACTGAGAACTAACGAGAGAAGAAGACACAGGTTACACCAATCTGGGAGGAGCAAATTATCACAGAGGAGAAGACAGAGACAGGAAACCCAACATGATAACAGAGAAAGTCCAAACCTCACCTTGAATCAACTGAAAAGATTCATTCAAGTCAACACCATGACAATCCTGGACTCATTTATTTAATTTTTTATGCCATCTTTTTGGCAATGCTGCAGGATTACCAGTCGTTACGACTTAATTATGACCAATTAGAAGTTGCATACGTTCAGAATTTTGCTTTAAGGCGCATAGTGGTTAGTTTGAGCAAATTTCCTTCAAGTTCATCAAATTCATCAAGTTCCAATGATGAATATCCAAAAAAAGTGTTTAAAAAGACTTGTAGAGTTTTTTTGAGAAGATGTTTCACCACCCATCCGATTAGTTTCTTCAGTTCGAATGATGCATTGATGAATGTGATGCTTCAGAAAGCTGTTTTATCAGGAGCCCGCTCCAGCAAAGGCAAAATTAGTTTTGTTTTCCTGAGCAGAATTAATCAAACGTGGATCGGCGGTGGAGAGTTCTCCCTCTCGGCGGCGTTTCATAACGAAGCAGCACTATTTGTCCGGCTGTCAACCTGCAGTATGTGGCAGAATTAATCAGGCTTATCTCTGTAACGTCGGCTTTAATCAACACGGCTCGGCGTGTTCCCTGCCCTTTGACATCATTTGTATGCAGCAGTCAGCGCTCTGCTCGCACAGACAGCTGTGGCCGGAATAGGTCACACACAGGACCGCTCACACACGGCACGCATCCATGCAGAAACTGCAAGTACTGGCGTCTTCTACGCTGTCAAACCAACACATTAGCTCTTGTGCATGTATGTAAATGAAATCAATAATAATATACACACCCACATGTTACATGCTGAAAGATGAAGTGGGAAATCACATGGGAGGAGTAAAGTTGAGAAGAGATGGAGGAGGAGGAGAATCACAAGGGGAGAAGGGAAGCATCAGGGAAAATAAATCAATAAATGAGATGAAGATATAAAGGGAGACAGACATGAGGGAGAGGTATGCTGTTTACCTAATGTGTGTGTTTTATGGAGCCCAGCCAGGGAGACACGCACACACACAGAGTGAGGCTCTCATTATCAGATCAGTTGCTTGGTAATACTGATAAAAAAATAAATAAAAAAAAATACACTGCAAACTACCTTGATGAAGACAAATGCAGCAGTTTGAATATTTTCATTAGCCGACGACATTTCAGTCCCACCAGGGTGTTACGGGCTAAAGATGAATTCCATAAAGGATCAGGGTTATAACAACAAGAAACACAAAGAAATGCTGTTTAATATGAGGAATCTGCTGAGCTGAGATATCAGCTGTTTAGTGTTAGTGCTGCTTCTTCTTTTAGTTTCCAGAGGAGGAGAAATGTTTTTGCTTGGTTTATTGTGTTGTGTCTTTGTGGACTGGATCGTTGGGTTGTGGATCGACCAAAACTCAACATAAACTGTCTGGATTTCGATTTCCAAGGATCGTGGTATATATGTGCTAAAATAATAAATTGCAATGCTAAAGTAGACTATTGATCTGACACCGACAGTGCGTTGACTTTAAATGAAGTGATCCGGCACATCAAACCGCACATCAAAGATCTACCGGCAACAAAGGCCAACTCTGACATTATCTCATGTCTGTGTCCGGACCAAAAAGGTGCACTTGAACACACGTCAAAGACTACAACCAAAAGTCAGCTAGCGCATTTGTTCTGCACCCGCATGGAAAGGAAAGAACTACAAAGACCGACCAGAGCTAGGAAAGGTTGTACAGAGCTGGCCTCTCCTGAATCATGCTGATCAGTTGGTCCACAGTTTTCCATTCTAGATGATCATGCTGTTGTAAAAAGATTTGTGGATTTTAATTTTCAGGTCAGGCTAATATAAGGATTTGACTGTTGAGTTCACAAATCAAAAGTCTTAATCCGCCTCTAATATCCAGATACCTGGAGAGTTAAGGACATTGTGTTCGGTTTGAGCTTGTATTGAGCACCTTTTAGTAAATATTAGACTGCCTACATGTTTGAATAAATGGTCAACATCTGCATGTTAGCATTGTTTTTGTGGGGTATTATAGCTCAAGGCAGTGCTATAAGGTACAGCCCCTAGAAAGCAACTAGCACGGCGGTACACACATTAGTCTTGTAGACGTCCTAGTTGGCTTTGATGCTGCTCCAGAGACAAAAAACAATAGTGAAACACATTTCCTCAGCTGCATGCTCAGCGCCATAAAACATGCTCGCTATTTCTGTGAGCCTTCCTCTTGGCGTCAGTTGGAAGAGATAACCCTGACTGACAGGCGGCCTGGTGGAAAGGGCGCTTTGGAGGCCCATCACTCTGGGAGAGGCCTCCGAGCTCTGCAGCGCCTGGATACCACCAGTGCTACAATAGGGCAAGCGTCGTGGGAGGCCTTCCCTCCTCGTTGTTGCTCCCTGCTTGCACCCTAACGCACAGCAGAGCTAACGGAGGGCTTCCAGCACGCACGTATAAACAAACCTACCTGCTGGCTGAGGGAGAAACACAGATCACCGGAGGTGAACGGTGTCTCAGCTGGAGCAGGAGCATCCCTCCTCAGCTCCCTATTTATTTTGTCCTCCATCACTCTTGGTGTCAGTGCTGCTGTTTTCTCTCCCAGACCTTTTCCTACGACCTTTCCTCCTGACCTCCCGTAATCCTCCCACCTGCTATTCTTGTGCTCTCTGGCTCCTTCCCTTTAGCTTCCTCCTATGCCTCCCCTTCTCGCAGCTACACCCCCTGTAGCCCCTTTCTGTCATTTTCCCCCTCACTCACCCTCATCCACCCTGAAGCATTCCTGTCACCTTTCTCTCTCCTCTCCCTCCTTCCAGCTTTCACCCCTCGAGTCCTGTTCTATCAACCTCTCCCCATCCTTCCCATAACCCTTCTGTTATAGACATGAAAACCCCTGTCTGTCACTTCACCTTGCCTCCCCCCTCATCTCTTACTTTGTCACCCCTTCCCCCGTCACCTTCACCGCCATCCTGTCAGTCTCCTTTGCTACATGACCCACATACAGTAAATCCTGCAAACTGTCCCCCTCGCACCATCTCTAATCTTTCCCCTCCCTCTGGTCAGCCAACAAACGCTGTCATTGCTGTCCTGTACTTGCACGCCTGTCAGTCTGCCTGCCCTACTTCTACGACTATATCTCATTAAATTCCACTAGTTAAAAAAAGATGACTATGGCTAGTTAGTTTAATAAACCTCTTGCTTGCATAGGTGGCCTTTTTTAGGATGAGACAATATTTTTCTAGGTACAGGTGAGTGTGTAGATGATCTGACTGGTAAGGGTAGAAAAGTCTGAAGGCATCTTGAGTTGGTTGAATTAAACTTGCTCTGTATTAAATCCTACATAAAAAGAAGCTGTATTCTTTTCTGCAAACACTAGAGGATATGAATACACCGAAGCATCTCGCACTCTTTTATCAAACCAGCACAAATATCAGGCTTTCATTGTGCCTCCACTTTGGTTGCTCGTCAGGCTTTTTGCGCGAAAACCTTTAAAATAGCATCTGGCAAAAACACCTACCACTAGCCGCTGAGAGCCCATTGTATCTTTCCCACTGCCTGCATGTTATTTTATTCGAATTTCTCCTTTTCGTACCTTTCCGCTAAACCCATGGCTGCATTCACGGCGTACAGCCTTTGTGTGCTGATGTGGGGAAAGGACAAAATAACCGTTTCTGAGTGCCGGTTCTGGCCTTTCCTCTGGCCTTTTGTCGTCGACTGCGACGGCGGAGAAAGGGAAAGGATGTAGAGGAGCTGGAGGGGTCATTAACTACTTTCTTTCACTCGAGAGGAATGAAAAAGAGGAGTGATTATGAGGGCTGGAGGGTCTTTCACTTCGGCGCACTGACACCATTGCAGAAACTCACGAAAATTAGGTGCTGGTTGTGGAAAAGCATATGGAAAAGATTATTTTCTGCACCAGCAGAACCATATCGCTGCGTCCTGAGTCTTTTTGAATTAATAATAATGAACATTTAGCATATGCGTGCACACAGAAAGCTTCTGATGTAAATACACAAGTCTCTAACAAAGATCTGTATACCCACTAAGCTCTTCTATAATTAATATTATAAATGCTGTCTCTCTCCATTTTATCTTCTGTCAATCTTGCATGTGTCATTCCCCTACGTGCATCATGCAGACATCTTTGTATTGCACAACACTTGTATAGTTTACGATGCATGTCTGAATGTATCTGCATGCTTCTGAGCCTCCCTTCTCCTCTCTCATTCCATTTCTTTTGTCCCACGTCTCCCTCTTTTTCCCGTCTCTCTACCCGGCAAGCCTGAAGCAGATGGTTCCCCTGAACGAGCAGTCGCTCCTTGCCGTCATTGGTTTCAGTCTCTGCGCTATATAAATAAAATTGAATTGTTTCAACAGCGGCGACCTTTTTGCGGAGCACGACGGTAATTAGTTCTTCAGATATGTTCAGCGTCACCGTGAGATGGGTTAAAAATGTAAAACTGAATAACAGCTCACATTCTGTGGGTTAACCTTAAGCAGCATTTTGACATGACCTTTTCAGACAGTTAATTTTCTTTCCTTGGCAAGGAGTATGAGTCATCAAATGCTTCGTATTAAGGCTGGTTTATACTCCTGCAACCGGTCTACATTTCTACCTTGTGTGTCGGCATTGTCCTGTAAATACGTCACTAAAACACAAGGCAGCGACTAGTCAGCTGTGCTGAGTTTCACTCTGTACGTCGCACAAGTGACTCAAGTTGGCACTGAAGTTAATTCTTGTGGACCAAGCGTTACCTTGACCGAAATCACTGCAGCACAGAACATAGAGGAGACCTCTGAGTAGATGGTGTGTAGGAGCCTGAACAAGGGAGAATTTCACGTCCTTGTCCGGTTGTGAAGACACGTCAACAAGGAAATGCATTTTGGACCAGTCGTAGTCGTTGTGGTCTGTGTCGCAGCGTAGTTGCATATCTGGAGAGGTGCATATCAGGTTATGCTGTAACTACGCCATACGTACAGACAACTAAACCAAGGTGCATGACTTTAAACTGAGCAATTTGTCAACAATCTCACCTACACCTACATCTTACAATTGATTGTATATGTATCACGTCGGCCACTGCTTGTGTGTGAGCCATGTGGTTAAATATTATAAAGACAGAACTCAAGGTTTACGTTCAGACATATCTGATATATTCTTGAAGTGAAATAGAACAAAGACAAAAAACAAAAAAATAGTGTTTAGTGGCAATTATCTAATATATGCATGCTAACACATTAAACTAAGATTTTAATAATACAATTCCTAAGCACATTAGCATTTAGTTTGAAACACTAAAAACAAAGCCTGTGTGTGCAGGAGAAAACAAAGCGGCATCCATTTGAAACACAAGCTGTGCCGAAACTCCCCGAACTACGCCAGACTGCAGCATGCTGAACTGCCTCTGTAACACCGGTGTTGCAACCCTGTGCATGTTTATTTAAAATGGTATTATACATTTGCCGTAAGCATCGACTGACCACCTTTAAAAGCCTTAGTATGCGGCACCATGTTCCTCCTCGGTCTGTCCTGCTGTCTGCTGCTCGCTCTGCCTCAGTGACTCTCTGTCTTTCTGGCTATATGTAAACTAGCCAGCATATCCTGGGCCATTTCCATGCTCTGCTAGTGTCTCTCTCTGTCCTCGTCTGCCTTCACGCATAAGAACATTTGTGTGCATCTATGTGGACAAAACTACTTATGGAGATAACGCTGCTCCCCTGTCTTTCATTCCCTCCCTGTTTGGTTTGTATGAACACGCATTTTTCTATTTAGATCTGTGTGCGTGCTTTCGTATAGATCCATTCTCCCTCCGCATTATTGCAGCTACCTAAGCATCAGGACATACCATAGTGAGAACTTTACCCCTGTGCATTTTCATTAAGGCTGTAGTTATTAATTAATAACAATGAAACACATTGTGGTAACAGAACAATATTACAGGCATTTTTTAAGCAGCTAATGTTGACCTCAGATTACAGTATTTTTGAAATCCTGCCCTACTTTAAAATCAGGTTGCATCGCACACTCGAGGAGAATCTTTGCAGATATTCTTCTCGCTAAGCTTAACCTTGCACACACAACACAAAACAGCACCACCAGCTGCTCCTTGTCCTTGTACACTCAATTTTCTCTGAAAGTACTGACATAATCGTCCAGGTTTTAAATTCTAAATATCAAACATGTCTTGGAGCGTTCCCAAATGAGTCTGGAAACAATTCAGAAGGTTTAAAGAGCAGATCTGTAAAACCAACACATTACCAGATAATCTGGGCTGAACCTGGTCCCACCAACCGTCAGGAAGGGTTCATTTAGGGAGAAATCTCACAGAGAATCGGATTCACCAAGTAATTTCACCCAACCCTGCAGCTCTGAAGAATGAATGAATATTTCCAGCGTGCAGACATTTTGTCTGGAGTTAGTCAAGACTAAAAGTGAGATAAAGACAGAGCACATGTTAGATTTGTATTGTTGAGGTGGACGGACTCAACGGATCCCAGCATGAATGCTACCGTTATGCTGCACCATGCCTGTCAATAGGTTGCTTACAAGCTATGCCTGTGAGGTGTCAAAACTGCAGGTGTCTGTCAGCTAATGGTCAAAATGTGTCATTTAGTTTTGAGGCTTAAATACACGAGACATCCTGCATGTGTCCATCTGTACAGTAAATTGAAAACATATCTTGCTCTCTGTCCATCTCTCTCTTGTTGAATTTGTGTATTTTTCTGTTTGGTTCCATTTCTTCTGTATCTTTGTGCCCTCTCTTTTTGCACTCTGTGGCAGGCCTTTACTTTTGTGTGCATTGATGTATATACAGTATTTCACCCCTTTTAAAGGTTCCCTATCTCTGCGCACCCCTCCCTCCATCTCTCCTCCTGCCTCCTCTGCTCTCAGGTGTGTTATTTATGAGTCAGCCTGCTGGCCTGTGAATGTCTCTCCCTCCATTTTATGCTCAACTCTTTCAGAACTCATTAGACTGTGAAGGGCAATCTACCCACCACTAAAAGAGAGGGAAAGTGCCAATTTTTCCTCTTCTCCTTCTTCTTTTGTTTTTGTCTTACAGCCGCTACATACATCTCTTTGTAAAAGTGGGCTGTGTTGCTTTCAGAAGGGATGGAGAAAGGCATCTGGGACAACACTGATTGGGATAACATAGCGTGTGTCAGAGGGAACAAAAGTGACAAGAAAAATACTGCTCTGTACGTAGTTACTGCTGAAACAGCCAGATACACAGTGTCTGTGAATTACAACTAGCAGAAAGAAGAGAGAAGGTTTTTTTTTTTTTTTTTTCGGTGACAGTGTGCCTTCACTGTGCAGGTACAAGGGTCAGCTGGTTAGGTGAGATTGAAGTCAGAGACAGGCAAACAGAGGGAAAAACACAGGGCAGCTTTCCTTGCGGCTCGTGCCACGAAGCATCTTGGGATTTGATCTGACCCTTGAGCGTTGTCACTAGCTTCCCCCTCTCCCTCCAAGCTGCTGCAGTCTTGAAGAGTGCACTAAAGCAGACAAGCTCAAGGCTCAATATTCAATTTATTTAAAATCACTATCCCACAAAACAAATACAAGTATTAAATGTTTATGTCTAACTCGCAATGTTTAGGCTGGTGACACATAACCTGAGGGACTAAGAAAACTGAAAGCTGGAAAAAAAAAAAGGTTCTGGCGCTCCTCTCCTCTGTGCATTGTTTCTTCATCCTAAGAAAATAATTAACTGGAAAATCAGTGCATTCATGAGCTCCAACCCCAACATGAGCCACTCAGTTGAAAGCGTCACTGTTTGAAGCACACAGTGAAACTCTACACAGCTGACTAGCTGCCAACTGGCTGCAATTACAGAATGATGCAGACACACCAGCTCTCAAGTACAAATGCTCAAAATGTTGTAACTTTCGACGTAGGTTCCGTTAGAGAAGCATGAATCTAGTCTGTTTACATAAATGCATAAGGGTGCTCAGGTGCTTCCAGATGGTTGCTATCCAAGGTCTTTTATAGGGGTAGTGTTCTGCTCGCTTAAAACTTGGCTCAACTAGGCTTCCTGTCCCGTCAGCCCGTGCACAAAGGACAAGCACAAATGTTGAAATTTGGACGTCTCTATAGCTGTGCTTTAAATTGGAAACCTACCATATCTGACTGCTGCAGAGGACAGAACTAACTGCTGCAGAACTGAAGCTTGGCACTGAGGGTGTGGCAGGGACACTGAAACACCAGAGTTGTAGTATGTCCTGCTGTCAGTGACTGGAATGAGACAGGAGGCATGTTTGTCCTCACCAATCCTCACATATTTAGTGCTGTGGGTTAAATGATTTGCATTAAAGTGGTAATGCTGGTCTTTCTGGCAGGAATTAGGAGGTCAAAATAATCCCAGAGTTTGACAAAAAAAAAAAAAAGAAAAAAAAAAGGTAGACAGCTGTCCTGTAATTGAGGACTGCAGGTGGGGGTAGCTGCAGGTAGCCGCAGACATGGTTTTAGGGTTTATTCTCATAAAGTGGATTTTCCTTTGGAGTCATTTGTCTATTTGGATACAAGTCCTCCGCCAGAAGGAAAAAAAAACTTTCTGATTAACTTTGTATCAAGGCTGACTAAACCAGCCATCTGGATTTTCGGGAAGAACAGAGTGTATTCTGTGGGTTGTAGGGACCCTGAGCATATGTCTGAAGGCCTGCTTCTGTGTGTGCAGAGCTTTCTGCACGCCAGAAGATGATGGACAGTCTACTGTGGTCTTCTGACAACAGGAATAGTGGTTGGAGTAAGGTAATAATGGTTGGACTGGCAGTAAATGCTTTGATTTGTGTCTTATTTTGTTTTGTGCAAGATTTGGAATGCATGCAAGACTTTTAAAAAAAAATAAAAATAAAAATAAAAATGTTCTTCTACTTTTTCTTCAGAAAGAGTCAGAAACAGATTTCATGAGGGTGGCCTGAGGGCCCAGCGTCCTCTAGGGGGCCCTGTGCTCACTGCCCAGCACCGTGGAGCTTGATTGGCATTTGCCATATGACACCAGAATTGTCTGGCACTGGCGCCCTGTGCTTTTTACAGATGAAAACAGGTTCACCCTGAGCACATGTACAGACGTGAAAGAGTCTGGAGAAGCTGTGGAGAACGTTGTGCTGCCTGTAACATCGTTCAGCATGATTGATTTGGTGGTGGGTCAGCGATAATCTGGGGAGGCATATCCATGGAGGGACGCACAGACCTCTACAGGATAGATAGATAGATAGATAGATCATTTTAATTCTCTGATGAGTCACAACTGTTTTGGAGGCACAAGGGAGACCTACACAATATTAGGCAGGTTGGATATATACATCTATATAGATATATATATATCTATATAGATATATATCAAAACAGAGACAGAGATTTTCTGTCACGCTGAAAAACAGCCATTTGGTGTCCTGCCAACACCAATTTCCAACACCAGCGCATCACAATCACACACATACACACACCAATTTCCCCTTCCATATAGCGGGCCACCCTGCTTTGTCTAATATAGCTCTCAACACAATCTCACATCACCCCTCGCTCTCTCTATCTGCAGATCTGTCCTGCCTCCCTTCACTCTAGTTCTGTTCCCTTCCTTCCTGCCTGCCTCTACTTCACTTCTTTCTCATCCATGTCTTTGCCTCTTCCTCATCCCTTCTGTCTGTCTTGTTCCTACCCTTTACCAGTTTTCTCACCTCCTTACCTTTATCTGTCTATCTATCTATCTTTCTGTCTGTCTACCTATCTATCTAATATATATATGTCTGCATGAGAAAGCAGGGGTTGCACAGCTGGCCTGTGTAGGTGTGTGTTCATAAGACCATGGGAATTGCATTTCAGATGGGTTCATTTGGCTTGGCACGGCTCTGCTGCGGTTCATGTCGATTTTTGTGTGCGCACGTGCATGTGTGTGTTTTTGCATTCTCACCATCTCCTAGGTGATCGCTGATGTTGTACGCACTTACAGCCATCCTCTTCTCATCCAATCAGTCTCTGTAAGTGGATGTGTGTGTGCAGGCAAAGGTATTTTTGACAGACGTCTAACACACTTTACGGTGTGCACAAGCCAGTCTAAGTAGGTGATACAAATTGTGTGTGTGTGTGTGTGTGTGTGGCTGCTTAGGATGCCAGTGACAGCACTCATCTTAGTTGTTCTGCTTAAGACCTGGCAGCAGACCTCTAATGAATCATCAGATCTGTGTGTGTGTGTGTGTGTGTGTGTGTGTGTGTATATACGTGTGTGTGTGTGTGTGTGTAGTCATCAGTGTGCATTGTTAGCTCCCTTGTGTGTCAAAAGACCAGAAGACTGTTGCTTAAACTCTTCATCCTTATGTCCCATGACAGCTTCCAACCAGATGCCAGCTCTCTGTGCTTCCATGTGTATGTGCGTTTGTGCATATAAGTACCAGAGGACGGGCTGTGTTCAGTGCCAGCAGTCTTTAACGATTCTTCTCTAACTCAGCCGACGGCCAGCAGCTGAAGGCTCAATGTTAGTTTGCGTGTATGCCAGTGGAAATGCAGGAAAGAACATGTTTGTACGAATTTATCTTTTAATTGATCACAAGTCGGGGCTTCATTTACTTTGCCAAGTGTTAAACATCTTCTTTAGTGATGTTACCTTGCAGAGGGATTCTAGCAAGATCACGTACGAGTCTATCTTACTAGGTTTCACGCTATGCAGAACATAGAGTATGTTGTGTAAATGTTTTTTATTTATCCCATATATATTATTATTAGTAGTAATTTCTTCTGCAGCTTGATCCAAGAGAAATGCTCTATTATTATTCTGCCTTGCTCAGGGATGTATAGCAAAAAGACAATAAATTGATTTGATCGGATCATTCTTTTCCAGCTAAAGTGATACATCTCAACAATGAATGAGTCTCGTTACACTCAAGAGTCTTGCACAGGAGTGGCTCTAAAAAAATTGCCATTGATCTCTGTCATCTCATTATATTGTTTACATTAAATAAATCTGCTTTAGAGCACATTTGACCTTACGGATGTGTCGTCATTTCAACCAACCAAGTGTATAAAAGAGCAGACATATCCTGGATCACACCAAATCTTCAGCACTTTGATCCGGCTGTAATGTTAACTCATGTACACAGAATGAATGAGCCCCAAGTCTACTCATTTCAGAAGCATTTTGCTGATGGAGCTTCTCAGGAGAAGTGCAGGACAGTGTCAAACTGACAACAAATCAAACTTAAGGAACCGCTCCTGTCAGCCAAAACAGAAATTTCTGGACAGCTGAAGATTGGAAAAATGTACCTTGGACAGATACACCGGTGTCAAGGCAGAGTTAGAATTAAAATTGCTGTCAACAAAATGAATCCATGGACCCAAACTGCCCTGTGTCGACAGTCCACACTGCCGCAGGTGTAATAGCATGGGGAATGTTTTCTTGGCCCCTTCCTCTGGCCCCATAAAGCCAAGCAATCATGGTTTGAATGTTTGTTGGTGATCACCTTCCTCCCTTTATGGTCACAATATACCATCTTAAAATGGCTATGTTCAGGAGGACAATGCACAATTTACACCGTGAAAGTATTTCAAACTGAAATGGACTGAACATGAACTAGCCTGGTGTAGTCAGGCTCAGTTCTTATCAGAACATAATTCTGGTGAGCCACCATTTGTGTTTCAACAGAGATAAAAACTACCTCTGCAAGCAAGTGGATAGTCCTACAACCAATAAGAGCCATTTTCTTGTAAACAAGTTTTTTACCTGATTGAATAAAGCATGCCCAAACCATGGGATTTCTGCCAGAGTATAGTCAGTTCCCAGCAAAGGGGTTCCAGACCGACTTTCTGCCACAAACATATCGTGGGAGTGGATTAATCATGAATAAGACACCAGGTCTGAATCCAGTGGAACACCTGTGTTCAAAAGATTGTCAGGATTAATGCTGGTGACAAATATGAAGACATTTTCATGGTGACACAATCTTAACACGGTCCAGATTCTCAAAGAAATGTTTCCAGAATCTTGTGGAAACCGTGACTGCATATTTTTATGGTGATCCCAATGAAGTGTTTAAATGACACGTTGACTTGATTCATTCCACTATTAAAGAAGAAGTCGGCTTGGTTGTGTTGCAAACAGCTGGTGCTGAACACAGAGGTCATGGCAAATGTCACCGTAAACTGAAAAAGCTCACGAATATCCCATCAATCACACATTAGGTGAAATACGGCTAACTTAAAATGGTCACAAAGGCAGTCAAAAGAAGCTCTCTGATTCAGCTCTCCAGATGGTGACAGCATGAGCTTTTGCTGGCAAATGTAAAAAGGGCTGGTGGAAACGTGGAATGTTTTATTCACCTACCTTTCCTCTTTTGAGGTCTGTTTTTTTTTTTTTTTTTCTGATAAAGAGAAATGCTCGAAAAAAGGGAGAGAAATGCTAATGTAATTTAACAGGCTTCGGAGTGTCATGTCAATGCCAGGAACACAGTATGCCTTAAAACACACGCACACGCACACGCACCCACACACACACACTAGACTTAGATAATGTGAGTCAGCAGACGTAGAGAGGAGCATCTCTGTCTAAGGGTAAGAAACTGTGAAGAAACGTACTCTCACAGAATTAAACCCCCAGTAAAAAAGAGGGATAGACTCTGAAAACACAAGGTTTTGTTTGTCTGGTTTACTCATTGTCAGCTGTAATTGACTCCTGTCACTGGAAAGGGGTAAAAAAAAAAAAAAAAAAAAGGAGGAATCTGGCAAAAGAAGGAGGAAACAAAGCAAGAAAGAAACCTAATTTCTTAGAGAATCCCAGAAGCAAAAAGAAAAGATGGTGGTCTCAAATCCTTGTCAAATCACTACTGCAAAAGTGACAAATCATTACACTGCGACACATTCAGGGACAGACTGATGAAAAGTACTAGTTCGGGGAGAGTGTAATACTGATAAAGCAAACAGTGAATCCTGCAGGCAGTGATAATTGAAAAATGATGATTTATATTCACAATGTAATAAGGAATTAAACGGAGTTAGAATATCATACTGCAGTGGGGAAAAAAGTGGCACCAAAATTTCAATAAAGTCCAATATTTACACAGATATATTAAACTACTCATTTGGAATGGATTTATATAACATCCGCATTACCTTTATATCCAGTTTAACTTAAATAAAACTGATATAACAAAAGCTAATTTGGGAAACATTTCCATATAACTGGTGTGAATATAGGGCCATTATTGAATGGATAATAGTGTGTGAACACCCATTATAATGTCTTAAAACATTCATACACATGATGAATACTTTACTGATAAATGTCTGACTCCTGATCTCCTGTTTGGGGGGGGGGGGGGGTTACAGGGTCAGTTAAATTAACAATACTTGGCTGCATTAGCAGATCTTCTTTTGAACGGAACAGCTTCTTTAAAATCATTATTTAGGCCTTAAAATGTGGAGCACTAATGTGAACTCCATACTTGTGGGTATACAACTGGGTTAGTCAGAAGCAAGGAAAGAAATATCTTTTGTCTGATGATCAACTTCAAATACTACTTTTTTATTGAATACTTTTTATAATGAGTAATCTGTACAAAGTCATAATAATACATAGGTCTTAAAATGTTGACTTAGTGAGCACTGAGGTGAACTCAATAGTTACAGAATGCTTTTTACATTGAAAGATCGGTGAGTGGCACTGTATTTAATAATGGATTAACCCTCAATGGCTTCATCCATAGGATTCCTGTGGTTGGAAGCTCGCAGTGGTGCTCATGGTCGGCGCCATCTTTGAAGTCCTTGACTCCCTCCAAATTCAAAAATGGACAAAGATTTGGAGCATGAGCAGAGCTGAGGCAAGGGGAGATTGGTCATTCAAAGCAACCATGCCCTTAAGTATGCTTAAATTTAAGATTTGGTATGAGTTGAGGAAGTGAGTTTACAGTAGAAAACATGTAAACTGTTAACATGTTTATTTGTGCTGTAAAATTGGACGTTTAAACATGGAGGTCTATGGGGATTGATTCAATTTTGGAGTCAGCAAGTAAGTAGTAGTATGAGGAACTGCAGTTTTTGACACTGGCGTTGGAATTGGCTTCATGAAGAATTATATTACAGTTCAGACACATGCAGAATAACTTTAAGCAGAACCATAGACTGTACAAAAAGCGGACGTCATGACAGCTCCTCAAAACTGAAGCCACACCTCCACCATGCATGTAGCTAGGACTTGGGTGAGAATAAAACACATTTCTGTCATTGTATAATGCTGACGTATGTTCAAGTATCAATTTTCCTGATGAATTCTGTTTCCAGAAACAGGATGTGACACCACGATGATTGATAGTTGCCACTGACGACTGCTCCATGAAGCAGCCCTGTATGAGCGTGAGGGTAGGAAAGAAAAAGAAAAAAGTACAGTGTATAATCCAACATTTGTTTGAAACTTGTCAGAGCAGAGCAGAGTGCAGTATTAATCAAATGAAAATGCAGTACTGTTCAGACCCTGGTTCCAAACTAGCAAGATGGTGCTGCCCGTGTCTGCAGAATTCTAGCGTCAGCGTGGAAAATAGGAGGGAGTGGAGACGCGTCATCCATTTTTTGTTACAGTCTGTGGACTGTCTGTGGACTGTAACAAACATGACTGCATATACACTATGTGCTAAGGGTCTCACATGTCTAATACAATTTCTACCAGAAGAATCTCTGAGCACCCATATACTGTATATGCATTCTAAACATTAACATTCTGCATACGCACACAGAGGACAGCTGGGGACAAGGCTACATCATCTTTCATTAACGCTTCAAGTGAGCACTAATTGTTGCCTCATTCTCTTTGAAAGGAAAGTCAGCATTTTATCTTGCATCACTTTTTTTTCCATGCAGACTCAAGTGCCTCTGAATTTGTGAGAGGCTAGTGCGTCAGTTTTTGTGTGTAGCACTCGATCAAACAAGGTCCATAGTACTCATTAAGTCTATAGAGTATTAGTAAAAGCACAGAGAGGTCTGAGAGAGGCAGAGTGAATAAGGGCTGCAGGTTTTTGATCAAAGTCTGACAATACTATACCACTGGGAGATTACCATCAGCGAGGGAGGTGGGCGGTGGTGGAGGGTTTGAGAAAGAGGGGGTGGGTGAGAGAAAAGTAAAAGGGATAAACTGAATCAATGTGAGAGAAATAGAAGGAGAAGACCAGAGTGGAGTCAGGGGGAGGGGAGGAGGAGGGGAAAAGAAAGAGGTAGTTAAGAGAAAGAGAAGGGGGCAGGCTTTTGATCATGTGTAACAATACCCGGCTGTGTAGGGTGGTATATTGTTGCATCAGTTTTGCTTCATAAAGGATCGACTGAAAGATATGAGCTCAATATAAACTGCAAGTATTCCCCGATCTGATCTGTGTCTGAAACACACACAAGATTTTCTGCAAATCAAACCACATCCCGGGCTCAGCGCTGCTATGTAAATTCAATGAGCTCTGTCTGCTCGCCTTGATTTAACACCCTCTTACAATGGAAATGTGGCAGGTGTGCAGGCGTGTGCTTTCATGTCTATGCCCAATGCCGCTGCAGTCAAGTCAGATCCCCTGGTGCAAGAAAGCAGAACGAGGCACAGATCATCACGAGGCACTGTGATTTTCCTTGCAACATGTGTTGTGACTTCCATTTTCAAGAAGTAATTACGCACAAACCCTGAGCCTGACACGGGATATTGTGTTTATAATATGGATCATTTATATCAGAGCGTTGGTTGTCGCCATTCACACATGATCTGGCTAGTTACATATCACCTACTGAGACAGCAGGTGCTCTATGTATAATGTACATGTTAAAGTGAAGAAGAAAAAAAAAAATATATTGTATGACCTTTTGGAGTGATACATTTCAGGAGGATGTGGGGGTCAATGGAGGGGTTAACCAAACATCAGAATGGTGCTTCCCGTTTCCTGAGAGTCAGTGGTCAAAATATTGGCATACAGAAGAAAAGTGAGAATTAGGAGCATTTGCATCAACTTATTTATTGAGAATAAATCTGTTATATTGTCATATTGTTATCTGTATCTACTATATTACACCATGCCAGTAGCAGAAGTACAGATTGCAAACCGTAAACAAAATATTTCATCCATTTTTTGTCAACTAGCATGTTTACGCTGTCTAAGGCAAAGACAATGCAATGGAATGATTCTTCTGCACACAGTCACAGTCATATTAAAGGTGCAATAAAATTGGGAGAAACTGCATTTTCTTCTCTACAAGCTGAAACAGCTTCCTTTAATCTTTTCCAGCCCTTCAAAGTGTGTTCTTCTGATATGGACAATGCGTCCTCACTTCCCTCCATTGGTCAAACTGATGCTATTTCCCGTGGATACAGGACACTTGAACATACATCACCATTATATTAACTACCTAATATGGGAGAAACTATTCTTGAAAAATACTTAGCTCAGTCAAAGTCCCATCCACTCACATGGAGGAGACAGAGATTATGACCTATACTGCAGACAGACACCAGGGGGAGCTCTACTTGCTTTAGCCTCTCTTTTGAGGAGCTGTTCCACTGTCCATCTTTATACAGTCTATGATCATAACCAACATGTTTTAGCCCCTAAACTTAACTGGATCAGAAATTGCTTTATTTGGGCTATTAGCTTAATTTGTAACAGTTTTGGAAGACACCGAGCAATGATGTTATTCTGAACAGCTACTACATTTTACATTTCCTGCAAAAAAAAATACATAAAAAATAATAATAATAATAATTTGTTGTAATCGTACCGAAAGTATTGGTGTGTTTATGAGAAAAGGCTGGATATATAGTTGTTTTTCCAGATTCTTGCTCCAGTCTGAAATGGATATTTATTTTAATTGCCCTTTCTCACCGCTGACATTCTGACTTGTCAAACACAGCAGCTAATAACAGTGCATTAGATTTAGGTGTGTGCATGAGCTGGGGTCCTTGTATTGTGCATGCAGACTCATTAAATAATTTGTACTGGAATGCAATACGTCTAAATGTTACACTAATTCAATTTATTCCAAGCAATGAGACCACGGCCTCCAGAGAGATAGGACAATCCTATTTATTCCTCACACTCCCTGCCCCGAGATGTTTCTGATGTTTGAAAAGATGAATGCCATCTTGAGACCACAAGCATACACTACATGTATATACTATATATACTTTGGCTAGGATTAAATACATACATACTTAGACACAAAATGGCCGGAGGCAAATGGCCAGAGGGTTGAGGCAGGTAAGCCACACAGGGTACCTCAAAATGACTTTCGTTTCGTCTCACACCTTCAAATGTGTTTTTCCTCCTTCAAGGTGCTGTCAGCTTTTCGTCCCTCCCTTCCTCGCAGCCCTCATTTCACCTCGACCATCACAAACAGACACACAAATATTATAGACACACACACCGCCACAATACGGTCACCTGGCTCCAACACGCACACGCTCACAAACTTCAGTGATGGACACCAAAGCTAGAGGGTGAAAATTGAGGCCGGACATCATGTCAAGCCAAGGACTCATAACAGCTCAATACATCAGCCGATATGAGCCTGTGTACATTTTTATCCCGTGTCAAAATGACAAGCTTTTGAGCAACAGCCTCACATACGCACAACCACACGTACACAATAACATACAGTACACTGTCTTCCTCCTATAAACCAACCCATGTGCAGCCGCAAACATGAATACGCACACACAGGTACAGGTACACACTCACAGATTGTAACTGACAGATGAGTCATTCCAGACAGCCCACTGAAACACAGAGAGGTAGCATGATAGTTGTCACACTTGTGTACTGATGCCTCTCCATCCATCTCAAAGCTCATGTGACCATCTCAGGGGTGATAAAAAAAGAGATGGAGGTGTGACCTCTCCCAGATTATCTGAACCCATCCCAATCTCTCTTTCATGCCGCCCCACTGTTTTTAACCGTCTGCCTTCTCCACGCCGCTCTTTGACTCACTTTCCCCCCACTTCCTCCTCTCCCCCTGGCTTTTTTTCCCCTCTTTGTCCCCCTCATCTCCTCCCCCTCTTCGTCATTGATGCAACACTTCAAAGTGGAGTGACGCGCTTTCTGTACTCGCTGTGCAGGGAAACGCCGGCCCTTCCTTTCGGAGAACCCCGTCACAGCTGGAGAGAGCTTAAGAAGGGAAAAGTGATCTCCTGATAATTTCTAGAAATTTACACAAGAAGCAGCTCAGACCGGTTTTGTTAGGAATTAATGAAAACTTTAAAAGGAAGGAACAGCTGCAGAATCCCATTATGTGAGCTGCCTATGGGGCTGGTTAGAGGGCCAAAGAACAATGGACCAGGCAATACAAAACGTGCCAAAATTTACTCCAATAATACACCTGCCCACAGTCCACCATATTATGAATTGTGAAGTACCATGACAGAGCTTAAAAGTGATATAATAAAGATTATCTGAACTGGCAATAAAAGGCTATAAACTTGCTTGATGGTTTAAAGAATAGTAGGATGTACTGTATGTTTGAGGATTAGTATCATGAGGCCATGGCCATGGAATACAATACCATTTATTGTCATTGCAGAAGACAGGTTGTACAATGCAACAAGGTTTTGTTTTCAGCTCTGCAAGATGACCAGTATAAAAAAAAACAGTTCCTATCAGTAATCCTTCCACCATCGCAAAGTGGTTAGAAGTTCACAAAAAAGATCACAGCTTAACCACAACGACTTTCAGTACCTTGTTGAGGTTAATGGATCCTTGTTGTCATGGTTACAGTGACAACCACTTTGTTAAAGTCAGGGAATGACTGGAAAATGACAGTTAGACCAATAAACAGGCCCTGTGACTCTAATGGTTAGAGTTGTGGCAAACTGAATCTATTGACCGGCTCTTTTAAACGAACAACTGGTTGCCTCTCGGATATCCCACCAAGAGAATATGTAGAATATGCATTGGTGGAAGTTTACTCATCACGGTGCTTATTTCGAGAATAAAATAAGTTACTCCCAGGCTGGCATCGTAAAAATAAATGAGCCAGTCTTCTGAACAGCTCTTTTACAGGAACAGATCCACAAGATCCGACTTCCTTCAAAGAGCCATAAATCACATCTCTACTAATGGTGTGTTCACACTACAAGTGAGAGAGCTACAAGCCGCAGTACATTTTTAGCCAGTGATATGAAGCAACAAGCTGGTATCCAACACATCAACCAATCATTTGTTTCACTCTTTCCCAAGTTATATAAACAGTCTGTCCCGTTTCCAATGGCGACTTGGCGGAGATGTCACTGTCAGCACTGATGGAGCTGTAGCTAACTTCTCCCAACTCCATCCTCTGAGTCACAGTTCCCATGACCACAGAAAGAAAGTTCAGACTATACAAACAAACAAACCATTTGGGGGAGGTTTGTGAAAATCAGCGAACAAAAACAAACCACGCTATCCTTTTTCCTCGGTGGTCAGGCTCTGTTCGATCACATAAATTTGAAATTCCCCCTTTGGGTTCGGTGCGAGTTGCTGCTCCGGGTGAAAGGAGTTCGAGAATCTCAGGGTCTGGATGGAGGCTGAGAACAAGCGGGTCAGCGCACAGTGAAAGAAAGAAAGGATGGGATCTCAGGGTCAAGGTGCAGAAATGATGTGGTTTTACAGTTTTGTTCACATCCAAAGCAACCTTGGAGGAGAAGAACTGCTCCTTTGAAATGATAAGAGCTAACTGAGGGGGTTTAAGTAACAGACCTGCTGAGGTATTTGAGATATTTGGAGGGAATAGTCGGTCTGGGAATGCCCGGGGATAAACATCAGCTTGATATCCTTTTGTCCATAACTGTCTGCTGCACTGATAAGCTGAATGGAACACTCAACCACGGTGATGAGTTACAGCTGATCTCCTATTTACACACACAGTGAAGTCAGTCACCACCAGGGAATAAATCACTGCTCGCTCATTTCTACAGTCAGCTGTTTTGACTGTCAGTCAGAATTTCTTTACCCACACCGGACATGTATTCCTTCCTCCCTCCCATCGCCTGTCTCTCTTGCTCTCTGTCTCTCTCTCTCTGTTCTCCTCTCATCTTGTTTGTTCTTCCGCTCGGCCCAAACCGCAGCCCTCTAATTGAATAATTTATTGGCCGGCCGCTCAGGAATTTATGACCTGTGCGGGCATTAAAAAAATACAAAGAAAGAGAGCAATTGGAGCAGGAAGACACCTGTAGGTAAGATTTAGGGAAAGGGGGAGGGTTCAGAGGGTGAACGTAGGGAGGACAGATGAATGAAGGGATCAAGAACTGATGGCTAGAAGGAGGGAAATGAAGGATGTGGGTTGGAAAGGCAGTAAAGGGGAACAATTAAAGTGCAGTTAAGAGGACTATGGTAAAAGAAATATAAATAAAATAAATAAAATACATGCTGCTTCACTGGGGAAATAAGATCAGAGCAAGGGGCAGAATTATTAAAATTACATCAAGCAAGAATCAATGCTACATGAACACAATTTTGCGTAACACGTTTAAAAGGCGCCTCAGCTGTTGACTTTTCCTTTCGTGCAAAGTTTCAAATTGCTCCTGAGCAAGAAAAAAAACAACAACAACAACAACAGCAAAACTCAGATCCATTTGAAATAAAGTGTATAAAATGACTCAGCAATTGTCTTCAGCGTCCTCATTGACTCAGCAGTCTGTAGGTAAGGTAGCACAGCTAATCGCGAAACAAATCACCTTCATGTGTTTGCAGACCTTCTGGTAATGGCTTTCATCTATCCAGAGAACGCACTAATGAGCCACACCATTGCAGTGATGTAAAGTGTTCCTTCATTACTTGGGCGTTGCGGTTCAATTTGAGTCCATTAATACGTATTAATCCGCAGCTAAAAATAGTCCCCGGTAAATGCACTCTTTGACTAGTATTTTCTAAGAACTCTACAGACTCTTTTTCTGTTCTTTTCCCTCTCACACTTATCTCTACATATTTTCAGTAAATCTAACACCCTCTCTGTCTCTCTTCCATGCACACCTTTCTTGCACTATGCCCCTATCTTTTAGTCTCTGTACCCATCTCCCTCTCTCTTTCTCTGTATCTCCCTCCCTGGCTCTGTCCTGCCTCACAGCCTTCCCTCAGGCCTGGCTTGTAGTTTTCTGTCCATCAGCACTTTGGGGAAAACGAGAGGGGAGAAAGATGAGAAAAAGCGAGAGCAGAGCCTTGGGGGCCTGCCGACGGAGAGGCAGAGAGGCGACAGGAGAGGGAACAGAGAGAGAGAGAGAGAGAGAGAGAGAGAGAGCGAAACGTGAGGTGGAGAGAGCGAGGCCAGCAGATGAGTGGAGACCTTACTCTCCTCGATGTCTGGGCGTTGACAAATGGCTGTCTAATGACCTGAGATTAACTGGCTGAGAGGTCAAGATGGAGAAAAAAAAAAAAGGACTTCTGAAGACAGAGGGGGGAGAGAAAAGAGTGAGGAAATTCACGGCGAGAGAAAAAGTGAGTGACTGAGAGTGAGATGAATAGACCTCCCTCCTGAGCATAAAGAGTTCCCAGCTGTTAGGTGGAGACTGAGAAGGAAGGAGATGGATCGGCAGTCAGAGGCGGTTGGCTGGTAAAACTGACAGAGACAGACTGCACAGTTGGTTTATCAAAAACTGGATTTGAATATGTAATGCTTCCAAGAGGCAAAGAGCAAAGTCTGGCGATCTGGGAGACACTTCGTAGGAAAAAAAACAATCTACAGTCATTAATAAGGTTCACGAAAGGCTAAATACCTTAGCTAGCATCAACAAAAAGTAGCAGAAGTTATCAGCCCTCAGTGAATACACACACAAAACTAGCACAGATGAGAGGAACCGGACAGTTTTCCAGCATCAAAGAGAAGTAACAGACCCTAGAGGTAAACCAGAAGCTACAGTAAATATCTGGGTTTGATTCCAAGCAGTGATGCTTCTGGCTCCCCCAACCAAACACAGTGGGACGTATCCAAAGGTGGGAAGCAGGTGAGAGAGATTTGTTAGATTTCTTCCAGTATGTACACAGACAGATGTATTTACTGTGTAGAAACTTCCTACATTTTTACATACAACTCATTCCCTCATGTCTTCTCTGTGTCTGCCCTTGCATTTGAGCGCTACGACTGTACAGCATGTTATTAGCCGTGTGTCCCTCCTCCCTCTTCTTCTTGTGAGTATCCCAACCCGGAGCTGAGTTTTCTAACCTGTGCAGCTCCATGCTACTCATCTCTTTAGCCTGCCCAGCGTTCATTGCTTATCCATTCCCACTTGAATGCCATGCATAATTCCCAAAAATGCTCATGGCACCTCTTATATTCATATATTACAGCGGCTTTTATTTCCCTGTGCTGTTGTTTATCCCTATAACAGTAACTTTATGAGCACTCTGTTTACCCACTGAACTAAATGTGATCACGGAAGTCATTCACTAAATGAATATATTGAATGATTGCTCTATCCATTATTTTTTAATCATTGTGAACATCCAATGTAACGTGCATCACCTATACCTTGTTTGCATCATATTTGTATGCTGCATGTATACTTTAATCAGATGTATACATGGATTCATCTCATTCCTTTTGTAGCTCTTCCCCTTCTCCGTTTCTCTGTTTCCCTTCCTTGCGGCCTCAGGCAGATGGGTCCCCCCATATGAGCTGGGTTCTATTAAAAGGGAGTTTTTCTTGCCACTGTCACGTTAGTACTTGCTCTAGGGGTTTCAGGCTGTGAATGAAGATTTGCATTGTTATTCATGCTATATAACAAAACTGAACTGATTCTATTTCAAACCCAAACTTTGTCTTTTACTGTATTTTGGTTGGGAATTAGGGGTTAAATTCCATTCCATAAATTCAATCTTATGTTCCCTTAATGTAGTTCTTTTGTTTATGACAGTGTTTTTGATTGTGCACATCCTTTTTAAATGGAGCGCTTGTATTTTCTTTGTCCTTGTCTCAGTCCTACTCAATTTTAATTTAGATTCCAATCTCTCTTTTGCCCAAACATTTTCTATCTGTGTGTGCGTGCCCGTTCACTTCGGTTCTAGTCTGAGAAAAAGCAGCCATTTTGTTGACCTGGGCTGATAAATTATTTAATTCTATTACTACCATCTGTACAGATGAAGTCAGAGGACAGTGCTCGCTAAGAAAGCATTTGAGGTGTACCACCCCAGTGGAGTGCACAGTGACCTTTGACCAAGGCAGAGCAATGTGACATGACTTAATGCACTTTTTTTCCCCTGGCAATAGCTGAAATATGTGTGTGTGTGTTTATCTGTGTGTGCTGCTTGTCTAAGCCACCAGAGTACAAAAATTGTACTGGGAATTGAAGGTGGGAAGTGGGAAGGTGATGGCTGCTGTTGTAAGGGCACCAGTTTGTTTTCCACCAATGTCAGTGTTACCAGCAACACTCATGAACCCTGACAAAGTCACTGAGCGGGGCACTAGGATTAGGAAGGCCTGGAGCATAGAAAATATTCCACACAATAACCACATGTACAGTGTTCGGATATAGGAGCCCTCTCATTGATGCATAGCTACTGCCTGCTCTATTAATAATATTAGAATCCAACCCTTTTGCATTAAGTTGCTCATTTTAGGGGCAGAGAGAACCTCAGCTCCATCAATAAGTCTTTGTGCTGCAGTGGCGCCCTTGGCTCTGTGTGCCACGGAGCTATTATTTCTGGGACAGAGGTTCCTGGAGCCACAAAGAAGCCACTGAAAATGACTGTCTGCCTCTTTGAATGCACTCTAACACACAGAAAGCAGCCTCTCAAGCATTTTCACATACATTCACAGGCATTCAACGAAAGAATGAACTGAAATATCATGCAAAAAAAAAGAAGCCATTCTCATTTTATACTATACTAATAGTGACCTGCTGAGGTCATTTTTTTCTTTTCGAAAATATGAACGTGAATATACAACTTTTAAAATAACAGACTTTTTTTCAGACTGGCGACCTGTCCAGCGTTTACCCCGCCTCTTGCCCAATGACAGCTGGGATAGGCTCCAGCAAAGAGAAGATCACATGGTTTGAAGATCTATCTGAAATTCAGCATCCTGGCAAACCAATTCACTTTCACAGCAAAACATATAATTTGCTGCACCCTGACTGACTGAATAGGCCATAGACTGTAGAAAAAAATGGACGATGCATCTCCACTTCCTTCTATTGGTCAACCTGACACTAGTACCCCCGGGGACACGGGTGGTGCCATGTTGCGAGCTTGAAGCCAGAGTCTGCACAGGACCGTGCAAGAGTGGAGACACGTTATTGATGACCCACCCGGACTTCTGCTAGTCTCAAGCGCATTTGCGTTTGATTAATACTGCACTCTGCTCTACCTCCTTTAGTTACAAAGAAATGCTGGACTATATACTGTACCTATTTTTTTTTTCCTACTCTTACCTTACGGTGGGACCACTTCACTGAGCGGTTGTCATTGCAACCATTAATCATCCTGATGTCACATTCTGTTTTTATACTGTACAATACCTAACTAAAATGAAACTTCTCAGAAAAATGGACACTTGAACATGAATCAGCATTATGACTACCTGAAATGACAGAAACCAACCTTGGAAAAAATAGATTTGAGTGTAATAAATTTGGCCAAACTCCCATCCACTAACATGGAGGGGGTGGAGCTTATACTGCAGCCAGACACCAGGGGGAGCGCTACTTCCTTTGGCTTCACTTTTAGGGTCAGCGCTGGTGGATTCATTTTCAACACACCAAGTTTGTTGACCAAAGCTTTATAAAATTTTTTAACATGATGTAAAATTTGCAAACAAATTCCAAAATAGTTCTTGGTGTACTTAATGTTACGTTTAACAACTTCCACAACCACAGTCGTTTGTGGTGAAAAGTTGGTCTGGATACTCTCCATTGAGAACTGTTAATGGTCCTACAAAGATCTGGCAGGCCAATCAAATCATTTGGTAGGGCTTATACGAGGTGATGGACAGCGACATAGTCATACACGTCATCTGAGCACCATGGAGTCAGATAATTTTTCAATAAAATGGCTCTGACTGGTTGTAGGAATATCCATTTGTGGATTCCAGCAGTGGAACGCTGATGAAGTGACTAATCTCATGTGAAGATGCAGAGTGAGGACAGTAAGGACTGTCTGGCTATCAACATGGAAATCTGCAAATTAAGTCTGCTTATAAGTAGGTATGAACTTAGCAAAATCTCCATGGCGCAGCTTTTCTCAGGTCACTTTAGTGATTTGCAAGCAATGAAACACAGCTAAAACATGGCGAAGCCTGCAGAATTTTACATCTCAACTCCAATTATGCTGCTCCAATTAGCAGCATATTAAAAAAAGAGCTGTGTTCACGGTAGTCACACCCTGCACGAACAAGAAAACTGCTAAATGAGCACAGCTACAGTGGCGTGTTTTATCCTTGCAGGTGGCTCACTTGGTACATACAACATCTCTAGAAATTCATCTCCATTTGTTGAACTAAGGACCTATAAGTAATAAAAGATTCTGTGAGAACAACAGAAGCAGCTTTTTGTCTGTGCATAAGGCAGACAGAGTTCAGTTATATTTCCATACCAATAGCTTTAATGTTTTGGTGGTGAGGACCCAAACGCGGGACACGACGGGAGGAATGAGCAGGAAATAAAACAACTTCAGGAACAAAAGGTGCCGCAAGGTAGGCAGGGTAATCCAAAAAACGATACAAAAACTCTGGGAAGCAGAAATCACAAGGGGTAGTATGGAAACACGAGGATTCTTCAACGAGCAGGTAACAAAACAGAAAACACTCAACAGGATGACTTCACAGATGACCTGACAAAGGGACAGGCAAGACTATATAGGAAAACCAAACAGGACGACAACAACTGAAACTGAAAACATAAGCTCGTGACAATAACTAAATCTGAATATAACGACATCAGATCAGTTACATAAAGATTTAATACAATAGAGAGAATTTTATTCTAGGAACTCAGAGTACGAAAACCAGTGTGCACCCAGTAATATAGTTAAAGTCAATGTAATATGCATAAACGCAAATGAATCAACCATTATATGTTTCTTTTAGCTCTGACTTGGTTTCCATTAACTCCTCTTTAGCTGCTAGATGTTCCACTTTCATCTTTGTGCTGTCATGGTTCTGGCCACGCTGTCTACGGGGGGTTTATCACAGCCTGTCTGATAAAAATAGCTGCCTGCTGTTGATGCTGTCTGTTAAAGCAGAGACGCTACATGTGCTGTAAAAGCCAAATGTTCAGCCAAAAGAGGATGCAGAACTAGAAATTTTATCATATTAATTCTTCATTACTTGTGATCCCAATGATTCATTTCAAATTAATCATCTGAAAGATTGATAAGACTTAACTGTTTGTATAATTTCCTGCCGCCAGTAGCGGCGAGCGTTGGAAAGGCACACACGTTTCGTCATTTCATTCAGTTAAAGGGGAAGTACTGTTTTTTACAACCTGGACCTTGTTTCTGGCATAAAATATGGCCGTTTACTCACCTATATAACTTTTGTGTAATTCGTATTCCTTCGGGACATAATTAGATCAGCGTATATCCATGTAGTGGGAGTGACTGGGGCACCAAAACGCAGCCTCTAAATAACACATTATCTGCGGCGAAACTCATTAATTTCACCAATATTTTGTTATGATATGCTACTGCTATTCCACATTGAGTCTGGAGTTACCTGTTATCATCATCCAGGGTCTGCAGATTGACCTACAGACCCCAGATGATGTCTTCTGACCTGGATGATGTCGTCTCTGAGCTTGGTGCACACCCGCGACGGTCGGCTCGTTTACCTGTAATTTGTTAACGCTATGGTTCGTCCACAACCTAAGAATCGGAAAAATATTCAGCCATGTTGCAAAAAAACTAGCAGTAACTAGCTAACTCCGGACTCAACGGGGAATAGCACTAGTGTACGTTAACAAAATATTGGTGAAATGAACAACTTTCGCCGCAGATAAGAGGCTGCGTTTCAGTGCCCCAGTCACTCCCATCACATGGATATACGCAGATCTAAATATCTCCCGAAGGAATACGAATTACACAAAAGTTATATGGGTGAGTAAACGACCCTAATTTATGCCAGAACTAAGGTCCAGGTTATAAAAAACAGCAGTTCCCCTTTAAAGGTAGATAGCGCATGGCTCAGGTAGCAGAGGAGTGATGGGATGTCAGTCTGAAATGGACCAAAATGACCACGTCGCAGTTTAGTGAAAGCACAGCTGCTCCCTCCCCAGTGCTTTCCATCTTGTCTGGAGGGCATTTCTTATTAACAAGGGAGGGCAGCGACCTAATTTGATTTCATGCATTCGAATAAATAAATAAATTTAGTCATCAGTAAACTCTTTGACTGAGGGCTCTGGAGAAAAGAGAAAAGCTGAACAGTTACTTCAGTCATTCAACAGAAAACCAACCGTTAACACGCAGAGCTTTCGTCTGGGGCTTTTCAGATCAGATTCACTCTGTGATATGTGTGATTTTTTTTTGATTTATTTATTTGGATCAAAGACAGTAAAAACAGTAATCCAAAGGATGACATGCAAAAGTAACATACTTATTTCCAGCATGGTCCTAGGTGTTACACACAGACGTTACAGACAGGAAACAAATACACAAGACGCAGACAAACCGTAAACATCACATAAAACCAAATAAAAAGAAACATAAAAGCATGAATAATCTGTCCAATAAATCAGTGAATATTTACCTTATTCCATAAAAACTGCTTGACCTGTCTTTTAAAAATCCCTCGTGATGATAGAAGTTTGGTAGCAGTAGACAAACTATTCCATGCCTTGATACCAGTGTAAAAGAAAGAATTTTTAACTGCATTGTTAGCTCTAGGAACAATGCAGGAGCGGATGCTGACTCTGGTGTTGTGACTATGCTGCGTGTGGACCATGGTTACATTAGAGCACAAATAGTTGGGGGCATGACCATTAACAATGTTAAACATATGGTTTAGCTTAAGTTGTTCTACTCTGAGATGTACAGGTAGTAGACCAGCTCTAGTAAACTCCTCTCTACCAATATGAGTACGGGGTGGTGCATTTAACAGGTACCGAATGACATTATTTTGTAGCACTTGGAATTTGTTTTTAAGTTTCACAGTCAACCCAGAAAACCATGCAGAGCAAGCAAAATCCACATGACATTGGATCAGAGTTAGTACCAATAATTTCTTTACAGAAAAATCTAAAAACTTTGTCTTGTGATATAAAAACTACATATTGATTTCTTTGTTAAGATGATTTTTCAATAACATTTCTATTTTTTTTTCATTGAAGGCTATAGGCTAAATATTACAGACTATGAATAACTTCATTACATATATTGTAATACTTTGTATTTTAAATGTAAGGGATCCAACTGTTTATGCATTTCTTTTCACGTGATGTACACACACTCTCACCTTAGTACTACAGTTTCTTTGATTTGTGGAGCTTGGCCGACTCTTTTCCTTCCCTCAAAAACCACTGATGAAAAGCTCTCAATCAAAGCATTTATGACATTTTCGCTCCATGAAAGAGAAGAGGGCCAGACTTCCAGACGGGCTAGCACGCGTGGAAGCTGAAGATAAGACTGGTTACATTTCTTGGCAGATGATGCGGTTCAAAGGGGTCAAGAGGATGTATGAAAGAGGTGAAAAAGGGAAGGGATGAGAGGGGTGGAAAGCGGAGATGGATGATTGTCTTCAGACGAGGAGGAACACAAGAAGTGAGGCTCAGTGTGGGGTCTCAGGAAGCTGCGGCTCCCTGTCCCCCCCGGTTCCTGTAATGAAAGAGGGCAGTGTTACCAGATACAGCTGATTGTTTCCAGCCCAAAACGCACACAAAACTGGCCAAAATATTAGATCAGCATTTTGATTCAGAAATGTGACCACGCAGATTGCTGACACTAAAGTAGTCTATCGTAAAAAAAAAAATAGCAATCATCCAGCAACAAACTGCAGCAACCGACCACCACAACTACTCACAACTGGCTACTTCGAAGCCATTTGATGTCGTGTAGTACACTGATAGGCCTGTGGAGCATCTCTACTAGCAGGGCACATTCAGTGCGTTCACACATCGTCTTGGTAAGAGTAAATGCACATTTATTTTGTTTTCAAAAAGCAATTAGAGAAAGCGCTAAAATCATCCCAAACCAACCCAGATTTTTTCACCCGCCTAACTTTACTTTTAGCCACAAAACTGAGCATGACTCCACCCAATCTGGCAACACTGAAAAGAAGGATAAGGAAGCGAAGAAAATAGAGGGAGGGTGGGGTTGAGAACTGGGACAAGCAGACCCCTCATAGGTAAGAGAAGGAAATAGAATGACATAAGGTGTTGTCTTGTTCCTGAACCCTGAGTTATAAAAGCAATATTTAAATAAGAAAAATATTAGGGCTGTCAATCGATTAAAAAAAATTAATTAATCGCACAAATCTGTAATTCTGTAATTCATTTTCTACTTAAGACTGAAGCTTATAATGAATATTTATTATGTAAAATCATCAAATTAATGTAGAATAAACAAAAAAAAGCATTTTTGATATTTTTAAAATATCAAAAATGCTTTTTTTCCCTGAACTTATGTCACTCTTATGTGATCAGAAAAAAAAAAATCATCCTGACAAGTGGCCGCTTTCCAAAAAGTGCTTTTATTTTCTGAGCCCCTTGTTGCACGGTTCAAGCTCTTGTCATTCATGGCTGCATACAAGCCCACCTCAGCAGTACCTATCACCTAAACCAGCGCCTCCCACTTGTACTTATCCACAGAACAAGTGCTCCTGAGTGGTGCCTGTCAACACACCAACCACCCCACTGTACAGAGGTTACAGGCGACTAGTGCCTCGGGGGTGGCTGCTGAAAAATCCAGCCCCGCTCTGATGTATCTTTATCAAAGGGGCCGACCCCCACACAGCAGATAGCGGATAAATAAATAATAATAAAAAGTGTCCCTCAGTGGGGTGTGGACATAAATCAGTGGTCCCTAACCAGTGATTGTGACCAACAATCACTTCTCAGCTGTCCCTGTCTAAAAATTAAGTACCTCTCGGAGGAAAATAAGAGCACTTCTGGTTTTCTCTGCACAGCAAGTGGCCTTTTTTTTTGACTGATTCTATACGTCAAGTATTCCCTCAGTCATACCTGTCCAGAGATCATGGCAATATTTCACTTTAATAGAGCAGTTTCTTTTGTTTTCTCTTCTTTGTTATGGGACTCACGCCTCAGCAGGAATTCAGACACGTGACTCCTGGGATCTAACATCACATGAAACGCAAGATTTTCCTCCACGCAATGAAATACTACCAGCTTCTATTTTTTTCTGTACAGATTACGTCTCCAAGTACAAAAAGAGGACAGCTGCCACGTTTGTCAGTCTATCAGACGTGATGGAAAATAGTCACTCGAAGATATATATGTATATACAGCTCTGGAAAAAATTAAGAGACCACTCCCACAAATGTTTCTTAAATCAGCATCTCCACATCTATGGCAGCCAGTCCATTCCAGTGTTTGTTCGATTCCAACACAAGCCTCCTCATTCTACTTTAGAATTTAGAATTACCAATTAACCTAATGAGCATGTCTTTGGACGGTGGGAGGAAGCTGGAGTACCCGGAGAGAACCCACGCAGACACAGGGAGAACATGCAAACATCCACACAGAAAGGCCCAGTCGGCCCATGGATTCGAACCCGGGACCTTCTTGCTGTGAGGCATCAATGCTGAAAATACTTCTAAACAAGTAGTAAACTTAGAATGAGGTTATTTTACTTTTACCTAATCCGTTCAGGTGATCATTCTGGCACATTCTGGATGTGGTGTAATTAAGTGACAGATGTTTTCCACAGCTGTTAATCACTCTTTTAACAGCTCGTCATACTGAAAGGCTGGTGCAACTGTCCCCGCAGTGGTTGTTCAACAAGGGAGAACAAATGGTATTCAGGTGTTCCCGGCATGTAAGAAAACAAGCGCCCCTCGCCGAGTGCTTTGTAAAACAAGCGCTCAACAGTAATGCTTGTCAACAAAACAAGCACCCCTCTGCTGTTGAGGTTATAGATGACAAGTGCCCCTCAGGTGTGGCTGTCTGAAAATCAAGCGCTCCTCAGTGGTGTGCCGAGGACTGTCTGTGTCTGTAATTGCTTTGAGCCGTCAACTCAGTGGTAAACTGAAAGGACCCAATTAAATCCCACAGACTGGTGTCTGTGAGCGGCCGAGAGAGCAAGCCAGTGTGTGTGTGTGTGCAAAGAGAGAGAGAGATAGGTTGACATGGTGGAGCGTTCATATTGCTCCCAGCGGACAGTAAGCAGATTTGTAGCGGTGTCTTGTCACCATCTGAGGCCCCTGGTGTTTGTATATAAGTGTGTGTGCGTGCACTTGCGCGAGTAATAATCAGTGTTCACATGTTTTTTTACCCCGTACCTTGGCAGCAGCGGGACAGCGGCACTATTTTTCTCTCTACCTCTGTTTCTCTCATTCCCCATCACCCGCTTCTTTTCCCTTTGTGCTTTTTCATTTTTTTTTTTTTTTGTTTACCCTTCTCTAATGCAAAACAGTTTGGATTCAATGTCACACAATTTGCATCTGGATCACTTATCTGAAAAAGGGAAGATATTGATCAGGTGTAAATGCACAGAGAGTTCTGTGTAACTAAAATGTTTAAGTGCTCAGTTCTGTTCTCAGTCTGAACAGTATGGCCACAGTGTGAAGAAAAAACATCTCACCAAATAGGTGCAAGGTCACCGTGTCCTAACTCATAATGCTAAGCAAAAAAGCAACAGATGACCCCATTGTCTGCTAAGTCTGTACAGCAGCAGCACTTCCATTAACCAGGAGGTCCAGCAGTTCTTCCAAACTGAAGAAAAGTGAAGCCAAAGCAAGTCGAGCTCCCCCTGGTGTCTGTCTGCAGTATAGGTCATAAGCTCCACCCCCTCCATGTTAGTGGATGGGACTTGGACCAAACCAAAACACTAAAATACACGTCAAATAAATTTTTTGAAGGATGGTTTCAGTCATTTTAGGTAGTAAATATAATGCTGATGCATGTTCAAGTGTCCATTTCTCTGATGAGTTTCGTTTTAGTTAGTTATTTGATGCTATTGAAACAAGATGTGATATCATGATGACTACCAGTTGCCATGCCAACCACTACATAAAGCAGTCCTGCAGACCATGAGAGTTGGAATGAATAAATAAATAAATAAATAAATGAGAACAGTGTAAAATCCAACATCTTTGTAACTGGTAGAGGTAGAGCAGAGCGCAGTATTAATTAAATGAAAACACAAGTGAGTCTGGCGGAAGTGTGGGCGGGTCATCAATAACGATAGGACCGTACTGCGCAGATTCTGGCTCCAAACTCGCAAGATGGTGCCGCCCTTATCTCCGGGAAAATAGCGCCAGTTTGGCCAATGCGAGGAAGTGGGGACGCATTGTCCATATTTATATACAGTCTATGCTTGTAACATGTACATGACAAACACTATCATCCCAGAAATTGGCATCCATACAGTCAGTCATGTAGGAATGTTTCCAAGATGGCTGACCAAAATGGTACAAAGAAAGGCTGGACAACTCCAAGACATACTGTACATGCTTGCATAATGCAAATTAATGAATTAAACTACAGTACAGTTCATATACAGTAGATATGAACACAGAATACATTATATGTGTATATTACTGTGGAACCGTTGCTGCTGCAAGTAGTGGCTTGCTGATTCTATTTTTCTAATGGTGCCAAATGGAGTCGCTTACATTTAGATTCACTTTAATGAGACTTAAATTAAAATCTGTTCAGAGAAATGTGTTTATTCAACTCCCTGTTCTACAAGTCGGTTTTTTTTTCAAGAGGCAGTAAATGCATGTAAATGTACTCATATATCCTCCATCTTTCTTTGGTTCTCTCTCCCTCAGTCCCCACCATAACCATAAATTAATGTCCTGTTCCTGGATTTTAGTGAAGGTTAGCAACAATATTACAACTCACAAGAAAAACTGAATCACAAATGCAGGTTGTACTCAAGAGTTCAAATTAAAGAACGGGTTTAAAAGTCAGGCTGCAGTCTGCCTCATTTCTCAGTTTGACCTGTCGCCCTTCTCCCCTCCCATTAAACAGACAATAACAGCAGGAAAGTGACTGGGTTTGAGAGGTCACTCTAGCTTGGGGTTAATAGGGGTCAAACCTGGCTATGGCACGGAAAGAAAAGGTGGAACAGGCAGGTTAACACTGTCATAAATACAACACCTTTAAATGCCTCGAGACACACAGAGAAGACGGACAGGGCAAAAATGACAGGAAAACATATTTCTAAAGAAAGAAAGGAAGACATCAAATGTATACTAAAGGCCTCAAATAAGTCGAAGAGTGAACAACAAAGAAATTGCCAAGCAAATGAACTGAACAAGACGCAAACCCGAGTCGTAAGGGCACGCGAAACAAAAGAAACCCAAGGACAGCATCACCGCCTCGCTCGGAGAAGTAGTTTTCTGTTCCCTCCATCTTTCCACAACCTTGTTTCAGCTCAGTAAATAAACTATCCATCATCGTTAGCCATCTGGCACCTCGGCCTATCAGAAGCCTGGGAAAGCCGTTACCGGGTGGCATAGGATGTGGCGGCTTGCCGGATGGGGCCAATTGCCTCTGAAAGATTACTCCTTAAAACAAGGCCATACATGTGTATCACGTTAGCCGAGCGCGCGGTGATGGAGCAGCTGTGACACTGACGCCCGAAAGAGGGGAGGAAGGAAAAAAAAAAAAAACAACAAAAACAAACATCAGAAGCCCCCCGCCAGGAATTAAACCATGAAATCTCGTATTCAAGCCTGGATTGATATTTCATCTCCAGAGCGGCGGAAGGGTGATGTTCGGCTACAGTGTTAGTGAGGCTGTCTTGAGAGTGTTTATGTGTGTGTTTGTGTCTTAATTCTCCAGTCCCACGCCTGCTGCAAACAACAAAGATGTATTAGTTTGTTTGCGAGCGAGAGAGATATAGATCCTCATTGTGGCCGTCTTGTGTTGCATGTTGTGCTTGGACACACATACTGTATTTACGCGCATGAACTACACATAAAAATACACTGGCAACTAAATACAAATGTTACGGAACCATTATGTTACATTCTCACTGCATAACTGGGGTTCTGAAATTCTGATTATGTCATCAATACAGCCATATAAAAAGTCTGTTTTCCAGATACCATAACATCTCTCTGAGTCCGCTTTGTATTCCGTATTGATTTTAGCTGCCGTGCAAATATCCTCCCCCAGCCAAAATCCATCTTATGCTCTGTTTACATATCGCAGTGTGACTGACTTAATTCTCCAAGCTGCGGGCGCTGTGGAGGGAAAGCAAGATTGATAACTTTTGTTTGTCAGTGAGAGTGAGAGAGAGAGAGAGAGAGACGCAGGCTTCATCGAGGGCGTCACATGCTGCGCGCAATATGTGTTACATTACAGAGACTGTATGCTGATCTCCTGGCTGGGTCTAACTCGCAGAGAGAATGAGCGCCGCGACTGGAAAGAGGGCTTTCTTTTAAGACAATTCCTCTCTGCTTTTTTTAAAAAAATGCTTCTGTCAGTAGACGGTCTGCTTTCATATTTGGTCCTTTGAATCCCAGTTTTATTCAAATGATTCAGACAAGACAGAATCCGGCTGACGCAGAAAGTGCGCAAGCTGAAGGTTCAACCCCAGAAATGACTATTCTCTGGTGAATTTTTAATTGGGAGCCAGAGCGAGATGACGCTGGCATTGTTCATCAAGAGCAGCAGCAGCATGTGGCGGGGAGAAATATCAAGATGGGAGCAGCAGACAGACGTGGAGTCGTGCAAAGATGTGGCCCGCACGTCTATGCTGCAACCAGTTAAATGGTTAAAACAGCATGGAGGCTCTCACAACAGCTTGGCTAAGAAAAGACTGAGATGAACGACAGGCTTAGCGGCTAGTACATATCCGAATCATTTTGTTGAAATGTCCGCAGGATTCCTGACTCCTGGTTTGACTCGGAGTCTGTCAAATTCAATGCAAAGCAGAACCGAGGTGCTACGACTTCCAAGTAAAGTCGATAAAAACACAAATGGAAACATGCAGATTGCGCCGTGGTTGTTAGAAAAAGGAATAAAACGTCACACTGACACGTTCAGGCATCTGCGACCCTAGTTTTTGAGGCACCATTGGCACTACTTAGACCCCATATTGGTGGCTTTTTTCTCCAGCTGAGCCTCTTGAATCTGTCTTGAAACCACAGTAACAAAGTCTAGAGGACACACACAGAGAGAGGCTCTTCTCATGTGTCATCTCGTCGGAACATTTTAATATTCAAATAATTCTTGCAACGACATGACATCTGGAACATAGTCACATCCTATCAATTCGCAAAAAGGAAAACAACAAACGTGTGACTCCAGTCTTGACAAGCCCGTAGCCTACACGCTAAACTGATATCTAAGAATCAACAAAGGAAACAAAATCCAGCTGTGATGCTGCCTGTGTCTGAGCCAAAAAGTTGCACTTGAGTGCACCAGTGTCCAGCTAGCTCCTATTGCGCTGGTATGTACCTCTTTGTACCAGCAGGGGGCAGCAGTTATCTCATATTCGTCATTCAGGAAGAACTCGGGTTAGGAAGGGAAAAGACAAATTAAATAGTATAACAGGACCAAGATGAATTCTATATGTGACTTCTTGATGCGACATGAATGTGCATTATTCAGATTGTCAGGTCACAAACACCCAAAATATGGATGGACAGAGGACAGAGATATCCGTCCATCTCTACCAGCCCTTACAAACTTCATTCATCTCTGTCATATGGTATGTCCCTCATACCCTCACCTTTAACGCTGAAACATTTTGAATAATATTCAACAAGTTCCCAAACAAGACAGTGAGCGATAGTGCCAAGTCAATCTAAATTCATCCTGGGGCCTGCCGGAGCCAGCCAGCTCAATATGACGGGATGCAGCAGGGTGCTATAAAAAGGAGAGATGACTTTCATCATCTGGACATCACAACATCCTCATTGCAGCTTTCTGTCACCACAGCCGCGATAAATTCAAGCCAGAACGAGAAGGGCGCGAAGTCTAATGTATGTAATCGCACCGTGGCGACACCGGCTGAATCAAAATGACAGAATCTTGAGGCTTAATGAGCCTCATATTTTGCATTGTGGGGGACTCGTTTGCTCTGGTGGGCTCATAAACAATGAAACTTATTTTATATTCTCCTTCTCTGGAAGCGATCACAGACATCTGCAAACCAGCCTCCGCCTTTCCTCACCACCTACCACACGCACAAGAGATTAAACTGAGATTAAGTTGTTTGGAGAAGCTTTGTGCATGCTCCCACTACGTGCACTGAGACCAACTGGAAGCCCAAGGATTTCTGCTACACTACCTCTCATTAGCAAAAGAGCAGATTTGTTTTCTATGTTTATGTGAAATTGAAATTGAGTCCTCTGGTAAGCGCGATGCTAAGTGGTTTTGCTTCTGTCACATTTGGTTCTCCTGGGAGACTGTATGATTTACAAGAGCACTGACAAGTCAGCCCTCTGGGTTTCATTCGTGCATGACACTGCAGCTGCACAGCGATGGTAAATCTCAGCTGGAATCCGTGCAGACAAAGAAATAAGATATGTTTGGCAATTATTGGTCTTATCCAAGTGAGAACTGACAATAAAAACGCTCTGTACAGAATTAATCCCTGTCTGTGGCCGTTGTTTTTGTGGTGTGACCCGTAGCGTTGGCACTGGTCGGACCATTGCTGACAGCTTCTCAGCAGATTGAGGAAAGGAATCGACAGTGGAGAACATCAGTGGGAGAGATTCCACGGACTAGCTGTTCAGCTTAGAGAACCAGTGGTTGAGAAGAGAAAACGGATTTGACAAAAGTAAACAAAAGAAGGATAAACTGTACCAACTGATTTAGCATTTCTCCTGCTGGCACCACCCACATGTATGCAGTCTGGTTCCATGGTCTGGTTTTACAAGCATAAAGCCTTCATGGATTTATAATTAACTACACAAAGCGTCATAATTGACCTAATTTTATGCTTTGATGTGTCCTTATAGCTTGAAATTCTTCCTTATAATGGTGGTCTACGGCCAGACTCTTATCAGATCTTATCAGAATATGAGTCTGGATTTTATTATGGGGCGTCTTTTAACCAAGACAGAGAAAAAGATACCATTGCATTAACTGGATAGTCTTACAACCAGTCGTTTTGTTGGACTCTGTGGACACATCCATGGCCCTGTTTACACTCAGTATTATAATGTGTCTTGGGTGCTCTGAGTTTCCAGCAATGAATTAATAACAGAGACACAGGCCATTATTGAGAAAATATGCAGCACATGCCAGTACACTGTTCATTCATTCATTCATTCATTCATTCATCCATTCATTCATTCATTCATTCATCTTCTATACCCGCTCATTCCTGTTAAGGGTCACAGGACAAACTCCACACAGAAAGGCCCCAGTCGGCCTGGACTGGGGGACATGGGCCTTCTGAGGGTGTCCTGTGGTGTCTGGAAACAGAATGTTGTTAGTGGGGGCCTTTGGGTCCTATGGGTTGAGGGGAGGGGCCTCTGTGGATCATCCCACAGATACTTGATCAGTTTAGGTCTAGTGAATTTGGAGGCCAGGTCAACACCTTGTACTGTTCTTCATGTTTTTTAGTTGTTCCTAAAGCGTGTGTGTGTGTGTGTGTGTGTGTGTGTGTGTGTGTCAGGCTGCATCCTGCTGGGGATGGCTGCTGCCATCAAGGAGTGTCATTGCTGTGGGGTGGGGGTGCCTGGTCTGGTCTAGGTGGGTGCTCCAAAAGTTTCCCAGCAGAACACTGAATTGCCACAAGATGGTCAATGTTATTCACTTCTCGTCAGTGGTCATAATGTTATGCCTGATCGGTGTATATTCTTTATTTACATAGCCTTTATTTAATTCCTTGACCCTGTGCATCCGTATAGCAGTTTGTTTAGTAATGTAATGTATGCAGTAACAAGAACTGAAGTGATTTAAAATTTAAAAAGTAGGGCTTTGTCCCAACAGTTTTACAGAGTAAAAGTGTATGAGAGAGGGATCAAGAATGTTCGAAATTTCACTCTTAAAGGAGGAAAGGGAGGCTAAAGACGATCTGATTATCTTTGCCAAGTTCTAATAAGGTTCTAATCTTCAGAAAAATAGAGTTTTATTTCCATAGTTCTGAGTTCCCTCCTCAGAACTATTCTGAGTTCTCTCCTCTTCAAATTCTGTTCAGAAACTTTACACATTTCACTCGCAGCATGGGCTCCCCAAAGTGGCGACAATTTTGTTCTCAGCTTCTACAAAATTCAAGGACAAGAGAAGAAGCAACGACAAGACACAAGACTTGCTTCACTTTTTCTTTTTTTTTTTTCTTCAGTGCTTGTGGCGGATATCATCAAACAATTCACAGCTTGGCCCATTTCAGAAACGTGTAGTCTAGAAATGATTGCAAGAAAGAAGCCATTTACTCTCTAAATGTCTAAATGTGTTAAAGTGTTACTGCGTGACTTTCGGCGTCTGCTGCATTTTAACAAGGACAGATAAAAGCGAACATTGGAGAAAGGCTTGTTCTTGTGGATTTTGCAGCTCTGGTACCGTGGTACTCTGGTACTCTCAATTCGTTTAGTGTTATGCTGCAAATGTGAGTGATGCACATGTTTGCACGCCTCATTACAATGATTCACCTTCAACATTAGACTGTATAATGGCATGGGTGGTTACTAGGATGGATTATACATTGAGTGACAACAAAAACAGAAATATTAGTACAGTACAAGTGAGAGTCTTTGTCTTGTGTTTTTCATGTCAAAACAACAAGCATAAACTGAGGTAGATGAGATCATCAGATTCAGTTTCTCATTCAGCGAGAGGTGAAATAAACCTGTACGATATTCAGGTTTTGACAGCAGCGCCTCTATCCTCCGTCTCTCCTGCATATTAGAAGTCCAAATATAGAAATATGTGAGTGTTAATCAGGTTTTAGGCCCCGTTCCTTTTGTCTTAGCAGCCTTAAAAACAATATACAACTCCACCTCAGGCAACGAGTGTGAGAAGCTAATGAATCAATAAGCTCTAATGTAATAATATGGTGAGGAAGGCCAGACATGGGAGGAACAAAAACTGTCACATGTGCTAACATGTGTTTCCTGTGGATCTTTCTTTCTTTCTTTCTTTCTTTTGTTCCCTGTGTCTCCTGGCTGCTTGTTCCTTGTTCCCATTCTTTTTAGATTCATTACTAATTTGGATTATGTGCTCATCTCTGCAGCGTTTTTAGTTATCATAAGTAAGTTTTCATTAAAGTTTCTTGTTTCTCCATCCTGCCTCATTCAGTGGTTCCAGTGTATTGCATTTGAGATGCCCCTTTCACGTTCCATGAGACACCTCTGGATCCAAGTTAAATTTAGCATATTTATAAAGGCGAATGTGCACAAAATAAAACAAAACTAGTAAAAAGCGCTGTCTGGATAGCAACAAATATAGGAGCCAAATACATATTCCTTACTTAGCTTGTGGCCCCCGCGACCCAACCTCAGATAAACGGACGGAAAATGAACGAATGAATCAATATCCCGGTTATCTGAACTAAACATATGGAAAAAAATGCCACCAAATTCAAAAGGATCACAGTGCAGTTAATGCCACAGAGAGCCAGAAATGCATGAATCTAAGCTGTGGTGCAAAAGGTTCAAATAGAGCTCATACTATTTTCTCTTTGTCTTCTCTGACAGAGCAGAAAAACCAATGAAACAGCTCATCAAGAGAAATAAATGATGTACTTGGAAACACAGTTATGAAGTGATAAACATGTCAAGAGACGGTTCGCGGGTGTAACCTGAACCTCTGCTGGGGACGTCGCCTTGCAGCTTCCTGTTTTGATTCTCTCAACTACTGATATATCTGGGACTCAAAATAGATTACCAAGAGTTATGTGGAAACTCAACTGTCAAGTTTTCCCATGATGCCATTTAAAGTTTTGTTTATCTACCAAGATGAATGCATTGCTGATAATGTTTCTCTCCCTCCCTCTGTCCTTCTCCCCCCCCCCTTTTTTCCTTTTAGCTCCATAAACTCATGGTGACATTTGTTCACTAAATCATATATTCCGTCGTGTAGCGCTCGCTCACTCCTCATTTCCTTCCGTCTCTTCCTCTCTCTAATCTGAGATTAATTCACACACAGACACTTGTCTTCTCTTTCCTGTTTCCATCACTCTTTCATCCTTTGCTCCTGTCTGCCACCCTTACTTCCCCATTATTAAACTTCTGTTCACTCGTCTGTCACTTTTCCTCTCTTTACTCCCTACTAATAAAATGTTTTATCCCAATATTAACTTCATTTTTCTTTTCTCTACAGATAAGACACACCTGCTACAGTACAATGACCACTAACAAGAAAAATGCTGTTGCTTTCGCCTTCCTTTTGGCCTATAGACCCACCAAAAGTTTCCGTTTGGCTCAGTGACCTGATGCTATTACTGAAATTAGAGAAAATTAAGCATTTCACCAGAGGATCAATTAAAACATTGCACAAAATATGGAACACGCTGATTACTTATTTTGACAGGCTCAACACTCCCTGATGATTTTATCAAACCTGCATAACTTAAGTGAAACGTGAAGCACCCCATCCCAGCCTTCTTTCTTTCTCCCCCTAATTGTTTTCCTCTAATTTTTGTTTGTTTGTTTGTATATGTTCATGTATTAATAAAAATGAGAAAGAACCATTCAAGAAATGGTTCTTAAATACATCCTGTAATGTTCTTGTAATGTTCTACCTTTGTTGAAGAAAAAATAAAGAGCTACAAACCATTGTACAATGCTGGCCTCAGCTGAATCATGTTGATCAGTCGGTTTAGAGTTTATTCATTGTAAATGATCATGTTGTTGAGAAAATAGTTCAATGTTCAGAGTGAATAAAGATGAAAACAAGAAGAGCCTTCGAAGTGGGCCCCTCTGAACTATGTGTGTTTACAGATGCTCACCGATGACCTTCTTGTCATGTTTCTTGTCTGCTTGTTGTCTCATGGCCTGAATAGTGAAGGTCAGACAATCCTGTCATGTTTATTGTGGTTACTACTTATTTAAATTAAACAGCAATGATCATAGTTAAACTAAACTAACATTCACTGATCCATCCGTCAACCCCAAACTCCTCCTTACATTGATTTTGGCTCCATAACAACAGCTCCCTACAACTTTTCTCCTGATTAACAAGAATCGTGAATCCTACAGTGACTACGGAAGGCTTTGCCACTTGCACTTCAACACAAGTACTTTTTAGAAACACAACCTCTGCGCAAAACCAATTATTTTCTTTATTTGTCATCCAGAGAGACAAATGTGCGTTTTCTATGTCAACCCAACCTCCACGTGTGTCGTGACACCAATTTATTATTCATGTATATGTTTCCTAATAAGAGATTAGTTCTCCCAGCAGAAGTCCCATTACCGCTGGGTTTCAGTGATAAGATTTAAATGCATAATGCAGAGAGAGATCAGGAAAACAGGAGTGATGAGGCATTAAGACAGCAGGCAGGCACAAATCACAAGCAAACAAGAGACAAAGGGGGTAGGCTACTGTCTGGCAGGGAATCAAAAACAGCCCACAAAATCAAGAACAAAGGCTGGAAAATGGCAGCAGGCCCAAGGGAAACGGGTGAGAATGGGAAGAATATATATCATTATCAGCATTATCTGCTACGAAACTCGTTCATTTCACCAATATTTTGTTATGATACGCTAGTGCTATTCCCTGTTGAGTCTGGAGTAGCATATCATAACAAAATATTGGTGAAATGAACGAGTTTCGCGGCAGACAATGCTTTATTTAGAGGCTGCATTTCGGTGCCCCAATCACTCCCACTATATGGATACACGCAACGCTCCGCTGGATCTAAATATCTTCCGAAGGACTAAAAATGACACCAGAGTTATATGGGTGAGTAAACGATCGTATTTTATGCCAGAAATAAGGTCCAGGTTGTAAAAAACAGTAGTTCCCATTTAATGCTGCACAAATGCTTGAACCAATGAATAAATGAATGAGATAATTGCTACCTGGAGTCCTTGACAACCTTGTCAAAAAAAACAAAAAAAAAAAAACATCTATCCATCTTATACAAGGTTGGCTCACATTGGCAATTGGCTTAGCAGGAAATTTCAGTTCTTCTCGGGAGATCCTTCTGCGTTCCAGGGTCAGTCAAGATGTAATCACAACAAATGGCCCCAAAACATAAAATCAAATTAATGAATATACAGTATCTCATAACCGCCTTAATCCAAAAAAAATAGAAGGACTTTTGAAACTGATTGAGAAGGGTGGTGTAAACCTTTGATAATCATTTCAAAAGGAAAATATTAGCGCCTTTTAACCGTATAAACACTGGCTCCATTTTGGTCATTTTCTTCTACTTAATGAATACAATGTTGTCAATAAAGGTGGAATAAAAAGAACCATGTTTATCTGTTACATTTTCGGCATTCAAAGCTCAGTGCTTTGGGGCGTGTAAACACATATCTAATCAGATCATTTAAATCCATGTGAACAGTTGAGTTGATATCCCTGATCAGAATGAATTCATACCGGCTCTGTGTTGTCCATGCAAATGGAAAAAAAGAGAGAGAGATTTGTTAAGTTTTGCCTTCATTAGATATATTTTTGCATTCACATCTTGTTCTATTTAATCACCCCATAGCACTTCCATTTATATGAAATGTGCATATTGTAGCAGACTCTAGGGACATAATTCATCATAATTGGAGGTTCAGGCTACGTTTAAGGCTTTGAGGTTTTTATGTTGTACGCTGGCAGGGTGAGCAGCTGGCTGTTGGCGAGCAATTACGAAAAGTGAGAAATTGTCCGTCTCTGCTCTGGCAAACTCTACAATACATCCACAATGCAGATAACATTTTATTAGTAGTATCATTGTGTATATCCTTTGTCTGTGCGTCTCGCTGTGTTTCTTTCTGTTCTGCCGTGTATTAAAATTCAAGCCGCAGCCAAAATCAACAGCCCGGGAGTCTTATTTAACCATAATCATTACTTCTACTAATCCATCACTCTGTCTCTCCTCCTCTTGCCAACTCTTCCCTCTCGTTGCATTCCTGAACTCCAATTAAAAATCAAGTCATGATTTAGCCTCAAACAAGTGAGAAACCTTTGAGTCTTAAATTATCCTTCCATCCATTATTATCTCGACTAATGGGAAACAAACTCAGTGTTATCCCTCAGCATGATCTGTGGACATTAATTAACTTTCCCGTCTCCCCTCTCCTCCTCCTCCTCGTCCTCCTCCTCCTCATCCTCCTCTCTTAAATTAAATATCAGGTTGTGATCTTGTCGAGTTTAGTTTACTCACTTTCTATTTTTGCTTTCTCTCTTTAAATTCAGGTCAAATTCTGACCCAGACCCAAACACTTTCAGTCAGCTATGACTCTTCTCTCTTAAGAATTCACTGTCTTTCCTTTTTTATTATTTCAAAACTGTTTCCAGAGCACATATTAGATTTTGAAAAGTGCTTATCTTGACACAAAACTGCTGTCCATGTCAAAGGGGAAAAAAACACAACGACGCTGTGACACTGTGACGCTGCACAGAAATAAATGTCAGAACAAGGGCCAAATAGAGTTAAGCATAGCAAATTGATTTGAAATTTCAAATAGTTTCAGCATTAATACATACATGTCTGTAACATCTAGTTTTGAATATGTCAAATAGTATGTCAAGTATTTAGGCATAAGCGTGAATGACTCATCTAAAAACATCAAATTATGTTATCATGCATTTGTAAAAATATGATACAAATATTGCAGAAAAAAAACATGACATTTGTAAAAAAAAAAACTCATTATAAAAGAAATAAATTATAAAATAATTCATTATAAAGTCCACTTATTTGCTTTTCCCAAAGCTTCAGTCTCCAGCTCACAGCCTCCATCACCTGAGCACAATACGTTTACTTGCAAATACTGTAAACCACTCTGTACACAGTGCTTCAATTTGAAACCAAAAACACACAAAAATAAAATTTAAACGACAAATATTGACCATTTTTCCTTTAAACTGCAAAGTTCCTGTACACTTAGAAACCATACAAAGCGAGGGAAGTATAAAAGAGGGTGATTAAGCACTGAAAAGCAAGAATAGCAAAAACTAAAATATGACTCATTTCCTTCTCGGATCTATGTCCTTCACTCCCATTCATCTCCCGCTCTGTAATTTCTCATGAAACAGATGCAGTTGGAACTTGTTGTACAATCCGATAAGGCCGTCTTCCACTTCTTCTATTTCACAAGAGCAAAAACTGGATAGTTTTAACTTTAATCGCCTCTCTGTCTTCAAATGCTGTCTTCTACTCTGTCTTCTGGCGCTTTTTTTTTTTTTTTTTTAAATCAATATGCTGTAATATCTCCCGGGTGGTCGCTCCGTTATCCCTCCACATCATTATCAGACATTAACTGACTCATCCTATCTTCTTCCGCGTTCCGGGTCTTCTATCACAACTTTGATTAATTCATGCCTGCAGTGTATATGTGCTGAATCTTGGGAGAAATTTAAAACAATCCCACTGTTCAAATTTCTCCCTCGTCCTCTCTTTAGTCTTGTCACCCTCTTTGGAAGTGAGGAGAAGTTTTGGCTCGACGTGTCTGATCAATTGTGCTGGAAATATAATAAGAGATATAAAGACATTGAAGCATGAGTTGATGCTACAGATATCAGTCAGTTATGCTATGTAGCTTTGCTTGCAGTGTTGGCATTTTTTTTTTCTGGTTTACATTTCAATCATTTATGCCAACCTGTGTCAGTGCCTATATTTCATATTACTGGTCACAAATAGCTGATGGGCTGGTTTGGTCTTTTGTTTCCTGCTAAAACAGAAATAGATCAGAGAAAAATGACTTTCAGAACATCTCGATTTCTCAACTAAAGTAAAGTTCTTTTCATTGCACTTCTCACTGTTCAGAAACTCCGTCTGCTACATGGACACTAACATTCCATCAATGACCAGAAAATTGGCCCGGTCAGAATCTATGTGGGCAACAAAAATAAAAACTTGGGAACTTATTCAATTAGTCAATCAATTCAGTATTCAGAAAAAAAGGTTCAGAAAAAAGATACTACATACTGTACACCATTATGACCACCTTCCTAATATTGTGTAGGTATCCCTTGTGTCTCCAAAACAGTGGTGACTCATCAGAGAATGGACATGGGTCTTCTTAGGGTGTCCTGTGGTGTCTGGAAACAGAATGTTGTTAGTGGGGTCCTTTGGGTCCTATGGGTTGAGGGGAGGGGCCTCTGTGGATCATCCCACAGATACTTGATCAGTTTAGGATCTAGTGAAGGTCAACACCTTGTGCTGTTTTTTGAGTTGTTCCTAAACTGTTTTTGTGTGTGTGTCTGTGTCAGGCTGCATCCTGCTGGGGATGGCTGCTGCCATCAAGGAGTGTCATTGCTATGTGGTGGGGGTGCCGGGTCTGGTCTAGGTGGGTGCTACATGTCTAAGATCCACATGAATGAATGGCAGGTCCAAAAGTTTCCCAGCAGAACATTGTACTGTCATAGGACGGTCAGTGTTATTTACCCCACCTGTCAGTGGTTTAAATGTTATGGTTGATCAGTGTATATCTTATCAGATCATTTTATTTAGCATCCATGTAATCATTTGAGTTTTAATCTCTGTCAGAGGGCCATGTTGAAGAAAAATTGTCCTTGTAAACTTGTAAAATGTGCCAATAATTATTCCATCCCCAACATTTAAAAACAAACTCAGACTTCCTGTCATAGTCAGCTCAAACTGTCCTCCCGGTGTGTTTTTCTTTTAATAATAAACTGGATAAGTGGTTTGTGGCCAGCGATAATGTCCTCGATAATAATTTAAACTGTAATTTCTTTCAGATTATGTTGGAACAATGTTGCAATTAAAGGCCTCACACACTCACTTTTCATCAATACACATGTTTTCACTAAGTGTGTCTGATTGCTCCTCCTCAGAGTGGGTGTGTGCAGACTGGATGTCCTTGTTGCATGTTAGTTTTGTTGTACTTGAAGTGGGACAGGTTACACCTCATGTGCCACATATTAAATGATGTTAAGGGTTATAAAACCTCCCAAAATCGAGTGAGCACGAGACGCACTGTTACAGTGTAAAGTCCTTGCTCATATTCAGAATGAAATCATATAGATTCAGGTAAAGACGAGGAAGGACAAAATTGTAACATACATATAACAATTCAAAACACTGAGTGTGTGTGCCACTAATGCACTCATGCAAAGACACTATGGGACATCAGATGTGTGGACAATTCATTACACACAGATTTTATCCACCTTATACTCAAAAACTGAAAACAGACGTATGTGTGCAAAATGAGGAAATATTTAAGGATACCAGTATGGTTTAATTTTAAACAGCTGCTAATGTAGCATGTCTGTGAATGTTCCAGGTCATGGTTTATCCCAAAAAGCAGAAAACAAAGGCAACTGGACTTGTAAGGTTTCTCGAAGACATTTAACCACTCATCCAAACAGCCAAAACATCTGTGTTGTTACAGATCCTAGTTGGGTACGTTTCAGTGGATCACCACCCAAAGATGTTCCTCAGAAAAACTAAAACCTTACCACTAACAACGTTCTGTTACCAGACACCACAGGACACCCTCAGAAGGCCCATGTCCATTCTCTGATGAGACACAACTGTTCTGGAGGCTCAAGGGAGACCTACACAATGCTAGACAGGTGGTCATAATGTTATGTCTGGTCAGTGTAAATGCACCAAGTGATGGCTAAAAAAACATAATTTGGCTCCACTGGGAATAAAACCTTTAACCTTGACAGCGCAAAAGCCTTTTAGGCCCAGTGAGCCATGCAGGTGTTCAGCATTAAAGCTGCAACAGAGAAGAAGTCTGCGTGAAAAGACACCTTTCTTATCAAACTAAATGACGGCTGTGACACAGAGGAGTGGCCCATTTTCCTTTATTGAGATCCCGCAGATTTTCTCCTCCCGCAGAATGAAATTTCTCATCGTCGATTTCTGTTCACTGATGTGTAATTTTCACTGGAGGCACATTCCATCTCTTGCAATTTTGTAACACTATTTTTCTTCAACAAAAGCCCTAACCACAAATCATCTCAGCGTTTCTGATCTCTGGACTGCACAAATACCCAGAAAAAGCCACGGACACAGCATTTCAAACCTAAAATATAAATAACTACACTTACAGTAACACAAAACATCTCAGTTTGGGGTGATTCTTCCATAACAACCAACAAAGAGTGCAAAAGTTTCAAATAGCACGAAAAGTGTCTCAAAAGCATGACCAGGTCATGTTCCCCTACATTTACACAACTGTGTCTAATTACAGGTTTTTCAATCAATATACTTTTGAGGATTTGAGTTGTAGTGTCCCCTTGGCCCCTGAGGACTGAAATGGAGAGCTGCACTCAGCCAAGAAACATGCCTTCACTGGAGCAAGTTATGAGATTTTGGCCAGAATCGATTAGTATGATGGAAAAGGTGGATAAAACTGGGTCCAGGTTGAATAAGCGCTGAAGTTAGCTCTTCAGAGATAAGTACAAATCTGTCTCCTAAGAGGCGCTGAGTGACCTCTACGTATGGAGAAGTCTGCGCTCAAAGATAGAGGCTGAACTTTTGTTTTTTATTGAACATCCTGGTCATACTGGTGAATTTTACAGCGGCGGCCCTACTGTTTCAGCTTTTTATCCATTATTTATAATTCTGACTTCTAATCACCAGGTCATGTCAGGATTATTTGTAGCTCCGACCTGATTAATGTCGTTGTCTTGCAGATGGATTGCCAGGTCACGGGGAAGAACACAGCGATTCCCTGTTAATCACAACTGTAACACAGGATGATTGTCAGATGTTTCAGGTTAAATCCCCTCAGATATAGCTGCAGAGTTGCAGAGCCAGATGAGGTTACTGACATTACAGCAAATCATTGCCCAACATGTAATAATATCTTCCCACAATCTAATCATCACACGTGGATCATCTTTAACCTGCTGGATTATAGAACAAGTTCTCAATAATATGTTTAAAAAAAATATCCATCTGTACCTAAATCCTGCGCACTCTGTCTGCGAGGCTGTTACTAAAACTCCTCCAACTTTTGCCCTTTGTTATTTTTCATTGCAACGCGGATGAAACGAGGGATTACAATCGAATTTTTCGTGGGTCAGATGGATCGCGCCCGATGGCCACCCAGCCAATCCAGTAGCTGTCAGCGAGCTTTTAATTTTGAAAGCACCAGGTGGCTTATTATGCAAAATCTGCTATGACAAATGAAACGAGGTCAAAATTAATTTACGACTAATACCTTGACAAACTGTAACCACATTAGATGCTTACATCTTGTATTGGTCTGTCTCTGGATGAAAAATAAGAGGTCATGGCCTTGAACAGGTTTACAGGCTAAAATATAGTATTTGATCACAGTTTCCTTTATATTAGATATATTTGTACAATATATTTTTACAATGGAAAAAAATATATATATATTTCATGGACAAATTCTTTTCACATCAGGCACGATATGAAAGTCAAGGTAGATCCGTGGGCATGGTTGTTAGTGATGACATAAATCTGATGAATATTTATCTTCAAGCAACAGCACGTTTGGAATCACTGCTTTTCTGCTTTTTGCAGACACTACATAGGTGGTGACTTGCAGCATGAGACAAAATGTGTTTGCTTTATTTATATTTCACAGAAATCCTTCGCTAACCTTGACTAAAGTACCATTACAACCCAGAGGAGTCTTTGAACCAAGCTCTCCCATGTCACAGTGCAGTGTTTCATATGCTTGCCATTGACCCTAAAATCATGTACACACCAAACCAAAATCAAAGAACTACCAGCAATCAAGGCAGTGATGTTGTCTCGTCACCTATGTCTGGACCATAGACAGCTCCTCAAATGCGATCACAAGCTAAATCATGTAGAGCTCCCCCTGGTGACTGGCTGCAGTATAGGTCATAAGCTCCACCCGGACTTAGACCATACTAAGACACTAAAGTACACATCAAATACATTTTCAGGTAGTTAATATAATGTTGTTGCACATTCAAGTGTCTGAGAAGTCTCATTTTAGTTGTTTAGTTGTTTGACGCTATAAAAACAGGATGTGACATCATGATCACTGACAGTTGCCATTGACAACCGTTCCATGAAGCGGCCAGTAGGACACTACACAACAGATAGAAATCAGAATAATCTGTATTAGTCTGAAGTGTAGAGATGAATAATGACTAAGTAAAAAGAAAATGTGAATACGTAGGACAAGATTGGTGGTGTGGTCGAGACACAGAATTAAAATGAAAGTACTGAGTTTGAACAATTCTTGAAACAAATCAGGAAAGGGCAGGCAAAAAAAAACGATCATATCTGGAAAACTACACAAAGAAAGAGACGTTAGAAATGTATGAAAATGCACACATTGTACAGGTCGGACTGTATAATGCTCACAGTGAGGGAGTTCAGTGGTGTTCTTGTTGTGGGCGCATTCTGGTATGATTTAGTTCTATTTGTCTCACTAGAGAGGGATAGGTGGACTTTTCTAGTTGATCACCTTCATCCTAGTATATAAGTATATAGTAGTATCCTTGTATAAGAGTGTAAACATTGGTATATTGTTAACCTTAACAATTGGACAAAACATAGAGAAGTGGCCCTTACTATATTATAGTCGGATAAAGAATAAAAATAATTAATAATTAGAATAAGGTATGTAGAATAGAAATGTGGAATGACATGAGGCCTACACAAGAATAAATAAAGGAAAGGGTATAGTTTTAATCCCCCATCCATACAGAAACTGTTCAGATGTTGTTTCTTGTCACTGTTCACTATATAAAGATCCCTAAGATGCACAAGTTCCATTAGTACAGGGACAACAGACCTACACAATCACAGTGGAACGTAGTGAACGTCAGGACAAATAAAGACATCAGGTTACTCAACAACAGATTACTTTAAAATATATGATCAAAATGGCCAGAGAGTTAGAGAGGAGTGAGGAGGTCCATTGCAATTCTCACAATGTGTCCAAATCACACACTGTACAATTCTATAAGTATGTGGTCACTGAGAAGAGAAAATCAATGTAGGGACCAAATAATTCCCAAACACACTCAGAAAACTACAACTTACAAATCTATCTGTGACTGAAATTCAATCATCTGAGGAAATGGAGCTTAACAGCTTAATGGGAAGAAACAAAGGTGGTAATTATGGAGGGAAATTATTTGATATGCCTCTCTAACAATCATATGAGGCATATGAGAGTGGGAATCCAAAATAATTGAATTACTGAACTCAAAATTCTTTTAATGAATTAAAAAGCTCTGAGCGGAACAGGCAAAGAATAAGAACTTGGTTAATGTGGCAAAATAAAAAACTGGACAAAACTTCTGTAAAATGTATATAGCATCGATCATAATTGTTATCATCAAAGTCTTTTGCACGATTAAAGCAGAAGAGTTTCTAGTGGGGTGGAGGAGATCTGATGGTGTGTGAGCAGCTGTGTGTGAAGGAGAGAGCTCAGCAGCAGAAGGCTGCGGCCTTCATCTTAACTTATTGTGGTCATAGAGTTGAGGGACACGCTGGATACAGAGAAGCTGACTCAGAGTGTTTGCAAACTCAGTCCAAGGTTTTGAGCCTGAATCCATGTTTGCTGCTATTTTTCTCTTTCTCTGCATAGTTTTATGGCTAATAGGTGCACATTTGCTAATGTGTCTTAGATAGCTACAGTGGAGACAGGTAATATGTGGAAATAGAACAGAGGACTGAGATGAAGCATGAATTTGAATCCTTGAAGCATACAGTATGCTTACACAGTAAGCTTATGCAGTAAACAGGCAATGGGTCACCTTAAGTTATTTGACACTTTTTGTTGTGTCAGGGGATAAAATCTGATGACTCATATGATGTTAGTAGTTGGGGCTGCCATTTTAAAAATGATAAAATTCCTGGCATGTGGGTAAGACTGAAGTGAGCTTTCAAAGGTAGCCCACTTGTCATTTGTGCTTGAGGCTAGCAGCTTGAGGTTACATTAATCGCATGTCAAAAACTATTGTTGGTAGAGGTGCATTGTGGACAATGCAGTCATTTGGTTTTGAAAAGAAACAAAAATGCATGTGGTTGAAAAATGAAAATCATGTTTCTGCCAAAGTATGTGAAGCTCCCCCTGGTGACTGGCTGCAGTATAGGTCATAAGCTCCACCCCCGTCATGTTAATAGATGGGACTTGGGCCGAACTAAAACAGAATAAGTACACGTCAAATAAAATTTCAGGTAGTTAATCTAATGTTTTTGCACGTTCAAGTGTGCATTCTTCTGAAAAGTTTCATTTTAGTTAGAAAAATTTAAAATAAGTGCAGTGTATAATCCAACATTTCTTTGTAACTGCCAAAGGTAGAGCAGAGTGCAGTATTAACCAAATGCAAACAGCAATGAGTCTAGAGGAAGTATGGGTGGCTCACTGATAACACGATTCTGTCTGACTGCCAGACAGCACTGCTCAGAGTCTGGCTCCAAACTTGCACAATGCTGCCGCCCGCATCCCCGCAGAGGGACATTTTTCCTAGAGTCTATGGTCTGGACCAAAAACTTGCACTGGAACACATCACAAATACTGTAGCCAACAGCCACCTAGCGTCTGCGTGACACGTGAAGGAAATACCTCTTCATACCAGTAGGTGGCAGTTGTCTGTTTACCTCGTAATTCAGACGAGGAAATCCAGTGAGCAAGGACTAGCTAGGAACAAATACAAACTCTTGCACAGAGCTAATCTCTCCTGAATCACGGTCATGATCAGTTTGCTTTCTCTTGTCACATCTCTTTCTCCTCTTGATCACATGTTTGTTGCTTTTAAAGTTGTTGCCATTGAAAATGATCCTGACACCAATTACACTGATACCTTTTCGACAATACAAATTAGTTGTATGAAGCATGGTTGTCTGTCTCTCTGTGTTAGCCCTGTGACAGACTGGAGACCTATCCAGGGTGTACCCCACCTCGCCCAATGACAGCTGAGATAGGCTCCAGCCCCCCCCCCCCGCGACCCTCCAGGGGACAAGTGGTTGCAGAAGATGAATGAATGAATGAATGAATGAATGAATGAATGAATGAATGAAGCATGCTTGCAGTGCTAAATCAGGTATTTATAGTAGAGGACATATGTTTATTCTTGACCGTGCTTATTAATGTTACAGATTCATGGAGATTGTTCAGTTGCAACTTTGATAGAAACTCTCATGATCACAGGTGGGTCATATTCTCTATATTAAAATAATTCATAATGACAGGAGAAATTAATTTGATTATTGAGCGTGCTGCAGGACTTTTACATGAGACTCTAGGGAATTGCAGGCTTTTGCTTTTCTTTTATTGAAAAACTTACAATAATAACCAATGGCCAAAATCTTAAATTAAATTTATTGATTCCTGTTTTTGAACATCTTAAACGTATTGCCATTAAACAACCCCCCAAACAACACACACTCACAGGCTGGCCAAGAGCAACAGACTGTGAAATGTGAAGCATGAATGAGAGCAGAGGGAATGAAAAGCAGAAAAGAAAGTAGGATCCAACGGACAGGAGGAAAGTTAATGAAAAACGAAAAAGGCAGGGGAGAGCAGTAAGAGAAAGGCATGATTTGTGCTGATTCAGTGAGATGCAACATGGAGATGAAAAGAGGGAGAAATAGAGGAGTAATAGAATTACAGGATGAGAATTCAAACTGAATAGAGGTAATGGAAAAAAAGAGTAGAAGACAGCAAAGGTCAACAGAGGATTCCAAACAGTGGAGATAAGACAGAAAGAGAAGCCGAAATGAAATAAGCAAAAAGAAAGGGATTTAGTTTGACAGGGATGGAAAAGGGAGAAGGTAAGATAATGCAGGTAGGTAGAGTATTTAGCAGAGGTCCAGTCTGTCTCTGCGACTCTGACTGAGCAGCTGCTGTCTACTGAAACTTGCCTCCATCTCTCACTGTACAGCCAACCTCGCTAACAATCCTCCTTCAGAAATACTCTTTGGCTTTTCCACTGCATCCTTTCCAAACCCCAAAAATATATCAAGAATATATTCTACTTTGAGCCTCAGTGTACAGAAAGTATACGTAGAGTGTTGTATTGGTTAAAATGCATATGTAGAGTTTGGTTTTGTGACATCACAGTTCATTGTAGAGTTTTAGAAGCCAGCTAATGTACATGAAACCTCCCATCTACATGACAATAAAGTCCACGTGGAGAGGAGGTGGATGGACGGGTCAACAAAACGCAGGTCACTGAAACCATGCAGACTATTTTAATGCAAACTATATTTTTCCCCAGTGAAATATTGTCAAAGCCTTGCATCAGATAAAGGCTACAAGCACTTGGATGCGCTTGCAATTGACCACTGCATTGATTTCCGACTGATTGGAAACTTACTGGAGCATCATCATGTTTGAGATCTTCTCCAGACATGTTGGCTTTGACTAAAACTTTGTGATTGGTATAGTTTCTTCTAGTAAAAAATCAAATTACTAAAGCACATTTGCTCCAACTAACATATTAAAAACTGATACGAATAACTAACATTAGCAATTTAAAACGTTTCCATATCAGACTTGTGGAACGTGGAATGTCTGGCTTCCACTCTGGTCCTTTGTCAAAACTGTCTCTCCTGTACATGTCTCAAACTCACATACATACCTGAGTTTGGAAGGTCAAACAGTTTATAAGAAAAACTTCCCTTCTTCCTTGATCACTGATCTGTACAAAAGCTACCAAAAATAAGTAGATATTGTGATCTCTTCTACTTTGTTTTCTTTTGTAAAACTTGTAAACCCCTCTACATTCTCTCATTGTTCAGCTCTCCAATAACCAAACACAGCATGTTTTTCTTTGTCAAATGGAATTTAATTAGTTCAGGAGAAAGAAAGAAACAGCAATAGATCAGATAGGTAAGTCAGTATCGAACAGCAGGCCAGTGCATCAGTGTCAGACACTGTGGGTAGGCAGCAGTTTACCTTTGCAGCTAGGATACATTTCTCCTCTGCTGGGTTGTGCACCTAGTGAGCTATGGACAAACTCAAATGTCAAAATCTTTGCCATTGACGGGAAAATGGTTTAGTTTGTGACGAACGGTTCAATGTTGTGCCACACGTTTGCAGCGGTGTTTTGCAGCACATTAGCCTTAACAAGAAACAATGATAGTGAGGAGTAGTAGTGTAAAACCCGGATCTTTTGAGGGATTCGGATCAGTCTGAGTCACTCACTTGTATGAGCCGGGTTTTGTGAGTCACTTGAGTCACTTGACCCAAAATGGCTCGATTGCGAAAGAAGGTGTTTCCAGTACATTCACTCGAGACATAATAAAGCATAGTAAACACCTAATAAAGGATTATTGTTACCAGTTATTTCCATTTATCAGTTGTGATACATATCAAGTATATCATCATATCAGGGTCATATCAGACTACGAAAGAATATTTTATTTTCTTATGGTCTAAAATGTACGTGGAGTGGATGCAGAGTAGGATATTAATTAACTCACAACGTTAAGTTTCATTTCTCTGCCGACCGAGTGAATGGCTGTTGACTCCCTGCTCTCGGGCAGGGACTCATGAGTGGCAGATCGGACTCATGAGCGGCGGATCTGCAGCGGATTCATGAGTGGCGGATCGGACTCATGAGTGGCGGATCTGCTACATATTCGCTACTCATGAATCCCTGCTGGCTGAGTGCAGGTGGCGCTGCTAGTGGTCAAGTCGGGTAGTACATTTTGTGATCTCACTCGGCAGAGAAGCAAAATGTACGTATGTAAGATGTTTGAATGGTGCCGTTTATTGATTATATATCAATCAAATGTGGTAGGACTCAACTGAGTCGGTTCAATAGACGTCTAGATTCATGATTCTTGAGTCTTCTTTGGTGGCTGGTTCAATGAGCCGGATCCCGAATCTTTTTTCCACCGCTAGTGAGGAGGGCTGAGGATCAACTTTAATCTGTGGGTGCTTTAATCCACATTTGAAGAATGAGGACTGAACTTCTGCTTTTCGGGCGTGTCAAATGAAGTTATTATACAGTAGTTAATATTTGATAGGAGATTAATGTGCAGTATTAACACGCAAGGAAGCTCAACTTTCCACAACATTTTTGCAGCGCAATGGTCATGGGTCGCTCAGTCCAGTTGTGAACTGATTCCTGCCCTGCCCAAGATCTGCTGGAGTAATCGTATTTTTTTGGGCAGGTTTGTGCAGTGATGAACAGAAGAGTAACAGCGACATAGTCATCCACATTATCTGACCACCACCATGGAGATGAATTTGTTCATCAAAATGGCATTGATTGGTTGTAGGACTATCCAGTTTCATGTGGAGCAATTTTTTTGTCTGTATTGGTTGAAACACGCTGGCTCATATCATACCGAACTGACTACAGCAAGCTAGTGCAGCATAATTAAAGATGCACTTACTATCCTATAAGTCAGGGATTCCCAAAGTGTGGAACTCCCTCCAGGGGGTGCACAAGATGAAAAATGTAATGGCGGAGAAAAAGTTGTCTTCAAATTCTTGTAAGCAGATCTCACATTTACATACTTCTGATCTTAATTTTACAAGCGTGTTAGCTGCTACAGATGCACGTGCACTTTGGAACCTAAAATATTTCTAATTGAATCATCTACAATAATCACATTTAACATGATTTTTCTGGCGCACATGCAAAGCAAAGATCTACTGAGGATTCACGAGGAAGTGACTGAACACGTGAGGAGTGTAGTTGTGAGCGCTTGACAGCTCAGCGTCTGCCTTTCAGAAACACATATTGCATGTTATGTCAATATTCCAGAGCGAGGATGATCGTAGTGCAGCCTGAAAGACGTATTAAAAGGCTCCGTAATTCAAATGAAGATACTTGGACTGAAATCCAAAGTGCATCAGGTTGTTGTTGATGCGCACCGTTGATCGGCTAATCATCGCCGCGCCGCGCGGATCCGCCTGAAATACCCCACGCTCTGCTTCCCCTCAACTCAGCTGTTCACCTCCGAAACCAGCAGACTGACAGTGGTACCTCAATCTCATGGTTGAGAGGGTGGGAAATGTTTCATATGCCTCCACCCCTCATCTCTCCTATATCGCTCTGATTTTCATTAACGTGCTTTTCCATTTCAACCTCTCCCTACAGTACATCCATCAGTAACAGGGCATGACTCCTCATGCTTCTTCTTTTCACATCCCTAACTGCTTATTTGTCTACCTTTCTCTTTTTTTCCTCCCAAATCGTTTGCTATATTAGTATTCTAGCATGGCCCTCTCTCTGTCTCTATTGCTTACCTGTTCATTTCTTACTCTTTTCTAATCATTTAATCCTTCCTTGTAAGTCACATTATATTGTAACCTTGTTTTTGCTGTTTTCTTTCGTCTAGTTTCAGTTTGCAGCTCGAGGCCTTCTCTTCCTCTCATTTACCTTTGTATTTTTCTCCTTACTCAAGAGCTTTATCTATATTTCTGTCATTATTTTTCCCTTTTCTCTCTCTCATCTTCTGTGTGACTCTCCAAGGACTGCCAAGAAAACGTGCCACAATTCAGGCACCACCTTGAGAAGGATCCTCTGTAAGTGTTTCCTTCTGAGATCTGTTTGCATAAAAGCCATCATTTCATCTTGACCAGTTGACTTGGCTCAAACTGACATACTAATGAACTATACCTGCACCTCGTTGAGATGTGCTGTTTATAGGTCCAGACCAAAATAGAGGTACTGTGATAGCTGTGATGCCAGCACGCATGCTACTGTGACATGGAAGATGCGCAACACAACATAAAACAAAGCGGAGGTCAAGCAGAAGACAAGGCTGGATGACGTGAACAGCGATTTCAGGGAGGTTGATCTTCATTTAATTGCTCTTGTTGTATTAACAGACATGAACTCCAGCTGAGAGGGACCAGCGTGATGCTGCAGCAAGCTCAAAATGATTGTGCGCAATTTCAGTTCAGCTTGGAGGTCATGCGGGAAAGGAAAGTGGTCCTTGAAAATGAAGTGGAGCCAGTGAAGTTAAAACTCTGGGCTCAAACACAGCTGTGCGCAGTGGCTGAACGCAACCTTGAGAGGGCCACTCGCTGCCTGAAGCTTTTTGACAAAGACGCTGCAGAGTTTGTCGCAAGAGCAGGAGAGTTGGAGAAAGACCTTCCAATTGAGAGGCACGAAACTGAGAGGCTACACTGAGAAAAATGGATAAAGCATTTATAAAACACGAAAATAAAATAACTAGACTGGAAACCAGCAAGGTCACTGATGCCCTGAAAACGTTGCCGGTCGATTCCTGAATCCACCCGGGTTAATGATACGAATCTTCATACTGAATCAGGAATCACGAGTCCAAGGTCTACATTTACCCGGATCCTATGAGCACCTCAAGTGACTCAAGTGACCCAGACACTTTAAGGAGTGACTCAGTGTAACCCAAGTCCATAAAATGAGTATTAGTTAGAGGTGAGGGCAAAGTGCTAAATGTTTCATAAAAAGCCATTTGACAGGTGATGCAATCTTGACAATTCTGTATATCCAAATATACTCTAGCTAGAAGTCAGCTATCCAAAGAAGGAATCATTTGCTATGTCGCTATGGATGTAGTTTTGTTTTGATGCAAACAATCATCTTTGTGCGGTCTTTTGGTAGTTACAAAACAGCTTTGTCTTTGGTTTGCAACTTCCGCTTCTTCTACTGTGTTAATTGCAGCCATGAGTAACACAGCCTGTACTGCCACCTTCTGAATGCACCACACAACCTAGTTAATTCTATTCAAAGCAGGTAGTGGAAACATTTCTGCACTTTCCATCGAATCCACTTGAGAATTATTGACGGTCTTACGCCCAACTTGGTGGTTTTGAATATAATTTTGCAGGTAAAAATAGAGACAGGAGGTCAAACTAAATTCGGGATCATTACTTCTGCCAAAGCTCGGGTTGTCTGGCTTTCACACGAGTCCTTCTGCTTGTGCAAAGAGGAAGATGCCTATTGTATTGTCAGTGTCCTGGAATGCACATGACAAGCAGTGTTTGGCGCAGTTGAAAGATGAGAGTTTGTGCTGCTGCTATCAGTGGACTACATGGCGTAATCAAATGGATTTGTAGAAGCTAGATGTCAGTAGTGTGTGTGTTGGTTGACTGCTGGTTGGTTGCTGCATGGTTTCTATGTTTTCAAGAAGCAGTACGGGTGATTAAAGTACACTGATCTAATATCGTGGCCAGTTTTGCATGGATCTTGAAGGTTTTTGAACATCTTTTGATGCTGGAGACCATCCGCTGCATCTAGCTACACTGACTATTACCAATATTTTGACCTTAACAGCAATTAAAAGGCCAAAATAACACCAATTTAAACCTAATCCTAACTTGAACCCTCTGAATGTGTGGCTTTTAAATTTCCCTATGTCACATGTACAGAGATGTACACACACAGACACATGCAGATACAAACAGATTGAGAGACAGAAGGATGCACCAACAAACATGACACACTCTAGCAGACACACCCGTGGACACACACTGCGTTACACCAAGGCAAAAACACACACACACAAGCTGTAACAGTTGAACATGGCAGGTGTTTCAAACTAAAACAAGTGCCTGCCCTTTCTCTGACCTCATGGAGAGTACAGGAAAAGCAAAAAAAAAAAAAAAAAAGAAAGAAAAAGAGAAAAGAGGAGGCTGCATGTTGTTTGTTGCTTTATTCATTCAGACAGGCGGAGACAGTAAAAGCTGTTTAATTTGAGTCTGACTGCCCTGCTGACCATAGGTCAAAATCAGAGCGGAAAAAAATGCTGTTTTTCTTTTTGCCGTTTGCACAGAAGTTCACAGCATGTGTGTAAGCCATGGATGGGAACGTTCACAAAAAAAAAAGCATAATTACATATTTTATTGTCCTGTTAAGGGGCTTGCATGCAAACGTGTCCCAGTGTGGGCGCAACGGCCCTGTTTAAAGCAGTTTAAAGGGGGATGATGACAGCTGCTGCTGTGCACAGACCTGTTGTGTAAAAGTTTTGACTTTCCAACTGTTGAGGACACAGCACTTTTCCAGCGACGTAATGTGCCTTCTGGAAGCCACGCTGGAGGTCGAGCTTGATGTCATATCCTGTATCTATAACGTCAAATAACTAACTAAAATAAAACTTATCAGAAAAATGGAAACTTGAGTATGCATCAGTAATATTAACTTACTAAAATGAGAGAAACCATCTTTAAAAAAAAGTCCCATCCACCAACATGGAGGGGGTGGAGCTTATGACCTATGCCGCAACCAGACACCAGGGGGAGCTCTACTTGCTTTGGCTTCACTGCTGAAGAAATGTTCCGTCGTCCGTCTTTATACAGTATATGTGTTATACACTGGAAATACTAATGGCTGTTAATATTAAAAGCCTGATTATGCTAAAAACGCTCAAATAATTCCATCAGCATAAATCCGTTTTATCATTTTAATTATGTAGATGTTTCCATGTGATTAAGTCTATGTAAAATCTCAATACTGACCACAGAGGGTTGGAAACATTTGTCAGTGTGCTGCTGAAACTCAAGCATGACTCATAAGTGGCGAGGGGAACACCGCACACGTTTTACAAACAGATGGTACGGGGTGGCCTGCTCATTTTTTTGTAATGAATGCAGTCTCTCAGTGCACATACAGTGTGGGATGCGTGTGGAAATGGAGAGAGACATTTCTGTGAAGAGACAGTGTGAAGGGCATGAGTCGAAACGAGCGGTTTGACACTGCTTCAGATCAAGGTGGTCAAAAGATATTTGCTTTCATCTCGGGTTTTTGACCACTCAGCATGTAACCTCTTAGCAAAGTCTGCTATTCTGGCGAGCAGTAAAAATTCCATGTCCATTTGGAGCATTTATGAAGGCACACAGAAAAAAAAGAACACAAATTAGTTCACAAACAGCAAACTGAAGCTTTGGCTACTTGAATGAAGCTTAGACAAACGCTCAGTGAGGAAGATCTGTTCACGCATTTAGCCTTGATTCCTTCACGGTCAATTAGGGATATTCCTGCAGCTCTATTCTCCTCACACCTTCAAAATGACTTCCTTCTCAAGTTCAGCCAGCCAATCAGTGCCAAGTCTTGATTCTTTAAATTAATTCCATCATTCTCATTCATTCAGTCATTTTCCTAGGCTACCCGTGAAAGTATGTTTTCTCACAAAGTTGCTCCTTATTGTGCTGATTATTATTTGAAACCGAAATGGAACCGGAGACCTCTGTGACTTCTCCTGAACATGGTCACAGGAGTCACAGTTAATAGCTGAAACATTGCTCTAATTGGATGGAAAAAAATTGGGATATTCTCCTGTTAGGCCTAGTGTGCATGTCTTTGCTCTCTGCAGGATTTCAGGTTGTAAACATGTGTGTTTGTCTGTGTCACAGCTGCTGTGTTCTCCAACAGTCTATTAAAGAACCAGATGGCTGCTGTTCGGCCCCTACACACTCACACAGCATTGAAGCAATATAATGTGAAATCTGACAGTTTTTGTCCACTTTGTGTCTCAAGATCCTTCTATGTCTGTGTTTGCGGGTCAACAGATTATCCAGAGATGCAACAGGGAGGCCATGAGCAAATTCACAGCTTTATCAGTTTCATTTGTTTGTTTGTTTTCGAGGTCCTGAGGTCTTATCTGGCTTCTCAGCTTCTACTCACTTTACCACACATCCTATTGAAATTCCAACATCCTCTTCCAATGCATACATACACAAGCCTGCGCAGAGACACAAATCTGGGCTGGACAGGGGAAAGATTAAAACTCAGAACATGGTTTATGTATAAATTCAATAAAACTCCACCAGAGGCCAATGTCTTATTACATGTCTACAGCCACATTATCCTCATGCCCTACACACACGTTTACTTTTATAGCAGCAGAACATATATTCTGGATGATACAAACTGTGTCTGACAGAGTATTTTGTCTTGTTACCAGTGCCACCCACTGTGCAGCATCTAATTAGGGACACAGGGAATTAAAGAGACTGACAGTAATAAATAAACAAGCTTTTTCAGTTTGACAACTGCCAGACTTTTCTTTGGCATCTCTGGCATCTACAAACTAACTCACTATAACAATTTTAGGACACAACCAGACTGTAGTGAATAAAGTGATTTAGTGGCTGGCCACTTCTGTCAGATCTGCCACAACCATTGACTGTATATACTAGGTCACAACCTGGTGCAGACATCTTGGAAATGTTGTTATGGGAACACAAAATCACATGACCCACCAGGATGTTCAACTGGTGTCGCTTAGGGACTTCCTGAGTTAAAATCAAGGATAAAGCTGTATAGAGCTCCGGTAGCTGACGTCACTCTGCTCCAGCAATCACAACACCGCCATATTGGCAGGAAGTGTGCTTTTCGAATTACTATTCAGATGACAACTGCAAACTAACTAACTTGTCCTTGTACCAGTTACATCGAAAAAATGGTCAAGCGCTGTTGTGCAGAATAGTCTGGTGTCCTGGGGCCTTGTACTGGTCAATTTCTATCTGTTTAAAGTGCGCAGTAAACTCTGACGGCCCGAAATCAGCTCTGCCACCATTCATTTTTCCTCAGAGTTTTCCAGCCAGTATGGCGGTGTCAACAAAAAAAGTCACGCCCGGAGCTCTATAAGGATCTTTCCAGAACATTTAAAGGCCTGTGTCACCGTGGTTCCTTATGGGAGTGAGGTGTCACTCCGTCCAAGAGAGACTCCAGCTCTTACAAAGCATTTACGGGGGTCTGTGCTGTCAGACCAAACTGTCAAACCAGCGGTCTTTGTCCATTTTGCTGCTGGCTTTTGTTTGGAAGCCCAGAAACTTGGCTCACCTTCTTTGGCCGGAAAAACCTTGTAGTCTAAAAGCTGACAGGGCAGCTCATGCAGCTCCAAGACAGTTATATCATCATTATTCAACATGTTCAGTGAATGGGGCAGCCTTGTAGCGTTTTATACTTGGCACTTGGAGCTTCAGTACTCAAGTGGCAAACGGAGAGACATTTTTCAAATAGAACTCTAAATTGGTGGGTGCTATGAGCAACGAAAGATCAACCTTTATTTGTAGAAACACCTAGCAGCGAGTGAAATCTGAATAAAGACAGTGAAGTCTGATATAACTGAATCTGGTCATGAGGAGTTAATGAAAGTTTTAACTCGTTCAGCTTCAGGTAGGGATTGCCTGTGTTACTAATCCAATAATCTGCACTGAGGCTATAGTATTAATATTGGTAGAAGTGGCCATGTGGTGGGAATAATAAAAAGTGGATTGCATTATCGGTGGGCTTATTGAGTTGAGGCTCCATCTTTATTGGCAATCTTTTCAGACACTAACATTTAACTGTACTTGCTGGCATATTGAATTCGTCACGGCAAAGGCATTTTCAAGCCAGGAAATGATCATTATAACTTGACTTCTATATGATTTCATCTGAGGATTATGCACCTCGTTTATTAGTGCACAAATATCCTTCTCTGTGTGTGTGTGTGTTCGCATATTAGGTGGAAGAACCTGTTGTGATGAGAGCTGGTCTTTCAGTATATCTGTCAGCAGTAGCCTGGGAGCTAGACCAACTTCCTCTGACTCAGTGGTTCCCAAACTTTCTCTGCTGGGCCCCCCTTTGGTACATAAGAAAATATTCACGCCCCTAAAGTTGGGCGCACTCACCACATTGCAGCGTCATTTTTTAATGTTATCTCTGGCTCCGTCCCGCTCCCGTTGATTATTTGCTCTATCCCGTCCCTATCACGCTACCAACAGTGAAATTGACTCCCGTACCGCGGGACTCCCGCGGGAATACCATGACCCGCGGGAGTCCCGAAAAATTGTCACCCTGTAATTCCACCCGTGCCCTCCGCCCCCCCCTGCAATGGCTCTGCACCCCCCCTAGGGTGCGCGCCCCCCACTTTGGGAACCACTGCTCTGACCACACTTTTTTTTTTTTGGTGACAGAAAGTTGGTCTGGAGTCGTTGGAAACTTATTATGTCTAGCAAAGATCTGCTAATCAAATCGTTTGGGCGGGCTTTATGTGGTGATGAACAGTAACATACACATCATCTGAGCACTGTGGTACTGATTTAGTTTTCAACAAAGCTAATTGGCTGTTTTTTTTATGCCTCTGTATCAGCTGAAATATGCTCCATAATGAAATCTAAATGGCATGTTACCAGACTCACACTTTCATAAGCATATGCATAACTTCAATATTGCTGTAAATATATCCTGTTTTATTATAAAGAGGCACCAACTTCAGTGGAGCAGTAAATACGTGTTGCATAAGACAAACAACACCATTTTTATTTTTTTTTTCTGTAAAAGCAAACTGAGAAATATATTGAGGGGGAGAGAGACAGACAGAGAGAAAAACTGAGTTGTCAGAGTGTGTTATCTTCGCTTTAAGCCTGTAGACTGGACTGAACGCTCAGTTATGGATCTGGCAGATCGGGGCCTGAGTGTCTCACTGTGTGTGTGGGTTAGTATGTCCTCCACAGTTTCCTGAGCTCGGATACTGCAAGTGTCCCGAAGCTATGGAGAAAACGAGACAGGTGGACAGTATGTAGCCAGCACCGGTCCAGACCGCACATCAGCTCACACATACTGCCGAGCTGGCCCTCAACCAATCTGAGCAAAACAAGGCTGCTGAATTCCTGTCAGCAACAAACCTGCTGCTCTCGTTTGCCTGAAACGCTCTGCAATGGCAGACATGAGCTTTCATCTCCTTTCAGTGAGCAGACAACTCATTTAACACATTAAGGTGAGCACCACAAAGTGATTACAACTTAAACTCAGCAGATTCTAAGTGATTTAAGGTACTCCACTCAGGTTTTGGATGATATTTTTTTTCTCTCTCACAGATCTACCTACGATTCTGCCTCTGGTCTCAGTCACACATGATGATGATGATGATGATGATGATGATGGCTATGTTCTATTCAAGTTTCCCTATAAGCCATGGTGGTGTGGCAGTGAAAAACCAAGGCCCTAAAACTGAAGCAGCAAACAGCTGCGCAATGACAAAATGTCCTCTGTGAAATAGGGCCTTTTACTGAAATGCCTTACAGGGACAGTAATGGAACAGAGTCATGAATAATATTACGTTAGATGTTGCTTTGCCGGGCAAAATGAATGTGCAATAGGAAACGCCTGTGTAGTTCTGTTGGTAGACTGTTCTTTGGTCCGTTGTTTGCAGTCTTGTGTCTTGGAGGTAGAAGAGAAGAAGAGCATGTCCTAAATTAACCTGAATGGTATATATGGACCACATAGTCCCAAGTTTTTCAGATGAATTTCAGATAAAGTTCCTCAATAATTCGAGATGCATTATCTCCTCCCCGTTTGCCTTACAAACATCACCTGGTTGCAACCATAGACTGTATAAAGATAGACTACAGAACAGCGCCTCAAAAGTGAAGCCAAAGCAAGTAGAGCTCCCCCTGGTGTCTGGCTGCAGTGTAGGTCATAAGCTCCACCCCCTCCATGTTAGTGGATGGGACTTGGGCCAAATACATCTTTTTCAAGGACAGTTTCAGTCATTTTAGGTAGTTAATATAATACTGACGCATACCCAAGTGTTCATTCTTTGGGTAGGTTTCACTTTAGTTAGTTATTTGACGCTATACAAACAGGATGTGGCGTCATGAAGCATTGTGAAGCTTCTGTAGGGCTGTGAGAGAGTTGGAAAATTTAAAAGAAAAATAAGTACAGTTTATAATCTCCTTGTAACTGGTGGAGGTAGAGCTGAGCACATTATTAATTAAATGAAAACACAAGTGCATGTGACTCCATACTCGGGCCGTACACTGCGTAGACAGTGCTGCCCATATCCCCGGGCAAATAGCGTCAGATTGACCAACAAGAGGAAGTGGGGACAAGTTGTCCATGATATATACAGTCAATGGTTGCAACCAAGAGCTGAAATTACGTTCACTAAAAGAGATAGCTACAAGAAATGTGGGTTCTTAATTACACTGCAAGTCAAACAACTCAAATCACTGTATCGTAATTCAAAGAATACGTGTATATCCATTGCATGCCGTATTCTTTCTCAGTAGGAATGCGTTTAGACAGAACATGAAACCTGCCTGGATTATTAAATAGAGCTACAACCGGTTCTAAAGGAGACTCACAGAGGTGAGTCAAAGTAAGCGTTCAGTGTCAAGAGACGAGATGATGTAGTCATAATAAAAAACTTTGTAAAGAAAGTTTCAGATTAATTAACACTGTTTTCGGGCTCAGCTAAGCAAGGCTAATAGAACCAATTCACTCTTTCTTACTCTCCCACTCCGTTTCTTTTCTACGACTCTCTCCACCCCCTTGTCACCCTTCTCCCTCTCCTTCCCTCCTTCTTTCTTATCCGCTTCCCTTCATTTATTCCTACTCAAACATTCTCTATCTCTCCCCTTTCTGCCTTTCTTTATTCTTTCTTTCTTTGCTTCCAATCCCTCCTCTCTCTCTCTCTCTCTCTCTCTCTCTCTCTCTCTTTCTCTCTCTCCCACCTTCTTTCTTCCTTTCTCTCCCATTGGAAATATATTGGGGTGACTTGGACCATGAAATTAAAATATTAGTGAGTGACATCACTGAATATTTCCAATTCTCTGGAAAGAAAGAATAAAAAAATGATTAGGTGCTGGTATAGGGAAAGGTCAAGTAGAGGGCAGATCAAAACAATTATCAGTGAGGGAAAGAAAATATATTACAAGATCATTTACTGCGATTGGATTATGTGCAGTCATAAAAAACCTTGTATAAACAACATACATTTTATATTCCTTCAGGTTTAATTTAATTAATTCAAGATACAGTAAATTAAAATATAGAAATACAGGCTTGTGCTAACAGGTTTGTTTATCTACATCCCCATAATCCAGCTTCAGTTTCCTTATATAATTATTAAACACATACTACAGGTAATTTCCCATAGGTCACATGCAATGTTCTAGGTGTCTTTGTTTTAAAGATGTCAACAAAGGGTCTGTGTTTAGTTTTCATGAGTCACAACTGTTGAGTCTGTGAGCTCACCCACTGGATTTCTGAAGAGCAGTTAAAAATCTCAGGGTGGCACCAGCTGTTGCCATCTTTCCTGGGTACAAATCCAGTCCAGACTAAGTCACTGGTGGCGTGTTGGAGCTAGTGGAGCATACAGCTAGCAACTTGTGAGGGTCCCCAACTGCCTCTGACTCGCAAACCTTACTTAATTATGCATAACTTTATGCCTTGATACAAATTCAAGCTGAATGTAGAATTAAGCTATAGATACGAATAGCTGTTTTTGTGCCAGGCAGAGTTAGTTTATTTCTGCGCTAAAGTTGAACATTTTAACATGGAGTCCTATAGGGATTTGGGATTTGCTCGTTTTTGGAGCCAGCCCCAAGTAGCCTTTAGAGGAACTGCAGTTTCAACACTTGTCTTCAATTGTCTTCATTTTTCAGTCAGAGAGGAAGCTGGAAGTCCATGTGCATATGGAGCCTATATATTTCTGAATGTTTATATCTCCAAACAGTGACTCCATAAGCATCCCAGTAATGTTAAGTGAAAGTTTCTCCTGAGAATTTTCAAATCTTTGAGTGACTGCACCTAAAGGAAACACTGTACTGCTTTAGGTTAAAGGGCTATTTTCTTTTCTCATTTTCCTTCCCATACCTATGTGAGTACGTATATATGTGTCTGTGTGTAATTCCAGTGTGTTTGTGTCTGGTTTCTATAAAGGCAAGACTGTAAAACAGCACAGAATTTCCTACCAGTTTGTCATCCATCAATTTCCTGGCTGGACAGCCACCAAAGAAAATAAGATATAGGGGAAAAAATAATAGGGGAAAGAAAAAAGAAAGGGAGAAAAAAAAGGGAATAAATCGTGAGGAGAAGGAGTGAGATGGAGGAGATGGTGTCAGGCGTTCAAGTGGAGTCAGGAGCTGTCTTTTCTGCAGACTCCCTTGGGGGAAATTTAGGTTGAACTGGCCAACACATGGAATCAGTTTCTCTGTCTTTCTTCTATTCTCTCCTTCCCTTCCTCTGTGGTCAGCACATGTGTGAGTGACTGACAAGGAGCGCTCACTCCTGTCGATCTTCGTTTCTCCTTCTTTGTCTGAATTCCTCGCTTTCCCTCTGTCTACTTTCTCTGTTAGCTTCGGACAGACTTTACAGATTCGTCCCGTAGCCTTGTGCCTGTCTCGACTGCTTAACAACAGAAGCTCTGCTCACTGCCTCTAGAGGTTGCTAGGCTGACTGCATGCACAACAAAAATGTGTTGAATTGAAAAATTAGAATACCAAAGAGTGTTTCTAGGGCCTTGGCTGTGATAAAAATGTTTTGTTGCTGGGTTAAAACCACAAATGTTCTTTTTTATGAGTTTCCTCAGCATATTTTATGGAAGCATATCACCAAGGCAAATAATAAAAACTTTATTTTAGCCTGGGATCCTCTAATGGAATAGTAGTAGCATGCCATAGATAAGGGATGTCCCCATCAAGTTCAAGTCTACCAGGCCGTAACCTAGCTAAAATACCAGGAGGTTGTGGGGTTGGTGCAACATGGCACGGCAGGTTTGGGATGGCAAACACCATCCAAGCCATGGTCCAAAGCCTCAAGAGAGGAAAGGAAACAGCTTGTGATTATGCAAGTCAGGAGGGAGGAAGAGGAAGGCTACAAGGTCATGGCTGTCACCCAATCCCAGCAAGGCAGATGGACCACCTGGGAGGCCGTCACCGACAGGTCCATCACGTGGTCTGATCTATGGAAGTTGCCCCTAGCAAGGCTAAGTTTCTTGATCAGAGCCACTTATGACACTCTCCCAAGCCCCCAAAACCTGCACCGCTGGTACGGCACAGAGGAGCCATATGGCCACCAAAGTCCCAGCCTCCAACACATCCTTTTTGGTTTCAAGCCTGTGCTGACTCAGGGGCGCTACGGGTGGCGTCATGACAGGGTTCCGCGAAAGCTAGCTGAAGCCATCGAACTACGCAGACTCAAAGTGAACCATGCCAGCCAACCAGCATCACACCAGCCCATCCAATTCATTAGACATGGGAGAGAGGCTCTCAGTACCACAGTAAGAGAGAAGTCCTTGCTGACACCGGGAGGGGAGTGGGCCTTTAGAGATGACCTGGATCACTAGTTGAAGTTCCCTCAAGAGATTGCAATAACCTGGAACAGGGTAAATCTGGACTCATCAGACCACATGACCTTCTTCCATTGCTCCAGAGTCCAATCTTTATGCTCCCTAGCAAATTGAAGCATTTTTTCCGTTAGCCTCACTGATTAGTGGTTTTCTTAAGGCTACACAGCTGTTCAGTCCCAATCCCTTGATACCCTTCACATTGTACGTGTGGAAATGCTCTTACTTTCACTATTAAACATAGCCCTGAGTTCTACTGTTGTTTTTCTTTGATTTGATTTCACCAAACGTTTAAGTGATCGCCGATCACGATCTGTCGACAATTTTTCCTCCAAGACGATGGTTCAACACTATCCTTTCAGTTCTTAACCCAATTTTAGTAGTTTCCGCAATCTCCTTAGATGGTTTCTCTGCTTGATGCGTCTTTTCACATCTTTTCCACGATGTGATGATTTCCGGGATGTGTCTTTGGACATGGTTGTTTAAGAAATGACAAGCTACTCATTGCATCAGTTGGGGTTAAATAAGTTGTTGCCAGCTGAAAGATAATCACCCATGCAGTAATTATCCAATAGGAGGCCTGTACCTATTTGCTTAGTTTAATCCAGGTGGCGAGGTGGCCATGCAGTATCTTTATACACTGTTGCCCATAACGTTGGAATATCATACCTCATGAAATGACTGTGACAATGTGATTTATATAAATAGGAATAACGAGAGGAATGTGTCTGAAAACAAATTTATTCCAACTCAATGCCTAACAGTGTACATAAATCCACATGCATCCACAGCATTCCTGTTAGGACCATGACAATTCCAATCAAACAGTAACCAGGTCAGTAGGTGTAGAGAACCCACTCCAAAAAAAGTCAACAGTCCAGTCTAAAATATACTGTATTTTGTGTGTTTTCCTACGTGAATATGAAATGTATCTCCTGACACTGAGACCGTGACAACTGAAAAATTCAAAAGCCTCTCCGTACATAATTATTAAATTATTCCATATTCCTCTGTGTGAGTCCCCATTAAATAGCTAGCAGAGTGCTCTATGTTGAAGCATACTGTATTTGTATTTAGATCAGCTCAAATCTCCTGAGCATGCACCACCCATACACCTTTGAGTTGAAGAGTGCAGTACTGACTGTGAAGGAGTCACATTTGGGGAGGGGTATAAATATTTGGTTGTTTAATTGGATACAAAATTTGTCCATGCCCCCAAGTGCAGGATTAGTCAAAACTAATTTCAGGAGTGTCCAGGAAATTACCCAGGAAATAAGATATTGTTGGGTCAGCTAGCGTATATATATATATATATATATATATATATATATGACATATGGTGCATGACACATCATATACTACACTTACACACTGAATTTTAGTTCAGGGTTTAACAGAAACACAGTTTCCAAGCATCTGCTAACGTAACATCACTGCATCATTTTACTGTGAAACATTTAGAGAAAGTTTGTTAGGTCATCCCCGTGTCTGTTATACTGGCTTGGCACTTGGTCAAGTGTTGGACTGGTTTTTACATAATATTAGACCAACTGAGCAGGAGAGCCTGTGAATAGAAACCAAAAGACAAGACGTGGGTTGCTACAGTAGCATTAATGAGCAGAAAAGTTCTCTACTCTGCATCTCCAGAGAAAATCTTGGAAATTGTGTTGTCCAGGATCGTTACTCTTTACTTTCACTATCTTGTTAGTGGATTACAAAGCACAAAATTGCCATCTTAGCTGGTCAGGGATGAATAAAAGTGAAGAACAAAAAGTGAAAAGAACAAGCCACGTAAGTTGAGAACCCAGTGAAGTTGAAAGTGAACATTGGTTTCACACAGTGAAAGTCTATTTCATATGGGGGTAGGGCCGTGATTACTGTGGATGGTTTCACATCTGACATTTTGAAGTATGCACCTACTCAACTCTGGAGTTAACCATCTCACTCACTCTCCTCTCCACATTATTGTGCTTCCACAGAGAATGTGCTATGAAGTAGGCCCAAAGAAACCCTTGCTGAATGACCAGGGAAGCTTGCTTATGTGCAACAACCTGTTGCCAAGAAGAGCTTGGCACATTTCAATACAGTTCTGATTGAATGCAAGATACAGAAGTACAATATTAAGCAAAAAAGAATGGATTAGAGTTTTTATGTAGTTAGACATCTTGTTCACTTTGACACGTGTGTATTAGGAAGCTTTAGAGGTGCTGGGATCAGATTTTGCAACTATTATTCAGGACAAGCAGGCTGTTTGACCAGTCTGCAGTCTTAAACTGAGCTAACTCTCTGCTGGCAGGACCTTCACATTTGCCATATACACTGGAGAATTTCTATTACTGCCTTCAAATTGCGGTCCCATGAAAACTTCATATAAATGGTTGCATCCTGTGATACTTACAACATAGTGGAAGTGGAAATCTCTGGTTAGGTCCAAGTTTCATGAGTTCTGATGAATTTGCTAGCATTTTCAGAAATGGTGGTTGATGGAATGTTAATACACCACAATATTTAAACCACTGACAGGACAAGTAAATAACACTGACCATCTTGTGACAATCCAATGTTCTGCTGGGAAACTTTTGGACCTGGCATTCATGTGGATGTTACTTAGACATGCACCACCCACCTAAACCAGACCAGACACCCCCACACCACAGCAATGACACTCCTTGATGGCAGCAGCCATCCCCAGCAGGATGCAGCCTGATACAGACACACACACACAAACGCTTTAGGAACAACTAAAAAAATATGAAAAACAGCACAAGGTGTTGACCTGGCCTCCAAATTCACTAGATCCTAAATGGCTCAAGTATCTGTGGGATGATCCACAGAGGCCCCTCCCTTCAACCCATAGGACCCAAAGGCCCCCACTAACAACATTCTGTTGCCAGACACCACAGGACACCCTCAGAAGGCCCATGTCCATTCTCTGATGAGTCACATCTGTTCTGAAGGCACAAGGGAGACCTACACAATATTAGGAAGGTGGTCATAATGTTATACCTGATCAGTGTGTATTCTAATTTAATTTATATTATATTTAGTTTAGCATAGAGTTTTCTCTGTAATTCTATCATTTCTGAGGAAAATGTTACCCGGTCATTCACTTTCTAAACTGTTGTGCGGTGTAGCATGGATTATTAATGAAATTAAGCAATGCTAGGAGAAAAAAAAAACCTTTGGCGACACAAAGTGGGCGGGTAACCAGTTGATCTAACCTCAATTTGTGTATCGAGTGATACAGCTGATTGACATATAACGTAAACACAGAATTCCCCAAACACTCCTGCAAGGTAACGTCGTCCATTACTTTAACAAAAACTTAAATTCTTGTGTCATCCTTTTGCTGTAGATTGAGATGGGACTCAGACTCATAAAACCACAACGTAACACCAACTCTTTCACCTCTCTTCACGTCTCTCCACCTCCACTCTTCCTGTCCTAGATGCTATCTCTTTCTCTCATCTCTCTCCGGCGTCTCTCCCTCTTCCTCTCTCACCCTCCTCTCATTTCTTGTCCTTTTAACCCTGATGAACAGGGCATGTTGTCACGTCCAAATATGGGCAGCAGTTATCTGGCTGCCGTCCATATAGCCAATTAGAAATGCCAGATGAGTTGGAGTCTGTCCTTTGGAGACCGAGGTCACCCCGGCAACTATCGCCGCGGCAGACCTCACCGGAATGCGTGCCCAGCCAATCATCTCCTCTCACCTTCATTAGGGATTCGATTAATGTCAGAGCAGCATCTGATTGCTCTCTAATTCGGTCTGTCGTACGTACGCTCTCTCTTTTTAAGCACTCATATATATATATATATATATATATACTCTCTCAATCGCAGGATTTTGTCCCTGATGCACTCTCACAGTTGTGTGCACAGCCCCCTTCTGTCTTCTCCTTCCAATTACTTATTCCCTTTGTCCCAGCTGATGAATGAGCTCCCTTGATGCAAAACTGACCTGTATCTGCCCTCTGTGTCATCCTTTTTCCTGTGCTTACTTGTCTGTCCTTCCTCCTCCTTTTAAGCCCTCAACACTTGATCAATAGCACTACACAATATACAGTGCAGCCCACAGCCAAAATCTGTTATCACATAAACCCAGATATGATCACAAAATATGAGGACTATTAAACATTTTAAAGCAAATGGAGTGTTGACATCCAAGTCATTCATGACATTTGATGGAAGTGATGACATCCTTCCAACCAATCAGCATTTGGATGACGCTCACGTGGTTGACTGACTCATCAGATGCTCAACTGAATCAACCAGCTGCCACCTGTTATAAATATGTCTGTATCTCCGGTTTCCGGCAGAACATAGCAGACTAAGTAGCTCTGTACTAATGGGAGACATGCCATCCGAACTAAGATTGTTATTCTAAACAAAGAGAGCTTATTTCTGCATTTTTACATTAGTGATGGAAGGTCCGTCTCTTTTCAAGGATTCGACTCTTTCGGTTTGGCTCCCTTAGATGAGCCGCCTCTCACAGCTCCCAAATGACTCTTCATTTAATATCACTTGGAGCCTTCTATTTTAGACTAATTTAGTTATTATGAATGGTTTGTTCGTTGCAAAAACAGACACAGTCACTATGTGTTTACCTTTTAAACAAACCTTTAAATGAACAACCGAACACAGAACCATGGCAATCTATTATTTTAGCCAGGTCCTCATCAACACTTATCCGTTGAGCGGGAGTCATTTGTTTTGGAACAAATGTGCTTATTTTGGTTTGAGTTGCAGAAAAATATACCTACAGTTTTCGGCAATACAGTGGATGCTGCAGCAGAAGTACTTGGCTCAAGACAGGACACTTTTCTATGGTAAGTGGATTGAGGAAAGAGAGCTGGCCCTCTTCCTGTACCAGTACACGCACTGTCTTTGGAGCCTACCTTCCTTTTTTGACATAACGGTATTATCCTAGTCTGTCCTAGCAAAATAAAGTCCCATCCCTGCCTGCATGGATTCTCAGCAGAGTGGCTGAAGATTCGATTCTCCGTGACGGGAGTGGGCTCTTCTCGTTCGCTACAAAGAATCGTCTCTTAGAGCTGGCTCATTCGCAAACGCCACATCACTACATGGCTAAATGGAAAACCCCCACAGCGAGAGCAACAAGCTTTGTTCAGTGAAAGATCTACTGAGCAATCAGCTTCGTCACAGTTACAGAATTATAAATAATGAATGTAAGACTCTGACCAGCAAAAGGCAAAAAAAAAATCACTATCTCGTAATGGTGCTCAATGCCCAAGGTGGTTTACTCTCTCGGAGAAAACGGTGACTTTCACTTTTGCAACAGATTCTACTACTGATCATGCAGAGAGACTTATTATACACATCCTGCCTACAGTTTTGTAATGTTCCTTTCTTTGTGCACCCAATGTCTCACTTAAATTTAGTTTCCTCCCCTCTTCATGTTATACTGCCTGTGCTTGTTGGTGGTGGATACGTGTATTTAAGGGTGTATGTGTCACACCCTCTTAATGAATGCATACTCCTGTACATAGTGTAAGTTTGTGCATAAGGTCGTGCGCAGCAGCAGCAGCAGCAGCAGCTTTGACTTCAGTCCTGTTCTTAGCTCACAGCATGCCCACTGTGGATTACTAGTCATTAAGGCAGTTCTTTTCTGTGCCATATACTTTGAAACACTCTCTCAAATGAAATGAAACTCACGAAACATAAGAATGTGACAGCAACCTTTCATTGTCTAACAGTAAACATCTAAGATATTGAGAAAATAGCTGATTTATATTCAGACTGGCACCCATCTGTGTTATGCACAGTGCATTATTAATGGGTGTGTCAGTTCCATGGTCTATGTGTAGGCGGTAATATTAGCAACAAAAAAGATTCCATTCAAGATGCAACGCGCATTTTTTTTCTGTAAAGAAACTGAACACGCAGTGTTACTGTGAAGATGTTTTTGAACACATCCATAAAAGGTTACACACAAATTCTTATGGACATAAAACATAAAAATAAATGGGCAACAAAACAATACCAGCATTTTTGTATCCATTTTTGACAGGAGAAGTAAATAACATTGACCATCTTGTGACAATACAATGTTCTGCTGGGAAACTTCTGGACCTGGCATTCATGTGGATGTTACTTAGACATGTAGCACCCACCTAGACCAGACCAGGCACCCCCACCCCATAGCAATGACACTCCTTGATGGCAGCAGCCATCCCCAGCAGGATGCAGCCTGACACAGACACACACACAAAAACACTTTAGGAACAACTAAAAAAAACATGAAGAACAGCACAAGGTGTTGACCTGGCCTCCAAATTCACAAGATCCCAAACTGATCAAGTATCTGTGGGATGATCCACAGAGGCCCCTCCCCTCAACCCATAGGACCCAAAGGCCCCCACTAACAACATTCTGTTGCCAAACACCACAGGACACCCTCAGAAGGCCCATGTCCATTCTCTGATGAGACACAACTGTTTTGGAGGCACAAGGGAGACCTACACAATATTAGGAAGGTGGTCATAATGTTATGCCTGATCCATGTAGTATATTTTGTGCAATACAGTTTGTGCCAAACGGATTATGCAGACAGCTACTACACATTGTAGGACACTGCTGTAACATGATGCTGGGTGTTAACATTGGTATGCCTATGTTTGCAGTAAAGTAAAATTACACAGGAAGACACATTTAGTTTTTCTTTAAGTCAGTGAAATCAATCAGTTTTCCCCCTTGATACAAAACTGAAAAAAACACTGGGCACCCTTTTGTCCCTTTGTACCATGAAGCAGTCCTGCAAATTCCCTTCTAATTCAGCTCTGTAAGGCTCTATTAAATAGGTGCTGTCAAAGGCTGCCAATATTTTAATTCAGGGTCTCATTTGTCTTTGGTAATTACACTAATATGTCAAAGTTAATGTGATAATGATTAATTATTGTTAAGGTGCTGGAGGAACAATCTTCCAGTTTGGCTTGAATCCCGGCTCAACCTCAAGCTTCGCTTTGCTCCGTCTTGCTCCCAGAAAATCCCAATCAGTCCGTCCACTTCTCACGTTAAAGCGGGTTTAGCCAGCCTCACTGTCCAATGTGTGTGTCTTATGTTTTATGCCTTTTGTCTTTCTTCTTATTTTGTGTGGTTACTCGTCCTCCGACCCCGCTGGATGCTTTATGTCAGCTCAAATTGGCTCCTGAGAAAAGCTGACAACTAAAGTAGACAGTTATTTTTCTCCTTAGCGAGTTCATTAGTTTTCAGCGCCCATTTTTGGCTCTCTATCTGTCTCTTTTCCTCACTGTTCATCTCCTCCTCAGATAACTCTATCAGTAATAGGTTCCAGTGGAGGTGGCCTCCTGCTGAGTAACTGATTTACTACACAAACTGAAAGCAGGGAAACATTTTCCTCCACTCCTCTGCTCTGCCTTCTGCTTGCTCCCGGGCTTTTCTGATTTCTTTATTGTATTCCTTGTCTTTTCTGCTTCCTTACTCTTTTAGTGCCTGCTTGCTGATTTCTCGGTCCTTTGGTTTTTCTCTTATCTTTATCTGTCTCACTCCCCTTTTCCACCTCCCCACGCCTCCATCTCTCTTTTTTTTTTTTTTCGATACACTCTGGGAGCCATCACTCAGCGTGCAATGTTTTACTTTCCACAGTCATCAGCACTGCTTACCTGCGTACAGTGCATCAGGAGAACGGGAAGCATGATTGAGCGAGGTAAAGAAAATGAGAAAAGGAAATAAACACCAAGATACTGCTACAATATCATATATTATTGTCAAAGCGCTACAGGAGGTGAGATAAACAAGTGTCTATGCATACCTGTGTTGGCTAATGTTTAGGTATTTTATTCAGATCTTATTTTCTTTGATTGATTCCTAGTTCAGGATCTAGAGTATGTGAGCATCAAAACACACATTTCTTTTCATCCAGTCTGTTCTCCACAGACATAAATCATTATGTAGTCCTTTCATTATTCACCATTCATATCCCAACCATACACCAAGGTATTTCAGTCTGCTCCAACTGGGTTTGAAATGAGTGTGTTTACAGTCATCCTTTATGGCCACGAATGAAGGCTAAGCACGGTGTCGAGCTGCTTTTCAGCATTTGAGCTGGGAGAAGTGGATGTGAATGTCATTGTGCCGTTTCTGGAAAGTCTCTGATTATCAGGGTGCCACGGACACTTTATCTAACAGGGGAAAGGAGTGTTAGAGTAGGACTTTAAAAATGATCAGGTTGTTAGTGGGGGCCTTTGGGTCCCACAGATACTTGATCAGTTTGGGATCTAGTGAATTTGGAGGCCAGGTCAACACCTTGTGCTGTTCTTCATGTTTTTGTAGTCATTCCTAAACCGTTTGTGTGTGTGTGTCTGTGTCAGGCTGCATCCTGCTGGGGATGGCTGCTGCCATCAAGGAGTGTCATTGCTATGGGGTGGGGGTGCCTGGTCTGGTCTAGGTGGGTGCTACATGTCTAAGTAACATCCACATGAATGCCAGGTCCAAATGTTTCCCTGCAGAACATTGTACTATCAGAAGACGGTCAGTGTTATTTACTTATTTACTCCTGTCAGTGGTTTTAATGTTGTGGCTGATCAGTGTACATATAGTGTATCTCATTAGATCATTTGATTTCAAGTTGGACTTGGAACTTCAATCTGGAGAACTGGCTTGTTTCCTCTTCATCAATGCAGAAGCTGAAAATATATCCCCTCTTCTTATCAGGGCCCCCCGAGTGGCACATTCCTGATGCTACTTCATAGTAATGACCGTTTCTAGGTGTTGACCACTGTGAGGTTTTTATTGTGAAGTAGCTTCAACTTCTAGTAGCCTTAGTCGCTGACACCAGGAACAGGGAAGTAGACATGTGGCGTACAGTACAATACAGTAATCTACAAGAAGCAGAATCCTTGTTCATGAGTGCACTGACATGTTTGCAGCTGTGTGTATGTCAGGGCAACTAAAGCAGCTGATATCAAGCATCAGCAGGATTTATGCATACAAACTGAGATGGTGACACACACATACACACACACACTGCTTAACAAAAAGACTACCCCCTTTAATCAATATTTAGTCTTTCCGCAATTTACATGAAATACATCATGTTAATTTTGTTAGTATGCAAATCGAGGCGGAGCTGTGAGCACTCAGCAATATCATTTTCTCTTTGACCTCATAAAGCTGGGATCATATTTATTAAATTAGTTATGTTTTAGGATCATGATGATTTATGATTATCCATGCAATTTTAAAATGATAATTTTACAAAGCCCCACGATATGGCCTGAAACTCGCTTTCACACTTTCCCTTTCGTCCTCTTTAATCAGCACTTTTAACCGTGGAGACTTTCGCTGTAAGGGGACTCATTTGTTGTGAATGAACTCTTGGAAGGCCAATGATAGTGAAGCTTTAAGATAAAGTAGAAATTCATCACCAACTCAATGAAAGGCCATTTCAGCTACGGCCTTAAAACAGCATGCTTAAAGGGGAACTGCTGTTTTTCTACAACCTGGACCTCATTTCTGGCATAAAATACGATCGTTTACTCACCCATATAACTTTGGTGTCATTTGGAGTCGTCCGGCCGATATTTAGATCCGCGTATATCCATAGTGACCGGGGCACTGAAACGCAGCCTCCAAATAACACATTATCTGCCATGATCACCAATATTTTGTTATGATACGCTAGTGCTATTCCCTGTTGAGTCCGGACTTACCTGTTATCATCATCCGGGGTCTGTAGATTGACCTACCCACTTCTGACCTGGATGATGTCACCAGTCGGCTTGTTTACCTGTAATTTGCTACTGCTAGTTTTTTGCAACATGGCTGAATATTTTTCTGATTCTGAGGTTGTGGACGACGACTTTGTTTACGATGTTCATCCTTAAGGAGGATGCAGAGGCAGAGAGAGGAACAGCTGGCCAAAGAACAATAAACCGCTGCACGTCCGCGAATAGACAACAGGTAACGCCGGACTCAGCGGGGAATAGCACTAGCGTATCATAACAAAATATTGGTAAAATGAACGAGTTTTGCGGCAGATAATGCGTTATTTAGAGGCTGCGTTTCGGTGCCCCAGTCACTCCCACTATATGGATATACACTGATATAAATATCGTCTGAATGACTCCAAATGACGCCAAAGTTATATGGGTGAGTAAACGATCGTATTCTATGCCAGAAATAAGGTCCAGGTTGTAAAAAAACAGTAGTTTCCCTTTAATATTGTGTAGGTCGCATTCTTGCCACCAGAACATCTCTTGACAAGAGACCTCCGGGGATGTCTGGAACTGGCACATTGGCAATCCTTTAGGGAACTGTGTGTTGCAAGGAGGGGCCTCCAAGGTTCGAGCTTGTTCCCGGGCATTCTGCAGATGCTTGATCGAATTGGGATGTAGGGAGTTTGGAGCTCTGGTCAATGCCTTGGGCTCAATGTCATGTTTTTTAAGGCGTTCATGAACAGTTTTTTTGTGGTGCTGTGGGATGCATTCTCCTGTTGAGAGAGGCCACGCACTGTCCAGCAATGTTTCAAATCTCACCAGTTAACTTGGGTTGTTACAGTTTATATCAGTTTTATTGGAAATTAAAAGTACTGATGTGGTCCAAAGCTAAACTCCATCCTCCGTCCTAGTGGTTATGGCAGAAAACAAAGACTGTGCTTGGAGGAGTTCTGTGCACATTTGGTGGAACAAAATATCCAGCTAAAATGAAAAGGATTAAGGATACAAAATGGAGGCTTTGTGTGTATTCAAAGTATTAGGCGTGCGCATGTTTGTTTGCACGTAAACAGTAATTCTGCAGATGCCGTTAGTCAGCAAATGTTTGTGCGGCCGCATGCGCCTCTTGTGTATCCATGTCGAAACGTGTGCTTGTGCGCGCTCCGAATAGTGCATTGTTTCACATTGTGTGTGCCCACTGCGTAGAACGGAGACGCTATTAGCCAGGAAACAGCTCCCACAAGACCCTTTTTAATCAACCGGCCCAATCATTGTTGTGGAAATAATTATAAAAGAGAGCGCGAGAGGGAGGGAGAAAAGGCAACGAGAAAATAAAGAGTGGAGAGACGGGAGGAGGGAGAAAAAGGCAGATAACTATACAGGTTCTCTCAACAGATGCTGCCTGGAGTCGATATGATGTGTGGATGGAAAGTCACACGCATAAAGTCGCACACAGAATTAATGCGCGCAGGCTGTTTGTTTGTGAGGAGGGTATGCTGTTATGTGTTTGCACGTGTGTGTGTGTTTGTGTGAAAGTGAGAGTCACAGTGGGAGCGGCTGAAATGTGCAAGCGCCGCAGCCATTTCAGAGGAATGACGTAAGTGTTTAACTCAAAAGTGGGCCACAACACAGCTGTATCCGTGTGTGTTTGAATAACTTGTGCATGTGTGCAGGATTAAGGTTACCTGGAAGGTCGGTGACTGCGACGATACAGCGCATCTACTTCATCCGAATTCAAGCATTCATGGTTAGTGTCATCTGGAAGCGCACGTGTGAGACTTCCTGTTTGTCTGAGTGCAGTCTATAGAGACAAACATGCATGCAGACAATAATTATGTCATATTTTGACACATCCGTTCTTTATGTAATTGACAACGTGGGTCTGAAACAGCTAAATGATCAATTTGCACTTTTCAACACTGGCATCGCAGAAAGCGTCGGAAATGTGTCCGCGTGGGTGTGTGTTTGTGAGTTCACAGCTATATAATATAACTACACACATCAACCTTCCACTGTAGCAGCAGACAGACTTTGCGTCAGGAAAATTATGCCCTGAAGCTAAAACTGTCACAGTCACCTTCAGCCATGCAAACCGGCTTTTTTTTTTCTCCCCACTGTCGGTACACACAAACAAAAAAACAAAGAGATCTGTGATTTTTGTACGCCGCTGTGTGCAGAGCCCACTTCTGAATATTAACGCCTTTCAGCACCTTAATAGTTGTTTTATTTTATGATTTACTGGTGTGTGTGTGTGTGCGTGTGCATCATCAAGCCTTCGCAGATATCTTTTTTTTTAGAGCTGTCACAAGGTGGAGCACTAAACAGCATCATGTGTGTTTCAGAGATGCATGCAGAGATGCAGCATTCCAGCATTAGATTAAAAATAAATAAAAGCAATTATAAAGTGACTTATTTTTTCTGAATTAATTGAATTAATAAAACTGAAACAAGCAGCAGCTGATTTGTTTCTGTTACTGTGATTACCTGTCCATCAGACCATAAACCCTGTGGTTTGTGTGACTTTATGGTGCCTCATTCACTGAGCTTCTCAAAGCAAAGCCTGCAATCCAGTTAGAAAATCTCAAATTCTCAGTTTTTTATTGTTATATCCAGACTTAAAGGATAGACTCACCGTCTCACCAGGTGCACATCTGAACGCTGAAAGCAGATTTCTTACAGTAACCATTCTTCATGTTTATTCTGGCCACGAAATGAGACCTTTGAGCATGCCTACTGCGAAATGCAGCATGCAGGAGAAGGGGAGACAGGAAAAAAAAAAAAAAAGGAAGAGTTTGGCCACCCTCAGAGCATTTTGTTAACACTTCACTGACCGCTAAAGAAACTCATCTTTTTTTTCCCCCTTGTTGAACTATCCACACCTTTTGTGCTCCCCTCTCTTCCTTTTTTGCACCTGCAAGCACTGCCTTTTCTTGTTCGCCCTGAAATCCCTTTTAAGAACAGATTTTTTTTTTTTTTTTTTTTTTTTTTTTTTTCCAGATAGGTCAGGAAATAAAAGTTAAAAAAGAGGCAGAATCTGGACTTGTTAAAGCACACGAGGCACCTACATAAATAATCATTTGACTGGGCCCAGGCAGGTGTGAGAAGCTATAGTACATCACCTCTTTTCCTTTCCCTTCCATAAAACCAAACCTCCAGCTAACCAAAACCACATTTCAGCCTTGTTGCCTGGTTCCATATGCTTTCTCCCTTTTCCCTCACATAAAATGACCTTTGTCTCTCCCAGCCGAGGTGCCTTCCATGTGATACTGATGCATTTGAAGTGAACTGAGCCATACGCACCAGCACAAACAACCTGCATTTTCCATTTCCCCCTTTTTGTTCTCTTCCCTCTCTGTAGCTTTTACTTCCTCTCAAGTCTGCGAATGTGGAGGCAGGCAGACAGTCAAACAGTCAGAATGCTTCCTTTGCGATAGCCTGGAGGCACATTTCTCTGTCTAAACAATATTCCAGAGTTTGTTTCCTATATAGTGCATTATCATTACCCTGCAAGAAGCGCGTGTGTCAGTGAAGTCAGTATTTTGTGCAATTGAAGAAGTTAGTTAAGTTTTGCATTAATATTTATGAACTCGATTATATGTTGTGGAGACATGATCTGCAATTTCAGTAGCTCAGCCAAAAAAATAATGTCGGGTGTTAGAAACAGTGTGAACTTCACATGCAGCCACGTAGGATTTTAAACCTGTTCACATTAATGGACTTAAGGCCAGTACACACACCAAACCGACAACAGCAACAAAGACTGACACTGACCTCACCTCACAACCGCTATATCTGGACCACAAAATCTGCACTTGAACTCATTACAAAGACTACAGCCACCGGTCAACTGGCTCATATGTCCTGCATCTGGGAGAAAGGAAATAACTCTTCATACCAGTAGGTGGCAGTAGTGTGTATTTTTCATTTAAAAGTGGAATCTGCAAGAGCTATTGTTAGCTGAGAGGCAAGGTATGAATAGCTGTCGCAGAAAGCAGGCCTCCCCTGAATCATGGTTAAGTTTATTAATTCTAGAGGATCATGCGTCATCTATCAGATAAGATGAATAACCTAGTAGAGCAAGTAGAGCTCCCCCTGGTGTCTGGCTGCAGTATAGGTCATAAGCTCCACCCCCTCCATGTTAGTGGATGGGACTTAGGCCAAACTAAAACACAATAAGTACACGTCAAATAATTTTTTTTCAATTTAGTTAGCTAATATAATACTGATGCATACTCAAGTGTCCATTTTTCTTCCGTTTGAGTTAGTTATTTGACGCTATAGAAACAGGATGTGACAACGTGATGACTACTAGTTGCCATGCCAACCACTCCGTGTTGAGAGTTGGGAAAATAAAAATTATTAAAGTAATCCCACATTTCTTTGTAACAGGCAGAGGTAGAGCAGAGCGCAGTATTAATTAAACAAAAATGCAAGTGAGTCTGGTGGAAGTGAGAGCGGGTCATCGATAACGCATGGCTTCTGCTTGGCTCCACTCTTGCACTGTACTGTGCAGACTCTGGCTTCAAACTCGCAAGCTGGCACCTCCCATATCCCCGGGAAAATAGCCTCAGTTTAGCCAGTGCAAGGAAGTGGGGACGCGTCGTCCATATTTATATACAGTCAGCTGGCCCTTGGCCGACCATCGGCTTTGTGTGTCACCTTTAATGTACTTTCTATATGTTGTACTAACCTCAACTGACAGGGGGGACTTGGACAGTGAGACAGCACTGTCAATATATATGCAACTCATGACTGGATGACGTTGATGCTGCTCCCACAGCAAACACTTTGCAGCGCTGTTCGGTACTGACATTTCGCAACTCTGCTAATACCACCACAAATGCTTCTTCATTTTCTTTGGTTTTACCCTAACTTAACCAGGAAGGTGTCATCAAGATTTAACTATATTTTCAACATAACAGAAATCAGTACAATTACTTTGCAAATTTTAGGTATTTTAGGTTTATTTTTTAAGCCACATTAAACCATATGCCATATGTGAATCAAATCATTTTAGTTCACGTTGGGATTAAATGGTTTGGTTCTGGTTTGTTTTTCCCCAGTGTATACAACAACTTAGTACTTAAAAGTCCAGCATGAATGAACTTCAGACTCATTTCTGCAATTAGCATTGTCTAACTGGGACACAGCTTTGACATTATACTCTATTCCAGTAGCCTGGCTGGGACCCAGCGCCATTAAATGCTTTCATAGTCGCTGCTATAATGTCAAAAACAAACAGCACATTTTCTGCGGGGCACTGATAACATGTAAGTCAATTAAAAACCCCATCATGTCGGCGGCTTGCTCACACTTGCAGGAGGCAGCTGAGCAGTGAGAGCGACTGCTCTGTAAACAAAAGGTCACCAGCTTGCGCGCATTAACAGTCATGTATCCTGCCTCTATTTAAAAGGGCAAGAATCACAGCAAAGTGCAGTGTCAGCCAAATTTGTCCAGTGTTGAATTATGTAAATGAAAATTACCTGTCACAACACACGCAGCAGCACAAGCAAATATTTACTCTAGAAAGGCTTGTTTATTGTGCTAACAGTATCAGTTTATAATCTGTAATGCCACAGTAATTTAATATATCGCACGTCATATACCTCATGTTGGAAAGGGCGGAGACCCACGCAGCACGACGCTGTTTCACCTGTTATTGATGTGAGCAAAAATAAATCATGTCGACGAGGCTTTTTCTCGGTACAGGTGATGGATACAGCCCGAGGGAGGGCGCGCACACACAAACGCGCACTAATGTCCTGCTTTCACTCCCAGCACTTCACTGTCCTGTTTCATCCGTCCCTTCCTCCGTGATGAAGTACACCGAGGAACACGCCCAGTATGTTCCCTTTTTGCCCCCTCCTGCTCGTGTTTCCTCTGTACATCCTTCACTTCCTGCTAAGTGCTCTCTGCGTCACCCACTCAAAGGCAGCAGAGGCCTCCACATGAGAAGAGCTGACCCAACATTGAGGGAAACAAAGAATGCTCTCCACTTAGGTGACATGGAGTGCGGACAGGAAATAACTCCACATCATCAGGTCCTCCTGCTCGGAGAAGAAGTAGAGTAAAACTTCAAAAGAATCACCTGGTGGGATCAATAAATGGCTTCACTAAACTATTCAAATCATTAGGGTTTGAGTAATGAGAAGGCTTCATGGACGTCACAAAGATTAGCATAGCTGTTCTACCTCACCCTCTTGCATTTGTTACGTCTGCATGGACAATAGACAATCTGTGTACCCCAAGCAAGTAAATGAGGGGGTAACTAAACGGGGTGGCTAGATGTGTCCACAAAACATTGGCGTTTGAAATGTGAAACTGCAGTTTGTTTGTGTTACTTTTACCCAGTATACTTATTAATGTAACCATGTTAACAAAGGGCCTCTAAACTCTGACAGTGACGTAACAGATTTTGCACGCAAAGCTGAAAAACATCTGTTCTATTCTGTTCATTGATTCGGTTTGTTGGTTGTTTCCTAAAATTGCCAATTGAAATAAAAAAAAAAGTTTGTAACAAATGTTGTTTACACGCCTGTGGTTTAACTGATGTAAAACAACATGGCATCTCTCCTCTCTGGCAACCGCTGACTCCTTTGACCGCATGTCTTTCAAACTTTTCTCCTCCCTCTCCATAGGCTAGGTCATATGCTCTTTTTCCCTCCAACTGCCTCCTGAGCTCATTTCTCCCTCCCTTCCTTCCTTCCTTCCTTCCTTCCTCCCATCCATCCATCTTTTCCCAGCTGTATTCCCTATGTGACCTTGCCACGGTGCACAACCCGTCAGCTTTACACTGACCTCTCTCTTTTACACACAGATGTCTTATACACACCATGAAAAAAGAGAGAGAGAGAGAGAGAAAAACACTCAAATGCACACTAACTGAGACAGCGAAGCATCACTGATACCATGCAAGCAGGCACAGCAAAGGACCTTTTGGACAGCGACACAGAATCACCCACTTTCACATGTACGGTACTCTCTCCACCACATCCCGTGCACCTCACACACTGACCTGATCCTCTGTCCCACAGGGATACAGAGTGCTCCTTTTTGTCCTTTTGCTAGCTCTTTCGAAACAGGAGATTGAGAGAGTGAAGGTGGGAGGTGTTGTTGGTTCAGAGACGGAAAATTGTATTTTTCCTCAAATTGCGTAACAAAGCGTAGGTTATTCTAATTTAGATCCAGAACCGGAGTGGGCTATATATAGTGTGTTCCCCCAATTGTGATGTTGAAGTCCTGGAAAGGCTTTAAAGCATAATGCCTTGTTTTGAATACCAGTCTTTGTTTCATCTTTTTATTCAATATGTAGCCTGGAAGCCAGACGCACTTCCCCACCCACTGATTTCTTGTGGCGGAGCATTGATCTGGAACCCCTCAGCAATGTCCTCATACAAATCAAGTGCGTGTTGTAGGACTATCCAGTTACATGCATAGGTATTTTCTTTCTTTGTATAGATTGAAACATGCCGTGTTACCACATGGCTACGCCAAACTAGTCCAATATGGTGAATCTCCTGCATATGTTTATCTCACATTCCTAACTGTTACTGGTATAATTTTAGTTTACAGTGTGCAGTGCCCTTGCACACGGTTGACACAGTAGTGTTCACACTCAGGGCAGTGGGTGGACACTTGTGCAGCATGCAGGGAGCAGTTTTGGGTTAGGTGTTTGCTCAAGACCCCTCAGCGATGGACAAGGATGGATGGATAGATACATGTGTCCCTGTGACCCTTCAGTTTCTCTTACCACTACCCCACAGCTCCCCACCAAAGATTTTCTTTTTAAATAATCGCATCCTGGCAGTTTATTCCAAATATGTTTACAATCCACAGCAGAAGTGTAATTAAAAACTTCACAATGAATTTAAAGCTTTTGCTTTTACCTGTTCCAGGGCCTAGGACTGTGCAGGATGGCCCAGGGTTATGACATGCTGGCACTCTGAGACCTTGTCAGTGTAGCTGTTTGCACCTGTTCTTTTCATGATAATGACAAGGAAAACAGTTTGCCCTGAAAAACTAAACTCCCCTAGAAACCTCAAACTTAAAATATATTGTCGAGGAAAGAAAAAATGAAAACTCAGTGGACATAAATGTACAACACAATGAACCGACAAAAACAGCTTTGTTTGCTGACAAGGAAAATGAAACATCCCTGACTCTGTTGATTCTGATCATAAAGCAGACCTCTCTTGTATCTGCAGAGATAAACTCTGGCCTTTATGTAGAGAAGGTTTTAAGCAAAATTAACATGTGTTAGTGATTTGACCTTCACATAGACATGTACTGGACCAATTAACATTTATCATTTATTGTTGGTATGCAAAGATCCAACTAAAAATCAATTTGTTCTTCAAGTTTTCATTTAATTGCGAAGTCTCCCCCCCCCCCCCCCATTTTACATTGTTCCATATTCAGTTTTAAAAGATTTTATTTCTTCTGTGTCATAAAAATGATGGACCTGCTAATAACTGTTCCCTATTCTAGTTTGCCGTTTGTGTCTGACATGCTTTAAACTTTTAATTATACAAAATTTAAATTAAATGACCTTGCGCCAAAGCCCCTTGGAGGTTGTATGTAGTAATAAATCCAAAATCAACGTACTGCTGCTTAACAGAAAGTCTAGTAATGAGGCAACCTGTGTGAAACCTTGCAACAAAGCAGTAACCCCGCTTCAATCATCAGTCGTCTAACCTGGGGCGATGCCTTTCAACTTCCTCTGAGGTGAATTCTTACACAATCTTCCTTCCAGCAGAATCCAGCAGACCTCATTATGGTCACAGTAAGCCGGGGGAAAGAGAGAAAAACTGGATCATTTGTTGATCAGCAGTCGCACGTTCTTGCGAAATGACAGTACACATGCTGGATGCTGTGTAGGAAATGTTACTCTTCAGCTTTGCGGTAGTGCATCATTTTGATGTGCTGAGCAGCATTTTGTGGCATGCTTTTAAGGACGGAAAACAAAACAAAACAGAATTACTGATAACCTCATAATGTTAATGAGTGCACGCTATATAACGCCATATGGTGCAAAGCATATGAAAACCTAACTTAAGCAAACTGTTGTGCTGTGTGTGACTTAAGATTAAGTGTAGTTGACTGCAAATAAAACTAAATTGTTAGTGTGGTCTGTGGTGACTTTACCATACGATGGCTGTGTCCATCACACCATGACCTGGCTAGCTACCTTTTTCAACCTCATCCATCATGTTAATGTGGGACTGGTTTTGCTTGGAATTTCATTCAGGCATGAATCCTTAAGTTTTCAGTGACTTCTTTCAACAGGACAAATTGACACATACTAAATATACTGATCAGCCACAACATTAACACCACTGACAAGAGAAGTAAATAACATTGACCATCTTGTGACAATCCAATGTTCTGCTGGGAAACTTTTGGACCTGGCATTCATGTGGATGTTACTTAGACATGTACCACCCACCTAGACCAGACCAGACACCCCCACCCCATAGCAATGACACTCCTTGATGGCAGCAGCCATCCCCAGCAGGATGCAGCCTGACACACACACACACACAAAAACGCTTTAGGAACAACTCAAAAAACATGAAGAACAGGACAAGGTGTTGACCTGGCCTCCAAATTCACAAGATCCCAAACTGATCAAGTATCTGTGGAATGATCCACAGAGGCCCCTCCCCTTAACCCAAAGGACCCAAAGGCCCCCACTAACAACATCCTGTTGCCAGACACCACAGGACACCCTCAGAAGGCCCATGTCCATTCTCTTATGCGTCACAACTGTCTTAGAGGCACATGGGAGACCTACACAATATTAGGAAGGTGGTCATAATGTTACGCCTGATCTCTGTATCTTTATGTTGGCGTCGTGTTTTGTGAGCATGTATGTAGCTCAGAGCCTTGTGGTGCTGTGTGGCCTCAAAGAACTTATCTTTCCAAAGATTTATAAACTGATCAGCCTTTGAATTGTTCAGTATACACTAATTAAACATATTGAGTGTGGTTTCTATTTACTCGTTCAGAGAGCAGCACAACATTAGTTTAACTCACTAAAGAGACAAGAAGTGGAATAAATTTACTATCTACAGTAGCAGGAGCAAATTCTAATACCTATATTACACTTCATATACAAATACTAGCAATAAAAATTACTCGAAGTGATTGAAACTGCCTGTAACTATAAATAACTGTTCCAACTGGCACATGGAAAATGTAGACTTGTGAAAATAAATAACACACTGAAAAACCCCAGTCATTGATTTCAGAAATATTAACTGCACCTCTTATTTAATTGTCATACACTCAGTGTAGGATAATAGGACATCATAGTGTACAGTAACAGGTAGCTGATCCACTGTGGTTCTAAACAGGCATTAGACGAGATAAGAAGCTTCAATTAAACTGTAGAATAACAATCTATCAGCTCCCTCTTTGGTTATATTCTGGCTCTGTGTCCATTGCCCTGGATCAACCACTGCTTTGTGAGCATGTTCTCAACCCGTCTATGTGAGCAGCTGGTGCTCTTGCAGGACGATAGTGCCCCCCCAAGCAGCTCTGTGCTCCGCAGTGTCACTTTTTCAAGATGTTTTTCACATGTTCAGCACACCCACTGTGCTCCTCCCAGTGTCCTTGAATTTAAAAAAAAAAAGATGCTTCTAAAATTTCTATTTTCATGCCTGGCTACCCGTCAAGTCATTAGCGGGCTACCAAACACGTGAAATATCATTTCCATTTCCTGATTGTGGCACGCGTCCGCTCGGAAAACAAAAAGCCCAGTGTATTCGCTGTTGTTTAATCAAAACAAATCATCTGTGAGCATGTGTTCACATAGCTTTGAAGATACAAGGCTTTCATCTTGCACTAACAGATTCTCTCTCTGAGGGCTTAGAGCATTACCAGCATGGAGCAGAACTCTCTTCCACACAGAGGCCTGCAGAGGGTCGCATGTTCAGCCCAACAGCAGCCAAGCACAAGCTGCCTCTAATGTCAGCCAGTAAAGCTGCCGGTAGTGTTGCCATAGGCTGAAATGACAGGACAGTCACCCCTTATCAAAACACACAGGTGGCCACAGTTTGTCATGAATTCAATTTTTGTAGTTTAATGCCTGCAAGTCTGTTTGCCTGTTCATTTGAATCCTTTTTTTTTTAATGGAACAAAGAAATACATGCACTAAACATGTAAACACAGTCCACAGTGTGTGATGTCTTGCACATGCAAACTTTCTGAAGCTCTATTAACTGAATATTGGCCACAGAGTGACATAAAAACAAAACAATAACCGTTCAGACGCGGAGTCTTAATTACTACAGTGTTCCCAAACCACTAGCCAAATCACACTGATCGTGTTTTAATTTAGGGAGGAGGCTGTTGGCTGTTTGATTTCAAATGATTTGAAGAGTTTTACGCGTTGCCTGTTCCCACCGGGTCCAGGGTCTCCAATCTTATTTCCCCCGAGAGCTAATTTTGGTAAAATAAAAGCTACTCATCTCCTACATCACCAGTTAAATGTTCAAGGATTCAAAATCAAACCAGCTGAACATTTTTGAGTAAACAGAATAATTTCCCAGAAAAGGAATGCATTTCCACGGAAAAAAAGGCATAAAAATATGGCATTGATATAACTACACCCTTGCCACTTCATTATGCATGTTTTTTATGAATGTACAAAAGAGTTCTTGCCTCTACCTCCACCCACCTCTGTGCTTTTCACTTCGTCTCTGCTCCAACACTGCAGAACTGCAAGCTGTAATACTGGAATAATTTTGTCACAAATACTTGACGTTTGCTGCCGCGAAAGCCCTGTGGCGCCTGTGTGGACATTGTCGAGGATTATAATATCAGGGAGTGCGCGCTGACAATAAACCGGACTGGTCGAAGAACATGGAGGCACTCTACAGGAAGGGCTAGAGTCGACTAATATCTGAGGAGACTGAGGTTCTTCAGCATCTGCCGGACAATGTTGAGGATGTTTTATAAGTCGGTCGTGGCCAATGCCCTCCTGTACGCGTACGTTGCATGATGGGGCAGCAGCCTGAGCGTGGCAGATGCTAGCATGCTCAACAAACTGCACTGCAAGGCCAGTGCTGGTGTAGGGGTGGAGCTGGAGGTCATTCCTGCCTGTGGCCATCAAACTTCGTCCCGTTGAGTGTGTGAGTCTCTTAACACACACGCTTTGTGAAATATTTATATCAGACGGGCCAATCAAATATTTTGCCATGCATGTCATATGAACACAGTGGAGCTGATTTGTTTACAACTAAATGGCTCTGTTTCGGTTGAAACACACCCCATAAAGAAATCCAAATGGCCTGCTACCAGATTGGTATACGTCAGGCTAGCTAAGGTACTGTGTTGACTGTTTATTTCGTCTATGTCATGTCTTCCAGCCATGTCTTTACTGCTTCTGTTATTCTGACACTTTTTTCAAATATTTGAATAATGAAAGGTGAGGGTGAGAAAGATAACACTGCAACTGGAAAAGAGAGGAAAGTGCAACACAAAACTGAAACAAATTGAGACCTTGCAGCAGCACAGGGTTTGACTTTTCCAACTTCTTCATAGCCAAGAATAGTGGTGTGACCTTGTTAAGATGAAGTTAATAATTAGATTTCACTGCCTCATGCTCTCTCGGTAAAAACCTCAAGACACACTCACAGGATCCTCTGAGGTCGGTTTTATTTAAACTCCCAAGGCATTAGAGAAGCCACCAACAGAGAAGCATCAGAAATATTCTCGTAGGCTCCGTGGGTACAGTGCCAACCTTGAACATGTGAATCTCGCTTTTTGCCGTGAACCATTTCCTCTTTCTCTTCGCTTTGGTCTCATTTATAGTGTGCGGGTCCTTTTGTCAACTTGGTCTTACTTTTTCCTCCCTCTGTACCCATTTTATGCAGACATGAGAACATCACATCCTGATAGTTTAAGTAACACGTTGAAGTGTTATCAAATGATTTTCACAGATTTAAGAACACTCTCTGAGATTTCCAGAAGGCACCAGAAACCGACATGTCACACTCACACACTCTTTGCAGGTCTAGTTGAGGAACTTCCTGTCCTTATCCACTTTGCGACACTTTAATTAATTAAAGCACACACTTGAAGTATGTATGATGGGTTGCCTGCTTTCCTGCCTTAACTGCTCCTTGAAAAACCACTCGTTTCCAGCCATTATTTAACCACACAGAGAGTTTTTCTTTCCCGGATCTGAAACACTTGCGTAAGCCTGGATAGTGATATTTCTTAGAAAACATCTTTAGTGTTCTTTAAAAAGAAGAGAAGCTCTTTGCAATAATGGAGTGATGAAGTCAACAAAGTGAAGGACTCTGAAGCACTGATTCACAGAAGCAGCGACAGAAAAAGTCAGTTACTACATTAAAGGTGAGTACACACAGGAAGAGACTTGCAGCGATTGAGTTGTGGCGATAATAGGCTGAACAATCTTTAGTGACATGTTACGTGCAGGGACACCTGGTTGTGTATGTGTCTGGGTTTTGGATGGGAGAGTCAGGTGGAGCGGTGGCAACGCTCAAAGCGACGATCGAATCACTTTATACTGTATAAGGGTGTGGTTTGCCTTTCATTCTATTACAGCAGGCTGTTTACCGCTAGGTACTCAAACAGGGCCATCAAGGACAATGACATGTCTAACATGTAGATACAAATGATGAAAACATTAAAGGGGTCCTAGAATCAAAACCACATTTACGTTGTTCCTGTTGAATTTAGGCTCCGAGTGGTGTCTAAGGACCACACCAAAAACTTCACCGCCTTCTCCAGCCTGCTTTCGTATGCAAATTCAAAATTAGAAACGGCCGTGTTGAAATGGGCAAATCTGAACAGAGCTCCGATATTACGTAATAGGCGCCCAGCCCTTTTGGATACACCCTCTCTCATTTGCATGTTCCAGCCCACTGTAAGGGCGGAGGCGTTAGCTAGCTAGCCCCAGCGACAGCTAACCGCAGTTTCTGTCAAGAGGGATACGGTATGTCGGACTATGCGTGTAATGTTCCAGGATGTTTGGGGCAGGTCAAGACTCTACACAGACTTCCCCAAGAACTCAACTGTCAGCGGGAATGGTTGATGTTCATTTACAACCGCGTTCCACAGAGCTTCAACCCGAGGTTGGTAGTTTGTTCTGCCCACTTCACCCCGGAGTGTTTCTCCAAGCTCGGACAGTATCAAGGCAGCTGTGTCGCCGGGATAGCTCAGTGGGTAGAGCTGGCGACCCATGTGCCGAGGATGAGTCCTTGTTGCAGCAGCCTAGGGTTCGAGTCCGACCTGTGGCTTTTTGCTGCGTGTTATCCCCTCTCTCTCTGCCCCCTTTCCTGTCTATCTTCAGCTATCTCTATAATAAAGGCAACAAAAAGCCCCCAAAAAATATATTTAAAAAAAAATAAAAGTATCAAGCCGGCTTTGACTCTAGCTTCAGCCCGGTGGATTAGGCCAATCAGCTTTCAGGATATGTGGGCCAATCAGCCTTTGGGTAAACTGGCCAATCAGCACGCAGCTCATTTCATTATTCATGAACTTGCTGAGTGGGCGGGAAAAACAAACTGTTTCATTGCAGGGCTTATTTATGACCTTGTATTAGGCTCTCTAGCAGTGCTCCTGGGGCGTTTTCAGCCCCACAAATTTACATATGCCATTATTTAGGCTCAAAGATCAATTCCTAATGGTCAAAAAATGTGTTCTAGGACCCCTTTAAGGAAAAAACAAATGAAAAAAAAAATAATATTAATCAATATTACATATCTGCAAGTTGCAAATTCAAGAGCACTTATAGATTACAACTTCATTTCAAGGCCAAGTGTCGCTCTTGTTCGGACGTGGTTCCAGTCTCATGTAATGAGACTCAGTCATCAGTAAGAAATCTGAACAAACGTCTAATAAACTGAAACACACTAAACTAAACTAGGTTCTAAAATGGATTTTATTGTACACATATTTTTGAAGAATCTTGTATTAAAGAATGCGGCTGATATAAACACTAGGCTCGAGAACAGGCCACCTTGTATAAGGATGTACAAGGCTTTCCCAGAGTGACAGTGTTTCAACAGTTGGCTCCATATGTACTTACAAGCCAGTGTTTTAAGGTGCTCTTACTTCACCTTCCCAGACAGCTGACAGCTTCAGAAGCATCGGATGGAGAGGCCATAACCTCTGGAACGCTCTCCAGCTGAGCTGCGCTCTGACCTTGGTCACTTTTAGACGCTAATTAATTAAACCACATGATTCCTGACTCTCGGCTCGGGCTCCTACCAGAGTTTGTGTGTGTGTTTGTGTGTGTTTGTTTCAGGACAAAGAGGCAGAATGCTACTGTTTGAGCTCGTGCGTGTGTCTGAGAAAGACCGCGTGAGTCATATCAGACTGAGTGATATATGAGGATGTCGGAGAACAGCAGGGCATCATCCCACTACTAGCCCCCCCTACACACACACACAGATGCTCAAAGAGAGCCAGGTCAGCAGCGAGGGGCCTCTGAGCCAGCAGTTGGTTAAAGTCTTAATGACGGACATTTCTCTCTGGAAACTTCTTTCCATATGTTACACAGAGACTCCCTCGAATCATCATTTTTCACCTTGTTAGAGGAGCTCTTTTGGATTTAGACAGCAAGTAACAGATAAGGGAGAGGAGAACGAGGGGTAGACAGCAGAGGAGACAACAGAAGAGGTAAACAGAGCTGGCTTTTTTGGGCTTTCTGCCCAGGTGTTCCTTTAGTTTGTCCTCCTTATGGATAAGAAGGAAACAGCAAAGACACTGAAGGAGAGCTGAAGTGACAAGAAGAAGAAGAAAAGTTGGAAGATTTTACATAATTCACAGAAAGACATATTTTCTTGATCCCCGCCGGATTACAGGGAGGTGTGAAAATCTGAGACGAGAGAAATAAAGAAGGGGAAAACAAAAGAGGTGAGGTAGGAGGAGGCAGGAAACAACTGTTCTCGGTGTTTTAATCCATATTTTAAGCTGTGTTTCTGTTTCGTGTAGCTCCAGAGCAATTGTACATGTCCCTGTTCCTCAGACAGGATTATTGTGATGGATGACGCATCAGAGCAGAACACCTGTCACAGACAACAGCTCATCTGACAAAAAGCTCATGTGTGCCCCGGGAGAAAGAGCACAGAGACGGGAACTAACCTGCTACGGGCTGATCTGCCACACACGAGAAACACGTGAAAAACAGCTCTGAACTTTATGCGTGTCTGTATTAGTATGCACACAATTTCAGTTGTCAATAGTCACTGTGTCTGGTAGAGGGAGGATTTGTTCAGCCCCAGGATCCTGTGCTCGGTGATGCAAGCGAGGTCAAAATGTGGCAAGAAAGACTCTGCCCCGAGACGTATAATCGGTCTCTTTACCAATGGCTTTGAAGCGACTTGAAACTTTACTGTTTGCTTCTTCTTTGTCTAAGATGCCAACTGATATATGGGATGGATTTATTTGTAGCACCTCAGTCAACCCAGCTGGTAGCAGATAGATCAATAGATCATTCTTTGCCACTGTTGCCTCAGTGCTTGCGCTGGGGGTTTCAGGCTGGGTTCTGCAAAGCGTCTCGAGACAATTTCTGTTGTTACTGATGCTATACTAATAAAGCTGAATTGAATTAAACAGAATGGAGTAATACCTGAGAGGTGCCACTGTAGATTGTTTGTTTTTTTTTCACCATTGAGCCAAGAGCTTGATCTTTCCATGAAAAACAAAATAATTGTTTCAACAGCTACATGAATAATTTCAAATCCTCTGAGTCTGGCCCAAAGTTAATACACGCAACGATGAACACACCGCTCACATGTGGGTTCCTTTTCAATTAGCATGTATTTGTGGTAGTAAAGTAGTAGCCAACCTGTAAGTGTACAGGTTGCAAGAACAAAATGCAAACAAGCTCTGCACTTTTCACTGATGCAATGCAAGAGATTGACAATAGAGACACTATTGACTACTGTGGCCGACCAAAATATTACCCATACTGGTCACATTCTCTTTATTTTTGAGTTTTTATCCAAGACTAATTATCCAGACACTTTTTTTCTGAGCTGCTGTTGTAAATTTGCATCATATTAGGTATGCAGGATAGGACTCAGCTTCGTTATTATGGAGGAGACTGGGAAGGGACAGGAAATAAGTTAATGGGATCAGGAATTGTAATAACAAAAGGTCTGTTTTTCTACATAGACATACAGCTCCAGTGTGAATAAACACTATTTTCTTTAGTCTGAATATGAATATAATTCAGTTCTCTCCTGTCTGCTCTCTGATGCTCAAATTTGAAATTTAAATGTCAAATAAAAAATCTGATTCAAAACAGCATTCTATCACAGATTAGGGAAGAATAAACTATGCTTTGCACAAATAGAGTGAAGAGTGACTACAGAGCCCACCTAAAAAGCCAGGGGAACGAGACTGGGACAGGACAGGAGCATTGTTTTATGGGACAGGAGTGAAAATCCATCCACACAGAGTGTAATCCTTCACACAGCTGAGTGTCTGGTCCTGCCAGATTCAGTCTTTTCTTCACATCAGATTTTGGGCAGGGGAAGAAAGCCGTTAGGATGGCGCCGAAAGGCGCCGCAAATTCATTCGTTGCAGTTGCACAGCGGGAATCACACTTATCTGTAGTAGACGCATTTGTTTTCAGGCATCAACAGGTCCCATCCCCAAGCAGGACAGCAGTAACTGTGGGAACACCACCAGTTTTCCAGACAAGAGGCTGCTTTTTCCTGTCTGCCTTAGCCTCCGAGCTACTGTGTAGTCCAGTTCCAACAAATTTGGTCCTTCGTCACATTAGGTTGACTTTTTCTTATTAGGCAGTCAGATTTGCAGTGAAACTCACTCACGCAAACAAAATACTTTGATGAACATGCAAATACCTTGTGTAGCTTTACCTAAGGCCAAACTCAGTGACAAAGGTATGAAATAATTCATGTACAAATGTTATACTTATGGAACCATGCAGGAGGATCACTGACTACCAGAGGCTAAGTTCAACCAATCATCTCAACCAACTCATGTGGCAGGAGAGAGCTTTCTACTAGCTACTGACCAGCAGCAGCTGCTAGCTAGCTATGTAATTAGCATGTCCAAATGAACCATTTCTTGCTCCACAGACTGTCACAACAACTAAAACATGCCAGTAGCTGCCAGTATTTCTATTAAGGACTGATCCAGGGAAGTCTGTGGTGTTTGCTTGGTTGTTTTGCACAAATTCTTGTTTTCCTGTTTCTACAGAAAGAACGTGGGAGGCCAAGTGTTCCATTGAGCCACGGCAGCCAGGCTTCCGTAAACCAGAATTATTTTTTTAATTAACAAAACTTCTCACCGACTTTCAAAACCTATAAGCGATTGCACTAGTACGTACTCTGGGTACTTTTCACAGGAAAGGTTTGATGCAACAGAAGACTGAGGCAGGCTGTCAATCAAGTCCAGTCTGTGTACACCCACGCATAGGAGGACTAATTGGGTAGCTGAAGTGAAAACATCTGTGTGGGTGAACTGTGGCTGTGGAGTGGTGCTGAAAATCAATCATCCAAATAAGTCAAAGGAAACACATTGTCCTTGTTTTTGAAAGTTTGCATGCGACGTGTTCCTTTTACCACCGAAGAATAAATTATGCCATTGCAGGTAGTGAAATCTTCTTCTTTTTTTTTGTATGGCCTACACCTCACAGTAATGCCACAGTGGAGGATTCTGTTCAGTGATCTAGAAGCGCAAGTAACAAGTATTATTCATTAATTTATTCATGAAACTATCCAATGCAAGTAGTAGCTGCAGGTGCAAAATGAAGATAATCTTTCCTCTAATTACAAAGACTCAAGTAAAAAAGTGTATCAATTGTATATGAAGGGGCGGCACAGTGGAGTGGTGGTTAGCACTGATGCCTCACAGCCAGAAGGTTCTGGGTTCAAATCCATGGGCCGACTGGGCCTTTCTGTGTGGAGTTTGCATGTTCTTCCTGTGTCTGCATGGGTTCTCTCCGGGTACTCCAGCTTCCTCCCACTGTCCAAAGACATGCTAGTTATGTTAACTCTGTGTTAGCCCTGCAATAGACTGGAGACATGTCCAGGGTGTACCCTGCCTCTCGCCTGATGACATCTGGGATAGGCTCCAGCCCCCTGCGACCCTTCACAGGACAAGCGGTTACAGAAGATGACTGAATGAATGAATGTATATGAAGGTTTGACACTGTTGCTCAATAAAAACTTTTAAATCTGTGCACTTTTGCAAAGCAATGGCCTTGAACTTGACTTACATTCTGGAAACAATGTCTTTCTCAGTTACATCAAAGAGTATTAGGGGGGGAAAAATAGTTGTTTCTATGTAATGCAAATGTTTGAAAGTGAACAAAACAGAGCAAGAGTGTGTGACTGAGAATGGGCAGGTAGGAAACCTGCAGAGCCAAACAGAAACTTAGAAGAGGTTTCTTTCACACAGTCCTCTTGCAGGCCGGCACCTTCTTAAGGTCATAATCCTGTGATAACCCACCAAAGGAACAGATTAGAGGTACACACAGGCAGACAGGAAGAGAATAGAAAAGGGGTGAGCGGTAAAGAGTAAAAAATATATCTACAAATCATTCTCTGGCTTTTCTGCGAGCTCTGAGTCAGAGAGAGATTGAAAGTTTGGTTGGGGGCGAGTAAACTGTTTTGACGAATTGCCAGTGTTTAATTCCAGAGAGCCCCGCCCGCCCTTTAGTCTGCAAGATTTCTGATATGTACGGCCTGGACACGGTGAAACATAAATAACAAGACGTCAGATTGTGTCTGTGTGTGTTTTGAATAATAGCAGCGATATGATCGTTCTCTGATTTAGTTTGTCTCCCAGTCTGCCTCTACCACCTTGCTCGGAGGGGTACTTTTTTTTTTTTTATCAAATATTTTTTTTCATGCCATTCAATCTGACAATCTTCTCTCTGTCTCTGCGGCAACACGTTATCCCAGTATCCTCTATTTCTCCTTTTTACTTTATCTAAACTTTCTCCCAGTGTTGTTTTTCTAAACATTCACATAATGTTGGTCTTCAAATGAAAATGCTCATTAGTCGTAGTCACATTTGAGTCATTTTTATCTTTCATAGTTTTAGTCAACGAAAAGTCTTTGCATTTTTGTCAACTTTTAATTAGAACATTTAGTCAAACTGCAACTGTTTTATATGTTGTCTTTAGACAAAGTAGTAATCACAATTTTTCCCACTTTCTCACATTAGACCAGTCTAATTAAGCTAACGTAACAGAAACATGAATCCAAGTAACAGGCTGTATGGACACTGCACTCTTAGCACTTTTACATTTCTCCGTATCCCTTTCTGGAGTTGGATATCAGCCTGCTGCGTTGTCCTGGCTAATTTATAAGGCTGGATCATACATTACAGAGAGATAAAAGAGGTAGCGCACGCCAGAAGGATTTATTCCAGGAACTTGATTTACGGATGGCTTGCTAAATGCTAATCCATTATACACTCTACTGTACAGTGTTTCTATGAGTGTCAGTAAAACGTCAGCGTCAGAGGGCAATAACTTCATGTAGTGCAAAACAGCAACTTGAAAAGCACTTAGATGAGACTTATTTCAATTTATAGTTAGATTACTTACATGGATGGAGGCTGTATAAATAGCAGGGTGATGCGCTTTGAAAGCCACAGGGCTTGTGACAGTTTGCTAGTTTTGGTTTGGCTACCGTCAACTGCCTGAGATTAGATCGGTAAACGCCTCTTATCCAATCCAACGACAGGGACGCACATATTTAAATGAGGAGCCTGTATGAGGATTTCATGTGTTTTGAATGTCCGATACTGAAATAACATCTAGTCTTGTCTCGTTAACAGACTAAAGCGCACATTTCGTCGTAGTCTCCAATCAGGTATTAGTTTTAACCCGTTGACGTCTCATTTTAGTCCCAGAAAACAAGGTTGTTGACGAATATTTTTCGCCTTCGTTAGGGAAATTAACACTGCTCTGAACCCGCCTCCTCTTACGACACAAGCATCATTCAAAACATTACGAGCACCATATTGTGTGACCCAGCAAACAATTTCCATAGATCTCAGATGAATAGGAGCAATAAACACCACTTGAGGAAGAAAAATATCTTGATTGAACAGTGAATAGAGTTTGATTGGATTATATGCTAATTAAGAAAAAGAAAGCAGAGAAAGACAAGTGATTTATAATTCAAAGCTCTGTCAGGTGTCCTGTTGATTGATTTCACCGGCTGGATATTTATTTGTTTGAGTCCTGATCAGGGTTCGGTTGTCCCTCACTGCTTGCATGCTACAGAGCTGAAACAAAAAGCGTGTTGCGCTTGTACAACGTGTGCTCTGCAGTGACAGTAAAGACAGTTTCACTTATTCACAACGGTCGTCAGGAAACCCCGTCTGCAAGAAATCCTGGTTCTATGCAACTAAACTTGTGCTGTGACTGGATTGCACCTGTTTAGCAGGTCTGTCTAGATATAATTCTTCAAATCTGGTCTCTGGTGTGAGAAGGCGGTGCTTGGTCCACCCCTTCATCCACCCCAACCACCTCCTACCAAGCCAAATGCATGTAAATGTAAAACTCGTTCCCACAGTTAGGTTCCTTCTGGACATTAATTTAGTCACTATGTTAAAAAATCTAAGATACTGACATATTTGTCTTCTTGTAAGACTCATGGACAGTGCTACTGTACGACTACGGATTGCTCCAGACTCGTGACTACAGTTCCGTGCTCCACTAACACAGTGAACAGGTAAATCACCTGAGACTACCAATGAATCCAACATGGTATACGATATGATGCCACACCATTTTGAAAATCACAACTAACTGTAGCCACGCCATAGTCTGCAAGCATCCACTATATGTCATGAAAATGGTGCCAAAGTATTGTAAGAATCTGCCGAGTCACTTTCTGGCGTTTCTCGGCACACAAAGGAAAAGAATTAGGAAAAATGTCTAAGCCGTCCTTGCAGGTCAGCTGCCCACCAACAGTTGTGGAAATAAGTCTTTTCAGATGATGGCTTGCTGTAGCTTTATTGCACAAGAGGGATTTTTGTGGTTTTAACACACAGCTAAATGGTTCTTGAGCTCTTTCTTGTACGCCGTGGGGCAGAAAATCCCCTTTAACCTCTGGAACCTCCTGGCTCATCTTCTCCTAGGCCAGCTCTCCACTCATCCCTTCTCCTCCTCTCCTCTTACTTCTTCCCTCAGCGTTCTCCCGACTGATCCGTTGATCTCTATTTGTCTAATCAGAGCAACCGTATACAACCGTATACATATTCACGGTCTGGTGTCCGGCAATGGTACACACTTACTGTGTGTGTGCAACATCTTGACAGCTGTATTTGCATATAAAAGTGAGGCTTTTATTGTTCTTATATGAATGTCTTGTGCCTACACATGCCCTCGCACATACACACTTTTGTGTCTCCCAAGCTATAAACACGGCTACTGGTTACGTTGCAACGATCTGTGCAGTCACACGCTTTAATATGCAAAGACACACCTATGCTCAGACATCCAATTTAATCTGTGTACCAACACAGCCAGTCAGGCATCTGCAATTTATTTAAATTTATGACAGCAAGTTTTTGCTTTGTTTACATGTTCCATCTGCCTCTTCCTCTTGCTCTTTATCTGCAATAAAATTAAATAAATAAATAAAAAAAAACTCACAACAAAAGTGGCTTTTACATTTGCAGCAAGGACATAAATGTCTAGGAGGTAGAAGTTTGCAGGTTATGCTTCTTTCATGAGTAGATCATGAGTAGATCTACACTACACCGGCTTTGTAACTATATAAAGCAAAATGTATACCCCAGGAGAAACGTGTGCTTGACATAATCTCCCAAAGTCCTTCCAAATAAACCCCTGTGATCTTCCAGAAAAGTCAAAAATGCTTGCATGCACTCATGCAAAATCCAGTATGAATCTCTTCTGGGAAGTTTCATTAAGAAATTCCATAGATTGCGCACCTCTGTTACGGATATTTTCATACGCAAAGAAGTCATATCTCTTTATTAAAAATGCCAAGGAAAATGGGAACTGTACATGTGAGCTTTAGTCCTCAGAGCTCTGCTTTGGCAGGCTTATCAGCACTGGTGAAAATAATAAATGTCTTCTCCCTGGCTTATAATGAATTATGTAAATCCCTGTCTTTTGTGCACATAATGATACTATCAGCAACGGTGCTCTTGTGGGGTTATTATCTGTAATCTCAAGCTCCAGTTGTAGAGCTATGTTCAGGCTGAAGTGTCCATTTCACAGACCAACGTCCAGACACGAGGTCAGCCTTCAGCTACAATGGGTTGTTCCGACGAGTCGATTCTACTCCTGTGCCTTGACGCTTTAAGCAGGAAGTCGACCAGTCACTGATCACGTGACAGTAACAACACGGACACCTCGGAGAAGACAGGTGAGGAGCCCAGTGGGTCATTGCAGCAAACTATTAAACTATCATTAAAGATGAAGCCCATTCTGCTGTGACATGCTAAATATTTAAGTCAATCCTGAAATACAACAAAAGTACTACTGCAATGCACACTCATCTGAAAAGACATCCGCTAACGCTAACAGGGGAGCGGTCCAAATCCTCTCAGCAGCAGTCAATTAACGACTTCACTAAACGCCCTGCGGCAACAGAGAGAAGGGGTCAGCAAATCAACAATGTGCTAGAGAATTTCATTGTCTGAAGTTATTAGACCTTTAGCTGCTATACTTGGAAAAGGCTGCGGAGATATACTGCTTTTTTCTTTTATCCCGGCTACATTATGCTATTTTAGAGAATGTATAAACCAGGCTGGGATTAATTAAGCAAAACATAGAATTAATTAAGTAGGATTTTTGCATTATGCACGTATAATTCTTAAATAATCTGCTGATATCTCCCAGGAATATTGACAGCGTCTGATGTTGCACGCATCTTTGGTTCTGGCTCTTAGTACTCACAGAAAGTAGGACTTCACCGCCCTTTCTCGGTCGAGTCATGTCTTTGCGACCACTTAACAGCTGCTGTAACAGTGCATTTGGCACATGTGGCCAGTGCCGACCTGCTGGGAAAGCGTGTACTGGACATAATCTCCCGAAGTCATTCCAGCAGACACTCCTGTGATGGTCCACAACTGTTCAGATGTTGGCTTAGCTGTTCAAAGGCAGTTAGGCCAAGTGGGAGATAACGGTATCTAAAATGATAGGGTAGGATAAATGGTGGCAAAGTAGAAGGAAGCTTCAGTTACTAACCCAGGATGCATTAACCAAATAGCAGAATCAGTCAAACACACAGCTGAAACATATTATTCTAAATCCGGGTCTAAGAGCTTTAAATTCAGTCTCAAATATCAAACAAACATTAGCAATAATGGGGGGAAACAATTATTCTGTCACTTAGGCATCTCAGGAAGCTGTATCTACGCATTTTAAAACTAAAGGTCTCTAATTGCAGAGGAAAAGTGGTAGTTTGTCATCTTCACTCTTTATTCACCACTTCCATTTAGTGCTTCAGACCTTTGCAAAGTTGACAGCATCCCTGCTTTTCATCTGGTTTGATTAAATCCACCTTCTTGTTGGGAGAAATGCAAATGTGAGTGTAGGGATTAATTCAGCAGCCCACTGATTTGTGTATTTGTGATGAATGCGAGCAGTGAACAGTTTACTTTACTTGGCATCCTCCGTCTTTATTTCTCTATATTTTCCACTGGAGGTGGCACGGTGGCGTGGTGGTTAGCACTGATGCCTCACAGCAAGCAGGTTCCAGGTTTAAATCCATGGGCCGACTGCGTCCTTTCTGTGTGGAGTTTGCATGTTCTCCCTGTGTCTGCGTGGGTTCTCTAGCCTGGATGACAGACCAACCTCTCTGTCCACAAATATAGTGTAGGGGAAAGTTTGTCTGGAACCACTCTGTTGGGAAATGATTATGCATGGAAGAGTAGCCGCATGGTAGTCATACTCGACAGCTGAGCACCTTGGAGTTGAATTTGTTTAAAACAAAATGGCTCAGATTGGTTGTAGGACTATTCAGTTGTGGGCCGCCTTTTTTTTTTTTTTTCTCTGTATTTGCTGAGCCACGCCCCATCATACTGATATTGTGATAGGAACTGAGTCTGGCTACAGCCTCTTGAAGATGTTTAACCACCACAAATGGCTTCTTCAGTTCTCCAGTCTGCAGTTAAACTAAAAAAGCCGCTTGTTTGAGTTTTCTTCTTCAGGAAAAGTCAAACCAGCTAAAACCAGGTCCAGTTGCCTTGGTTTTAACTCTGTTGTTAAATACCTTAGCGTGACGGTGACCTCTGACCACTAAATCGGTCCATCTAATCGTCCATTGAGTCCAAATGGATGTTTGGACTGAATTAGAGCAAATTCCTTCAAGCCGTTCTTGAGATTTCACATGCAAATGAAGGCAACTTGAAAACATAATGTCTCTGGTCACAGCTGTCATCTGCCTGGAGTAATAACAAACTGCCAGATCCTGATGACATTTGAAGCCTTCCCCTGGTAAATCAGGGCAAGAATTATTGCACTGATACGCAGCTAGAACTGACTCATAGGGAAATATGACAAGTAAATACATTTTTCTCTTGGAAATTCTGAATCTCCCTTCCCTCGCCTGAAGCTTTGCAGACCTCATGACTAAGTAAAATTCACCTCTTAGTTACAGAAACAGGAAAAAAATTATTTATGTGCAACGACAGAGACCTGAATGCCTGAAAAGCAAAAATTTGCAATTTGGCCCTCATGCAGACCGCAGTCCATTTAATCAAACTTCTAATTACATCTATTTCATCTCATACAAGCTGTTATCAGGCAGCTTTAGTCTTAACCTTAGCTTGATGCTAGTTATTGTAGGTCAGTGTGGGGACAGGTGTGTGCGTGCGCTTAAGTGGGAGTTGGCAGACTGTCAGAGCAGGAAAACCTGGCAAGACAAATGAGGGGATCGTGGGTTCGAGCCCTGGGCAGCGCCCAAGCCTGATAGATGGGTGAAGACTGACTTAAAACGTCTGGGTTATTGATGGTTGCCCGGCGGCGTTAAAAATACATTGGAGCGCTGACTTGAACACACACACAAATACACACATGTGGACCTCTCTTCCGAGCTGTTTCTTTCTGTCTTGCTTCACAAACTGAACTCTAAATGCCTTGAACCTGATCAAGAGAGTCCAGTTCCAGTACTCTCCTGATACAGTTGAGTCATTGTTAATACATAAGTCCTTAAACTTGTGAATTCGGGATTAAGGCTGCTTTCTGAGCAGAGTAACACTGTTGACTTGATGTCTTCTTTATTCTTAAACAAAACAATAAAACACGATAAGCTTACAGATTGTTTGTGCACTAAATCGATCTGCAAGACAGGGTAGCTGAATGACATCTGCCGCCTCCATGGCCAGTATTCCTGTAACTTTTATTAAAACACAGTCATGGTTACCACCAGAACCACAGCTAATGCCTAATCAGTTGGGACTGAAGTCTGGCCTCTTACGGATTGCAACTGTAATGTTTAAGAAAAAACAGAAAAACAGGGCACATGAGCAAATTCAGAAAATGTAGTTACAGGTTTTAGCTATACATTGAAATGAAACTAAAGGGAAAGACTTCTGATTGTACAATTACAGACACCAAAGTTGAAGTTATTTTTAGTGAAAAACTAAAAGGACGTCAACAGAAATGGCACCAAAAAGCTTTTCGGCACTGTTAACCTGAAGATGCCACACAATTAAATATTTTTGAGGAAAGCTGCATCTGACCTTCTATGGGGGATTTTAACCTGACAGCACTGCACAAACTAAAAGACAGAAAAGAAATGATGTATAGATGAAGCATAAAATAGACAAAGAACAAAGTAAAAAAAATATAATAAAAATGCAGATAAAAACAGCAGAAGGGCAAATACGGATTGTGGGATATCTGAAAAGTTGAATTCAGTTCGCTTTGTGGCATGAAGAATTGCTGAGAAAAAAAATAACATTAAAAAAGTAAAGAGAAAAAAGCGTCTACTGTCACATCATCAAGTACATCTGGTTGTGGGAGCAGTTTGCGTAGTAGAGAGTGAGAGCAGTGGTGGTCAAGTGAGTTGATAGAGACTGTTTCCTCATTATGTTGATATTCGGTCACAACCGCTTTTTGTCCAAAACGCGCGTACAGTTGCAGTCTAGTTATATTTAAACAAAACTTCTCAAAGACAGGGTTGCTGAGTTCATTCACACAAAAAAACTCTGAACTTAACCCTGGCAGCAATTACATCAGCGCAGTATAATTAGGAGAGAAATGTGGCACTATAGTACATAAAGGTCCTTTCTAGGACTGCCCTCAATAACTCCTTGAGGAAGTAGCTTTTTTTTTTTTTTTTAATTAGGCAAACACTTTAACCTTGGCTGACACACATACACACAAACATGCAAGCAAAGTTAACTGTGACCCACGGTTACATGCCCATGAGCAACACGATTTATGCATACGAACACACGCGTATAATACGCAGCGTCTCTGCATTTCAACAAACTCAGTGTGTATATCCTGTACACTGTATATGTAGGAGAATGAGCTATTTTCCGAGGATGCACACGCAGAACAGACTCATTTACACAGAAATGCGCATAAGCTCAAATACTCTCAGTGCCACAGAGCACAGGTTAGCTGCTGACGTGTAGAAAGGTTCATTGAACTCTGACTCTTAATAACAAGAGTCTACGTCAGATTTCATTTCCTGTGTGACTTTGTGCCCTTGCTCTGTCTTTCTTTCCACTTTCCCCCTCTGCTATTTTCTCCTTTGTCGCCACGCTACGTCTGCTCTGGAGTAGAGCCTTCGTCTGCTGTCATGTTTATCTAATGTCTGATTTCCATTTAGTTGTTGGATGGATAAATAAAAACTTGTATATTTTTCACTTTCTTAAGTTAAAAAAAAATATGAAGTCATTAAAAAAAGTCCTTAAATGTTTTGAGTATTCACTAATGACAACATCGATGATTTGTCCTTGTATAACAGTTGTAATCACTTGCTTCACTTCATCCCTGACATCCCTATTCATGCCTTTCTAAGCTTTTAAAAGAGAGGACATGAACTCTTAAATAAAAGAAGAAATAAAAATGTCATATCATGAATTAATGGCAATTATTGACAGACTATTTAAAAAAAAAAATAAAGAAAGAAAGAAAGCCACCTGCTCCTAAGAAAATAAAAATAAATCCTGTATCGTGAATGGAAGCAAACTTACACCCACACCCGCCTATTAATGGTATCTTTTCAGCGTCACAAGATAGATGTTATTTTTCTAATTTCTCCATCTGACTCCGTTCCTTATTAAGTTATTGATAGTAAAGTGGGTCGAAGTGTCATGGCAGAGAAAGCCAATTAGCTCCTCCAGTCCTCTGAGACCTGTCTTTAATTATCAACTTTTTATAACTCGGGTCTTAATGATATAGCCGTCGGTGTTTGCGTCTCCGTATCGCTCTGGTCTCTCTTGTCTGGATTTTGTACATCTGTGGTTTGATAACTCTGTTTCATGACACAGCCCGCGGGATGTGTCTCTGAGTCTGACACTCTAACCCTATTTTAACATCCTATTTCACCATGTATCTGCGCTCAAAGAAATGGGTTCTTATGCTCTAAAAAGTGCAGATTATCTTTAGAACACATTTAAAGGAAAGCGTTATTTTTATAGATTGGAGACCTGTCCAGGGTGTACCCCGCCTCTCGCCCGATGACGGCTGGGATAGGCTCCAGCCCCTCCACGGTACCTACACAGCACAGAATGAAGTATTTTTATTTGAGGGTCAGAAGGAGAAACAACTCTGACTGAAATGTTACCTCCAGAGGGAAGGAAATATTTGATTTTGATGGAAATAATTGACATTGTGCAGTTACATTTCTAAGGAGGTGCATGTCGTGGCCTAGGTCTGACACAGAACCAGAAATATGGCTTCATGTAAGCAAGGGGCAAGAAAATCTAAGGATCACAAGAAACACATGAAGAAATCAATCACTATATGTGTGTGCTTCAATGAACTGAGACATGGCTACAAAATGCAACAACAATCAATGATACGAGCAAAGTTAACATTGAGCAGAAACAATTTTTTGATCATTTGTCTGTCATTTTAATCACTCTCAACGTCTCACATGAGAGATGACTAGAATTGGACTTTGCGAGCCAGACAGCAGACGGATTCATATCTTGCCAACGAGAGCACTGAATGACCCAAACACGCACAAAGCGTGAACAGATGCAGTGATGATTATTCAGAGCTCCATACAGATTGGAAACAATCAGCCCTAGAAATGACCAGTAGTTACAAAGATTGAGAAGGTTTGAGGGGTTAACGGGCAGTACAGCAATTCAGGCTCTTAACAACAGTTTTGCACAGACGTTAAGGCATATTAAGGCATATTTACGCACTACCAGAAGCCAAACTAGGACATTTGGAAAGGCATTTATTTAATTCAAATTAAAGACTGTGGTTAATAAAAGAAAAAGTCCATTGGGTTTGTCACTAAGACAGCTAGAGACACCTTAGAAGCAGATACTTTATTTTTTATTCATGGATCTCTGGACATCTTAGACATCTGGACCATGAGCAACCACAAGAGGCAACGCAACGAGAAGAGTCACTTAGCCAGTCGTCATTATCCTGATCAGCTTGTGATTCACAGTGACGTTCCCTGCAGTGCAAATTCACTTTCACAGTAGGTTCTTGAGAATTGTTTGATTTGTTCGACCTGTCCAGTGGTGTACCCCGCCTCTCGCCCAATGGCAGCTGGGATAGGCTCCAGCCTCCCTGCGACCCTCCAGAGGACAAGCGGTTACAGAAGATGAATGAATGAATGAGTGAATGAATGTTCTGGCTGCGCAAAACACGTTCTGCAGCCATGGATTTCTGCAGAAGAGGTGGAGACTGTTGACAGTGACAACAGCACATATCAAGCAAGAGGTGAGTAGTGCAAATCTGCTCAAAGGCCACACCCTGTAAAAGTAATGGGGGAAAAAAACTAAATACTCCAATGCACTGCAGTAATGCAATTAATGAAAATCCTTTATGTTAATGAGACTGAATAGGTTTCCTAAATGCCAGGCCAAAAAGTAACTAACTAACTAAATGCTGCTCATTGCTCTACATGACTATGTGTCTGCTCATACTTGGTTATTTGAATGTGTTCTCCATGATCCAGTCATCCAATCATTTATGATAACAGCTGTGTTTTTTCTATGAAGGAATGAGGCAGAACGTGAGAGCACCCCTACTGAAAGGCAGTCTTTAATGTGTCCTAGGACTCAATGTACTCACACTACCAAAGGAATGTGGAGATCAGATCACTTAAATGCGCCCTACTGTGTCCTGTGTGTTCACACCGTACTTTAAACTGGTCACTTGTCACTGGTTTGAACAGAGTGAGTTAAATAAATACAAAATTAGAGAGAGGGTCAAAGCACAACTGGTGCAGTAATGCAATCAGTGGAAGAACTGTTTGTCAATCAATTATGAAGCCGGCTTAAATGTTTAATTACTTCAAGATTTAGCATTAGCTGAAGCAATGCTGGTCTGATGGTTTCAATCCTTCACACAGTTAAGTTTCATATTCACGGGTGGATGCTGTCCACTAAAACCAGTCAGACCAGTTGGAAGCTGAACACCTCCTCTGAAATCAGCTAACCCTGTCCATCTCAATAATAGTACTGAGGGAGTAGGAAGCTGGACATGAGATGAGTCCACAGATAAAAAAACAAAACAAAAAAAAAGTGACATTTCAGTCTATTCAGACCTCTGCTCCCTTATATAACTTAATAAGGTTAAATAAATACATGCAGCAGTTTTACAGCATGTTTTCTCCAAATTCCAGGATGCAATGAGAATTTGGGGGCAATTTGGCTTCACTTTTCTGCACACGTCATTCCCTGCTCAATACTGTCTAAAGCAGTGGTGTCAAACTCAATCATTTTATTTAACCTTTATTTAACCAGATAAAAGCCCATTGAGATCAAGATCTCTTTCACAAGGGTGACCTGGCCAAAAAGGTCAGCAGCACGAGGCACAACAGCAGCACATGTCAACACAGACCACAAAGAGCAACAGACAGAACAAAACATGCAATCCTAGAGATGCAACAGCAGTCCCAGTCAGAGACGTGGGAGCACAGTTAAGAACTGACTCCAAATCACAGCCCGACCAGAATGGATATTTATTTAAAATGAGGCACAATATGTCTTTTCAGATGTGTTATCAGAAATCATTCATACAGAAATATGAATGTAACTTTTTCCAAGCCATAATAACCAATTTAGAATAAAACTTGTTCCAAACTTTTTCCTGGACCAACCAGGCCAATAAGACGCTATTTTCTCAGTCCACGGTATGGTTTCCTGACGTTATCTGTATGTTGTATGAATTCGCTGTTATCGAAACTTTGAATTGATGCCAGAATTAAACAAAACTAACAGGGCTAACATGGTGGTTACTATACGGTGGAGAGCGCAGCTAACCACGCGGCTAAGTTAGCATGCTAATGCCATGTTAAACATGCTGCTGTTATTAGGCTGACGGAAACTTTTAGTCTGTCTCTATGTTAGTGTATGTTAACCGACTGGTGTTTAGCTGTAGTGGTGTTATATATTTTAGTAAGTCTATTTAAGTCTGTTTGCCGTGTGTACCGTGGAACAGCAGGCTAACCGATTTAGCCTGTTATCTGCTAACTGGTACAGCATTACTACGTCTTTGTGTGAGAACCTCTGTTAACATATTTCAGTATGTAGTGCTCTAATGCTTGTAGCTTGAGCATTTATGGGTCAACCATATGGAATGATGTAGCATCAGAGCACTGCGCTGCCGTACGCTACCGATACGGTGAATGGTTGCAGAGGCAACCATGAGACTATGATGAGTTTGTCAGTAAAGTTGGGATTTGGAGATGATTGACGTACCTGCCTGATCTGATACCAAAAGTTCAGCTATTGCAATGCAGTATCAATGGTGTACACGCAAAACACCTGCGGGCCAATTCTGATTATCTTGCGGGCCGGATACAATTGTCCCCTTGCCTTGTTTAGTTTGACATGTCTGGTCTAAAGGCATCCAGCCCCCATTCAAGTTGCCACCCATGCAGTCACAGACACTCAGACACCCTTGAAGAAGCTGTTTGGCCCTGCTGTCTGGCATTACATGATGATACGTCTTAGTTTCTATGCAGCTCCGACTGTCTCTCCTGCTCCTTAACATTGTCCTATAGAAGGAAAAGACTGAGAGATTATTCATTGCAGGGTAATGACAGTACAGCAGCACAAGTGCCAATGGCTCTTGACAGACTGCCAGGCAGAACAGTCTGCATCTGTGTGTGTGTGTGTATTGATGATAGTTTGCCAGGCAGAATGACTGTCTGAAAGAGTTGGAAGTGTTTCTGGCTGCACTTGAACATAATTTGGAGCTCATTCAGACTCAATTTGCTTCAGAGCATGAGGAATAGTGCGAGACAGAAAGAAAGACAAAATGTCAGATGATAAGCAAGAGAGAAGACAAGGTAGACTGAAAAAAAAAAACAGGGAGGGGGGACTGGTTAAATAGAAGAATTTGCTTATCACAAACAAGTGTCACTCTTTTCAAGGACACGTTGAAATAACATCGACCTGCCTTTGCTGTCCTCTCTTGCCACCTGCTCTTTCTTCTCCCTGTGGATACTCTTGAGATGTTATAACTGAACAATGAGGTGCTCTTTTCCATTTTGCCATCCTACAGCGCTGCATACATTGACAGTGCAAAGAAAGAGACACATAACACTTGTGCAGTTACTTTTCTAACTGCACAAGTGTTATAAACCATTGGATTTAGTGCAAGAGAGAATGAATTGCATACTATAGCCTGACAGTTATTCTAAAGCACAGTAGCAACTGACACCATAACTAACTACTCCTCTGTCCTTTTTACCTAGCCTTTTCACTAATGAAGACAGTATAGACAACTATAGTTTAAACCTCAAAGATATCAGTTCTTTTGAACCAATAAAATTGAAATTGATAACTCTCAGCTAGAACGACACAATCATTATCTAAGCTGAAAAAGGTTAAAATAACTATTTATATTACTGCATTATGACGAAATTCACTGACCCATCCATCGGCCCTGACCCCCTCACTCATTGGCTCCCACCAGATAAGAGTCATAATTCCTATATGTCATTTTAGGACATAACCTGTGTTTGTGATTGGGCAGAGAAGGAATAGTCATGATATTCAAAAATACACATTTTTTAATCATGAAGATGTTAGCGGATGGCAGTGGTCAGGTCTCTATCTTTTTCTGTCTCTACCTGGCCGGCCTCAAGCAGATGGGGACATTTTCCTTGCCACTGTCACATTCATGCTTGCTCTGGGGCTTTCAGTTTAGGTTTGAAAGGGTCCAGGTTTTGTAAAGCGGCTTGAGACAATTTGTATTGTTACTGACACTATATAACAACAGGTGTTGTGATATGACAGGTTAGTTACTCAACTCTGGGTTCACAAGAACACGTTTTCTGAATTGCAGTTAAGTGTTTCTATCAATGCTGAAGTGTCACAGGACACATCTTATAGAGGTTAATGTATGTGGATATGAAATTTGGACCCCAACCTGGTGGAACATCTCATACAATGTTTGAGGAATATGCACCCATCAGGCATAAATATACTATTATGACCACCTTCCATGACTAGTTGGGGCCTTTGGGTTCTATGGGTTGAGGGGAGGGGCCTCTGTGGATCATCCCACAGATACTTGATCAGTTTGAGTTGTTCTTAAAGCGTTTTTGTGTGTGTTTCTGTGTCAGGCTGCATCCTGCTGGGGATGGCTGCTGCCATCAAGGAGTGTCATTGCTATGGGGTGGGGGTGTCTGGTCTGGTCTAGGTGGGTGGTACATGTCTCAGTAACATCCACATGAATGCCAGGTCCAAAAGTTTTCCAGCAGAACAATGAATTGTCACAAGATGGTCAGTGTTATTAACTTCTCCTGTCAGTGGTTTTAATGTTAAGCCTGATTTGTGTATGCGCTAACAATCAGGTAAGAACACTCACACGGGTGTGAAGACATCGACCTGGTGTTAACATCTCACTTCATTTGCACAATGTTGGGCTATAACCTTAATGTAAAACAAATTATAACTTTAACTCTAAAAATACGTTCTAAACAAGATATTCTCATTTTGTAACCATCACATGTTAAGATGTGTGACAACACACACACAAACACAGCGTCCTTGTGGGGAAGGTTAAGACAACCACCCTGCTGAGTGTATGAAAAGTATAAATAATAAAGAGGGGATAATGTATGGTAAACAAAACATCTGACTGGACTAACAGCAGCTCCTCCACCTTCTCTTTCATTTCTTCCTTTTTCTTTATCTCTCCATGCCTTTGTCTACGCTTCAGTCTCTACATCTTTCTGCTTCCTTTCAAATTCTTTCTTCATCCTCTCACCTTTATCTTTATCTGTTTTCCCCTCCCATCCTCGTGCTGTGAGGGTAGAGAGCAGATGTAGTGACATCACCTTCCTCAACCCTTAAGCAACCCCATGTTGCCTGCTTATCTTTTCATACAACACACATTGCATTATTCATTGTACTACACACACAAAGAGATCATACACCCATATACCGTAGATAAAAAAGAATGATGCAGTTGAGAAATCAACAAAGCAGCAGATGGGAAGAGGAGAAAGGGAAGAAAATGAAGAAAAGGCTTCTGTCCAAACGTGAAGTGTTCCCCTCTGCCGTCTCTTTATTATGTGCTGCTATGTACGTCAGCTGTCCTTCAGCATGCATAAATCAGAGTGCACTCTCCACGGTGCAGTGCATGCATTTAAAATGAAGCATGAAGAAAAAGTAAAGGAGGAACGCTGTGTCCCTGATTTACTATTGCGGCTTTCGTCACATCACATGCATTAAAAGGTCATAGTCATTCATAACCACACAAGGCTGGGAGGTTTAGTGTTTTACATTGAGATGCTAAAAACCACTGAGGGATAATATGTCAGACAAAGGCAGACAAATGCAACTTTTAAATAAAATAAAATAACCACTGCCCTTCCAATTGTGCTGTTTAAGATCGTAGTAGTTTAGAAGGAAGTATTTGTGTGGAAGAAATAGGTTTAGCTAGTGGTGGCAGGTCTTTAAGCCCCTTTGAACTTGAAAGTTCACTGTTCTTATATGTGTTGCAGGAAGCACCCTCTTGTCCATGTATCTTTGAAAGTCAGCCAGAAGGGTCTTTTTTAGCTCATATTTAAAGGTAAAGAGGTGCCTTGCGTGACATGATTGTATGTTGATTGGCCAAAACACAAACTTTAGATGAATATTGCACACTGCCTAATGCACCGAGAGTGCAAATTTGATTTTGTGACATTTAAATTGCACAGTCCATGTTGTTTGCCGCTTCTCATTTTGAATGTTCAGCATCTGATATTTGGCTGCCTTCAAACAATAGAACATTTTCTTCTCCACTTTTTATTTTTTTCATCTAAGACTTCACCTTCGCCACACTTCGCCTTCTTTCCTTAAGAAAGAATGTGGAAGTTCTGCTGAAGCACCCTGAAGATTAACTCCACGTTCAGGTTCTGAACAGACCTTGTGGTGAGACTGTTTTTCACAACTGGTGTGGTTTTTTTATTTTATTTTATTTTATTGACTCATACAAATGGCTTTGCGACATTTTCCAGCAGCCTCTTGTAACATGTCTATAGGCTGTGAATTAATGCTGAGTGATTCAAAAACAACAAAGCCCAAAGAAACCCTGGGAAAAAAATCATTTTATATGTCTGAAAGTGTTTTTTTCTTCTTATATCCTGCCATGTCCATCACCCTTACATCTTCTTTCATTTATCTCGCACTGCCCTTGGGAGGAACAGCTCAAGTGGAGTTCATACTTACGTCATGCAGCTAGTTATAAGAAATACATTCAAGCAGAGGTTATGTCAGGCGACCACAAGTTCACAAGGCCCTCTATCTACTGATCTATAAGTTTGATTCCACTTAGAGAGGCCGGAGGTAATGTGCGATCAATACTTAATATGGCCCCTTTGAGTAAACTCACTTCTAAATGAAAATACTCCCACCTCCGCGTTTGAATGGGATCCTTTTCAAGTGGCCGATCAGATAAGTGATTGCATGTTAGCAGAGGGTGTGTGGTCGTATCTGAGCGGAGGAGCCGCCGTTGACTGTTAAGTGTCCGTGTGAAGGAAAGTGACCACTGGTTACATCAGAGCCCATATTATTCAGCGTTAAACCGGATAACACGGCGATAAATTGGATAATGTGGTCGAGGCTGTATTCACTTGAGGTCACCGCAGGATGTGGAGTCTAACATGACCTCCAAGGTGCTTGTAAGATGATTGGGAGATGGTTAATCAGATGTTCATTCCCATTGTTTGTTGAATAAAATGATCCAGATTAATCTTGTGGTCCAGTGCTGGTGAGTTGATATTTTATATATCACTGGTACATACAATGACACATCAAACCATCGTAGTCTGGTAGTCAATACCAATAATAATGTAGTCCAGGTGAACTGAATCTCTCTGATGACTGCTTGTCAGTTATTTTATATAAAATCAACAAATTAGAATTGGTGATGTACACAAATACACAACATAACAATGCGAATGAAAAGGTGTTGTCTTAACAGGTGCAGAGTGAGGAAGATACCAAGCAAGCCTGGGCAGCTAATTTGTCAAAAACTGTGAAAACCTCTTTGTAGGTGAATCATCTTTGTGTATAGGCTCTGAACTTAGTGATGGATTCTGAAGGAATCACACCAGAAAGGTTTATCTCTCTGGCCTGGAACACTCTGTGGATAACTACAGCAAATGGCAGGACACTCATATAGTTTGATACATGAAAAAGAATGAGCCAAGATTCACATCTCCCTGAATTTAGGTGCTATAGAACTATAAAACTAAGACTGGAAGCCCTAGTCATCAGCATAAAAAGATCATTTCTCTTCCCAAAAAGAGAAATAAGAAATACTTTTACAAATCTGTGCAGAGGGGATGAAACAGCAGCAACAGCATGAACATTAACATAAATCTGCAAGCATTTTACCTTCAAGTTACAAAATATATGGTGAATCTCACCATCCTCCCCCTTCTTGGTCAAGTTCCCTGTCACTCACCTTGATGAGAGAAACGAGCCTGAGGCTTGTTAATCTTCCATGAAATGGGCTAAATGATGTTTTTCTAAACATACATCTGCAGTACAGCTAAAAGATTAGCTGTACTGCAACCTAACATTTCTATAACACCTTTGAATGTGACTTCTAAAACTACGTTCAGCCCTAGCCAACTAAACAGCATGAGCAGACAAACAACTCAAACGCAAGTTGGTGAATAAAAGCACCGGCATACCCGGACACAGCGTTGCTCATACGAGAGATTATGCCAGTGTTTATGATTTTAAAGCCAAAAGTTACACAATTTCAACTTTAAATGTCTGTTTGGGTGACAGTCTGAGAGTGACGCCGATGACATTTTAAAAGGCCAGTACTTAAAAGTCAGACAGATTCATTTTTAATGGATATGCTCCGTGACAGCTTGTATTAGAGCTGTGAGGCTACAGATATGAACTCAGACGGAAAGCATGTAGTGTTCACACTGATTAGAATTTGTGTGTACATGACTGTGACGCTTGGAATATAAGTGCTTGTATTTAGGTGCCAACTTAAATACTTGCCATACTTAATTTTGCACGTAGGTTTGAAGACACTGCCTTAAATTCCACAACTAGAGCTGATTTCTAAAATGTGGAAATCCTTCAGCAGCATATCTCTATGCAGATCCTGACCTTTGGATGTTTCATCTGCTGCTAGATGCAGCACGCATTTGCACTGCTGCACAACCGGAGCGACAGCCTCACCATGTCTTAAGGAAGCTGCATCGCCCTGTGTGTGTGTTTTAATAAGCCGCATAAAGCGGGAGGCCAGACTGTCTGCATGTGTGCTTTAACGTGTGCAATTCCGTGTGTTCCGGTTAATGACATAGCAGCAGGCCGTTCAACTTAAAGTGTCTTCAATGTCAAACCGCAACAAACCCAAGCCGGAGCAACAAGACCCAATTGTGTATGAGTGTGTGTGTGTGTGTTTGTCTGCTGTGTGTTAAGTGACGATGAAACATGGGAAGTGTGCTGTAGTGGGCTGCACCTGCCTTTCAAAGACTCAAAAAACCCCACTGTGTTCATGACAAGCGGCGCATACACACACACGCATGCACCCACACACACACACACATACAGCTATCCTAATTGCAGTCTCTCTCCTGCAGGGTGAGAAAACAGGCTACCTGAAGGCATCTCTCACCCACTCGTTTCCTCCCACCTCTTCTGCCGCTGCTTTTCCTCCCTCTTCTTCCTGTCTCCTCCTTGACTGGCTTGCGTCTCATTCCTTGCCTCCCTTCCTCTTGCCTCATCTCCCTTGCTCTTCCTTGGACTCATTGCATTCAAGTTTTTTTTTTTTTTTCTCCTGCTCTATCGTTCTTTCTTCCCCATCATTACCACATGTCTACTGGGGAAGGCGTCAAAATAATAAAAGGAGACAAAGGAAGGACACTGGACTCAAGGACAAATGATCTCACTTGCGGTCATGTATGGCAAAATTGCCCCATAAACTGCAAGTCAAAGAAATCGGCTGTCACTTGCTCCTTGTATTTACACGGACACTAGAATTCCACAAAAATTCTTAACGTTTGGTCAATTTAAAATAAAAATGTTTCATGCAACTACCTCAGTAGACACGGTGTAGCAGAATGTGGCGGAACTGTTAATTGGAGCGGTGGTGTGAACCGTTGACACAAAAATACTAGCACCTAATAGCTACTGATAGGTTTGATCTGATTATTTCTCCCTTGGTCATCTCTTTGAATAAAAGTGAGAAAAGCCTGTCTTCGCCTACATTTGGAAGTAAAGCCTTTCTATCCGCCACCTGAGTTCTGAACCGAGCATTTGAGTCCCCCTCTAACCAGTTCCCCTTTACAAGTCATGCATGAGCCTCCAGTGTCACCAGGGAAAGAAGGATGTAAAGAAGGAAAGTGAAATATTCTTGATGTCAGGATATTATGAGAATTTTCCCTGATTAGGTTTTCATTGCCATTTAGAAGACTAGCAGAAACCGATAGCTCTTTCGAGATGAGTTTACCACCCACTGAATCTCTACAGGGTGATGAAGTGTGAGAAAACTAAACACAGATGTAGAATCGACATCAGTGTTCCCTCACACATTGTTAAGTTGATTAAGGAGTTAATTTTGGTAATTAGTGCCATTCATTAGGGATAAAAGCGTTTCACATCAACTTGCCTCCTCTGCAGCACACCCTTATATCGAAATAAAATCTTCAGTACACTACATTTGTTTATCTTTTCTATGACCCTCTGGTGCGATGGGAACATTGTCAGACCACGTTGGTGGATTTTGGCACAATATCAATTAAGTTAGGAATCTAATGACTGAAAAGCTAATTCTCCAGATCATGCTACATCAACCTATTTCCTGCTACTAATCCAGGCCTGTGTTGTGTTAAAAACTGTGATTTAAGTTGTCTGGTCTTAACACCTTGATACTGCACAAATCTGATGGCATACTAATCCACCTACCATTGTCAGGGTTCATTTTACACTGGCTTCAGGCTACATGGTGTTTGAGAGTGTGTCAGATTAGGCTGTCATAACATCTGGCCATGACTTTGCTGAGACACATAACAGACTAGATGTTGGATGCCAACCATAGCTTTTTGGGTTTTCTGGGAAGTAGGTGCCAGGGGATTCATGAATTCATGGATAACAGGGACACTATGCATGATCAATCCATTAACCCCTTTTGTCTTGTATGTGCGTTGTGGTTGTCTACTGGACAATGTCATCAAGTACATTCAAGAAGTGTGACTAAAATAAGTTCTGTCATGCTAGTTTAACCAAATAGCCGTAAGTTTTTCAAAATGTTCCCTTCCACAAGACTGGAACTTCTTCACCTGTGGCAACAAATCACTCCCAATGTTTGTAAAATGTGCATGTTGCAAAGTTATTATCTTGCAAAGCAGGCACCTTGTTAGGCTATAAGATCATTTCATCTTTTATGCAGAAATTGTTCAAACAATGACAGCAAGAACTGTATACAATCAGCATGATCTATAGCTACTATAGCTATTAACTGTTCAGGGTCCAGACAGAGATATTCCAAAATGGAATCTGAAAGAAGGAAACATCCTCAAACAATGATTGATATGGCTGAGACAGTCCCGCACAATTAACATAGAGCTCTGTTTAGCCCATGACAGACGGTCATGAAACGGATGGTATGTTCAATTCCTTTGAATGTGACTGAACAATCTATGTGTTCCTTTTCTAAAACAGTTTCCAAGGACAACTTAGACGATTCTGTCCATCAAACCACGTGGTGCGTGAGGTTAGCAAACTCACTGAAACTTATCTAAATCTGAAACAACAAAAGGCGATCCAGTCTTCCTCCATCACAGGGTTTTCCTCAGGATTTGAGGTGATTTTTTAATTGAGAGATGTGGACAATTAAGCAATGAAAGGCACTCTTCTCTTGTTTTTACCATCAAATCTTTGACTACTTATAGTGAACATGTTTGCATACAAGCATCTACTCTGAGCCCCCCCTGCCCTAGTTTGTAGCTTAGTCTCTGTTTATTGCCGGTTTGGTTTACACAAACTTATTTTCAGATTGCGTGAACCCTAAAACGCAGATAAGACTCAACTGCCATTGCTGATTATAATTACAATAATCATAACTGCTACCCTGCCAACAATTAACCACCTCCTCAGGATGATTGCGGTAAATCCGGTGTGCAGCCATGTTAGCTTTTCTCTCCGCTTTATATTCCGCTCACACTGGCTGTAAACTCAGTGTATCGCTTTCTCTCCTGTCCCACCCTGCTCTACATTCTTTTTGTGCTCCGTGAGAGAAAGAGAAAGGGAAGCTAGAGGGTTCAGAGGGCTGCCCTCAGGCGTACACACACAACACACGCATGCGTGTGCGCCGACGCACACAGGTTATCCCGACTCCCATGCTGGTTCATTTGCTTTATTCACACATCCTGCCATAGTGCTTGACTGATGCAACAAGTCTGGAGGAAAAGGGAAAGGAAAAGTCAATTTTCAAAGCTTTCTTTAACTGTACCACAAAAAAATAATAACAATATGGATGCTTTTTAAAGGGGACATTCAATGCAGTTCTCCACTTTGGAGCTTTTTCTATATTTAGTTGGATGTGTGGCATGTCTGCCAGTTCAGAAAAGCTGATAAAAAGCCATGCAGTCAGTTTGTTATGTGAAAATCTGTCCTTCAGCAAGCGGTTTCAAATTTGACTCATTTGTGACGTAGATCATTTGTTCTGAATATAAGACCCGCCTCTGAGCCCTGTACATGGGCTTCAGACCGCCCCTCCTACACCTGTACACAGGTTACAATGACGCTAGCGACACCATATTTAGTTTCAGCAAGCATTGATACACATCGAGAATGAAGTGGTCCTGGATTGCAAGCTGCCCTGTGCTCAGCTGTAAAGGCTCACAGGTATCTTTACATCAAATCCCAGCTTCAGGAGAAACTAGAGCAAAGTGGTGTTACTTAGCGTACAATCTGCTTATCAAGACCGTTAACTGTACCACAGACATGTAGCATAGCCGTCAATAAACTGTACTAAAGTAAACATCATGTTCATTTCATCCTCAAGTTAGCCGTTGTAAGCTAGCTTGCCAGGTACGTAGCAATAAAGTAGCTTTAAGTTCACCAAACTTTCAGAGACGTCTCGTTCAAACCTTAATTTGAGGGGGTCTCCTGTTGTTCTGGGTTCAACTTCAGTACAAACAGATGGACAGTATACCGATAGACTGAATGGTTGTCAAGGCAACCTATTAGAGGGACGGAGTAACAGGAGCTCATTCTCAGGAAGGAGCGGGATTGCACAGTTGTGAAAAGGACACAATCACTGGGAGTTTTAAACCGAAGCATGTGACAGAGATTCCATAAAGTCATGAAAGAAACATATCAACTTATCAATGCTGGTGTCCCCTTTAAAGGTTTCCACATGTTGAGATTAAAGACGGATCCTCTGAGACAGCCAAATGGAACAAAATCATCTGTTTCCAAGGAAGCTTATATTTAATTTTCAATAGGCAAGATGTAACTTTTTAGCTGGTCCTCCTTTGTACCAAAACCACTAAGAAAAATTGTAGCATTGTTTGTGCATGATACAAATGAATAGGTTTAAGGTTTAGATTTAAAGATGATCAGTGATAACCTTGAAACAGTTTGGTTTCTCAGCAGCCTTGTGGCCACTGCAAAACATTCTAGTTTCACTACTCGAATACTTTTGCAGCTGCAAAGTAAAGGGCCACTGGTCTCATTCACAATCTGCCCAGCATAATTTCTAGTTGCATATAGCTGTTTAACTTTTCAGGCTCATGACAGAGTGGAATCTGTCCCAAAATGCAATCAGAAAGAAGGAAACTCTTTCAAAACGTCACAAAAATCTATGATATGACTGAAACATTCCAACTATTGATGTGGAATATCGAGTCGATCCACTTGAATTGTCCACCAACTCCTCCTTCAAATTCACAGGTAGCCAAATCTAATTGGGTGGAGATGACTTTCCAGCACTAGGACACCAACACTGGCCGGTTAACTGACTCAGACCCATGAATGGCTGCCACATTTGACACACTTTTGGAGGACGAACAAACATCCAAACAGTCTGAGCATAACTTTAATGCATTTCCAAACACACACAGTGTTTTTTTTTTCCTTGTGTCTCATGTAATTACAAATGTGCCTTATTTAATTAACCAAAGTGGCTGTAGTTAGTTTTAGTACAGATGCACACGTACAGATATAAAACCAATTAAGTTTAAATATTAACAGTCACAGTCACACTCTGAGGCAAACAAAAAAAAAAAAAAAGAAAGAAAAAAAGAACATGGCTTATTAACAAGAACAAAGGATGACTTACAAGAATGATTTGTTAACAATTCTGGATAGCTTCATAAGTTGGTTTCAAAGTCTTCTAACTGTAGTTTAACATCGTACCAAACACGAGTGCCTGATTTGCGGAAAAGCTCAGATTTGTAGATATTGTTGGACGATTCCGTTTATTTGTATGAGAGAGAGAAAAAGGTCAATATTCAATGAGCTGATTTATTTATACCAGCAGGGATCCCCAATCACAGGGTGCCAGTGGTGAATCCATATAGCTTAACAGGAATAAACCTACAGTAGGATTACTGTTAGCAGCTGAGCAGCTCTGTCTAAAATATGACCAGAATATAAAATACATAAAATATGAAAGGCTGAGACATGTAGACGTGCAGGGACGTCTCTGCACGCCACAGTTCACTTCAAACCTTGTCAAAATGCATTACACATACACATTCCCACGCAGATTTTACACTAAATGTGAGGGAAAAGCAGTAAATCCTTCAGAGGAGGAGAAGGAGTGGGAGGGTGGAAAGGAGAAGAGGAGGAAGAGCAAGGCGGAGTGCAGGGGAGGAAAAAAGATGAAGAATGACTCAATGCGCTCATTCTATGACTCATCACACGGGATGGCAGATCCTGCTGTGGGATCCAATCAAAGGCTGCAAAACCAAAATAAGCACAGTTGTCACAGAAAAACAGGATTTTGCCACATCAGAGCTCCATGACAGCTGTCAATATCACGAAAGAGGAAGAGGAGGAAGAGAGAAAGTGTAGGATTTGGTGATGGGAGGGAAGGACAGATGGTTGGGGACTGTTCCATCACTGATGCTATGGGACAGCTGTCAATAATAAAGCGAAAGCAAAGAAGAAATGGGGATGACTGTGGGGAAGGAAGCCGGGGAGAGCGCTAAGGTGACGAAGACAAAGTGTCAGTTACCGAGAGGCAGGAGAGAAAGTGGTGAAAGACAAACAGGGAAGGAGAAAGAAAATGACAAAGTCAGTGAAACATTGTGATGTTTTTGTCACTGTCAGCGAGAGGGAAGTGAGGAAGACAGGGAGGGAGTGACAGATTTGTCAGACGCTGCCAGTTTTCTGCTCTAACTGCGGCAAACACACTCGTTCTCCTCCACAAACAGGCAATAACAGGAGGAAAGTGCGCTCCAACAAAGTGGAGTTTTATGCTTTCCTAACTCGTTTGCCCTCTAACTTTTAACACTTTCTGACAACTGGGCATTTCTGTTTACTTTTTTGATACATTTATTTGAGAAGACTGAACAACTGCCCTTGTGTCACAAATGATTCAGAGGCTTTTCAGGTTCAGCATTTAGAAACACTCAAAACGTCCCTGTGTGTAGATGGCTGGCTGGCAGTTACCAGGAATATGAAAAGAGTTTTAGCTTGCTGTGGCCAGACTCGGCTCTTTTCAGAAGGTGAGTCTGGTAACTTCACATTTGGATTTTTATTATGGGTCGTGTTTCAACCAATTCAGAGAAAAAAATACCTAGACACACAGTCCTACAACCTAATCAGGTCCATTTTGTTGGAAACAAATACAACTCCACGTTGTTCACACGACGTGTATGACTACGTTGCTTCTACTCTTCTGTCCATTACCGCACAAAGCCCACTAAAACCATTTGATTGGCCTGGCAGATCTTTCAGTTCAGTGGAGCCTCCAGATCAGCTTTTCCCTACAAACACTTTGTGATCAGGGAAAGTTCAGGTTGGCTTCCAGGCTAACATAGTTACGGTAAGATGTCTAAATAAGGAAACAAATTTGACATAAAGGGAACCCAAAAACTCAGAAGTTGATGGTTTGAGGATATTTGGTTTTAGTTTATCACTTTGGCTTCTTTCTCAATACACATAGTAGTTATTTAAGCTCTTTCAGTTTCTACAGTCCTTTTGATGCATTAGTCGCCCACTGCTGGTGCATGCCCTTTGCTGCATACATTCGAATCATCATGTCTTTGTCTGCAAACAGCTCGAAACCCGACCGATGCTAGATGACATACAATTATTAACCGTCTCGCTGTTTTTCTGTCATAATGGTCATAACGACAGGCAGAGGTGGGTAGAGTAGCCAAAAATTGTACTCAAGTAAGAGTACTGTTACTTTAGAATAATATGACTCAAGTAAAAGTAAAAAGTATTGTCACCCTGTGTTACTTGAGTAAGAGTAAAAAGTAATGGGTGAAAAAACTACTCAAGTACAGAGTAACTGTCGAGTAACCTCTTTTATTTATCAGGTAAAATAATGTCAAATAATGCACATGATGCATGCACAAAAATATATTATGGCAATGATAATTTTCAGAGCCGGATAATTCCCTTAGACAACTGAAACAGTTTATAATAAACAATAATAAATAAATAATATAATAACTTAAATCTTTACACAGTAACATAAATTTTAAAATAAAATACATTAAAATAAAAATAAATTAATAACAAAACAATGGGCTCAATAGTAGAGGTACAGTTGAGGTTACAAAGAACAAGTTTCTAAAAACCGTGCATGTTCACTCCATAAAGTGACCGTTAATCTTCAACAACAGCTGGTTCTCAAGATTTTCACTCTGAAGCTATGACCTTTTAGCTGTGTACAGGAGGCCTGCATGACTAAACAGCCTCTCACAGGCGGCAGACGCTGGGAGGGCTGTATTCAACTTTAGTGAGAGCCTCTTCACTTCAGGAAAAGGTTTGCCGCGGGGAGTGTGTGTGCGGTCATGTGATGGCTCGGCTCTGCCTGATTGGTGAAACGGAGTTAGACGTCGCTAGTGGCTACATTTGATTGGTGAGATGCAGTCATGTGATAGTCACAGAGCCTCTGGGAAGTCCCGACCTTAAATCATTGCTCTCCCCATATAAACAAAACAGACCATGCGGCAGACGGATCGATAAAAAAAAAAAAAAAAAAAAAAAGTAGCGAGCAGAATCAGCCCAATGTAACGGAGTAAAAGTACCGCTCCTTCTTCACAAATGTACTCAAGTAAAAGTAAAAAGTATGCTGCTTTGAAACTACTCATAGAAGTACATTTTTTCCAAAAAGCTACTCAAGTAAATGTAACGGAGTAAATGTAGCGCGTTACTACCCACCTCTGACGACAGGTTTTGGGCGTTGCAGTTAACCCAGTAATGCAGTCATGTGATGCATGCAATGAATGCAGATAAATGCTTTTAACTTGATGGCGATGACTCGCGATGGTTTGGACAAATTACTCAGTGATAGATATTTACATTTAAATCCATCAGATACAGTGTTTGATTTAAAGTATTGCTATATGCTAAGCAAGTTATTGATTATTGCTCAGATAGAGATGTTCTCTAGATACTGATTGCCTTAAGTGATCATTGAGCTCCTGGATGATGAATTATCAATGCAAATCATTTTTTTTAATTTATTTGTAATTGATTTACATACAAGCTAATAGTAGGAAAAAAAAGTGAATTCCCAAATGTGTTTGTTTCCATGATTAATTTTTGTGCTAACGACCCAGTGTTTTTACCGAATCCAGACTCATAGCTGCTTTTCTAGAAACACAGAAACGCACAAAAGCACGACATTCACAGTTCTCACATTGAGATGCAACAGTTTAATCCCACTGGCAGATATGAGGTTCTCAGAAACCACTCGAAGACAAAAACAAACTGACTGAAACAAAGCGGCTGAACGCGAAGGGTCCTCTCAATCAAGACAAATCAATCACTTTGAACTCTGAATGCATTGAACCAGCGCTTTCTCTCAAGGGCACTGTAAAGTAGATTGAGTTTCTCACATAACATACTACTATGCGGTGCTGTGCAAACCACCTCGACCCCCTCGTTCCCCAGTCACACACTCCCTGCATCCTCCAGCCCCCATAATAATAAAAATAAAAAAAAAACATTGCAGCATAGGTTTTAGTGGGTGCACAGAGGGAGAGAGAATAGCTGTAGTGAAGTTGGGATAAAACTGCAGAAAATGGGTGACTTCCCATTACCGTTTTTTTATATTTCCAAGCATGCATGCACAAATAAATATATATACACAGGAAAATATATTTATGTAGAGTTTATTTATGTCATTATTATCAACACTCAAAATATGAGACTGCAAACTCTCACAGAACATAACAAGGAACAGGAATCAAAGTCCAGCCTTCAGTGGCTTAGGTAATAACAGTCCACTGAAGCATGTTTGTGTTTATACAGAGGAATCATCGAATGTATTTCTTTCTGTGCATACTGTGCTATAACAATGTCAACGGTCTACTAAAGTATTGCGTCCAATTATACTAACTGCAACGTAATCACCACATCACATGTAGGCTTGATCACAATTCCCAATTGAGCAATTTTAGTCAACACACGCAAACTTTGTTAACAGAAATGGCACTTTAGTTGCACAGTTTGTGTCAGCTGATTGCATTGTTAGTCACACTGTGTACATCTTCTATTTAGTGAAAGTGGCTCCGACTTGCAGAGGAGATTGATTGCAGGTAACAACATCCAAACACTAAAGAGCACCTGTTGCCTGCAGTAAATACGTGGGCTGAATTGGGTAATGTCACCAAGCGCAAGGATATTATAAAGTTTGGTCACCGACTTAAGAGAGGCTAAATCAAGAGGTCACCTTTATATGATTGCAGCCTCGCTGATAATATTGCACCAGATGTTGTTACAATCTTATGTTCAATAGGGAGAGAACTTAAACTGCAAACGAAGGAGGCGGACGGTAAACAATAGAGGATCTTTATTTAACATTAAGCTGAGCCGAAACAACAAATAAAGAAGGTAATGAAGCTAAGGAAGAAGGATGAAGCGAATTCCAAAAGGAAAACCAACCATTACAGAAGGTAAGAACACAATAAGAATTTCACAGATGAGCTGAGAGGTCCTTTGAGTCACTGAGAAACTAAATGTAGAAACTATAGGACTGAGAAAATCGAATGGCTAGTAAAACATGAAGAAAAAGTGTCCTTAAAATGCCCTTATTAAAATCTGAATAATAATTTAATTAGCAAATTCATTGTTTTAGTGTCTTTTTTTGAAATGACCTTATTTACTTATGAACGGATTTTAAATGATTCACTTAACGGTTATTTGTTGGTTTTAATTTATACATTAATAGGTATATTTGTAATTAGATTAAGTAATGCCTGTTTATATTGTACAATTAATGATTGTTTTGTAAAATGTTTTAATTTCACTTGTGGTCCTCCATACAGATACATATGTTTACCATAATGTCCTGTAATCACCAGTCATTGGGCTCATACCATAGTGTCTTACTCCGTGTGTGTGTATTTGTGTCAAAGGTCATCCACAGGTGTTCACTCACTGGCTTTGATGACTCACCAAAGTCAGAATTCCTTTGTTCATCTCTCGTTCTTAGCTCCTTCATTCTTCATCTTGTTTTATTTCAATAAATTGTTCCATTGTGATGATTCTGAATTGTCGTGTGATTGTGATTAGTAATTTGTCTTCCTCTGTCCCTGATGACTAGGTGTCTGTCAAAATAGTCGTTAGTTGGAGCCCTACTACTGAATACATACACATGGAAGGTAATGAAAACAGATGAGAACAATCAGGACGGAGCATGAAAGCAGGGAAAACAGACAAACCCAGGAAGCAAAACGAACATAGACACACAAGGAATTTATTTTTTTGTCCTTCAAATTAAAATAGGAAACTACACAGACAACCCAAACTGAATCAAAATCAGCCATAAGAGCAGGACAGATTCATGACAAAACCCACTGACAGTTTCAGTCTATATGAAACCATGTAATTGCAAATAAACACAAGGCCTCTTGTAGCAAATTCAATGCGTCACAATGGCACATTTGAACTTTTTTGAGATGCTCAGGGTTAAGGACAGGGTAGGCAGTCCTATCAAAAGCACGGAATGTGCACTAATATCATGCGACATGACTGTTGAGTACAAGAAACATGCCTTTATGGAGACCACTTCAATAGATGAATCTTTATAAAAAAAAAAAAAGAAAAAGAAAAATGAGGCAGACGGTGTCTGTGTTCAGGGGCGGCCAGGGATTACAATACAACCACAAGAGACCGTGCACTTGTTTTCAGCCTGATTTCCACTTTTTATTAAACAAGCTGTGTTGAGTGCACACTGTGTGTAGCTGCACGTGTGTTTTTACACAGAAAGAGAAATTATGTGTGCATGTGAGAGGCACAACACTGTTGGATAGAAATAGCACAATATACCCTGAGAGCTCTTTCATCCTCAGGCATTTGTCTAGTTAGGGCAATTCCTCTTCTGATTGACTCTGGAGGTGGTGTGTGTGTTTGTGTGTGTGTGGCATCTGCTAAAGTATTTATTTCAGCCTTCTTCAGTTGACTCCTTAGGTGATGGCTCATGCTGTGAGTGCGACTATCACTCTGTGTAAGTGTGACCTATTTTTTCCAACCATTTCCTGTTTCTGAGTGTTTTGTCAGTTGGCACAGCAGCGATATAAAGTGGCTTAATAGCTGCTGCTAAAACGACAGCCGCTTTTCTACCGTTGGGTGTCTCTCTTTCCCTCTCAGCCTGTGCTTCTTTTTACCTTAACTGTCCTTCACCATCTGCCTTCCTCTGCTTCTCCATTTTACAGTGTATCAATCTTTTCTTCTTCACTTTCTGGCTTTTAATTTCTTTTCAAATCGAAAGATCAATGCTATAACTTTAGATTCTCAGTCATCCAGGTTGTCTTGAAGATGTTTTTACCACTCATCCAAGTTGCTCAGTTTCAAATTTCCACAGTTAGTTATTTAAGTGATATACATGTGAGAAGGACACACCTAAATCTCTACATGAATACTATCATCTCCAAAATAAATTTGAGTAAAAATATTATTTTGTCAGTTTAAGGTATAAAGGAATTATTTAGTATATGAGGTTTGCTAACCAGTCCTCAGTCCATTTGGCTGTTACTTAAACATTCCTCTACTTATCCTCCATTGGATTTATAATTTATTTAGAAGTAGACCTGCCATCATCAATAACAACGGAACCCCTCTGGCAAGCAGCAACCTCCAGGGCTAAAGAGTAAATCAGTACCGTGATTAGCCACTTGGGGCTAGCCACTATAGACCTCCATGGTAAAAAGCTCACCTTCAAGGACTAATCTTATGCATACTCAGGGGTGTGGCAGCTTTGTGTAAGAGAGGGGTGCCGTTACAGGAGGCCAGATGTCTGCCGAAGAGTCAGCCACCTGCCTCAGCCTCTCTCACGCTCCACCTGTTTGCTCATTTTTGGATTAGCCACGAGTTTGTCGGAGTCTTGCACAAGATCGTGACGGCCACCACGCCGGGCTTCAGAATTGCTTTTCACAAATCCCATGGGTGATGTCACGGAGGGTTTGTCCGTCTTTATATACGTTCTTTGTCCTCAGACCCTTCCTGTTGACGTTATACACAAATAACTGCATCAGTACCTCACCGCATACTACAAGTACTCCGATTACACAGCTATACTGAAACAGCGGCAGCCTACCAACGCTCATTAGTGTTACTTCACGCACACTTGACAACTACCTTCTTGGGTAACAGCGCCATCACACATGCTGGAAAAGTAAAAATTTAATTATACTGAATCCACTTTTCACAATGCTCCTGTCAGGTCACAGATATAAACTTAATGGAATCTATCTATTTATCTATCTATCTATCTGGTTTAGGTTGGGAAGTGTGTAATGGATATAAGAATAGGAGGACTAACAAGCTTCCTTTTATAGCTACTAGAATGCCCGTGTTGCCCTGGACAGCTCCCAGGTGTGAATATGCACCTTAAGTATGTGAAGCAGCTTGTTTCTGAACATGCATGTTCAGCAAATACTCCCCACGTGAATAAGGGTTAAAAGAAGCCCTGACATTCTGGTTACATTAAAGTAGGTTACAAACTCGAAATGTCCTGGGCTGGCACAAATAGGGCCAACAACAAATTCATTTGAGCTGAATCCCGTGAGGTAATTGTGTCCTCTGCCACTCATTTCTCATGTGTGACGTCTTTTACTTATAAATGAGTAAACAAGGCTCCTATTTGGGGCAATAATTATTAGTTTCCGCACATCGTCTGTGGTTGCAAAGATGTCGTGTTGCCCTCTGGAAATTCTAAATAGGTTTTAGAACAGCCGTCAGCTAGACGGAGGTGAAAAATGTGTCCAGACAAGAGCTAAATGAGCTAATCTAATTTGGTGTGTGTGCATGTGCTTGCATGTGTGCGCCTTGGCTGTGTGCTTTTGCCACTGTGTATATTTGCCCGCGTGTCAGCCATTGTGTGCTTGTGATTTGGTGTATAGCCGTGCCTGCACCCTGTGTGTTATAATTGAACCATTGCTTAGCGGATGTTGCTTGAGCACACAACAGCTTTCTTGCTAGCTAAACAGACGCTATAATTGAAATTAAAAGGTAACCACATTCATCATGCTGAGCCTCGGCTTAATTGAAATGTATGTTTGTTTGTGTGTGTGTGTGTGGATCTGAGAGAAGGGGGTGGAGGTTGGGTGTGGACTGAGAACAAAAGCGATCGAGTGAACGATGGAAGGAGACAAAGTTTGCGTCTGTGTGTACAGAAATGTGTGCGGTTGTGTTTGAGAAGGAGAGTGAACGTGTAATGAGGCTGGAAAGCCAAGACTCCATATCTGTACCTGTCTTGGTGATAAATAACATGGTCGAGGGAAGGTATCCATAAACACTTCTTCAGTCTCTTCCACCCCATTTTCACATTTCACTCAAACAAACCCTTTAGCTTCAAACTTTTTTGAGTCTACTCTTTAACATTTCCACTCTATAGCATAGTCCAACAATTTGGATACTTGGCTTATTTATGTCCCAAAGTCAGGGAAAAAGGGCTCAGTCATAAAGCACAGTTCATACCTCTGCAATGTGAGTGGTGACATTGTTCTGTAATCACGGCACCAAAACGCTAGTCAGAGGTGGGATTTCTATGCCGCTGTGTTTTGTCAATTAAAGTTGGAGGTACTAAATACAGAAAAGATGCCAGTGTACATGATATACAACAACGATGGAACTGACTGGGATGGAAGGAGGGTCATGTAGTTAGAATTGAGCTAAGTAAGCCTATCAATGCAGCTAAAGCTGCTTTATTTGCATGATGTATCTTGTTTAACATGTTCTAGTTAAGTCAGCAGGTCAATTTGAACCTGAGCAGAAGAGGTTTTCACAAATTATATAAATTTTTTAAAAATGTGAAATGAAAAAAATCAAAAAATCAATATGAAGTAAAATTATTGTATTTTTTTATGTAGGTCTTTCCAATGTACATAAAAAAAAGACAACGAGTTGCTAGATCTACAGTATGTCTAGACAAACACATTACACTCTTGCACTGCTGCTTTACATGTGTCTGAAAGAAAATCAGAGGAAGCTTCTGTAGTCTCTAAACGTCCAGGTGCTGTTAAGTTTGCAGTAGCTGACTAGCTAACAAATCAGCAGCTTAACACTAGGCATTTATCAATATGCAATCTTGCCTGTGCTTGTGTTCTTGTGTGACATCATCAGTTGCTGTCCAAGCACTGTTCCAGTACAAATCTGACCAAGTGCACTCCAAATGCCCGGATGTGTTCCATCCCCGCTTGTTTTATCGAGGATACGACGAGAAGTATCTTGTGTAACCATCCACGTATCCTAGAATGCATTTTGTAGGCATCACCAAGAACGCTGCTGTCACTGCCAAAAGACTGTCGCATCCTTCCGTCGTTGAGAGTTTATACTTCAGAGTCAAACTTGTCAGCAAGTATGAAGCTTAAGCTTGATCAGACCAGAGAAAGAAGGGATGTAAGAAGAAAGCTGATGCGGGTCAAACAGGGTCATTACTGCTTTAGATAATTCTTTTAACTTCTGCAACACGGAGCCAAATGATCCACAGTATGCCCTTATTACTCTGAGGTCAGATTCCAATTGCAAAATGAGACCAGTGTAACATGATGCTACGACCCCCGATGCACACGTAAGCAGGATTTAATCATAGCTCCAGGCTAATACCAATACCTTATTTATTTCCTGCTAGATACAGTCAAATAAATTAAGGTCAGCAGGGTGAGGAGGTGAGATGGTACCCGACAAAAGTTCAGCTCATGCATAAACAACTAAAAATAGTTTGACATTTATGTAGACACACAGAACTGATTTCAATTGAAACTGCTCTGTGGATTATTAACAGTCATCCTGAATTTTTAAATGTATTTTTAGGATATGCGGTTTACAAGGGTAAGAAAAAGAAGTTTAAAAATATAAATAAATTATGATTAATTTTCTGAAACGAGAAGCTAAAAGTTCACTTTTATAAAACTCTGTGATACAGCATCTAATATATCAGGCTAGTTGAGAGTTAAGTGTGTCACATGAGTCACATTCGACTCTTAGAACTTGAACATTTCAAAGTACAGACGACAAGGTGCTTCTGAGTACTATATAGTGATGCTGAATTTATCACTCACTGTCACAGCGCTGTCCCGGCTCAGGGCTGCCGGTGCTCTTTGACAGGACGTTATTCCAAACTTCATTGACCTTACTTCTACCCTCCAAGGCCCCAGCTTATGTCAGCTGTCATTTAATTTACTGCTTTTTTCTTTTCAGAACCTTGCTTTTATATAACCATAAGGGCTTTTGTATGGAAAGAATATTTTGCCATGAAGTACTGCGGACATCTCACACGCTAGCTGCGTATCATTCACCGAGGCTGACACTGTAAGTGGGACAATGTTTCATATCAAAGCCAATTTCTTAGGACTGAGGAGTGCTACTGAGTCAGTGAAAACTGTAATGTCTTCAGTGCCTGCTTTGTCAAAGCTGAGAAGACATCAGTAATGGTGGAAAGGGGGTAAGCCCATGTTACAAACAAGATGTGTGGGGTTTTAAAGGTGACTTCGGATGCCCATTTCCACAAGTTTGTATGTTTCTTTAATGACTTGATGGGATCTCTGTTACATGCTTTGGTTAAAAATTCTCAGAGACAGGCCCCTGTTAACCAGGTGAAAAAGAGCCCTTTCACAACAAGCCATTTTGGCTCACTCCCGAAAATACCCAATACGCCCTCACAGGACCCAGACGGACATGAGTTGTGTTGCCTCTTCAACTGTTCAGCGCATCGGTAGAGTAAGGCCATACAGTTGGCCCGTAAAAGCTCAAGCCACAAACATTAGAGCATTAAATACTAAAACACGTTAACATAGATTCTTACACAAAGACGTAGAAACACTGTACCAGTTAGCAGATAACAGGCTAAATCGGTTAGCCTGCTGTTCCACAGTAGCACACACGGCAAACAGAAAACTTGCTAAAATATAAATGATAACACCACTACAGCTAAACACCAGTCAGTTAACATACGTACTAACATACACACTAAAAGCGTCCGTTAACCACAGTCTTAGCATGCTAATTTAACCCCATAGCTAGCTCCGCTCTCCACCGTATCTCCATAGTGACCACCATGTTAGCCCTGCTAGTCTTGTTTTATTCTGGCATCAATTCAAAGTGTAACAACAAATTCATACAGCATACAAACAACGTTAGGAAACTACACTGCGAACTGTTAATCTCACAATGTCTTATGAAAAATCACATTAGCACACATTGACTGTAAGCTATTTCACTTCATGTATGAATATTAGCATTCCAGTTATAGGCTACCACCTCAGATGGTGTTTGCTCGAGTTAACTAAAAGAAACACAAAACCAGATTTATTTTAAATAATACATCTGTGTGATGAAATGATAGCTCAGCTCCATCCTTTAAAAGCAACTTGGATGCAAGTCCAGCGTCGTATTGGCCCCCGTTGGTAAAACAATCTGTGTCAGCGTTTACAATGCACCTGCAAGTTTTTGCTTGTGAACCTCTACAGTCAAGCAGAGAGCAGCTTACATGGGAGAACCCCTTCATTGTTGATGTGTATCCGATGCATGCTGACACAAAATGTGCCTTCGATTCGCTTCGTAGTTACCTGTGAACACGGACGTAGGAGGCTATCTGAAGCCGTGTAGGGACAACAAACGGCTCTCTTAAGGACACATTTTCACTCTCAGACCACTCACAACAAACTGTCTGCATGTCTTTTTATCAGCTTTTCTGAGCTGGCAGACATGTCACACACCCTACTAAATGTAGAAAAAGCTCAAAAAGGGAGATTTCCATCCTGTAAGTCACTGGTGAGTTGCATTATGGGGAATGTATTGTAGGTTTTTTTGTACATTTATATCTTGAATTCTTCAGCATTACTTTTAACAAATGTTTTTTCCTTATATTTGTATGGAGTATAATCAGTAGCTTTGTAAAATTTCTTCCAGCACAGAAAAGCAAGTGGCATAACCAAAGCTCCTAACAAGACACTAATTAAAAACACAGCTGACAGTTTGCAGTGCTCCAGCAGGACACCCATAATCAACTGAACCTAATCTAGAGACATTTTGACAGAAATTATACCATGTTTTTACAACTGACGAGAAAACAGAACACACACTTAAATTTTACGATCGATCCACCGGCAAACCCTGTAAAATACAAAATAATCTACAAGTTTTAAGTTCCCAGCAGAAGACAGATTGCAGATTGCATTTCCAAGGAAGTAAATGTGCTTACATTTCCGTTTCCATCTCTGCTGTTTTGTCATCTGCTTTCTAATCTCTCAGTAAACTGCTGGCTCGTAGTGAAAAACAGGAGGGAACGAAATAGTTTAAATGAAATTATGTTCATTCTAGAAACCATCCTAAGCCTTCATTTACAGCCTCATGAACAGTGATGATAAACAAAGCCATCAAGCGAAACGATATGAGAACAACTGTACTTCTGTCAGTTCTTCACACTCTGTAAAATTAGAAACGCAACATCAACACTGACATTTGTCTTTGCATTTTTTTATGTTCAGCCTGTTGTTACTTTGTAAATAACAACAGGCTGAAAGCAGAACTTATTTCAACTTTAAAACAATGCAATTAAACTGATACAGATGATTGACATCTACACACATACATACAACGTTAACTTCAAGGAAACACCGTCCACAATTTAGTTTCCTGCCGCTAAATTCACCATGCCGTCAGGTTAACCCAGATGGAGCGACAGCAGCCTTCTGCTATTTTCTGCTTGTTTCCCTCACAAACATGTGTGGTGGGAAATATACAGGAGGGTTACCACGGTAACCAGAGCCATATATTTCACATACGTGGCTATGTAGGTTGCAAGGCATGTTAATGGAATACTCCACTAGAGGAAACACGTTATGACTTCTGTATTATGCACTTGCCACATTATTTCATGGAAAATTGAACTCAGTGGACCATTGACTAACAAAATTGCATAGCCAACTCAGGTGCCTGACGACTAGTGGACAAAACACGCCATCGGCACAGACATAACAGTCTCAGTTCTGACTTCATTTCTTTTGTGCATATTTACACACTGATTCTCTCTGCGGCTACTCTGTGGATGTAGCGTTTTGCATACACGTAGCACAGGAAGCGTACCTATCTGACTTGGGATGTTTGTCAAATGCAGCTGGACAGCGTTGACAGTAAGGAAAGCATCAAACATTCTCCAGTAAACTGAGTAACACGCAAAAATCAAAGAAAACCTTCTTCTCGCCGATCCCTTTGGAATTAAATGAATGTAAACATTGTGGCAGGGAAAAAAAAAAAAAAAAAAAGATAAAATACCTATGTCTAGCATTACAGCGATGCTATTAAACAAAGTGAAATCCAATGCTGACCTATACTTAAAAGTGTATGCCGCGGGTATCTCCGTTCCTTCAAGTATAAATCCAACTTTATGCTCCACCTTTGTGCAGAGCCCAGAACAAAGGACGGCTTTCTTATTTATGGTTTTACTTTTTTTTCCCGCCTTAAGCTGGGAGCACATGAGAGCCCACTGAAATGGGAGGAAAAGAGGAGAAAGGTGTGACGGGTCACACAGATAGGCGGCAGGCTCTCAGATGTCTCAAGAACAGCTTTTCAGTGCAGCTCCAGAAAAAGCCAAACTGAGAAAAAGAAAAAAAATAAATGTTGATGCCGCTGATATCTTTTACCAAGATGACATTTTGATATCAAACATTTTTTGAAGATGTGTATGATTGGGGATGTGTCTCTACACTGGCCTCTGAAAAAGCTGCAAAACTAAAGTATTTTTCTTTTATTTAACAAAAGAAAGTGCTGTTAAAGTTTAATTTATACAATTATTTCTAACAGTAAAATTGCCAATCTTTTTTTATATATATGTTCAGAATATAGCTTTCATTCTGTAAAACTCTGGGCCAAGGTGGTCCTCGAAATGAACAAATGGAGCAATAGAGGACATGCCTTACACTGAAATTCAGTACCATGACTGACTGATATTCCACATGTTTGACTGCTCAAATGCTACTATTTTATTAAATCCAGTGAGTTAGTAAGTAATTACTAATGTCTTTGTGGGTTTGATAATGGTCAGTGTTTTGTTGCAGCACATTTACATGGATGATATTTATTCGGCCCAGATGAAATCATTCCGATTCCAACTAAACTGCTTAAATGGACACTATGTGTATAATGATCTGATATGTTATTACAGGCGCCCAAAACATCAATCAGAACAGAGCCGACATGTGACAAGTGGTTCTGCAAGAATTTTATTCCAACACAAATTCATTCAATAAGAAGAAGAAGACTGAGATGGACCCATGTTTTTGAGGTTGCCGCCTGATTTATTCCAGCTACAGAGAAAACCATCAAATTACGAGTTTACGTGGTTATTAGAATTTAATATATTCCCATTTAACGGATTATCAGAGGTTTACACCACCTCTCTTAATTCAGTGGATTATTCCTTCTGATCAGGCCAGTCTGTTCTGGTTGAGGCGGCTGCACGTGGCATGTTTATTCTGACTATTAGTGGAATGAATACTAGTGTCAACAGTTGTTCTGAGAAGATGAGGTATATTTCATCCTGCTAAACGTCTCAAATTGAAAATGTCATTTTCCCTTTAATAGAAGGCAGACATTGTATAGATTGTGGCAGCTGGGCTTCAGGCAAATGAAATCCATCACTCTTTCGGTGTGATTGTTTTCTTTTTAACTCAGAACCACGTGTTTCTCCGTGTTCTCCCCTTGGGATATTGTTGAGAGACACACATATACAAACAGATATGAAAAAAAACAACTCGTGTTAGGATCTACTGGCACACAAAACAAATGTACACACGCACACAAGGTGCTGTCTGAAGAGACATTAACTTGCACTTGCCTCCCTGGGCTCAGTGAGACATGGAGCAGCAACAGAAGGATGGAATTCAATAAGGAATAAAAGCAATGCTGACAGCTAAAGCCCCCACTCCACCTCACAGCCATTTGTCAATAAAGAAGCAATTACTAAAATGTAGCAGTCATTTGTATTCTGCCCGGGGAGGGGGAGCGTGGCGGGTCTCTATAGATTTGTTGTTCTTGTCAAAATGAAAACGCACAAATTCACATAAATGCACATCAAAGAACGAAAACACATTTATATGCACGGATATACAAAAAAAAAACGAAACAAAGCAGGCACATTATACTTAAACAGTGTTAACATAACACTAGGAATCAATTTAACAAATGAAACCAGTCAGGACTGATCAATGCACAGCTGGGCCATTGAGCAATGAGCGCTGGTAATGCGTCCACATTTGCATAAAAAAGAGGAAACCCTGCAACCTTCAGTCATGTTCCTAAAAAGCCCTTCTGACTAATGAACTCTAAATAGATTTTCCATTGCAACCTGATTTTTTTCTCACATTTAATAATTAAAAGAGAACAATAACAGGTTTGCTACCAAGAACATGCTGTCAGGAGACTTTCTCAGCATGTGTGCGCGCGTGTTCTCATGTGTCTGTTTTAACAGTGTGATGCCGTCATGCACACAGAAACAAACAGGTTGCCCATCCAACAAAGCAATTCCCAGCCAATTATAAGAGTCAAGCAGAAATCAAAACTCATTTGGACTCAGTGTTGTACAGGCCTGTTATTTGCCTGTCTGTTGTGCCATTCTTTCCCCTGTTTACTGGATTGTGCTGACACCTAAGGTGTTTTTTTTTTTCCTTCTCTTTTTGTTTTTTCACATTATCCTCATTAAACCCACACACCGTTCTGCGTGAATGACTCAGGACAGAAGTTATTTAAGAGAACCTGGAAATGACACAACTGCCACTGCAGCTCAAGTTGAGACTTCGTTGTTTTTTTTGGCCCCTCACCCTTCTTGTTAACCCCTTATAGCATTAATATTAGCTAAATTTCATGATGACTTTTTTTCTTGTTTTGTACAGCACATCATGGCCACTTGAGTCAGGAAAACAGCTCTTTTCCAGGTTGCAGTGCAGGGCTGCACAGAGTAATAACCCACTCCCTCAGTGCTAGTTTGGTGACCTGGGACGTGTAAAAGACCAAGAGGCTCACTGTTATGGAGAATATACATAGACTATTAAGCTGTACAAGGTTTCTTTGTGATTTGACTGAGAGTAACAGCACACTTGGTTGTAATGGGTTCTAGTCCTTTTGACAAACCAGCATATAAATAAGAAATAGACTGATCAGGCATAACATTATGACCACTGACAGGAGAAGTAAATACCATCAACCATCTTGTGACAATTCAACGTTCTCCTGGGAAACTTTTGGACCTGGCATTCATGTGGATGTTACTTAGATAGTACCACCCACCTAGACCAGACCATCGACCATCCCCAGCAGGATGCAGCCTGACACAGACACACACACAAAAACAGTTTAGGAACAGCTAAAAAAACATGAAGAACAGCACAAGGTGTTGACCTGGCCTCCAAATTCACGAGATCCCAAACTGATCAAGTATCTGTGGGATGATCCACAGAGGCCCCTCCCCTCAACCCATAGGACCCAAATGTCATAATGTTATGCCTGATTGGTGTATTTCAAGCAAAAAGAGGTATAAAACGTCAATATTCCTTACTGGGAGAAGACGATACTTAACCCCTAAGCCTGACAATCTCACGTTACTTTACAGTGTTAAGTGAAGCTTAGATTGAGCTGCCATGACATTCAAAAGCTTTGGCGTGCAATTGCATGAGGTAGCATCAGTTACGGAGGAGGAGGAAGATGAGGGAGGGGCGAGAAACACAGCTGAAACAAACCTACTGGACTGTTTTTGAAAACATTTCGCCACTAATCCGAGTTGCTCCTTCAGGTGTAACTGACTGGTGGGAGTTGAGTGTTTTTTTTTTTTTTAGGAACACCTGTGGGTGGTGACCTTCTGAAACTCACGTGACTAGGGTCTGTAACAGCCACAAACTTACCTGTCATTGGAGGAATTTGTTCTGATCCTGTTTTCCTCTCCAAATGAATGTTTTTTTTTTATCTCCACTGTCTATCTCGTTTATCCTTCGACAGTCACGTGGGGCTAGAGCCTATCCCAGCTGACATTGGGCAAGAGACAGGATACACCCTAGACAGGTTGCCAGTCTATCACAGGGCTACACAGGATGACAATCAACCATTCATGCGCACCTATGGATAATTTCAAATCACCAGTTAGCCTACCCTATGATACTCTAGTGAAATCAGAGGGTTAACGGCCAGAGACTTCATTCTCAAGATGTAAACAGAGGTAAAACTGTTTGGGAAGTGAGCTAGTGACTACGTCCCACAGACCAAAAATAATACGAGGCTTATGTAATGGGTTGGCTAGTGTCCTCATTTGACATTATTTATAAACCCTAAACTTCAAGAATATGTTTGGGTTGTACCAAGATAACTGGCAAGTCCAGCACCACGTAACACAAGCCCAGATAGATAAAAATTAGCAAATGTTTGGCACGTGTGTAACTAAAACTAGTTTGATTGCAATATTGCATGTTTATAAGAGTGCAAATGAAGGATGCCCTGTAAGTGGAAATGTTGACATTTGAAAGTGAGCATAATAATGAAGGTGAACACGTGTCACCTCCGTTATCTGCATCTGTTTGTCAGTGGCATTGAATAAAAATAAAAGCATTATTATTATTAATAAAACAGGAACAAAGAGGATTCAGCACCGCATTCTTTGTCAGTTTCTTTTAGCTGAAGTGCAGTATTGAATAAATTTAAAATACACTGATAAAGAACCGTTTCAGCCCCGATTTATCAAGCTCTGGCAGGAAAACTGTGAATTTGAAACAACAAAAAGGGCTCAGCTGATCGAGTTGTGATGGACAAATTCAAAAATAACTTTCACAGAGAGGTTCACGAAAGGCTTTCAGCCCCAGGAGTTCAAGTGGTGCATTCCTGCGAGAAGCAATCGGGAAAAAAATATTCTTCCCCTGAGTGACAGAAGTCGTTTGTGTGTGTCTGTGTGCGTACGTGCTGGTGGATTGATGTGTGTGTGTTTACTGATTGATGCCTCATTGACAGCATTTATGGGGACTCTGGCTGTTGACTGATTGGACGCAATCAGACACACAACCCACACACACAAGCGCACAGTCACATCTGTGTCCATGGGGGTTCTCCGGATGATTAGAGACAAAGACAGCCTCCACTGATTGCTCCTTTTTTGATGATTACCCCCCTCAGACACCTTCTGCAGAAGCAGGGACACACACAAAAATAGGTAAACATTAAAGCGACGGTACGTGTTGTTCAAAGTTGAACTGTGGCATGGACTTTTGGCGTTGGTTCTCGTGTCTATCCATTTTATTGGGCCTCATTGATAATCGCTTAACATAAATGATGAGGCATGTTTGTTTGTTCAGTGCTTGAAGGTTGTCAACAATTTGGCACGTCTCGTTTTGCAATGCGTTAAAAACTAGCAACAGGTTTCAGGCTCCATGCCAAACTCCACCAGCCGCCACGTCACAGGACATTAGCCACATTAAAATGACATTCCACGAGAACGCGACGTCAGCTCACACACACCGATGCTGTACCATATATTATTTGGAATATAACACACGCACACACAACATCCCACAGACAAATACCTCATGCTCGCTGGTAAGAAGTTGCCAGGTTATGAGGCGCAGTAAACATGTCAGGCTCACCAGATGGTCATATAAAACTGTTTTACAGCTGCTTTGTTAGCGAGCATTGATGTGTTTACTTCTCTGGGAGTTTGTAGGTGTATATTTATCAGATGCCATTTCATAAACCCAAAGTTCTCCTCAGGTGTCTGTTGTGCATGCAGGCGTGAAGATGTATGCTCCCTGACCTCCACTAAATTAATAGTACGATGTGCAGAAAAGTTGGAACAAGTTTTCGAATCCTCGCTTGTTTAAAAATGTGACCTTCTCGCCAGGGCAGCTGCGAACCTCTACCTTAATGATTTCAGCTTTGTTTAAAACGGAGTCAAAAGCAGTCGAGTCGTCTCAAGAAACTTTACAGAACCCAGACAAAGCATGAGACCCCCAGAGCAAGCACTGAGGCGAAGGTGGTCCTTTAAACAAGTAAAAAACCTTGAGCAGAATCCAGGTCGTATGGGAGGACCTGTCTGCTCGAGGGCATTTGGTAAGAGACAGAATAACAGAGACAAGGGAAGCAGCAGGAACAAGGAGATAAATTCAGACATTTGACTATAGAATACGTGCAGCATACAAACATGATACAGACAAGAGTATGAGATATAGATGAAGGATGTTATGAGAGACAGTTAATGAATAAAAAAGACTGGCTAGAGCTAACATTCAAAATATTGATTGCAGAGAGGTTTAGTGGGTGTACAGAGGGCTCATAAAGTTGCTTTTATAGGTTCAAACAAGAGCACAGGGGTATAAAACTGTCAGTGGCAATAGTAGCTCTATTACAGGTGAGTTAGCTGCTGTAATGTATGAATATAAGAGGTGTCATAAGCAGGTTGGAGATAGTGATGGTATATTTTCAATGATTCGACTCTTTTGGCTCGGCTCCTTTAGAAGAGTTGGTTCTTATGGCTTCCAAACAGCTCCCAAACTTCATTTAGTTTCACTCTATTCTTCGATTTTGTCCTAATTTAGTGATTGTGAATGGCCTGTTTTCATTAAAGCCTTATTTTTATGCATTTTTTGGTTACAAAAAAAACACATTTACTATTGTTTAACATTTTAATCAAAGCAGATTAAAGCGTTAAATGCACAACTGAACTACGGCAAACAAATTAAATAAATCCATGCCAAAGTCTTAACATTTTTTTTTCACTTCACTTTTTCCCAACGCCCTTGCATTTAAAACCGGCTCTCCTGTCGCTGTGTGTGTACCTGGCCTGTACCACTACACTCCCTTTCTTTGGAGCGTCTGGCATCCGTCATGGATTCATAGGAGCCACTGAAGCTTCGGCTCTCCTCTACAGGAACTGGCTCCTCTCGTTCGCTACAAAGAATCGTCTCTAAAAGCCGGCTCGTTAGTGAACAGCACATCACTATTTGAAGAACTATGCATCCCATTCAGGTATAGATGGGTAAGCGATGAACACTGGATAGGTTGACGGGACCAGGACCAAAGATGAGTAGTATGCAGTACCACAGATGAGAAACACTGAGCTCCAGACCGCAGGCACTCACAAGACGGTGGGGGGAGGAGAGTGGAGATGGAGAAGGGGACACAGAACTAATAACATCCTACAACAGTGGCAGCACACAAATGCATGGACAGTAAAAGAGAAGGTATTAGAGCATAGGTGCTCAGCACGAGAGGATGATGTCAAGTACAGTATCCAGTACATATAGTTAGGCCTAATTCTGTGAAATCTAACGAATTTAAAACCTAAAATAGCAACAAGGAAAATGGAATTGAATATGTTACTACTATTTATGAACCAGTCCTTTTCTTTTCCACTGCATATATCTACCTGTTACACAAGGAATGTCTAAATCTTGTATCATAACATTCCTATATGTGCGGTACTTTTTTTTTAGGTTTATACAGTTGTATATCCTTTTTTTACTTGCCTAACTGGATTTAGCAAATTACATGCATCATCTTCATTAATTTGCCTAATCTCCCATGTGAAATAAGTAATCTATATTTTTGCAATTCAGTGAGACTAATTCAGAGTCAGATGGAAAATCCCCTTACCACCTTAAACTGTTCTTCAGCGTTTGATCTTCGAAGGACTCATGTCTGTGACGTGAGACGGAGCCAAATTATGGTAAATTACACGCACGGCACATCTGTAATGACTGAATGAATGATGTTATTATGATCCTGAGACAATCTCCAAGCAGGCAGGAAACCAGGGAAAAAGAGAAGAGAGCCGGGGCTGGGAGAAAATAATCGGTATTACCAGGTAAAAGTCTGAACCAGATTAAAATCTCTTTTTAGAAAGAGCCGGCCAAGACGCGAGCACAGAAACAATATTACAACAATAAATAAAATACAGGCCATAAAATCAAGCTGAGAAAACCGTTACACTACACAGACCGCAAGAACGAAAAAAACATTTGGCTAACCTCCTGTTTTCCTTCAATTTTAAAGTGGCCGTTCCACGCACACATACATGTACCGAGTCTTAAGAGCTGAGCTTTGTTTGTGGTCATATTTTTCCTTAAGTGCTTCCCTCTCCAGTCCCGGGAAAATGAGAGCCAGGCGCTGTGGGTGTTCAATGAACATACTAAAACTCCCAAATTAGTCTTTCACAGGGGCGGGAGGAAAGAGGAGAAAATGCTGATGGAATGAGAGAGCTGGAGAAAGAGAAAGTTCAGGCAGAAGGGGAGCAAGGGAGAATAACAACGGCAGAGTAAAATGACGGCAGATTGGGAAGATAGAGGACGAGAGGAAAAAATGGGAGGGGGGATGTAGGGGAGAAAAAAAACAGGGATGGTGTGATAGAGGGAGAGAACTTGTGCATGGAAAGCTGATTTTCTTCAAATCAATCTTGAAGCCTAATTCCCTGACTAATGGAGATATAAGTCTAAGACTATCAGAGAAGAGGAGGAGGAGTAGGCGGCGAAAATGAAGGCAAGAGAACGTGAGAAAGAGGAGGCAGGGATCAAGGGGGAAAACTGATAAGAAAAGGAGAGGGAGGAAAGGAGAGCAGAAACGAAACAAGGTGATAATTGGAAGCCGGCGCTGGCACTCTGACAAATCCAGCTCCTCCAACCTCACACACGGAGGAGAGAGGGATGAGAGAGAGCGAGGATGAAGAGGGATGGAGGGAGAGGCCGCCGCAGGAGGGAGAGAGGAGGAGGAGGACGAGGGATAATGACGTGATGAAAACATGAGGAAGAAGTGCTAATAAACGGCTTTCACTTACCAACAAATGAGTCGCAGGCAGCAACAAGATTACATCTAACTGATTGACTAAGTACATCAGCGGGAGTACAAACTGTCCCATTGATTTTGTCCTAATCAATATCACTGAAAGACACGGGATGAGCGAGAGCAGTCTGTGTTATGTTCCTCTTACACAAAGCAAGCCCTTAATTCACCTAAAGTAATACATTTCTAATTCATTTAAGTGATAAACGTTTCATTTTGGTTAATTGAGCCGCTCTGACAGGACTGACAGGCCCCCATTAAAGCGGTATCATTTTAATTAGAATTTGGTCTAATTTTAATTGTGGTGTTTTGGGGCGAACGAGGGGACGCTCATCCAAACAGCCTCAATGAGCGCTGATAGGGTGAGAAATGGCATTGATTAAAGACAATGGGTGATAAAATGCGGTGGAAATGATGTGTTCAAGAGACTTTGATTAAATGTGAATACGGGAGCGCAGACCCGAGGAGCATATAAAGACCTTTACTGTCACGCGGCTCGCCGGTACACAAATGACACCCTGGCCACCGCGGACGCACTCCCAACTTTTCATCCATCGCCGAGCCACGTTAATAGTCGCCGTGTAATTAAGACGGCTGCGGCAAAACTTTTGATAGTTTGAAATGATGGTGGAAATTGTTTAGCCGCGCAGCCCATCAAACGCTAATGCTCAGTGGAAAAGAAAAAATTACGCCTTGATTAATATCGGAACAACTATGAATTCTAAATGGATGCTATAAATGAGATACAGGGAAAAAAGATCACCAAAGTTTTATCATAGTGTATAATTATACCAGGAACAGTCAAGACTAATTTCACCATGAAGGTTTGTCTAAATGGCCAACAAAAAAGATGATTTTTCTACGTGAAAAATATATTAAAATCTACCACGGAAACTGTAGGTTATGATTCCCAAGAGCCTTGTTTTTTAATTGAAATGTCCTTTTTCATTTCTTTTAATTATCCAGTGGACGTCTTTTTAGAGCCAGCATAACAACTAATAATGTAAAGGGTTTAAAAGAGGAATACTTCCAGCAGTCGGTGATTATTTATGCTGGGGCCTGGTCATGAAGAAAAAAGGAGTTCACTCTCAAACATTTTGCACTTTTTTTCAGCTTTTGGTTAAAACATGGTTCAAGTAACATCAGCTGTAAGTCTTGAGATAAGCACTGCTAGTCAACTACTGGCGTCTACTGTATAAAGTCACAGAGGCTAGCAGCGTAGCAAGCTAATAAGTGATTTGCCCTGGTTTCAGTCCTTTTTTTGGAGTTATCTGTTAAACATTCATGTGGATGTTACTTAGACATGTAGCACCCACCTAGACCAGACCAGGCACCCCCACCCCATAGCAATGACACTCCTTGATGGCAGCAGCCATCCCCAGCAGGATGCAGCCTGACACAGACACACACAAAAAAACGCTTTAGGAACAACTCCAAAAAACATGAAGAACAGCACAAGGTGTTGACCTGGCCTCCAAATTCACTAGATCCCAAACTGATCAAGTATCAGTGGGATGATCCACAGAGGCCCCTCCCCTCAACCCATAGGACCCAAAGGCCCCCACTAACAACATTCTGTTACCAGACACCACAGGACACCCTCAGAAGACCCATGTCCATTCTCTGATGAGTCACAACTGTTTTGGAGACACAAGGGAGGCCTACACAATAGTAGGAAGGTGGTCATAATGTTATGCCTGAGTGCCATTTCTGAACATGTCTAAACTTGTGAACTTGCGCCTCAGTAAAGATTTCCACTTTATAGGTTGTGAATACCTCACTGAATGCGCTAAACTCGACCATATTTGAAGGCTGCATGTCAACTCGTCTTCCTCCTTGCTACACCTTATTAGAAATCTTATCAACAACAAGTGGAAAAACCCACGTATGTCTTTTAATATCTGTCACTGAAACATTCCTTTTTTTTTTATTTAAATCTATTTTCTTTATAAAGGTGAACTTGCGAGACTACAACAGCGCATTGCCACATGCTTGGTCCCCACCTCGTCACACAGTAGAATGGACGAGCGGGCGACAGAAACACACTTCAAGCACACAATCACCTATCGAGTTATCGAGCAGCCGACAAACTCACTGACACAGCGTGTGCCTTATCAATGCTGAGGCAGCAAATTCATTTTTGTCTTTTTGTCGACCCTCTATAGGAAATCAATTTTTCTCTTTTCGGACACAGGCATGATCAAAGGGTGTTAATAAGGGCTTTGTTCAGTCCAATACAGACTGATCAATGAAATGCTTGTTTGTCCCTGTAACAGTAACTTTGTGAGCACTCTGTACACCCACTAAACCTTTATATGATTAGTATTCGAAATGTAGCATGCATCAGGTTTATCTTTTACTCTTGTTTGTATCATGTTGACGCTCCTGCTGCTCTCTTCTCCTGTCCTCTCCTCTCTTCAACGTATTTCCCTGTCTTCATCCGATCGGCCTCAAGCAGATGTTAAGAGGTCACCGTTTAACACTAAGACGTGCCACTATCGGCAGTTTTGCAGCATTTGTTGCAGCAATTCAAAGGTCTACTTGGTTGGAGGACTATCCAATTGCATGGCAGCCATTTAGCTGCACTGAGAATCATTGTGCCATGCAGTGAAATTAAAATGCTGCATCACAAAAATACAGACTGTAAATCGTTATTAGAAGACACATTGATTTCCTGCCCAAAGTCAAATATTCACCTCTCCTTTTATATCTGAGTTTGTCGTCCACCACTTCTTAAAAGAAAAAGTTTTATAACTGCTTCTTTTGCAAAGAAATATCTGTTTAATGCTGTCAGAAATAATGATCCAAAAGGACCCAAATTGCTCTGTGCATGTTGCGTTAAAAGCGCCACCTTTTTGCGTCGCACATAGTAATTTGATTCTCTGTCAAATAAATGAAATATTGATTAGTGCGGCCTAAAATGAAATCTGATTAATGTAGTTATTTCCAGTGGGATCACTCAAGAAAGGGGGCCTTTTAAAAAAAATGATATTACTTCTTATTATTTTTTTTGATAGATTAATACATTTTCTCTTTACCTACACTTCTATCTCCATCTGTCTTGATTTTGTTTGCATGCGTATGGTGGAACAAATGGATTAAAAAAAAAAAAACATCAACAGTAGCAACATTAAGCACTTTTTCCTCCCTCCCCTTCTTGTTCTTACTCCCTCACTTGTAGGAGAACCTCTCATTCTCCTACATCCAAACTCTTTTCTCTCTTCTTCCAATCCATTGAAAGAGGGATGTTTGCAGAGATGACGAGAAAAAGAGGTACGTGTTTCGTCTGGTAGCAAATTTCACCTTCGTTTCTCCCTCCCAGCAGCAAGGGCTAATGGATTAGTTCAATGTGCTGATTTCTGCAAAAAAAAAAAAAAAAAAAGTCAGATTGTGTGTGTTTTGGTGTGTGTGTGTGCGTGCGTGTGTGTGATATGGTGAATGTAGATACATTTGCAAAGATTCCTTTTTTACATGAGTGCATCACTTGTCGGAGCCTTTTGCTTTTTAGTGTGTGTGTATGTGTGATTCGGCCTTGTCCTTACAGCCGGTCTTGACGCGCCCATGAGTGACAAAGATCTAGATATAGCACCGTGACAGAGACAACACTTTTCTACTTTGTTCCATTATGGCAGAAACACACACAGCCTTTCAATAATACATAAGAGTTGCCGTCACCTCTCACATTCTTTCAGATGGACGGAAATGACAAATGACAAAACAGGGATGAAAGGGTCGAAAGAGGAAGAAGCGCCGTTGGGCCACTCAGAGAAAACTGCTGACACTTCAGATTGGCAGATGGACTAAGAGTGGGCCTTTTAAAACCCTTTTTGTGTCCTGATTTAGAACGAGGTTTCTTCCTGCCCTCCATGCGAGATCGGTCCATTTTCTTCAAAATACATGACACATGCACACGAGTGGAGTTGTCCATTAAATCTGTTTTACAAACTTGCTACCAGTCTACCAATATGATGTGGATGCAGTTTTCTGTGGCACTAACCCATTAACGTACAACGATCAGGCATAACATTATGACCACCTTCCTAATATTGTGTAGGTCTCCCTTGTGTCTCCAAAACAGTTGTGACTCATCAGAGAATGGACATGGGCCTTCTGAGGGTGTCCTGTGGTGTCTGGCAACAGAATGTTGTTAGTGGGGGCCTTTGAGGGGAGGGGTCTCTGTGGATCATCCCACAGATACTTGATCAGTTTAGGATCTAGTGAATTTGGAGGCCAGGTCAACACCTTGTGCTGTTCTTCATGTTTTTTAAGTTGTTCCTAAAGCGTTTTTGTGTGTGTGTCAGGCTGCATCCTGCTGGGGATGGCTGCTGCCATCAAGGAGTGTCATTGCTATGGGATGGGTTAGGGTGCCTGGTCTGGTCTAGGTGGGTGGTACATGTCTAAGTAACATCCACATGAATGCCAGGTCCAGAAGTTTCCCAGTAGAACATTGGATTGTCACAAGACGGTCAATGTTATTTACTTCTCCTGTCAGTGGTTTTAATGTTGTGGCCGATCAGTATATGTTGAATTGTAGTGTTTGGCTCTTGTTTCATAACTCATAAGACTTTGATACAGTAATTACAAATGTCCCAGTGCCATTCAAAGAAAAAGAACTACAGCACTACAAATTGAACTGTAGTGTTGGAAACAGGTAGATTTACGTCTACCAAATGGCTCATTGTTTAGATCAAGTTTTCAGAAAATACAGTTTTAGGCCTGTATTCCCATAGAGTATCCTTCTGCCCCTCCTTCCTAGGTAAACAGCACACACACACCTCCAGACACCCACATGACACACACACACACACACACACAAAAAAAATCAAACAATAAACATGATTCATCAGACCAGGCCACCTTCTTCCATTGCTCTGTGGTCCAGCTCTGACACTCTGTCCATTGCAGTTCCCATACTGGTTCCCATATACAATAAACTAGGACACACTGTGTGTTCTGACACCTCCCTATAAGAACCAGCATCAACCTTTTCAGCAGTCTGAGCTACAGTAGCTCATCCGTGAGGTCAGCCCACACGAGCCAGCCTCCACTCCCCATGCCAGTCAGGGAGCTTTGGGCAGCCAAGACCCAGTCACAAGGTCACTGGACGTCCTTCCTACCTTTTAGTCTGCATACAAGGAACACCCCACAGGAGACACCAGAACTGGCTGTCCTGCTTCCAAGAAATCAACTTCAAGAACTGGAACCTTATTCGGCCATCACCCTGACAGATGCCAGATAATCTATTCACTTCTCCTGTCAGTTTATGTCTGTGTTCCAAACTCAAACAGAAGTTGGAACATACCATTAACTTACACTGTTTTAGAGAAATAAAATAAACATTACAACTCTGGAGAAAGAGCTTCTGGGATGAGGAAGATATTTTCCTTTACAGTAAACTATAAAAATGGTCTTAGCTTCCAAGCATTTCTCCTCCAGTTTTTCTTTAAATGTGCCATATGAAAGCAGCACGTTCTGTGCTCGAGCTCGTCCGTTACCTGGACGCCTCAGCTTCCTTCCCGTTGTGCTCTTCTGTCCTGCAAATGCAGATAAACCTCTTCCTGTGGACTTATCCTCTCGGGGAATTACTGTGCCACATATGCTTTCTGTTTTCAGTTCAAAAACGCCCCAGCTGCATCCGACTCAAGGTCCACATGAGAGAGATAGATAGATAACAGCTTCCTCACTTCATCTAATGTTATTTACACGTTGCAAGCTAATGTAACTGTAACTGTCACAGAGACTAATTCATCAACAACAAAGAAAAGAACACATGAATTTGACGATTTGAACATCGTAATAAAAAGTTTCCCATTTGCACACATGCATATGGCACATTCCTATTAAAATAATTATAAAAAAAGGACAGAATGTGAAAAAAAGCCATTGTTAATACATTCTCTTGTTCCCCTCTCTCTGCAGAGACAACAAAGGTAAGGCTCAATCACGCAGCAAAGTGTTCTCCACGCAGCCATTTCAGAGCGCCTGTTCAAGTCCATTAAGGGAGATAGTTTAAGCATCCAGAGATTCATGAATTCGCCCCTGTCCAATGATGCGCACTTGTAGCTAAAACACTTCATGAGTCAAAACAAGCCCATGTAATCCCTGGCACTTAGAGAAGACAGACATAATTCCCCCCTGTAATGGATAGATAGCAGTTTGCATTCACGGCTCCTAGAGGGAACGGACATCTATATTTCATCCTACAGCGATGCACGTCTGACACACTGAAAGAAGCGGGAGCAAAGACAGGGGTACATGCATTCATATTTCATCAGAGAGACATTTGGCTAAAACAACAGGTAAGTAGTAAAAAGAAAGGGACAGAAAGGGAAAGGACATGCATTCATATTTCATCACACAGAAACACACGAAAGTTAATGAAACAGGAAACCGCTAGAGGAAGGGGACTGCTATACTACCTGATAACTCTGGGGACATCAATAAATAGGCATGAGGGACACTTTGAGAGAGGAAGGAGGAGCGAAACAGCGACGCATGCATCCATATTTTATCAAAGAGAGGCGACTGAAATGGCCGGTAACAGGTGGGTATCAATATAGACGCATCAGGACCACTTCCGACAGACCGAGAGAAAGGCAGAGAGTGCTTCGGCGAGGCAGAAGCACATCTAAAAGCTGATAACTGCCTCTATGAATATAGACACATCCACGGTGACATTTATAGACAGCCATTAGACTTCAGGCTGTAACTTTGTTGGAGGTTTAAGACACCCATTTACTCAAGTCCCTGCCGTTGTTTTGGCTCTGCACGGCTTTAAACGTGCCGGATGGGTGACAGCGAGATGCGGCTGAAGTTTTATCTGTGACAAAGTGGAACACAAAGTCAGCAGTGTCAAAACAGAAAAGCTGGAAACGTGAGATCTGTTTATTGCCTTATTGCCTTATATTCTGTATTAACTTTAAATTATTCATTGAATTTCTTTTAACATTTATCGATTCAAACTTTTTCCCTTGTGACAGCCTTTGTTGTACTGATTTCTGTGGAATTTTAATGCGCTGCATGCTGGGAAATAGAGCTGTATGCAAATAAGATCAGTGTTAAGTGAACAATTCATTACTTTAACTTCTGAAAGTAATAATTAGGTTGTTTAAATTTGAAAGAAACAGAAGTCAACTAATTAGAAGAACAAAAAGTGTATGATATTTAATTCAATTTAAGATAAAGTAAACTGACTAAAAAAAAATGAAACTAAAATAAGTTAAGGGAATGTTTTCACTTTGAGATGAAACAGATTTGTTGCAACTTTGCTGATAATTTTTCTAGGTTTTAAAAACTTGTAACTGTTATTGATGCTAAAACTGAATATGTTAATTTATGGGATTGTGAGGTTTCCTCTACTGTTTGGTAGGTGTGTTTTTGTCTGCTCAATTTAAAATTCATATTTAAAGTACAAGTTTGCTTTTATTACAATTTTATCCAACATTTAACAAACCTCATTCTAGCCAGAATTATTTGGAACCTAAAAAACAAATGTGCCGGTATCTGGCAATTACCACTAACTCCACCCACTACAAACACCAACATTCAAATAATATTGTTTAAACAGTCAGTTTTTACTGGTTTTGCACTACTAACCATCGTAACATTGCATTTCTTTTTCTTTTTTTTTTTAATGTTACACCCTTCTGCAACAGTACAGCTAGGTCATGTTACTTCAGCCTTTATGACAGACTGGCATACATTACTGAGATCACTTATTTGTTAAGATAACTGATTTTGAGTTTTTGAAAGAGGGCATGGTTGCCATTTAATTGAAGACAGGGTTATTTTATTGTGGTGAAAGTTTCCAGCAACACTTCATAATAACTGCACACCATGAGGCATTAGTAAATGCTTAGTGCATATTGTTAATCATTTATAAAGTGCCGCTCCTACGTTAATAGAAATGATGTTAGTAAGCAGTTTATAAATGCACTTATTATTCTTAATTAATTTCTGTAAGGGGTATAATAATGGTATTTTCATACTTTACTAATCATCAGCTTATATCATTTATAAATCGAATACCAGGATTTACAACTAGTTATTAAGGCGTTTTCAGGGATTTATACGATCATTTAGGCAGTGTAAGTAAATCATTAATAAACTATTTAAATGTACATTTATACATCTTATTACATGTATAATTCACACATGTACTAATAGTTACTAATGATAACAAATGGTTTATAAAGATGTACTCTTACTGTACATTTATTGATTGTTACTAAACTATTTTGTGAGCTCATCTATAGTGAGGACTATACATGTAAAGCATTTACAAAGGAGATGAAAAGACTCTCCGCAGATTCATTTATTTCAACTGTACACTTATTATAAAAAACAAACATCTGCAATCTGATATAGTACAATTTTCTGTAGACTTCCAGAAAACATAACTGTAGTAAAATTACACTAAACCTCCACAATCTGCAATAAAAGTAAATTTTATTCAAAATGTTGTACCTATATTAATAATGTAAGAATACATGCTTATAAACCATTTATTAACTGTTAATGCATGTGTAAATAAAACAATTTTTAAATGTACATTTATAAAGTTTATTAATCGTTAACTTACACTTTATAAAAATGATGAATTAGTTTGTAATCCATCACAGTGTGCAGTTACAATAAAGTGTTACCAAATTTTCTGTTGCCAGTCCTTCCATTTTAAAATGTGGCTTCACTCCGAACAGAAAGTCACTTAGGGAGTATCCTTCCTCTTCACAAACCTTCATGTGTCCGAGTCTCCCACACTCTCAACATTTTGACAGTCAACACTCAGAGTCGTTCTGCCACCTGAAGAAGCACCTCTGCTTTCAGCTGAACAGACAGTCCTCTCGGCCCAGCGTTCGCAGCTGGTTCACTTGACTTGACTCTCGGCTGAGTCGATTTCTAGACAAACACTCGGCCTTCCACTCAGCTCCCAGGGTGCTAATGTATGGCCATTAACCATGGTCCACCACACACGCACAATTATTATTATTTTTTTTTTCTGATGAACACAAATTTAAAAAGATATTTTTGGGCAAACACACACACACACGTGCTCAAAAAGTATGTGAGTCATAAACACTCTATATCTTTCTTCAAGAAATAAGCGAATAAAACAAAGGCACACACACATATTCCCCTGGAACCTGAGATTGCCTGCTCCACTCCAGTGCATTGTGGGTACAGGGTTGACTAATTGTTATGTCACAAGTACACCATGCTGCCTCTCTCAACACCAATGTAATGGCTCAGTGTTTATGTGTGTGTCTGTGTGCGTTTGGTTTCACAGACCTAGAAAGCAGCAAACTCTCATTGTCCAAGTGTAATGTCCCTGATTGTGTTGTGTGTCTCTGTGTTCATTTATACGTGTGCATCACATGTGTGTGTTGTGTGTATCATTCAGGGGAAATGAGGGCTCCTTATTTGGCCTGACAGGGCAATGAGCCACTGAGACGAGATGAGTCTTATTTATCGGGCTGTGGGCCGGTGAGTGTGTGTGTGTGTGCGCGCGTGTGTGTCCCTCCCTTCTGTGCCCCTCAGACTAAAATGATCACAGTGGTGCAGTAGTGCACTCTCGTCACTCTGTGTGCTGACAACATAATTGGTTGGCCTGGCATTTCAATTCACCACTGCTAGATTGCTGTGGGCTACTCCATTCTCTGCTCTGTTAGCCACTGCTGCTAATAATCCGAGAGAGAGCGAGACGGAGGCCGTGGAAGCATTCTCACCATCGTCTAGACACACTGCTGAGGCTAATTTAATGTGAAGGGTATGAAATTTACATCTAATGCAGTTTTCAACCCAGAAACTTTGTGTCTCTGTTTCAGATTCTTTTATCTTGTTGTCATTTTTAGTTCATTTTGCCTGTTCAAGGACCATTGAACACAGAAATCAAACTCATCCAAATGTAAATGTTCTCTCTTAACAAGACTGTCATCACCAGGGAAACAGCAGTATCAGCTGTTTGTTCAACTCCTACAAATGAGCAAGTTTTCCTGACAAGCGGCCTCTCGTGCAACAAATACTTTCTGTTTGCATATGTTACTTTAACCGCAGTGACAGCACTTACACAAGTCATTAGAACCGTTAACGTGGACGCTAGTTAACACCATCTGATTAGATATGTGTGTTTATGTGCCCCGAAGCTTTTTCAGCAAAGCGGTTCTGTCTTCTGTGGAGCGTAGAATCTGCTCAAAATATGACGGAAAAGACCCGCGGTTTGTACGTTGGTTCCCGCGTGGGTTCGGGCTTTGTTCATCTTTTTAAACAGCTGTTTGAACCGCTGGCTGTTCTGCTACCTCCATGTCTCTGTCCTTCCTGGAAACTCGTCGCCTGATGTTTACCCCAGAAGGCGCAAACATTGTGAGAAAGAATGGAAGTAATCCAACCAGAGAGAAATTAGCAGGAATAAAAAGAGGAATGTGTCTGAAAAACAAAATTATTCTAACTTTATGGACATCAGTGTAGTTGCACTAGTTAACAGAATATGTGTTGTCGTGGCTGTTTTTTTTTTTTCATGTGTTTGTGGTTATCGTCTTCTTTTTCAGTCATTAAAGTTTTGCAGTTTAATTAGTTTGATTTACTTGTCTGTTCGCTAATCCATTCATGGCCCTGGCAACAAACCTTATTCAACAGACCTCGTTAATATTTTTGAAATTTTAATTTCAAGAAAATATTCTTTTAGGCTGCATTTCATGAATAGTTTGTTAAGACAAACGTGTGTTGTTGTTTTCTTGTCATGTAAAAGGAGAATATTTAGACTTTTTTCCCGTTTTTTCCTCATCGTTCTGTAATCTCTCAGTCTTCTACGATCTCGTGCTTTCAACATCTGAAAACCTACCAGCTTTGAAATGGCTGACACACACAGTCCAGAGAGAAAGACAGAAATGGAAGGACTGCCCAAGTAGTGAGAGAGAATAAAGGAGGAGCGCTGACAACACTGCTGCTGAGCTGAAGGAAAGTGCTGTGGGCTGTTATAACACACACACTCTTACTCACTCTTACAGCACTCTCTCCCACATATTCACTCAACACATGCACCAAACTCCCAGCCACACTGAGCTGAGCTGTGATTGTTTTTTAACAGCAGCTCCATCACTTTCTTGACCCCAGAGGACCACAACAACGGTCTGTCTCTTCTCTTTCGTTCTCAGACGCCATAAATACATACAGCATGTCTTTTCAGAGGGTTTCCCACAGACCAGCTACGCTTTCACTGATGAGCAAAGACTACTGTTGTGGCCCATTTCTTCAAGTGACATAAAAGCAGCTTTACATATAAAAATAAAACTGCAGATACTGAAAAGAAAGGAATAAAAGTTTAAAAAGTTTAAATCAGAGCCCAAAAAAGGTAAGTACAGATGGTAAAAGAAACGTATGACGGTAAAGACCAAATGTGAGATATTAAAGTTATAAATACCACTCAAAAAAATACCAAAAAATGTGTAATAAATGCTATTATCTGACGTAGGATTTCAGCATAAAATATATGTTTGATCAGAGCATCTGTACGTCTTGTTTCTTGTTTAGTAACGTTCTTCAGACTCGCTGGGCTGTGGCTGACATGCGGGTTGCAGTTTCTAGTTTAGCTGTCCTCTGTAATAAACAACAACTTTATTTTATCTTCTCAGTAGCTTGAGGACAGGGGCACTGTTACACCCCACAGTGAAATATGACAGGTGCGAGGAACCAAAATTATTCTCAGACTAGGCGGTCATAAATAAGCTCCCAGAATGTTATGCACATAAATAATTTCCAGTAGCTGAATAAAGAATTATATATGAAACACAGTCATGCAGTGGCCTTAAAAATGATATTAAACAACTTAATACAAAACATATGATAGTGTCTATGATCATACTGCAACTCCTGAATTAAAATAAGATTGATGTCGTCCACTAGTGACAACCACGAGGGGGAGCCAAAACTGGACATTTTCAAACCCTATAGTTGCTGTAGTTAAATAAACATGGAAATAAATATAAAATATAATTTTTAAAAAGGAGATACTAACGTGGAATTCGCTGGTTAATCATAATTTGTAGAACTTTTAACTACTGCACTTATAACCCAGTGTCTTCGGTACTTGTATTTGTTTGTCTACTATTCTAGCATCTACTAGTGCATCAATGCGTCAAAAAACTAAAACAAAACTTCTCAGAAAAATGGATACTTGAGTATGCATCCGCATTACATTAATTACCTAAAATGACTGAAACCACACTTGGGGAAAAAATTATTTGATGTGTACTTTCGTGTTTTAATTTGGCCCAAGACCCATCCACGAACATGGAGGGGGTTCGTGACCAGTTCGTGGAGCTCATGACCAATACTGCAGCCAGTCACTAGGGGGAGCTCTGCATGCTTTTGAGGGAGGAGCAGTTCCACTCCCTCTTATGGCTTAAATTTGGAAAATAAGTCAACAAACTACTGTTGTGTCCCAATTTTATGTTGTGGCTCTTGAGGTGGATCGTAACATAAATGGGACCAGAAAAGAGGAGTTCAAAAAGAAAGGCTTATTCCGATTAATTACATTTTTAAAGCAGATATAGGTCACACGTGAGAAGCAGTGAGTCATGGTGCCTTCTGCAACTGAAGAGTGGTGTCCTCTTCGGCTGTTCTTTTCATTCACACCTTCTCAGGTGTATCCGATTCGGGTTATCGACCCTTTGTTGACCCATGTCAATTAAAACTCAAAACTGATTCTGCAAAAATGTGAAAAACGTACAGTCATCAAGTATTGGTACACAGGTGGAAATATGGCTTTTGTTTGTGTAGCCAAGTACCCATCTGGTTGGTGGTACCAATCAGAAGGCCAACGAAGGGTTGTTAAGCCCATGCCCCAGCCAAAGACACTTGCCACTGCCACTTCAAGATGGGGTGTGGTTCCAGAGTGGCCAAGCGGTGCCAGCCACAGCCTCAGCGCCACAGAAATGTTACTCATGTGCTTATTGACACTGTTATCTCTTCATCTGCCTAAAAATGAACTGGCTAGGCAAACACGCATGAATGGCCGAGAGCCTGAAACCAGCTGAACTTGGATTCGCAGAGCGTCACGTCCGTCACGCAACAACATCTTTTGTCGCCAGTGGCACGAACACAGCATGAGTCAGCGCTGCATATCCGAACTCAGCTGAACAATATCTGCAAAATAATTCATGAATTCCAGCACTACAAACAGTTCCCAGTTAACTGTCCTCATCAGCAAGCATCATCCACGTCTATGTCAGCGCTGTCCTGCATTATTCCCACCAACACCGCTGCTTATCTAAGTCTTAGAGATATACTAGAGAGGGTTTAACATTTGGTTCTTTGTTATCTGGTTTGTTATGTGACAGAGTCTACTGGCAACACTGTATATTTTCATTGCTCACCCCTCAACACCTAAGCCTGACACCATCATAAAGTGAACTGGGCAATATCTCCAGCTACTCCGGTTATCCGCAGCTGACAGTGTATCTCTGTGTCCTTCACAAAGAGCCTCTGATTCTGTGTAAATTATCTTAATGGCTTTCCATCACTCTGCACATGTATATCGGGATGTTTTGCATTTGAAAGCAGTTGTTAAGGTTAATGTACAGCTGCTCAATATCCTGAGGTTACATTTACAGAGAAAAGGTGAGGAAGAAAGTTGTTACTTTAGAGTCACGCAACATAGTCAACATTCCTCGACTGCTGCTGCGCAACCTTCATTATAAACAAGTATTTAAATGACAATTGTAAGAGGAAATAAGCATAATGTTTGTCCTCTAAGAATAACATGCGAGGAGGAAAAACACACACACACACACAGCTGGAGACATAATGTGACTGATTAAGTCAACAAGAGAGTGCAAGAGCTAACTGGAGTGAACAGAGAAACAGACTGACAGGTGAATAAATAGGTGACATGAAGAAGAAGAATAAATGAGGAGAGCAGAGAGAGGGAAGGAGGTGAATTAGAGGCAGAACTAGGGCGGCCGGAGTCAACGTTCCCTGGGCAGCCATGCGTGTCTGTGTGTATGCTGTAAAACACAGCAAAGCGCTGCAAAGTGTTGTAAAATTCATCAGGGCGGTGTTTGCGAACATCGCGGCTCTTAACTCTGCGGCGCTGCCTTTGCCTCTCAATTATGTACAACTGGAATTAGGCATGAATATAGGATGACCTGCAACTAAATGTAGATGTCACAAACGCACACATGTACACGCGGATGAGTTTACCCACAAAGGGGCTAAAAACAAAGGTAGGTTCACACATCTGTGTAGTTCTATAAGTATATTTAAAACTGAGAGGCATGCGTAGGAGGGAAGTAGATGATTTATTTATGTGCTCAACAAGAACATAACATTACAGCTTAAAAACAGCAAACACACGACTACAGGTGGCGACACCTTCATTGAGCTCATTACTTGTTCTTTCCCTCTCAAGTAAAGCAACTTGTATGCAAATGTGCCACAGTCTTAACTTGCATTTTCCAAACAGCTCCGGGCAAACCAATTCCACCCGTGAGACCTTTATTTGACTGCACACTATTATTAAAATACATTTTAATGTGGCACTGAACCCTGTAGAACTGTTTGCATTACGATGCCTTAAAATAAAACTATATATATATATATATATATATATATATATCAACCAACAACACACAAGTCATTGTATAATAACCTCACAAATATTCACTGTGTAGGCTGGAAACAGAATGTATGTGTAGGCTTGTGACATTGGCAAAAGAGTCAGGAGTTAGCAAACCAAAATGAGCAATCCAAACAATTAAACCAGCCTGGCAGTGTGGCTTAGAGCTCTGATGTTGCACGTGCTTAGATATACAGTGATCAAGAACAGTTGATTTGCATGATGCTGCAAGCCCATAAGTAGTGATTTCAAACAGATTAGATATTTGTCAGTCCATAGTTAGACAAGCAACTAAAGAAAACTTTGGAGTTGGCTAACATACGAGGCAATTTTGAAATAGCTATACGCTCATTGTAAATGAAACGGAGCTGAAATAGATCCAGCCTGCAATATGCCAGTAATTGGTGTGGAAGCCGCGTTCTGCAAAAGAAAAAATAAATCACTCTGTGCCTGAAGTTTGCCAAAGAGCCCCATGATTATCAGCAACACTGCTGAGAAAATGTTGTGTGGACAGATGAAATGAAGGCTGAGCTCTTTAGGAAAAACATGTGGCGGAAAAAGGACACTGCATACCAATGTGAAAACATCCCAAAGGAGACGTATGGTGGAGGGAGCTTTGTGATTTGTGGCTACTCTGCTGCTCCTGGGCCTGAGAGTGACTCTCTTGGCGGTTGCCCTCCACAAGCCGAAGTGTCCTTGGGCAAAACACACTGAACCCTAAATTGCTCCCGATGGCAGGCTGGCGCCTTGCATGGCATCTTTGCCGCCATTAGTGTGTTTTTGTGTTGTGTTTTGGAAGCACTTTGTACTGCTAAGAGGGGAGATATAAGTACAGACCGTTTACCGTCTTACAGGGTAATGTCAGGGTGGCTGCGTGACAGAAGAAACTCAGTGGAAGGTGAGTAATGCAGAAGGACAAGCATGCTAAACATGGAAATAAATCCCCCAAATGGTTCTATCTCCGTCTTTTGGAGTCAGGATCCAGACCTTAAACCAACTGAAATACTATGGAATAACTTCACACAACACATCCAACTGAGACAGATCTTTACAAGCTGCAACATACCAAACCAGCCATCAGTTGTTTGTCAGTGTTGTCGGCAATCGTGGGGCGTTAGTGACACTAGTATTTGCAGCGTGTCCTGCATCATCTGACTCCTGACCCTGCCCACAGCTTTTCAGTGTCAATTCAGCATGCTGAATCATTTCCTGGTCAGTTTAGGAAGAGAAGAGAAACGGATGCAATAAAAGAAAGCAAACAACAAATTTAAGAGGCCGCGCACCGACAGCTCTTTTTGTTTTTTGATCTAATCTGTTACCCTTTACCAATCCCACGTTTCTTCCGTCCCTGCGTTCACTCACGTTTTGTTTACTTCAAGGGGATTTGAACAAGTGACACTACTTTCCAAGTGTGCTTCTATAACCACATGATCATCTAGAACGAATGAACTGTAGACCAACGGATCAGTACTTCTGTATGACGATTTGTCGGTCCTCCTATCCTCGTAGCCTGCTGGCTAACCAAAGCTCTTCCAGTTTCCCTTTGGAATAGTGAATATAGACTACTGCCACCTGCTGGTATGGAGATTTATAACACTACAATGCTGTAAAAGCTATAGGAGTATTTCTCGAGTATATTCTCTCTCAGTTATCTACCAGGGGCTAGCTGCTTCTCTTCCACATCTTTCCTCATCCCTATCATACATCTGTTGTATAGAGTACATGTTTTTGCCTTGATGGAGTTGTTCTTCCTTGTCCTGTGAGTGCTTTCTGTGAGTATCATCTAATTTCAACTATAAAAACTAGGACTATAGATCCGTAATGGGATACATATAGGATGTTTTTGTTTTTTTTGTTTTTTTGCCAGTCCCCTTTTTCATGACAAAATAGCAAGCATATAAAAATCTGGAGTCACACCAAAAACAACCACTCATTTATTTGCCCAAAGTGCAACTTTCTACCAAATTTTATTAAAATCTGTTACCAGGTTTTTCAAGCAATGCCCTTAGGAACAAGTTGGCAGAGCTAACAGCGCTAATTTGGTGTAAATACACACAAATACAGACTGGAATGATTTGTTCTCTCAGTTCACTTTTGACAGGAAACAAACTCCCACAATCACAAGATGAAGTCTTAAATGACGGTATAAATAACTACATTTGGATCCTAACTCGGTGCCATCTCATCGCCCTGATTCCTTTCCACTTTCTGTTTGTTTGTTTGTTTGTGTGTGTGCGTTTGTGTGTGTGCGCATAAAATGGATAGCCGTTGTCAGCCCAGACTAATATCAACTCCCACATGAACTGTTAATGCCAGACCAAGGACGGCATTCGCACGCGCGCACACAAAGTCACCGGCATCATCTCACACACAATATGAAGCCAGCAGATCATTAATCCACTCTGCAGTCTATTTGGAGGCCACTCTGGATGGAAAGAGGGAGAGACGGGGTGAGGCAGAGGGAGGGGGAAAGATGGAGACGGAGGGAAACAAAGAATGAATGAGAAAGAAAGAGAGAGGGCCAGTTATGAAATACTGAGTGCAGCCGGTTCTCATGTACATGCCTGTTTTCTCAGTGTAAGCACCACTGTTAGACGAAGAGGAGGACTGGGGAGATCAAGAGAGGAAGGGGGATTTACTAGATCCCAAACTGATCAAGAATCTGTGGGATGATCAGGATTCAGGATCCCCAGCCCTGTATTGAACGGATTATCAAACGTTTACAGCACGCCTCTTAATCTGATATAAAACTCCCCCTGGTCAGGCCAATCTGTTCTGAGGTGGTTACAGGTGGCGTTTTAGTTCTGATTAGACTCTTATTCAGATTACTAGCAGAATCCTAGTGTCATGTTAAAACATCCGTCAGTTTCTACATAGCTTGGCTTGTTAAATGATGTCAAAATAAGCAGATTTTACTGAATATAAAACAGCATTTTTTAGTTATTTACTAACTATTGTCATTTTAGCATGGTTCATAAACTGTAGATTTTCATTCTGTATGTTCAGTAAACCTGGAAGAGTCCATCTTTCTGACTATGATGCATTATGATCATACATGGATCTTAATTAGAAGATTATTTTTGGATGTCTGAACCAAAAAGTTGAATGAGGCTTTCCGTTTTGTGTGAGTCAGTATTTTAAAGTTCTACAGCTGTACCAACATCAGGCTCACGTGGTTACACACAGCTACATAAATCCTGGCTATAACAAATCTTTACACACGCACTCAAAACAAATAATAAATAAAAAAAAAAAATAATTCCATTTTCTCAAGCAAAGAGGCTTTGTAAACCAAACACTCTTGCATGCCACTCGTTCAGATGTTTGATGCGCTGCCAGGGATTTTACCAATTGGATTTTATTTTGAGTGTTTTGTTTATAGTGCAGTTAGTCTGTGTGGTATTATTTTAAGGTTTTATAGTTTATAGTCATCGTGCACCATTCACAGCAGAACTATTGATTCATCACAGTGAAACCACAGGTGTTACTAAGAGCATATACTGCAACTGCGTTCCAGTTCGCGTCTGCAAGCCGGCAAGCGCGGTTGCGGGGCACTAAAAAGAGAAATTCAAGATGCAATTCAGCCATTTCTAACTGTGTTATTTGCTTTTCCTGCTATGACATGTTTTCCTTTCGGCATGTCGAGGCTCAAACCAGCGCCGTGCTGATTTCAATGGCTGTTTTCAGTCTGTGACAACTTTGCATATATTAATTACTACGGCATCACATCGGCTTTCAGGGAAAAGTGCGGGGGAGGACTGAAGCAACCTTACTTTGACCTGAGCAGAAGTTTAATCAACGTGACTTAAAACACCCGAGTGGGTGTGCTCTCCGGCCCTTTAATGCAACAGTCAGAGTGGATTTTACTCCCTGTTCATGTCTGCGGGGAATGAGGAGACACACACTTTGCTTATGACCTCAACTGTCTCCATTTGCAAGTTTAATCTGGTTAAATTCTTATAGGTGAAATAAGGCTTTCCGATGTCCGGTCAGTTTATGGGGGTGGGAGCTGGATTAGGAGCTTTGCATGGGAGAAGGATGCAGGATGCCGGTTCGATGTGGGGGAGGTTAAAAACTGTAAAGTGTTTCATTCACTAGCATGGCGAAGCTTTGGGTCTGACTGCAGTTTGATAAATCACGTGTAAATCAAAGTGCGAGCCGCGTGCAAATTCATCCTGTGAAGTTCTCACCCAGTCACAAGCATCTGATCACACATTAGACGTCAAAAAGATATAGAATTTGTTAATTATTCAAAACACAAATTGGTGTCACAGGATTCAATACCTGCAGTTGTGTCTTGATTTCTTCAGTTCTTCAGGCTTGCAACTGGTTTCACTTACTCTCAACATTCAACTTGTTGCAGGCACTTAAAGACACTTCTTCCATCCTACTTATGTTTGCTGTTATGTTAAAGGGGAACTACTGTATTTTCCAACCTGGACTTTATTGCTGGCATATAATACGATCATTTACTCACCCATATAACTTTGGTGTCATTTTCAGTCCTTCGGAAGACATTTAGCTCCAGCGGAGCGCCGTGTATATCCATAGAGTGATCAGGGCACCGCAACACAGCCTCTAAATAACGCATTATCTGCCGCGGAACAATATTTTGTTATGATACGCTAGTGCTATTCCCTGTTGAGTCCACAGTTACCTGTTGTCATCATAACCCGGGGTCTGTAGATTGACCTACTAACCTATTATATGCCAGAAATAAGGTCCAAGTTGTAAAAAACGGCAGTTCCCCTTTAAATTCCTAGTCTCATTCTCTCCTTTGCACGGCAAACAGCTTGAAGACACATGATTTATATTATACATCTAATGACAGCCAAACAAAATGTGGAGAACGAGTGAATCACACATTACTGCTCCCCTTTGTTGTACCATTTATTTGTTCGCTCTCAGCCTTGAGAAATGTGGTAAACACAAGTGTCTGCAAATTAGAGAGAGGGTTAGGAGCGGGTTAGGGGATGTATAAATGCAACAAGCGCACTGACGTAAAAAGACACACTTTCTGTTTGTTTGCTCTTATTCTATGTTTTTTTTTTTTTAACAAGGAATTAGAGTTTTCAAATTAGTTTACCAGCACTTTTTCCTGCTATTGGAGAGCCGAGGCGACAGACTGAAGAGGACAAAGCGGTGCAAGTGAAAATTATTGTTCCATTTCTATTAGTGCAGAGTCACGTCGCAAAAACAAATTCGCAGCACTTTTACGCTCTAATGGCGCCGTCAATTCTTCGAGATCAAGAAATTACCAACTTTTTTTTTTTCCTCAGCACATTTTCTCTCTGAGCCAATGAGTAATCACATATTTATGTTTTTTTTTTTTTTCTCTGACACATTTAATTCCACGGTGAGTCATTAACTTCAGTAACTAAGTGAAGGCAGGGAAGCATGAAGAAGTTCACGTGCCTGTGAACGGAAGTACACACTTTCACTTCTTTGTGTGTGAAGACCTTGTTGACAAGATGTATTCTAAAGAGAATGGGTAAAACCTTGCTAAACATGTTCACAGAATACTGAGCTAATTACTGCCAGACAAATATTTGTGTATGCTGCAGTAGTATCTGTTTTAAATCTGGTGTCAAGGGTGATATTTCCACACTATTCCGCCAAAAAGGTTTGTCATAGGCAACACACACAGATCCTATTCAAACCCCAACTCTCCACCTCTTCTTTGAGGGTGTTTTATAAGTGTTTTATTTAAGTGTTGTGTTATCTATAAATGTGCCTCTTAAGCCGGGAGTCTCTGCAAAATTTCGTTATGTCCTCATGATGACAATAAAGACTCTTGATTCTTGACTTGGATGAAACGTCTTCGAGAAACTATTTGCCCACTTTTTTGGATATACCATGACTTGGATGGCTGAGATCCTTCACAGCTAAAGACGTTTTTGATGTTCCAGATTAAAAGGAAGATTTAGTGTTTGGTGGTTTTTCCTTATTGGACAGCACTGAAGACTGAGGGACCGTAGACGTACCTCATATGCAGGCGTCAACAGTATTCGTGTGAATCCTCTCTTTACACACCTTTAGAATTATATCTTGAATAGACTGTCTGAAGTTTGGTCTTCTAGAAAGTAGGACCAGATTACATAAATACAATATGCATGCACCCAGAAGCTAATTTGAACCAGTGTTGCTCTTTTGATTTGCATGAACACCCACACATCACCAGAAACTGATTCCTCCTCATACCCGATCAGCTCATACCTGGCTGGCTCCTCCTGTGTTTAAGTGTGACAATGAATAAAGCAGTTGTTTCATTCAAAAGGCCGAGCCTCTGTGTTTATTCCTCAGGTTATTGCAATTCCATGCACATAGATTTGTTTTTAACTGCGCTGCCTTAGTGTGTGATTTTAACATGGGGGTCTATGGGGATTTGCTACCTTTTGGAGCCAGCCTCAAACAGTCACTCAATGAACTGGAGTATTTTGCAATTCCTCAGGTTGCCACTCAGTCATGACCTAGGTAGCATGTGACATCATGACATCAGTAGAATGTGACATCAAGAGGTTTCCCTCGACGAGAGGCGGGGTACACCCTGGACAAGTCACCAGTCTATCACAAGGCTAACACAGGGAGACAGACAACCAAGAATCCTTTCAGCAAGTTTCCCAATGAAATGTTCAAGGGACAAAGCCTTCTCACGGCTTTATTTTATTTAGATTTATGGATCAAAGGCATACCCTGACTTGCACCTCCCCGGAAACGTAACCACACGTTGTAATTGCAACAACTGTGATTGGTCAAAAGTGCACTTCCTTTTTCTTTTACTTATCAAATCTCTTAGCGAAATTCTCCCTCCTTCTGCCGCCCACACACCAACTATTCAAACATCACTTCTCTTTTCTGCGTTGCAGTGATTTTAGTCGAAGAAACTGACATTCAACATGTATTACTCCAGCACGAGTCGCTCAGTTTCAAGCGCCATTGTGTGAAGTACCCAACACAGCTGGCTCGCCGGCAACTGACCTAATTACACCACAATACCGACACACCACCGCCACCCAAGTATAAATGCTCACAGCCATTCACTTAGGTCAGGATGTAGGCTCTATGTAGATCTGTTGTAGGAGTATAGATTTCTGAATTGAGTTCTTCAAGCCCACACAAGGAAATGACGCAAATCTAATTATCTGCGGCGAAACTCGTTCATTTCACCAATCCTATTCAAACCCCAACTCTCCACCAGTCTTTTAGAACTGAAGAAGCTACTTTTCCCCTGTAGCAAAACACCACATCCCATCCCCCCACAGAACCCTCACACATGCACCCTCCCCCCTCCGGCCACACACTCTCATCTTCTCACACACACTCACCTTCTAACATGACAAACAAACAGACCACCAGTATATGATGTATAGAGTAACCAAGTTACTCTATACATCATCATTAGATGCCTCATCTCATTATCAGATGTTACCAGTGATAGTCTGTTTTACAAGATCAAGAATGAACTGTCAGCACCATATTTTAAGTGGAAGCCATAAAACTCCAACTCAATCCCCCAACAATTAATGTTTTTAAAGCCCTCTTGTGTATGCATTTAATATTTGTGTTTTTGAAGACTATCAAGTGTTAGCATCAAAAAAGACTGGTTCAGAAAGTATATAGCACCAGTTATCTCTTTGATTTTGTCTTGTACCCAGAAAGAAAATATACATTTTGTGCTCAAAAGTGTTTCCAATCGAACATATGATCTTGTTTTTTGAGGATTTCCTGTGTCATGCGGGGCTAAACGGCTGTTGAGAAGCCCGTCCTCTCCACCACTGACCGTTTGGAAGAGGCGTCCTGATCTACCTAACGGAAGTCGATGAGAACTTTCCAACTCCCCGGTGAGCCTTTGAAGTGATAATAGCCACTGTCCAAACTCTCTCTCTCTCGCTCTCTCTCTCTCTCTCTCTCTCTCTCTCTCTCCAACACTTCCTGCCACAGTTATATGAACTCTGTGGCAGGTCATTTGTGATCAAAATTGCTCTCACATCTCCTTTTTCTCTTCCTCCTCTTTCTTTTCTTTTTACCTTTCCTCCCCTCTAACATTTTCTCTCCTCCTCCTCCTCCTGTCTCACTGCCCTCTCAGCTTCCTCCTCCACCTGTCTTTGTTGTTAGTCACAGGGGGGTATGGCTTTGTGTCAGGTCATGTGTTATCGACCACACACAGGCCTACACACACACATCCATACACTACACCAGAAATCTAATGCAGTACAACTGCAGAAAATCTTTTTTTTTTTTCTTTTTTTACCAAGTTTACACCATGACCTCTCAGTATTTCTCATTCTCTTTCTCTCTCTGAACCTAATTACTGTACAACCGTGGCCAAATATCTTTTAATATTCCTTTTTATTCCTAACAAGGTTGAATATTCAGTTGCTTAAAATACCTCTCTCTGCTTCTGCAGGTGCCCGCTCACTCCTACAAATTGTCTTTGGTTCCATCTCCCCACTTTTACATTGTGGATAGATGGCCCTCCTTGACTTCGTGTCCTGAATCAGAAGTGGAACTTTTTGCCGTGAATGTTTGTATCATTGATGAGCAGCCTTTCACGTTCCTTGTATTCAATGTCATCTGTAATGGATTAAACTCGGCCTTGATGGAACACAGAATCTGAATAACTTCATGATGCAACTTAGAGATATTGTTAGCTGATTTTAGAACCTATACATTTATTCATTCCTTCATGGGGGGGGGGCTGGGACCCTGGACAGGTCTCCAGTCTATTACAGGGCTAGAACCAATATTACAAGGACTAAAATCTTTAACATGAAGTCCTTTTCAGTCCTGTGCTCTATTTTAAACCTGTTTCTTAATTATTTATATCCTGTCCCTTTACATTTATTTCTTATTGATCTTTAGATGCTGCAAAAAATCTCACTGTGGACATTCTCCCACCTCAGTGGTGGCTGAGGTTCAGACTCCCCCCCAGACCTCTGTCTCTTTTTCTCTCATCCCACTATTTCTAACCCTTCTTCCCTTCCCTTCCGTAATACTTCACCTCTTCTCAACACACACGCACACACACTCAGAGTGTGGGCAGTGTCAGGCTGAGCACCTTTGAAGTCCTGTGTGTGTGTCTCCTGTGGTCTGAGCCATCAAAGTTTCCATTTATTGGTTGCTGTGTGACAGGCTTCTACCTCTGACACACTGTCCTCCCCTCTCTCTCTAACACACACACACACACACACACACACACACTTTCCAGACACATTCCCGGCCATGTGAATTACAGTACAACCAAGACACAGAGCCACTTTGACCTTCAACACTTGCAACCCTCAGTGCGCCATAACTCAGAACAAAGTTTACTGACAGAGAGAAACTTTTGGATTCATTTCCACTGCAGGGCTCAGCAATAAGCTTGCTCCTCTGGGACAAACTGACACTTTTAATCCCACAAATGGATATTGTCTCCATTTGTTTGTTATTGTATATAACTTAGCAATAGCTGCTGACTCATTGTTGATAGCAAAGGACCTCCCGATGACTGTGTGAGGTGAATTCGGCATTTGGCCTCATAGTGACTCCTTACTGTGAAGTATTAAAGGGATGAAAACACTGGTCTTGGTTGGATTACAAAAGTTTTGAGGTTCTGTGATTAATGCTGTGACAGCAATACAGTGGATGAGGGTGGAATATTGTTTGTGGTGCTCACAGCCTCCAGAAATTGCATTTTTGTTCTTAGTGGGATAGTTCACACCGTGTATTGTTGACGGAGGATTGCCTGTCCTTAGCCCTAACCCTAAGTGTCATTTTTTATCAAGTGACATGATAAAATGACACGCATTGGGCATTAATCATGAAATTATGATTAATCATGGCTGAATTGGAGTGCCATTTATAAAGTGGTGTTTTCATTACTGCAACAGTGCATAACAATGTCTCTGAACAACATTTGGCATTTGATTAAAATGCTACATCAGGCCTCTCTGCACCCTTGAAAACCCATAATTTGGGAACTTCATACATGGAAATAACATGCACCACAACTAATGTGATTGCACAAACACATTGGTTATATTTCATTAAAAATGATCAAGTGAATTTGGAGCAAAGATTTGAAATGGTGGAAAAACATGAAAATGCAATTAGTTGCTGAGATTAGACAGAATAACTAGTCCGTGTAGTGTCCAGTGAGGGTGGTGGTATAGAGCTCTGGTAGCTGACGTCACCCTGCGCCGGCAATCACAACACCGCCATATTGGGAGGAAAGCCCGCTTTTTGAATTACTATTTGGTTGATAACTGCGGGCAACTAACTAACTTGTCCTTGTACCAGTTAAATCCGAAACTACATTTTTTTGCAATAAAACAAGCAAGAAGCAGGCACGAGGAAACGGAAAAGTGGGATCCCCCAAAAGTGATCGTTTGTGTAGCGATCACTATATCAGCTACAGAATGCAGTGTTTTCCAAGTGTCATGTCTTATTTTTTTAGCATGTTTTTAACACGATGTCAAATAGATTTCTTTTCATAAAGGCAAGTTAGGCTAATGTTTATAACGTGGATTACAAAGGGGCACTAAAACTACTCACAATGAGAGAAAAATTTGGGATTAAACAGTTACTTGTTATTGTAGCTGCATTACTGTCATGAACATCCTCAGAAAAAAATCCAGATACTCCGGATAATGATACAAATAAGGATACGGATACAGATAATCAGGATACTGCGGGTCAGGAACACTGTCCGTACTGGCTGTTTCAATGGTCCAAAAAAGCACACCTGGGGCATGATAAGGGTCCTTGATATGTAATCTGTCAAGGTTTGCCTTGTACTGGTCAATTTCTATCTGTTTAAAGTGCGCAGTAAACTCTGACGGCCTGAAATCAGCGCTGGCGCCATTCATTTTTCCCCAGTGTTTTCCTGCCAATATGGCAGCGTTAACAAAAAAAAGTCACGTGACGCCAAGAGCTCTATAGGCTCTTAAACATGGCTGTAATTAACAGTGGAAGAAGTGAGGGAGGAGGATGAGAAATGTGTTCTTGTCTGTACTGCAAGTGTTCATGTGGACTTGAGAAATGTCATCACTCGCTGCCCAAGTACTGTTCCAATTCAAAGCAAGCAAAGTAATGTGTTTTTGACCCACATATTTTATTGAGAGTCATAATAATAATAATGGAGTGTGTAGACAGGGAACCTGCTCAAGGCACCCCTGCCACGGACATAGTGGGGATTCCAATCTGTGACTTTCCCGTCCCAAAGCTGCGCCTCTATGTAATCGCATCCCACAATGTAACTTTCGCAGACTTGGGACAGCCAGGGATTCCAGAATGCATTTTGCGGTTACAGAATGATCATACTGAGTCTTCCTATCCTCCAGAGTTTGTACTTCAGAGTCCAACTTGTCAAATCATATCCAAAAAAACTGCTGAAAACATGAGGCAACTGGACTTTTAGAGTTTCTTGAAGATGTTTCTCCACTCATCCAAGTAGCTTCTTCAGGTCTAAAAGACTGGTGGGGAGTTTAGGTTTTAAATAGGAACATCTGTGGGTGTTGCCCATCAGACACTTGTATGTTATCTTCAAGAAACTGAACAAGTCTATTTGCCCTTGTTTTCAGCTTTTTTGGATATATGAACTGGATGACGGAGAACCTTTACAGACAACTTGTCAAGTCCGAAACCAAGTGCACAAGCCTGAAGTTTGCAAATAATGATCCTATTAGGCAAGTTTTAATTATTCTTTCATATCAGCTAATATAATTTTTTTTTTTAATATTTCAAATATTCAAAGATTTTATAAATATAATAGTTGGGTCAGTAATCGGTTCATACTACCAGATTGCGTCCAGATTTGGCAAAAAAAATTCAAACCCGTTTGAATGTCTACGACGGAGGTCAGGTCTGTTCCCCTCATACACTTGCAGTTTCACGTTTTCACCCCCTCACGCACTAACAACCGAGTTTTGTGCCAACTACCCATGCTGACGGTCCCCAATTAGTGCGGACTGGTGCAGACTTTGCCCTGTGGGGAATTGTGGGCTAAAATCTTGTAGTGTGTCCTTAGCTTTAACAGTTAAAACAAAAAAAAAAAACAGCTAAAATCACTTCAAACAGATGTTAAAAAACTTTTCTGCACCAGTTTTTTTTTACAAATGTTGATGAATGAAATATGTTTTGGATTCATGGCCGGTGGTGTAGAGTTTTTCGGATGATTAAATATTACTCGTGTTTTCATGTTTTTCGATGTAATCCCAGTAGCTCACAGTGCTAGGATCCTCCTGCAGCTAAATGTGTAACGAGACACAAGTAACAACGATGTCTAGGTCCGGGAGGAGAATCTGAAATTTAAAAAAGAAACAAAAAAAACAAAAAAAAAAACGAACAAAAGGCCTCATGTATTGTTGTTTTCTCAAACCTCTTTTTTTTTTTTTTTCTTGAACAGCTTCATGAATGAATTCTCTCTCTTGAATAACGAGCTACAGAGAGCGCATTTGTTTCCAAAGCCTCCAAGAAACAAAGATGGCATATGGGAGAAAAGCACTCCGGAGCTTGGTCTGTGCCGCTTAATTAGCGGGCAAGTGCTGGCTCGGAGATATCCACGTTTCTGCTCTCATTTCATGCTGTGGAAATAGAGAATAAAAGACACTCGCAGATGTCTGGAATTCATGGAAAGCTAATTGTCTATGCCACTTTGTTGGCTTGTTAGGCCTTTGATTTTCTCACTTCTCACACTTCTGTCTCTTTTGTGGTACATTGCTTCATACCCTCCATCCTCCTTCCCTTCCTCCCACTAAGTCGCTCTCATTTTCTTCCATGCGGCTGCGATATCAGAGAGCAAATCAGCATCGCTGTCATTGTTTTTTCAGGCCTATTTAATAGCTGTTGACTTGACAGGACATGTAATGATTTCTGCCTTATTTAATAGCTGCAGCTGTAATCATTTGTGTTTTTTTTAAAGCAGTAGACTTGCTGTAGATGTAATCAGAGACTTAATGACGTGTGACGCTGTCTGCCGACTGGCTGGTTCATTTTTAGAACAATCACGATGAGCTTTAATTAATAAGCTGAAAGAAGAGTCTGACAGAGCCTGAATGCAAATCCTCTTGTCGCTGTCTCTTTTTGTCTCCGTGTCTGTTTTTTTTTTTTTTTTTTTGGATTCACTCTTTGTATCAGAATATCCTGACACATTATTTTTTTTCCCCCCTAATCACTGGTTGGTTTCCTTCCTGATCTGCATTTTGAGGGAACATTTTCAGTTTTTCTCACTTTGTCCCCCTCCTTTTCTTTCCCCTATTTGCCTTCCTCTCACTTTCCTCCCTTCCCTTACCTTCCGTCTCCCTGACTTTCTGTGTTTATGTTTTTATTTCCATTATAAACAGATCATTAGCCCTGTCTCTGACAAATGACTCCGCGCTTAACATTTTGAATTAAAGGCAATATCTTTGTTATTAAAACGTCTTCTATTTATCATGCTCACCTGCTCGCATCGCAGCGGGAGCGACTGATATGTATGCGAGTCAGACCAAAAGCAATTTATATGTTTGTCTTTGTGGCTGAATTAATATTTATTCATTACTTTTCTTTTACTTCTAATCAGCCAGGCCTCATTTCCCACTTACTTTCTCCGCACACTCTCATGACTAAGAAATGAAGGAAAGTCACAGTACTGTCCACGGCGGGCCCTGTCGTGGTCTCGACAGTGCTCAAGGGCATTTTGGCAGGGGTAGGAGAAATAAACACGGGAATAAAAGAAATATGCATGTTGGGTTGACAACTGTAGAAAAACAACATGATGGTGAACAACAGCTTTTGCAAAGTAGGATCCATTTGAGCATTTACCATTTATTTATTCGTGCCCAACTTTCTCTGTGTTATTTTTTTTATGTTAACAAAAGCGGAATACTCGATGAAGAACGATGATTTGTTGAGCACTGCACTGAAAAAACTCTAAGCTACCATATCTGATAAAACGAATTATACTGAACTGCATCACTTCTTTTTCCTTTCCAGGCGATCATTTATAATAGCGGTTGTATGTTTTTTGTCTGAATGAATACGGCAAAACTCTGCTGATGCAGGAGCAACCCTGTTGAGTATAGTTGGTCTTTAATGCAACTCAGGACGCTTTGAGTTCACACTAGCAAAGGAATACGGACACATGCGACCCAGACTACCTCCAAATGTGGTCAGAGATCTGATCGCCCAGGTCAGATCTTAATGCAACATCTGCACAGGCCTTTAGACACTTAAGTATCACTTATTATATTGAATGTAACCCTTATATGTAACCCTTATTGTGCACTCACACTAGCAGTAAGGCGACAAACTACAGTAGTGACCCGTCAACCATTCATGTGTATCTGGTTCACCTGTTCTCATTCATCTTCTGTAACTGCTTGTTCCTGTGAAGGGTCACGGGGTCTGCTGGAGCCTATCCCAGCTGTCATCGTGCGAGAGGCAGGGTACACCCTGGACAGGTCTCCAGTCTATCGCAGGGTTAACACAGAGAGACAGACAACCATTCACACTCACATGCACACCTATGGCCAATTTAGAATCACCAATGAACCTAACCAGCATGTCTTTGGATGGTGGGAGGGAGCTGGAGTACCTGGAGAGAACCCACGCAGACACAGGGAGAACATGCAAACTCCACACAGAAAGGCCCAGTCAGCCCATGGATTCGAACCTGGGACCTTCTCGCTGTGAGGCATCAGTGCTAACCACCTCTCCACTGTGCCGCCCTCACCTGTTCTTGTGTTGAGTATATATACTGATCGGCCACAACATTAAAACCAGCAGAAGTAAATAACATTGACCTTCTCGCAACAACAATGTTCTACTGGGAAACATTTGGACCTGGCTTTCATGTGTCATGCTACACAGACATGTAGCACCCACCTACACCAGACCAGGCACCCCCACCCCATGACACAGGCACACACACAAAAACGGTTTAGGAACAACTCAAAAAACATCAAACAACAAACACAGCACAAGGTGTTGACCTGGCCTCCAAATTCACTAGACCCCAAACTGATCACGTATCTGTGGGATGATCCACAGAGGCCCCCCTCCTCAACCCATAGGACCTAAAGGCCCCAATTAACGACATTCTGTTGCCAGACACCACAGGACACCCTCAGAAGGCCCATGTCCATTCTCTGATGAGACACAACTGTTTTGGAGACACAAGGGAGACCTACACAATATTAGGAAGGTGGTGATAATGTTATGCCTGATTGGTGTATAGTCATTGTCACTGCCAACGCTGACTTGTAACTTTTGTTCTTCTTCTTGTCTGATCTTATTGTTTGTGGCATATTATGGTATGCATTACTGGGAGAACCATAGTAGTGAGATACAATGTACTTTAGTTTGATTCTCAGAATAAAAGTTAAGAAATGTGTCTTATTGGTTGTGGAGGACAGGTCAGCAGAACTGCTTAGTCAGCAACTTATTGACCTTCATTGGACCTGTCCATTTCAAATAGCGTGGTGTGAAACATAATTTAAAACAAAATCATCCTGCATCCATTATCCGGACTGGGACTTGAGCCTATGCCTGCTGATAGTGGGCAAGACAACCTAAAAAGGTCACCAGTCTAATCAGCTAACACAAAAACACAAATAACCACTTACATTAAGATGCAAACCTCTGGCCAATTTAGAATCACCAGTTCACATAGCATGCACAGTATGTCTTTGGACCGTGGGAGGAAGCTGGAGCACCTGGAGAAACCTGCACAGGCTCAGGGAGAAGGTGCAAGCCGCAAAAAAGGTCACTGCCTGCCCACGGGTTCACACCAAAACCTTCTTGCTGTGAAGTGAGTGCTAACCACTGCACCACCGTTCTGCCCTAGAGGCAAAAATGCAATTACAGGTGGAACAAAAAAGAAAAATCCTTTACTGTTTGGTTACACTCATGAGAGCAACAGGGAGAGTCAGTGGTTTACTTCTTCATTTAACAGTCATTTACCATAGTTAACTAATTTCACACACAGACACACACATACAAATCACTGCCAGTGAGCATAATATCATGGCACAGTCAACAATCATTTCATCGCGATTAACTTGTTCGAAAGCGAGCATCATTGTCTGGTTGAATCTCTCACGTCTCCCAGGGGTGCATGGCCTTGTGCCTCACGCACAGAAAACACTCACAGAAGAAGAAGAAGAATTCCACACAGTGAAAGCGCCTTCAAACGTGGATGTTTGTGACAAATCAACAGACTATGACTCAGCCAGTGACAGCTTGCATGCATAACATTTCAAGTATACGGGCTGACGTTGTTTTTCCTCACAGTGACTCACGGAGGAGACCACTTTACGCTCAAACCACCTCCAGTCACATGAATCACACATGACATTCTACACAAAGACAGCTTATTGGTTCTGATGCATGCAGTAGGCATTGATCCGTCCCACATTTGAAGTATTTACATACTAAAGTAGTTTTCTTTCTTCTCATGTCTTTATTGATTTTAATCCCATAACAAATGCACTATATTCGTATGTAGCACAGTGTATTACAACTTTTTGAATAACCCACCCACCCCCACTTCCCCTCAACATAAATTCTATTTTGCTATCTCTTACTTGCCACCTACAAACACACACTATATATACAGCATATGGACAATATTTGTTTGTCAAGGTTCTCATCCAGGTCATGGTGTATCCAAAAACGAAGTTGAAACAAGGGCAACTGTTCCTTGAAGATGTTTTGCCACGGACAATATGGACAATATTTCTTCAGCCCAGTTGTAGTAATTATTATTAATCATTAGAGATTGTAAATGAAGTACGAAATAAAAGGAAATTATGAAACATCAATCAGAATACAACTTTAGCTCACCGCATCAAATGTGTCAGAAGAAAAAGAAGCTGAATTGGTTCAATAGAAGCTGACCATGATGGAGCCCCGTCTTCAACATTGCTGCCCAGGTGGGTTATGGCTTTGTTCATCTTTTCAACGGGTGTTGCTGCCTCCATGTTTCTGTGCCCCCTGGAAACTAGTCACGCCACTTGGTGTTAATGCCACGTGGTGTTAACGCCACATGGGAGCAATCATGCTCAGAAATAACAGATTCGTTCCTAACAGAAACGACCAGATCAAGCGTTTACATGGTCATTATGAGCTAATATTTCAGCGGATTATCAAAGGTTTACACCACACCACACGTTGGTCTAGTCGGTCGTAACTGGCTCATTTTTCATATTATAAGTGTAATACCGGTGCCCCTGCAAACGTAGCAGCTGACCCCTCAGAGACATCCAGAATAGCTCTGGCCACATAATATCTGCTGGACACATCCTCAGTAGAGCGAGCTGGGGAAGAGCGTGCTGGTAGCGGATGGTGACGACAATCTGTCAAAATCAAATGAATGTGTTGCTGGAGCAAGGTGAGCTTGATGCAGAACTTCCCCCCAGGAGAGATGCCATCATTCATGCATTGCTTTTGAAAAAAAAAACTAAAATCAAATAAACCTCCCAAGCTCACCTACAGCAGAGAGAATGTGTAAAGGAAAACTCAGCTTGTATCTTAATTAAAATGTTGAAGGCAACAATTTAACGAGTGCAGAGCCGCTTTTTAACGTGCGACGGCGCAGCTGCAGCCTACAGTCCGGGCCTCCTCCCGCAGCATTTCTGGGGAGGGAGCGATTCGGTTAGGTGCAGGTGTGCCTCATTAACCGACCACGGCACCGCTGGCTCCGTCCTCCTCAGTGCTCCATCACCTCTTAGGCTGTAAGCCACAGCCACATTACTCCTACCAAACGAGGAAGCCTTCCCACTGCCACTCAAACGCTCTGACAGTTCATTTAAATACTATCTCTTTATTTAACGGGGCAATTATTGGCCTGCCATGTTGAAATCTGTCACCAACTACCTACGTAATAAATATGTGTATAGAGGCTGCTTCGTTCTAGGGGCGGTTCCAGACTTTGTTTGCATTAAAATAATAACTTTCATTAAGCTTCATGTCTTGAGTATAAATTGGCAAGATTTCTGTTCTTAGTTTTGCTACAACCATATAGTCATGTGGCCATATGGCTGTAAGATTCTGTGGGTAAAATTGGACTGGCGACCTGTCCAGGGTGTACCTCGCCTACCTGACCCTCCAGGGGACAAACGGTTAAAGAAAACGAATGAATGACCGGCAACGCTGCCAGCCCTCAGTTAAGCAGGTTCTTCTTTGCATTGTTCCTGGATTGTTTTTACTCTGTTAAAATAACCAAAAATAACCTGCCATCAATACATACATAAATTGTGAGTTTATATTCTGGTACCTTTCACTTGCAGTCCCGGAAAGTTTCTAGTGTTTGCATCCTGAGGGTAGAGCAGTGGTGAAAGGTTAACTCACCTTCATAATGTCAGTGCTTTGTAGAAACAAGTCAAACTTTCTTTGCCTAACAGTGAGTGGGGCACACGGACCTTTCCAAAGTACAAATGGCATCTGATATGTGCTGGTTGGAGCTTTCTTACCTTAACTATAAACTACTGAGACTTACTTCTGGCTCGCTTCAGCACAGAAGCAGCAAGGATCTTTAAAATACACCCTAAAGATGTTGACCTCACAGCGAGAAAAACACCTCCCAGCTCTCACTTTAACAACCCACCTACATAGAGTATTGACTGGAAACATTGCGCCTACCGTACAAATTGCCTAATGTGGGCAATAAACACTGTCAGATGCCCTGATAGCAAAATAAATGAACTTTCTAACTTCCAGTAAACTTACTTGTATACTCACAGAGTGAAATATTAGATTAGGTTCTTAAATGTTTAAAGTGGAATTGTTCTCTTTAAGGCCGGCACAGTGGCGTGGTGGTTAGCACTGATGCCTCACAGCAAGAAGGTTCGAATCCAGGCCAACTGGGTCCTTTCTGTGTGGAGTTTGCATGTTCTCCCTGTGACTGCGTGGCTTCTCTCCAGGTACTCCAGCTTCCTCCCACCATCCAAAGACATGTTGGTTAGGTTCATTGGTGATTCTTAACTGGCCATAGGTGTGCATGTGAGTGTGAATGGTTGTCTGTCTCTCTGTGTTTGCCCTGCGATAGACTGGCAACCTGTCAGGGTGTACCCCGCCTCTCGCCCGATGACAACTGTGATAGGCTCCAGCCTCCCCGGCAACCCTCCAGAGGACATGTGGTTACAGAAAATGAATGAATGAATGCTCTCTTTAAAGGTACAGACACACCAAACATCAATTAACTATCTGCAACCCTGACTGACTATGATGTTGCCCCAAAAGATTGCACTTGAAGACACCGCAACACTGCGAGAAAGGAAATGACCCCTTTCCAGCAGGTGGCGGTAGCCTCCATTCATCATTCACAAAAAAGCTATTAGCTGGGAGGATGAAAAACGACAAGACCCTTTTGTGTGCCCTTTGAACATCTATCAGTTTTGTTTCTCTCCTCGTGCACTGATTTGCTAAGCTTATCAGCCAATCAGAGTGCTCTGTCACACTCCGCCGCTGATTCGTCCTGTCGAGTTGGCTGAAAAGCCACTGACAAGAGTGGTAGCAACAGTGAAAAACAAGGGTCCCAGATGGTCCCAACTTCCCATCGGCTTGATGTGCCACGGCCTTAAGCTTCAGTTTAGAAAGACCTTGTTGCTTGGTTGCCTCTTTTTGTTCTCACCGCTGCGGTTTTGCATCGCTTTGTTACCGGCCAGGGACTGCGAGAGTAGCTGAGGGTCAGAACAAACTTTAATAAGTAAATGGAGTCTTTGATTTGCAGCGCATCTCTGATGTGAAAGCCAGTGCCTGCAGTAATGTGCAAAAAAACAAAGCAGCTCTGTATTTTCCCGTACTTCCCGATACTCTATGTGTGGAACAGAGCACAAAGCCCGTCCTGATCCGTAACTCTTAAAGATACGAGTCCCAATTCCATTTTGAAAATTAAAATAAAAAAAGCTCGGCCATTTTCTTTAACTCTGGGGATAGTGTGGCTTTTAGGAAATGTGACACTTCTAGGGGTGAACAAATGCATGTTTTCAGCTTCCTGCAACAGCTTAGTGCTTTAGCATTTACTGCATCAGCACTATTGTGTGTTAACTCGACATCACCAACAGGTAATGGGACTGAAGGAAAAAATCACAGGGTGCACTAAGTGTGGCTCATTCATTCCTGTGGGTTTGCTCAACAATGGAACTCTATAGACAATTTTAAATCATCTGGAAAGAATATATGCCCTGCTGTATTATTTATTTTTCAAATTACAGAGCATTGTGTGTGTGACCCTCTAACTTCAAGTATCAAAAATAAACATTACGTACACTACAGATAGTTTCCCCTGCAGATATTTATCTAAAAGACAGTGGGTAGGTGGATGCCCAAGGCTGGAGATAAACACAGTAAGTAAATACCCTTCACAAAATGTGTGCTCACATCGTATGAAAGATGGCATATTTACCTCTACACATGCCTCTTAGCTTCCACTTTAAAAACATTAAAGCACGTCTTTTCTGGGAGAAAGGTCAGCGCAACCTCTCCAGGATATACTGTATCTGTCTGAAGCCTGTGAAGCTGAACCAGATAAATGTGGATGAAAACCTCAGATCTGTAGTGTTGACAAAATATAGGTTCTCTTGTCAAATATGCCCTACAAGAGATGGATATATCTTCCAGATGTAGGTCGACAGCATGGAAACTCTCAGCTGATATAAAAGCAGGTAGAATCTTAAAATATGTTGTGTTTTTCTTTTTAATATTTTCATATTTTCATGAACTAGTAAATATGAAGCGTATATGAACGTTGTCCATTCGTGTCTAATCAGGATTTCCCACGGTAGGCTGTGAAAAGCTCTTGGACATGTGCTGAATCCTTGTTTTTCATGGTTATAACTCGGCCAAAGAACCAACCCCAGTGGTCATGTCTGATACCTCTCCCAATACACACCATTACTAGTGGGATTAAAAGGATTGTGGTTTAACACACACACGGAGGGTTAGAGAGGCAATGTCAGACAAGGGGCTCTGGCAGCGGAAGACAAGACCCGAGCCAGTGAAGCATTCTGAAATGAAAGAGAAAATGTGGGGGTAAGAAACAGGACGTACGGGGAGAAAAGAGAAAGGGAGAAAGGGAGTTTGGGGAAGCGCAAAGATGAGACGAGCTGGCTGACAAACGCCAAAACCTGGAGTCAAACTCACAACATCTTGAGTGCGGCATGTGTCTTAGCCTGCTGCACCGCAGAGCATCCTGGTGTGTCTAACATGCTTTGGTTTCAGTCCATTTGGAAACAAATTCAAAGTGCAGAGACCCAGTTCTCAACAGAGGGGAGGCGTGTGTGCTTTTTGGTGTGTTTTTATTCAAGAAGTGTTCTATTAGGTGAACTCCCCGCTGTTTCTATCACTTGTGTGATGTTCTCCTTGCATATGTGAATAAATCTCTTTACTGTGCACAGCGTGACATGGTTCAGTTGTCACAAATTTGAAACCCAGATCCATCAACTAAATAAACACTGGCTGCTGTACATGGATACCAAAATTGCACGAAAAATCATAACCAAATACCTCATGTAACCGCCTCAACCAGAACAGCCTGGCCCGATAAGATGGAATTTTCAGTCAGAATGAGACGGGTGGTGTAAACCTTTGCTTCATGTGCCTCATGTGTCGTAAACATCACGTAATGTGAAGGTTTCCAGGATGGACAGAAACGTGGAGGTAGCTAAGCAACGAGTTGTTCAATGTTGTCAGTAAAGTTGGGATTAAAAAGGTCTTCTTCTGTTGTACTTTTAGCAGATTTGTCACTCCGTGGCAGGCAGGACAAGATCATTGTATTTAGCACTGAACCGCCAAGTTGGAAGAAATATTGTCCATATACAGTAAACGTAGTAGCAGTCAGTGGTTCATTAGGCATTGTGTCAAGATCTGCTACAACCCCAAAAATAGCAAAGGATGGACTTGTTACTCTTTGCAAATAGGATAACATCAAATTTCCTGGAGGAAAAAAAACAAATATCATATTTTATGCGTCAAAGAGGGAATATTGTTCCGTCAACAATAACACATCATTGTTTCATATCGTAGAAACACAATGACTTGACTTAGCCTCGAAGCCAGGCCCCGGTTCCCCAACCTACACATTTTCGGTGGCGTAAAGTTGGCCTGGAACCACTCCCATGGCAACTTATCATGCTCTGGCAAAGATCTGCCGGGCCGATCGAATCGTTTGGGTGGGCTTTAAGTGGTGACAGCAACATAGACATGTCATGGGAGCGCCGTTGGGTTGAAGTCTGCAATTGTGTCTGTTGTAAAAGCTGCTGAGAGGAGAATCTCTTTAAATAATGAACAAATAACTCTCCTCTGACTGGTTGTAGGACTATCCGATTGTGTGCAGGGAGGTTATCAGTTGAAATACCAATGATGGAGTATTAAAATTCTGATATGATCCAGCACCTCTGGCAAAGTTTGGTCCGTCTGTTTTCCTCTGCCTGACTTTAGTAAAAGAAGTAACAAAACGGGAAAGATCAATCTGAAGCATGTTCTGAAAGCCTGTATGAAAAGCTTTCAGATAAAATGATGAACAAATCCAACTGATATTTTCCGGCATTGAACATAAACCCCTCCAGTTTTTCATTTTTCCCAGTCAGCCCATTCTGCGCAACATTGCTTCAGATTCCTGAGCGCTCACAGAGAGACTCTTAATCCATTAGACACAGACAAACCAGCTCCTTTCACTGATTTTAATATTAATAGACACAGAAACACTTTGTCCGAGAGAAAGTGCACATGTTGCAGAAGTGTCTCAGCAGCAAAGCAGAAAAACCTACAACTAATTGGTTCTCTGTGGGCCGCCTCTGACAGGCCCAAACATTAAGGGTTATACAGCACAAAGAGATAGGAGGAGGCCGTGAAGGAAAACGGGACAGAAAGTCAGAGAGAGGAAAAAAGAGACAGCAAAGAAAACAGTAAGAGTTGAAGAAAGATAGAAAAGGCTTGCAAGACAAAGGAAAAAGGAGGATCCCTTGAAGAAGAGGGGGAAATAGAGAGTAAAAGAAATGGGGGGAACAGAGAGGAGAGAAATAACATAACAGGCTAATATAGTTCGGAATAACTGCGCGGACGCGAAAGGAGAAAGGGACAGATTTTACAAGACGTTCTTTGCTTTTATATGCCATTTGAGATTTCACACATTCCCTGACCTTTTCAGTTTCTGTCATTTCTATGTTCAATTTACAAACCTAAACTGAGATAAAGTAAAGCGAGATCAGACGAGAAAATCGAATATTTGATGTGCCTCTTTTAAGAATTCCTTGATGGGCTGTAACTGCGTTCAGTCCATTCATATGTGGCAGCTCTTACAGGCCTCTAAATGTCTTGCGTGGTCTTATATTAGTCCATGTTTGTTGCTGCACTTGTCACTCGCTGTTTCATTGCTCCGTGTTAACAAGGACCATTCCCTGCGCATGTTACCGGGCCGCACAGTGATCCTGATTGTAATTCAGTGTGCTAGCGCTGCGCAGCACACGCCTCAGCCTCACATCCAGATCGTCCCTCATATCAACACACTGCAGCTGTCAGTTTACCTACAATGAAGTCAGACCTGCTCAAAATAGAAACCACCACACATTACACAGCATACTAATGTGTGCTCACTGTAGATGTGTGTACTTAAGAGTCACTATATTCAAATCCTATTTCATTTGAAAAGAATTTTTTTCTATTATACATGTCCGTACCGAGCTAAAAATGAAGCCAATGCAGATGTACCAACATGCAGTTCCTCAAATAACCACTTGAGGCCGGCTCCAATACTGAGTCAATCCCAACAGACCTCCAAATTAAAAACATTTACAGTAAAAATAAACACTTACACTGCAACAGTATTGGTCTCTATATCTAATTTCTCCATCCTCATAATAACTGTAACAGAGAAGAATTTACACATACAGTGATTCAACCTGTTTAAATAATGTCAAGGCTTAAAATATGCACAATTAGGGGCATGGCAATTGATATGGAGTGGTGTGCCCCAGCTTCAGTCACACTCCATGCTCCCATTTTTTTTTATTTAGGCTAGTGTCAGAGATGCCGACGAGGTGGTGACAAGATGGCGACGGCCGAAGCCACAACACTGAGCTTCAAAACCAGTCTTCAGGAAATCTATCATTGACGGTATTCCTACCCTGATGAATCCATCTTTACATGCAGTCAGAGATCTGTATATATATATATATACATTTTGTGCCTATTTTGTTAAATTTGTTAATAGTTTAACAGAATTACATTATACTGTCCAGCTATTTTTAGAGCTTTCAGTCACATCTCAATGTCAATGGAGTTTAAATGCAATTTATTTACTATGGAAAGCAAAATAAAAGAGGTTCAGACTGACATTCTTCTCCTCGTACATATAAATACATATGAATGAAGTAGTCTACAGTGAAAGTCTGTGAGAACCAGAAATGACTAGGCTCTAAAATAACTTAAGGGACTTAAGTCTTTGAGGTCAAAGAGCAGCAGGGTGCGCCGTGGTAACCGACCGTACTAACTGAGCATCTAATTGGTCATACAATTGTAAATATCCTGAACTTGTATGTGGAACATGCAATGACAAGTAAAGCCAATCAGTTCTATTCTAACTCAGAATTCAGGTCCAGCTGATTAAAATTTAATAGTGAATTTGGCTCATGAAAACATCTTCCTTGCTTTCTTCTGACTTGTTGGCTTTTCTCCCTGGGCTAATAGCTCAACAGCACTCGAGTCGGTGCAAACTGGGGTGAGGTTGAGAACCTTTGGATTTTCACTGAGCTATCCAACACCACTGCCATCTTCACCACATCATCATCAGCACAGTTAATAAGGAACAGATGTATGAAAAGAGTTAAAGAGTCAGTTTTTAAATGCTTTTACTAATGTACAGTATGTCCTTTTAGTGCTTACAGGTCAGAAAACCGTGCACACACATAACATCTTCTTTAACGCTCCTTATAATGTTTAGATCATTACCTATGATACTTGGAAAAGCCAGAGGCAGAGGGCATTATGAGGGCACCTTTAAAAAAACAACAACTCCATTCTCAGCGTATTCCCGGCATAATTAGCCGAGGGGGTGTATGGTCAGCCTCTTCATCAGCCCCTCAAGATGCAACATGTCCTTCTGAGAATATGAAACTGAGGAAAACAGTGAGGAAGAAATCTGGATCTCAACATCTGGGTTTGTCAGGAATGATAATCTGTAATGAAAGCGAGTCTTCCACGAGTCTGGTTTTGGGTATTAGGAAATATACTTCTAATGTAAACAAATGGATGGGCAAATGGACAAATTGATAAATCATTGCATGGAACTTTGGCAACACCTCATAAAACTATGAATCAATTCAAGGGTGGATTGATTTATAGTTTTATGAGCGATTTTGCGATTACGCGAGGAAGTAGCTCAACACGAGCATCACTCGTGGCTGCAGTGTAAACTGAGATATAGCAAAGAATTTCACCTTGACTTCCAGGTCGCCGTGCTATATGTTGATACACAGCGCTTTCCAAGGTACAATAACTGCGGGCAAGGCAATGTTGACATCCACCTACAGAGTTTGAATACATTGCTCCAAATACACCTGATATGAATACGCTCTTAAAACAGACTTCAGCCAGCAGCAGCCAGGAGACTTCTCAGTTCTTGCAAACCAGAAGACCTCATCTAACTATAAGTTGAGTTCCGATCGTTTTGCATATGTCGTCAGGATATGTATTTCTTGTAAATGAGAACGCATTCTATAAATCTGTTCAATAATAACAATGCAGCACCCATGGGGCTCTGCAAATTAATTTTATCTTATCTCACGGAAATGTCAGTTTCTATACTATATATTACAAAGTGTAATACACCTACACGATAAAGGGACTTTATTTCATATTTGCTTCTGTAAAGACAACATGGTATTAAAATTTGCATAATTTCATTAAAAGGTTACAGTTTACCTTTCATAGCTTATGTAGAATAAAGTCACTATTGCTCGCGAGGATTTGAAATCCCGTAAGCATGTCTTAGTAAACCACTACGATGGATTACATACACAATATTGATATTGGATGATAGTGCAAATGGTAGAATTATGATCATTAATCAATAATATGCACTACTACCACTGATGTATGCATGTATTTAATTTCATTTAATTCATTCAATCTTATACCTGCATGGCAACTGCAGTTATGTACAGATATTTTAACAGAGCAGTGTGCAGGATTTATTGTGAACTATTGGGGAGATTGCAGAAGAAGAAAAAAATATTTCATCTGAAAAGAATAGTTTTGTACTATACATGTCTGTACCAAGCTGCAACCTCTGGAGCTGAAAATTAAGCCAATGCAGATGTGCCAAAAGCTGCAGTTCCTCAAATGACCACCTGAGGCTGGCTCCAACACCGACAGACCTCCAAATTAAAAACCTTTACAGTAGAAATAAACACACTGCAACAGTTTTGGTCTCTGTATCTAATTTCTCCAGCTTCATAATAACCGTAACAGAGGAGAATTTTTATACATAGTAACTCGCCTGTTTAAATTACACAAAAAACATGGAAGGCACCCTCTTCAAAGTCAGTGTTTGGTACGTCTGTTATGGCCTACTGTAGAAACATGGCAGTGCAGCATGTCAGTCAAAGAGGACCTACTTTGTCTGTGACGCCTCATGAAAACTCAACTATTCTTACTGTCAGGTGATACGCTAATGAAAACATTATTACGACATTAACTACACCCTACAGTCAAATGCGCTGTGCACCCTTCCGCCGTTTCTACCATCTCCACACTTGTAACTACAACATGCTGATTATGTCACTTTGCTGTTTGAGGTGTGCCACCTACATCTGTGTCACGCACATGGCACATACAGACAGAGGCGTGGGGGGGCCTTCCAATCAGGGGTGAAGGCAGATTTGCTGAAGAGATGCCATGTGGTGACACCAGGAAATAGACGGTGCTGTTTTCCTGCACTTTGACATGTGTCAAAATGCCCCTGGTGTGCGTCGTAAACAAGCACACTGCTTCTACTGTTTACATAAGCTGTAAATTGCTGCACCAACATCTGCTATGAAGGGGACAACTAGCTTTGAGTTTTACACACCAAACAGGTCGAGGTATCTGTAACCCTATCTCCATGTTTTAGTTTTAATACTTCTGCCCCCCTCCCCCGTACTTTTCAGAGCATATTCCAGCACTGGACCAGTTAGCTTCACTCTGCCTGTTTGCTATGTTCTGCTTATCTTTCCTTTTTCTGCTACTTTTTCTGCTAAAGTGACCCACTTTATGCTTTCTCACTACTACCTTACATTAGCATCACTCACTACACTCCCTTCCTCCTCCTCTCCTTCCATCTGTCTCTCCCTGTTTCTTTGTCTCTGGGTGTCTTGCTGCCTCAGCCTCTCTTGTACTCAGCATGGCAGCACAGGACGTATCTGCCACATTGCCTGTTTGCTAACTTAACACAGCTTTTTCTCTTGACTTCCCTTTTTTCTTTGTGTCTTTTTTTCCCCCCTCTCCCTCCACCTGACGTTTTCATCGCTAAACCTCCTGCCCTCGGCCCCGAGCCCCGCCCCGGCGTGCCCCTCCAAATGTCACCCCTCGGCGGAAGAGGAGGCAAAACAAAGCAGACACGACTGTTCCTTCTCTCTGTGTGAGTTGCCTTTGTGTGAGAGGGTCTGTCTGTGATTGCATCTGCATGTGTCACCGTCTGCCTCCGTCTCTGCCTCCGTGTGCCAGAGAGTGTGTGTTTGTTCGTGGTCTGGTGGGTGGAGGTTTGCATGCATATGTATATTCAGTTAGACGGAATGGTGTTTGTATGTACATCAGTGTGACCGAGTTGCTTGTTACGTTGGGTATGTGCGTGTACTTGACTTCTCAGCCTTTTTGTAAGACTACCTGGTGTCTGCCCGGTGCCTAAGTGTTCTTATACCGGCTTCTTTAAATGTCAGGTCAATTCAAAACCTTTATCATGAACAGGAGCCTCGGTACATTTCACACTGAAAAAAAACTGTAGACCGCTAGCTATGTTTAGATGAAGGCTAGTATTTCACTGATAATTGCAATAATGTCCCAGTCAGAGTAAAAATGTCTCATGTAACCTCCACAATCACAACTGACTGTCTTGAACAGAAGGGATTTTCAATCAGATTGAGAAAGGTGTTGTAAACATTTGATCATAGGAAAATAGTAGCACCATAAAACTGATGCTTGATCCGATTATTTGTCTCTGGTTCAAATAAACCCTGTGTGCAAAACGTGAGATAAACATCAGGCGATGAGTTATCAGGAGAGACAGAAACATGGAGGTAGCAAAACAAGTTTTAAACGATGAACCAAGATGGAATGAACACAGTAGTTAACATGCGATACAGTAGTAGTACAGAACTGCATGACTAGTAATAGAGAAGAAATAAGATAAGAAATTAGAGGACATGAGAAAAGAAATGAGAGGTTAGGAGCTTGGTGTGAGAGAGAAGAGAGAAGAGGACATGTGCTCAGTGCATGGTCCCCCAGCAGCCTAGGCCTATAGCAGCATAACTAAGGGATGGTTCAGTCCAGCCCTATAAGCTTGATCAAAAAGGAAAGTCTTAAGCCTAACCTAAAAGTAGAGAGGGTGTCTGCCTCCTGAGGGAGCTGGTTCCAGAGGAGAAGTGCCTGATAGCTGAAGGCTCGACCTCCCATTCTGGGAACCACACGTAAGCCTGCACTTTGAGATTGAAGTGATCTGTTGGGATGATATGGTACAATGAGGTCTTTAAGCTGTGGCTAGGCCTTTAAATGCCTTGTATGTAAGGAGGAGGATTTTAAATTCAATTCTAGATTTTAAAGGGAGCCAATGAAGAGAAGCTAAAACTTGAGCAATATGACCTCTCTTGCTAATTCCTGTCAATGCTCTTGCCGCAGCATTTTGAATCAGTTGGAGGCTTTTTAAAGAGCTATTTGGACAGCCAGACAGTAATGAATTACAGCAATTCAGCCTCCATGACATAAATGTGTGAACTAGTTTTTCAGCAGCACTCTGAGACCGGATGCTCTTAATTTTGACGATATTACGCAGGTGAAAGAAGGCAGTCCTGGTTACTTGTTTTATGTGTGAAATAACGGACATATCCTCATCAAATATAACACCATCGCTAAAAAAAGGCCTTGGGGATTTATATAGTTCACGACGATTTGTGCATGTTTTCATGCTTTGAGCTAATAAAAGTAAAGTATGTACAGTATAAAGTAAAAGTCAACATATGCTCACAGTGACAATGCTAATATTGTTATTGTGATGGTTAGCAGGTGTATTTTTCTTAGTTTAGAGTGTTCGCTGATGAGAATGCTATTAGGTTTGCAGGTATTTAGTGCATACACTTTGGAAAGAAATGTGACCACATAATTGTACAAAAGAATGCGCTGGGCAAGGATCTGTTACAATTTTTCCTGAGTTTTTGGCATTCCAACGAGTAACTCTTAAGAAGTTTCACAACCAACAAATAATATCAAATTAATATCTTGATGGCTCTAGAGGAAAATTTAGACATTCACCAAGGGCATTTGGATTGGGAAAAAAAAAATTGAATGAAATATCTGAATAATAGCTGAACTGCATTTAGATTAGATTAGATTCAACTTTATTGTCATTACACATGTACAGGTACGGAGCAACGAAATGCAGTTAAGCATCTAACCGGAAGTGCAATAGGCAGTAAGTACATGTGGCATAAATAGTGTGGTGTATAAGTAGTATGGTACAGGTTGTTTTTACAGAATATGGACAATATTTACAGATCAAAACCTATGTACAGGTGAGACCATATACAGGTGAGTCAGCAAGATATACACATTTAACAATGCAATCGGCAAAGAAGGAAGTATCTCGGAGATGACACTGAACCAGAGAACTTATCACTACCTGTTTCCTTGGTAACATAGTTTATTGGCTACAGAGCCAATCAAAAGAATCTGAGACTAGAGCTCTTACTGTGCTCCACTTAACCTGTGTACACACAGCTATGGTTGAATGTATGCACATGTGAGCGCGTCCTGGCCTGTGTTATATCGACCTATAGTTGTTAGCGACTGCAGGGAATGTGGCTGTTCATTAGTATATGTACGTTTGTATTTGTAGGGACAGTATGTCCCACTGCACTGTACTGTACTGTATGGTCCCACTCACCTCATAGGCGGTGTGTCTTATGTTTGTGTGTCTTCATCTTTGAGTGTCGGTGAGTATCAGTGGGTTGCTGGGTGTTTTTGTGTATTCACAGTCCAAGTGGAAGTCACAACTCAAGCAGCTGCTGTCAAATTACACTGCAAAAGTCACAAAATCAAGCATCTGCAAAACGCCTTTGTACTCTGTGGAACAGATATAATAAACCCTAAAATATCAGTTGATTTCACAAACCACAATGATCACATTGTGCTAAGCAGCCACATATTTACATTTAGTAGGTGGAGTAGGTGGAGCTCAATATATGTTAAACATGTGCTTTGAAACATTCTATATTTGTGGTAACTACCATTAATCAAGCCATTAATTCATTTTCCATGGTTTCAGTTTGATCCAGGTGGTTTCAGAAGGTAATCTGAGATACCGTATATAATCTTCTAATAAGATGGAACTCTCTGATATGTTCTATTAATAAATGTTTCAGTGTTTCACTTGCAGAAATGTGCACAAAAGCCCAAGTGCCTATATGCAAATGCATAAGACGTGACATGGTGCCTGTAATAAACACCAGAATAGTTTGAGCTTAATTTGCCTATTAGTAGCATTCCTGTGGGCCTTACTGTGTTTTCATAAAACACATTTGTAAGTGCTCTTTTACTGCCGAAACGTGTTGGGAGTTTTTAATATTTAACACTTGTACTCTGTTGTTGTTTCAAAGGATATGATGGATGAAACCAGCACTGGCTGTTCCTACCTTTTTTTTTCGAGAGGACCGTTGGGCTGCCACATGCCTACAAACTAGGATGGTCACCATTTATAAAAAGTATAGCCATGATTTATTATGTTGAGTTACGTAGTAGACCCAAAGGCCCCCACTAACAACATTCTGTTACCAGACACCACAGGACACCCTCAGAAGGCCCATGTCCATTCTCTGATGAGTCACAACTGTTTTGGAGGCACAAGGGAGACCTACACAATATTAGAAGAGCCTGGAATGGCCACTAGTGACCAAGAGTAAGCTCCAAAGGGATGGGCGACCAGCGAATCACTTTATATGTGGACGGGACTTAATTAAAAAAAATGTGTTTTGAAAAAACTGCCATGGTGGTGGAAGAAGATGCAAAAGTTCAAGTGGAGAAAGAAAACACTTCTGACAGAAACAGAAGCATTGGGGGGAATGGAGAGCGGACAACGCTGAGAGAACGTCCTAACAATCTGTTTCACCTCAGCGTCGTTCAAGATTTTACCCAGCAGATGACAATAAATCAGATCCGCTGCTTCCTTTGGTTTCCTTTATGTAAACCGTCCCCTGCTGTTTGTCCTTTGTCTTGCCCATCCGTGTCCGACATAATGTTGAGACAAGCTGTCAGAAAGGTCTGCTCTCTCCAAAAAAAGAAACAAAAAAAAATAAAAAACGGCTGAACATGCAGCGATCAAGGTTTATGAAAGTGACAGAAAGCATTCAGTTATTGACACGCTGCTTCATTAGTTGTTCTGCTGGAGTCAACAGTAGTAATAAAGAAGAAAACGCGTCTTTGGAGTTAGAAGGTAATTCACCTATTTAAATTACAAAGCATGCCTGCAGGTCTTATTTTCTAATTTCCTCTGTAAAATTATTTTTACGAAACACATTCATCTGCAATAATATCTACATATCCAAGAAAATAACAGAATATATTAGAAGACATTTCATTAAGTCGTAGTCGCATTGCCAGACCCCCCCCCCCCCCCCCCCCCCCATACATTTTCTCAATAAGGACGCAGGAAAGGAGGCCTGCTGGAACAGATGACTGCGTTATGTGATGAAAAACAATTGTTTGGGAGTTTGAACCAAAGGACAAGCAGCGTGCATGATGCCTGCTGCATTCTTGCTGGTATCACAATTTAACAGTCCACGGATAGTTTTCGATTCTAAAAAAGTAATTTTAATCTACGGAAAATAAGGTATTTGGAAACAGATCGGCAGGGATGAAGGTACACAGAATACCCTGATGTGCAACCACATCATTGATGGATGATTCACCTGGTGAAGAGTCAGCCCACTCTCATCTTAACAAGGCCCACAAAGACCTCACTCTCCGGCTGTTAAGAGATGTCAGAATCCGCCTGAATTCAGTAGAGACGAAGGCTTGATGTTGAAACGTGCCATGCTGACTAGGCTATGATTTCTAAGAGGCTGTATGTCTTATTCCATCCAATGAGCTCCTCAAAAAAAAAAAAAGTTTAATCCCTGAAGAAATCAAAATGAAGAAATGCTTGTAGCCAGACCACAGACTACACCGAATACCTCAGAACCACAAATACACACAACAATAAGCAACCATATTCCCTATATTCAATTAATAAGATTATAATATTATGTATATATTGTGGCATATAACACTTCTTACTAATATATTCTTGCTAATTACTACAGATCTGTATTAATTTATGATATTCTGTTCTGCTTGTGTGTGTTATAGTGGTTTGGATATACTCTTTTTACATATTGATGCAATCTTGCTTTACATTATGTATTTGCACACATTTGCCCAGAGACTAATTATTTAAAAATTTTTATTTTACTCATCCCGACTTAAATGTTGCATTCAAGGCTTCAGCGCATTTTGAGCCCTCGTCTTTTGGGCCAAAATGGGTTTTCCTGTGCCATTGAAGGACGACATTAGTTCCGTGGGTTCGCTTAAGAGGTATTTTCGTAGTGCTGGAAGAGGTACGGCGAGGCGATTTTACTCTGGTTAGTTCGATTTAGCACCGTAATCATCTCCACTTGTCGCACAAACGGTCCCGATGTGAATGCGTGAGTTTGATTGGTGCACATTAGGAGAAAGTGAGGAATCATAAAGAAGAATCTCTTTGTAAACAGGAACAATAAAACCGTTGATTAAGCCTTTGTATCGGAGTAATAAAACACTAAACGACCGTGATATTTTCACTGGTACACCAGGGCCACGGTGTCATTATTATTTTTTTTGCTCCTTGAATCAATGACACTGTGACGAATTAATTAAATATTGTGCGACTTTATTGTAGGAATTGCGGTCGTTGCCATGGAAACATCACCGAAAGGCTCATACTTAGTCAAATAGCTCATTACTTAGTGTTATATGTGAGGCCGATTATGGAAATAAAGCACAAAAGAATGATAAAAAGCACATTTTTTTTATTAGTCCCACCTCCCGTGTTCATCAGCGATGCTCTGCTGCTGGGTGCGAATGAACATTATTCAGAACTGTGCCTTTTGAAGTGTGTTATACTCCATCTGAGGACGCAAACAGGGAAAGGGGTCAGTTGCTGGTTAACAAGGCAGCTTTTTTGTTCTGTGCAGTTTTCATAATAGCTTGTTTCCAACAGTGAGATTTTTAAGACCTTTCTCTCTCTGGTGTTGGCATTTAGAAATGCAGAAAAATCTGCAATTCTAAACCCAAAACAAGTTTGTGCTCAGGAAAAAAAAAAAGTCTGAATTATGATGCTCTTTAAAGCTCAGTTCTTTTGTGAAGAGCTATTAATGGACTGTGGTTGGTTTACCTCTGCTGTGTGCATCTTCAGAAAGCAAACTGTGCAGCATTCATGGAGAACGAGCAGCTCTCGAGAGGAAAATTGACTATAAAATCTGTTTTATTTCAAGCCAACAAGTGTCTTAGCACTTTTTGTATTCTTGATGCCCCGCAGTGAAAATGCTTTGGCTCGCCAAGCACCACGGGAAAGGTCAGCAGCTCTGGCAGGAGTTAAGAGTCTTGCACAAAGGCACTTGAGCAGGGCCACTGATTGAAGAAAGAGCCCATAATCAGAATTAAATGAACCCACTGACATATCTGCAGTCAAACTCTTACTTTAGTTGTTAACCAAAGCAAAACAAGACTGAACTAAATTTAACAGTATAATTGTTACATGATTAATTCAAATAAAGATTTCATAGAATTAGTCCATTTAATATTTCAATAGTCAATAGAATCAACATCATATTTCTTTTGAGCTATGTTTTTACTACATTATGTGTCTCTGTGAGACTTTTCAACCTAGTTCATTATAAATAAAAATTAAATGACACTTTTCTTACTCATTATTCATTTTAAGTTTAAAATTAAAGGTTGACTGTACTTGATATATTCCAATATCAAGACATTTTATTACCATAATTACATAAACCTTTGGTTATTAGTCAAAAAGCATTCCCGATATAATGAAGGAATGTCTCTAGAATGACACATACAAGCAGTTCCTGACCTGATGTCAGTGAGAACAGTACAAAATAGTATCACTGTACTTTCCAAGACAAATACAAATCAATACTGAAAAATAAATCCATATGGATGTCATAATGATCTGGTTGGGATTTCGTAAGGGTGAGGCACAAACACAAAGTTAGGGTTTAGGAGAAGACCATGTTTGGGGTCGGGCTATAAAGATTAGGGGATCTTCAGCATCACAATGACTAAATATGTCATGTAAATATGACGTAAAATGTAAATATGAAGATTATGTAATTAATTGTCATTAAAAGTAATCGAACATCGTGTTAACCCATCCATCCACCCAGATCTCCTCCTCCCACAGTCTATCACTTTGTCACTTTGTCCTATTATAGTAATTCTAAACCCCTCAAAATTTCACCCAGGTCTCCTAGAAATTATGTTTCCACTAATTGCAAAAGCAAATATGTTTTGATGGGAATGCAATTGCTAAATAATTGTCTTTTCAGTGTCAGGATAAAAATTGGTATTTAACATAATTATCAAGAAACAAATACATTCAAGCTAAACATAAAAAATACTCTTCTTCTTAATGTTTTTTGAGATTTAAACTTTGGTCTCTTGCAGTATTTATTTAAAATGTAACTTGAGATTTAATATGTTAACTTAAATTTAATAAAACCCGGAAAGAACTTGACCAAAGGGCTTTTATTTCCTAATCAGTCAGGTAATTGAAACAAACACCGGTCTCTGGTGGGAGAGTTTTGTGCCATCTATCCCAGCTCCTCCTGTTGTCTCTGAAGCTGTTCATCAATGTGGCATTTCATTTAAAAAAAAAACCCTGCCCCCCCAATCAGAATCAAGCCAGCGATTACATGGCACGTAAACGTAAATGGGAAAACAATCTAGTTGAGACAGAGCTGAGTAAAATCAAAATGTAAATTAAAATGGCTGGATTCAGACAAAACCTTTCCTTTGCATCTCTGAATTGGGCCAAGCAGAGAGCTGTATGATGTCTGTGTGTGTGTGTGTGTTCATGCACCTCTCTCCACCTGCTGTATTTCAGAAGGGAAGGTGCACCGGCTGTTAACCACCCATGAATACAGATGAGCAGCTTGTTGTGATGTGGCTAGGGGTTCGTGACGAAGCTCGGCAGAGAACTAACTCACCACATAATGAGTGATCCTTATCAGCCCAGCAAGAGCCACACGAGTTTAAGTGAAAGGCCAACGCACACACAGGCACGCATCTTTCTGTCTCCATGTTCCTTCTCTGTCTGACACATGACTCTGAATCTAAGACATACGGGAAAAACAGACAGATTTAGATGTCTGTCTCTATGAAGGTTCATCTAAATCATCCAAGTGCTGCAATATTTGGAAGAATCTGACTCGTATAAAGAATCCTTATCAGGGGAGGTGGGGCTTGAGGCAACACTTGACACTAGGGACGTCCAGATCGGCATCAGGAGATCGGTGCTGATCGAGGCATTTTTAAAATGATTGGATCATACTGGATCAGCCAAGCCCGATCTTTTTAGGTATTTGTTTTAGCTCTGCTATAAACCAAAACCACGTTACTGTAGGATCAAAACTTCTTCTTCGGTTTCAAATGGCGGTTGGCTAGCACCAAAGCTGCCGAAAATCCCAGAATAAGAATCAAAATTACATGACTACACATGTCTGCTGTGTGGAAGATCTTACTCTGGAAAATTAAGTCAGTCAGACAGCAATCTGTAAATTGTGCAATGTGGATTTTTGGTGAGGTAGTAGTAGCAGATCGTCATTCAATACTACCAACTTCAACACAGAGAATTAAACAGTGACAAACTGGAATACATAGAGACTCTGTGTATGGCTTCTAGGACTCCGATTGGCTGGGTATACCTTGTGCACAGAGGGGAAGTTGCTGACAATGGCAAAATTATAGTGGAAATTTCTGTTAAGAAATGGGAAATTAGAACACTCTGGTCTTTCAGTGTGTTTAACTGAATATCTGCATCAGACAAAGCCTCAAAATAGGTGTACTTTATACCCCCTATCTGCTGAAGGTCACCTTGTTCACATTGCGCCTCAGCCTCACAGAGATAACTGGGACCTGGACTCAAGGAAGTAAAACAAGGATGTAAGGGTCCCACAGATTCTGCATAGTAAAAACAAGGACGTTAGGGTTCTACGGGTTCTACATCGTAAAAACAAGGATGTCTAGGTTCTACAGGTTCGACATCATAAAAACAAGGATTTCTAGGTTCTACAGGTTCTACATAGTAAAAACAAGGGTGTTAGGGTCCTATGGGTTTTACATAGTAAAAACAAGAATGTCAGTGTTCTACATAGTAAGAACAAGGATGTCAGGGTTCTGCATGGTAAAAACAAGAACGTCAGAGTTCTACTTAGTATAAACAAGGATGTCAATGTTCTACGGGTTCTACAAAGTAAAGAACAAGGATGTCAGGGTTCTGCATAATAAAAACAAGGATGTCTGGGTTCTACATAGTAAAAACAAAGATGTCAGGGTGCTTCGTGTTGTACATAGTATAAACAAGGATGTCAGGGTTCCACATAGTTAAAACAAGGATGTCAGGGTTCTTCGTGTTGTACATAAACAAGGATGTCTGGGTTCTACATAGTTAAAACAAGAATGTCAGGGTTGTACACAGTAAAACTAAGGATGTCAGGGTTCTACATATTTGAAACATATTCCAAATTATGAGTATATGCAGAGATATACACTGCAAAAATATCACAGTGTTGATGGATGCATTGCATGACCAGCGCTATTTATTGGATTCATTGTTGGAATCAGCATTAAATGATCGGGAAACACATCCGCAGGCAAAAAAATAAAAACCTGACACCCCTACTTGACACTATGTGTAGATACTGGAAACGGAGGAGAGGCTGCAGATTAGTGACCCCAGTTTATGGTCTTTTTATTTTTTATCCCTTTAATCACCATGTATCTGCACCCATAGGTTAATGATATAGTAATAGCCACTTATCACACGAATAACTTATAATGACAGGTGATTCAAACCAATTAGCTCACAGGGCAATCAGCATGGGCAGTGGAATCTAAAAATAGAACCCACAGAGGGGGGATAAAGTTCCAAACACTAATGTGTGCACAAACCAGGAAAAGGTTTCAAGGTGTTCTCAAATAAATAAACTGTTTGCAAAGACATTGTTCAGCTGATTATCCTCAGCTCTGCCTCCAAACTGAGGGTGTGCAGCCCACCATCTACAGTAGGTATAACCATTTACATTGAAGAACTTCAAGGAACCCTAAAGTGATAAAACTATCCCCGTAAACAGTGTCAGTCTCTTGATGTCAGCAACCATTCTTGTTTTATGGATTTTTCTCACAGGTTTTTGTTTTTAGCATCTGACCTTCTAATGCGGCGGTGAGAGCTATTCTGCCTTCCTGCCAGAAAGTTTAGATTTTCTGTCTCATCAGATCATTCATCACAAAATACCCGTACTACATCAATTCCATTATTACGCTGTCAGTAGCTGAAACTGTCTTGCAGCCTAATAAATTTAACTGTTCCATTTTTGTGGAATTTTTGAGTTTGAGTCAAACTCCTGTCAAGAGTGAAATTAAATTGAATTTTTAAACACATTCATTTTTAACCTTGAGGCTTCGGTAGACTTAAGCACTGAGTTCGGCTCTGATTAAGGCATTTGATACGTGACAACTAGTTATTTGAGTTGCACAATGCAAAGTGTTTATATTTCACCAAAATAAGTATTTTGATGCACTTCTGCACATGTGTGATTCTAGGTCACCAAGTGTTTCAGCTGAGAATATCACATGCCAACTACTCCACTATTAAATTTGATTTCATATTATCTGATGTGGCATATTCTTGAACTTCTGCAGTCTGAGACTCAAACTGGGAAAATTTCGTTTCACACTGGGACTGAGGCTCATTCAGATGTTCTCCTTCTTGCATCATGGGGGGATCCAAACTGAATAAACTCAGTTTTCCACCTTGGAAGCGATTTATTATTATTTTTTTTTTTAAACGCACACGTTTTCTTGAAGAGAAGCAAACTGAGTAAATGTAGTCTGCCCCATGGGCGCAGTGCTTCTTCAAACAGAGTAGTAACTGTCAGGTGGGGATCTAATCTGAGTCAATGTGGTGAAATGAAGTGAAAGTGACCTACCTAGCCCTTGCAGATAACTTGGTTGGAATCAAGAAGCATGGCCCCAGGAGCAATAAAACAGATAAAGTAAGTTGTCGGACCATTTTGCATGTTTCTTATCTATAGTGCACCACTTTGCATAATTCTACAAACTGTCTCTCAACGTCTCAGTCTTGGGTCTACCTACGGAAGCCATCGAACCAAAGCAACAGTTTCATGGCTTGGTTATTGGACAGCTCCCGCATTCGCAGGACAAATATAGACTTTAAAACATGATCACAAAACATATACTTCAAGGGATATACACGGTTAAGGGATGTACACACAGGAAGAGACTAGCAGCGACGTGGCAAGAAACCATGGATATTTAGCGACGATGGGTGGGGAAACCTTTGGTGATACATGGTGAATGTTACCCAGTTGTTTACCGCAAGGAAACACGGCAATTTGGTTTCTACCACCACATTCACCATGCTGATTGTGGGCTTGGCGGCTGATGGTCGACAGCGGTGACAGCGAGAAGAGGTAGCTCCATCCATACACTTGTAATATTTTTATGCCCTGCTTGTTTCACTTGGAAGCATTTGGGATAAGAGTATGAGGGTTACCTTGGAAACCACAGCCTGGAACAACTGACCAACTGTGAGCTACAAATAGATGACATTTCTTTTTGATTTACAACTGATACAGTTTTAGTCAAAAGTGTCTATTTTCCTAACAAACAAAACCCCCAAAACACTGAAGTAACCATGATGAAATGAAATCCTCCATTTGGATAAGCTACACAAGTTTCTGTTTTGCATTTTTACTAGATATCTGTCTATGATGGAATTTAATTACAAATGTTTTGCAATTTTTTCTTCATTTTTCCTAATACAATGCTTCATATACTTTACTACAGTACATGGCTAATGTACTAATATGCATTCATGAATTGTAATAAAAGTTTTTAGTCCAATATTCTACTTTTACATTGGGAATAGACAATGAATGCAGTTACTGCATCTTTAAATAGCTGTAGGGGGACGCATCCGTACTCTAGGTCCCGCTAAGGAGCTGGTGTCATCATATCTTACTCCACTCTGAATAATATTGCTAATTTTAGTGGTGTACACCGTTCGCTATGCCACCCTCCTGCCCCTTTTATCTTAATCCTTTGCACAAGAGGAATGAATCAGTTTTAAATATGGAAGAGCTTTCGGTGTACTTCGTTCTACGCATTAAAGCGACACGCACCACTTTGTTCCTCGCAGAGGTGCCACATCAGCACATGGAGCTCATCACAGGCTTTTAACAGGGGCTTAGACGGTAACGTGTCCTGGTTTGGATGTGGGGTCAAGAGTAATTCGTAGTTAGAAACTCATGGAATGACGTTTGATAGTGAGGAAAGAATAAACCTGAACACAGGTCATTTTAGTGATTAACTAAGTGGTACATATTTCAACGTGAAATTAGGGCAAAAGTCAATGAGAACATAGCTTTATATGGCTTTATCTATTTTTAACAGCTTTTGAAGACCCTGTCAATTAGGTAGACACATTGGAATAGAGCCTTATGGACTGGAGCCAGAGTGATGCTGACAGAATAAAAAAAAATAAAAAAATGTTGATGATAGTCAAAGTCATTTTAAATCTAGGCCTTTCTAGCCAATGTCACAACAGTGCCCTTGTTAGATTGTATATATTACCAATTACCAATGTAGATCTGTGCCTCCAAGTAGCATATTAAAGGGGAACTACTGTTTTTTACAACCTGGACATTATTTCTGGCATAAAATGCGGTCGTTTACTCACCCATATAACTTTGGTGTAATTTGTAGTCGTTCGGGAGATATTTAGATCTGCGTATATCCTTATAGTGGGAGTGACTGGGGCACCAAAATGCAGGCTCTAAATGACGTAATATCTGCAGCGAAACTCGTTCGTTTCACCAATATTTTATCGTACGCTAGTGCTATTCCCCGATGAGTCCAGAGTTACCTGTTATCATCATCCGGGGTCTGTAGGTTGACCTACAGATGATAACAGGTAACTCCGGACTCAACGGGGATATACGCAGATCTAATTATCTCCCAAACGACTACAAATCACACAAAAGTTATAAGGGTGAGTAAACGATCATATTTTATGCCAGAAATAAGGTCCAAGTTGCAAAAAACAGTAGTTCCCCTTTAATAGGGAATCACTTTTGTCAGTGTTTGTGATTAGAGAACAGTTTATTGAGAGCTAAAAGTGATAAGTGATACGGATTAGAAAATGTAACGTCGGTTTCTGTTGGCAGTGTTCGTTCATCCTAGAGATGGTGCTGTTTTCCTTTAGTCTTGGAGCTGCAATGACTTTACGGTATGAAAATAAAGTCCTGCTTGCTGACGCACAGTTAACCCGCCTGACACTGTCCCCGGTCTGTTTTCTCTGTAAGCGGAGTATGTAGGTCACAGGCAGACTGAGAGGAATTCTTGACATTATTGTGGAAATATGACTTTCATAAGGTGCATTCAAAGGATGCAACATACTGGGACTCTTCCCACACAAACACACACACACACACACACACACACATACATGCACCAGAGGACATTACACTCACTTAAATGGGTTTTCTGGAGATTTAACTACAAATATAACTTCCTCTTGACAAAGCCTGAACTTTAAACCACATCTTTACTCAGGAATGTAATCATTCCCAGTTTGGTGACTTCCTTTTGTCCCCACATTCTCACAAAGTGAGCGTACAAGCAAATTTAGTATCTCAAATGCAAACGCACACCTCTCATTGTCTGATGTTTTCAGAAGAATCACTGATAAAAATGAAGGATGGGGAATGTAGGTCACTGTATCAGAGTAGGGCTCGGCTGTATCATACCCATACGATGAGTAGGAGGAAGGTTAGTGCAAAGACATTACATACACACACACAATATTGCATATGCATGCAGCATAGAGAAGAGATCACAACAGAAACGCATTCTTGACCTTGTTATCATCATTTATGTGTTTCTGAATTCATACTCTTACTGAAGTCTGGGCACACAAAAGCTAATGAATTTGAAGGAGAAGTGACTCTGAGGAGAATGAATGAATAATTAATTTTTACATTTACAACACCGATTTTAAAATGAAATTCATAATGTGAAAAGACACCATTTTCTGAACAAAAGAGTAAGCTCTCTTGAGCTGAGAGACAGATTCCAAGGCCTGTGTCTTTCTAAGGAATAGTGCTTCGTGGCCAGCATCCAAACTGAACACTTCCTGTTGGAACATTGGAAGGTGCATGGAATGAAGTTCACTTTGACTACATCTGCCACACAGTAAATCAGGCGGACCTTTCGTGAAAAAGGTTGATTGATTTCTGTCATCTTTTTAAACTGACAGCACAGATTCAGATAATAATAGCCCAAAAGGTATACCTCGCAAGGAGCATAGAATGCCATCTGAGTGAGCACAAACCAAATTCCTTTCTGTTTAAAAGCCTCGTCCTCTGATAAAGGCAACAGGCGAATGTGATGAATATGATGATCTAATAAAAGGAAGGTGAGGAAAAGATTTAGCCTTCTCTTCTGGTGGCATTGAAATGGATTTTGTCTAATTCTATCCCCGGCAAAAAAAATGTTTACAACTCCCAAACTATTACATTCGCAGGTTTGCTTTTTAAGGAAACAGGCTTGTGAGAAGATTTTTGATACTTGTATGAACTGTGAAAAGGGTTTTTCTTGTCACAGCTCTTCTCTTTACTGACGTCCAGTTGTTACATTAAATGGAACAAGCATGAAAAGTAAGAAAAAGTAACAATAACTAGTAGACATGTCCTTGGTTAAGACATGGTGGTTACGAAATGATCAAAACATCCCAAGTAACTGGCAGCACACAGTGACAATTCAGTGCCTCTTTTCCACATCGCCATGTGTACTGTGCAAGTCAAACAGAAGTCTGTGCATGCTTATGGGAAAATGTGTGATATTCAACGTGTTTGCAAAACTTCTGTTCAGAATGCGCTTGAAGTACTTTGCAAAAATTGAAAAAAGGTTGGAACGTTCACCGGCGCTGGTTTTAAACTGAAATGGTAGGATTTTTTTTTTTTTTTCCCTTGTGTTGTGCACTGGCCTTACTATATGCTGCTGTAACATGGTAACAAATTTCCCCACAGTGGGATAAATGAAAGGATTATCTTATGTGTTACATGTGGAGTGCTGGCTACATACTCACACATACTTGTGTATCTACAATTATCTCTTGCCATGCTGTCCTGCTTTTGTCATGATTCAATAGCATATTCCAAAACCTCATGTCTCTTGTCTGCAGTGAACGTCCATCCATCCATATAGAAATGCATTCCCTTGAGTTGAACACTTGTGATCATAGTCTCATATTACACCGAATTACAGATACAGAAACAGAGCTGCATGGAAATGAGGCATGAAGCTGTGTTTATGAGCCGAGATAGCACAGAAGTGATGAATCACACGTTGTTCCTCCTTCACTGAGCAGATTAAAGAGTTAAATGAAGAGCACTCTTAATACTTTTTGCTCATCCTCTCTTATTGCTCTCTTATTATTTTCTATGTCACACATTTTCTTTTTACCTTTATTTATTTTTAATATCAAGTATATTCCTTCCTCTCCGTTTGTCATAATGAGGTCTGCAGAAGGCGATGGCCTCTGTGATTACTCAGTGAACATAAATAACACACCCAGTCAGATTTCCTTTGGACAATTGCAATCATCGCTTCCCTATTATTTTTTAACAGGGTGGGCTTATTAGGCCCCGAAATGTCACAGTCAGGATCAAAAAGTGCGGGGTGACTCGTGTGAAAATTGCCTCTTTGTGCACCATCGCCGTATAAATTTTTTTCTTTCAGAGCCAAAAATGAATGTGAGGCTAATTTAAGCAGGGAGAGCGATATTAAATGCAATTTGTGCAGCATCAGATCTTGAATTCGGGGCTTTCTTTACCCATCAAATAGTCTATCATTCCAAGAAAATGAAAACAAAGCTGGTGTTTTCAGTGTTTTCACTCTGCAGCAACATGCTGCTACTGTTAATCAGTGTTTTCAAGACTGTGGTCAGTGATATTCAGTGGTTTGTAAGACAGTGTGTTTTTAGCATCCCTGACTATGAAATGTTTTAGTTTACCATCAAAATAGCCTCAGTTAGCATAATGTATTACTGTCATTTTGCTATGAATGTATCTAAGAGTAACTGTTGTATAATTCATGTTTGAAGCCAAGTGCAGCATTTCACTCGATGATTATTCCCTGCTGCCCGCTTTCTCCAACTTCCTCTCTCACTTCCTCGCTCCTTGCTCTCTGATGGTCTATCATTGCACACATTTATGCTCCACCTTGCGCACCCATGCATTCATGCAGCAGTCAGAGTTTGCATTCAAGTCTAGTGAGCATTTGAGTAAAGGTGTCTCCACCAGCAAAAACAATGTCTCCATCAAATATGCAGATGACACAACCATCCTGGGTCTCATCAAACATGGTGTGACTTCATACAGAGAACAAATAAACAGTACCATTGTCTATGGAGAGGACAACGACCTTGTTCTTAACATAGGAAACACCATCAAGGCAGAGAGAAAAACTTTTCAACAAGTCAACAAGACTGCAGAGAGGATTGCAGGAGAAAGTCCCAGAGCATACTCAGTGACCAACACCATCCAGCTCACTGTCTGCTCTGGTGGAAGGACTCAGGATACAACCTGAGACACCACAGACCAGAGACCATCAGCACTCACAGGTCATGGTTGTACAACAGTTTCTGTCCAGTCACTATCAGGATGATAGCCAACGACATCAAGGCTGGAAGGAATTACCATATCCCACACCACATTTATACCACCAACACTTAACACCTTTATATAGACAATCACATCACACACCTCACAGACTGGACTGTCTCTGTTATACAGAGAGCTATTATTTTTATTCACCACACGTGCAATAATTTTAGTGCAATAACCCTATGTGCAATGACCTTACTATGTACTTTTATATTTACATTTATATTTGGGTGGGACTTTAACGCATTAATTACGATTAATTAATTACAAAAAAATTGACACGTTAAAAAAAATTAATGCATTTAATCGCAGTTTGCATTCCAAACAACGCGGAACTTTTGTCAGTGCATGATTTCCTGGTACACCAATTACACTGATGCACACGTCAGAGCTAGGCTAACGGCTACCAGAATGGGGGAATTGGATGAAAGCACATTGCTAGGACTGATGGAAATTTTATTTAAAAGTCTTGATGAAAGCGGAGTTTTGTTAAAATTGTGGAGAATAAAAAGAGTTTGCATGCCACTGAAGCACTTCAAATCTACGGTACCATCTAAATGCAAAGCATGTTGCAGTGAGCACAGAAACCACCAGAGCAGTTAGCGCTAGCAGCCCTGGTCCGAGTACAGACAAGACGTGTCGGCAGCCCAAACCTTTTTGGTTTTTTTTACCATTTAAAGTCAATACTATTTTGAAAAAAAGTACTTAAAGTACTTAAAATTACACTTTAACTTTAGGTTTGTTCAGTTTTGGCCAGGGATATGTTCTTTCTTTTTCTACTGTTTTGAATTGAAATGCAATTAAATGCATTTTTTTCAGGAATGAAAAGAGCTTGAGTTTGCAGTATTCATGTCTGTGTCTATTATTATTATTATTTTTAAATTATTTGATTCAGTTGTCCACTAAAATCCATTTAAATTAAAAAATGTTGCTTTTTGGGACAAATATTGTTATGTGATTAAAATGTGATTAATCAAGATTAGTTAATTACAAAGCCTCTAGTTAATTACATTTTTTTTTAAATTGAGTCCCACCCCTAAATCATATTTCTTTTTTTTTTTTTTTTACTTCACAAAGTGTTTAGATTTTATTGTAGTAATAATGGTGTTGCTATTTGAAATGCTGACCTGCTACTTAAATGTTTACCTTTTATTTTGTTGTTTTTTTGTTGTTTTAATAAAAAGGCTGACTCGGGGGAACCTCGCACAAGCATTCCAATGTACCTGTACTTTCTTGTACCTGTGCAAATGGCAATAAAGTTTATTCCATTCTCTTCTATTCCACAGATACGTTGATTCATTTGGAGGAATGTCTCAAAAATGCAATGGAGGACTCATAGGAGCGTTAAAGCAAATTACACAGAAATAAGTAGCAGGTGACCAACCAGGCACCCGGCCAGTTTTCTTTAAAACCAAATTAATCTTGCAAAAGATTTAAATAAATGTCATATTCTTAAAAAAAACAAAAAAAAAACAAAAACACATGTATATTATAAAAGTAGTTTATGTAAAATGTCAAACCACCAGGATAAAGCTATGTAACCAGGAGGTAGAGGTAATTTAAGAGCGGAGGATGACAGTTGAAGAGGGAGGACTGGAAGAAAGGAAACAAGTAAAAAAGGATGCTGTGTATTCCTTGCCTGGAACTCAGGCAAACTTTTTATGGGGGAAAAGTTGGTCTGGAGTTGCTCTGCTGGGAGCTGATTATGCACCGGCAAAGATGTGCCGGGTGGACAGAAGAGTAGCAGCAAAAAAGACATCTGAGCACTGTGGAGTTGAATTTGTTTACAAAAAAAAAATGCTCTGACTGCTTGTAGGACTATCCAAATATGAGACATTTCTTTCTCTGTATCAGTTGCTCCATCTTAAAATCCCAAATGGCGTGTTAAGCCGGGCTTGAATATTTTTGTAATTTCTATGTTTTTCAAATGTATTTTAATATTTGATGTTGCTCTGGGGAACGATTGCAAAAACCACAAGTTTTGAGGTCAACATATGTTTGAAGTTTCCTCTAAAATTCGTGTTGAGCTGTTTTGTTTTGTCTTAAACCACTCAACATTTGCTGCTTCACCTTAAAACCCTATTTTTGGACGATAAAACTCAAACATCTGTCTTTATCTGCTGTGAAACCTGCTTGATTATTGAAGGAACTTGGTTTGTGTGGACTCAAAAGACACTTTGTGTTCCATGGATTCTTAAGTTCCAGAAGATGACAGGCAAAAAAAAAAAAAAAAACTTTGGCGACCAGTGGGAGGTACGGATATGGTTAACTGACACTTCATCTGTGCTTGTTTGTCCTTCATTTTCCATTAAACTTAGTGCTCACAGTACTCTCAAGGACCTGGTTGTGTGTGTGCGTGTTTTATTAAGTTCTTTCTATGCGACCATGACCATGAATGTGCTTTACTGAATGGTGGCATAAGGGAACAGCCTTTAAAACAAACCCCCGACAGACGCACACTCTGAAGAACTCTTGTGTATTTGTGTGTCTTAGTGACATTTATGTGAAGCGTCTGTGTGAATTTGTGCGTTTTTGTGCCGCAGCTCATTTGTTCTATGGCCTCTGTTGTTTGTATTCTCTACTGGTAGCTTTCTCTACTGAGAAATAGGCTTGCACTCTGTTTGGGGGCACTATTGTGAGCCCTAACTCAGTGTCAGCATGTTAGTGTGTGTGTGCGTGTGCGTGTGCATTTGCCCAGCTAATTGAAAACTGCCACTGTTGTAAACAAGCTGAGAAAAGAGCGAACATTTTTCATGCGTTGCAGGGGCTCTACGCAGCGGGGAAGAGTGTGTGTTTGTGTGTCTGTGTGTGTGTGTGCGTGCGTTCAGGGCCCGCCAACCTCAGATGGCAGTCACTTATCTCGGGTACTTGCATCATACGCCTCCTTTCTCATCCCCTCCTCCACTCTTGCGTGTTTTCCTCCACTCGTCTCATAATCTCTCTGCGCTTATCCTTTCTCCCTTTCCCTTTCTAATATCTCCTTATTGTGTTGTCCTATTGGTCTTGTTAACGCACAATAAGGCATTACTTTATGTAATTCCATAAAGGTCTTAAGTCCTACAATGCAGCTTCCATAAACCAGATGGAATCCTAAAGCTGAATATTTTTGCTGCCCTGAATAAACCAGTTAGCAGAGTGTTGCAGATAACAACTGTTTTCTTTTTTCGCCTATTTTTATTGACAAAGTTGGGCAAAAACTGGTAATAATAAGGTCTCCTTCCTCCTTCCTGCCAGACTCAGACTACATTGTAGTTGTGTCTGATAAGCTGTTTACTGTGTCAGTTATAGAGCTGTAAAGTCTGGACTGCTTTTCCCTTCCTAGGTGAGGTCATTGTGAAGGAGGTACCAAGGGCCGACGACCAGATAGAAGAGAGTAAACAGATAACCGGCCTGACAAAGTGGTTATACTACGGCAGATAAGTTAGGAGGCAGTCTTATTGACTGGATGTTGGAGTATGGAGGCTCAAATGCAGCCTTGGTTGCTTCCAAACCGCCGCATGGGGTAAAACTTTCAGTCATCGTGATCGATGCTCATTTTTGCTCCACGACGCCCCACGTCTTACTCAGGCTATTTCTGCATCAATACCTTGCAGCCCGAACCTAGAATCAATTAAATACAACTTAAGTACAGCTTCATTGAACAGCTGCACAATTCTGCAGAACAACTCTGTGAGAACTCTGCCCACTGATATTATAAATACTGCCACTGAGACTTAATTAATTCTTCAGCTAAATGACGTTACGTTGGACACTGTTCCTGTTCTGACACCTCAATTAAACCCTTTTGATGAAACACTGAATATGAGACAGCTTCACCACTACGGGGGGATGACAGTGATGAAAGGGAAAAACTTTGGTGTTGGCTTTGGCCCGGTCTATTTTATTTTTATAGAGGGGTAAATTAGACTTTTGAACCGTTTCTAAAAAGGCATAACAGCAGAGTCGACATTAAAAATGAACGTTAGGCTGATAATAAAGAATGGGGTAAATCACAATCACTTTCAAGTGAAATGTGCTATGCTAATTAACATGTTAAGGAGGAGGAGGTTAACATAGGGACAGTGCAGACTATTAGAGCGTGAAATTAGTTACAGGTTTGCAGTCATCATAAGTCATCAATTTAACCCTGGGGGACAAGGTTCATATCCCATGTGAGGACCATTCATCTTCACTTTTTGTTTTATTTTTGGAATTTAATTTTCACCCGCTGTTGGTTTAGGAACCAAAACAATAGCGAGAGCTGAATTCCTTGTCTACAGCTGTCTAATATTGCCGATGGTACATTGTTAACACTTTGCATTAACTGCCAAAGAGCTCTTTGTGGATAGTTCTGCAATGCTCGTGGCTTCGGTAAAACATCCGTATTTAATGGCTCGGGAATCCGAGCAGGCTTAAGACAGATTAAAATTAAAACATAAAATATTTACTTGAAAATAAATGCTCATTTGATTTTAGAATTTAGTCCACCAAGAACTGATTTTGCAGTTCTTGTCACATGTTATATACTATCCTGACGCACCAATAACTGATAGAGACAAGAAATGTGTTCTGTCACAAATTCACCACTGTGAACACTGCTGTACTGACATTTGCAGGATTTTTATGATAATGGTGCAAAAATGCTAAGTAACAATAACATTTAGCGAAGGCTTTACAGAGGAAAGGAAATAAAGGCAGCAGGCATCTGTTCTGTGAGTGCAGTGAAACCTTCTCCAGTTATATTAAAATATGCTGTTGACTTTGAAACGCATTCAATACCCTTTTCAGTCATGTATTGGGGACTATTTTGGCTCTCCATGCTTTAATATAAAACTGAAAACTTTACTTGAATGGTCACCTAATGCAGTTCAATGAGTTGTTTGATCAGATATGCCCTACAACAATGCTGCTGGATCTAATTATTATCTTATTAGTTGTATTTGAAAGATGCTCTGATATAATATATGCTTTATTTACGGCCAAAAGAAATATGGCCGTAGACAGAATTTATCATTTTAAACATTTTTTTCTAATAACATATCCAAACACATGGATGGAAAATGGAACCAGGTAAATGAGAACACTTTAAAAGTAAAATCGCCGTAGAATGCTCTTTATGGAAATGAGATGAAAAATCGTGACACTGTAAATGTATTTATTTTATTTTTTTCCAAAAAGGCAACAGGTGTTTGGTTATGGCTTTACAAGTGCAGTATAGGCACTGCATATGCAGCAGGCACAGATATACACATAAACATGCATAGAGTAATGGATGAGCAGTGCATGCATGCATTTGTGCATGCAGGTAAAAAATAAAAACCAAAAGGCAGTAAATCGAGTTTGTGTTTGAACACACTTGCGGGCACATGCGGATGCTTGCTGGTGCAGTCCTGTCTGCGCGTCCTCACTGTTGCCACGGAAAGCAATCTAAATGGAGATGGTTCCTTCCTCCTTTTTAGAGACGCAGAACAAAAGATTTGACTACATAATGAATGCAGTCGCAATTTCCTCCCTCCCTCACTCGCTCTCACACTTCCTCCTTATTTGTATTATTTCTTTCTCTCATTGTGTCTGCAGTATATGTTTAGAAGCATGATTCTACAGAGGTCTATACTCACATGAATACGAACTACAAAGACTTTGACTTTCGGTACAAGGAAGACATTTCGTTGGGGACCTAGTCTAGGTGTGGGTGAGGTTGGGTAGATAGAATGACCTCATGAAAGAGGCAAACATCAGGGAGAAAGAAAGCAGTTCCTCTCCTGCCTGCAGTATGAGAAGTGATCCGTGTCCAACCACATCTGTGTTTGTCTTTCTGTTGTAAATGGCATACCACAACTCCAAATACAAACATGTGACGAGACCCATATGCACGGACAGATGACTTTCTCTTCTACCCCATCAGCTAACGTTATAAACATTGGAGCTGACTGTACATTCCGGATACTTTAATATAAAGTGCTGCACCTTGTCTCTTTCACATCATCTAAAGCCCATCTGTGATTACATCTCCTTCTGGGGAGGAATGACTGGGGCCAGTGAGGAGGAGTGGGGCAGTCAGATGAAGAGCCATCTGCAGCTTACAAACAGGTAGACAACCAGTCGTGTCCGCGGCTAGAAGGTCTAAACATGGAAGTGAAGAACACAACACGTTGGATAATATCTACTCTGGGTCAAGTTATTCAAGCTTTCCAAGACAGCCACACACAAGGCTGGAAAGTGTGGGCTGATGGCTGATAATCTATGCAGGGAAAAAAAAACACATGTAGGCGTTTTTTTTTTTCTTCAAACCTGGGTCCTCTACCAGCAGCCTGCAGTTTGAAGGCTGCACAGCATCTTAGCTATTCCTAGTACTGCACTCTTCTGGAAAGGAAGGATTGTCATTGCTATGGGGTGGGGGTGCCTGGTCTGGTCTAGATGGGTGCTACATGTCTAAGTAACATCCACATGAATGCCAGGTCCAAAAGTTTCCCAGCAGAACAATGAATTGTCACAAGATGGTCAATGTTATTTACTTCTCCTGTCAGTGGCCTCTGATCTGTGTATACTATATTACAGCTTTTGTGTGTGTTCCTGTGTCAGGCTGCATCCTGCTGGGGTTGGCTGCTGCCATCAAGGAGTGTCATTGGTCACAACATGGTCAGTGCTATTTACTTCTCCTGTCAGTGTTGTAATGTTGTAGCTGATTGATGTATACTATACATATACAGATTATATGAGGAAATGTTTTTCATTTTGCAAAGCCTTCCCCCAGTCAGAGAAATGTTTGATTCACCGCTGTTGTGTTGAATGAACAGATGCTTCAAACTACAAATATTCTGTCAGAGGCACTTCAGCAAAGTTATCGCTTACAGCAAATAGTGCAATACAGTATGGCAGTGACGCTTCTGCTGATTGAAGAATATCTCAAAGACTCCGAGCACCAACCAGGAATCTGCTGTGAGAGCTAATCCTGCCGAACAGAGTGACTGCCTTCTGCTTAATAGGTATTGGCAGAGAGCGTATTAGAACCTGAATGGAGGCCTTTCTGTGTCACGTCTGTTCTCCCCGTGTGGGCATTCTCCAGGGTCTGACTTCTTCCCACAGTCTCAAGACACGCAGGTTAGGTTAATTAGCAACTCTGCATTGAAATGCCCATCGGTGTGTTCCCACAGTGTGCCCTGCCTCTCTTGCCCCGTCAGATGGGACGGTCTCCAGCCCTCTTGCGAGCAGAATAAGTGGCTAAAACTACGTGAATGCATCAGAAGCATCAAAACAACCATCAGATAAGCATGGAAATATTCTAATACAAGGGAAATAATCTGAACTGTAGTCTAACTAAGCTTCGTGAGTGCAAGTATTATGTAGACACAGATGAACTCGTAGCATATACAAACATCACCCCAATTCAAAGGAAATAGTCTAAGGTAAAGAGCATCCAGGCAATGCAAAACAACCTTAAATGTATCTTCTCATCTGAGATGTACTGTATTATTAATACTTTTTTAATGCAAGGCCTCCCTTTCTATCTTAAAAATAACCTAATTAGCAGCAGGCAGGAGTTGGGACATGGATTCCATCAGGATATGAGTTAGCGATTATTTAGTGATCAGCTAAATTATACCATATTGCCACATCTGCACATATCTTTGACAATGTGACATTTGCACACATCTTTTGCATGTTTGTACAACCTAAACATTATTTGCACATTCCAAATTTCCTACCACTGTGACAGTATTGCAATTAAATGCACCTTATACTGACTACACGCTACCCTTTTTTACATAGTACTTACTTATTTGACTTATTTATTGTCTGTGCTATAGAATACATTTATTTCCATTAGTTTTGTTTAGTTGTCTATTTTAGTTGTGTGAAGGGAACTCAGTGCTCAGTGACAATGAAGCCCTTGAATATTGAATCTTTTTAAAAGCCTTGTATTGTTTGAAACATTCTTATCTATTTCCTAATTTGCTCATAATAATTATTAAAGTTTTATCTCATTGGATCCTTTCTAATTACACACAGTTCCATAAAGCTTTGCTCTATTTGAGTAAATCCTGTCCCTGAATGTGAGCTTTATTGTCAGTTCCTGATAACAAACTGACCTGCCTGCTGGCCGGCCAACTCTCCTGCTCATTTAAGGGCATTTTTCCAAGTCACTCATGGCTCTCTTTTGAGACCTGAGCCTTATTTCCCTTCATACAGACTTTATTTTCTTTCCGCACAGAAGAAGCAATACTTTCGAGCATCTCATTGGCATGCAGGAGGCGGGTGGAGCTGACGAGGTTTATTAAAGGGATCTGGAGCCTGATGCTGTCTCCCCTCATTAACCTCAATAGCACCTCCGACAGGTTATCTGACACACACACACTAACGGACGAGAGATGAATGAGGGACGTGCAAAGACAAGGTAAAGAAGGGAGGAAAATACGAACCAAAGAAAACAAATGTGAACAAAAGCGAATAAGACAAGAAAAACAAATTAAGAAGAAAGAATGAAGGAGAGGGGGAAGGTAAATCACGTCTCTGAGAAGACTGAAGTTAGACAACTGCGTACAGTACATGCAAATCCCTGAACTGCACAGCCCTAGAAAAAAAAAGTTCTGCTCAGTGTGAACACAAAGCAAAGTTTCACCTTGTATTACACGCAGAAATTCTCTGCATACTTTTGGGCTTTTGCAGCCCCCACTTTTGGGTGTTCCACACGTACAATGTAGCACTTGTGCTAATTTCCAATACCAGTAGTGTATGCCATTTTTCAGCGAGGCAGATTTAGTTGGCATATTCTACCAAAGTCTTTTACATTCAAAACCACAACAAGCAAATCTGAAACCAAGCCACAGCTGCACACTGCACACGCTTGTCCTGGAAGTTGATCCGCCAACGCTATTAATTTGGCTTTGGATGAGGCGCTGTTGCTCCAATCGAACATTTGTTTCTGCCCATATTTTAAAAATCTCTGCACTGACTTACTAAGCCCCCAAAAGCATCCGAGTGAAACATGCAGCAACGCTAAAATATTGCTCGTGCACGGACGGAGCTTCTATTCGAGAAGAAAATGCCATCATCGACCGCTCCATCTGGGTTCCCCCGACGATCCAAGCTCGCTATCAGAATGATGAATTTGGTTGTAAGAGCCAAGGTTTTGGACAGCGTTTCCATGCGGTAAATGTTTGGGGAAATCTGTGCTTGCTTCCCACTGGTCGCCGCCTCGGTAGCATTACAGTCGAGATTAGTTCCACTTGGTGCCCAACTACTTCTCATCGCTGAAGGTTTTTTTTCTTCTAACATCACCGCAATTCGCTAAATTTCCTTAATACCCCATGGTCTCTTGAGGCCACACTGCTGCTAGTCTCTTCCTTTGTGTATACCCCTTTACAGTCACACACTGATGAGGATATCCCTTTGAGGTTGACAGAGCAAGGATGGACAAAGTTTAGATTTCCAGAAATATCACATGACTGCTGATTAAAGGCTACAAAGGGTATCTGATGTACAAACACAGAAACATCCATTGCATAAATCAAATTTACAACTTAGAGCACACACAGACACACACCCACACACAGGAGGTAGTGTCTTGTTGGCTTCATTAGCCAAGTTAAGTCTGTCTCTTTCTGTTTTTCCTCATACCAACACGGAAACACACACACAGACACACACTGTGAATGTCCCTTCTGTTAAATCAAGTCTAATGCTTTTTGTGTCAGCTTTGCAGCATGTCAACACACACAACGACACGTACGCGTAGACCTACCCACAAACACGCAGGACACACGTACGCGCATGCAGAGAAAACACCAAGCACACATAATTGCGGCCACGCGTTCACGCACGCGGTCTGCATCTCTGTGTCTCATCTTTTTAGTTTTGGTAGCCAGTCTAATTGACAGTTCATTACCAGGTTGTTCTCCTCACACCGAGAGCCACTGACAACTCCAGGATTTTTTAGGGAGCTATGGGCTAGATTTTCAGCCGGCGCATTTTAATTCTAGTTAGCTTTTATGAAAAGTCACTGGCCTACTTGGGACCCTGAATTCTTGTCTCAGTGTTCATAAATATGGGGAAGTTTTCTCCACAAGGTACAAACACAGGTTTCTACTAGCACTGGAAGGGTTAAGCTGGGCACATTACCCTCTTACCTCCTTTATGTAGATTCATTTGAAAAAAAAAGAGAAGAAAACAGTGCTCTGATTAGAGCTGAGTGCAACTCAAGCTAAACTGGAACAGGCTTTTAGACCTAATTGTGTTCAAGTCACATGGCTTTAAACTCCTGGGCACCCTCTACAAATAAGGCTCCTTATTGCAATTGGGTCAGCTAAAAACAATGAAGTGTTTACAACCGCAAACAGCTTCATCAAACTTCGCAAGAACTCAGCAATCTATGTTTACACAGATGCAAGGGTGGGTGGGACATTACACAAAACTGAACTAGATTAATTTCTAAACACACATCTACTCCAGGTTTTCCTGAATTGCAAGTGACTACCCATTAATACAACTATACTTATTTTACTTTATACATTTGATATTTAATAACTATAAAACATCAGATATGTGTTGTATGTAGACATTTACCTATCCTTTGTCATTTATCGTGCAATGATGAAAGCTTCATAACCTTGGTAACCTTGGTAAATGTATTCATTTGCATGTACTGTTTGTATGTTGGTACCCATTTCTTCTTCAGATTGGTTGGTGTTCATCCTTCCCAGTCACCAGTCCCTGCTCCTTCCTGCACGTCCATCCCTCATTCCCACTTCAACCCACAGGCGCCCCCCCCCCCCAGTGTATATATGCCACCCACTCTCCCAATTCCATTTGCCAGTTTGTCAGCGTTGCTCCGCTGCCATTGCGTCCCCTGTTCCTGTTAACCTGCCTGTAATGTGCCACCTGTGTTTAGACCTGCCGCCTGTCTCTTCCTCCCACTGACATTCAGATTAGTTTTTCTGCCCTGACAGACTTCCCGTTGCCACCCGTAAGCCTGTTTAAGACTGTAGTCTCCGGTAAACACCCTTAAATCCAGCCGGGTCTAGATGTGGTCGGCGGTTTCGTGTATGGGTCAGTCTTGGATGTCGTGAATCAAAACAGAACACAGTTTTTGAAGTTGAACACCAGTTTTCCCCTCTGTTTTCAGGAAACATCACTCACCAGATGGATGAGGAGGAGGTTAAATTACTTTGTGAAAAAACTGATCCCAAATCATTTCCAAACTGCACAGGTGTCAGATTGATAAATCCTTGTTAAGCTCTTACAGGCAGAATGACACTGATGGCAAAGCAGCTTATATTTATTCATTTATTTCACATTCCAGGTGACAGGTTTATGTCAGTTCAGTGATTATTACACACCAACTTCTGGCTGAGTTTTCTTTTTTTGTTGTTGTCATCGTTATTGTTGTCGAGATACTACGTAAGCTGTCATTTGTCTTAAAAGTTGGGAGGTAAAAAAAAAAATCTAACTCAATACCAGCGTCTGGAAGCGTACAACACATAAATGACTTATGTCTGGAATCCCAAATTGTCTTCAATGCAAACTGATGTTGTCTTCTTTCAAGCATTTTATCATGCATGCTTCAGTTCACTAGGATCAATTACTAATGAAATCTCATTCAGAGGGCCTTCTGGGTAAATTCAGTGGTTCATTCTCCATGTAAGAGTCTATCTATCCCCTTTTCATCTTATTCGTTCCCGCTCACTTCGTGGTCTTTTGCTTTCTTTTAATCTTCTTTCTCTTTCCCTCCTTTCCTTTTAAGTATACTCTTTTGCAGCAGAATATATTTTTGAAAAATATACAATCACCACTTAAGCTGCTTCACATACTGAAACAGTCCACAGCTGCACTTTAAGATCTAATAAATTCACTTTACTGTTGCAGTAAAAAATAAAAGTACGCAAACTTAGTGCCTCAAAAATGTAAGGTAAACCTAACATGGTGAATAAGAGATAAGTTGCTCAGTTTAAGTACTACTTTATGATATAGTACAACTAATTTAATTTATAGTGTCCACTACTTGACACAAATTGCACCCTTCTTAAATCAGCTATTAACTTCAGATTTAATTATACTCACTCAAAAGTTCAGATTCACTCAATTATATCAAATAAATGCTTGAATCGGGTAAACTGGTACAAGAGTACTGATCTGTGCATGCCCAAATGTTTTTAAAAAGCTCTTCTAAGGGAATTGAACTTAAAAACAATGAGTTAGTCCAATTGCTCGATCCCAAATCTCTGCAAACCAAGGCCACTAAATTTATTTGATTAAAAACCATGGTAGAATATTCAGTGTGAGGAATCCCTGAGCTTCTGTTTGTTTTATGATATTTAAGAAGCAACCACAGCAGATTGTAACAGTAAAACCACAACCTCCAGTAAAATGCTGACAAATGAACAAAATGAATAAATAAACAGCCTGAGTTCGACTAGAACATTTCAATTTTCATCTCATCACAATTAATGTTCTGCTGGAGATATTTCTCCTGCCAACAATACAGCTGAAAACAGAATAGTGCAATGATTTGATGCTGAGTATTCATCTTAGAAAAAAATTATTACATGATCTGAAATTGCTAGTTGTAAAGTTTTGGGTAACAACACTTCCAACCACATCTGGTCTATCTGTCAACATCTTCTCTAGTTTGTTGATGCAAATATTCTTGTCACACTCAAACTGGGATCTGGATTTAATGTTTAATCAGCTTCATTTGCCACGTCCTCACGAGAAATAAGTACATTAGAACACACTGAAGCACTAAACACACTTAGTACCAGCCTTGTTGGGCACAATAATGGATGTAGAGCAGATTCCCGAACCTGCTTCTCTGACTAGCAGCCCACAGCTGGACCCAAAGGCACTGCGGGGATTTTAACCCAGGATCTCCTGTTTACTAGACAGGCACTTTAACTAACTAAGCCACGTCAGCTCAGTCTTTAAGATTTCCTCCTTCCTTCTCTTGTGTCCATCAAATTTCCTTCGTTTTTTTTTTTTTTTCAAATTTTTTAACTGTTATGTGAACAGTCAAATCGACACCGACTTGTCACTGATGACATCTCTAATAAAAACCCAGTAGAAAGTAATGCTTTGCAACAATGAAATCCCCATTCTTGACCTGAATACATATGCTGAGACAGACAGCTCACGCACTACATACTGTGCTGCAGATATATAGCCTGTATAAGAAACAGGCTGCAACTCAGCACTGTTAATAGCATGATGCAGCATACTCCACAGCATGTTGTAAAACTGAATAGTGCAGCTGGGTTTGAAAAAAAAGTATTATTTGTCTGAAGCCTTCTCCATGTGTAGCAGCTAAAGGTCTAATAACTCTGACAATGAAATTCACCAGCAAATTGTTGATGTGCAGCCTCCTTCTCTCTGTTGCCGCAGGGCATTTGGTGAAGTTGTTAACTGAATGCTGTCGAGAGGATTTGGACCGTTCCACTGCTAGCGTTAGCAGATGCCTTTTCAGATGAGTGTGCATTGCAGTAGCACATTTGTCGTATTTCAGGACTGACTTGTCACAGCAGAATGGGCTTCATCTTTAGTGAAGTATTTCCACACACTTGATGAACTGCTGCTAGTTTGCTGCAGTGACCCACTGGACTCCCCACCTGTCTTCTCGGAGGTGTCCATGTAGTTATTGATCAGTGACTAGTCGACATGATGCTTAAAGCGTCATGGCACAGCAGTGAAGTTGACAAACCGATGAGTCGACTCGTCTGTACAACTCCTAGTCACTACACAGGCCAGCCTCAAGTAGATGGGTCCCTCCATGTATGCTTCAGAGTTTTTATTTCCTCTCAGTGCTTGGATTTCAGTCTTTAATTTCTGCAAAGCATCTATACTCTATAGCTCTATGATGTATAAACTGAATTATTTATATGACTGGACATAAAGAAACATTTTAAACACTATTTCAGTGGAATTACCTGTGTTAATCCTCTATCAACACTGCATTGTCAGCGTCACTCTCAAGTCATTTGCCATGTATATATGTATACACATTTTCTCCAACCAGTGGGCAGCCATGCATGGTGCATGGCGCAGTTTGAGGGGTTTTAAAGGGGAATTACCGTTTTTTACAACCTGGACCTTATTTCTGGCATAAAATACGATCGTTTACTCAACCATATAACTTTGGTGTCATTTGGAGTTGCTCGGAAGATAATTAGATGCAGCGGAGTGCCGCGTATAGTATAGTGGGAGTGACTGGGGCACTGAAACGCAGCCTCTAAGTAACGCATTATCTGCCGTGAAACTCGTTCATTTTACTAATATTTTGTTATGATACGCTAGTACTATTCCCCGTTGAGTCCGGAGTAACCTGTTGTCTATTCGCGGACGTGCAGCGGTTTGTTGTTCTTTGGCCAGCTGTTCCTCTCTCAGCGGGGCGCTCAGAGATGACATCATCCAGGTCAGAGGTTAGTAGGTCAATCTACAGACCCCGCATGATGATAACAGGTAACTCCGGACTCAACGGGGAATAGCACTAGCGTATCATAACAAAATATTTGTGAAATGAACGCGTTTCGTGGCAGGTAATGTGTTATTTAGAGAATGCATTTCGGTGCCCCAGTCACTCCCACTATATGGATATACAGGGCGCTCCGCTGGATCTAAATATCTTCTGAACGACTCCAAATGACACCCAAGTTATATGGGTGAGTAAACGATCGTATTTAATGCAGAAATAAGGTCCAGGTTCTAAAAAACAGTGATTCCCCTTTAAGCAGCTCAGGCCACTTCAGTCATGGACATAGTGGGGATAGAACCAGTTACCCGATTGGATGTTAACTGACTGACTGACTGACTGACTGAGGTTTTCAAAAACCTTAGTGCAGTAACGACTTCTCCTTTGAGAAGAGATTCTCAACCATATCTGGTCTCTCAACAGCTTCACTAACTTGTTGATTCAAATATTTTTGGATCAGGTTTTAGTGTTGAATCAGCTTTATTTGCAACGTACGCACACACACATTCAAGACATGAGTTCATTAGGATGTAGGCGGTATTCCAAAATCTGTTTCTCTAACCACTAACATACAGCTCCCCCTCTGGCTGATACAGGCTGCCACACACCAGGATCCTACACTTGCAGCTTTTGCCTTAAATTCAATACAATCGAGAATGAAGAATGTATTACTGACACACTTTGGTGCTTAGATGTTTTAATAGCTGAACATACTGGGACATACATGCTGACACACCCGGAGAAAATGAAGATGCAACACGCACGTAGCCAAACCACAATTGAACATACCAAGTACGTCTTTGTCTGCAAAGCAGTTTTGTTGTCAGACAAAATAGCTGAGCCGATGTTGTTGCTGTTGTAATTACACTTGGGCTCACAGGGAGCCGCTGGTTAAGCTCTTACAAGCCGAGAGTGAAAGCTGAGGGGAAACAGACATCAGAACAAGAAGAAACTGTCACACCGCAGTGTTGTCGCAAAAAGAAGCACACACACACATAGAGAGGGAGAGAGAGGGTGAGGGAGTGTTGGGGGAAATCACAGTCGCCACAATGCAGCGTTATTAGACCAAGCTACTGAGAAGCAGAAAGTGAAATCTGCAAGAGAAGGAAAACAAAGCAGCAACGCTGAATTGTCAAGGAAACAACAGACAACACTAGCTTTTATGCCATGTCACACTTATTTGAGAGCATTTTGGAGGAGGAATTTTGCATTGCAGATGTTCCTACTGGTGCGAATAAAATTGGAATTGAAATATGAAGGACAGCACATGTCCATAAAAACATGGAGATTTAGCAGACACGATCTTCATTTCTGCACACCTTTGAGGTTAAATTTTAAGGTTGAGATGCTTCGTCTACAAAACAATGTTTCAATCCAGATATTTTTAAATGGGTAAGCAGGAATGAACTGAACGTTTAAGAGAAAATGGCCCATAAACACCAGGGAAGCCTTCCGTCTAAGGCAGGCCTCTGATATCATGTGTACAGTCACTGTAATGAAAATACATGCTAACAGAAATGCTAATGCAGCTGCCATATAACTGGTTCCTTGCAGGGCTGTCTGGCTTTATAAATGGATTATGTGCTATTGTCATTTAAAAATGTGAAACTCTGTTCACAAGGATAGATAAGAACAGAAAAGAACTCGGTTTCTCCCTCATCCGAGCACACATTCCACTCGTAATCTGTCATAAAATTATGTTTGTTCTTCAAACTTTCAGCACCGTGTTGGAGTTTTACAGGTAAATGAGACTCGTAGTCAGATCCTATTCAGGGGATACCCTAATGCTATCTTTCCCCACTGATCGTTAATCTCTCCCTGATTATGGTTGAGAGACTCTTCTTCTTCTAATAGGCTCAGAAACTTGTGTGAATATTCTTCTCAGAAGGCTGGTAATAACCATCTGATGTGGAGGGACAGACTATACAGAAATGGGGTGAAAAAATTACAAAGCTCTCATTATCGCTTTATCCTTGTCTTGATTTAACATTTTGAATCAACTGTTACCCCCGAATGTGCAATCACGGTATGCAGCTTATCTAAATGTACTGGAATCTACTGCAGCATTTTATAATGGGATGTTTGACCTTGTTTTTTTGCACTCCTGAGAGCTCAAGAAGTTGCCTGATGCTCACTTTTTGCAGCGGGCGGGGGGTTGTGCCATTTCCACTGTGGCTTCTGGACATTTCTGATGTTTTAACAGGCTGGCGGATACGGTCAGAGGTCATGAATGTGATATACTTCAGTATCTCCAGGAAACTATGACTCACATGAATTAATTGTGTAGTAAGTGGTATTCTAAATCAAAGGGCTAAAAGGGTTTTAATCAGTATTCCTTTTTTATTTTGTGCAATATATATTATGCCAATCAGGCATAATATTATAGCCACCTTCCTGATATTGTGTAGGTCTCCCTTGTGCCTCCAAAACAATGGTGACTCATCAGAGAATGGACATGGACCTTCTGAGGGTGTCCTGTGGTGTCTGGCAACACAATGTTGTTAGTGAGGGCCTTTGGGTCCTATGTGTTGAGGGGAGGGGCCTCTGTGGATCATCCCACACATACTTGATCAGTTTAGGATCTAGTGACGATCAACACCTTGTGCTGTTTTTTTGAGTTGTTCCTAAAGCGTTTATGTGTGTGTGTCCGTGTCAGGCTGCATCCTGCTGGGGATGGCTGCTGCCATCAAGGAGTGTCATTGCTATGAGGTGGGGGTGCCTGGTCTGGTCTAGGTGGGTGGTACATGTCTAAGTAACATCCACATGAATACCAGGTCCAAAGTTGGATTGTCGCAAGATGGTCAATGTTATTTACTTCACCTGTCAGTGGTTTTAATGTTGTGGCTGATCTGTATACACTATATGATTGAATTCCATGACTCTCAGCAACCTTGTCTTGCAAATAATCAGTATATGATGAGAAATAGGTGAATGTATTGTATAAATGAACAGCCAACAAATAAAATCTATCAGTGGAAAAAGTTGGACATCTCAAAACAACAATATACAATTTGATTGATCATCGAGTATTTGAACTCTCACAAATGAACTGCAAACTTTCCATTACAAATACAATGAAAGTGCCACAATAACTCATTATAATTTTTCTGTTTCTTAAATGCACCCAGAAAATAAATAGTTTGCTGGTGTCGGGCCATTAATGAGCACCTGTGACCCTAATTTTTATCAGTGTGTCCTGCACAATTGGAACTACCACGAGCCCTGTCAGGACCTTTTCAGCTTTTCAGCATGTTGAATATTGTTTACTGAGCCAGTGAAAGAGAAACAAAAGTGATGAAGGTAAACAACAATTTCCAAAGGGCACAGACTTAATTACAGAAATATTTTTGCAATAACATGGTCAGCTAGAATGAATAACCTGTGGAACAACTGATCAGCATGATTCAGGAGAGGCCAGCTCTGTACAATGCTTTTCAGATCTTCCTAGTTTCCTAGCCTCTTCGCTAATAGTAGCATCACAGTAGCAGTGATGAATACAAACTACATACGTTATTTCCTTTCACATGCAGAACCACTGGGAGTAGTTTTAGAGCTGCGTTCAAGTGCAACATCTCGGTCAACCTTCATTGTGGATACTTCTTTGATTTCAGTTTGGTGTGTCCAAGCCTTAAGGTAACTGGCTTTCCACTTAGCCAAACTCCCAGCCTGTGCAGCGAAGTACAACTGGAAATGTAATCTGAATTATTCATTGCCTTCTTTTTCCCTACTTGCCGCTGTGAAAATGTGCCTTTTGTCATTTGCTCTGTACTTGGCATCAAACTGTAATGACCTTGTCACTTCTTCGAGGCAGCTGCATTTCAGCCTGACTGTCATTGCAGTGACCTTGCCAGTTAGAGCGGGCGGCGTACAGGCGCAGCTGCTACTGTGTCCTCACCTAATCCATATGTGTAATTAAGGATCAGAGCTGGTGATTACCTGTCTGTGATCAATAACACACCCAGTCATATCCTTTCCACCTCAGGCATCTGAAACACACACATGCAGCCACACTCACGCACAACACTGGCGCTGTAGCCTCGCTGATGAAATTAAGATGTAAGTCTGGTGCTGCGTGTAGGTTACTGTTCCTAGATGGATATATGGATAGATCCTCCTGTCTATGTAATAGAAGATTATAACATCCTCAACAGTTAATTGCATACATAGATAGATCACTTGTGTCCCATCCAAGCTGTTATGCCACGCATGGTCTGCTTTTACAATTAAAAAACAGAGCCTAAAAAGAAACCTAACTGAGCATAACAACCTTCATCATGTTCCATTTTATTTAATAAATAGATTGTTTATTTTCCCCTGAGGGCTACTGGCTCAGACCAACACTCATTAAAGCTTCTTCATGCAGGATGTCAATTATTAATTCTCTCATTTATGACCATCTATTAGAATGCATGGCTCATAGCACACAGGAGAGACTGTGGCAGGCTTTGTGAATACATTTCAGAGAACAAACGATTTTCAATAAAAGGAAGTTTTGCCCTTTGAAAGAGCCTTTCATCGCACTGCCACTCCCGTGTTGCGCTGTTGAAAAATAAGACGGGATGTTAGGTTACTCCTTTTCTAATTGTTCATGAACTATTGCAATGCAAAGGTGGATGGAAACTGGGGAAAAGTTTGTCTCAGTCATGAGAGGAATCAGAACAATGTACGGACATTCTGCTGCTTGAAGGTCAGCAAAATATCACCGGTACTACTAGGACGCTCGCTAATGTGTATACATTAATAAGAAGGAGGTAAGTGTTGGAAAAAGATAGCATCGTACAGAACTCCCTGGAAAGGCAATAATGTAAATTATACATGCAGTATATATTAAGTCACATAAATAAAATGTGTCTCCAAGTGCTGATGAGGACTCAATGTCAAAATCAACAATCACCATTTTTACAGAGTTCACAGATTTCCTTTGGTCCACCTCTAAGACCAGTTGACTATAGTGGTCTAGGAGATGCTAGAATAGTTTCGCACCTCTGAATCACCTACATCTTAGATCTGTTAAGCAGTCAGTCCTTGACTAGATCCCTAGTTTGAGGAACCACACTGAATGTCATGTTTAATAATAGAGACAGAACTTTAAAACACAGCTACCCAAAGCAAGGGAAAAAATAATTGTAAAACTGTTACAAAAGTGGAGACAAACATTTATGGGATTGATGCAACAGTACCTTTTTGTCCAAAGTCAAATTACAGATGTTACAACCCTTAAATCTTGGAATTTCTTTGATCACAAAGAAACTCTTAACCATCAGCTCTCACCACCAACTGGCTTCGGGGAACACACAACAATGAGCTTTAGGAAAAATGAACAAGGCTGATGTCAGTCTATCAAATGCCCATACTGTATAAGAAGATTTCCATAGTTCCATTCATATTTACAGGGAGTGAACCTAGCCCCCTTAGCATCAATAATGGAGTGCCACAGGGGACTACTCTGGTTCCACTACTACTGCTACAACACACACACAGACATATTCTGCTTCTCTTGAGTATAATATTTTCTGAAGTAATGAAGTTATACAACTTTTAGATTTCATAGAGAAAGAAACAATCACTTTAAAAAGTGTAAAATCTTTCGAATGCTCAATAAAATAAAGTTGTATCCAACCACTGCAGGTGTTATGGAGTTTACAGCTGTAAAGATCAATATAAAAGCACAACAATATTTATATACATCAGCATATGGATTTTAACATATGGTCAGTGTCTGTAATTCAGTTTCAGCTCATATCATTTAGATGCTTTCAGTTCAGCCCACAGTGAAAGCCAAACTGAATCAGTGTAAATAGGCAGCATATTTTCAAAGCAAGCGTCTGAGGACTTCTATATTACACAAGGAAGACTGCAAGATACAGGGCTCTGAATGAAAAGACCCACAACAGAGACAGAGAGAGACTGTTGCACTGTAACCAGAGCCAACACCTCTTCGCCCAAAAACAGATTAAATTTTGGGGCGGAAGAGCAGAAGACGTGTTGATGATGACAATTTCGATATCTTTAAAGAGGATAAAAAAAGGCTCCGATATAGTTTACAGAACTGTATGCACACTTTAACACACAGCACGGATTCCTTGCATTTGAATCTAGCAGTGCACTTTGTTACTTTGCTGGTGAAGGTGTAATGTAGGTAGTCATCTGCAGGCCTCTCATTAAAAAGTCATTGCAACTTAAACAAATATGAATGACAGCTCAATGAAATGCACAGCGACGTACTTACAGAGCGAGATCGCGCTAGAGGCACTGGGAGCAGCAGGTGCTGGATGGTTCGAAAGCATAAAGATGATTAGATCACTCGACTTTTAAGCATCAAAGAATCAGTGGGTGAGAGGCTCTCCAGATAAATGAACATTCATCATTCCAACTCAGCACCAATTATCAAGGTAGGTACAGTCTGAGAAAGAAAAAAAAAAAGAGAGCATTAAGTCGAATAATGAGGCCAACGAGACAAGATAGCATCCAAGAGAGATGCGTGCAGACCGATATGAGGATAGCTCTAAATTGGTTTGGGATAGTGAGGTCTGGAGAAATCCAATTAGCAGACTATCATTTCCAATGAGAGGATTCTTCAGTAATGCCGACCTGGTCAGCCCTGGTCAAATAAACCAGCTCTCAGTCTGCACCTCTGATGGTAACATCTCGCAATAAACTGCTGATCCTGAAACCCTCCCAATCCATTCTCCAAATGGATGAATTCTCCACAAGTGCAAAGAGCAGCAGTTTACAGTACCCGTGGCAAGAAAACACATGGTTAACCTCTTCACCCTCTTCACATAGTTCTCTACCCCGCACTCAAATAGTAATTTTCCTTCACTCTTCCTTACCTTTTATTTTCACCTTCTCTTCTGCTCTCTCTTTATCTCTGGGTAATGGTAAAAAAAAGTGTAACGGGATAAAAAGCCATTGTCATTAAAATAACCATTAAGAACAAATAAAGAACCAAACAAAAAGCGTCTCAGTCCTAATGCATTCAGCCAGCATCTTGCACTCGTCTCTACTCCCCAGAGAAAATCGACATTTGGACATTTGTTTTTTCCATTTTTAATTTTTTTTTGTTTAATATATAAAACCCACGTAATGTTTTTTTTACGAGTTATATTGTCATCTTCCTTTCAGGCATTTCGTCTGAGCTTGCATTTGTTCATCAGTACATCTCAGCTAGCCACTTAGCCACTTAGCCAGAGAGTGTTGGTTTAATCTCTTTTCACTGCTTTTTGAGGTTACTATAAATCTGTCTGGTGTTGTGATGGCACTAAATATGTCAGAAATCTCACACTGAGCTATAAATCTGAATCTCCATCATGGATATCTACTGAGTGACTCCTGTTAAGTCCTTGCATTTACCTTAAATCTGGCTTTCAGTTGCTTAATCTCAAATATGCATCAGGCACACGATCACAGCAAACATGTTTCGTTCCTTCTCCGAGAGTCATTTTGGTTGCTTTTTGTCATCCCTCCATTACATTTAGACTCTCTTTCCTTTCACATGATTAAAATATTGCGCGTGTTACTAATTCCCTGGAATACAACACATTCAGAGTTGGCAGAGGATGCTAGTTGACACCATGTACCCAGCGCTGGGATTTCCCTACAGGCACACACATGCAGAATTAATTTTCTGGGCTGAAAGGGTTAGAAGTGTAATAAAAACTCTTTTCACACACACACACACACATAAACACACATGTATCCTGGGACAGTTGGCTGGCTATGAAAGCAGCTCTCTTGGCATCATCTGTATCTATTCACAACTCCTTGAATGATTGTGGCCATGTGTCCTTCCTTTGCATGTATGTGTGATGTGTTCATGGTGACTCGAGGCCAACGTTTTTGGATGTGACTTCTTTGTGTGTCATCAGAACAAACAATCGCACAAGAAAAACATTTAATGTATGTAACAGGAAATGCCTTCTACTGGTTCTCAATGTGTGTGTATAGTGAACCTGAGTATACTGCATTCCTATGCATGTTAGTTAATGTTAACACAATACCATAACATTTCGAAAAAGTGGTTCATTACCTGGAAATATGGTTTCCAATGCAAACCATTAAAAAACGGTAGGATCTGAAACATTTGAACATTCATTCATCTTCTATAACCGCTTATTCCTGTTCAGGGTCGCGGGGTCTGCTGGAGCCTATCCCAGCTGTCATCGGGTGAGAGGCGGGGGTACACCCTGGACAGGTCTCCAGTCTATCGCAGGGCTAACACAGAGAGACAGACAACCATTCACACTCACATGCACACCTACGGCCAATTTAGAATCACCAGTTAACCTAACCAGCATGTCTTTGGATGGTGGGAGGAAGCTGGAGTACCTGGAGAGAACCCACGCAGACACAGGGAGAACATGCAAACTCCACACAGAAAGGCCCAGTCGGCCCATGGATTCGAACCCGGGACCTTCTCACTGTGAGGCATCAGTGCTAACCACCTCGCCACTGTGCCGCCCACATTTGAACATATTGTATTAAAAAGAGGAAGTCAATGGGGATGTCAGGAATAAAAACATGACCTAGATAAAAAAAAAAAGGATGAAGTCTACAGAGTCCCTTAATTGAGACAATAATTTCAAAATGGATTTTTGTTCCGTTTCAAAAAATTTCAGTTCCAAGCTATTCTGCTTCTTGACGGTAGTAACATGCTTAGAAACGGATCCAACAAAAGCAATGAGGAAGACTCCAAGAGCGCACTTGCCTTGCAAGTGTTTAATGTTGAAGAAAATTTACTGATTGCATTTGTTCAGCCTTTATACATTTCGTGGGTAAAGCTGAATATAGATTTTTTTTCTTTTTTTGTTTATTTTTGTCCTTTAAACTGTAAACCACAATAGAACCACAGAGGCTACCATCAGATCCATAATGTCTATGACTTATACATATTTGTTTCCAATTTCAGCTAAGTTACCCTTTGCTAACCTCTAGCAGCTATTGGATATTTATCACTATTTATCACTTGACCTGACTCAACGGGGAATAGCACTAGCGTATCATAACAAAATATTGGTGAAATGAACGAGTTTCGTGGCAGATAATGCTTTATTTAGAGGCTGTGTTTCAGTGCACCGATCACTCCCACTATATGGATATATGCGGCGCTCCACTGGAGCTAAATATCTTCCGAAGGACTAAAAATGACACCAAAGTTATATGGGTGAGTAAACGATGGTACTTTATGCCAGAAATAAGGTCCAGGTTGTAAAAAATGGTAATTCACCTTTAACAAATTGAACAAAAAAATAAAATAAATAAATATATATATATATAAATATATATATATATGTTTTCATATGTTCTAACCATATCAAGTTATCTAGCTAGTTATTTGATATTGTACCAATATTTGCCATTATTTAAGCATCAAGAAGAGGAAACATAGCCCAAAGAGCAGCTGATTCGCTAACAGCTAAGTGCAGCTAAATCCTACAAATACACCAGTTCATTGTGTTACAAGACTCTCATCCTTACGTAGAAAGAAATCTGCCTTATCAGACTGTTCACATACATTTACTTAACAAACCATCGCACAGCCATTAGGATTTGGTTCATTCAAATGGTCCAGAGGAAAGCACCAACAGTAGGCGCTGAGAAATATGGCAAAACTTTAAAGCTTCTGCGTTTCATTGTCTTCCTGCCACATATATAAAAGTCTCTGTCTGGATCTTTGTTTTCATACTCACTCATGCTTTTGTATTGTTTTTGCAGAAGACCTCTCTCCGTCTGGTATCTTCCGCATCTCTGTGTTTCTGCTACATGTCTTCTGTGCCTTTACTTTCTGTCTCCATCTTCTCTATCTCAGCACTTTCTCGCTCTCTGTGCCATTTTTCTTCTTTTGCAAGATTCTCAATGTGTCAAATGGAGCCAACTTGAAAATCAAAACATTCGGCTGGGATATCATTGCTATCACATTTCCAGCTTGTTTGTGTGTCTAAATAGCCACTTAGGCGAGGAACAGGACATCCCTACATTTGCGCGGTGCCTCTGGCACCTCTGACTCACCCTCGAGCTGCTGTTGACGAGAAAGTTTTTTTATTTGTGATTCACAGATCGCAAACTCCCCTGAAAGTCATTTTTATTCATAGAACAAACTGTTTGTCACAAGGAGCTTCAGAGGCGCTGGAACAGATAAGAACGAGACCAATAAAAACAAGCAATGGAACAGCTGCATAACAAGCTCAGGGAAAGCACTTGCTTTTAATTCTTTTCATACTTTAATTGGATTGCTTTGGGCAATTCCCTGAAAATTCTAGCATGTTTCATTATTCAGAGAAAGTTATCAAAGCACACATTGTCTTTCAGAAAAGAAAAAAAAAAAGATTTTTGTAAAGAGTTTTATCGCATCCAATATTTTATTCATGTATGTAGAGTAAATGGCTTATTATCTTTACCCGTCGCTTATAATTGCTTTACAGCTAGCGTTACAGTTCTGGTGGAAATGAGAAAACGGTTTTGTGAAAACGAGGAATCAATTTGTTTGTAGCATTTCAGTCAATAATATATTCAATAATGAAAACATATTCGTCTCTTAACATATATGGCTGATAAGAAGCAGCCGAATCAATCTACAGATCAGTAAACTAGATAATGTTTTCACCAATGTTAATATCCTCAGGCTAACTGTAATGTCATCACTTCAATCTGGGGTCACCACTATTTTTGACTTGAAGAGATCGAGACCCTTTATTTCACTTGGCAATGCTCATCTTCTGGATCTTCTGAGATTGAAAAACTAGATCATCATAATGTGGCATCATGTCATTTGTTCAAACGGTTTATGTCTACAGCTGATGAGGATCTCATCTGTCAGGAACAAATGTTTAATTAGCGTGCTTGATGAAGCCTCCAAACTCAAGCACGTGACTTCTATCTGACTCCAGTAACTGTAAACATTGTTTTCTTTTAAGCGTGATTTAACGATTGAGATCTCTCCCTCAAAACGCTCATTTGTTATGTTTGGACGCCTCGTTGGATTTTCTCTAAATCAGTGCTGAGGGTTCGGTTCACCCGCATATCAAAAACACATTTCCTACTCACCTCAGTGGCATCTCGCTATGCAAATATACGTATGTGTATTTTAAGTTTCAACAAAACTTAATGGATTCGGAATTGTAATTCTGAATCCATCCCAAAACAAATAGGTTAAAAGAATTTGACTTTCAACAAAATACTGCCTGAAAGAATAACACACCACCAGGATGACATGATTTGGGTATGGCTTCCAAAGCTATTCAAATCACTGAGAAATAATCTGTGTCATGATGGTACAAAACTAATTAAATAACTTTAATATAGCTACCTTGTTTGATAAAAGATCGGCAAAGCATGCTTAAAATAAATTACACTGTAAAACATTACAGCCCCATTAAACTATGAGAACGTTTTTCTTCTCTTTAACTCCAATGGTCATGCTAAGTTTTTGATATTAAGCTCAGTTTTCAAAAATTAAACTTATCCATTGTCTTGACTTCCTGTGAGTTTTGTCTGTGTGGCCACTGTTTAACTCTTTCATTGAACTTTCACATACCTTTGAAACAAGGCTCTATAGGAGGATTAAACCCCGGTATTACAACGTCAGTAAAAATACTGGCACCATAAGCGCAATGACTTTTTGGTGGGTCAAATTTTAATATCCTATTCTGTAAACGGCCTAAACACCATTAAGTGAGGCCATATTAATATATGTTAAAATAAATGTTACATTTTTGGCAATTTATATGAATCTAGTCCAGCTGTTTAGTTGAAACAGTGAGTTCATTTCACAAGATAAACTGAGTTTTCTTCAATGAGTAATGATATAATAAGTTATATTTAAAACATAGTATCAAGCTGAAACAAGAAATGATCATTAGTTACACCTTAGTTGTTTGAGATGAAACGGAGAGTTTCTTTAAGTTGAGTTTACTCACGTTTGGAAGGTAGCAGGTGAATTTTTTTAAGGACCTTAAATGTATTACAGTGTATAATTGTCAGGATAAAAGCCATGAACAATGGTCCTCTGCGTTAAGGTCTTGACCCATGGCCTTCTCGCTGACATGAGTACTCTGGCCTCATGAGGTCTTTGTCACATGTTGATATGGTTCACTCACTGAAGTCATTGATTCTGTCAGTTTTCTTAGGGGTCCGTCCCAAAAACAGCCTCAGCTTGGAATAAGACACGGGCCTCAACTAGAAGAGATTGATTTGAAACTGTCTGATACCAAAGGAATAGTTTCTAGCAAAGTGGCTGATGGTTTGTGTCCTGGAAGTGATTCTTTAAGTTGATCTGACGGGCTGGTGGATTCATTTCGATGATTTTGATGAACACAGGTGTCCAATAAACACACCCTTCCCTTCAGTGACCACAAATTCAGGACGTGCACTGGCGAGGCAACAACGCCAACAAGAGGGAGCGAGAAACGACACAGCCAACATGGCAACTTCCTTGTCTCGTAGCCCTTCTTCACCAGTTTCTATTTGTCTGAACCTTTCCACAGTTTCACGGCTGTCTCTTCAACTTGGAATTTAGCGCGTCACCATTTGCCAGACTCAACCATGCCAGTTCTTCTAATGAGTTTCCCTCTGGCTCACAGTGTACCCTTTCTCTCCAAGCCAATATATTTTATTTTATTTTTTTGTTTGTTTTTCATGTGTTTTATATTAGAATGGCTGCCTCCCACCTTTAACTGAAAACAAAGAAATATTTGCATATCTGTTACACCAAGGAACAGTTCGTACAAACAATGAGTCATTGCAAAGGCTATACAGAAAATACTAATGATTATGTGAATTCATTGAGGTTATTATTTTGATGGATGTGAGGATAGGTGTGTGCCTCCACGTGAGTGTGTGTCTGCGATCTCCCATTAACAGCGTTTTTATCGATGAATCCTCCAGTCATGCGGAACTGTGTTTGCGCACAGTGCCATTGGCTTCAGGGGCGCCATGGCAACACGATAACTAGGATAAATGACATCACAGCTACCTGCCACTGCACAGCAGGATGGGGAAGACGGAGCGGGAGGGACTGACGGAGCAGATCAGCAAGAGAACGAGGGAGTACGGGTACAGGAGAGAGAGAGAGAGAGAGAAAGATGGAGACAGATGCTGGAAGAATAAAACAGGAGTGATGCTGTGCCGCGGCGGAGAAAGACAGATGAGAAAGTGGAGGAAGAACGGAGATCAAGGGAGGAAAAGTAATGAAGACAGGAGTGAAAGGGGGAAAGGGTGATGGATATACATCTAGGTAATACTGTAATGACCTATCTGGGGAAATTAAAAGTTCTGGTACAATTATTTATATGTGACATTTGTGTCACTGGTATGAATGCATGTCATCAGCAGTCCCTGTGTGTCATTAAAACACACAGGGTCCCTTTACACCGGCTATTAACATGTGCATTGTATTTAGATTATGATGGAAATGAATGGTGCTGCACTCAAATTCAACCCTGGTTACTACAAAATATGATTATACTTTTCTTTAAAAAAAAAAACATATTAGTGCATGATATTCATATATTGCTGAGTAGATATAAAAAGCAGGTCAGTGTGCATAAATGTGTGCATCCTTGGGGACGTGCTAGTAAAGGATGAGATGTCAACATGTTAAATGTGCACATGCGGTCTGAGTAGTCTGAGTGATGGTCTGCTCCCTTTACGTGATTAAACCCAATAAATAAAGGCGAATGCGGGCGAGAAGATGTCCGTGACAGTCACCGTGTAACAGGATGTCACATTCAGCGCGAAAGGACAAAGCAGGAAGTATAATAGACCGCAGCTCAGCAAACACTTTGACGTTAAGTAGATGTCAAAGGGACGGCCTGTACCAACACCGAGAGCCTCTGCAAATATGGCAGCAGAATGAAAGCTGAGACGGAGGCTGCAGTCGCTCATCTCGGCTAAATGGACTGCTTCGTGATATCAGTGCCGCAGCGTATCACTTCAAAACAGTTCCCAGCGCTGGTCTAACAGGATTTTGTACATCCCCTGTTATATTATACATAATATTAAGATGGATGCTGAAGCTGCATGTCTCTGTCAGTCAGGTGTTTACTGAGGGACACCAACCTGTCACTCCGCATCAGTGCAGACACAATACTTGTTTCATAATATGCGTGCAGGAAGCTGGCTGAGGCGCACTTCTTAACATGCTATCTATCTATCTATCTATCTATCTATCTATCCATCCATCTATCTAGCTGCCTTTAGGTTTGTCTGTCCATTAGAATTAACACTAACTGGTCAACACTTTCAGCGGCTTTCAGAGCCATAGGGCATCAAGCCAGTCCAAACAATTTGACTGGCCCAGCAGATATTTGCCAGGGCATAATCAGTTCCCAACGGAGCAACCCCAGACCAACTTTCCACCACAAAAATTTTGTGGACAGGGGAATCTGGTTTGCCTTCCAGGTTAGGTTTCTCCGTCCAGTCCATTGAATACTGTTATATTATTTCAAGAATCTTGATACCGATCTCACGATACGGAGCCACCTTCATTATCCATCAGTGCCTCCCCAGATGGTTATCGGACATCAGTGCAACTCTTTGCAAAAGAATCCTTCACCTTGGCAGTCTCCTTACGGTGACCAGGTAATGGATACACACGCAGGTGAATGCGCTGCAAGCCAGTTCATATTGGTTTCGCACACACACACACACACACACACACACACAGGAAAAACACACACCTCTGAGTCTGTTAATGTTGCAGACAAAGGAGGTGCCGATCGATCGCTGGCAAGGCCAGACATAAGAAAAGCACTATAGTCAGGAAATAATGCCACACTCACACACACACACACACACAACTTTGCTCGGCTGCTCACAGGGTGAGCTAAACGCTGATGGAGGCAACAGTATGAAGGTGAATGTTTTGTGATTAGAAAGCCCTGATGATAGAGGAAATGTTCAGAGACATTCTGCTGGCAGTTACTAGCTCGCAGGCCACGAGGTTCATTTATCAAAGACTCTTACCAGGGTCTCTGTCAGTATTCTCAGGGCCTGCAATAAAACTTGATGTTATGGAGCCAAATGTGAGGATGCCAGATTGGCACGGCATGGGTTTCCAAGTCCGCCAACAGAGATACTGACACAGACACCGGATCAAAAACACAGGCAGGAAAGAGAGGCCCAGCAGGTAGTAAAGTCTCCGTCTCAGCTGGGAGACATCAGACCTTTAATTCAAGGGTTGCTCTTATTTATCGTGTTTTATCTGCATTCTTGAATTTTGAGTGGAGCTGCAGGATGTGGCTCGGTAGCTGACTATTAACTCTGATGTCCCTTGGGAGGAAGGTAAGCAAAATGAAAAGGTCCTTACAGAGCCAAAAATACCCGTAATTAGTTTTTCCGTTACATCTATGCTGCGCTGCCACCTATCTTCGCAACCGCAAACAGGCTCTGACAGAAAAACCAAAAGTCACATGTTAAGATCAAGTATTTGTAGATTGTGTATGAGGTATTCATAGTGAAATAAATATACAGCATGCTTTGGATGAGTGACATGTCAGACTACATACTGAACACCTGTGTAATCATAGCCTGTAATCTGTGTAATGTGCCGATGTGAGTAGGCAGCAGGTTAAAAAAAAAAAAAAAAAAAAGTCCCATGAACATGTTGTGAAAATTGTCAGCTAGACTAGAACAACAAGTGAATGCCAAATCTGACATCTGTGTTGAAGCCTGTTCCTTGCACAAGGTGTTTTTTTTCACTCTTTACATGAGAATAAATGAAAAGGAAACATTGTACCCCACACTCTTTTTTCTGTTATCCTGAGTCATTGTGTGAGCACACTATGAGTAACAAAAGCTAAGACTCATCACTTTCATCAATGGGGGCGCTAGGAACGGGTGTTGACATACTACACAAAACGAATGCAACTGATTGGTTAGTGGCTCGGTGGGGCGTCAAAAATCTGGCTCATCTCGCCATCTCACTGTCAGTTATCATTTAAAATGGATTAGGTAAAGTCACCATCATGCAGTCTAGTGATGGGAAGTACGGCTCTTGTCAAAGATTCAACTCCTTTGGCTCTGTTGCCTTGGAAGTTCCACCTCTTATGGCTCCCAAAACGGCTCCCAAATGGCTCTTCATTTATTTTCACTCGCAGCCTTCTATTTTATCCTAATTTAGCGATTTTGAATAGTTTGTGTGTGGTAAACAAATTTTCATTTGCTGTTTTCATAAAAGTTTTATTTTTTATGCATTTTTCTTTTACTTGCTACAAAAACACAGTAAAGTTTTAATCAAAGCAGCCCTTCCTTTTTTTCACACAACGGTATGATCCTCGCATGTGATTGGCCACATGGCGTGCCCATCATAATAAAGTCCTGCCCTTGCCTGCGTGGATTCGCAGGATCCCCCTCCTGAAGGGAATCTGCTCTTCTTGTTCGCTACAAAGAACCGGCCCGTTCGCCAACGTTACATCACAGTTCAGTCATTGTTACGACCCCGGCTCTTGGGAAGCAACACAGATGACAAAGAACAGCCAATGCAGCCAAAGTGACTTTTATTGTAACCAAAAGTCAAAACCAAGGATAGCAATGAAGACAAAAGGTGGAGGCTTGTGGCATTGCAGCAGGCCCAAGCTGCAGTGTGTGTGGAGCTACCCAGAACTCTTAAAGGCCTCCAAACAGGTGCCAGAGATCAGGAGGGAAACGATGAGGAGGAGCCTCTGATCACCTGAAAACTTAAAGAGATTAACCTTGGACACAACAGTCATCCAGCTCTCAGTATTTTGATCCTGCCTCTGCCCCACTCAGCCTGCCAGCCACGCCCACTCAGTCTCAGTCTACTCTACTCACCTGTGCCCAGTTCCACACTCACTCCTTTGCCGGATTGTTCTTTGCCATGCAAGACTTTCCAGCATTCTCCTGCCTGACTTCCCGGTACCAACCTCGCCTGTCCCTGATTCCCCTGCTTCGTCTGCCTCCTGGTAATCGTCTCAGCCGTCTGTCTCCGACCAAGGTTTCAGCCTCTGCTCTCCTGATTCCTGTTTGCCTGTTTCTGACTGATTGCCTGGTTATATTGTTCCTGCTGCCCGCTCCTCACTGGATTGTCTGCCTGTGCTATCGTCCCTCCGGTACCAAACCCCTGCCTGCCTTGACCTAGCCGCCTGCTACTGTGTGTTTTTAACTGTTTGCCAGAGTTTCAGTAAACCTTTAAACTCTCTCCATTGGTTCTGAGTCTTTTGTGCTGTAGCTGGGTTCATACACCACTAATGCTGTCTGACCCACATTGAGGGTCTGTGTCTGACCCGATGAGGCAGTTTCACGCCAGATTTGAGCGGTTTTGTGTTGTATTTTACAGGTAAAAATTTAATTGGGCTGGTGAACAAAATGTGGGATGGTTTGGGATCATTATGGTGTTTTTTTCAAATTACTCTTTAATGCTGATTTGAATAAAAACAAAGCACATTTGCTCCTTCCTGAGCCGTTTAAGTCATTAACGCAGCTCAGTCACAAGCCTGTCCTGCAAAGAATGTAATCTGTTTGTGCCAAGAAGATGTGTAACGCATTGTCTTTAGTCGGTCTTTGCATGACATGCTGCGTTTGGTACAGTTGTTTGAGCATAGAATCTCCCCAGGCTTATCAGTGGACTATATCACATCATCAAGTGGCTTTATTTGTTGCTAGATGCTTTCTGTCCTTACACTGCATTGCTTTATTTGATACGCTACACTAGCGTTAGTAACTAGCTGCATCTGGCAACACTGCTCTTATCCCTTCTAGATTATGTTCATCCATTGTTCTTAACTGGCAGTCTATGACTACAACTGATGCTCCACACCACACACCTGGTGGATTACAGAGTTTAAATTATACTTAACTTTATACTCGTTTTATTTGATAATTGAAACCGATTCCTCCTCCTCTTCCTCCTGTTGTCCGCATCTTGCTTTGTTTATGGAGTCTGGAATCTGGTTGAAGGGGGCAAGCTGCTTAATTTTTAACAAAGATCCCATTCAAAATGTTTTCCTCAAAACTAGAAGCAAATTAAAGCCACAATTTGTTAAAGTTACTCTAATGTTAAAATGTCTCAGCCGAGGCACTTTATCTCATTGAATATTGAAGTACCATAGTATGAAAATGGAGATAAAGTAAATCTTTATAAATCAGTCAACTTCTATGACGAGTTGAACTGCTGTGACAGAACTAAGAGTGTAGAATTTAATTAGTTTCTTAAAATGATCAGGGTTTAAAACATATTTCTCTGACTGCCCTCCAATCCATCTCAGCGGGGGAACCGAGCACCAGCACACAAGAACCAAAGCACCCAGCGCAATGTAGCCGCCCACACACCAACTGTGACTTTGAATACCAGCCACCTGCAAGCACAGACACGCACCGTCTCATGAAATAATTGATTTTAGCATCGAAATAAACTGTATACTTTTCTCCAGTTTTTGTGCAAAACATTTATATACAATATATATAAAGACTGCACATACATACTCTATTTGAATATGCATTCAAATTCAAGATAATGAAAGAAAAGTCTGTCTGATCCAGCAGTTAGGGGTCTGCATAAAGACATTTCAACCATCATGAAACATCAAAACAGTACACTAGACTTTAATTTAAAGAATAGAAGGATTCTAAAAAAGTGAAGTGTATTATCTTAACGACTTGAACCCTTATATTCCCCATTAGTTTCAACTTATAAGGAATAACGCTAAAAATATATTCATAAATGATTATTTTTTTAAAAATTGTTGACCTTTGGCAGTACGTTATTAGTAGCTATAGGCATTTATTCTGAATCTGCTGGGCCCAAAACTTTGGAAGCCATGTGATATGTGTGAAATACTTAATAAGTCAGCGCAGCAATTTTCCATTTAGTTTGATCCATGTAGTTATTTATTTTAATGCCAGATTTCACACATTTGGCAAAATGCATGTTTTAATCCTTGGAAATCAACTAGAATTGATTAAAAAGAACGTGTTTCTGGTTCAGAAAGACTTATTATTTGCACATGTTTTCCATTTAACATATGTTCTTAATTTCAAGTTGAATAATTGGGTGAAACACTGAATGGATAAAAATCATTCAAGGATTGAATGTCAGCAGCCCTCCATGGACTCCAGCAGCACCAGTCTGTGCACAACCACATCATCTATGTTACCACACCACAGATACAGTAACAATTAGAGTTTTTTTTTTTTTCTTGGTTGTGGTTCTGATGTTTCTGTACCTTTTCCATGACGGAAGAGGTACAAACAGTCCATGGCCCGGGCGGGATCCTCAGAGATCCGGCTGGCCCTCTTTCGGACCCGGTTCGCATGGTCCAAATCTGGGAGATGACCCCCCCACAATCCCCTGTGCAGTTCTTATCACCCGAGCTCAGTCCCTCCTGTCCTGTTGTGGTCCTCTAGAAGTTAGTGAGTAGTCGACAGGATAGTCCAGCCCTCTCCAGCTTCCTGAGGAAGAAAAGTCTCTGTTGGGCCTTCTTCGCCAGGTGTGCAGTGTTCACAGACCACGTCGGGTCAGATGTGATGTGGATGCCCAGGAATTTGATGTTATTGACACGCTCGACCGCCTCCCCTTGTATGAGGAGCGTGCTCTGTCTTCCTGGACCTCCTGTAGTCCACAATGACCTCTTTGTTCTCGCTGGTGTTCAGAACAAGGTTGTTGTTCGAGCACCACTCTGTCAGGTGTAGGATCTCCTGTCTGCAATGGGTCTCATCATTGTCCGATATGAGACCCACCTCGGTGGTGTCATCAGCAAACGGCACAATCGTGTTTGTGGGATGGATGGCAGAGCAGACATGTGTGAAGAGTGTGAAGAGAGCTGGGCTGAACACACAGCCCTGCGGCGTTCCTGTGTTCAGGACCAGTGTGGACGATGTGCAGTCCCCAGTTCTCACCACCTGAGGTCTGTTGGTAAGAAAGTCCCTGATCCAGAGACACAGGTCATGAAGCTTCAGTGTCACCTTGTCCGGGACGACAGAGTTAAAAGCTGAACTGAAGTTGACAAAAAGCATCTTGGTGTGCGTGTTAGGATGCTCAAGGTGGGACAGGGCTGTGTGCAGAGCTACGAAGACTGCATCCTCTGTTGTCTTTCACAGAGTGGACAGTAGAAGAGTAGAATGGACCCATAAAACTCATCAGCTGTTACCCAAGTACTGTCCCACTATAAAGTACACACATAGCCAAGTACGGTTCAATTAGCCCAGTGTGCTCTTGCCCATGTAATGTGCAAGGACTTGGGACCACATTCTTCTGTACATTAGAGTAAAAGTTGGCATACTTGGTATTGAGAAATGCTCGAAACCTCAAAAAAGAAGACAGAGAACAAGACATGAAATCATTCACCTTGGCCATCAGCTAATATACCAATTCTACATGTACAATTCAGACATACTCTGGTGGACATTTCCAGCAGTATTATAGTAAACATACTGTTGATTATACAAAGGAAAAAAGCATTAGAATTGGAGATGAAGATGAAGATAAGTGGCACACCTCAGGCTTTCAGGATTGCTGTGAGAAGCCGATACGTGCAAGCAGCCAAATGTTACCTGCCCCATTTACTCCTCCCATTGGCTCCGAGTCTGTTGGACTGCAAAGAACAACCTCCAGCTGGGGCTCTGTTAATGCGCTGACACAGTACACCAAGCATTTGAAAAATCACAGCGGTTTCTGAATCTCAGAGGAAGGGTGAAACAATACACACAATCTATACAGAGGCTGTCTGGATAAAAGCAGCCATTAAATGGTTTATGTTGGGAGGCTCAATTAGCCCATTTGAGCTGAAAGAAAAGTACAGTGTGGCTTCTCATATTTCATGTCCATCCTGGATAATGTTTATGTGTAATGCAGGCACTGTAACCTGTGCATGTTTTACGTGTCTTTCAGCACCATCTGTGCCACTTTACTTTTACTGGCAAAAAAAAAATATATATAAGACTGCTTAATGACACTTAGGTCTCTCCTCAAAGTAACGACTGCGATAAAATCCATGCTACAAGTATGTGCTTTAAATTGACTAAGGGCCATTTAACATGACTTCCTCATCACTGCAAAGAAACTCATCCAAGCTGCCCTCCTCTTCATCCATGCATTCTCTTTAAACACTCAATTTAAGTCTGACAAAGGGGGTTTTATTTGTGTTTATCATGCAGAACCATATATTAAATGTAAAGCTAATGCTGTTTAATGAATTTACAGCATACACTGAGTAATATTAGTGGTATTAATACATGTTGCGCACATAAGGAGAGTCAAAACTAACAGTAACTACCCCACAAACCGAAAACTAGAAGTGCAGAAGGCAATAAAAATGCTATTATTCCATATTTTTTTTAGAAATAAATGAATATTTTGTTTCTTTCTTTGTTTAATCCAGTTCAAAAGCACGTCTCCGGAGATTTACTATGGTATGCGAGGCGTTCCAAGGTTAAAGATTTATTGTAATTACACACACACACCATTTTTGTTTAGAGGCAAATCTCTGGAAAGAAAAAGGTGCAGTAAGCAAAACCGTGAAATCAGTTTGTTTTGTAATTTCACCACAAACTTGAAAGTCAAAACACATATTTCTCTTTGTGGTCACTCCGGCTGGTCTGCTCTGCATTGCCCCTCAGGAGGTAGGCACAGAGAACACGCCGGCACACACTGAGAGTAGTAAACGCTGAAATCAATGTTCACAGCGGGATCTGAATGGACTGCACTAACCCAACTAAAACTATTATCCTCTAATGGGGAAAACCAATATGGACGGGCCTGGCACTCCCATAGCATTGCTCAGAATGGGGCATTTACACACACAGTGAATACTGACTGTCAGCATGCTAACTTTATTAGCTATGTGGCTCCATGCTGGTTATGGAAATGGGACTGACTGCAGGGTCGTAGGGAGAGAGTTAGCATGCTAGCACGGGCTTTATAATAGAAGTCAATTGAAGTCAAACGGTGCAAGGGTGAAAGCCTGAATTCAAATATGGCATCCTTCTGCGTGCATGTGTATACTTGTATTTCTCATGTTGTGGGGACATAACCTGTTTATCAAATCACTTACCGGGAACTGCCTAATTTTTGGGGACAGGGTAACTTCCTATAAATCATTCCATTTTGTTTATGGTTAAAGTATGGATATGTTTACAGCATCAGCACACAAGTCTCTTGTAATTACAGTCAACTCCCGGGGTTACTAATGGAATTATAAAACACCACGCACAGTATGGTGCGCATGTGTGTGTGTCTGCATGCACGCATACTGTGGAGGTACATGCATAAACCAGTAGCAGCATGTGGCATGAACTCCATGTGCCATGCGTATTTTACTCATATATGTCGATATGTATTGGCATATTGCATCTTTCTACAATAATTGAAGCCAATCTTCTTTGTGAAATTGAGTTGACCTATGGCATGCATCTTCCCTTCAATGTCTTACAGCAGGCCACATGAGGGAGGAGAAAAATGGCAGTTTGAATCGTGTGCAAATGGAAAACTGAAAGCATCTGAAGACGTGTGAAAACGACCAGTAAAACAAAGTAACAAACGGTTTTTTTTGTTGAGATTCAGACATATGCCAAGACATATTCATTTAACCCTTTAAGCCTCAAAAAGGCTGCCTAGACTTTTTTGCTTATTTTGACGATGAAAAAGTCCAAACATGTCCTGTGAGCTGTGAGTAAGTGTGTGTGCCCATTTTTCTCGACTTCCTGGAACTTTCTATCCCCGGCAACCTTCTGGGAGAGGCACAAGTGAAATTACCGTAATGACACCATGCTGGCGGTAAAGCGCAACACCTCAGCCTTTCAGAAACCGGTATAATTACGGTGATCCAAAGTGCACTTGTGCAAATGTGCAGCTGGCGACGAAACATGAAGAAACATTACTTCAGAAGATTTCTAATATTTGCTCTGTGTCAACTGGATGTGTAAATAAACTGTTTGCTCACACATTTGCAATCTTAATTTAATAAGGTGATGACAAGTGGCTTAACAATCTAGTAATGGTAGTACAGTATATAGTACAGTCCATATAGTACAGGGAGCCCCTGCAATGAAGGCCATGCTACTATACAAGTGTAAATTCACCCAGATGGAGCAAGTGATCCATCTGCAGGTGTGGGTTGGAGAATAGCATAAAGTATCAGCATAATGAGATTTTGTTCTGTCGTCTAATGCAGCCTGGATTAACTCTTCTATACTCTCACAGGAGTGAGAACAAATCTTACAAGCTCAATTTTCCCACTGAAATATTAGTCTTTGTAAACATGCACTGAGAATGAAAATAATCCTGCCAGATGGAAATCGGACCATCAGCCATCTTCCGACCGTAAAAGAGCAACTTTGTTTTCTATTTTCCACATAGCTCTTGTTGGGATGTGCTAATGACAAAGAACAGATGACAAAAACATATTTAATGACCCTCCCTCGGATGGAGTATTTCACACCTGCACCACAGAGATGATGGCTGCGCACTGACAAGCGCTGTTCAGGACACAGGAACAATGAGCAGCGCCCTGACAAGGAGGTGAGGCTGATCAAACAAACCTCTAAATGCGCCAGACATTTGCGGTACATTAGCGGCTTAAAAACTGAATCATGAGGTGTGCTTTAAGATGAGCAGGCATGGTTGGTCCCTGCACTGCCACTTTTCAGCCTTGGATGTTCATCTCTGACATCAGCCAGTTCCTTTGAAAGTAAGATTTATTTATTTTTTTCTTCGTTTTTTTAATCGCAGCCTGCAGATCTTTATAGCAAAATCTCTCCAGAAACTGGCATTACGCTCTCTGACCATTTCAACATTCTGTCCTTTATGCAGGATCATAGATAATTTATTTGAGGCTGCATGTCCTTGTTCACATTTCTATATTTCTTGGCTGTTTTTCAGCACCTTGTTCTAAGACATTCTGATATTAAAGCTGAGCTGTAAGGTAAAGCTTCCCATTTACCAATCTGTCTTCGTTCCAGTCCTCACCTATGGTCATGACCTGTGGGTAGTGACTGAAAGAATGGCATCGCGATTACAAGCGGCTGAAATGAGGTTCCTCCGAAGGGTGGCGGTGCTCGGCCTTAGAGACGGGGTGAGGAGCTCGGGCATTCGGAGGGAGCTCGGAGTAGAACCGCTGCTCCTTCGCATCAAAAGGGGCCAGCTGAGGTGGTTCGGGCATCTTGTTCGGATGACCCCTGAGCGCCTCCCTTTGGAGGATTACTGGGCACGGCCAGCCGGGAAGAGACCCTGGGGCAGACCCAGAACTCGCTGGAGGGATTGTATGTCTCATCTGGCCTGGGAATGCCTCAGGATTCCCCGGGAACAACTGGAATGTGTTCCTGGGGAGAGGAACGTCTGGAGTTCTTTACTTATCCGAGGTTGGGTCGTGATGGCAACAGGCTAAGTGGATGGAAATTAATGAATGAATGAATGAGTGAATGGTATATGATATACTTTTTATAATTAAACTAATAAAGTTCACTGCCAAAATTCAAACAAAATATGATTTTTAGATAGCTGGATGATGATTTCTCATAACTCCAACATGTCTGCTCATCCACTTAAATTAACTTACAACTTATCCACATCATTAGCTCAGTTTAAAACTTCTGAAGCAGTGGGTTATCTGTCACCTGGTGGCTGTGTACAGAAAACGTATGCACCCCAAAGAAGCTCAAAAAATGTCTTCACTGGCTTTAAATGTGGTTGGATATTACAGTAGCAGCAGGAATTGAGAGACAGCCATATTGGTTTCTCTGTGACTTAATCCAGACTGAAGCCTTTTCCCTTGCATGGAATCTGTACAGGAAAAGTCAGAGAAAGAACCAGTGTTTCTTGCGCGGTTTGTGCTTCTGTGTAACTATGGCATCAGCCCAGATCCTATGCAAACCTTATGCAGACCCTAATGCTGTAGCCTAATGTGCACCTCCCCAGAAATGTAACTATGACCACAAGAGCTGTGATTGGTCCACTTGGCAGTAATGTGTTTCTGCTTTGCTATTTCCAGCTGATTCTCCATCCCTGCAATTTTCAAATTGATTGTTTTGGATCAATGAAGATGGAACACATCGAGGAAAGGTTAACACAAACATTTGTATGACTTGTCTTCTGTGATTGTTGAAAGTGAAGCAGGAAGTAGTAAATTAAGCAGGAAGAAGAAAAAAAAATTAACCCGACTGGCAAAAAAGACACAGTGTTGACTAGCATTTGGATGGCGTTTTTACAGAGTGAGCCAGACTGACGAGTGCACAAGTATAAATGGCTCACACCGTAACCTACGTACGTAGCCTACACCGTCTATGTTCCTGCACTTTAGTCTGGAATAGCCAAATCTTATCAGAATATGTCTAGTAGAGTCTGGTAACATGCTATTTGAATTTTATTAGGGAGTGTGTTTCCTCTGCACTCAATTGTATAGACCTACAACCAATCAGAGCCAATTTATTGCAAACAAATTCAACTCCGCGGTGCTCAGATGATGTGTATGTGACTCCTCTGTCCATCACCACATGCAGTCAAGCCCACCCAAACGATTTGACTGGCCCAGCAGGTTTCTCCTGGAGCATGATCGGTTCCCAACGGAGCGACTCCAGACCATCCCTTCGCTACGTGGGATTTGTGGTCGGAGGAAGCTGATCTTCTAGGCTACTGTGACAGTGACTTGCTAGTTGATAGAAGCCTCAAGCAGATCATACCGATAATACTAATAATATTTATATCATTTATTTAGTTTAGTTTAAGACCCCAAAGTGTATCCATTTTCCTTAGACGACTCAAACCTGCACAGAACAGACAAGAAACACCAAAATATCTTGTAACCAATGGAATAATTCATTCTTGTCTGAAACTTCAATTACTATCAACAATAGAACTGGCTTTACTTTCACGACTCTACACGATTCTGCAAGTTAACCATCAAAGCCGCAGCAAAGTTTAAACGGGGCATCGACTCCCGAAAATATGAATATTTATTAATAAAACAGGTATAACTCTTGCTATTGCAGCTTTAATTTGCACCAACATAGAGAGGTGCCATGACACAGACATATTTTTCATCTCATCTATCTACCGAGTGAAATTCTTAGCATACTGTTTCAGTGTCTTTCATTTGACAGATGCTGACAGACAAAAGGTCAGTGTCAGCAAACAAACTGACAATGAAATGACAGCTGGCTAAGTTGTGGAAGATAACATGGAGTCCTGAGGGGGAAGTTTAAGGGTGAAGGTCAAATGAACGTTATTTCTGGGGTGCCAACTGTCCTAATGCATAAATTCTGATGAACTGTGGAAAACGCCAGAGCTTTTTTAATCACAACCTAATCACAACCGTGTCGAGGGGAGCGCAGCTGAACATTTTGTTTATCCAAAATGCTATAGAGGGACGAGTTGGCAGATAGAGAGCAGAGAGCTGACAGTTGAGCATGTTGTGGAAGACAGTGTGGGAGGCAGTGATGTTTTCGTCTGTCTCCTGGTGAGTCAACTCTAACCCCATGTGACTTCAGTACAAACCGTGTTCCTTCAACAACCAGAGAAATCTGTTTATCTACCTCTAGGCATCCTGGCTTCTCACTGGACTCAGGCACACACTCCTGGAGTAATAGGTTGGAATTCAGCTCATGACCTTACTTGTCATCCTCACTCCCCTTTGCTGTCAGTTTCAACTACATTGAAAAAAAAACCTGAAATAGCTATGTGATAGCCAGAGTACAGCTGAGCAGGACAGGTCTGTCGTAGGCGAAGCGAGTAAAAAGTGGCACCTGATTCCCGTTTACTTCCTTTTATCTCTGTCCTCGAGTTTCATATGGTGTTAAAGCCCAGGGATGAGACCAGAGTCCCAGTGGTAGAGACTTGAGTAATCCTGTGATCAGCCAGGATGCTTCGTTCTCCTGCTCAAACACAAAGCTGCAGCTCTGACCGTCCTTACAAACAAGAGGAACAGAAACTCAGTGGGTGCAAGGCTCATTACGTCATTGCTATTATATAACGAAAAAGTTTGGGGCAACTTGCCAGCTGTACAGCTATAAACATCACAAGGAGCCTGAACACAGGAACATTATTGCGATCATACCCTTGACCAGTGGGTCTGCAGTGTGCTGGTGAGACTATGATAATAAATCCTATGATATATATGTGTATATATTCTTTCAAAATACATTAACGGAAAGGTGCGCACCTATTTGCAATGCAGGAAGAAAAATTTAAGAAAAAATACAGTACGTTGCATAACCTATAGTCTGATTTGATCTAAATCTTGTGGTGACGGCCCAACTTCTTCATATGGATATTTCAATCCAATATGTATGTAAACTCTAGCCTAGCATAGCCTGACTCAATTCATATCAGAACATGAGTCTGGTCATCCAAATAATCCATTTGGATTTCACTATGCGGCTTGTTTAACTGATACAGAGAAAACAATACCTCTGCATGCAACTGGATAGTCCCCGAACCAATCACAGACATTTTTTTAGAGACAAATTCAACTCCACGGCGCTCAGATGACGTGTATGACTCCGACACTGTTGCTCTTATGAAACCCACCCACTACTGATTGCTATTTGATTGGCAGCTCTTTGCCAGAGCATAATCAGTCGTTCCAGACCAGCTTTCCAGCACAACAAAATTGCGGGCGGAGGACGTTTATCGGGTTGCCTCACTAGGGAAACCCACTTTGCAAGTGCCAGAATATACATTTGCTTTTCTACTTTACAGTATGTACTTATATATTTGTCTGTGAAGGTTCTCAGTCATCCAGGTCATGGTATATCCAAAATAAAAACATTTAAGAAAGGCAAATGGACATGTTTCAAGTCAAGCAAGTTTCTGATGGGCTACCCCACAGATGTTCCTATTGAAACCTCAACTTCTAGTCCTAGGTCCATCACTGGTGCTCCTGTCAGTGTCAGATATTCCTTGTGAAACCCTCGATGCCTCAAAACTCATTTTGGGGCTGTGCTTACCCTGAGCAGGCCTTCACGGGGCAATCAGCACGTCCACACGGGTCTCATGCTTATATCACCGCTGATTAGAGGTGGAGCTGAAAAATACCCATGACTACTGCAGAGTCGTTTGACCTGGTTATGAATGATGACTCATGGCAAAAGCCTTCCTTGGGAAAGGTTAGAACAGAAGTAATGATCAAAAATGTGTTAACTTATTATAACATCCCTTTGTGGTATAAGTTATTGAGTTTGAACAGATATACACAGCTTAGTTACATTTGTGCTGCAGAAACTGCTTCACAGGCACAACAAATCCTGAAAGATGCAATAGATAACCAACACCGAACCCCCGAATGACTAGATTACCATCAATCAAACGCACCTCCTGCCTTTTGTAACCGAATCGCAGGCAACCAACAACCACAGCATTGGCGGCCCAATAGGCAACCACAGATAAGCGCCTTCATCACCAGAGAGACGTGCCACTAGATACTCGGTTATAATAGTGTCAACACTTTTGAATTGAAGAGCGATGACATTTGATGTGTCAGGATTCATTACGAGGGGCCGCGTGCAGCAAGCTGGCTCCGGCACGTTTGAAGCAGGCAGGCTTTCACTGTGCTGATGGCAGATTTGATCTTCACCGCTTTGACCTTATCTGCCCTTCTCGACTTTTGGACTGACCCGGGTGGTTGATTTGTTTTGCACAGCTGCTCATCTCTCCCCGGCAGCGATCGCTGTCTCCGGGTTTAAGTTACATCTGGCAAAGCGGCATACCGTGAGTGTATTTAAAGGCGTAACAGCGATTGCACCGGCTTTTTGAGAACGGCTGGATTACAGCAATTTGGATTCTGCCCTTTACTGAATTTGAATCTGGTGATACTGAAAGATGTGAAAGTAGAAATAAGAGATACGGAACATTATTCTTGTCATGAAATATGTAAGTCATTCATTGGCAGAATGTTCTATTTCTACGCATTAAATCTCAACTCTTAAGGTAGATGCTGAGGTACGCCGCCTCCTGCAAAGCAAAGAGATGTTATATTTTGCAGCAAGAGCACTGAGGGTTTGGGTTTTTGCAAAGAAAATGTGTAAGAAGATACGGAAGGCTTAAGAACAGAAGGAGGAGGTACATGTCAATCACCGAGCCGCTCAGTTAATTATTTTTGTTTCTCAAATGACATTTTCTTTCTATTTTCAACCCAAAAGTCTTCCACATTCGGCAAAAATAAATCTTAACGATACAAGAAAAACTCATTGCCATGCAGAGATTTCTATCAACATGTCAGTTACACGGCCGGAAAATCCACATACAAAGTTACCTCCAGTCTGTTCACAAAGAAAAAAGGTGAGAAAGAAAGCAAGGAAGAAACAAAGGGGAGGGACAAACAACCAAGTGAGGGAGAGAGAAGTGGGGAAAAGAATGATGGTACGAGAAGTAGTGGATGAGAGAGAGACACATAGATCAAAGACAGAAGAGAGGAAGATGAATGAGACATTTTAGGACTCTCAGTTGCATCTCTGTTCTATGACAAACAGTGACGAATGATGGATGAAATTAAAAGAGAGACGAGTGAAGGGGAGAGGGACTGCTTCCCCTGCGGGCACCACATAAAGAAGTACTGTCTTTATTACGCGCCGGTCTACGTCCAACACCATCTGCAATGAGTTAGTATGTGTTTACGGTCTGCGTTTGCTTGTGTGTCAGTGTGAGACCACGTAATGCCGTCGTGGCAGAGAATCCTATTTTGTTCAATATGTCACCTCAGACTCGAAGCTGCAAAAGAAAGATTAGTTCGTCCGAAAAGATTACACGAAAATCCGTTGCTGATGTACACGCTCATTGCATCCCTCTGCACATTCATAAGTCTGTCCATGGGGCCTATTGCACTGGCGCGGTGTGTTAATTATTCTGCTTATGCTTCAAGTGTGGATTCCTTTGAAGATGCTCCCGTCATCAAAATATCACTTTAATCAACGGTGTGTCCCTGCTCGTTTACCACTGTCCTTGTGGCTAATTAACCAAAATTCGAAGTGAGACAGCTGGGACTTGCGTGCTGTGCACGGACAGTCACAGAGGAATACTTGGCGTGGCGGCAGCTGCACACTCAGAGAAGAACCGCGAGAGTTGGACGAATCACAGAGGTGTGAATGTGTTAGATGTGTTCTCGCAAATTGAAAGCGATTCACTCGTATTTTGGAGGTGATCTACTATTCTTAATCGCAGCAGTTACGCTGCAACGTACAGCACGTGCATGGCACCACTGCAAAACAAAGTATATGCAGTGTTGCAGAAATCGTTTGTAAAATGTTGCGGTGGAGACTATTTCTCTCGGGTTATTAGTGCATTTTGATGGGAATATGCTTTGTGCTGCTCGCCTTAATACCTCATAAAAAGACACACAAGCCAGGATCATGCAATATTTTGCGGGCCTCTGTGAATGATGCTCTAAAAGAAAACGAATGAGCGCCTTTATGTTATTTTCAAAGATCAAATTTTTCTCAAGGCAGCGATCCTTGGCTGCGAAAAGACTGATTTACAACAATTTGACCTGATCAAGGTTACTGCTGTTTAACTTAAGCGCCTTGAATATTGTATGTCACTGTGTTCTGCCCTTCAGTGCTTTGCTCAATCTCTTGATTTAAGCTCCATAACCCTCTACCTGGCTAGTGCCTTATTTTATTTTTTCCTATCATACTGTACTGTTTGTGGCCAGCCATGCTGCAATGACAGTTACTGATGCAACATATGCAGAAAATGGCCCCTATACAAATCGCCACCCCTCCTGAAATCTTCCGTGAATCGACAACTTGTGGTGCCACACTTAAATGCAGTGAAGAGATTACCTCCATAATAGTGATCAGCCTATTACAAGTTGTTTCTCAATTAGGCTAATGGCTTTTAAGATAATGAGCAGCTGCAGAATGTAAAGTCTACAGTCTACATCTAAATGAGATCATTAAGTGGAACGTAAGCTTCATAGTTAGTTCACTGAGAGTACTGGCGTCTGGGTTTTAACCATTTACTGCAACGGTCCGCATTATAATTTGGTGACGAGACTCTTTATGATGCTCTGAAACAAATCAGAGCAAGCGGGACAGTGGCTGTCCTTGAGCTCATAAGGGCCTCGGATACGCAAGATTACACGAACACTTACAGAAAACATTCATTATTCATGTACGGCAAAATGCTAATGAAGGAGGAGGCGGATGAGGTGGCAGGTAACGGTATAGCAGGTAGAAGAGTGTCAAGTGTTAATGGAGTCTGCCTAATGTGAGAGATATGTTGCGGAAATGCATAATTGGGAGATGCAGGGGGGAAAAATGACTATAAAATCACTTTCTGTGATGTCGAGATGAGATTCATGATCTGTTCAATGAACCAGTCTCACAGGTTGTAGATGTTCTCCAGCTGTCCTGACAGAGTACATTTATTAAGGATTAAGGATACTACAGGATTTTTTTTTTTTAACATTGTCATGTTGGTATTTTTAGTTAAGTAAAGAATCTTGTTCCAACACTGATGGCTTGTCACATTTCATTAGCTCAGTCAGCCTTCTCACGTGGAATGAATTGTTCTGTAAATGTAGAAAACGCAGAAGGCTGATATTCCGTCTCAAGGCTTTGACCTTGTCTCTCCACACAAGCAGACACTGAGGTTAGCGGAGGCTTGGGAGGGACAAAAGTAACCATGATTGTAGTAACCATGGAGTTATTAGAGCTGCAACAAACTCAAATATTATATTGATTATTGGTTGTGAAGCCAAAGATAGGCATCTACTTATTGCTTTGCCCTTTTGCCCGTCTTTCATCCTCTCTGATCTAAGTTGACCTTTAAAAGTTGGAATGAAATTCATAATGAGCTTTTAGCTGAGTCCCCACGGGAATACTTGTGTATTTTATTAAGGCTGGTTCCCAGCATGCAAGCTACATTTCCCATTTGGTCTCTAAACAGCTAAAAAAATGTGATTTAGGATTTGACATAGATTCACTCAAGGCATTTTTTTTTTGCCCCATTGTCTGGTTGTAACCAAAATCTGACCATCCTTGTGGTAGTTCTCTTGCAATTCAAGAGAAACACAAGAAGAAAACAATTGTAAAGGGATCCAAGCATCCCCCCCAAAGCAACTCAGACCCAAAGCCAAGCCAGCCCTAGACAAGCCTCCCCACTCCAGTCAGACATGGTGCTGCATGGAGTCCTTTTTATGTGTTGTCTCTGCATCCTTGTCATGCTTGCATGTTCCAGTGGTTGACCTTTGGCCTCTCCAGTTCCTGATCCTGCTACCCGTAGACACAGAGACAGTCATTTGACATGGTTTTGGCTATAAAAAAAAAACAACCATTACCACCCCTTAAGGTGCAAAGACCCAAAAACATTTACATAAAATGATTTGTTACTCAACCATGGACATGTGAACCATGTCATGGCGTTTGGAGGTTGCCTGGTTGCACTGTTACACTGATTTTCTTTAAAATAACACGTGGCCATCAACTTTGACTAACATAGCATAGCAACACTAATGACAGCAACAACAATGACCACGACAACAACAATAACTGCAATCATAATGCAGACAACGGCAGCATTAATAAAGGCGACAACGTCAATGACAACAACGTCGACAATAACGACGACGACATTAACAATGATGACAACAACAATAATTACGACGACAACCACTTTCAGAGCTTGAACCACTAGAAAGAATAAAAATCTGAACAACAAAAAAAAATAAAAATTAGAGTAAAATAATAAAGACCGAAACGAAGCCAAAAATGTGAGGTCTTAGGTTTTTGTCATCACGCTTTGCCACAATATGGGTTTAGATTAGACCTGGACTTGTTTATTTTTACTTATACAGGAACATTTTATTTATGAAGATGCACGGAATAAGTGTATGAGTGTAATTTAATGAGAAACAGAAATGCTGTTGCAGGGAATTAAAATTGAGTCATAATTTTCTCTGTAAGAACCATAGCTGACACGATCTAAGTATCTCATGAGATACTAGAGAAGCCTGAAACAGGGTCGTCATGCTTTGTTATTAAAATGTATTGTCTGGTGTTGTCAGAGGTCCACTCTTTGCTTGCCTATAGTGTACTTACATTTCAGGCCCCCGAGGAAGATGGAAAAAGTCAAGTCGGCACTGCTGCGTGCAATGAGCAACGTGTAGGTAACCGCAGCAGCTGCCAAAGGAAAATGAAATCCATGGCTAATGTGTGGAGGAAATCATCGCCGTTATGCACAACTAACTCATTTTAGCTTCGTGCACATGAAGTGATCGTTAAAAGAAAAACTTTAGGATTAATTAAGAAGTCCCAAAGAAGTCTGTTGTTTCATGTTCCTCACCGTGTGCTGCTTTCTCATGCAAAATGTGGACGCTAAGTTGAAAACTTTGTTCCACATACTGTACAACCGGAACCGAAAAGACTGAAGCAGACTCTGCCTTCACTTTGATCTTTACCACACAAATGTAAAACGGAGGAGTATGACATATAAACAGATGTAAGCACACTCATGCACGCGCACATGCACACAAACGTCTGGGGATGTGGAAGCAGGCGTAGATGAAGGAGCACGTGGAGGTTAGACTGTGTGAAGTCATAAAATGAGCATGCTGCCTGAACCCTCTCTCTCTCTCTTTGCTGCGTGTGTAGTTGCGCTCAGCCCACAGTTCAAATGTGAAATTCAAACATTAGACTTCCCTGAGTAGTTCGCTTGGATACAAATGTCGTCACGTTGCCAGGTCCATGTGTGTAAAGCCCCGTAGCGCTCTACGGTGAAATAAAATAAAATAAATAAATAATGTGTGAAGCCTGTTTTACTGTAAGGAGTTCCGGATCAAGTAATCTGTCAAGAAATTCAACAGTTTACCATAATGTTTCATATTCATTGGCTGGTTTGGATGCTGCAGTGGGTTACTGAAGTTTTTCCAATGCCAAGGACTGAATTTTAATCAGCGTGGCAAAAGGAGAGTCTAGCTATGATGAATACATTTAAAGATAAACATTCAAAACCTGAGTTTTTTTTGTTGTTGTTGTTGTTGTGGCACCAGGGGAGATTTTAAATTCACTCACCAAGACAGACATGGTGAAGTAGAAACTTTTAAGAAAGCACCACGTTTAAAGTAAGACTGAAAGCACGCTGAGCTAAGTGTGGGTAGCATTTAAATTAGGCATGATGCAATGTCTAATTTCAAGCCTTCTCCACTTGTAATCTGTTGATATCAAAGGGAGCCAGACCATTCTACAGGCATGAAGAAAACAGCTTTACTGAAGAATTTTCATATTAATCTGCATTGGAGAACGTGGAAAACTTTCACCTTACAGGCAGTGTTGTGTTTTGTTTTTTTTTCTTTGAAAATGAAAATCCATACCTTTGATACAGCTTCATTTCATCAATTCGTGATGTTTGCAGCCTTCCAGTTATTTGGCAATGAAGTATTGCTGTTTACTTTTGTAGAAATTTCCCCCAAGACTAACTTGTGTTTGTAGTTCAGACAGGCTCTTTTTACATAACCCAGCATGCCCTTAGGCAATATCCATGAATTCACATGGATTATTTTTTCATACATTGTTGTCTTCTATTACAGCGGGAGACAATAACAATGGTCATCTTGCTGTTTCAGTTTCTACCAAACACTAGGGTAAGTATTCCTGAATATAGTCAGGAGTATAGCGCACAGAAGCCAGCGAGACACTAAACTCATCGTGCAACTGGTTTCACTGGGTACAGAGCTAAAAATGAATACAATCATGCTGTGAATGTGCAATGTTGGTGAAGACGAATGTGTTTTAAAAGCCACTGAAGAGTTTCCTGATTGTCAGCAGCAGGAAAAAGGTGGGTTCTGATAGGAAATGACTGTAGGGAAAAGATAAAGAAGACCTTCATCATCATGATTACAACACACAGGTTACAAGGAAAAGAAATGATTGGTGCGGAACATATGCCGCGTTTTGTTGGCCCATTCATCAACCTCAGATTATCCACGATAAAGACTTTGTGAATGTGGCTTGGCGGCTGTTTCCGTATGACCAAACAAGACGGCTGATTGCAGACCTCTGATAAGTCAGGGTTGCGTTTGAACAATTACTCGGGACCTGACCAAAACAGAAAAATACACATCACTAATTTTAGCTGGTTAATCTGTAACTGCTGGACAGAAAAATCTCTGCAGAGTGCCAAGAATCAAGGACATGAAAGAGCAGAATGAACCAAACACAGACGCGTCCATTATGGCAAAATCAAACTGGTGTCCACACTTGACACATGCATGCAGTCATTCAGTGACTTTTTTGTTGTTTTTATGCAGTACTTCAGCCCACAATCTTTTTCTCTCCTGTTTACAAATTTAAAACTTCCACTTCCTTGACAATATCGCTGCAGTAGTTTCCAGACATGCAGCTGTAATCACTATGGCTTATGAGATGGGTTTTAATATCAAGTAATTATTGTCTATCTGTCTGCTGGGGCACAAAGAGAGCTTCGTACTGAATCTACAGCACTTCAAAACCCGTTTACTGGTCAGGCATGATAGGATGTATAATTATCAGAAGATTTGCCCCATGGAGAAGAGATGTCTCACCAAGCCAAATCAATAACGGATTATGTGCTACACGATGAAACACAGCGCGTAAACTGCACAGATTTTATTCATGTGAATTTGTTTTCTTATCATGGGGATTACACAATTGCATTTTCACCAAGCTTTCTATGGCTCTGGAGGGAACGGAGGAAAGTCTGAGAAATTACGTGAGTGATGTCAGTTTGCGTTACGAGACGCTTGGGGGGGATGAGGCAACACATTTGGAGAGAGAAACCCACAAAAGCTGAAACAGGCGTGTAGATGAGACAATAAATACAGCTCAGTGTAAATAGTACCTAAACATTTCAATATAGTATTTCCAAAACCACCTCTCGTCAGAGTTTGCAAAAGCATTAGGGAAAATGTGATGTTTATTTATCTAATATGAATCATAATTACACTGGCAAGGAAAATCTTAGTTGTACTTCTGAGCTTTTCATGCATGTGAGGAACAGATTTCATAGCTCCACCGTTGTGTGTCCCCCTCCACATGCCAGCCTGGTATTATCTTACGGCACATGAGTAACACGACAAGTCATGTCACATGCTATCAGTATGTATCTCGTGGCTTTGGCATGTTATTTCATGCTATGTTGGATTGCCTCCCCTGTCCTTAGCCTTAATCATAACCATCCTACGTGTCATTCAATGCTGTATGCCTAGCATGTCATGTGGAATACTGTATGCCTGAAAACACGTGCAATTTGTTCGCAATGCCATGATACCGTGTATCACATGAGCACTAGCGTTTTTCCCCGACCCTGCTCCATAGGCTTAACACTGGCATGATATTATACAATGTAATGCGTTATCGTATCATCAACTCAAGTGTTCCTGTCAATGTGAATGTTCCTTTTGTAATGGCTGTAGATTTCATTTTCTATAAACACTTAGAAACACAGGAAACGAGTTGCACGTATGCCGACACCACCAAATACCAAAATATACAAAATATCACTTGTGCAGCACAACATCCATTTATATACTAAATTATAAGGAGGTCCAGTTAGAGAAAATGTCTTGAAGCAAACAAATGCTCTCTTTGTGCCCCAGCAGACAGATAGTTAATATTTAATAGCCCAGTAGTTGTGTCAACATCTGCTTGCAATCAATACCTTACTGTCAAATCAACTCAATTCAGTACGACTTAAAAACATTTTGACACAATTTATTGTCACGTAACATAGTACTGAATGCATATATATGTCTGCAGATTTGTATAATGTTCTTCCATTAACTAAATAAAAGTGGGCTGCATTTGAAAATCAGAGAAAATAAATAAAATGTGAAAATTGTGCGTGTTCTAATGAAGTGCTTAACTTCAGAAAAATAAAGGGAGGAGAAGCTTGAATTTCCCCACATCTTGACTCAACAGTCTCAACCGATTTTACAGATAATAAATCTCAAAACGTCTTAACAATTAAACACCCGTATGTGTCTCTCTTTTCTTCGGCTCACTCGTCCTTCTTCAACTTTCTCCGGCTCAGACGTCTGTCTGTCTCCCTTTGCTTTCTCTACATGTATAGCTGTCTTTCTTTTCCTTTCTACCGTCCTTTCATGTGTACCTTGCCTCTCTAACTCATCTCATCTGTCTGTAGAATGTTTACCGCCTGGAAAGCTTGGACTTGATTGGCTGAATGGTGTTAAGTGGGATGGTTTAACTCGTGCAATTGGTCTGTGCTCATTCATGAACCCACTACCGTAAAGACTATAAAAGCTGCGCTTGTTAAAATAGAAGCACCCCATCAGGATTTAAATCATATCCTTCTGTTTTGGCTGTTGGTGCAGGTCCACATGGGAAGGCTTTTGGGTCCGGACCAGGGCCACGGCCTGCCTGTTAGTGACCTATGGACTGTAGCATTATAAAAGCTGTCTTATTTTTGTTTTTAGGCACTCACAGAGCTTTTGCTGCCCAAATCAAATCCAAAGAGTCTGAACACAAACCCATGTCTTGGGTGTGATAGTGGTGTGCTTTGCCCAGGTGCCATCCACCCAGAGCACCTCCTGACTCAGTCCTGACACAGTCCTGAATGGGAAAGTCATGTTTACTAGAAAAGTAATTTCTACAAATATTACATGGTTTAATTTGGCTAATGAAGATGTAAATGTGTTGACTGGATGAATTGGCTGCTTTCGGCTGACCAGATCTACGTTACACTACCTCAGACCTATGAGTCTATTACATCTGCTCATTTTGGAGGGTGTAAAAAAAAACACTACAGCTATGATTCATACACGATGCTGCATGCCTCCCAATGTCTTTAGCTTTGTGTTGCTATCAGTGACATTTCAGTTCATTTGGAGGGCTATTTGCTGTCTTTCTTCTTTATCACAAAGAACTGAAATCCTTGAATACACTGTGACAGTGTGTAGTGTCTGTGTTGCGTGGAACACCAGAGCTATTAGTTGGAAATATGATTTTTGTCATGGTTAGGGTTAAGGTTTTTACTTTTCTGGCATGAATTTGTGTATGTGTACACACATGGTACCTGATGTTGACACAGAACTCAAGCAAACACCTTCATTATCTGAGGTTAGAGCAAAGAGGTAACTCAGAGTGAACTAACACGTCTTCGGAGTACAGACAAACAAAGAGTGAGGCGAGCTAGATACAAAAAGGGGAAACAAGACAGAAAAGAAAGCTGGAAGGATATTAGCAAAGGTGTTTGTTGTTAGCCGAGGCTATTTATCTGACTGAAGCCAAATGTAATCTGTGCTTCCCCTCCCCTTCCCCTTGTCTCCGTTATCAGTGTTTGATGCAATTAATTCTACCGCAGGGCCAGCTCGCCAGCATGAGATAATCTTGTGAGCGAACACCCAGGGAAATATACCATGACCCTGAAAGACAGACGGAGAGAAAGACAGAGACCGAACAATCAGAAGAGAAAAGTTAAACACACGTGAGATGAAAACAAAGAGCTGAGAAGCAACGGACGGAAAGAAAGCCAGAAGAGAGCTGAAACAAAGAAGAGAAGACGACAGAGGAAAGAGGAGGTGGAGGAGATTCCAAGGTCTGATTTTACATTTCATCCATGAGTAAGAGACCGTAATGAACATGCAGCCTGGAGAAGCGACACCTGTGTGTGTATTTAACATTATTATTATTATTATCCTGTACGTAAACTTAGGGTTATCTATCTATAGGGTTATCTTTATTAAAACGGTTATCTGCACTTTCCATTTAAAGCTGTATGGATTTGTGAAGTTCCACAACATTCTAAGTGGATGTTAACATCCAACATGTACATTGCGAACACTCTGATGCTTGGTAAGTTTTTTTTTTTTTTTATTGAACATAGCTGCCTTCTGCTAATAAGAGTGGATAAAAAGAGCTAAATGTTGCTTATAAAGCTGCAGCACATCCAGCTTAATTTTGAAATAAACTCAATAAAATGTTAATGCAACATCCCAAACCCTTTAAACTATTTAGTTTTTTAAAGCCACAGGCAGTGCAGCAAGGAAAACCATAAGATAATATTAGATAAGATATGAATCGGTGATTTGTGGAGCTGATGCATGTCCTCTTGTAAATTAGGCCAGTGGCCCTCAACCTTTTTTCCTCGAGGCCCACCTTAGACTGTGTTTAAGAGAAGCATTATTGGGATTATAACACTGAAGCCCCCTTGTCATGTTTAACGCCCCACTTAGGGGTCCATAACATTAACAGTTATTGACATATGGTCAAAAAAAAAAGTCTGCTGAGAAACAGAATTTGCATTCAAACAGCACAACCCAACACATCACACGACTGAACTATATGTCTTAAAATGCCGTAGACATGATTTGTCTCATGCAGAGGGAAAGCGGATGAGACAGTTACTAGATGGATGTTTACCCCAGTAAGGGAAGCTTCTGTTTTCTTGGCACACATTTCCTGATTGGTTCATTCCAGTGAGAGGGTTTGCACGGCCCCCTGCGCAGTTGTCATTTGTAGGTTTGCTGAGTGAGAATGTGCATGCATTGTTTTGTGAATCTGTGAAGATCTCCTTCATGATTAGCTCCAGACACTGTGCATGACAGACTATCCAAGGGGCCCATTAAACCTCCTCAAGAAAAGAACTTTAATGACACACATTTTCTGCAAGGCATACACTGTGATAATGCTTTCCTTGAAATACTAAAAATTGAAAATTGTTACCATTTCCTTTTCACAGAAAAGGAAAATATGTACTGATATACTTCTATCTGAAAGCAATGTGCAATACTTTCTATCACTCCCAAACTTTAGGAAATTAGACATTTCCATATACTGTATATAACATTTTGAGCCACCTTTTGGTCACAACCTAATCAGTATTCCTGACCAATACTTGCCTAAAGCTAGACATCAGAGAACCAAGGCTCTAATCTATGATGTTTGTCTGAACTTTCACATTGCTCTGAGCTCAATATTAAAGTAGTGCTATCACTTCTGAAAAATAACGTCCACAACGTGCCCTAGGAAATCATTCTGGGCTTATCCTTTTTTGCAGGTTTTTGGATACAGGATGTATGGTCCAGATGCAAAAGGATGGGGTTGATAAGAAGGATGATGGAAAAAGCAGGTATGAAGACGCCTAGTAACCATCATTAAACCACAAGGAATTTGAATGTGTCGTGGTTCTATCAGGCATAATGAGTGTGTTGCCAGCAGTAGCTTTACTACTACGCACAGCCAGCACAAGCGTGTCAATTGACTTCACGCAAACAACCCCTGCACACAGGCTAGTTAGTGTTCACAACTTAAAAACTCATCTATCATAGCCAATGCACAGCCATGGATACATCCACAATCAGCCAAACCTATAGCACATCTTGATTATATTTATACCTACAGCATGAGGCAGTTATAATAATGACCACACTTTGTCAGCTAAGTCTGTTTATTAAGTAGTTATTTCTCTCGTTGAAATGATAGCATACATTCATAGCACATTAAATCTTTGCACTGTACCGTTGGCCGATTTTCTTCTGGGCTTTTGTACTGTAGATGAGAGTGAATGTGGCTGTGAGTCTCAATAGAATCTATTATTACTTGTCAGCCACATGCAGCTTTGGTCTGTTTATGCGTGCGTACTCTCCCTCCAGTGCTTTTGTCAGGATGTACACAATATAAACCTCCGATGAATGCCTCCACCACAAATGTGTGTGTTTGTCTCATGGTGCGCACGATAGGAGGGTACGCTAACCTTTTCAGAGCTGCATTGTCTCAGTGGGTTTTTAATTGTCTCTCATCTTTATAAAGCGCTTGACCTTCCCTGCTCCCCCTTAATGATTAGCTGCTACCGCAGTGGCCTGCTCATTTAGAAACATCAGCCACGGCGGCAGATGAGCAGAGGAGGGGCACAGACAGAAAGAGTAAGACGCCAATTTGGTGCTGCTCGAACAGGCGGTTAATTCAGTCACAGAAGTGGGAAGGAGACATCAAACCTGTGGCAATACGAGCAACTATGTTTACAAAGCTGTACGCGAGCAGGGATGTGATCATGCATCCTGTAGTACCTCTAAGCTTTTTGGAATGGATATTCCACCCACTCATTGTTTTCTCGACAGAGACCATCAGAAAACACATTAACTCGGAGAAGTTGTTTCACATGGCGGTTAGTGAATTTCAGAGAGTCAAGTATGTGCTTGGGGCCATGTGCTTGTTGGATTAAGATATTAAACAGCCTCTTCTCTGTCAGCCCAGGATGTGATGAAATGTTCTCTGGTTGATTAGCTGTGGGACACTGTAAGAAACACGTCTTGGTCTATTAATAGTTGTAGTTGGTATCAGAGTATTGCAGATCTGTGTTATCACCATAGACGGTTCCTCAGGCAGCTCACTGTTGTAGTAAGCCAGTAAGATCTGACAGGTGAAACTGTGGGAGCTGTCAAACATTTCTCAGCAAGGTAGGAATCCAGAAAACAGAACATGATATATGCCTCAATTCATAATTAGTCATATATTATTCATAATATGCATTTAAAAAATAACTCTTGCCCGCAGATTGTTGTCTTTTTCCCTTTCATTTACTGTTTGAGAAACAGAGTTTGGCTGCATAGACTTTATTTCATCATAAAGTTTGCACCATTCACTAACTAATGTAAGATTTGACAGATGTACATGCAGCACTGAATTGCATATGTGAATAACACATCCATATTCATCACTGACAACCTTCCCATGCAAAAATAAGGAGGTCCATTTGGGTGCAGGACTGTTCGATTAGAGGGGAATGCTAAACAGTCGACAGCGGAAGAAGCTTGCACAGTACACCATTGACATTTTGACTGACAGCTACGCAGAGCTGTGAGAATACTCCAGGTGGGTGTTAGTAGCACTCAGCCTTTATTCACAGCAATCAAACACCTTCCTTTTTGGCCTTATCAGATAATAAACTTGAGAATTGTCTTAGACTTAATTAAAAGAGACATGGGATTGTGATGGACCTCGATGACCCTCAGAGACAGGCGTGATTCCACACACTCAGTCCAACATTTGGTGTAGTTGTCTGGTGAATAGTGCTGTCTGTCTTGTGGTCCTATAGATTTATGACAGCACAGCTTGACATTATGTCAACATTTGAGTTTATCAGTCTTTTTAAATCAGAAATGGACTTCTTAATGAATGCTTAAATGTTTTTAAATGTTGCGCACCCTTGGCGAAGTTTTCTTCAAGAGAGAGTCTGAAGCTCAACCTGGCATCTGCTGTTGCCATCTTGGCAGTCCCTGACTCGGCCAAACTTGACTTTTTGTCTACTGCTGAGATGCTGCTGAATCTGTAGTAGATGGTTGAGTCATAGAAGTCACAGAAGGACCTCAGTAGTGCTCAGTAATGCTCCCTCCAAAGCAAGTATAGTCTGCTCTGGTCTGTCTTATAAAGAGCCCTAGCATGGTCAGTCCAGGCAGTCTGTGCCCAGTGGGGTTTTAGCTGAACTGTATTTTAGTTCTTTAAACGTATCCACTCTTTAATCATAACTGATCTGCTCTAATCCTCATCAGTTTTTCTGGGCGCTTTGTCTTGCAGTGAGGACGGTGTCAGATTATGTTATCAGAACACTTTGTACTCTCTGGATGTACTTGTTGGTGTTTTGCATAATCGTGCTGACGGAATTCTACTCAACGGCGTCGGCAGGGTTCAGGCCCTCACTTGAAACAAAAAGAAAAAAAAAAAACGGACAAGGAAACATTCATAATCCATTCAATGGCCGCTCATGGATGATAATCACAAATGCTGTCACTGGCATATTTAGTATTCAGACACTCACAGACGAAAAAGACTTTAAGGACCTGTTAAGGCGTCAGTTGAATATGAATCGAGAATGTTGCTTTGATCCAAGGTCCTTATTGTACCTTGAGTGGATATCTCAAATACGGCAGGGGACTGAACCTCTAACCCGACTAATGATTGCATTGCAGAGCTTCTCCTTAGGTAGCTTCGCACTGTACACAAATAATCAAGCAGCTAGTTCTAACCGTGAGACTGACTTAAAAACAGAGACCTAAAACTCTCTGAAAATTACATGCAAAAACAAATAAATAATTAACACAGAGGAGCTGTGTATGCTAAATCAGAGAAGGGAGGAAAAAAAAAAGAGCAACACCCTGCATATTCAATCAAAGCCCCCAGGTATTGGTATGCTCATTGAAATTCAGCCTTTGACACGAGAAACAGACATGTATGACCCGATGAAGACTCTAAGCATCTGATGAATACACAATGAGCAATAATTTGTTAAATTTGATGGATGCTTTGATCCAAAGTGCCCTTATACTTGAGCTGTAAGTACGCCTGCAATAGTCTTAAAGGCAGCCCCGACCTCAACCCCCAAGATTAAACGGAATCAGTGTATAATAGAGGAGGCTTTACCAAAGAAAGTAGGGGCAAAGTTAAAAAAAATAAAAAATAAATCATTCATTATGTTTGTGTGTTCAGGATAAAGAGATCATCCAGAGTGTGAAAGGGATTTAAGCAACATTTGGCTAGACAGACTTTGTGCAGTAATCTCATGACAGTGAGTGGAAGCACAGGCAGACACATACCTGGCCTTGGTGAGAAATGTTAGGACTTATTATTATCAAGTAATGATATGCGCACATCTGGCTAAGTAAAGCAGTATCCCATACCTGCTGTTATCAACAGCTCTACACATCTGGCTAGAGCAGGAGGGAACAGTGCACCACCAACCCCCATTAGCCGATTTCATTAGGATCACGTATCATAATTTATTTTCAGATTATAGTACATTTACTACTACTACTACTATTTATTCTGACTGTCTCACTGTTTCAGGAAGTTGGAAGACTTTATAATTACCTGATTCACACTGATCAGCCACAACATTAAAACCACTGACAGGAGAAGTAAGTAACATTGACATCTTATGACAACGCAATGTTCTGCTGGGAAACTTTTGGACCTGGTATTCATGTGGCAGCCATCCCCAGCAGGATGCAGCCTGACACAGGCACACACACAAAAACGCTTTAGGAACAACTAAAAAAAACATGAAGAACAGCACAAGGTGTTGACCTGGCCTCTAAATTCACTAGATCCCAAACTGATAAAGTATCTGTGGGATGATCCACAGAGGCCCCTCCCCTCAACCCATAGGACCCAAAGGCCCCCACTAACAACATTCTGGTTCCAGACACCACAGGACACCCTCAGAAGGCCCATGTCCATTCTCTGATGAGTCACAACTGCTGTGGAGGCACAAGGGAGACAGTGATACGAAGGTGGTAATATGTTATGCCTGATCAGTGAAGGAAGTTTAAAAATTAAGCTATATTCTGGATTATGTTTTTGGTTTTTTTTCCAAAGAACCATATACATGAAAAGCTTAAACCTGTCCACATGTGATGAGCTGCAACATCTATCTATCTTTGTTTCCAATAAAGAGAGCTGCGCTGCTCAGCACGGCGGCAAAGGCAGCAGACACAGCTCATCCAGGGATATCTGGCAGCCAAGTTTTGAGATCAGAATAGCCACTAAGCGTTCACGGCCAGCACGTCAGGTAATTAACAGACTGAGCATCCTGTCCAAGAATACTTTCGTTGCAACCCTTCAGAAGCTGAGCTGGTGCTGGGACACTGTTAACAACAACCTGGAAAATGACTTTGAGTTAATCGTGTGCCAAGATATGAGCTGTTACAAAAACTTTCAGTTCTTGGCATCGATGTTTTTTTTTTTTTCTTTTTTCTTGGTTAATACAGTCACTATAAATACCTACAGGACTCCTTTGGCAAGGGGATGCCACAACGTAATTTGCATAAATGTCTCAGAGAATAAATCCCTGGCCCCGAAGTGGGAGCTTGCGTAACCGAGGAGCAAATGAAAACTGCGATTCGCTCGTGCAGTGAAGTCTGAGGGAATCCAGGTCTGCGGAGACTTTCTGTTAACCAGACATTAAGCTGATGTCCTTTCTAAACTCCAGCCAGCCACTCGTCCACTCGACGTCCTGTTAAGTGGCCACTTAGGCTGTGTGTTCACAAGTGGGCCCTAGACTGCTTTTGTGTTTTGGCTGAAATTAGAAATTAACACCGTGAACACTCAAATTTGCAAATGTAATTCAGAGGCACTTATAAATTACACACTGCTTTTCATTAAGCAGCAGTGTTTGTGCAAAAGTGCATGTGGCGTTGCTAGGATACAGTGAAATGTGTGGACCAGCTGGTACTGTCACCTGAGGCAGGTTCTGACAACAAAAAGTTGTTCCAACTGATGGACACTCACTTGTGATCACTGCTACTGGCCAGTCTTTACTGTAAATCTTCAACTGGGTGGACTTAACTCTGAAGGTAACAGCAATGCCACAAGGAGACTTGCAACAAAGATTCTTTACTGATTTCACCAAGACAAAATAAATATCTCTTGAATTAAATTCTGTTATTGCAAACAAGATATATAATACTTTTTTTTTTAAAGTTTTCTCTTTCTAGGCTGCATGGAATCAATGAGATCCTTACTTATTCAGGTCAGATTTCATTTCTTTCGTTTTGGGCCGTGTTGCTTCAAAGAAACGTAATCAATAAATATGTGCTTTTAGAGATTCGTTTACCTTCTTCAGACGAATGAAAACTTTCAAAAGCCAAGCGAGCCACTACACAAAAACCATGAAATGTGTGTGTGAACTGTTCGATCTAACATCTGCTTAGATATAAGACTGCACCGGCATTACTCTTCCGTCTTTCTTAGATCCAGGGCCCCTCTGATATCCGAGCTTTTACTACGTCCAAGTGCGCAGTTACCTCGACAACTGTGCTCTTTAGACTTTCTGCTTAAAGGGCACTTTCACAGTTGAGAAACTGGAATAGAAAAAAAAAGTAAATACTCTAATATGACAGATAGAAGCCATAGCTTGCGTGAGGATGGTACAATCTCAGCTGTAACATCTTCTTGAGAAGAAAGTGGATGAAGGTGTGGCTTATACCTGAAGAAATATTTAATTTGTGCAGAATGTATGTCTGGCTGGTCCTCTTGGCTGTAGTTCTTCTATTTTTCTGCTGTATTCAAGTGCTATTTTTTTTTCTTCCTGACACAAACAACCTGAGGCAACGTCACAGTTGGCCTTCATTGCTGGTATTTCTGTGATATCGGTTTGGCGTGTCTCTATTTTTAGGCTTTTGGTCGGTCCTTCTTTCAAACATCAGATGTTGCTAAAACTGCACAAGTAAATTACTTGTATTATAATGTGTAATATAATCTGTAAAACATATAAATATTCTTCTACATGTATTACTTTTAATTTAGTGGACATACACAACAAGTTTACCACGCTGTCGTAGCTTCTTACTCTTACTATTAGTCCTCAGTTTATACATTTTTAAGAAGCTGTGGAAAGCTCGTCTGAGAGCAAAAGTTTTTGTTCCCGAAAACACAGTATACCCGTGTGACCTACAGCAATATACTGGTAAATTGAAGGCACCTTTTCTCTAACCAGATGATCTTTGCAGCAGGGACTCTGTCATTCTGCTGTCCTTGCTGCAGAAAAAAAAAAAAGGGTCAGAAAAAAACGAAGACAGACGGGCGAGGAGGGAGCTGGGCTGATATGTTGGGACTCTCCAGTGCACCCAGAGGGACCATTAGGAGCACATCAGCCGTATACAGAGTGCAGCCTCGCCAGCTAATAGGCTGTTTTCACACTCACATGAAGAAATAATAGGCGTAGTTGTAGCAGCACATCAGCAGTATTTTGCTCGAAGTGGCTTGCAACAATTTTACAGTGCTCACCAGGACTCAAACAGGCCCTTAAGCAAGGCACTTCTGCGTGTTAGAGTTGACTCAATATGTTGACCTCCCAGTGGAATGGAATGGGTCAGGGATCCATTAAAGAAAAAGACTTTCAAGGACCAAATCCCAGCCCAGATAACTTAGGACTTAACGATAACAAACACTGAAACAACCCAACTTTAGATGAAACTGTAGAACAAAATGTATGAAATATTTGTTCAGTTTACTAATTTACAGCGTATGTTAAAATTCCACTATCTGCATGACACTGTCCTCTCTACAGTACTTACTTCTAATTAAATGGTTCGTTATTGATTGTCCCTCAGTTTACATCCTTAGCAATTATTGGAGAGATCTGAGACTCAATAAAAATCCTGACTATATTTCCAGCTATCGATTGAATAAAGGACCATAGGAAGGTGAACAGCTGTATTCTATAATACCTGTCACCACTGACGGTACATGAACGCTACATTACTGGACTGAAGCCTGCCAGTAATCTCATTATTGGTACGAATCGATGCATATATCAGATCTGTGCTTCTTCATCATGGAGTCGCTAAAACTGACTGCCTTGAAAGCTTTAACCGGCGGAGAGATTCACCGAGCGAACTGAATATGGTCTGGAGTGTGTGGGTGAGCTCCTGTAAATGAGGGTGAAGAAACACGTGGGCATTTATGTACGTGTGTAATTTCGCGTTTACATACATTACAAAGCAGTTTGTGGACGTGAGGTCTGGGCGCTGAAACTTTGCACGTGCAAAACTAAATGTGGGTGCTGGTAAGTCGTGCTGCTGTGTGAGTGGGATAAGCCATGTGGTAAAGGCCTGCACCGGTGTTTGTTTTCACAAGATGTATCTCCTCAGCTGCAAATTATTCACTCATTCATCATTTATTACCATTTATCCTCTACAAGGTCACTAGAGCCTACCTTGACAATGGGCGCGGGGCGGCTGCACACCCAGGAGAGGCTGTCTATCACAGGACTGACACAGAAAGACAAACAACCATTCCCACTCACATGCAGATTAATCCAACAAGCGTGTCTTTGGACTGTGGGAGGAACATGGTGCACACGGAGGAAACCCACGCAGGTAAAACATGCAAACTCCCGCCCTGGCGACGGGTTCGAACCCAGAGCCCCTCTTGCTGTAAGGAGTCAGTGATAACCAGTACACCACTGTGCTGCCCAGCTGCAGATTATGTATAGGATATCTCATATTGCTGCTTAAGCTGTGAACAGGTGCTGTAAAATGTATTCTTGGATGCATTATTCTACCTTGCAGGCTGCTTTCTGTGTATTCATTTCCATATGGCTGCAGAAGGAAATCTATTAGCAGAACATTAAAAGTTGCTGCAAAAGTGTTATTCACAAGAATAATGACACTTGTGTTCATCTGATGCACTTCATGTATAAATGGAAACCAGTTACTATTTGAAGGAAGAATCCCATAAAAAGAGAAAAGGAAAAACACTTCAGACTTCAGGGCAGAAGACCAATGTACTTCCTGTTTCAAACTAATAGTTATATCATTACTCAATGATCATGAGTATTGCATGTTTATTTATTGTTAAATGACCACACAAGGTCCTGCAAGCTCTTCTTCCCCCTTCTTTGTTGTGTCACGCTCCTATGGATCGTATTCAGACGGTAGGGACAGCTGATCCGTTCAGGTTGGAGAACGTATTGGCCTGGAGGGTGAGGACATATGAAACACAGCAACACAATTTACAAAACATTTTGCCGGGATGCAAGGTGCTCCATCTCCCCTAAAAACAGAGAGCAACATGTGCAATGCAAATTTATTTTGGGCACGCCAGTCGCAGAGTCCCACAGGCCGGGATGCCGCAGAATACATTTGCTTCAACCTGTTTGGACAAAATGAGAAACGCGGACGTGACATGAACGATAAATAGGATCCAGTTTTTTTACAGTGTAGGAACATGATGGAGTCTCACAGACATCCGTTTGTTTCTCGTGACGTCGTACAGCCAACGCATGGACGGTCAATAAGCTTGTCTGCCAAGAAACGTTGGCGTTGCATGGCACGGTTTGTGCAGTTTAACGTTTACTGACTGAACAGCTGTAACTGCCAAAAGCACAACTTCATTACACAATTATACCTCAGGGTTAACGCATTAAATTATGTTCCATGTTAATAAATGATAAACATGCCATTGGTGAAATACACCGATCAGCCATAACATTAAAACCACTGACAGGAGAAGTAAATAACATTGACCATCTTGTGACAATACAATGCTCTGCTGGGAAACTTTTGGACCTGGCATTCATGTGGATGTTACTTAGACATGCAGCACCCACCTAGACCAGACCAGGCACCCCCACCACATAGCAATGACACTCCTTGATGGCAGCAGCCATCCCCAGGGACACATACATTAATAGATGCCTAAGAATTAAGCATTAAGCAGATGCAAATGCATGCTGTTCACATTTGGTGTGAACGAATCAAACCAAACAAGTCTGCAGTACTGGCATGTAGAACAAAGCGTGGCAGTTATCAGGTCCTGTGCTCTATGTGCTGTCCAAACTATTTCTTCTGCAGGCTCTCAGATTTTTCATCTATATGGTACCTCTGTCTTCCTTCCTCAGTGGGATCCCCCCATGCTGGGGTAGTCCTGTGTTTAATTCCCTGTTATTTTTTGAAGTCTTGCCCAACTTTCTCCTCTGTCCCCGATTCGCTTCTCTCCCCTCCCAATTTCCTCCACGTCCCACCTCCTCCTCTCGCTCTTCACCTCTTTTCTTCTCCACGCCTCCCTCTCATCCTCCGCCTCTGTTTCACTTTTTCCCTTTCCTCTGCTCTTATCACCTCCCAGACTGCCATCTCATGCCTTCCTTTTCACTTCTCCTCTCCTCTCCTCTCTTCCCCCCGGCTCCCCTCCTCCTTCTCGCCCCATGTAGCGGCCCAGCTCGCTGCTGTGCTGTGTACCCATGCATCACCGTGACCACCCTGCCTGCACCCGCTGTTAAACTATCCCCGGGGGAGCTCACCTGCGAGTGGAGGCCTCTGTCGAGAAGAAAGGAGATGAGAGCAGAGAGAGTAATGGAAAAACAAGGTCTATCCTCAACAGCTGGAAGTGACCAGATACTGTGTCTGGAACATGTCGTGTTCAAAAGCATAGCATCCTATCTAAATTCCATTATGTCTGAATGTATTTACACTGCGTTTTGTTACCTGGAGGCTGTGGCTTGTGAGTAATTGTGTACGTTTTTCAGACTAAGGAAGGGGTCACAAAAGAAAACCAAGGCACAAAATGTCAAATAAATTTGTACTGCCAAATTGCCTGTTATTGCAAATAAGAATATGTTCTTAGATAAACTCCAGAGGGCAAGATCTAAAGGGCAGGTTCTTGATGTCACACCACATTTTTGTCAAGTTTTAATAGTTACCTCTTCTTGCCATTTGGGGCTGCCAGTGTGCAGTGTTACCAAATGCAGCTTCCACCTCCCCAGCTGATGGTATAAATAATGCAGACTGTGCTGAGCAGGATGATGTACATAACTTTACTGCAAAAAGATACTAATCTGAACTATATGTTATGCCAACTAGGACCAAATATTCTGCTTGTTTGATGGGGTAAAATGCTCATTGTTCTGTTATAAATGAATTGAAATGAATGAAGTTGACCCTCTGGAAGGCAATACCTGCCAAAGCAGATTCAAGATTTTAACAATTTCTGTTAAGTTGTTGTTGCAGTCTAAACTGCAATCATAACACCAGCTGGTCAAAAATGAATATGAATTCATGTTAAATATGCATTCAGCTTGTTTAAGATTTGTATTATTTGTTACGTTTTTGTTGGTTAAAGGCTACTGTCACGGCTCTTATTAGACATACACAGCATTGTACAGTGTCTGAGAGAGCTCAATAGAGTGCATCTTTAGAAAACACAATTAAAGTGATTAGACGTCTTCAGTTTGACAGCACATGCAAATACTAAAAACACAATCAAACAGACAAACAGAATGCGAATACAACACTGGCAAATGGAGAAACAGCCTGCAAGTTGTTCAAAGCTTTATGACTTCGGGAGTTGTTGACGTTGTCTTTTTATTTTAACGTCCTGATCACATGATTACTCACGAGCCTTTTGCTCTGTGTTAGCATGCTAATGCATGTACTCTTCTGAAATTAACTGGCAGATAAAGAGCATTAATGTTTAAAAATGTATTCCAACCCTTTCATTGTAACTTTTCTGGAAACATTTCCATTGTCACTTGTGCTATTTGTACTGTATCTGGTGGTGTTGGGCGAATTTGCAGCCTCATGGGCTGACAAACTGATGAAGACGTTTTCTTAGTTTGCTTGTATTTTGTCCATTTGCATGTGTTTTCTTAAGCTGGACTGCACTGATGTCTCTCTTACCCACTGCGGTATTGATTTTAAATAGAAATATGTATTTTTAATGACTAGTTACTGCTGGCCTTCAAGGGACTTGTGTTGGAGATTAGCTTAAGTTATAGGCACGTGTACAGAACATCAGGCAGCTTTCTCTGTAACTGCCCCTCGTGACTAAACAAGTAAATAATTGTGAGATATGTAAATGTACATATGGCTGGTTGCATACTACATACAGGGCCAGTAGCGCTGTCCCACCTGAACTGCCCTACTGATGAAGACAAGCAGGCCAAGCAGTGGTACAGATGCTGAGGCAGCATCTCAATGTGTTGCTCTCAGCGTCTCCAACATATGTTGCTGTCTGACTAATGCTGGATTTTGCTGTGATCCAAATGAGCTGAGTCTAATGAATTAAAATTAAAATTGTCGGCTTACAGCAACAAGATTTACACCATGCAAATGATGCGTACAGTAAATTGCTGCATGCAAATACACGCCTGGAAAAAGGTTATCTAGCAGCTCTCTGAAGCACATTTTTGACAAGACACATGCACCCAAAATTGCTTCTACAACAAACCGTTGGTGCTTCCGTGTTTTTGATGATTTTTTATCTGGGGTTTTGCTTGTTTGCTTTATTTTTCCTTTAGTTACGGAAACAGAATAGCATGGCACTGAAACATACACTGTGTAAGTAATAAATTATAAACTGAATTTATAACTATTGGAATCAGATTGTGCATCTATTTCAAATAAATATGAAACCATTTAAAATGTTTATATTTAAACCTCAGCAGTATCTGTCTCAGCAGCATATATTATATCTTGGTAAGGTGATGGAACAGATGGTGAGATGTGTTGATAAGGTAAATCAAAGCGATGCCTGTGAACTCTTTCACTCCTTCCGAAGTGTGTTCAACAACATTAGGTACAGTGGCTGTCGGCAACAATAAAAAATACTCAATATACCGCTAACACGCTGCATAATTTGTCTGTGTGATTCTGTTTATCAGAGGTGAAAACATCTTAAGTTCCAAGCCAGTGATCATCTAGCTCATGATGGGGGTAGGTAAACCAAGGGGAAGAGTCAGAGCTATTATTGCCACTGTGTCTTGGTACTGAAGGAAAAGTTTGTAGAATACGACCAAACTTATAAAAGAGTCCAGCATGCTCAGCTACATTGTCTGTAAGTTGCTGTTGTGAATTACCATCTTTTAGAACTGAAGAAGCTACTTGGACGAATGGCAAATTGTCTTCCAGACACCCTACAAGTCCAGTTGTCCTTGGTTCAGCTCGTTTTTTTCTGGATATAATGCACTGAACCTGGATGACAGAGAACCTTCCAGGACGTGTGGAAAATGTTGGTAAAGTTCTCATCGGCGTTGTTGGACGTTGTCCGATGATCTGGTGCAACAAGCACGTGTGATTTGTTCACGCTTTGCTGCTTCCTTGGATAAAAAAAAAGCGGCATCCAACATCAGTTTGTTGTATCAAACAAACTGATGTTACTTATGTTACTTCACTTCACCGCTAGTAAGCATACAGCATTAAAGTTCAATCCATCACAAGTTCCCTATTTGGGAGAAATCTAACTGCTTCCTACTTGTGTAATAAATGTGAAGTACTATTTGCACAATTGATATCATCAATTCCTATCAGAGGTAATATTATACACGTTAATCTTCCACAGTTTTTACCAGATTTAATTTCTTGCAGATTCAAAATGAAAAACAATGAGACTGTTTTGATCCCGGTGGAGAATTTACAGACTACCTGGAGGTATTTAAATCAGTCCCACCTTCACCGATGTGATGAACACCTTAATGCACCACTAAATAAAAGCCAACACGTCAAAATATGATGCCCCACCTCATCAATCCTTCACGATTTCATTCTCCTGATGGTTTTGAGCTTTTTTTTTTTTCTGTGAAACTTTTCTTCCATACACCTGTCCAGACATTGATTTATAACACAGCCTTTGTGGTTCTTGAGTGAAAAGAGGCAGAAAAAAAGCTGCGAGATACCGATTCACACTGGATTAGTTTTATCATAGGACCTCTGTGTTAGGACAGATGGGGTGGGAAATTTGCGGGGTAATTTTTACTTTCGAAATTACAGCCATGGCCGATTTGCAAGGGATTAAAATCACAGACGACTTCTGCAAATATTACTAGAGGCCCCCAGGTGAAACAAGTCCTGTGAAAGTAGGGCTTCATCTTGTCTTAAGTCTGAGGATAGTCATGACTCACAATCAGGAACACTTAAATGCTGATCATTTAATACAAAGCCTTGGCACTCGACTCCACTCCTGTTCTGATCAACCTTCAATTAGTTTTCTGTATCGGACAGACTTCCTGAATCAGTGTAAAGACTTACATCAGGAAGGATGCCGGATATAAAATGACAGTCTGCTCCATATCTTTACAACGTGCATGGCATCTTCCATTCTCACGTCCACTCCTGAGGATTGGTTTCGCCATAAATGACAGCGATGTATTTGTCTCTGTGTCCCAGAGGAATTTTGCAAGACCCATGAGATTACACATCTAACATCTTTCTTTCAACGGCACTAGCCCACAGTGTGACATGAAACAGTCTATATATCTATGAGCAAAATTCCAGTAGCGTTTATTTTTCAAAATCAAACACTTAAGCCTTACCATGCAGCTATGATTGGCAGTTTTGGAATGACACTCTGTCAGTTAGCATAATGTATCTTTACATAACTAGAGCCTTTAATTAATGTCACAGCTTCATGTCCTAGTTTTAGACTAATGCATCAAGAGGGGCTGCACCTTCACAAAAATAACACGGCATTATAATTGCCCACGAGAGCCAAGTTTTTGTGAGGTCAAACTGTGACTGTATGCGACTGCATGCTGATGTTCTGACTCAAAGGGAAAGAAAAGTGATCAAATTTAACCAAGTAGTACATTTTACTCCGAGCTCCTACTCAGCCCGTGTGAAAAAGCTACCGCCAGATGGAAAGAATGTTTACCAAAGCCGTATCTCTTCCGAAGCATGCACACACATTTAATGTGCGGATTACACATGCATTCATTTCGTAACCACGGAAAGGCCCCTCCACAGATTGGTGCCAGTATGTTATAAAGCACCTGCTGGGTGACAGATAGCAAGGGTTCCTCGGCACTTCCCTCTGCTGAGTAAAGGCAGTCTCAGCTTAATAAAGTGTACAAACGAGGTCCAGTGTCAGAGTAAAGTAGAGAAATGCCCTCTGGCCAAGGAGAAAAATTTGGACCTTGGTGGATCAAAGAGGAAGAGGAGACAACTGAGCAGGCGGAACAGAGACAGAGGAGAGGGTAGAAAAGACAGACACGAGAATAACATGTTGGTTGAGGAAAGAATTACATAGGAGGGTGAGGGAGATTGAGATATAAATAGTATAGTGTAAGAGAGGAGGTGCGCAGATGAGAGGGGGGAAATAGAGGAGAGGGAAGGTAGATTACATGGAAGAGAAGAGATGGCTGGACTTCAAAGAAGCAGCGGATTCAAAAGTGAACCCCCTTTCATGGAGACTTCCTACTGAGAGACAGATTGGGAGAGACAGTGAGGGAGAAATGGTGAGAAATGAAGGAAGAGGGGCAGGTGAGCACTGAGGAGGGAGTGATGGGCAGGTGGAGGGAGGTAGGGAGAAATGTGGGGGGGGGGGGGGGCTCTAAAAGGACCAGCAGAGGTGGTCTGAATCTTCCGGCGGTATGTATTTCCATAACAATTTTGACACTTTGAGTCAGTCCCGTCCTTTGGAGATGACCCCAGAGTATCTCGTGGATGCAGCTGCACACCATTTCCCATTTGTTTCTCTGATGCTGGCAGTCAGACAGAATATTTTAGCCACACCGACAACCAACAAAGTTCCCATATCGCTTATTATTTGATCAAAAGAAGCCCGTATTCATACTTTATTTGAACGGGCAGGAACATAATGCATTTTAACAGCAGAAAGTTAGAAGTTTCTCCCCCGCTGTAAATATTCCTAAAAGAGTGTGCGAGTTGAAACTCCCCAGGAGGCATCTTAAAGTTCACTGTGCACGGATTTAAATCAGCTAGTTCACATTCATAGCTGTGCGGCCCTAAGTAATTCTGTTTCAGCAGAACCTCCTCCCGCTACGCACCTCCCAATCACCGCCACCACCCAAACGACAGCACGCCATTACAGAACCACAGACGGGTGATCTTATCGTTTGTTGATGTTTTCTTTTAATCATCATTCGCTCGCAGATATTTCCCCAAGACTGGCGGGTGCTTCAGCTCGACGTGTCACTTCGAATTAATTGCAGATGTGGCTGATGTTCAGACCTGTTTATTTCGACGCAGCGGGCACAATTTGCACTAGCGCTTGAGATTTTCTTCTCAATATCGGAATCTGCATCGCCGGTGGCAGTGTTGTCTGAAGAACAGCAGGCGCGTTGTTAAATCAAACTAGTTAACAGCGCTTGTGGTTCTGCTCAGTTCACCAAGAACAAAACACGGAAAATAGTAAATTTTTGCAGATGTGTGATTATTCTGAACATGAAGCTGACTTGGAAGGCTGATCAACTTCACACCAAATCAACTGAAAGATGCAAATGGATGCAGGAAGATTCAGTTTTGTTATAAGCAGGGCCAACTGATACAAGGGCACAATTATGTTGGTCCAACAGAAATATTTTCAACTAAATGAGACTTGCATTCCCCAGAAAGGAGGATGAAGAATAGCATAATAGACTAAAAAAAGAAAACAAATTAAGTTTAGAGTCTACCCTCCCTCCTCAGCGTACAGCAGAATTGTCGTAGCAAAGTGAAAGAAAGCACAATGCGCAGACGCTGCATCCAAAATATAAAGAGCATGGTAGCAACAATTCATTAGCGTAAATGACAATTTTTAACACCGGAGGTTTGACAGGTTGTTTGGGTGTTCAGTGGAGGCTGACACGCTCTGCCTTGAGGGCTGTCTGATGGGCGAGTTCATTAAGGCTGCTTAACCACCTCCACTGTCCAACGCATCACACAAACAAGCCCCTGCTGCATCACTAGCATCGGATTTCGACTGTTTGCGAGGACGTGTGCTCTTAAAGGGAATTTGCTCCTGTCTTCTGCTCATAACTGCCACTCTCTGTATGTACAATCCATAAGTCATTTAATGGTCCCTCACCTGTGCCTCACCGTCAGCCGGTGCTCCTGAATGCAGCCTGGTACTGCTCATCTGCTCATGTGTGTTACAGCTCCTTCATCTCTCACCTAAACTACTGGAAACTGCTGCCGTGTCAGTGTGTGTGGGTATGTGCATCCACAGAAGTCTAATTGTCCAGTTCCCAGGATGCTTGTAATACAGCCACAGTTCATTTACTGTCTCTGTGTCCTCCTATTAGAGAGGAGTAGTACGGGATTTAGTCGCTACCTCTTATGATAACCACACTTAAAGCTGCCTGTGGTCCAAGAGAAATACCCGTAATTATGTCTCGTTCACCTTTATTTACAGATTAAAAAGAGAAACACTAACGATTAATTGCATTAATTTGCAATTTAAATGATTTGGCAGCAGCCTTTAAGCGTTTCTAGATAAAGAGCTAAATAGAGATAAACTTCAATCAGGGGTCACATGACCCATTCTACCTGCATGTTTGTCTGATTGTTGCTCCAACTGTTGAATCAACTGTTAGAGGCTATTAAATCATGTGTGATATGCATATAGATGGAATGGGACAAAACCAGACACGAGTGGATTTGTCACATATACGTTGTCGCCCATAAAGTTAGAATAAAATATTTTTTATCTCGCCTCATAAAATGATTGCCGATCCAGCAGGATGATTTTGCGGTACAACAGGTCAGTTAGAGAGGCTCTTCTAACCCTACATACGGTTCTTATTTTCATTTTTTATCTCATGTCAAAATTCACAAATGACTGAATGAATACAGATCAGCCTGATTCAGGAGAGGCCACTCTCTATGACGGTTTGTAGCTCTTCCTAACTTCCATGCCTCTCACCTGATAATAGCTGCTCTTGCTTCCCCTTTTGAATGAGAAATACAGACTACTGCAGCCTGCTGGTATATGAGTCATTTTCTGTATATTCCAGCTGGGCATTGGCTGTTGTCTTTACAGTGTGTTCAAGTGCAACTTTGGGCCTGTCCAGAATTTGTATTAAGATCTGATCTGGTCAAATGCAACGCAAGTGGCCCGCTTTAGGTACGTGTGTTCACACCTAGCATTAAAATGCGTCACCAGACAGCTCAAGATGTGATGCAATGCAAATAAACTCATCATCTGGGGCGCAGACGAATATTTTAACAGCGGCTGTCTCTAATAAATCACGACCACTGCTCCAGAGCCAAGAACAAGGCTGTTTTATGTGTGTGTGTCATGACTTGGGCACTCACATCAAGTTATTATTTATTGATCTCCAACCTGATGTTAGTTAGACCTGCACAAAACTCAGATTACCTGGAAGTTTCCATATGCACCATGACCTCTATAAATGTAATAAATGTAAATAAAGACATCTGTGATTTAACCACACACAGCTCCTCATACATCAACATGACTGCATCAACAATTAACACAGAATCAGACTAGTGTAGTCATTTTAAATCATTTCTGTCATTAATTCCTGATTAGATTTATTTATTATTTAGTTAGTTAACAGCTACAAGGACATAATATTTTAAACAGCTCTCATTACTAATGATCAGACATCACTTACGGTGCTTTTTTCTTTTCTGGCGATCATTTATAATAGCAGTGTGTTCTTTTCTGAATAAATGAGGCAAAACTCTGCTGATGTAGGAGCTCCCCTGTTGACTGTAGGTGGTCTTTAATGCAACTCAGGACGTGATCTCTCAAATGCAATCTCAGTGTGTCCAGTGTCTTTTACATGATCAGATCGGCCAGATTAGATCTTAATGCAAGGTCTGAACAGGCCCTTAATGATCCAGACACAGTGATGTGAGGTGACATCACTGTCGGCCTTCGTTGTCAGTAGTTCTTCAATGTCAGTTAGTCACAAAACCACTTCTTATTATTTTTAATTAGGGCGGGGCTTGCAAATTACATGGCCTAAAAGTGTGATTACTAATTGGGAACTCACTGAAAACAATGATGGATAACTACCTGTTCCTTACTGAGCTGCAGTCGCTGGATTTTGTAGGTGTGTGCGTAACTTGTACTTTCCCAAAGTGGCTTTCACACCCACGGGAATTTTAGCGAACCATCAAACAACAAGCTTTTAAACCCCTTAACACCCCCCAAAAGTCCACTTAAAGCTGCTTGTAAACCTCACAAGTCCCATCTCTGAAAACTCTCAATCGCATTACTGCTAGCTCTTTGCCTTCTCATCACCATCACCATGCCGTCGCCCTTCCTCTGTCTTTTATTTCACACTCTCTTAATCTTTCTGTCTTGTTATCCCTGTTAGTTATTTTCTCATCAAGCTTTTGTCTTCCCCTATTTCTCACATCTATCCTCTCTCTTTGTTTCAGTGACCCTGAACCTTGTGCCTAATGAGCTCTGTATAAGTGTGTGCAGCAGTTAAGATTGTATCTGTTTTAAAGGGTGTTGTGAAGTGGAAGCTAATGATAATAGGGCAATTAGTAATGTCTTCGCTATTATAGCACGCAGTATTACAGTTGGCACAGCTTTTTTTTTTTTTTTTTTGCAGGCAAACTGAAGCCAGATTGAAGCCAAACAGCTGGGATATTTGCTCTAGCTCAGTGGGATTGGAACGCCAACGTTCAGCATGTAGCCCACGTCAAAGAGAGAGGAAAACACCTTTAGGGGCGTACACCCAGGAAAAGACGAGCTGAGATGTGATGACAAGAACTGACAGAACTTCTCCACGTCAACACACCCAGCCGGACTCTTAGATCATCATCATCCATCAGCCTCACCATCCCTCCTGCCCGCATGACCACCATGGGGTCCAGAGCCTTCAGCCGATCCGCCCCCCGCCTCTGGAATTCCCTTCCACCCAACATCCGCAACATTGACACTTTGGCAATTTCCAAATCCCATCTCAAAACCCACCTTTTTCTGCAATCATACCCTCCCTGACTGTCACTCTCTCCAGGTTTTTAATTTTAAATTTTTAAAACCAAGTCTTTTATATTTTTATCATATCTTTTGGTGTCATTTTGTTGTAGTTTGAATGCTTTTGATGTCTGTTATGTATTTTTAACCCTGTTTAACTTGTACGGTGACCTTGGGTGTTTTGAAAGGCGCCTATAAATAAAATGTATTATTATTATTATTATTATTATAAGAAACCCTAAAGTGTTAATGAAATTAACAAATTCGCAACACTGATAGTCGAGCTAGCTCCGTCCAAACACTAGCCGTATACAGCTGTCAGTTTCCAGACCAAAAGCTGTTTCAAACCAGCAAAGCGCACACAAAACCACCTAAAATATAAGATCAATACTTTATTTTTGTGCTTTAACCACCCAGATTGGTTACTCTAGTGCAGCCTGTCATAAAAAGCGAGCCAGTCGAAGCATAGAAATAATGTAGTCAACTACCGCGTCTACCAGCTGCTACGAAGCCTTTTCATGGCGCCACGTGGTGCACTCATTCCTGTGGAGCTCCTGTACTCCTGAGAAAGAGGCATCTGAAACACTTCTTGTCATGTGAAGACACACTACTAACAATACAGGAGGCATCTTTGCACAAATGGAAGATGCTTTTGTCTTGGAAGGAGTAAAAAACAGACTTTGGTTTTGTTTTGTGTTAAAGGAAGAAAAACTTCCAAGGTGATCCCAAAGTAGCCTAAATTTTGCTCACCGACTCAAAATAAAATTCAGAACCTCGAATTTGGGTGCGAAATGGCCCGATCTGGCAACACTTTAGGTAACACTTTATTATTTTAGGTGGGAAATAGGCGAGAAGACAACTCCTACTAGCAACCAGCTGTGGAGCAAGGCACTATAAATACAAACAAGACTTTCCTTTAAAGAAAAAATAAAAAGTCAAAGGCAGACATATTAACATTTTTAGATTTTGGTTACAACATACAGTAGGCAGATGAAATACACAGCCTGACGACCAACCTAAGTCTCCCCCCATAGTCTCTCTCTCTTTTGGAAGAGGGGAAAAGAGGAAGAGGTCAGTGGCATCCTCTTGCTCTTGTCTTCCACCTGACCTGTCTGATGGGACCTGACAGCAGATCACAGCTTACAACTACAAAAAAAAGGTGGCGCTGGGCTGCAGAGATAGAAAGTACCTGCTGGAGGAAAGGTTTTCTCAGAGGGAGGGAGCTGTTCAATCTCTTCTGGGCCAGCAGAAAATGGGAGCGCGGATGTGTGGATGTGCTGAATATGACAGGACATCCCAGCTACTATATGTGCCAAGCCTATCCTGATGGAGTAAAGAGACAAAGGCTCTGGTAGGAGTGTGTTTTTTTCCTTTCTTGTCGGTGTAGAATGTCTGATGGAGAAAGAAAGCCTTTAAAAGTTTCCACCGTCTGAAGCAGCTCTGTCCCTCTGAGTCTCGTAGCTCCAGGCAATTTGAGCAATGAGAGGATGTGTTTCTCACTCTTGGCGCACATTATCGAGTGCATTTGTTTTTCCAAGTTTAAACTCGGGGTAAGCTTGTACAGGTTTCAGGATTTGATACAAATTAAGCCGTCCTTAAACAAGAGACAGGCGAAAAGTTCTATTTACAGTTTTATCACAGAAGTGGATTATAGCCAAGGCATTAATGTGGTGCTACAAATCTGCAGGAAGTGTGTAGTCATGGCAGGTTTTAATGGCAGTCATTTAAATCCAATAAACCTGAGACTGAGGTGTAATTAGTTTGGATGAAGCATAACTATTTCAGGCTGTGAAACGTTTCTAAGGACCCACCGTTTTCTGAAAGCAAGAGCTCTACAAAGTTCAACAGGCATTTTTGATTTAAACAGCCACATGTGTGCATCCAGTGATCTTCCGCCATATGCACGCCGAGTCAGCCACATGGCAAAGAACACATTTGTTTTGTTTTTTTTTCTCGCTGCAGCCGCTTTGTGAAGAATGAGGACATCTGGAAAGAAGCTGGACCGTGGTTCCTTCGCATTGAAGGATGTCAGATAAGGTGGTTCAGGATCTGATCAGGATCTCCATCCAAACTGGAGGGGGGAAATCCAGAATGTCATGCATGGATTATAAATCACATCTGGCCTTGGAATAACCAAGAATTTCCCAGTAATCCTGGACGGTGTAGCTGAGGTACAGGGGGATCCGGGCTACTTTATTTAGCAACCAACATAGATTTGGAAGAAAGCTGCAGAAAAATGGAGGAAGAGTGCTCCTCCATCCACACAATTAGCTGCTGATTTTTACTCTTGAAAATGCTCTAATCACACGTTTCTTTGTCCCTCCAAACCCTCTAATTCTCCACCTTGCTTTGTTTCCCAGAAATAAAAAAAAAGCAAACAGACTGAAAGGTGACACTGAGAGTTCAGCAGTTTTATTTGCAGGGCAGATGCAATCCGTATGTTCCCAATTGGGTCACTTCATATTATTGGCATAGCTTCACCTGCCACTCACCCTCAATGTCCCAACATATATTCACATAATACTCGCAATATGGTCCTGCTCAGGCCCGAGCTAACTTCATTACACATGACGGAATGAGAACCACATGACGTCTATGACGCAGGACGGGTATTATTGTGTGTGTATGTGTGCATGTCTGTGCTGTGTATAAGCCCCAGGTTAAGGAAGTTCATTGGGAAATCTAAACCATTTAAAAACATTACAGACGTATTATGTCTGGCTACTCTACACCAGTGAATCCCTTGTATTCAATTTGAGGTCAAGACCTATGAATTGGTTACCGTCTGAAACACCACATGGAATAGATACACCACAGTAGACATTTGTATAATAAATTAGGCGTATATCACCTATAAGATATGGGTATATGTATATATTATCTGTTTACACCATAGAAATCCATTAAGCCATAGGATTCTGGATGGTGCAACACAAGTGCACAACACTGGTGCACTAAAATGCTCAAAACCACCAAAGTGCTCTACCCAGTAAAATGAGAAACGAGAAACTGAAATTCAAAAACTGTGTATTTTTTGTGACTTAACCACCTTCCAAAATAGTATACACCGATCAGCCACAACATTAAAACCACAGACAGGAGAAGCAGCCATCTTGTGACAATTCAGTGTTCTGCTGTAGCACCCACCCAGACCAGCGCAGACACCCCCACCCCATAGCAATGACACTCCTTGATGGCAGGAGCCATCCCCAGCAGGATGCAGCCTGACACAGACACACACACAAAAACAGCCTTCAAATTCACTAGATCCCAAACTGATCAAGTATCTGTGGGATGATCCACAGAGGCCCCTCCCCTCAATCCATAGGACCCCAAAAGCCCCCCACTAACAACATCCTGTTTCCAGACACCACAGGACACCCTCAGAAGGTCCATGTCCATTCTCTGATGAGTCACAACTGTTTTGGAGGCACAAGGGAGACCTACACAATATTGGGAAGGTGGTTTTAATATTGTGACTGATCGTACGTATTGCTTCAAAAACACACACTATTTAATACTACTACCAAAGGGGGGCGCCAAAGGTGATATTTAAAATAAAGTCTTTGACAGACTCAACTTCATTTAGACCACACACATTCACTGTGTTGCATGTGTTATTTGTCAGTATGTTGTGTTGTATATTAATTTCTTTCAGCTGAAGTTGCATTGAAATGTATCTGCTGCATACTCGTTTCTTTTTGTCTTCAAAATGAAGAGCCCTCGTCTTGCCTATAAAATCCTAATTCTTGTGTTTATTTATGTCAATGTATTTATTCGAAAGATGCTAGTTTGAAGAGGTTCCTATTTAGTTTGAGGCATATGTGTACAGGGAAAAATGCACAAAGAATGCTCTGTTGGCTGGATTATATGTTGAAATGAGCCCTGAAGCACAGCAGAAATATAATCACCATCAATCCTGCATGTAGTTTTAGTCGGACAGTTTAAGAAAACTCCCAGTATTCATTAAATTGCTTCAGACTGGCGTCAGATCCACAGCTTAATTCGCTCTGGATTGTTTTTAATGTTTTGTTTTTTTATTCCAATAAATCACGTTCTGCACTCCTGTGGTCACATTCCTGCATATCTGTTAAATAAATATTAGATCTGTTTGAAATCGCTCTGTTATCTTCTCTCTCTCAGCTTTGTCTTTATTCTAATCTCTCTGTATCTTAATAAGTATGACTAAAATAATCTGAAAGGGATATCATTAAAGTGTAAAATAAACCATAGCCGATTCATCTATTCTTCTTCTTTTTTTTTCTTTTTTTTTTCCCAAGATCCCAATTAGGGTTTCAGTAAATCAGTTCTTGGGTGAGCCATTCATATGTTTTTCTGTTGAAGTTTGTGCTGTAGTCTGACCAGTTGGAAGGCTGACAAAAGTTGCTACATTTACATTTGATTAAAATAATTCTGATCAGAGATTCCAACTTAACGGCTGTGACATATGTGTCTACATGCATCAAATCAAACAAAAAACAATCAGAAGAGAACTTTTTTGACATGCACAAAATGCCTGCTGTGGAGGGTAGAATCTGCCGGAAATTTAACAGAAGAAGAATATTTTGTATTATATCCCAACTTAATTGACAGCACTGGGTTCATTCGACAGAAGAAGACGACCAAGACGGACCCACATTTTTAAGGCCTCCCCCCATGGATTCTGGCTTCGTTCATCTTTTCAACAACACTTGTTTGAACATATGGTTGTTTTGCTACCTCCATGTTTCTGTCCCTCCTGGAAACTCATCACCTGACGTTTACCCCATGTGGGGCAAACTTGTGCAGGAAAAAATGATTTATTCCGACCAGAGAAAAACCAACGAGCTTCAGTTGTTGTTAAGCAGTAACATCTTCCTTTCAAACAGATGCTAGTATCCATGAAAACAAAAGCAGCATTGATGTGGAAATGCTCAGCCACACAACCAAGGTTTTCCTTTCAGGGTGATACATTTAATGATTTAAATCTATTAGAACTGACTGATTAATATCAAATAATACTGAAAGGCATAAAACAGGAAAATATGAAAGACATAAGACAAAAACATCTGTCTTCGGACTAAACTATAACAGCTATATTTTCAGTAATGGCGTGTGTGTGTGGTTTGGCGAGTTAAAAATCACTTATCTGTGAGATGCCGAGCCAGGGCTGACAGGAGTTGAAAATGTCAGATACTCCAGATGCTCCATCAACACACACACACACAAACACACACACACACACACACACACACCCAGACATAATGGCTGTCACATACAACAGCTGCGATAGTTGGACTCAGACACAACCCTTAAGTGTCATGCAAGACCCACCTAGTCAATCATCGTCCCTCTCTCTCTTTTCCTGCATCCATATGTCTGTCCCTTTCCGAGCAGGTTCACTCCTGGTCCCTAACCAGCCAGGCCAGTGAATCAGTTCAGTCTTTATTAACTGTCACACACACACACATTGGCGCCATCCTCTCCTGCCCCAGTATGCCGATGAGTCAATTTCAACCCAATTAGCATACATACTCTCAGTTCCACTGTTTCTCTCTCATACACACACACTCATAATGTGCCACCCTCCCTTGCCTTGATGTGCCAATGAATCAACCCAATTTCCATTGAGAGCACCCTACCAGCACACACACACACACACACACACACACCTTCACACATGTAACTAATTGAACACCTGGTGCTGCTTGGCCCGGCTAATCGTAGATTAATTGTTTCCTTGTTGTAAAGGGCCTGGGTGTGTGTGTGTGTGTGTGTGTGTGTGTGTGCAAGTGTGTGTAATTCTTGTTTAAACTCTTCGCGGACATATGCACGATGCGTGACACATTTTCAAGTGCAAGTGTGCCATATGCACGTTTTTGTATGAGTGATGTTTGGCTCGTAGCTACAAGTCAGATATTAAAGACGCTTTTGGCCTCCTCTGGTGCTTGGTCGCAATTAAACACAACAAACCATACTAGAAATCAGTTACAGCAATTAAAAACACAAAACGCGATGTTTTCAATCTATTGAAAAGTATCAGCCCCATTTCTTTAAAGAAGCCTTCGTATACTCTATGTAAGATGATGAAAAGAAAACAGCAATAGAAATGGTGTTCTGGTTAAATTAATAATAAACATTAGGAAAATGTACTAAAAAAATAGATGTAATTAAACATAAAAAATGAGGTGACACAACAATGTGTGAAGAGACAGAAATGGAATAAGTAAAGAAATGAAAGTTACTGTGGGTGGATTGAAGTGTGATCTCTGCTAAAAACTACCCTCACACATACACACATTCGCTGCCATACATCAAGGTTAATGCATTCCTAACAGAACACAATTTGTTCCATGTACGACAGGTAACAGACTTTAATGCTTTATTAAAGCAGCGCCGAACACTGAGTCTTTCACTTAAACTACTCCAGCGACTGAATAATCATTTTTATGGGTGAAACTTAATCTACCTATAAATTGCTTTGTTACAGCCCTCTGTGCATTTACAGTGAAAGACTCTCATAGTTCACCGACTCTGAAGGGGGTTCTGTTTGGCTGCCGGTCCTTAACCTCAACCACTGACACTGATGTTCAAGCTTCTGCCCATCTCTACAGTGGATGTACATAATGAAAGGCATTAAAACTGATTTATTGTCCTCAAAAATCAATGACATAATAGAAATACAATTTCCCAGAACACAATGTGGCCTCTTTAAATTGCTAGATTTGATCTGGTCAGTACCCCAAAATAATAAATTTACAATAAACATAGTGAAGCAGAGGGACGTTGGCAAACCGGCACATTTTTTAAATTGATTGATTGATTATTTATTAATTTATTTTTTCCAACTCTCATGGTCCTCCGGGGCCACTTAGCAGAGCAGTTGGCATGGCAACTGGTAGTGATGATGTCACGTCCTGTTTCTATAGCATCAACTAACTAAATCTAAACTTATAAGAGAAACACTTGAGTATGCATCAGCATCATATTAATTAACTAAAATGACTGAAATCATTCTTGAAAAAAAAATTATATGTCGTGTACTTTAGTGTTTTAGTTTGGCCCAAGTCCCATCCACTAACATGGAGGAGGTGGAGCTTATGACCTATACTGCAACCAGCCACCAGGGGGAGCTCTACTTGCTTTGGCTTCACTTATGAGGAGCTGTTCCATCGTCCATCTTTATACAGTCTATCCATGTTCTGCACCTGCAAGAAAGAAAGTAACTCTTCATACCAGCAGGCGGTAGCAATATGTGCTCATCATTGAAAAGGGCAAGGAGGAGGAGCCACGATTGGGAAGTAAGGAAGCTCGGAAGACAGTCAAAACATTGTACAGAGCTGGTCTCTTCTGAATCACTTGGTCTGCAGTTCATTCATTCTAGATGATCATGTCGGTTTTGAAAATATTTGAGCATTTAAATGTTCAGATTAGATGAAGATGTAAAACAAGTAGAGCCTTCCGAGTGTGCCCTTTGAACTTTGTTATTTTGCAAATTTTTGTCACCTACGTTTCCCCATTTGTGTACTGGTTTCAGGAGTTCTCTCTCTAAACATCTCATTCTGCCACCAGCTAAGCATGCTGAATTGGTTGAAAAGCTGGCAACCTGGCACAAATTGTACCAATTATGTGGGACACACCGCAAACCCTCTGGCCATAGACGCTCATTGGCGGTCTGACAGCGGCCGACCTTTGTGTCACACACTTAAGAAGGTGTGTTGCGTTTTCAGCTTTATAGATCACTGCTCATTTGGTTTGGTGTGGCTTCTCTACGTCTTCTCCACATGACATCCATCGCTGAGGATCATATCGTAGTCAACAAGTTATATACAGCCAGAGGTGGCAAGTAACGAAGTACAAATACTTCGTTACTGTACTTAAGTAGATTTTTCAGGTATCTGTACTTTACTTGAGTATTTATTTTTCAGACGACTTTTTACTTTTACTCCCTACATTTGTACACAAATATCTGTACTTTCTACTCCTTACATTGGAAAAACAGGCTCGTTACTTTTTTAACCTCCACGGATGACAAGACGTAAAAGACGTGACATGATCGGACATGATTAGAGCATCGGACTAGAGAAGGAAAGTCGATAATGCGCTTCCTGTGTTCTTCTTCTACTGTCTACGTCTTCTACTAGTTTGAGCTCTGCTGCCACCTAGTGACTGGAGGCTTGTTTAGAGACACTAATACTGAAAGTCCACCTGACCCCACTATTTGAGAACTACTGGTCTAATCTGAAAAAAAAAACAAATTCAGGTATGGTGTGGTTTCTGTTGCTATCATTAGCTTTTTGAGGATTTTTTGGAAGCTAGTTTACAACGTTAGCAATGCTATGGGAACACATCGTTTTGATAGTATAGCTAACACTAGCTAGCAGTTTAAAAACAACAACCCAATAACCCTTAATTTATTATTAAAAATTATCCAGATGCTCATGCAGGACATCTGGTCAATTCAGTCTAGATTATTCTGCTAGAACTTTTTCATTTTGCAAAATTATCAACGGATGAATTGTTTCATTAATGGCAAAATCATTTTTACTTTTTACTTAAGTACATTTCAGAGCCTGTACTTTCTTACTTTTACTTGAGTAAATGAATTGAATCAGTACTTTTACTTTTACCAGAGAATTTTTTACACAAGTATCCATACTTTTACTTAAGTACAGAATGTGAATACTTTTGCCACCACTGTATACAGCTATCCCTCGTTACAAGATATAATGGGTGTGAAAAGTACTGAATGATTTTTGAACAACCCAGTCTTGCTCTCATACTTAAAAATGACAGAGTAGATCTCCAAAGAGAAGATTTTTTTTATAAGCAAATGCCGTTTTGCTGTGGTTTGTGTTATTGTTACCTGTTGCACTACACTGTTCCTGTAATAACATAAAATCACAATGTACTTTAGACAAATTGGACCAATCTTTGAGTGAGAAACTGGCAGCTCTCAGCTGGAGTTTAATGGTGTCTGGCAGAAACGCCGAACATTTGGCTTGTTTTTAAAGACCGTGTGGGAAAACCGAGCTTGGACGACAAGATATTTACGTTCTGCTGAATTTCTCTCCCATTTTGGATTTTTTAATGTTTGTTTTCCTTTAGCTATATGTACTTTGTTAGGTCAGCTTTATCAGTGCAGTCTGTGTAGCTCTTTCATTACTGTGTCCTTTGTCTGTGTGATACCCTTCTGGTCATATTTGTTAAACTTTGCTTCATTTCTGCTCATTATCTTCTTTACTTCCTCTCTTCAATTTCTTCAAATCTTTCCCATGATTTTCTAGCTCTCTGAGATCCCCAAGTATGTTTTCTTTGGACTTTCCTTAGTCCGTTTCCAGTCTCTCCTTTCCTTTTTTCATCAATCTGGAGCATTTTCCTTGGACACTGTCCATGCTGGATAACATTTTTCTTATTTTTTTTCTTCATTCCCAGTTCCATCTGATATGCCCTTAGGGCCACTTCTTTATATTTCTTGTTGTTACTCATTTTTTTCTTTTGTGCATCATTTACCTTCTCTGCTTCTTGACTGTACCCCACCACCTCCCAACCTCTTCCTGACCCCTCTTGCTCTCTCTCTTGCTGCTTCTCCTTGTCAGCTCTCATCTGTCCTCTCCACTTCCTACATTTAATCCATCTCCTCTGAGTCACTTTAAAATTGAAATGTTGTGTCTCTTTACCATTGGAAAAACAAAAAGTCAACTCTGATTGACTTGAATATACAGAATAACGCTGTATTTCCACACACACACGCAAAAGACAAAGTTGGCACCTGATTAAACTAAAGTACTAATGTTAATGAACACAATTCAGTTTAAATTAGAACCTGCAGTTAAGTTTCAAAGTTATATCATTTAGTCCCAAAATATAACTATAAAATTAATAAAGTGAAACACATCGAATGTGCGATATCTTTACCTGTTGCCAAGACAACACTACTGAATGCAAAAAAAACACAAATTTTTTTCCTAATAATTTTTGAGCAACAGTGTTCAGCTGATGCCTCCAGCTGCCGAGAACACCTCAATGGTCAATGCAGGTCTTAATACTGGAAGACATCATGTGAGACTGCACAATAAATTAAACCTAGATCCAAGAAGCTGCTCCCCAGTTTGTGGTTATTCAAAAAGTCACTACAGAGTGCACAAGTAATGTCTTTTGATATTAGTGTCAAGCTCCATGAATTCACCCAATAATGTGTCTATGTGTGTGGTGGACTATTCATTTTTTATGCCCTGGAAAAAGAAAAAAATGAATGACAGAAGGTTTGGAACGGACGCATTAGCAAAAAATACATATGACCTCAAGAACAATGTTCACAAAAGGCAGTTGACTAAAAAAGACCATGACTCTTCTGTGTGGCGCAGCAACAGCTCTCCCATGACTGCATAACCAATCGCCATCAAAACCTGCGCTCTGTTGTGAATAATCTCTCACAAATGGAGCCGCGGCCACATTCAAACTACGAAAGCTTAGCAGAAGGGTCTCCATTCGACATCAAAAGCAGGGTCTGTGTGTATGGAGAAGGTAAAATAGGAAAGCAAGACAAGCTTTAAGTGCAAGCAATGGATGGTAAGATAGTTCCACACACATCCAAGACAGGAGCAACTGTAGCTCACTCAAAAATGACTCCCCATTAGCATACTGTTAACTGACACAAGATAGCAAGTACATCATTTAGAGCCAGCTTTCAATGCTAAAGCTTAGCGTTTGATTCGGATGGTGGACTCTGTCTTTAAGTGGTTTGATAAAAATCGTTCTGGACATCCTTGCCTTGATCCACACTTCTTCGCTACCAACACTTTGCTTGAACTCGCTTACCACGTGCATGCATCTAATATCAACGTGATATTGTGCTTCTTTATGTGACTGAATTGCTTTTGTGAACGAATGTTCAATACTGGGAGACTTAAAGAGGAAGCCTAAACTGTCACCATCGGTTTCCAACCAACAGAAGGTATTAGAGAGTGGTTACATTGAGTGGACCACTTAACATCAAAACAAAACGACTCTGCAGCCATCTGGCAGCATCGCGTCTCAGCAATATGTTCTGCCAGAGCAATCATCCAGACGTCTCACTGATCTACTCCTTTAGTGATGGACCATGTACTCAGAACAGAAACAGAAAGGTAATTTCTTCCTGTTGTTCAGTCAGTTGAGTAATAGAAGCTCTCAGGAACATGAATTTCTTCGAGGCCCGCCATGGTGAGGTGGCACCCGATGGCAAGGGAGGGGGGAGGGGGGTTGTTAGAAAGACAGGCTGATCAGCCCCATGAATAAGTGCCGTGACCCACCACATTGAGCCTTCCTGAAGACGAGCGTCACACTGAAGGCGCTCCGTTGACAATATACAAAGGCAGAGCTGGCAAACATCCCAGCCTGCATGCCATCTGTTCCTGTAGCGATGAGGATTCATCAGGTGGGCGCAGTGGGGAGAAGCAAAGTCATCAGGAAGGATGCTAGGATGCTACAGTAGATGTACTGTAAGTGTGCCGCAAGGTAAACAAACTGCTGCCATATTCAGAACTTCACTGTATTTTCTCTCAGGCCTTCTTTTGCTTAAATTTGATAGAATAGTACTTCAATTTCTTTGTCCAATTTAGATTCTTTGTACAGTTTACTGGTTCAGCTTTTCAGGGCTGTCTTGTTTATTTGTGACACCGTACGGATAAGTCATCATTTTAAAAAATAAATCTATTATTTGCTGCTGAGAATGCTATTCACTAAAAGTAAGCCAAAGTCATACGTCCTTGAAATGACCCACAGCTCTATTCTCCCTCTCATTACTCTTGCCTCTCTTACTCTTAAGTCCACTGTGTTTGTGTTGGAGTCTCTCCTCACCATAATTCCTCTCTCTGCCTTTGTCAGTTCTTTTCTCCCACTTTTTTTTTTTTTTTTTTCATCCCTCCTCGGCTCGCTCTGTCATTTTGTTTTCGCTGGTCTGCCTCCCGGTGGGACAACATTCTGATGGCGCTCCTGACAGGAGAAAACCCCACAGCTGACTTGCATTAGGGAAAACTGGAAACCGAGACAATCCCGTATTGTCAGGTAGAGTTTCATACACCAACTCAGCCGAGAGCAGTTTGCCTCAAAGAGCAGTTCAGCAGAAGTCAACAAAGGCCCCCTGAAAGCCACTATCAGGAAAACCCTTAGTTTAAATGTAATTTTTAAACATTAAGTCACTGTATTATATTGTATTATATTATATTATGTATAATAGACATTAAGACAATATGAGATCTTTATTAAGGGAACTCCACAATAGCTGGACCCACACAGTTACATAGATGCCAAATATATCCCACAGCCTGGGCTTTAACTGACAGCTGTAATTTTCCCCCACTTTTCAAGCCTGATGTTGCTTGGCAACAAATACGTTCAAAGCCAGGAATTGAACTTTTGGCACAGCTGTTTGGAAAGATCCTTTTTTTTTTTTTTTAATGATTCATTAATACTGTATATCAGACCTTTTGCTGGAGTCGAACAAGTGTTTTTAGCTTTTTCTTCCTTGGCACCATAACTGCTTTAAACAGGTACCTAATAAATGACTGCAGACAGACAAATATTGTAAAAATATTTTCTTTTGAAACTAATGTAATTTGATGAGTTATTTAGTAAAATATAGCATGAAACCTTAAACTCCATCAATCGATTCATGACTTTATCCTGGCAAGGATGCAAGCAAATAAGCAGACGGTGTGTATCTTAAAACTGGGATACATTTTTTTCCATGTTACATATAACTGCATTTTTATTTATTTATTTTTTTTTTGAAGTAGGTGTCTGCAAAACCTAACATTTTGCCTCGTTTTAACACTGGCATCCGTGGGAAGAAAGCTCAGTGATTGTTAGTCCGTGTCTGGAGCACTGTAATTTATTTGGCATGTTTGTATGATCACAGCATTTCTGTAAAATAACTTTGGCAGCAATTCTTCGGTGGTGTGTCCCTGGAAAGAAAACTGAATTCAAGACTGTAATTCACGTAACCAAAACCCTCCAGAACATCCTGAATTCTTTCTGATCCGGGCCCCTTACAGGAACCTCTCAGCTCCGAGCAGGTTGATTAAGATGGAATAGATTCCCTATGCTGAGTGACCTCGGCCGTCAAGTCCTCACTTCCCCGCTGCTCCTGCTGCTCCTGTGTGTGTTACTTGTCCGTGTGTCGGAGCGAGGGTTTCACTTTACCACCGGGTTCAGGAAGTCGAGAGAGCAGGGGTGGTGGTGGCGGCGGTGGGGGTCTGTCTGAGACTGTCAAGACTGGCTTCTAAAAAGACCCCAAGAGAGACGGGGAGAGTGATTGAGCGAGGAAGGGAAGGAGTAAAAAAGAGCAGGGGAGGGAGGACAGAGTGACGGGGAGAAGGAGGTGAAGGGAGCGAGTGGAGGAGGACAATAAGGCTTTTGATGAGGCCTTTCTGGGGAGCATATGTGGGTCACGGCATGAATAAACAGACGTTCACTACCCTGAATTGATGATTCACACACACACAGCCACGTTATGTTGTTTATGTTCCCATTTTGCCATTTGCGCACAGGTTTCCACATATCACTCTTAAACAGACAGAGGCACACACACACACACATACACACACACCCACACACACGTAAAGACAGAGCCACGTTGTCTTGTACTCATTGTTTATGCCTCTCCATTTCACTCATTTATGGAGGTGGCCCCATCGTGCCCTCTCTTTAAATCGCTTGGCTTACTCATACACATAAAATTTGGCCATGTGTCTCTGTTTTACACACACCATCATTCCTACACACACGCTCATTGTCTAACCCTCTGGCTCGCTTCCTCATTCACTGGCAGTGCAACACAGAAGGTATCGGTTGCATTTAAAAAAAAAAAACAAAACATAAAAATGAAATAAAAAAAATTTAAAAAACGAACTGAAGCTTCAGTTCTGCTTTAACAAGATGGAAAGATGCACAGCGGAGGGGCACGGCTCTCGTGTCGTACTCAACGGGGAGACAACACTTCAATCCGGCCGCGCTACTGAAGTATCCTTGAGCAAAACATTCAATTCTCACTGGTCCCGGTGCTGCTCCTCTGCACAGCTGACCTCCGCCAGACCTGCAGTCAGAGGCATTTCTGAGCCGATAACTAAATAAAATCCACAAATGAAAAATGAGCTCCTCTGCGGTAGTTTTCTTAAAACCTCAATCTAAATGCTAAAACTCATTTCATCTTCTAATGATCCACGCGCCATAGTGTAATTGTCAAGAGATCAGTCATTGTACAGTCAGATTATTAGAAGATTAATATTGTAAAGGGTCCTGAGGCAATTACCATTTCTACTCAGTGGCTGTTACTTCCCATCACTTGATCATTCACAATCATGTTCCCTGTGCTGGGGCTACACGGCTTTATGGCTTTCATTATTTCTGCGTGTTATTTTTCTGTCGTTCTTCACTTATGATCTCATTTGTTTTCTGGGTCAAATTCAAGTGCGTCTGTCAGCTTTATGCTTTTTTCCTTTTTTCTGTTGTCTCCAGTGTTTAGCCTTTAGGAGCGAAAACAGTCCTTCAACTAAACAAATACAGTGAGCTGCCTTGAAAGCAAAAAGTTGTTACAGAAGCATTACATCACACTACTCACTATACAGTAGGAGACTGAGGAGACTGAATTTTTTTTTCTGTGAGCAACACAGTTGCGAGTCAGAAGAGGTCCATTTGTTCCAGTGCAACTGAGCTACTGTACCGGGGGCGGTTTAAAGCCTACATCAGGCTCAGTTACATCCTGCCTTGATAAATATTTATCAAGAGCTATCATCCAGACGTCTCTACGATGTGCTACCCAGCGTTGAAGATGCACGTCCATGCTAACACATTCTGGAGCAGTGACAGTTACCACGGCTATCATATTTACCATGATTACCTTCATAACTGATGGCTGAATGGAAGAACATTAAATAACTTGATGAAAATGTTCAAACTCTACAGTCAGTACACCGATCAGGCATAACATTATGACCACCTTCCTAATAATGTCTGGGTCTCCCTTGTGCCTCCAAAACAGGTGTGTCTCATCAGAGAATGGACATGGTCCTTCTGAGGGTGTCCTGTGGTGTCTGGTAACAGCTTGTTGTTAGTGGTGGCCCCTGGGTCCTATGGGTTGAGGGGAGGGGCCTCTGTGGATCATCCCACAGATACTTGATCAGTTTGGGATCTAGTGAATTTGGAGGCCAGGTCAACACCTTGTTGTTCTTCATGTTTTTTGAGTTGTTCCTAAAGCATTTTTGTGTGTGTGTCTGTGTCAAGCTGCATCCTGCTGGGGATGGCTGCTGCCATCAAGGAGTGTCATTGCTATGAGGTGGGGGTGCCTGGTCTGGTCTAGGTGGATGCTGCATGTCTAAAGGCTGTTACATACTTCACAAGAAGCGAGAAGTTTGTTCTCGCACTCCTCATTTGGGAGTTGTTGCAGCTTGTTCTTGACACGTCAACCGGGCAGAACTTTTGCGGAAAAGCGGAAATGCTAGCGGCCACTCTGTGAGCTCCCAGATCCTAATACAATAATAGTATTATAGTATAATAACAATAGTATGCAACAAGCTTAAGTAACATCCACATACCAGGTCCAAACGTTTCCCAGCAGAACACTGTATTGTCACAAGATGGTCAGTGTTATTTACTTCTCCTGTCAGTGGTCATAATGTTATGCCTGATCAGTGTATATAATGAATCTCTATCTATCACTGTTTCAGAACCTCAGACAGGACTTCCCTGAAGGTGCGTACTTCATTGGAAGATCCATAGCTCCCGTAGCACATCAGTTATTTTCATTTCTACATCACACACAACCTGAACCCTTTCTGAAACCAAATCTCTCAATAAAATCTATCTCTGTACAGAACCAGCAGATTGGTGCATTCCCTCGTTTCTCTTTCCCGTCTGATTGCCTGCTGATTGTGAAGACTGTGTAACAGACGCATCATTGTATCAGTGTTTCCTTTTAACCATGAACACTGTCTCAGATGTAGCATTATGTTTAGATGGTTCAAGTGGTATTGGGGATTTGACATTGGGCTTAAATCACATTTTACCTCCAACCTACTTGTACAACCGGGTGTACGTCAAGCTGGTGCTACGGGCGCAAGGGAATGTATCTCGATGCCGGGGCACACCGAGGTCTGTGGTAGCCAAGAAAAACAGGCACCTGGTGAATTTTTTACAGCCATCATCTCACATTTCTATGCATCCTTGTTCTAGCCTAATGGAAAGTTGTTGCAAATGCCCCTTTAGCAGCATAAAACCAGCATTGTTATACAGTATCAGATTCTGTAGTAAAAGAGCTGCCAATTTTCTTATGGCAGGCTCTAATCTTATGTTTAGAATTTTAATGGATTTAAGTTATTTACGTGGAAAAAGCACTCCAGTAGATATAAAACAAGTCATCTTAGTCTGAGCCTATAATAGTTGTATTTGTATCACAAAAATCTTTCTTATGTGACTATTTCTTCCTAAGCATCCCGGCTACCTTCACCTTCACCTCACCAACAGCCATAAAATGGGGGAGAATGTCCTCTTGTTAACTCAGCCATTGATGTAATTTGTCCAAATTACCACGGTTCTTTACTGTTATTGCTACCCGATGGTCGCAGGGCCCGACTGGTTGCCCTCACATAAAAACACCCTTCGGCTCTGCTTCAAATGTAAACCATTTGGACCATTTATGCTGCAAAAAGTCTACCTGATTTCTGACTGAGATGCCGCTAGACTCTGACCACAAACATGATGATGAGTAGCACGATTACGGGGTGGCTGATTGCGCTGTCTGGTCGTCCCTTCCCTTCTAAAACACCAACAGCTACTGTTTATTTCTTTTAATCCTTCTCCACCACAGTCTCCACGCCCTACTTCTGCTTCTCCTTCTGACCTCTATCATTTCCAATAACACCATTTGAGCTCCGTTTCTGGTTCAGTTTATTTTAGAAATGCAATAAATCGCGTGTCGTGTCGCGTGAAATAGGCTTATTTGAGTTGAGGACTGTTCTTTTTAACTGGGCTGTCTGTTTGTCTTTTGTAGTTAAATCCTGACATTAGTCCAAGGCAAGCTTCAGAGGGGTATAGAAGTGTTTTATTTTTTTGTTTTTTTTAAAAAAAAAAATTTTCTGAATGTCTGACAACCTTTCTAAAGCATTGCGTAGTTGGTGTTTTGGTTTAATTTGAGGCCTCTTTCATTTTCTTTCTCTTTCTGTCTGCTTCTCTTAGACTCACGCGGACTCGCACACATTCTCTGAGACCTATTTTGAAAAGTAAGAAAAGAAATGTTGATCAATTGCATTAATCCCCAACATCAATCACATTTTGTTCATTTTTCCTGCCTCATAATTCAGTTGGTATTGGAGAAGGAGACTGTGGCCCGCACTGGCTTTGGCTGATCGACTCATCGACTGATTGATTGATTGATTGTATGCATAGCAAACACTGTTAAACAGATAAAGAACCGAGTGCCACCGACGATAACATTTAAAAAAGAAAAATAGATTCAGTAAAGCCTATAGGTTTTACTGAACAGTAAAGCCTATAGGTTTTACTGAATCCATTTTTCTAGGCTCTGTGCAAATCCATAACGTAATCAACTCATAAAATTGCACAGAGATGCGATGTTAATGACTAATTAACTGGAAAAAGAAGTTGGATTTATTTATAGTCTCATAGGTCTATTGAAGAGAACCTTAGAAATTCAAGGTATAAGATGCTTTCTGAAGACATTAGCATTCATATTAATCATTAGTACATATGTGTGAGTTGCAAAAGTCAGCGAACCCTTGTTTTCAGTTTCTGGTGTGCCCCCCTTGTGCAGCAATAAGAGCAACTAACAAGCTTCCAGTAACTGCTGATACATCATCCACAGTGGCTTGGAGGAAGTTTAGACCAATCCTCAGTACTTTGGTCTTTGGTTCTGAGATGTTGTTTGGGTTTTTAATGCGAACTGTTTGCTTCAGGTCCTTCCACGACATTTCTATTCGATTAAGGTCAAACGTTAGACTTGGCCACTGACAAACAAACCTGAACGGATGGACTATAATTTGGCCTTGATATTAACTCCAAGACTCTTAAGACGGGTATAATAATGTGTAAGCGTTCCAGACTAGCGACCTTTCCTTCTTAAGGAAATTTGAAGCAACCTTTTGAAATTTTACAATAACACAGCTACCCAGTAGTTTACACACACAACCAAGCACTGGGAGTGACTCGTGTTTCAGTGTCACGCTCAAGGACACTTTGGCATGTGCTCCATGTACCGACGATTGAATCGCTAACCCTCAGGTTTGAGGACAACCCGTTTTTTCATACTGAGCCACAGCCACCCAAAACACGGCTCTAACAAACAGACTAGAAGAATAAGGTGTTGCCATTAAGAGACAAAACACTTCTTGGTCATCTATAAGAGAAAAATGAGGAAAAAGGTTTCAATTTTAATTCTCCATTTATTCGATATGAGCTGGTTGGTCATGGTTGCTGTATTCACCCATTGAAAACCAGTGTGTGTTCTGAGTTCATGAGGGTTTTCACATGGGGCTTTTCTGTTAGGGAAACTTTACTTGAAGAGGAAGCCCAAAGATGAAATGTGTCATACTGAATCAACATCATTTTTTAGCTCTTGACTCATCCTCCTGCATATTGGGGATCCCTGGGAGTCCACATGAACTCTGTGTTACATTTTACCTCCTTCCTCAGTCAGTTTAGCTCGTCCCTATCGCTGATTGCCAATCCCAGTGGCCCAACTGGACATATGATACCTAAAAAGGTCGACTCTGCGGTGACGCCAAGTCTTTGATCCGACAGCCAAGACAGCTTTGATACGAGCTTATCAGTGAAAACAAGGTTCCTTCTCTCTTCTCCTGTCCACTCTTCCTCCTCATTTTCTCAGTTTCATCTCCTCCCGGCACACTCTCCCTCTTCCTTTCTTGTCTTCTCAGTTCCCCCATTCTCCTCTTCCTCCCATTTCTTACCCTTCCTATGCCCTTTCTCCCCCCTTACTCCCCTTCTCTCTTATCTCTCCGTCCTTCCTGGCTCTTTTGAGCTCACACGTTCTTTCTCCTCTCGTATCCTCTCTTGCAGTTGTAGACCTGCTTATCTCCCCATGGCTTCTACAGCTCTACACTGGTTTGCACACGCGCACACATACACTATGGGATTAAATTTAGGTTGATTATCTACTCAACCTGAGAGCTAGACGACGGGCAGAGGGAGCAACTCCTCGGTTTCTGTCTGTCTCTCTCAGTCTGTATTTGTAACTTAGCTGTGTTTCCATGTAATTCTCAAACAAATTTGAAACAAATTTTTGAAATGCCAAAAAAAGAGAGGAGAAAGTCTGGCACAACTTTTTTCCCTAATCGCCTAGAAAGGAAACCATGGTCCACTTAACCATTCAGTCTTCAGGATTCTTTTTCTTTTGGGGAAGATGTAATTGGTCTTTAATGTCAGGCGGATTTGGCCATACTGTCCCGAGACAAAGACAAAAGAAAAGTAATGATTTAATGTTTAGCTCAGTCTATTGTGTTTTTAGTGTTCCATTTCACATTGTTTTGTTGATTTGATGTTCTTTTTATGTAAAGTGTCTTTGAGTATCTTGAAAAGCGCTTTTAAATAAAATGTATTATTATTATTATTATTATTAATGCACACGACAATAAAAGACCATTCTTCATTCACTTGCTAAAATTTTTTATAAGCATTCAATGTTTACTATGTCAAAAAGTTTCCATCTCCCATTATTAACTCTCTATTCATTTGTGTTTTTGTTTTGTTTTTTATTGAAAATGTGCATCGTTATTATAGAAACACTACAATAATCTCATTGCATTTCCCTCTTTAAGCCACTCTCATCCAGTCTTAATATATCATGGTAATAACATAAAAGCACTGCAGACCTTTATAAATGGTCCTTTTTTGGTCTCTCCAATCACTTCCTGTATCTGTGTATAGTACACTGCAAAACTGTTAAAGTTTCTAATGTTTACAGCACATGCCATAGACAAAGACGTGAGCGCAACCGAAGCGTCTTACGAATTAAAAATAGTCTCTTCACATCATTCCCCCTGTTCTGTCCAATCAGAGGAGAGAAGAGACAAACAAAAACAAATCCTTAACAGCAGAAATGAAGCTGAACCTGGTTGTTTCAGTTGCCTCCTGAATATTCAATACCACTGACTGCTTAGAGGAGCATTAGCGAAAAATGAAATGTTGAATTAGTTCGCATGTGTTTGATTGCAGGGAAATGTTTCGGCTCACAGTAGACTTTGTTGTCTGTGCAAAAAAAACAAAAAAAAACAAAAAAAACAATTACTGTGGTATCGAGATGAAAGCCGGTCGGGGAAACATTGTGGATTTTAGCTTTTTAGGCACCCAGTGTGCATAATAGATTTCAAATACACTTTTTAAATTAAAAAGAGATGAAATCCTAGAGGGAGGAGAGTCCATCCTGCTCATACAGGCTCCATCACAGTCAGTAGACCTCGTACAACAGACAATATGTAATTTATATAGGCTATTCTTACCCTTGACCTCACAAATATTGTGCTTAATTATAAGTCAGTGTCATGTGCAGCATGATGCAGTGTCTGTCTGTATCATCTGTCTTGACAGCAGCTGTTCCTGCACATGAGAACGACAGAAGGTCTGAAAGAGAGACCACCAGTTACAGCCTGGTCCCTTTAATTTATCCATATTCATTTTGAAACACAGGATTCTTGCAACGTCTACCTCAGATCATGTGTTTCTGATACTGCAGTATTAAAAATCTGCCAAAATGATGACAGTGTGAAGCTTTTTAATGATTTGGTGTGATACAGAGTTTTAAACAAGTCTGTAAAGGCAGCAGGAGGAAAAGAATCTGCCTTTAAAATGGTAATGATGTTGTCCTGTATCACAGTAGCCGTAATGACAGGTCTTCATACGAGCTGATGAATGGATCCGTCACCGCTAATGTGTGCCTCATAGAGCTACTTTACTCTCCCACATAGAAGCACAAAATATGCTGGCTATTTATGAGTCATTTATGTTTAAAACACCCCAAAGACTTTCTACTTTTAGGCCGGTAAGTTTCACATCAGAAGCAGCCGAGTGGGGAAATAATGCTTTATGCTGATAGATGGCAGCTCACAGCAGTTACAGTACAAAATGTTCTCTGCGCTTTTCACATGATGTTCTCTGCAGACTCATCTAACAGGAGGGTCTGACTTCCAACAGGATCCTAAATTGCTTTAACTGCTGCTTGCTGTCCCATCTTTCCCTCTGCGTGACCCTTTCTCTCCTGTTCTGCCTTGCTGTATTTCATTTAATGGCCTGTGTCTTTTATGATGCGGCTGCTTTTGATGCTGTCTGGCAAAACAACAAAAAAAAAGGTATCATCTAACAGCGTATGATGTACACACTGAGCCATGCCGTGCATCACTGCGCATTTTGTTGTTTTGGCATGTTATTTTACGCTGTGTAATCTCGATGAAGGACTGCCTACCCTTGTCCTTAGCATTAACCCTGACCTGCTCATTTTTCATTTTTTTTCACGTGTCATTTTAAATGATGCAAAACAGATAAAATATAGCCACACGTCAAGCAAAATGCGCCTGTTGAGGTGTGCCATTTAAGGCCATGACACACGAAGCTGACAGACAGCAGTTTGGCAATGATGGGATATAGGTGAGCATCTGAGGCTCTAATTTTTGGGTTGTATCCTGCACTGTTGACGCTACGTCAGACGCGTGAACATGAATGCCAGTTCCAAAGGCTAGCTTCCCAGCCTCCCTGCTAATAGTAGCTCTTCCTGTTTCCCCTCTTGAATGATGAATTCAGACTAGTGCCACCTGCTGGTATGGAATGTTATGTCATTTCCCACAAGCACAGAACATATATGTATTTGCAGGTTTTTAGTCCAGACACTGGAGATGTGAGGTGAGCCGTTATATGCATTTGCATGAAATTCATTCATTCATTATTCCTGTGAAGGGTTGCAGGGTCTGCTGGAGCCTATCCCAGGGGGTACACCCTAGACAGGTCTCCAGTCTATCTCAGGGCTAACACAGAGAGACAGACAACCATTCACACTCACATTCACACCTACGGCCAATTTAGAATCACCAGTTAACCTAATGAGCATGTCTTTGGACGGTGGGAGGAAGCCGGAGTACCCAGAGAGAACCCACGCAGACACAGGGAGAACACAGGGAGAACATGCAAACTCCACACAGAAAGGCCCAGTCGGCCCATGGATTCGAACCCTGGACGTTCTCGCTGTGAGGCATCAGTGCCAACCACCTCGCCACTGTGCCGACGTTGCATGAAATTAAATAATAATAATTCCTTAGACAAACTGTTTTTTCAAGTTTCAATCCTTAAAAAAATAATTACCTAAAAGGAAAATAATAGTTCATTTGTATATTGTAAAAAGAGGGTAACAAGACAGCATATTTATACTGCGCTTGTATGGTCAGTGCTTTAAAACTATACCTGTCCCAGATTCAACTGCATGTGTAACAGGTGTGTAGATTTAATGTGTTTATATTTCACCAAAATCCACCTTTGTTCATATTTTTTTACGTATTTATCCTTTATTGTGAGTTCATTTGAGGGGGATTTTATTTTGTTAAATGTGCTTTTATTTTGACAGTCACGGATGTTGGTACATGTAGTGATTTAGCGCCACTTTCCTCAGTTGCGTTACGTTTCGCTGAGGAAAGGTAAGCTTACGTTAATGCTCCTGAAAGTAGAGGGTAAAACATGTAAATAACTTGTACGGAGCTAAAAAAAAACTTACGTGGACAATTAAAATTGTCGCGCATTGTTGGAGTACTTTTTATCGTGTGTGTGTATAATGTAGATGTATTTTGTTGTGTGCAGCACTTTTAAGAAGTATGCTAACTACCGATCTCTGGTTAAGCTAAGCTAGACGGTTTCTCATAGAGGTTTTGCGCTCTGCTCTTTTCTTTTGAAGGTCTAAATGTTAATCCCTGTGATAAGGAGTTGCGGTACTAACATTAACGTGTTTTTGCACAGGTATGTAATCTCCCTCTTTCTGTTTTGTGTCCTTCATTTTTGCGTTTATTTTTTAATACACATTGTTCGTGTTACAACTCGTGTTAACATTGATATTGTTAATTCACACGAAGTAATGGTAAAATTGTCGCCAGGGACTTATTAAATTAATAGTATATCTTTTTTTTTATTTATTTTTCTATGAAATTGGAACATTCTGTAAAACAGAATTACCCACGTGTCATCAGTTGCGTTACGTTTCGCTGAGGAAAGGTCTAAATGTTAATCCCTGTGATAAGGAGTTGCGGTACTAACATTAACGTGTTTTTGCACAGTTGGAGGAACAATAAATTCCTGGCCGACAGTGAAGTGTCCTGTCTCATTTTTGAACCAACCAAGACACAACGCAGAGATCGTAGCAGAACAAGTGTTGAGCCAGACCGGCTACAGTGGTGCCGTGACCCGGATTCACAGTGCTTCAGAACGGTTCATCGTCGCGCCTGAGACTGTGGATCAACACCAGTTTGGTCACCAGAGGTTGCTACACGTCACACAACTACGCTCATGAGCTGGGAAAAGTATTATTGAGTAAAAAAAAAAAAAAAAAAAAAAAATATATATATATATATATATATATATATATATAAGATATTTGGAGACTGTCATTTTGCATTTGCTGTTTTGTTTGTGTTTTAGAGGGCAATTTGACATTATTATATATATTTTTTTCGGTTAAGTTTTGTAAACGAGGTTGAAAATGACATATGTTAAGAAAAAGGATGAGGACAATGTTTCAGCTGACAGTTTTAGCTTTGGTTTTGGTAGGGGGAAATCTATCAGTGGATTACCTTATACCCCAATCCGAGGTGCAGCTAATATAGATTCTCCAGCTTTCTGTTCCACTCGCATAATGGGTCAGGCAGCGCCTCATGGAGACACACATTCAGCTCTCCCAGACACAAGCGACCTGGCTTTAAACAACTTAATAACACACATTGCACAGCAGGTGGGGCAGACTATAAGGGAACAGTTAAGGGGTGAATGTGGAGAAAGGGATGTTGGAGCCACACAAGCTCAGAGCAGTACTGGCCAGTTACCCAGTGACTCTACTTACCTAAACTTAACTGGTGCAAAGTTAGTCCTGCAGTCAGACGTGAGAGAGCCTCCAGTCTTCAGGGGAGATGGGTCTGACAAGAACACAGTCTGTGAATGGGAGGAGTTAATGGAGGTGTATCTCAGGAAACGAGCAATACCACTGAGAGAACAACATGCTGAGATTATGTCTAAGTTAATGGGCAGGGCTAAAGATATTGTGAGGATCACCCTGAGAAGCAGCCCATCCGTGAAGCCCGAAGAAACTCCCAAAATCATCTATGACATCCTCAGGCAACATTTTAGTGATGTGACATATTCGTGTATGCCCATGGCTGATTTTTACAGTACAGTTCCAGTGGCAGGTGAGACCCCCGTAGAGTACTGGCTCCGACTTAACAAGGCAGTTGATGCAGCAGAGGAAGGCTTGAAGCGGCTCGGACGGCGTGTGGAGGATCCTTGTCAGGAGGTAGCCATGATGTTTGTCAAATACTGCCCAGATCCCACACTTGCTGCTGTTTTCAAGTTTAAAGCTACAGATAAATGGACAGCTAGTGAAATCCAAGAGCATATTGATCGCTACCAAACTGAAATGAAAGAGCAGGTGCTCTCCAAATCAGAGCGTTTTAAACCAGTAACAGTCCATGCTCAGGCTCCTACACCTGTAGCTCCAGAGACAGTGTGCCACTCATGTGAACCATCTGTACAAAGCCAGAGCAGTGCAGCATCCAAACCCACCTGTGATGATAGCTGCCTGAAAACATTGGTAAGCCTGTTTGACCGAGCTCTGTCACAGAACAACCAAGCTGCACACCAATCCGTTTCCCCTGATCAGTTTCAGCAAAAATTTTGTAGGGTCTGTCGGTCCCTAGATCATTCCACCCTTGCACATTGCAGACAAAAGCGCCTGTGCCTAGCGTGTTTTCAGCCGAACCATATCAAGAAAAACTGTCCTAACCATAAGCCCGGCCAAGGCCAGCAGAGGCCTGTTTCACACGACACCCAGCCTTTAAACTAGCAGGCCCGCATTTGGTGAGGGGATGTGTGGGCACCAATGAAGAAACCCTCAACAATGATATTGAACAGGACTACATAAAAGCATGTGCAGCTGCGCCAGCCGGTGCCAAAGTAATAGTGCAGAACACACAGAGAGTGGCTCCCTTTGATGAACTGTTTTACACCCCTGTCAACATTAACTCATTTCAGGTGCAAGGGATGCTTGACTCTGGTTCCATGGCTTGTACACTCAGCGAGCAGGCAGAGCTTAAGATGTTGAGTGAAAATGCACTGTCAGAGCCTATTCCCTTGACTCAGGAGATTGTATTGGTAGGCTGTGGAGGAAAACGGAGCAAACCAAAGTGCATGTATGAAATGGAAATGAAACTGTATGGGGAGACCTGTATTGTTCCTGTCCTCGTGGTGCCCGGACAACGTGACGATCTGATTATAGGTACAAATGTCATCAGATTTCTTATGCATCAGCTGAAAATAACCAGTGACTATTGGCGTCTTGTCTCCAGTGGCAATCTTCTTCCCGAGTGTGAACAGTTCCTTGATCTTATGGCAAACTCGTCCAGGTGGAGAGGTGAGGAGCTTCCAGATAAGATTGGAACTGTTAAGCTTCAGCAAGCTGTCACCCTTTTGGCCAAACAAGAACATCTGGTCTGGGGTAAATTGCCAAATAACATAGCCATGTCACCAGGCAGCACAGTGATAGTTGAGCCCACCTCCTCCAAGTGCATGCCACGGAACATCATGGTCGGTCGGGTCATCACACCATTGTGGGGTGACAGATGGATTCCTATGAAAGTTACCAATATGTCAGACAAACCCATTACTTTGAGGAGGAACTGCAAACTAGCGGATGTCTCCCCTTGTCTAGCTGTGGAGGATTTTGAGGTTTTCCAGGGCTCCAGCCAACCTGATGACGTCCAGCAGGAGGGAAAGCATGAAAATGCCAAGCCGGCAGATCTCAAACGGCGGCTACAACAGGTTGGACTTGGTGATGTTGACATTGATCAGTGCCATGCTGGTCAGGTGGGGAAGGAGAGGCTAGTTGAACTGCTTGAAAAGTACAACGACATTTTCTCCAAACACACACTGGACTGTGGTGAGGCAAAAGGCTTTGTGCATCGCATCAGGCTCACTGATGAGAGACCATTCCGCCTTCCATATCGGCGTGTGCCTCCAGCTCACTATCAGAAACTGCGGCAAGTCCTATCAGAAATGGAAGAACAGGAAATAATAAGAAAGTCAGTGAGCGAGTATGCCTCCCCTCTTGTGCTTGTGTGGAAAAAAGATGGCAGTTTGAGACTGTGTACAGATTTCAGGTGGCTGAATGCCAGGACGCTCAAAGATGCGCACCCACTGCCACACCAATCAGACTGCTTGGCCGCTCTGGGTGGGAACACCTACTTCAGCACAATGGATCTAACCTCTGGTTTCTATAATATCCCCATGGCAGAGGAGGATAAGAAGTACACCGCATTCACAACTCCGATGGGACTGTATGAGTATAACAGAATGCCACAAGGGTTGTGCAACAGCCCTGCATCATTCATGCGAATGATGCTCAGCATATTTGGAGATCTCAATTTTAGCAGTCTGTTGTGCTACCTTGATGACTTGCTTGTGTTTGCTGTGACTGAAGAGCAAGCTTTAGAGAGGTTAGAAGTTGTTTTCCAGCGCCTTAGGCTCCATAACCTTAAACTGAGCCCCAAGAAGTGCCACTTGATGAGATCTTCGGTCAAGTTTCTGGGCCATGTGATTGATGGTAATGGAGTGGCGATGGACCCAACAAAAGTCGACGTCATCACAAAAATGTCAAAGTCTGACTTGATGGAGGATGATGGCTGCACGCCATCAGTGAAGAGGATAAAATCCTTTCTGGGAATGGTGTTTTACTATCAACACTTCATCCCAAACTGTTCAGCTATGGCCAAGCCCCTCTTCGCCCTTACTGCGGGACAAAAGAGACGAGGAAGAGTGAAAATAAACTCAAATGTTGGATCTTTCAGGAGACTTAAGCCCGCAGATTGGACAGAGGAATGTGATGCGGCCCTGAGTGACCTTAAAAGGAGTATCCTGAGTAGTGTTGTCCTCTCACCCCCAGATTTTTCTCTACCCCTGATTCTATCCATTGATGCCTCACTGGATGGGCTTGGCGCTGTGCTTTCTCAGATACCAGCTGGTGAACAGAAAGCACGTCCCATAGCATTTGCCAGTAAGACTCTAAGCAGTTCTCAGAAAAAATACCCCGCCCATAGACTTGAATTTCTAGCCTTGAAATGGAGTGTGTGTGAAAAATTCAGTCACTGGTTGAGGGGTCATTCTTTTACTGTATGGACTGACAATAATCCCCTTACCTATATTTTGACGAAACCTAAGCTGGACGCGTGCGAACAACGTTGGGTGTCTAAGCTTGCTCCCTACACGTTCGATCTGAAACACATACCTGGCACCAAAAACACAGTGGCTGACGCGCTCAGCAGAGACCCATTCACAAGAACAGTCGGCCACAGGCTTATTACAGAGCAGTACAACCATCTCCTTGCTGTTGCTGAGGGTGTTAGCCACGATGGCATCCAAGACACCTTTCGCCTTAAAGTCCAGAGTCAGCGGCTGAAGAAACCAACTCATGGTGGTACGGACTGTCGTCCTGGAACTCCAGAGTGTGGCTGTGATCCTGCAGCTGTTCAAGCACTCCTAAATGCGCATGATCAGTGGGAATCTGCTGCTGAGACAAGAGCTGTAGAGCTGTTTCAGTCTGTCCAGAGTCTTTTGTTGCCAGGGCAAGACTCACTCCCTGCGCTCACATTAGAGGAGCTCCAACGCGGCCAAGAATTGGATCCCCTCATTTCAGCAGTCATGCCATTTGTCATTCGCAAACGGCGTCCTTCCAGGCGTGAACGAGCAGGGCTTAATGCAAAAGCTATGGTACTCATCAAACAGTGGGAGAGGCTTAAGGTTCAAAATGGCGTTCTTTATAGAGTGACCAAAGACCATCTCACTAAACAAAAGAGACATCAGTATGTCCTGCCCGACAGCTTCAAGGAAAAAGCATTACATGGCATCCATGATGCCGCTGGACATCAAGGACAGGCAAGGACATTGCATCTAGCAAGACAACGGTTCTTTTGGCCGAAGATGGAGTCTGATGTGAAGGAGTATGTCAAATGTTGTCAACGATGCATTCTGGCAAAGACACCTGACCCCTCTGCTCGAGCGCCACTTGAGAGCATCAGAACATCAGCTCCCATGGAGTTGGTGTGCATAGATTTTTGGAGTGCAGAAGACAGTAAACAGCGTTCGGTGGATGTTCTTGTCTTGACAGACCATTTTACCAAGCTAGCCCATGCCTTTCCATGTGCAAACCAAACTGCAAAACAGGTAGCTAGGAAGTTATGGGATCATGTCTTTTGTGTGTATGGATTTCCAGAACGTGTTCACTCCGACCAAGGCGCTAACTTTGAAAGTGAGCTCATAGCAGAATTGCTCAGACTGTCCGGAGTCTCCAAATCACGCACTACAGCATATCACCCTATGGGTAACGGAGGAACTGAAAGGTTCAATCGAACGCTTGGAAGTATGCTGCGATCCCTTCCCCTCAAGGAGAAGCACAAGTGGCCCCAACAGATACAGACTCTGACATTTGCATATAATGCAACAGTACATGAGACCACAGGATATGCTCCATTCCAGCTCATGTTTGGTCGAGTCCCAAGGCTACCTGTGGATGTGATGTTTAAGCAAGTGCTACACGACCCGGTAGTTGTTGATTACAAAAGTTACACGAGAACGCTTATGTCACATCTACATGAAGCGGCTAGTATTGCCCAAAAACATGCTATCAAAGAACAGGACAAGCAAGCAAAAGGCTACAACAGCAAAGTCAAAGGAACTCACCTGAACATAGGGGACAGAGTGCTGGTTGCGAATAAAGGCGAACGTGGAAAAAAGAAACTAGCCGACAAATGGAATCCAACGATGTACACAGTCAAAGACAGAAACCTACAGACACACACATACAAGCTGGAGGACAGTAAAGGTGACACGAAGATAGTACATCGCAACCTGATCTTGGACATCAGTTTCTTACCTGTCGTGGCGGGTGTGGTAGGCTTGTGTGATGCTGAGTCGGAAAAGGGGTTGAGTACAGATGATTCCCTGGATTTCTTGGGCGAGGAGGAATCGGAGGATAGGACGTGTACATGGATAATGAGTGGATCAGAGAAAACTCACAGTCAAGTTGATCTGTGCGGAAGTTTGTCTGAGCTGGACCAATCGAGTCAAGGAGATCCAGAGTTGGACTGTGAGGAGCAGTTCGAAGATGATCAGAGTCAGTTCCGTCCCGATGATGGCAACCATCCAAGCAGAGACAGTGACTTGAATAGTACAGATTCAATAGAGGGTGCAGGTTCACCACCCGTATCAGATACACTTTCAGAGCACCTGAACACCATATCACAACCAACGAACCCGGTTTCTGAGACTGACACCCAGGTGCTTTTGAATGACGCAGGTCATGATACAAACCCACAGGCACACTCAGACGCAGAGCGTGTAGTTAGAACACGGGCTGGCAGGGTTAGTAAAAGGGTTAATCGACTCATTGAATCCATGGTTCAAAAGCCTTTTCGTTTGAGGGATATTGCAAGTTCAGTTAGCAGGAGGTCTCAGTCCCTTCTTACGCTGTTTTAAGAGGACACATTGCTGTTTTTTTGTTTATTCTCTGTACTTGTGATTTAGTGGAAATACATTTGAGAGACAAAGCGACAGAGGTATGGTTTCACATGTAGCATGTGTTGTGTTAGAGATTGTCAGGGTGTTTGTATGGTGTACAAGGCATTATATTAATCTAAGAGGGGCTCAGGCATGATCACCCTTATGTTCCCTCTGAACCTATATAGTAGGTGGCTTATTTAGCCGATGGGAAGGCTTAGAGTTTTCTATTAACCCTGTCAGGAATTCATGTATCGTGTCAGTTGTCTTAATGTATGAATCGGTATATTCAAGGTACAGTACGGCCTGGATTTTGATGAAATCTAGGAGGGGTGGATGTAACAGGTGTGTAGATTTAATGTGTTTATATTTCACCAAAATCCACCTTTGTTCATATTTTTTTACGTATTTATCCTTTATTGTGAGTTCATTTGAGGGGGATTTTATTTTGTTAAATGTGCTTTTATTTTGACAGTCACGGATGTTGGTACATGTAGTGATTTAGCGCCACTTTCCTCAGTTGCGTTACGTTTCGCTGAGGAAAGGTAAGCTTACGTTAATGCTCCTGAAAGTAGAGGGTAAAACATGTAAATAACTTGTACGGAGCTAAAAAAAAACTTACGTGGACAATTAAAATTGTCGCGCATTGTTGGAGTACTTTTTATCGTGTGTGTGTATAATGTAGATGTATTTTGTTGTGTGCAGCACTTTTAAGAAGTATGCTAACTACCGATCTCTGGTTAAGCTAAGCTAGACGGTTTCTCATAGAGGTTTTGCGCTCTGCTCTTTTCTTTTGAAGGTCTAAATGTTAATCCCTGTGATAAGGAGTTGCGGTACTAACATTAACGTGTTTTTGCACAGGTATGTAATCTCCCTCTTTCTGTTTTGTGTCCTTCATTTTTGCGTTTATTTTTTAATACACATTGTTCGTGTTACAACTCGTGTTAACATTGATATTGTTAATTCACACGAAGTAATGGTAAAATTGTCGCCAGGGACTTATTAAATTAATAGTATATCTTTTTTTTTATTTATTTTTCTATGAAATTGGAACATTCTGTAAAACAGAATTACCCACGTGTCATCAGTTGCGTTACGTTTCGCTGAGGAAAGGTCTAAATGTTAATCCCTGTGATAAGGAGTTGCGGTACTAACATTAACGTGTTTTTGCACAGTTGGAGGAACAATAAATTCCTGGCCGACAGTGAAGTGTCCTGTCTCATTTTTGAACCAACCAAGACACAACGCAGAGATCGTAGCAGAACAAGTGTTGAGCCAGACCGGCTACACATGGACAATTCTTCATATCAATCAATTCCTCGCAAACTGTGTGAAGTGAGCAACTGCTTGACTGACATGGAAAAATCCTCAACCTATCTGAAGCACACACTGCGTGGCAGTATGAAATTCCTACCTGGAGTTTATGTTGCAGTTTCATTTCTGTATTTCCTTTATCCAAATGTATTCCAAGAATAAGCCGTTTTGTTGTAGTTTCTCAAGGATTACAACGCTGTTGACAACCTACCAAATCAAGCCGGCATCATGGACACAATGAAACTGTGACAACCTCATTCATTCCTTTTCTCCGTTTTCCTCCTTTTTGCCTCAGTCTGTCATTCAGACTCCCATTTTCTGCACGTTGTCTTTCTACTGTATGCCTGTATGTCTGTCCTCTCATTTATCTCCATTCTTTTGCTGTCAGCTACTCTGCCTCCTATATTTCAATTATATTTTTCTTTCTTTCCTTTGTCCTCACAGCTCGAAAAAAAAACAAAAAAACAAGTCAGATGCAGGCCTTATCCGTTGATCTGCTGTGCTGAAAACTGACAGGAATAATCAAATGTGAAAACTAAATCCAAACACTCTGTTTTCCTTGGGGGAATTCGAAAACGCGAGTATTTCTCTCGTCTCAGTCCATCGTGAGTAGCTTCTTTAGGTCTGAGCTGGTTTTAAAGAGGTTTTAAAAGCAAAAAAAAAAAAACGACAGCAACAGAAGGGGAGTGCTTTGCACCACGGAGAGCAGAGCCAAGACTTCATTGAAGGTCCTGAGTGATAAGCATTCTGTGGTGGACTTTTGCAGTGAGTCATAAAGGACAGGATACAGTGAGACCTCTAATTATCTGGAAGAAATGGTGGCTTAATCACAGTGGTCATGCATCTCTCACTGTAAATGACAGAGAAGTTACACCTGCAGGGAATTAGCAAGACGTATAATAAATAATAATTGATGATCAGCAGCTTTCAATGCAAGAATAAAGATTTGTGTTCGGCATCAAATTGTGGCATCGGTTTCATTAGATTGTATGTTCTAAAAAGAGACCGAAAAGGAGACAATACAGCGGCGGGAACAAGTGAGTGACAACCGCTGCACCAGAAGAGCGTCTACTTCTGACAGAATTTCATGACTTTAGCTTTCGAAGAAGAGCTGTGGAGCACGAGCGCCAAACGCTGTTTCCAAGAGTTTGTTACTGTGGAGAACTGTAGAGTCACAGTGCCATTTTAGCGCTTTCTCCGGGGACGACTGCTCTTTTTCTTGAAACACAATACTTCAGACACATACCAACCATGAAATGCATTTGCAAGTTGCCCTGTACAACCACAGCCTCCCGTTGTGTGCTCTGAACAACTCCACTGCAGAAAGAAAAGATCATGAACGTTCCTAAGGGGAGAGGAGTGAGATGGTTCTTATTACATTCGAGTACCAGCTCCTTGTAAGCAATCTAGCTTTCACGTCTAGCTTTTATCCTCCTGGATACCAACTTTGTTTGGCATTTCTGGAAGAAATCCCCATGGTGTAAAAGAAACCATTGTTCAAAAGCAGCGCAGCATGATTCTAATTATACTGAAAGGACAAGAATACACAGGCTTGAAAATGACTTAGTTTATTCTCTGTTGTATGTATTACAGCTGTCAGATGTCAGATTAAGTCATACGTTCTGTTGTTGCTTGCATCAAAAGCTTGCTTGCGTCACGGAACCCTTTTTGAAATGCTATAATGTGTGAGGGATGAACAGGCAGAAATATTTGTACAGTTATGTCAGTAAATTAAATTTAAAAACAAGCATTCTAATTATAGTTGAGGTAGGGGAGACATGTCCAACGACAGCTGAGATAAACTTTGTCCCTTTCTTACAGTAATAACTCCCAACTCAAAAAATGCCCACTCTCGTCATGCATTCATCACACATGTATTGTTCAAGTGCTTTAAGAATCAAGAAACAGAAATAGGACTTTCCAACCACAACCGTTTTATTTATTTTGTTGAAAAGAAAACAACAAAAAACTGACATGTTGATTTCACGTTGCCTTTAAATGTCATCTTCAATTTCAGAATAAACAACAGTTTACTGAGAAGTGCATTAAGATGTAACAAGAGACAAGAAAACTGTGTAGAGCAAAGGCAATTATATCAAATTAGCACATGTCGCAACTTTAAATTTGTCACAGCTTATCGGTGGAAGTATTTTTAATTAAGCTCTCCCCAAAGCGTTTCAATTGGCAACAAAAGGTTATGTGTTTAATACAGCAGTGCTGGAGAATAAGTCTGCATTCTGTGGAAGAATATGATAAATTCTTACAATATTCTGTACTGCTTTGCGTGGAAACTTTCTGCAGCCATGTGAAAGCAGGAAGACAGATACAGCTGCAGCCTCTAATTTAAGAAACGAGTGTCAGAAGGTGCTGCTGTCATGCACAGGTTAACTAGACTACAAAAATGTGTTTATAACGACTCTCTGCAACAGAACAACTCTCACATACAATTCTACACACATCACACAGGTTGGTTTAGACTTTATATTCTGCTGCAGCTCATCAAGCTTGTGCACCAATGTGTACTTAATAGTCTTCCATTAAGAAAAAGTGGTGTGAAGACAGCATCCTAAATGTTATTCTATTTTACTATGGATTAGATATGTAAAACTTTACTTTTGTAATTTATTTCTACTGTCATGGTGGTGTGTTTTGACCATAGACTGTATAAAATATGGCCAACCCCCACTCACTCCCATTGGCCAAACTGACACTAGAAGGCCCATCCACCAACATGGAGGAGGTGGAGCTTCTGACCTATACTGCAGCCAGTCACTAAGGAGAGCTCCTCATGCTTTGGCTTCCCTTCAGTGGAGCTGTCCTGTCGTCCATCCTTAATAAACAGTATATGGTTTTGACACTGTGCTTCTGGTGCTAAAATTATTTATTCATTCGCTGAACTATTATTGTCATTTGAACAGCAGTTTCAGGTCTATAAGCAACCAGATCTCTTTGTGTATTTCTGCACATGCCTCAAACAAAATAACAAGAGAATCTGAGATTTTGAGGACCATGTTTGTACAGTGATGGAGTTATTTTTCTTTTTACTTATTTTAAATTATTTGCGGCACTCAGAATTTTCCAACATTTCTGTGTGAAAATGAGCCAAGTTCATTTCAAGGCTAAATTAAGAGTCCATCTGTTTAGAAGTGTTTCCAGTCAATGTAATGAGACTCAGGTGTCTTTCAGTGCCCCTGGTTTGCTTTAAAAAATCAAAGATTTATCTGTGAAAACAACAAGAAGACAACAGGTCCAAGCACGCAAAGTGGCGAGGTGGTTAGCACTGATGCCTCACAGCAAGAAGGTCCCGGGTTCGAATCCATGGGCCGACTGGGCCTTTCTGTGTGGAGTTTGCATGTTCTCCAAGTGTCTGCGTGGGTTCTGTCCCGGTACTCCAGCTTCCTCCCATCGTCCAAAGACATGCTCATTCGGTTAACTGGTGATTCTAAATTGGCCGTAGGTGTGAATGTGAGTGTGAATGGTTGTCTGTCTCTCTGTGTTAGCCCTGCGATAGACTGGAGACCTGTCTAGGGTGTATCCCGCCTCTTGCCCAGTGACAGCTGGGATAGGCTCCAGCAGACCCCGCGACCCTTAACAGGAACAAGCGGTTACAGAAGAAGAAGAACTAAATGAATGTTTTGGAAAGGCCAAGTCAAAGTAATGACCTTAATCCATTAGAAATGTTGTGCAAGGACCTACAGCAAGCAGCTCATGTGAGGAAACACACCAACATCTCAGAACTGAAGCAGTCCTGTACTGAAGAGTGGGAAAAAATTCCTCCAAGCTGCTGTAGAGGACTGATCAGCAGTTACCAGAAATGTTAAGTTGTTGTTATTGCTGCACAAGGGGGTCACACCAGATACTGAAAACAAGGGTTCAAATACTCTTGCAACTCACTGATGTGTACAAGTTATTAATTTACTTGACTGAATAAATGCACAAGTATGATATTTCTGAAGCACATACTGTAAGGTGCACAAGGTGCACCTTAGATATTTCTGTTTCAAGAGTGTAAAAAACCTGTTAATGTTCTGGGTCATTTTATGCATAAATGTAGATAACTCTGAGGGATGCAGATACTTTTAAGTAGCTCTGTATATAAAATGCATTAGTTTGGGTGAGAGTTTGATCTGAACATTTTCCCACTGACACTAAACAACTAAATATGTAAAACATAAAAAGTGAACGATTCAAGGTGACCACCGTTAAATACAGATTTATTACTTCGTTTTGACTTTTATCTGTGGTGCACAGTGGGTTTGAACACTCATGGATGGGATGGTATCTATGCAAACGCACATGTATAGCCACACTCGTGGTCCTCCAGCCAGCTTCCAGAAGCAGATTTATGAAGCAATAAAACCTCATCTCTCCGAAACAGTCACACATACAAATATACACACAGACACGAGCACACATCATAACCCAGCCAAGTGTGGAGCTTTGCATATCCTTCTCCCCCTTCAACACACTGGGGACAGATGTTCTCTGTGATATTACATCTGTTTCTGCAACACACACAAATCACACCGACAGACGCAGGAAAAAAAACAAAAAAAAACATCCAAGTATTGAGAAGGGCACTAACACATTTTCTCATTGGAACGAGGGGGGGATTCTCAGTCCAAGACTGTACACCAGATTCTGACTGCTGGCTCCGTGAGAGTGACTGGGAAAGAGAAGTGTGGAGTGAGGATGAAAGAAAGAGAGACAATGAAAAACAGCAAAACAGAGAGGATGTGTGTGTGTGTGTGTGTGTGTGTGTGTGTGGTATTTAGGCCTCTTACACGAGCAGTTCAATTACTTTTTGGAGCTGTGGCCAAAACGGAGGGACGGTGGGATGGAGGGAGGGCTACTTGGCGAGCTGGTTCAAGGACTCCTTGGCCCTTTGGCTGGCAGGCTGTGTGGAAGGACGGATGGCTGGATGGATGGATTAGTGCCCTTGAGCAAGGCGCTTAATCCCCAACAACAATGTCTCATGCTTTGTGGCTTGAGCTGTTAAAATAAACGCATCCGTTCGAAATGTAAAAGATTGGTGTCGGATTTCACATTTGATGAAAGTCAGAAATGACTGCGTCTGTTATCAAATCTAATGACCTAAGTGATGATGCAACTAGTGTTGGTTGTATTCACTTTAACTGCCCTTATATAGTGTGGAAATACACCGATCAGCCATAAAATTAAAACCACTGACAGGAGAAGTAAAAAACATTGACCATCTTGTGACAATTTAATGTCTGCTGGGAAACTTTTGGACCTGGCATTCAGACCAGACCAGGCACCCCCACCCCATAGCAATGACACTCCTTGATGGCAGCAGCCACCCCCAGCAGGATGCAGCCTGACACAGACACACACACAAAAACGGTTTAGGAACAACTAAAAAAAAAAAAACATGAAGAACAACAAGGTGTTGACCTGGCATCCAAATTCACTAGATCCCAAACTGATCAAGTATCTGTGGGATGATCCACAGAGGCCCCTCCCCTCAACCCATAGGACCTAAAGGCCCCCACTAACAACATTCTGTTGCCAGACACCACAGGACACCCTCAGAAGGCCCATGTCCATTCTCTGATGAGTCACAACTGGTTTAGGTAGGTGGTCATAGTGTTATGCCTGATCGGTGTATAAATGTGTGAGTATCTTGGTGCCGTTTAGTTTATTTTCGGCAATCATTCAATTTTTTTGTCTGACCCTGTGAGCATTGTGCAACTTCAAAAATAGTCAAAGGACAAAAGTTCTCCAAAAGAGAAAGTTGAGGCTTTTTATATCTTCTGTGGCTTAAATCAGCCTCGGTAATCAAGCCATCACTCAAGCCATTTTTAAATTCTCTTCCTCCTCCCCTCCCCTCGGCCCACCACCTGTCACTCTTAGCATGCATCGCGCATTTACAAACTCACATCCGCACACAAATGCGCACAAAGACCCCCCACTCGGCCCCCCTTGACAGGCACCCCACATTTTAACTTCAAAATGGGCCTTTATTGTAGAGCTGTCACAGAGTCATCACACCCTGGTTTAGTCAGAGACTGAGAAATAGATTGAGAGAGGAGGGGATATTGACACAGAGAATGAGTAACAGTGAAAGAGTGTGACAGAGAGAGATGTCACCCACGCTCCTTTGCTCTTTCTGAACAAGTCGCACGGTACCAACTGACTGACGCTGCTCCCACGTTCAACTTAAAAAAAATATATAATACAAAAAACAAAAAAAAAACAGACGTTAGACTTTCTGCCTTTTTTCACTTGTTAAAAGGCTTTCAAGGTCTTTGTAGACTTTGGTAAAAGGCAGCAGAAGAGCAGAGGTGTATGCAGCTTCCCAGCGGAGAAAGAAACAGTAATTCAGGTGTCTAGGGTGCCGCTGCTCAACTGAAGTAAAGTCTTGTCAGCGCTGAACCGTGTGAACTGTAGTGGTTTGCATTTCAGAGTTTGAACACTGGCAGAGGGTTTGAGTAAAACAATGGGGAAAAAAAGTACAATGTAAGAGAGAAGTTCTCTTTACTGTTTCAGCTGCATTAATATCTATTTTACAGTTGTGCCACTTTATCTATGTCAGGGGTGTCAAAGTCATTTTAGTTCACAGGCCACATACAGTTTGATCTCAAGCGGGACAGACCAGAAACACCCTAACCCTAACCTTTAAATAACGACAACGCCATATCTTTCCAATTACTTTAGTGAATTTTCCTTTTACGAAACATTTTAGAAACAGTCAGTTAAATTTCTTTCCTGCACATTCCTCCCGCAGGCCAGACTTGACCCTCAGACTGGCCAGTTTTTGGTCCAAGGGCTGTATGTTTGACTCCCTGATCTATGTATTTTGAGAAAGCATCGTTGAGAATGGCTCACAGTGTCTTCTAATGGACAAATAAGAAGAAACTACTTCTGAATTGGATTTAAAATTGAATCCAACCAGATGGATTTTAAATGGCTAGACTTTAAAACTAATGAGCTATGAAATCTGGATTAACCACAAAGCATTGTGCTCCCTCTTGTTATCTCAGGAGACAAATCTCTGCTGGACTCTTGGGATGTTCCTGTCTGACACCTATGTGTTAGATAGGTGGCCTCCACAAACATGAAGGACTCGCATTTTATACCCTCCCCCCCACCAGAATTACATGAGAAAGGACAACAGCGTCTATCTATGGGGTTTTCAAAGGCACAAAGAGTCCAACGCAAACAGGACAAGCTAACAGACACACAGTCCTGAACTATCATGACTCTACAAAGATGATGTGGCAAATGTGTTCGCAAACAGGCACATATTTACTCATAGCGAACGGGCATCCCATTGTTCAGCAGTATGTGCTCTCCTCACATCATTCTCAGTCTGCAGTTCCATGTGCCAGATAGCAAAAAGTTGATTAAGCAGATCTTGTTTTGTAAAACAACCGCCTGTTGCAGGAGACTATTGAGGCTTCATTTTACAATTCAACATTTTTCAGTGGCAGTTTAGAAAAAAATAGTTAAAAATAAGTTAAATGCAGCATTTTGTTGAACTATGTTTGTTTATGGAGTGAAGTTAGTCTCAAAATGGTCCTAAATATGTGTTACATGAAACATGAGATTGACAAATGTGTACAACAATTTGTGTGTAAATTTGGATGGAATTTCAACTGTGCAAAATAATTTCATAAATACACACGCAGCAGTCTGAGTAAATATTATTTTATGCACATTTTATTATTGCATTCACAAATCTGATAGTTCAGAATCACAAAGCTCATCGTTTTTTGCTTTCAAGAGGCTTCCTCTACTTACAAATGTCTTGCGGATTGTCAGATACGCACAGATCCGGCTGCGCACGCACGCAGAGTTTTGAGACTGTTTTCACTCTGCTCAGATCCACTAGTGCATGGTGTGTTTACGTGTCACAGGGAAACAGGGAAATCTGGGGTTTGGGCAGAGTGAGACAGATCATTCCTGTAGGGAAAAAAACCAAACATCTTTACTGATATAACTCATCACTTCTCATTTAGTACCAACACTGAACAACAGAATGCCATGTAGACATGAATACATTTTTCAAATAATTTGTCAACCAATATACTGCTATAAAGGGATTATCAATGTAATCAGTGTGACTGCTGGTTGTATTTATCGCAAGATATCACAAAAATACTTGTCTTTTTACAACAGATTGTGAAGAACATGGCTCAGGCCCTTGTCTCTGCCCCGACAAGGGAGATCAGTGGGAATTTAAACACCACTTGTGTCACAACAAGCCCATCTGTACAACCCACCAGCAACACAGCAATCAGCTTTCATCTGAGACGGACACCAGTCTTTTTCCCAGTCATGCTTGTGCTAAGACAGGATCTAATATCTCTCTTGAAGATACTTCAAGATACTTTGAGGCACTTGGGTGCAGTGTATAGATGGGCTTGTCAGTGCAAACAAAAATGTGCATGAAATAATAATATTTACTCAGACTGCTATGTGTGCATTTGTGAAATTTATTTGCACATGTTCAAATTACTCAGTATGCAATTGTGACCACCCAAATTCACACACATACAGTACACATCTGTGAACCTCATGTTTCATTTGTGGATCATGGAGCACACATTTGTGACCATTTTGAGGCTAACTTCCCTCCATATTTGTTTGCCTGTTAACGGAGGAGTTCAAGTGCCCCAGGTTATTTAAGAGTGACAGCAAAATAGAGCAAAGGATGGACAGGCGGATCGGTGCAGCTTCTGCAGTAATGCAGGTATGGTGCTGAACTTTTGTTGTGAAGAGGGAACGGGCAAAGCTACCGATTTACCAAATCATTTACTTTCCAACCCGGATCCATGGTTTATGAACCTTGTGCAGTGTCTGAAATAATAGCGTTGTGGCCACAAGCAGCTGTAATGAGTTTTCTACATAGCCTGGCTGGACTAAGAGATAGGGTGAGGAACTTGGACTTGAAGCTTAGCGAAGTGCTCCTCAGCTTCAAAGGGGTTGAGTTGAGGAGGTTTGGACATTTGGTCAGGATGCCTCCTGGGAGCCTCCCCTTGGAGGTTTACCAGGCACAGCGAGCTGTGCGGAGACCCTGGGGAACCCAAAATTGGCTGGAGGGATTACCAATCTCATTTAGCTTGGAATACTACGGGATCCTCATGAGGAACTGGAAAACATTGCTAGGATGGGCCATCTGGAATAGCTGGCGAAAACGGACGTAGATCAATACTGGAAGTATTGTCAGTCCATCATCTGTTTTTTTAGAGGGGATTTACTGGTAACACAGTGTGAATCCTAACTACTATTGCTTTGGTTACCTTAAATCTGTCTTTATTGTATTTTTGAACACTGAATTGTACAGCAACAGGATTGTTTCTTTCCTTTACAGAAGAGTAAAAATATATCAAATAGATTTATTGAATTCAGCATCACATTTGATTGATGACAACGTAAGACACAGTGATGTTATGATAGATTAAATTACTGCAAATGAATAAAAGATCAAATCTGGTTCATGCGGTCTAGGTGGCAAATGAACAGGGATCTCTCCTCCTGCCTGAATGCAGCCTTTATGAGGAGGAGTAGCTGTGTTTAAGATTCAGCACATCTCTGCAGACTGTCACCCACACACGCATGTTATATATGAGTGTTCTGCACGGAAAACCAGGTTTTAGCCGTCACGGGGGCACTCAGTCATCCACAATTTCATCCATCATAGACGTGGTGCTCTAAAATGATTTTTTTTTTTCTTTTTTGAGGTCACCCATACACACACACACACGCAGACCCCCCCCCCCCCCCCCCCCCCCCCCACACACACACACAGACAGACACACACACTGTGTTTTAAGAGGCATGTTAATTACTGCAGTGTGCAACATTTAACAAGCAGCTTACCCTAGTTCAATGCTTGATTTATTAAGACCACTTATGCAAATTAAGCCAGTTGCTATTTTCCTATTAGAGCACTTGAGGCACAATCCAGTGCGAGTTCTGGATCCACTAAAAAAAATGCAAGGTGAAAGAAAAAAAAGACAACAAACCACTATTCTGAGCAGAAATTATTACCAGAATAGATTTGTTGTTGGACTCCATCACCTCTTTATCACTTTGAATTCTGAAAATATCGTATTTCATTCGATGCCCACGTCACGCATTACTATATCAGAAATGAACACATGATATTAACCTTGTCTTGTCTGTAATAATTAATATATATATGTATATAAATGACATTGCGCTTCCTTTGAAACTTTTTCCTCCCACAGACGTAGTCCATGCTTGGATGTTTGACCTGTTAGACTGTGCTTTTTGTAAGTATTTGACAGCTGGCATCGTATCTATGTTTACTTTAGGAGTACACGTCTCACTGCCTCACTACCATATGCATTCATGCATATTTCATATCATCGGAGGTTTTGTGTGGGAGAGCAGACCTGCCTACTGTCTTAGCAAAAATAAACAGCCACGTCTTGCTCGAGGTGAGGATGGGCCTCCATACATGTTAAATAACAGTCGTGTGTCTGCTGGTTTAATAAACAGCGTATGAATCATCTGCTTAACTAAACCTCATCCTCAAAATCTGTTTGGCTTGTGGCAAATGTGCTGATAGTCTCATGCGGAATGCACAGTCTTTATGTGCACAGGTTCAAATAGCTGCATATTTTGTATATCTATACCTTCACTGTTGATGCCAAAAATGTTCCAGCTTTGAGCTGCGTGTCCAAAATGAGTAATCTATAGCTTCTATACCATATATTGTAAAAGGACTGACCTCAACAGACTACAAACCTGTTTAAGGAGATCATCATGATGAAACCAATATTGATCTGCTCACTTGCAAGTAAAAAATCAATGTGTCATATTTTTAACTGCTGCACTCGTCTCACTGAATAATACCCATGAATAATAATATCAAGTAGCATGTTTGCTGCTGCCCTAATTTCTGTGTTAAACCTTCTTCTTGCAACTTAAAGTCTGTCAGACAGTCACACCTCAGTGTTACAGATTATCATGTGACAGTCAATCACCTATGGATTCACCATTTGATACTAAGAGCTTCACTCAAAATCTGCTTTAGACAGTCAACCGCTCTGAATTCCTGCTGGCCTGCCCACACTCTCACCGGTCATATCTAGACAATGCACATGAGAGCTCTACACTGGAGAGCTTCGTTTTAGTTTAACCCGACCACGCTCTCATTCCCAACCTCTGGCAGTAGACCCGCAGCAAATTCAGGCCCTTTTCAAACTGCACCAAGAAGATCTGGGGCCAATCTGAAAAGACACCCTAGCCTGATACCACAGTAAAGCTATTTAAATGTACCAGCATTTGGCCCAAGGTGGAGAGGAATTGTTGTTGAGGTTAGAAAACACAAACTCAAAATATGGCCAAAAAAAAAAAAAAAACATCTGTGAGATTTTCAAATGTGTTCTTTTGCAACAAATTGCAACCATATTTAACATCCTGCTAGGATGTAACCTTGGTTATACGTGGTTATACTTGGATATACTGTCTCCACTGTTCCTTCTCTCTCCTTACTCTTAGTCTTTTATCTGTTTCACTACCAGAACAATCTGTATATGCAGCACAAGCACAAATAAAACCAATGCCACCATGGAAGAAAGCAGAGGATTCACAAAAGAAAATGAATTTAATAAATTAAAAATGGCACATGCAACTATGTAGCTATACACAGCAAACAAATTGCCTCTCGCTTATTTCTTTTGCGTTATGATTATGTTCCATTCATTCATACATGTCCTTTTAGCTCGTTTTCACTATTTAGCAGAAATAAACTTCAGCAGAAAGTGATTCCTTTCAATACCTAATAAGTAACTGGCATATCAACTGTTTTCACACTCTTACTTTCACTGCTTAAACCGTCACTAACGTTCCAAATCACATCTTAACCTCTTTCAGTGATTAAAATAAACAGTCTCCTGTGCACAGCCACAAAAGTTACTAACAACAAAATCGTGCTTCTTAGTTACCAAAGGGGGGGGTTGTGTCAAGAGACAACAACACTGCAAGTCTGTGAAGGTTCTCAGTCTTCCAGGTCATGGATCCAGTTGCCTTTTTTGAACCTTTTTGGGATAACAACACTGTAAACCTTTTAAGCCTTTCGATGTTTTAATCAGGCACAGTAACAGCCACAAAGTTACTAACACTGGGAATCCTTTCTGTGGAGTCTTACCTATCCATAGAGACTAGGGTCATGCATATGGACCTGATAGTTTGGGAGCTTTATTTGGGGTATGTCTATTTAGGAGAGGTTAAAGAAATAAAAATATCCTGATCCAAGTGATTATTGACTTTCAACCATTTAAATGCTTCCGGTGCTTTACTCACCAAGAAGTGAGCTAAAAGATTGTGCCATTTTGCCATGTGCACGTATCAAATCTGACAAACAATATCCATATCCAGAAACATAATTGTCTATTATTAACAGTGTGGATCCCAAAAGCTCTTAGCAAAAGTGCTACTGAGGTTTCCAGTCAGTCCCTTTTCATGTTATGCATGCAGCCACTATTAATACTACAAGATGTGAGTCAGTGTACTTGTTCTTATTGTCATTATAATTCTATATTTTTTTCTTTTTTGACAGTATTACTTCCATAGTGGGAACAGATACGCCAGATACAACTTATCAAATGCAAATTTCTCCCAAAAATATATTAAGCCAAAGTGCCAGTTGCATATAACTTGTTGCATTCATTGTCTTTGTTTCTTCGACTTTCAGCTACATTTGAGCATCTTTAATAATGGACACACAATCTTAGATAGTCGAGACCAGATGAAAGTGCACATGTGCCATCAAAAAAGTGAGCCAGTTATCCATTTCATCCCTTTCCCAGTCAGTCAGTCATTCATCAAACCCTCTAGTCAGCCTCACTAATGTCCTTTGGTTGAATTTTGAAGGTCTGTTATCAGTGAGGACATGCACAGTTAATCACATTAATTAATCTGACAGGCTTTATCAAAGACATTATGAGCACAGAAGAATGGAGCGGAGCAGCGAGCGGAGGAGCAAGACGACGTGACGAGGACAGAAGGCGAGGTGGGGAGAAGACCGGAGAGAGAGGCGAAGATGACAGGTTTATGAATTTGTCATCACAGGAGGAGAGGGACAGAGAGGATGAGGAGGAGAGGAAATTAAAGAAGGACAAAGGAGGAGAAGACACAGATGTTCTGACAAAAGATCTGAATAGGGTTACTTTGTGGTTAATCCTCTGGAAGTCTGCCTCATTTCACAGGCAAAGAGTTTCCATAGGAGCTCATTATAGGCTTATGAATCTACAGGGGTCATTTCTGCAGGGGCCACTTTGGACAATGTGTGATTTCACAACTGTTTGAAGTATTATGTACTGTACATAATAAGGTTTCTGACGGTTATTAAAGCAATGGCGCTGGCCAATTTCAGTTAGTCGCCAGGCTGCGAGTTGAACAGTAAAGAGAAATTACAAAGAAGCAAAGAAAAAAAAAAGCAGTCTATTGGTCTCTGTGGTAGGAAGTGTGTCATTATACGATACATAATGTGTTATCAGAGCCAATGCCATTCTTGTATTACTCAGAACAAGGGATTGACCCGATGACTGGAACATCTTGACAATTCAGTACAGCAGACCTTCCTCACAGTGAACACTTTGACTCACCGAATGCAGGTATAATTTATAGCATGAACACATGTGACCCATTTAGATTTTCCACTAAGGTTATCGCACACGTTTTTTTTTAGATGAAGCACATCCACTAGGGTTATCAGTAATGTTGTCAGAGACTCCTTCAACAAGTTAAAATGTCCACAGTAACAAAGCCCAATGGGCGACTTTGGTAAATTCTAGTTTTTGAAGCTCATGAGCCTATACTGTATTTATCATGACATTAGTGCTGACTGATACGACATTGTTGTATGGTATGTACAACAGTACCATAAAGTATGGACACAGAATGGATGGCTATAAAGACCCAGGGCATTGAACTTCCTGTCAAACTGCTACCTCCTTAAATGATCTTAATCCCAACACTTTGGTCTGTATGACTGGGATGATTAAAAGGGCAAGAACTATTAGAAGAAGCATACAAAACTCATGTGAATGTGATTTTATTATCTAAATACAATCAGCCACAACATTAAAACCACTGACAGAAGATGCAAATAACAATGACCATCTTGTGACAATCCAACTTTTGGACCTGGCATTCATGTGGATGCTACTTAGACATGTAGCACCCACCTAGACCAGACCAGGCACCCCCACCCAATAGCAATGACACTCCTTGATGGCAGCAGCCATCCCCAGCAGGATGCAGCCTGACACAGACACACACACAAAAACGCTTTAGGAACAACTAAAAAAACATGAAGAACAGCACAAGGTGTTGACCTGGCCTCCAAATTCACTAGATCCCAAACTGATCAAGTATCTGTGGGATGATCCACAGAGGCCCCTCCCCTCAACCCATAGGACACAAAGGCCCCCAATAACAACCACAGGACACCCTCAGAAGGCCCATGTCCATTCTCTGATGAGTCACAACTGTTTTGGAAACACAAGGGAGACCTACACAATATTAGGAAGGTGGTCATAATGTTATGACTGATCGGTGTATGTCATAGTTTTGTTTTTTTGCAAACAACCATTTTTGTAGAGTAATCGGTCAATTGATTTTTTAAATGAAAAGATAAATTAAGGCTTATTTGCATCACGTTAGTCTGTGTTTTTTTTTTTTCCCATGTATTTTTATTGGGCATTTATAATACAAACATACAAACATAATTACAGAACACGTAAACAGAGACAACAGAAACAGTACATGATAGGTTGACCAACAAACCCCCCCCGGGAGAAGACCTGCATGGAAAATATCACGAGAGCCATGCTATGCATAGGAGACCGAATGTTAAGTTAGGTTCGTATTAGCAAGGTACTGTATGAGAGGTTGCCAAGTTGCGTCAAAATGTTGGAGTCTGTCTTTCAGAACATACCTTATTCTTTCCAGATGGAGTGTATTAGTTAATTCCTCCAGCCACATCTTAGATGTTGGTGCGTTTACACTCTTCCATAACATAAGAATCAGTTTTTTCGCTATTATAAGACCATATGAAATAAAACATTGTTGTGCTTTGTTTAATTTGTTAAAGGTTTCAGACACCCCAAGAATAATAAGTAAGGGTTCTGGCTTTATCACAAACCTCATAACCTCAGACATTATACTAAAAACACCAGACCAGAAAGAGTAAATTTTGGGGCATAGTGCATAACTATGAAGATGGGTTGCAATGGAAGATTTGCATTTATCACACATAGGTGATACTTCTGGAAATATCTTATGTAATTTCTCCTTAGAGAAGTGGAGCATATGTATAATTTTAAATTGAATAAGACAATGTCTTGCACTGTGTGAACAGGAGTTGATCTTTTCAAGGGCTCTGTCCCATAGCTCAACTGTGATTGGTTCACCAAATTCTTTCTCCCATTTGTGTTTATGCATATGTGCAGAGGGGGGACTTAATGACAGGAGATTATTATAGATACGTGTTATCAATTTAGGTTCACGTTAGTCTGTGTTAATGTCATTTTCTATAAGTTTAATATTTCCAGTCTATATCATCATCAAGAGAAAATGACAACAACAACAACAACAAATGATGCAAGGCAGTAGTATTTCTATTCTTTCAATGTTAAAATGTGAAATTAAATACTTTTTCTTTTTAATCTTTCAAGGTTGAGTTAAGGCCCCCTTCAAGGACACTCGTATACAGGTGAATATTACATGGATCAAGCATCCCTACGTCCTGATATGAGGTCAGCTGCTGTCCATCGACAGTCTGTCAGTATTAGTATCAACAGCCAACACCGAGGTCACGGGCAAAAAAAAAAAAAAAAGGCTGAATTTACAGTAATTGAGGTGAGAATTATATCATTATGACCTGAGCTTAAACGAGGTATTAATGAGCAGTAGACGCAGGGTCACCATAACAAGGTCAACAGGGTTTCATCATTAACAGGGCATCAGAGGGTGTCACAGTAATGGGGACATAATGGTGGAGTGTCACAGTGAGCTGTCTACATGGCGAGGTGTCCGTAGTAACCTGTGTTTACCTCAATTAAAACCGCAGGGCAAAAAAAAAAAAAAAAAAAAAGAGAGAAGAAGACAGCAAAATGAGAGTGAGGGGAGACATATGTGGTGAAACAAAGAGGGGGGTAAGAGGTGGAGAGTGGCAGAGAGAAAAAGAAAGATGAGGAGAAAAAGAGATTGAAGGGGCAGGGTGCAGTGATTAGAATGTGATGGCCTGTGTAGAGCCTGGCGTTATCGTGTGTGTGTGTGTGTGTGTGTGTGTGTATGTGTGCACTTGCAGGTCTCTGAATTAATGAGAATCTCAGATGAGAGGAGAGGGTCATCATGACCTGCATGCAAATGACACCAAACACACACACCCACACACACACTGACGCTCCCTCGGTTTCTTTCCCACACAACACGCTTGCCTCCAAATGCGGATACACCCAAACAAGGCGACACTCTTTCTCTCATACGCGCCCGGTCTCGCGGCTTTTGTTTGCTCTTTAGGCATGGCACGCATCAGTGTGCCGCTGTGTGAGTGGCATCGGGCGACACAGCTGCTCTGCCTGCTGTCCTGCATGACACAGTGTCACTCATATTTTGAAGTTCAGCGGTATACGGATAACTTTATTCGCCTCCCGTCACTCAGGAGTCACTCTGTCAAAGAGACAAACAGCCTCCAAACAATATTTGCTCATCAAGGGAAGGCTGACATCCACACTTCTCCTTGACTGGAGAATCTGTCAAGAATCGGATTCTTATAATAACACAAATTGACTTTGACTCTAGTGTCAAAGTCATGTGGTGGCCTCCTTAAGGCTTGTTGCATATTACTAGATTCAAAAATATATATATTTTACAGCAGAATAGTACTGCGTTGAAAATATGGTTATATTTTGTATAATATCCTGTATTATTTCTGTATCAGTGTACCTCTGTGTGGGCAGAAAATAGATGCAAATCAACTGCACCATCAACAACATACAAAAGAAACCAACAGCAGCACTTCAGAACTGGAGTTCACATGCTAAATGTCACTAGATAACACTCACAAAATTTCACCACTGCTCACTGTCATATAATTAACTGAAAGTGACTGCTGCTTTTATACTTGTTCGCTCCGAGGTTAACTCTGAGTGGTTACTGTATCTGGCGATGGGATCACGCAAGCCTCAGACACCCATCAACATGCTGTTGTCCCGACCCACGCGTACTCGGTGAGTACTCAGATCAGGTCCCGATCTTGACTATGCACCTGTGCTTTGTGAAGAGGTTTGCTAAATCCGTCTTAAGTCCGACACACAGACTGTTGTAATATATAAACCAAATACCAGCCAAGCTACAGTGGCTGGTAAACAGAGCATGCTGGGGCTTTTTAGACAGCAATCATTTCAGGAGCAGACATCAGGATTTAACCCTGGATTTTAACCCGATCCCAATCATTCAGTTCCTTTACTTTGTAGATTATTTTCATTATTGTCTTTCTTTTCTTAAACCTCACTTAAACCTGGGAAGTTGAATGCACACAAATATCCATATCCCATATTACACCATTAATTATGCTTTCATTTCATTGTATACATACTGCAACGACTTAAAAAAAGCAGCAGCTTGCAGGTTAATGATATATAAGTGAGCATTGACCCATAGGAGACTGGACTTCTGCAGGGCATGTGGTCTGCTCTGTATCAGGTATTTAATGCAAAGTGAACAGTGAGGTAAAGAAAGAGTGAACACTACGCTTTTCTTCCAGTTTTAGTATTTCTTAGAGAGAGATATCAAAGAGATCCTGGGATCCATTTGTCTCAATGCTTTTAATGTTGTCAAATGACCAGTGGTACCAATCATCCATGCTGTAGTCCCTTTGTTCACATCCTCATTCGTGTATTTCATTATCTCCCCTCTCCACTGCTTTTGATGTGCACCTTATCTTGCCGCAATAATGTAACGTACACATACAGATACCTGCCAGTTATTTCAGCCCCGCCGATAAGACGGTGGACTGAGCTGAATAATCCTTCAAAAACAGACCCTGCAAATTTAGAGCCTTGTGCCAGCGCAGGCACAGACAGAAACATGTTGCATCTGCCAGTTGATGTAGCCCCCTTACCCTCAGTGATCACTGAATGTATATGAATGAATATGCATTGATATTCAACATTTTGATAAAAGGCTTTCTAGGGGAGAGGAGATAGGAATTGACAAATTTCAGGAAATACTGCAAAATCTGTTCAATTTGTGCGTTTAGAATCAGAAAACAAATGCATGAATGTGACCTGCATTTAAGCAAAACCAAACTTCCTGTGAACGTATGGGTATTTTGGAATAATGTGCTCTGCACAGATAGCGTTTCGGATGAAGGACCTCATACCAGCTGCGAAGCACAGTGGTGGAAATGTTATAGTTTGGAGTTGCTTCACTGCTTCAGGGACTGCTTGCAGTCATTGATTCAAATATAAATTCTGCATCATATCAAAGAGTGCTCCAAAATAATGCGAACCCCACTAGTGCGGGCAATAGATAACAAGATACCAAAGGTACTTTTCCACAGAAGAATATTACATTTATTGATAGTTGTTGAATAAATTATTAAAAATGTGAACTTTCTTATGGCTGTGTTCAAGAAGGTATATTACCTTCAACAGAAGCATAAAAGAAAATGAAATGTTTGCTAATCCAATAACGTCAAAAAAGAAAATGTAGGTAACATTTGTCTTTTAATGGATCTGGGAGACATTGAGCAACATGATCAAAATGTTGTTTTTGTTGGCACCTAGTTAGTGTTAAAGTGGACATTGGATGCCCTTTTCCGCAAGTTGATATGTTTCTTTCATGACTTGACGGATTCTCACAACCAGCCATTTTGGTGCGATCCCCCTGCCTCCTGAGAATGAGCTCCCAATGACCCCGCCCCTTTAGTAGTGTTACCTTGGCAACTAGTCAGCCTATTGGTAGAGTATGGCAGTGCGGTGCTCTGAAGACACATCAATCCATCTTTTGAAAAGGTTTGGCAATAAAGCTTTGAACGTTTGGTAAAGTTAATCCTACTTTTAGCCGCCGTTCCTTGCTACCCCACCAGGTAGTGAATACCAGCTAACTGGATGATGAACATGATGTTTATTTAGTACAGTTTATTGACAGCTACCTATGTACAGGGGAAGGAGGGCTTAGTCCGATGCCATGTATGGATTGGGCTCAGGGGCGGGTCTTATGTTCAGAACAAATGACACATGACGCAATCTTAAAACAGCTCGTTGAATGACACATTTTCACAGCTTTTACTAAACTGGCAGACATGCCACACATCCTACTAAATATAGAAAAAGCACCTTTAATGTGGGTCAACAAATCAAAACCTAGCAAAGCTACAGAGGCTAAAAAAGGCTAAAATAATTTGAAGGCCTTAATTTAATCTATTGTTTTAATTGACTCTTGTGGTCCAAACCCTCCTCACAGATTCCTTGCTAAAGTCATTAGCAGTCTACCTGTATATCTGCCATCAATACAAAGTTATGATCTTTCATCAATCCAGATGTCAGTGGAGAGTGTCAGCTAGGATGGCTGCTGCTGCTGTCAAGGTGACCATCCATCAAAAAAACACAAATGTGACATTCCAGAAATACATGGATGGGATGATGATCAGCAAAATGGCAAGTGGGGGGGTTGCACAGGTGGCATGTTTTCATCCCACCCCACCATCAGTATCTACGGAAAGAGCTCTGCTTCCATCTATATCTGTTCATCCATTATGCATGACCAATTTACACTGCTGAGATAGAGAGCGAGGGAGGGAGGGAGAAAAGAGGGAGAAAATGACAATTTAATAAATCTGCAAATTGATAAGAGTCTATATCTATATTAGCAAGGATGATCAGGATATTGGCAATGTGGCCACATGTCTATTCATAATGGATGACTCATTTACACTTTTATTTACACGAGTGGAGCGAGGGAAAGCAGCATTGCCACTCTCTGCCCGGAGGCGATCCGATCTTGGAGCATCATTGGCAAGAGTCTTCAGTTATTGCTTACCTCACACACTTCAGTGTGTGTGTGTGTGACAGTAATGGCCCTTTCTCCTTGGGATGGATGCCCTTAACAGATGTCATTCAGCTACCAACAGAGACAGTCCATAAGAAAATGAACTGTAGCTCGCCATCCTGATCGCCTCATCCATTAGAGCTTCACAATTAATCGAAAAACATCAAATCATAATGATGACTGTTGCAGTTTTTAAGCTGCAAGAGGCCAAAATGTGTTCTTATGGGGGGGTAAAGGGTGATTCAGTAACCTCCTAGAGTTGCTGTGCCATGCAGAATGTCAGGCAGTTTTAGTGTTTCCATTTTATTCAGCCCTAACAAACTTGAGCAGTAGTGAAACTATCTCGATATGGATAAAATGTTTAGTTTCAGTTTTTAGTTGCAATTCCAGAAAGCCTACATTTATCAGGCATAACATTATGACCACTGACAGGCAAAGTGAACACTGATTATCCCTTCATGAGGGCACCTGTTAGTGGGTGGGACATAATAGGCAGTAAGTGAACAATTTGTCATCATGTGTTAGAAGCAGGAATGGCTGGTCGACTGGGTCAGAGCATCTCTAAAACGGCAGGTCTGGTGGGATGTTCACAGTCTGCAGTGGTCAGTATCTAACAAAAGCGGTCCAAAGAAGGAACAGTGGTGAACCAGCGACAGGGTCATGGGTGGCCAATGCTCGCTAATGCACATGGGGAGCAACGGCTGGCCCGCTTGGTCCAATCCAACAGATAAGCTACTGTAGATGTCGTAAATTGCTGAAGAAGTTAATGCTGGTTCTGTTAGAAAGGTGTCAGAATACAGTGTGCATCGCAGTTTATTGTGTATTGGGCTACATAGCTGCAGACCAGTCAGGGTGTCCACACTGACCTTGTCCACCTCCAAAAGCGCAAACAATGTGCATCAGAACTGGACCATGGAGTAATGGAAGAAGATGGCCCGGTCTGATGAATCCTGTTTTTTATTACATCACATGGATGGCCAGGTGCAGGTGCATCACTTACCTGGAGAACACATGGCTCCAGGATGCACTATGGGAAGACGGAAAGCCTCCAAATTCCCAGATCTTAATCCAATCAATCATCTGCGGGATGTGCTAGGCAAACAAGTCTGATCAATGGAGGCCCCATCTCGCAACTTACAGGATCTGTTGCTAACATCTCGGTGCCAGATACCACAGCACACCTACAGCGGTTTAGTGGAGTCCATGCCTCGACGGGTCAGGGCTGTTTTGGCAGCAAAAGATTGACCAACACAATATCAGGAAGGTGGTCATAATGTTATGCCTGACCGGTGTATGTGTTTATATTCACAGTGTATGTAATTGTAGCAGATGTAAATTTGCTTCAGTTTTCACTCTCTCCCTCTATATATCTCATATGATATCTAACAAAACTTGATTAGTTTGATACGTTTCTGATATCTTTTCTTGTAATTATTGAAAATGAAGGAAATATATGTCCCCACAGCTTTTGCAGTTTGGATTGTTTCCAATCAACGAGCGATTACAAAAAACATTTTAAAAAATGTGTATGTAATTCTGTGAAGCCGCGTTTCGCTTTTTTAATTAATTTCCATTTCCTTCTTGTATAATCATAGGGGAATGCACAGTAGCCATCTGATGATCAAATTATTGTGGGATAGTAATCTACAGTTCCATACTGCTGCTCACTGGCACAGTCTTATACAATATTTCATCTAAATACATGAAACACGGCAGATAAAAAAACAAAAACATGTTTCATGGCTGAGTTATCAGCTTAGACTAATTCATATCATCTGTCAGTCATCTGCCTATCATCCTTCATAATTTCGCCCTCAGTCCCCATTCATTCATTCATTCACTCATTCATTCATTTATTTATTCTTTTTTCTCTGCCTCACTTTACCTCCATCCCATCAGGTCACAGAAAAATAGTTTTTAGTAATGTATTATGGATCAGCAAGAAATAGGCTTCAGCATTTCCAATTTTCTTATTAACAAATGCAGGCGTCACCCTCTCTCCATTCTAGTCTTCCTCCCTCCCCTGTTAGATACTGTATCTCTTCTGGCTATTTGCACCCGTGATAACAGCAGCGTTGACACACCTGTGCCTTGGTCAGTGCGTGGATGTGTGCAGAGCAGATAATGGCAGCGCTGCTGTGAGCAGTGTGTCTTAGAACCGGGCGTAATAAGGCCTGTGTAAAATGAATTATTGAATGGTGTTGATGCTAGCCAGACCCTGCCTGCAGGCTGTATCTCAGAGATGGCATGTTAGCACGGCCTTAGCTCTCACTGGTGTCCCGCACACGTGGTACACAGATTCAGACGCGCATGCAGCGAGAGGTATCAAGTGCTATCTGTGTTATCCGCCACGCACACACACACAAAACCATAAACACAGACAAACATCCTCTAGGGAAAATGTATCATTTACGCCAGCTGCCAGCATTTGAAGTAAACAGGGCCACGCGGTCTGTATAAATACAGTAAAAAAGACACATGAAAGATATAGTCTTAGGATGGCATTACAGAAATTTTGCAATAAGAAGAAGTGCTGAACTTAAGGTTAGCTTGATTTTATATATATATATACACACTCAACACTATCACCCAAATGTTGCATCACAGACCATTAGCTCATCTAATTAAAACATTTAAAAAGCATCAGTTTTGATTGGCCTGCATGTACCTCGAAAATGTCAACAGGAGCATAGCTGGCCGTAACTAATAAATGATCATAAAATACCTTATTAATTGATGTTTTTAATTAGCAGTCACTCAGTATGACAAGTAGTTTGCTAACTGATCCCTGACAGTTCAGCATAGCAGGGTAATGGATGAGAGTCTGTTTAAGATGGGTTCATCCAACCTGAGTTTTGAATCAGGTTGCAGGGAGGAGAAACAACACAGATGTTCTCTGTCTAATATAAAAATGAATGACATAAATGCAGCACACCCTACAGAGAAAAATATTGCGATAGATCAAAGTGTTCTGAATGCATCACCAGACGTGGTCTTATGGAGACCCAACAACTTGCTGTAAAGCTATTGGTTCATACTCCAGTCCAGTAGATGGCAGTAATACATGATCAGCCATCAACCAAGGTAAAAGAAGAAGAGCTTATGATTTTTGTAATACTTGAAAACTGGAGTATTTGCAGAAGGCAGAACAATTGCGGAAGAAAAAACGTTTAAGGAGACCCGGTCAACTCACAGAGCCTACTCCAGCAAGGACTGGAGGTGAGATTGTGAAAGTACTGACCATAGTCATCCAGATTTAAAAACATCGGCTGGCCCAGCGCATCTTTTTGACAGTGAATGTGTTTTAACACATAGCTACAACAACCAGGAGCACTTCCTTGCCAGGTCAGTTCATTTGGACAGCAATCACACTTTGTCCAAATCAACCGTTAAAGAGGGCGGTCTCAACCCACTCACCAATATGACTACACTTGCAGAGGGGCCTAGCAAACAGCAGTGCGCCTTCTCATCATATATACATAAAAGTTGTTTTCCATACAAACCCCAGATGCTCAATCAAATATCAATAAACAGAACTATTATACATGGACCACAGAACAGCAACTAATGTCAGCGCCCACACTCACTGCTGATGCTCCACTTTCCATTCAGTTATTACCTTCAATCCAAATCTTCCCTCAAAAGTGTCATCAATCACAAACCTATTTGTGTACTCTAAGCTGCAATGTTAGTAAAAAGTAGAAACGTCTTGATGTCAACTATGCAAAAGAACATTTGTCACATAAGTACAACGGATTGACTCTGTGGATGTGTGTGTACTGATTTCAGGAAGTTAAGAGACACAATGTGACCCACTTGTTTTCAATTGGATTGAAGGATGTTAAGCACAACTGACCTATCTTCCAGAAAGAATGTTTTTTTGCTTTTTCAATCTGCCTCAACCTATTATTTTTAATTAGTGTTGGGGTTATAATTAGACTGAATAAAGTCAGTGTAGAAGAGTGGCAACTTTTAACATCAAACATTTACATTTAGGTTGCTTTCACACCTAGGTAAAAACTGGGAGCGTTTATCCCTCAGGTTGCTTCGTTTGGGCTGGTGTGAACACAGCCATCGCACTCCATACCAGAACATGTGAGTCGAGCCAACACTGGTTAGAAAGCGTGATCTCAGCTTGTTTACCTGATGCTTCTCTGGAATAATGCGTGCAGGTCAGAGGCAGCAGAAATACGTCTTCTATATGTAAACGCTGTTTTCTACACCTAGAGGCTTGATCAACCTGAACATGTTGTTCATACACAGAACACTGACATGAACCACACAACAGCAATAAATGTCAGTGCCCTCACTGGCTGCTTATGCTCCAAATTTCATTTGATTATATCCTCAATTCCTGAAATTGAGGATATAAAGGATGACCAGTCACAAAACTTGCAAGAACATAGTGCTGAGGGTGTGTGAGAGCTTTGTCTCGATGGCTTTGTCTTGATAGCCCTCTGAGCAAAAACCGAACCAAGGTTAAATGCATCATTGTAACAATATCGCATCAATTACTCCCTCAATCAGAGCACAATACAGACGTGAAAGCACTCTTTTTCTGCGGTTTAAATTACCACTTCAGAATCGTCACTGGGAACAGATCTACTATTATTCAGCCCTGCTTAATCGCCTTTTAACAAATGCAGGTTTGTTTTCTGTGTTTTCTAGATAACAGTGTAGATTTCGTCAGATCAGCTGCGGTGATTTCATCATGCTTTGGCAGCCAAGAGGGATGCTTTCAAGCCGCTCTAATAAAACCGAGCCTCAGCACTTTTAGTGTCCCTGTCTTTCATCCCAGTCTCTCTTTGTCTTTGTTTCTTCCTGCCTGTTGATGTGTGCCTTTGAAGGCAGAGAGATAAATATGAAGAGAGAATTTTGTTTCGTAGCTTTGAAAGACACTATGAAAGAGCAGTGGCCGTTGGCTCCGCGGTCAATTGTCCCAGCCGTCCTGTATATGTGCGCGTGTGTGGGTATACTTTATACACACTCTGCAGCTAAAATATTTACACTTTAACTGACTTCTGGCTCCCAGCATAACTGTAATGTTAAAATAATGTCGAGCTCGACACTTCAAAGCACAGCATCAGAACTTTCATAAAAGATTTGCTGCAGCACAGTTGCATTGGACTGGATTTAGCTAGCTGTACTTGATAAAATGGCAAACGAGTGGAAGTATTCTGTACATGAAATTACTTTAGCATGAAATTCAAACCTAATGCACTCACTAATATAGTTGGCTGCCGGGTCGAGGGAGGAGGGAGTGCCATGATATGGCAATTTTGTCTGTTTGCGACAGAAGCATATTTCTCCCCGTCGATGTACAAGTGATTCTGCTCCTGCTTTATGCCTAGCTGATGGTAACCTAAAGCATTTTATATGGTTGCTGGATAAAAATTGTACATGTATGTCCACGTTTGAAGGGCCTATATTGATCATGTAGGGGAAGTGAAACTCCAGGAGAGCAGCTAAGAGCAGGAAAATCGAAAGTGTGGGCAAGCATGGGATGCACATTTTATCATTTGTCATAATTGGATAATTTACTGCATATCATATATTCTATGCAATTTACTTAATGGATTATGAGTGTTTTTTTTTCTCGCCAGATCTGCCGGTGGCTCACTGAGAAAAAAAAACAAACACTAAAACTATGCCTTCCCATCTGAATAACCCTGTAGATTGTCATGGCCGCCAAAAGGATGCAGGACGCAGGCAGCACTTAGTGGCACTTCACCGCGCTTCGCCGTGCAGTTTGAACCCAGGGTCAGTTTAGAATTAGCACTCTGGTACGGCATTTGGACATACGATGTTAAAAAATGATTATTTTGAATTGACCTCAACAATAGGAAGCCCCTCTCACTGTTGCCATTTGACGGTGGACATTTTGACAGGTAATTGCAAGCAAAGCACAGGTGTAATTTATAACGGCAGCAATGGCTCAGGTCGGTGACATGCCATACTGAGATTTCTAGATGACACTGAGACATCAGTCCTGTTATTAGTGCTGCCAAGTGTCAGCTGCGGCAAGAGAGAGAAGGGTCATCACCTTTATTTCCTCACCTACATTTGGTGTTTTAATCCTTGTGGGGTCAACTTGGATCCGCATTCAACATCAATTTACTATATTTCATTTACTTATGTATCCAGTTGCTTCTATTTCCTGTGCATTTGAGGCAACTCTTAAAAATTGAATACCATTTATTCACTGAACAAACATCCCCAGGAATCACAACAGCCAAAATGAATTCAACAGTGACTCTTTGACTGATCCTTGCTTTCGGCGGACAAAGCGTTTGTTGCTCTGGACAGAGTGATACTTTCACCGCACATGTGCGTCGCAATCTGTGTTTACTATTGATTATAACACAAGTTTGTCCCTAAGTAGGATGCGTTTTGGCCCCCAGTTTCTTCATTTTCTTTAATATTTCTAATAAAGGTTTGAACACAATAAAAATCTGTCTTATCTGGTTTAGTGTTGTGTTTTTGAGGATGGGCAGAGGTCAAGATTTCCCTACTAATTTGTTCTGACAAATACCTGGATTGTTCAATCAGGGCTGCAGGGCCCCACAACCTCGGCCCCCTCACTTCCTAACAGACTGTGTTTGACTGTCGTACGAGTCTGTCACCTCGGCTCTGCAGCTCATTAACGTGACCTTTGCACACCTGAAACAGTGCATTGGTTTCTTTATACCTTTTGCCTCAAAAGACACAAGATGTGTTTTTCCTAAATGACTGTGTTACAGCAAAAAATGAAGAGATGTTTTATTTTTCCGGAGGCAAAGGTTGAGATGGTTGCTCTTTCAGTTTTCTGAATGAAATCATAAGTAAAGGTCGTGCGATGAGCAATATCCTTATAAAAGAGGCTACTGCCCACAGGGGATGATGATGCCATGAAAGGGTGCTTATGAAAAGGTGCTTACGGTCAGCGACAGTGGTAGGTGGTGGGTGTCAAAGGAGCATCCACATGAATGGCAGGACCCAAGGTCTTCCAAAAGCATACTTTTCAAAGCACCACCCTTGTGCATCCTGCTGGGTAAATGATACACCAGCACCTAACTGTCCACAATTCATTTGACCAGACAACCTTCTACTGTTTATCTAAGGTCCAGATCTTATGCTCAAGTGCCCATTGCCAGTGCCTGAGCATGTGATCTGGACCTTAGAGAAAAGGTGGAAGGTTGTCTGGTGCCCATTGTAAGTGCTTTCATGAGTAAATAGGAGTCAGAATGTTCTCAGTGCACAACAGCCTGCAATGCATTGCGTATTATCTGTATTATAGTCAGCTGTCCTACTTCTGTAGGACTGGACTGTGCAGGCCAACCATTGACCTGGTTGCAGATTCACCGGTTACCCTTCCTTGCACCACTTTTGCTGTGTACTAACACCTACATGGCAGGAATCGTACCACACATGAGCTGCGGTTTTGAAAATAACGTGCGTGCTTTATTTTTGCCATTATACAACGTACAACGAATTTGCATGGTCGGATGGAGGGTTAGTCCTGAGCCGCTGCGACCGTGCACGCCGCCACTGTGAGCCAACCTGACCCGGCGCCTAGCACCGATGTTTTCGGGATGGCAGGAAACCGGAGTGCCCAGAGAAAACCCATGCAAACACAGGGAGAACATGCAAACGCCACACAGAAAGGCCCTAAGAAATCAAACTCTCTTTGCCCCGAGGATTCAAACCGAGGACCTTCTTGCTGTGAGGCACCAGTGCTACCCACTGTGCTGCCCTTTTCTTTCTTTTTTTTTTTATATATTTTTGGCCCTTGTCAAAGTTGCTTGCGCCCTTATTTCCAACTTCGAACAGATCAACTTCAAGAACTAAATGTTTAGTTGCAGACATAACATGTCCCACTCACTGACAGGTATCACCGTAGCAAGATAATCAATGTTATTTACTTCACCTGTCAGTGGTTTTAATGTTGTGACTGAACGGTATAAACCAACACGTATCCACCAGACAGTTCCACCTGTCAGTCCCTAGACATACATACTGACGAGGCGACTGGGGCGATATCGTCAGACAGAGTGCATCTCCGGTCCACCGTAATGAGACATTTATTTGATGGCACTGAGAGCTGTATTTTTTTATTTTAATCTTCCTATACCAGCAAACTGAGCTGTCAAATATGGCTATATGTGAGATAAACTTCAAACAAATCAAACAAATCAGGTTTAAACAGGGAAAACTCTATTTCCAGAGCTCAGAGATATTCAAATGAGTGTTTGTGTTGTGCTCCAAATGTCACTGCTTGAAATACACAGAGAAGGCTTTTAAACTTGTTCTCCCGGACGTGAGCGAGCGTGCCTCTGTTTGTTGTTTGCGTGCGTGCCATTATATATGTTTCAACCCAGCCCAAAGTAGAAATCTTCTTCCACCTTTTGTGAATCACTGTATGTTTCGGATGTTGACTCGCACCTTGGATGTGATTTATGCCTGCTGTGGAGCTGTGTTCAAAAGTCAGGATTAAGTTATTTGGTGACAGCATGGCTCTTGACGCACACTGTTAAGCCTATTTGCTGTGTCTTGGGAGAAAATAGAAAGCTTAATTTAAAAATAAACCATGTTAGATGTGTGAGATATACTTCAAAGCCAACTATCAGTAAGTGCATTGAAACTATAAATTCACTGGTGGTTTTAATCCTTCAAGAATTAAAACCACTAATAGTCTTTTTATGACAGCTTAATTGCAGGCGGTGGCATATACTTCACATTATACCTGTAATCACACTGATTGTGGTAGAATAATGGCTAATGCATAGAGCTACTAAAATATTGCTTGAAAACATGAAATATATAAACTAAATATTTGAAATTTCCTTCTTGGTCAAATTATGCACACTCCCTGCACAAAATATAAAACATCTGTAGTATTCTGTATAAACTCAGGCAAGCAAAGTTGAGAATCTCATACAAACAAACAGGGCAATAATAAGACGCTATAACAGCCTCCACTCCTCTATGATAGCTGTCTAGACGATTTTAGATCCTGGCTGCAGGGATTTGCTCCCATTCAGCCACAGGAGCTTTACTAAAGGCAAGCCCTGATGCTGGACAATAAGGTCAAGGCTGTCAAGCTCTTCCACAAAAACACAGGAAAGTATTTATTTATGAACCTCACATCCCCCCAAACTGTTTCCACAAAGCACCTTACCGTCTAACGTAGCTTTGCTGTCGCAATGTGTGGCAACGAGGTAGGGACCCAAACACAGGACGCAAGAAACCAAGGACTGGATGAAATAATAAGTTGTAGTTTAATGAAGACTGATGATTAAGGTAACAAAGGTGCTGCATAGTGAGGCAGGGTAATCTGTTGAACCAAAAGCAAGACACAACAAAGAACCAGTGGGAGCTGAACAGAAACACCAGGAAACAAGAGGGTACACACACAGGTATGGCCAGGGCAAGACAACAGATGAAGGAGCAGGTTAGAACAACTGGGAAACAAGTAGGTAAACAAACGACTTAGACAAAGAAAGGGCTATATACACTGATCAGCCACAACATTAAAACCACTGACAGGATAAGTAAATAACATTGACCATCTTGTGACAATTCAGTGTTCTGCTGGGAAACTTTTGTGTCATGTGGATGTTTCTTAGACATGTAGCACCCACCTAGACCAGACCAGGCACCCCCACCCCATAGCAATGACACTCCTTGATGGCAGCAGCCATCCCCAACAGGATGCAGCCTGACACAGACACACACACAAAAACGCTTTAGGAACAACTAAAAAAAACATGAAGAACAGCACAAGGTGTTGACCTGGCCCCCAAATTCACTTGATCCCAAACTGATCAAGTATCTGTGGGATGATCCACAGAGGCCCCTCCCCTCAACCCATAGGACCCAAAGGCCCCCACTAACAACATTCTGTTGCCAGACACTACAGGACACCCTCAGAAGGCCCATGTCCATTCTCTAATGAGTCACAACTGTTTTGGAGACACAAGGGAGACCTACACAGTATTAGGAAGGTGGTCATAATGTTTCGCCTAACTGATGTATATATAAAAGCTAATGAGTCACAAGTGAGACTACTGAGGGAGGAACACACAAAGGAGAAATCAATCATGTAATAAAATATAAAAAACTTTGGAAAGACTTATTCACTGTGAATTCTTGAACGTGACGCTTGTTGGCACCATGCTTAGCAACAAAAACTGACACCCACCATTCTGAACAAAATGACTGTCAATTTTGAAAAATGTGGCAGCTACCCTGGTAGCTTTAACTCATTTTACACATTGCCTCCATGGTTTTCTTTTGTTATCATTACGGCACTTATGTTAGCAATGTAGAAATAAAATTTAAAAAAAATGACATGTAGCTGCAAAATCCAATCTATGTAAATACTCTGTGTATGTTTGTACACTTTTTTACTCACACACACACACACACACACACACAGAGGATTTTTAATGTAACAGGCATCAATCTCTTTCAATGTCTCTTCCTCACCTGTCTTTCATTTTTTCTCTCCTCTTCTCTCTCCTTTTCAGAATGATAAATTGAAGTGTGCATACATCTCCATATCTTTATGCGGGAGAGGACGCCACATCTCCCCAATGATACCCACAAACATGCACAAGGACACACACAGACACACACATCCAGTGTTGATTATTGGCACATCAGAGCACTCTGAAGTGCAACCGATGCGGAGTCCAGAGTGCATGTCTATGTGTGAGGTGGACGCATTTTGTTTGATCCCTGTTCGTGTACAAGGGTGAGAAGCTGTGTGTGTGTGTGTGTGCGCGCACAGTGGACGCATTCTGTTTACGCACCTGTGTATGCGTATGTGCGCGTGCGAGAAGGTGCATTTCTCAGGGATGTTGGTGTGCGATTGGTAATTGATTTTCCAATCTGTGCCGACCGCGGCTCAGTCACGGAGCTGGCTGCAGCACAGGTTGGCTTCCTGTTAGCATCGACCACTAATGCTGGACTGCAGAGGAAGCTGCTGGTGGCGGAGACAGAACGAGAAACAGATGCTTAACACTAAAAATGGAGTTCCAGAAGCTTTTACTTATTTCTGTCGTGCCTTGAAAAGCCTTCCTCTGAACTGAGTTTTGATGACCAAAGTTTGGGAACAGCCCACAGATTACACTGCTTACCTCCTCTAGTGTCCAGTTATAAGTTCAAAATAAAGTATCTACTACCACTGTTCCGTGCAGCCCACCTCGATTATTATTATTCTATTTGACTATTCGCTGTATTTATAATAACCATTTAAATAATACATGAGCCACAGTTTCCATCACTGTAAATTTACATTAGAAGATTTTCTTTGAATAATACCCTGTTTTCCTTAATAATGTGACTATTTTATCCCATTTTGCCACTGGCTATCAATAATTTAACTTTTTTTTCCCTCAAAAAATACATTTCCCCTAATTTTTCCATCAGCAGTGTGTGTCAGAGGGCATTAATTAATACGTTATGAATTCGTTTCAGCAGCTGTTGCTATAGAGAAGGCACCAGGCAATTTCATGGCATCAGAAACGAAGTGAAGCTGTTATTCAGTATTCACTGTGGATGTTTTACATTTTCTTTACAGAATCTGATTACTGCAACTAAAACCCGACTGTTATAATAATAAAACATGTGCAGCTTTCAAACACAAGGCCTTTCCTTCTGTCACACTCTGTGCTTACACACAGCTGCAGTGCTTTGTCTGTGCAGACAGCCTTCTCCTCCGACCCACTGTTCTTTATCACATTCCTCCACTTTACAGCTTAAAACGAATGGAATTTTACTTTAACATAAGGTGTAATAATATGGATGTTTCCATTAGGACAAAATTCTTCTCTCAGATACTATTGATGACACTCAAAAATATCTTGTACTTGGACGCCGCTATACTCCCACAGTCTCCACTGGAGCTACAGCAACCAGCTGAAGAAGTCCAACAATGTTCATCTCTGTCCTACCTCGCTGCAGATCTGCTTGGGTTTATACTGAAAACCACTTAAATTCATTGTCTGGTGTTCTTAATTAAGAACAATCGGGGAGCAAGAACACTTATTTGGCATTAGCCTTGGGTGAAATCCATTTGGCAGCATTTAGTTTCTGCTGTGCAGTGGGGATGTTGAACTGCTCTCTGTCGGCCTCTTCTTCCATTCCCCACCTTGCTCACTCTGTCTCTTCTGCACCAGCTGGGCTCCTCTGGGAGCAGTCTGAGTTGCACACAGGGGATCGAAAGTTTCGCTTTTCCCCTGAGGATGTGAGAATTCTGGCACGGGTTGCCGAAGGTAGCTTTAGCGCCGACGCCTTTGAGGCAGATTGCTGCATTGCAGGATTGTCTGAGGTTTCATGTCTTCTCTTGCGTCTTGGTCTGAGTGTTGTCCTCTTGGAACATCGAGTATAGGAAGAATGAAATGGACGTGTTTTTGTTTTTCCTGGCTGGACTCCATAATGCCTGCCCATCATCCATGGACTGCTAGACTGCTGGTCCTGCCTGTTAGGCCCCTCTGAACCCCCACTGGTCTTGCAGTGGCAGTGCAAGTCTCTTTGGGTGTGCATGGGACCTGTGAAGGTGTAGCTAAAAAGGCTAGTATGCTGCCCATATATTTTTTCCTTTATTTTGTGATTTATTGAAAGACTAAACTCTGGCCTATGCTTTATGTTGCCCACAAGCCTGGGCTTAGCACTATAAATTATTAGAAGTTCACTGAAACGTGCACACAACAAGGTTTCTGAAAGAAAGTGTGAATAAGAATAAAATGAAGACATAATCTAAAAATCCTTGGTCTTCAACCACAGTCAGACATGTATATCTTCAACAACCAACCACAAGATGACTCAGTTGTCCTTCTACACTTAATTCTGGCTTCCTGCTTCGACTGCACATGGCTAAATAAATGTAAAATTACCTTTTTGCCTTATTAACTCTACTAATCCAGGGCCATTGTTCAAAATATTAAGCTTTACATTTGTTTTCAAAGCAGCATCATTTCCATGATTGTTGTCTTATCTTTTTCCTTTTACCAAGCTGGTTCCACGATGGCAAAAGTAGAAAGTTGCCCCTGACAACCATTCCGCTCCAACTCCGAAGACCTACACAAGGCCACAGTGCAAACCGCAGCGAGGCATTAAAGCTGTTTGTGAGGCTGCTGGTGACAAAGAGAGATGAAGGGACGCGCGAACGCGAGGGAAATGTGCGCGTCTGTTTGAGCGTGTGCCGGCGCACCCTCAGGGCGATGCCGCCGTATCTATTCACAAACACGCTGTTTTCCTCAGAAAAGTAGAAAGCGCCTAAAATTCCTACTTGAAGATTAAGATGCGATAAGTATGATAATCTTGGGAATTACCACAAATCCTGTGTTTCAGCTCTAAGAGGATATTTATGTTAATATCCATGCCTGTGCGTTTATTTGTGGGTTCACATTTCTGGAGTTATATTCCAGCGATTACAAATAGATTAGTCTAATTATCCTTTTCTGTACATTAATATTAAACACACTGACACACAAACCACTTCCTCTACTTCTAGGATTTCTCCCATGTTTTCACACTAATACTAATTATGCTAACTACTTCTAAAAACATAGGATGCCAGACAGAAAGACCTATAAATTAACTCTTATACACTTTTCATAACATCAACCAACATAAACTGCACGTATGTTTCTGACCGTGTCAGTTACCAAGTAATCTCTGAGTCCCAGCTCTTTTGGAGGACTGACTGCAAAACATAACCCGTCCTCACACCAGGTGAGTTATATAAACTCATCAAAGATATATTCGGTGACATTCACACTTTTTGCAGCCTTTCAGTGGCTGGGAAGGGAGTGTCATGGTAACCTTAGCATTTCCATTCCTCTAACAGAGTGATATCTATTCAGACTGCATAGCTGCTTCTCCAGTTCATTTAGCATAGAGGGTGTGCTGCTGGTGGAATCATTTTGAGCTGGTTACTATGAGATCAGGCTGCTCTCTCTTAGCGGCTATCTCTCCTTTGAAGGACTTGAAAGATGTGTATTAATTTTCATCGCTGTTTCCAATTCTCGGCCCGCTGTCCCACCGTTGTTAAAAAACGGCCGTGCATCTCGTTAATTTGTTTTTCATTCATTCGTTTTACGTGTAGTAAGTATTAAAAGTGATGGAAGAATAGTTTGAGGTGTTAATACAACTTTTTTTTGTGTTCAAATTGAGTATCTGTCTGCTTAGATTTAAAAGTTTGGTTACTCTGAATCATCCATAACACACTACACAGCTAGGAGACCCTGCTTCATGAACTCATTGTTCCCCATTGCATTAAATATACTGGGAGCTAGCATAAGGCACAGGACATGAAAAATAAAATAATTATAATATTAATAAATGATCCCTTGATGCATCAAGGATCATAGGTGAGATAGGTGCAAATGTAAGAGTGTGGCTTTGCGGCTACATAGTGTGTGACGACGAGGTTCGTGGGGGACAGTGACTGACCACCGCTGAGTGTAGCATAGCCGGCAACATAGAGCTGGTACTCAGAGCTAAGCAGCCGTGACACGCTTCTGTCAGACTCGTCTGGTTGGGCTTTACCTTGACACGCACAAGCACATTTATAGCCCCTTTTCAAATTCCCTGTATGGCTTCCTGTTTTGTAGCATAGCTGGCAGCTTTTACGTGGGAATAGGAAAGGTGTGCGTACCTGTGGGGGAGTGTTACCAGACAGCTGTTTAGTAAAGTATTTACATCAGAACGACACACTGATGCTGACACCAATTCATTCATTCATTCATCTTCTGTAACCGCTTGTCCTGTGAAGGGTCGTGGGGGGTGCTAGAGCCTATCCCAGCTGTCACCGGGCGAGAGGCGGGGTACACCCAGAGAGACAGACAACCATTCACACTCACAGTCACACCTATGGCCAATATAGAATCACCAATTAACCTATCAAGCATGTCTTTGGACAGTGGGAGGAAGCTGGAGTACCTGGAGAGAACCCACGCAGACACAGGGAGAACATGCAAACTCCACACAGAAAGGCCCCAGTCGCCCCATGGATTCGATCCCGGAACCGTCTTGCTGTGAGGCATCAGTGCTAACCACCACACCACTGTACCGTCCCTGACACCAGTTATGATTGGCTATTGACCAGCTTCATGGTCAGAGAAAACAAACAAAAAAAAAAAATTAAGAAAAAACAGAAATGCAGTATGAGATGGTGATAATTCTGTGTTGTGGCTGCTGGTGTCACCTCCAAAGCCCCAGCCTAGACTGCTGAAGTACTGCATGTGGTAAAACAGTGGAGGTTTGAGCATCATGTATAGAACCTGTTTAAGTGGTGATGTGAAGCTTTTTTTAATGAAGCAAGTTAGTGCATGAAGGGGACCATTTCTTCCTGCCTCTTGCTCTTTTCCTTCGTCCCTCCTCCTCCTCCATCTCTCTAACAGTAATCATTGTGTTTATACGGGGCTAATAGAGTGATAGATATGCATGCTGCGTCTCCGCTGCTCGTCATTTAGCTGAGAGGACCACTTGACCAATGCTGACAGCGCACAGGCTTCAATTAAAGCAAGGGCAGATGCCCACCTCTCCACCAACCCGCCCCCCACTCGCACACTCACACACTCTCCCAACCCGAACATCTCAAACCGACATCAAACACAGCTCTGAAATTTTCACTAGCAGCTGTGCATCTAATCACATGAATAAAAAAGGTACACTCGCACACACATGCTATTACCAGAGTGCTGCCTCTCAACAAGGAGTAGTATTACTAAAAGGTTTTAGTGTGCCCACACACTCATAAAGGCGAGGGTAAAGTGTGTGTGAGAGCTCTTGTACCTCTAAAGTCATGATGTGTTTGTGCGTACATTTTTTTGTTTTGTTTTGTTTTTTTGTGTGCATCTGACGGCGTGTGAGTGTGGGTGGGAGGCTTAGACAAAAGTTGAAAAGTTTTACAATAACTTGATTCCCTTTTACAGTCTAGTGTATCCTGACATGTTTGATCAATGAAGAGCGAGGGGGGCTTTGTAGCACAGTTGCGTTCTTTGCTCCATTTTTGGGAAGACATTTACACTTGAGAAACAAAGCATGTTCTGCATCCAACACTGTATTCAGAAATAGTGAAAAGTCAAGAAGCATTGGAAGAGTGTCAAAGAAAAGATCAAAGTAAACAAAAGAGAAAAGTCAACAGCTCCTTCAGCTGCACCTAGTAATTGTGTGTGTTCGGATAAAATCGGCAAAAGATCATTTTGAGATTACATAAAAAAAGTCCATATACTATTTTCATTTACATAAATGTCTGATAATTCGCTATTGATGCAACAGTTACATGAAAGTCCTTTTATTCACAGTATATATTTACAGAAATTCTCCCAAATTCCGTGCAGAGTCAGTGGCGCTTACACCCAGAAGTAATCATTCTGCGAAAGGTGGAGCTAGCACAACAGGCTTGCAGTTAAACTTACTGAATGTGTATGTGAAGTGGTGTAACACCCAGGCAAAACAGAGCAATGTGGTTTATGCAATTCACTGCAGTGAAGAATGTACAGACTTGTTCACTGGGGAAACAAAAACAACACATTCACAAATGCACACACCTCAATACAGCCAGCTCTCGAGACCGGGATTCAGTTGTCCACCTACACCTGAAGGACAGAGGAACCTCCTTTGAGTTCAACAAAGTACACACTTTAGCCAGAGAAGACACATGGTTTAAAAGAGGAGTAAAGGAAGGCATCTGTGTCAAACTGGAAAATCCTTCTCTGAACAAGGGAGGTGGACTGAGATATAACCTGCCATTAATCTACAACACAGCCTGAACATCTTTCTCCAAAAAGTTTCACCCCTGTTCGCACCTTGAGACTGCAGTCTGTGGTTTGTTACCTGTTTAAGGTAAAAAAATTATAGTATTTTCCTCCAGTTACATGTCATTAGCTGGTCATTAACAGACCCTAGTCATGTGAGTTTCTGATGGGTAACACCAACATATGTTCCTATTTAAACCCCAACTCCCCACCAGTCTTTTAGAAACTGAAGAAGCTACTTGGATTTAACTTCTTCAAGAAACCCTTCAAGTCCAGTTGTTCTTGTTTCAGTTTGTTTTTTGGGAGTAAAGTTATTTCCTCTGGTGGATTTTCAAGTGGACATTGCTATGGTTGCACAAATCAATGGAAGACCAATGACTCTTATTATCTATAGAATGATCTATATTATGGCTAAAAATACATGTATTTACATTATAGACAACAGAGAATGACAGTGCCAGTAGTGTCACTAGATGGTTACTTGACATCTTCAGGTGCAAGACCGTAAACCTCATGAGAAGCCACTGTGTATTGATAAATCCCACTTTTAGTTCAGAAAAGCTATTCCTAAATGTCACTAAAGTTGTGAAACTGTTTGTTCCTGAGAAGCTAAGCGCGTGTTGACATAAAAGCTTAAAAAGCTGTTCACATTTTGGAAGTTAATGGTTTTCACTGGACTATTTGTAAGTGGCCTTTGGCATCACAAATTATGCTGCTAAAACAGAATCTGTAGTACCACTGCAGATTAATGACAAATTGTCTGTGGTGCCTAACTGAAAAAGCGGGACATATATTGTGTCTGCGCCTCCCTGAGGTATTCAATTGTCTTATTTGCCGAGGCTTCTTAATGTTACGCCTCATTGTTGAATTAGTTGGCTGTTTTCATTTACTGTTAGTGTGGCTACATGATGCTCTATGCAGGGCCACTAGGAAAGGACTAAATAATTACCTTGTCTGTGGTTCTGGAGTGCTTGCGTGGGCTGTGCATTTGTATGGGCATTGATTGAAGCAACATATTATGAGAGCAGTGCATACGTGTTTGTTCGTGGGAGCCATTGAGCTGCAGGTTGTGTGCGCCGTGCAAGCTCTAACACACTAGTGAGTTTTCTTCGTCTGTGTGTGTGTGTGTGGGTGTGTGTTAATAGAAATGTAGTGTTTACTGTCGAGAAAGATTCAGCATGAATACATATATTGTCTCAGCAGTCACCACGTCACGCGTGGACTGCAAAAAATAAACAAAGTGAAGCCACAAACCTTACAGAATGAATTCAAGTTTTTGTTATGCTCTGAAGTAGGTTACGTTTATCTCTTAAAAGCAGCAGGAATAAAGCTATAAACACTTGGTACATCTTTTGACTTTGGTTGGAAAAACTTGACCATGAAACGTTCTTTAAGCTAACAAGTTACATCACAATGATCATAGAGGACATGAAGCTTCGTTTCTGCAGGTGTACACGCCTTAAATGTGAAAGGCCTGTTCAAAATTCATATTACATGTTAAACAAGCTGGACAACAACTAACAATAATAGTCAGATAATGCATGAGTAATACAAGAAATATAAGGGCCTATTCAGACCTTGCATTAAGATCCAATCTGGGCGATCCAATCACGTAAAAGACAGTTGTGAACACTCCCAGGATGCATTGATATTGTTTTTGAGAGATCCAATCTCTGACCACATTTGGAGGCTCGCATGTGTCCGCATCCCTTTGGCAATGTGTCCTTAAACACCGCCTGTACTCAACAGGAGTGCTCCTACGCGGAGTTTTGTATAACCCATTCAGAAACAAACACATGACCGCTATTATAAATAAATGCCCCTGAAAAGGAAAAAGCACCGTAAGTGATGTTTGTTCATTAGCAATGAGAGCCTTTTAAAATATTCTGCCTGTGTAGTGCTTAACTAACTAAAAAAATAAATAAATCTTAGAATTAACAAATGAAAGTATTTAATATGAGTACACAAGTGTGATTCTGTGTTAATTATTACTTAATGTGAGGTCTGAACAGGCCCTCAGAGAACAACTATAAACCAAGTTGGGCAATTTTACATCATTATCAGTCAGGTAACACCAGTTAAGATCATTCACCAAGGAGCAGCTTTTGATGTTTCACACCCTCCAGTTGAAGCTAGGTAAGTCAGGGGCGAGGAAGCTTGGCTCGCTCTCTCCAAAGTAATGTTTGATTGGTCCGGAGGACTTTCTTTTTTTAGCCTTATTTTTGATTAGGGTTTACTTTCGGATGTACATGGTTAGAGTGGGGACACCGGGACCTACGGCCCTTTGTGGGCTGGCCTGATTGGCTGATCTTTTACTGATTTTGACCAGCCCATCAAGATTATATTTGTTGTTGGGATACTCTTTTAGTTAAATGCAACTTCTGTTTGTGTTAGATTTAGAACCAATTGAAGAGGGCCATGACCAGCTATCACCAACCACAAAAATATCAGTTTCTTAAGTTGCTTCTAGTCACTGTACTTGTCCCCACTATTGGATGATTTTAGAGTTAGCTTTTATTCAACAGTGTTTAATTAGCAGTCATTTTCTTGTTGTAGGTAGTGTCAAGGATCATGGGTCCTACAATCTACATCGAAACACTGATGAAATAGAGATATCCTTATATCCAATTTAACCCTTTATGGGGCAAGGAACCATATTCGGTAACTTCCTCACACATATTAAATTGCGTCCCTGTGCCTCTAGGTGAGGTTTAGAAGCATGTGGTTTTCACTCAGCCAATCGGAGAAGATCAAGGTAACAGTGTCAGGTTAAATCAGGGTCAAATGTGGTCTGCAAGGTCCACCTCTGCTTGAACGTTGAGCACAACTTCTTTATTAGGTACCATGAAGAAGTGGCCTAATGGTGTCTAATGTGATAATGAGTATATTATCAGCACTTATGTTCTAATGGTCTAAATGCATGTTTACATTCATTTACCACTTAAGGGCAAGTAAACTTCACTGACCTTGATTTTCTACATGAAAATTAAAAATTTAGAGTAATAACCCAGAAGTAAAAAAGCCTTCTTATACCCTACAATAACACTCTAGGGCTGAAAATTAGAATTTCCAAGTATTTCAATGAGTGCCCTATAAAGAGTGAACTCTTTAAACCTGGAATTCCAAAAGAGATTAAAAAAATATGTTTTTCTGCTTCTGACACTACCTTTTCCCCTCATGTATTGGATTTGGTAGCTCGAAGGTATTGCACTTGTTGCCATTAAAAACAAAATGTCAAAACACAGCCTTAATTGGAGCGTCTTTACATTCAGTGCTGGATCTGCTGCGACTGGATTAAGTACTGATGGCAGAACACTGTTTTCTACGAAACCTCTTCACCTGGTGAAGCAGAGTAGCACACACACACACACGCAGATACACACATTTCCTTTCTTTCTTTTGTTTTAATCCAGTGCCTGCTACTGTAGCCCCCTTCTTGAAATATGAATGCGAATAAGCACCGGCCTTGATCATACTTGTCACCTTGTTGAATGTTGTGTGAGGGTGTAAGTGTGTGTGATCGAGATCTTGTACTGCCACACTCTAAAGGTACAATTTGCACAAACACACATAAATGAGTAAAGCCCCCATGAGAGCTAGAATCACACCTTCATGAGTAGTTTTAACACGCACACACCAGTACCATCACCGGCGCAGCTTCAACCCCTCCTTTGCTTTCCTCTGCTCTCTTCTCCTACCCACTCCTCTCCTCCTCTCATCCACAACTCACATTCTCACCATCCTCACCTCCCACTCTCCTCTTTTCTCTCCCCCTCCTCTCGTCATGTAGCTTTTTAAAAAAAGTATTTTTATTGTTTTGCTCTTTGCCTTTCTTTCCCATCTCCCCCATGCTCTTCATACATGTTAAGCAGCTCATTAATAGAGCACGGCAATATTACAGCAGTTTTGTGTCTTTGTGTGTGCACGCGCTGTGCAAGATTTTCATGCCGTATGCGCACGCGGTCAAGTGCACACTTTCATCCTTATCGTTACGAGATAAAAGCTACCTGAGTATGACTGCAACCTCCTAATAGCAGCACTGACCTTCATCCATGCATTAGCAGTCCTGCAATACTGGCACATAGATAAGAGAGCTGTTTTCATACATGTTAACAGACATGTGGCACCTTTGAAGATGGCTGTTTTCTTATCAGAGGAATGTATGTACAGCTCAGACTGGCTGCCCGGGGTATTGTCTGAATTGTGTTCCGAGCTGTACATCGCAGCCTCAAGGTGATTTTCATTCATTTACAGAGCTGAGGTCATTTTCCTCATCCCTTCCTGCAACAGTGAGCGGAGTTACTTTTGCTTATGGAACTACAGAGTTAAACTTTTCCAGCAAGGAAAATAGTTGTTTCAGGAGTTCAGCTGTGAAAACTATGAGTTTAAGCTGATTTTATGTTTTTTTTTTTTTTTTTTATGGATTCTGTCAGTCTCCCAAAACAAGATCAAATAGTTTAATGTTTATTTAGTAGGAAAGTTAAATGATGTTGAATGATGGTGCTGTCTTTTGCTAGCCCGGAGGTGGGAGAAAGTTGGTCTGGAACCCTTCCGCCGGGAACTGATTATGCTCCAGTAAAGATCTGCAGGGCCAGTCATATCATTTATGTGGTGATGGACAGAAGAAGAATAGAGCTGATTCTGTTTACAACAAAATACCTCTGATTGGTCGCAGCACTATCCAATTGTATACAGAATTCTTTTCATTTTCTCTGTACTGGTTAAAATACGCCCAGAATTAAATCCAAATGACATGCGACCAGACTCATGTTCTGATAAGAACTGAGTGTCCTGCATTAAAAGGATTCTGCCCCTTTACGGTAAGATAGTCTAACTAGAATCTTACTCCTTACAGAATATATAATCAGGAAGATACTAGCAGCAATGAGGCAACCAGAGACCATGTAATGTTAATGCTATTATTGGCTTGCAGTGACGACAGGTGAAAAAACCTTGGGCAATACAAAGCGGGATGGTACCAAATTAAACTAATCTCAAGTCTGAGGTGCTGCGTTTGAAGCGACAAACAGTCTGAGTGAATGAAGTAGTTCATTGACATGAACCAGTAGTAGTTTCTTAAAACATTTACCACAGGGAAACACCAACCACGACTTTGGCTCCTACCACATCAACCACATCCAAACGGAAGACCATCTCATCAGTGCAATCGGCAACAAACCATGCATCCACATTTCTGAAATCATCCGTATTTACTGTGAGTTTACATGTTTATTTAAAGTGCAGCTATATATGAACTTGTTTCAAGTTAAATATAAGTTGATAATGAAGGGAACAAGAACTTGGAATGTTCTGAAAGAGAAAAACAAGAAAAAAATTTCAATGGTATAAAACTGTAGATTTGTCAAATTTGGAAAATATTTTATTGCTATAACTTACATAGTAATTAATAGGAACTTATTTTTTTTTTTTTTTTACATTTAGCCTCATCTGTTTGTTTCTTAGGCTGAAAGACATGCAATACTGCAGCACTTCAACAAGCAGAAACAGTTATTTGTTTTGAATAATTAAAAGAAAAAGGAGGTAAGTTTGGGGAGGGATGCACTGGAAAAAAAAAAACACCAGATGGATTTCTTAAGTTGTCAGACGAAATCCGTTACAGCCAAGGCAGCGGACATCTGACTGTAGGACGTTTTGTTTGAAAGCCAGTTTAAATAGACTCACACATGCACACTAACACACACACACAGACCAACCATACTCTCACTAATAAACTATCCCATATCTGAATTCCATTGTGAAAACCTCATTTGTCTCAGTCAGTCCTTATAAACAACATACCTTGTACCGCAAACATGCACCCACTCACACACATAAAAAAAATAACTCATGCTAGAGGCAAACCAACATAAAAAGGTGGTGGTCAGTCAACAGCTTAGTGCAGAAATATAGACATAATTAGACATAATGAAGCAAAGCGATTGAAAGTATGTAAGTTACCAGTGTGTGTGTTTGTGTGTCTGTGCGCCCAGTACTGTAAATGACGTGAAGCAGCTGCAGCAGCAACTCCTCCAACTTAGCATTGCCTAAGGTGCACATCAAACACACACACATAGTCATTAGTAGGCAACCCACATTTAACAGGAACCACCTACTCGACACCGGCAGAAAATTCTCTTCTATCCCTCTCCTGTAATCCATCTTCCTTTCCTCTCCTCTGCCATCCCTCCTATTTTCTTCTTTACAGCACTTCCTTTCTCTCGCTTCCGTCGTCGTTCATTTTCCTTCACCACCCATCACTCCTTCATTAATAGGGGGAGCAAAGAGTGGCTGCAATCTAACGCATCAGGCACTGCCAAGAGGAGGGGCAGCCGTAAGTTTCTGATAGCCATCAAAATGCAAAACAGATTTAGAGTGGCATATTCAAATCAGCGCACACTGAGCCCACTGTGTGGATTTCAAGAGCATACACAAATACAGACAAAGCCACCAAGGGCTGGTTTTTGGTTATTTGGCATCTTGCTGAGTTTGTGTACTTACCCAGAGAAGTCGAACGACAGGCTATATTTTGTTGAATTTTAAAACAGTGTAATGACCCTTTACCTTGGTATAATAGACAGGAACTGTTAAGATGTGCATGTGTGTGCGTTCTTGCTGCGTTTCCGCTGATTTGTCAGAGTGAAGGATTCAATGTAGCGATTCATATAAAGGACCAGCAGGGTAATGTTGCATAAAAAACAAGTGAACTGATGTATCGCATTGTGTGTTTAAGAGCAGCTTCTACTGTATATCCCACTGGCCTGAAACAACCTGAGAGGGGGGAAAAAAAGAGTGAGGAGGTGTCTGGTGCTGACAAGAACACAGAGGACAGGAAAAGACAGAAAATGTCTTGCACAGGCGGGGGAAGAGAAAGAAATGACGGGGAGACAAATTGTAAAGGACAGTGTGTATACTCCCCAAAACCTTGGTTACATAGGATTTCCTTTGAATATGTGAGAAAAAGAGACAGCAAGAGAAAGTCAGGGAGAGGAGGTGAGAAGCCGATAATGACTGAGACAGTCAGAAAAGTCCACAAATCCTGACTGAATGCCTCTCCGTATTTGTTCCTCCAGTCACTCATGCCTATCAGGACTCTATGGAATCCTTTCAGGGTTTGTCAGTGTTTCGTCTCACTGTCTTTTCTCAACTCCACCAGACCTTAAAACAGGTGGCGGTGAAGCCGATTTACATCAACAGTCTCATAAACTTTCTTTTAAGTTTAGGTTACACAGGAAGTCTGGATAACCTACATTTTCCTCTTTGGAATCGAGGACAACCATTTTTATTATAATTATTTTGTTCTACATTTAACAATACTGTTCAGTCTTTGAACCAATACAGAATTAGATGTGATCACTTTTAAAAAAAAAAAAAAACATGGTATCAGCTTTGTTTATTTGTTTATTGACCTCGAAGCTTCACTTCATTATTCACGGACCATGTGAATACTGCTCAAGTATATTCACGACTTCATTCACAGAGGAAGGTCATGAGGTGTGACTAAATATCTCTAAAGCTTGTAAGGAGAATTACTCAATAACATAGTGTATAAAAACATCAACATCACTTTCATCAGCTCTACCTCCATAACCGTAGAACCTAGTCTATCGCACATTAGCTTGAGATAAGATAAGATAACCCTTTAGCCCATGAGCTTTCTTGTATCTCCAAAAATGTCCTTTTCACACGTTTTACATTATTACCCTGTTATGTGGCCAGTGCAGGCTTAAATCGGGGATTTAACAGTTAGATTGGAAAATGATTTGAAACATGTATTGGACTACTTGTGTTATTAAGTATGGAAGTAATGAACATGGGCTGGTTTAAAACCAATGGTGCCAGAAATCTGTCACAACTCATGTTCAGTATTAGTTACAACTAGCTATGAGAAGACCCTTCTTAAACTTCAGTACAAGACACGAGGATAATAAACATTCAAAGTTTTCCTTAATTACAAAGTAATTCATTTACAGATACCAGTAATAAGAAATTTGGCATACGTATTTTCCATATGTAAACACATAGTGGTTGATATAAAGTTGCTCTTGCAGCCGGTCACAGCATAACAACATAACTCACTGAATCCATGGCAAGCTTATACTTTCTACTTCTTGTAAAGTCTTATTTTGAATGTTTATGTAACATAAATGAAGCATAAACATTGAGGAATTGGGCAGGGTCTGGGGTCAGCTTTAATTTCAGCTGAGGTCACTGACCAAGGCTTACTTAGCTGTTGATGATGGGTGAGCAAATGCGTGCAGTGTGTAAGCTGACTATCCATTAAACCATATGTTAAATACAGATCATTATTGGATGAGATATTTGAACTTGCTGGAAGGGACCTTTGATGGAGCGTGGCTGTGCAACAGAATGTAACATCACCTTAACTACTGAGCATGTGATGATGATGATGAAATGTGTACTTTATAGAAAATCTTGAAATTAACTTTCTAAAATTAGTTGCCAAAACACTGCAAGTACATCTTGCCTAGACTGTCATAGCTTGTGACTGAAGCATGATGCTTAACAGAGACTAGCCACGTAAACCTTATGTTGTGTTCCTATGAGTCCAGGCGAAAACTAGTACTTCACACAGCAGAGTGGCATGTGTTTGTACCTGGCCTGATAGTTGACCATCATTTTGCTCGCCTTGCTCAAGGGCACCTTGCTGCTAACTGCATAGTGGCAGCACATCCTGTTGACTTTATCTGCCTTGGTTTTCTCACCTGGTTCTGAAATGCACCAGATTCTCTGTTTACAAGTGTTCCTTTGTAGTCTTTAGACTCCCCCTACTTCCAAAACTGTCTGAAAAATTCAACTCCACAACTTCACACCTCTGTTCTGCCCTAAACATTTCTCCTGCAGCTCTTCACCTTATAGTGGGTATTGCAGTCAGTAGTCAGTTGCTTGCCAGCTGAGATCGTAGTCTGACGGTTTGGCACTAAAGGCATTAGCATTTAAATGTAGGTGCCGGGAGGTATCATGGATCAGAGCCTTGGATCTGTCTCTTTGGAAGTTTGGAAGAGATTTGTTCAATTTACATTGAGAGCGAAGTTTCCAAGGCTATTGGAATAACACATGTAAGTTCTACACCAAGGTAAAGTAGTAGGATGCACAATAATGCGTGTCAGTGCGTTACATAAGGATCTGAGGATAATATTGAAATGTGTCTTTGTGCTGTGCGTTTTAATGAACCAAATGTAATCAAAGTCATACTATCAAACAACACTGTTTTCTAAGGCTTTAATGCAGATTTGAAGCAGCACTGAGTTAATGCAACTTTTATTTGTTCTGAGTCATAAAATTATATTACCCTAGGGGCTGCTGTTTACTGTGATCATGAACAAAACGGCAATGAAGTAGGTACATAATATAAGTACGGAGAAACCCATAATCACAGAGGGAAAAAAAGTCCTTGAGGGCACTATAGTTGTTCCATTATAGTTACCAGTGTATGTGCATGGCTATTTTTCATAGAAGAAACACTTGAGTATAAAAAGCAGAATACAAGTAGCTACTCACTCGCTTGCTCGCTAACTAACTATGAGAGCTGAATCGTGGTCTGTGGTAGAAAGAGAGGAGAAGAACAGAAAGAGAGAACTTTTTTCAGTGAGGGATGGCTCAGGTGACCCTGAACTGTCCCTTAGTTATGCTGCTATAGGTCTAGGCTGCTGGGCGACTTCCCATGATGCACTGAGCATCTGTCCTCTTCTTTTTTATCCATTATCAGTCTCTCATGTAACATACATCAGCTATCTCTTTTGGTCTTGCTCGTTTTTTGTTCCTTGCCACTGTTACCTTGTGCTCGCTCTAGGATATGCAGACTCAGGATTCTGTAAAGCGTGGTCTTGAGACCATCTGAATTTTTATTGATGCTTTAGAAATACAGTGAACTGGAAGTTGAATGGAATTGAATTGAGTTATACAGCTCTCGTCACAGGCATGTGCAGTATAACTCTTGGCGTGCTTATGCAGAAAGGTTGTCCTCAAGTCATACACTACCTTGGTCACCATGGGACATGGTAGCCGAAACTAGGGGCGGGTGCCCCTAGATCGGTCATGCTCTAAACAACTCAATGTTTCAAAGAAGGGATCTGTTTGCTGCTTGTTCATCTGGAAGTGAATGTCCCAGGTTTTATAAAGCCTCTTCTACCTAATGCCATAAGCAACTTCTTAGCTCAAAAACCGTTGCAAAATGTCAACGGGTTTAGCTAAAGTTGTCAAAAGTTTTAAGGGTATGCACTGTGTTCTCGCACTTTTTTTCCAAATGCAACCATTTAAATGTTTATGGCTGTTTTTGTGCGTGGATGCCGCAGACTAATATCTGGAGAAACACATTAAATTATTCACTAAAGCATGAGGACATTAACACTCTCCCTTCAGTGAGACTAATTTCTTGGCCACAGAGCAGTGACTTTTCTTCACTTTGCATCAGTGCAATGGTACATTTATGGCTGTGGGAATTTCCAGTCTCTGTGATATCAAAGCTGGGTGATGAACAGTTGTAGTTTCGCCCTGAAGACAGTCATTAATATTTTACATTCGAGTTTCATTCTCACAGGAAATATGCATACGATACTTTGCACTGTTGTTATGTTTGGTAAAAGGGGCTTTGATATAGGGAATGGTATATATGTATATATTATTATTATATATTTAACATTGTATATAATTACTTATATTACTCTCCTGGATAATATCATTGATACAGAAATGAATCAAGGTTATGTACTGCATAACTATTCATTTTAAAGGTTGAACTAACAGTTGCAGGAGAGATGAGAGGTTTTATTAATCAGTACTGATTCACTGAAACAGTGTCTGTTAGTAGGGTTCCCCTTTTGATTTCCTTTCAAGGTTGACTTCTAGTCTTCAGTCAAGCAGCACTGATCTGTCACATCAGCTTTGGTTCTTTTGCGTCAAGTTCGTTCATTTTCACACAGAGCTACGATGAACTGTCCGAGCTTATTGGGGTAACATGTGGGTTTTGTTTTAAGAAGCGGAATCGAGGCTCTGTGTCGGGTTATCCTTATTGGCAGCCTGTCTCCTCACCTGCTGGGTCAATCAATCTGGGTCTGTCTCTTCGTTAACAAGTCCTGCTTGTGTGCTAAGAGAGATGGGGAAGAAGGCAAAAGGAGGACGAGGAAGAGGAAAAATAAAGGGAGTTGTGTTTAGGATACACAGAAAGGAGAGGGATGTGGAGAAAAAGAGAAAATATATATATATAAAGAACAAACCTGTGCACAACAGGAAGTTACAGAATAAACTAAAGGGAGCAATGTGGAAACTGTGAAACAGACGTGCTGATTTATCTGTCTGCTCCAAATCTGACTGGACTCAAGTTGCAGAGCATTCTGCACTCCGACGCCAGCTGCTGTACTTCAGCACCGAGCCAAATCTGATAACGTTTTGGTTTTGCACAACTTGAGTGCAACATTTTAATCTCTATTTCCACCTCCTTTGTTCAGCAAATAACAAAACTGAAATTGCAAAGGTAGGTAGTCACATTAAAATCCAACATTTATCCAAACACTACAGACCAGAGAGCTCTTGGATCCGAGCATTTATTTTGTTTCTTACTAGAAGAAGTCCCGAGGTGTCAACCCTACTTCTTCCATATTTTCATTTTTGACGCCTTGTATAACAGTTATGTAATGTTTGTTTAGTTATATTTTCTTGCTGATGGTTTGGTGCAGAGGAAGAAAAACTATAATTGCCAGAAAATGTGGGAAACACGTTCAAAGGAACAGCATTTAAACACGACACGGTTTAGCAGTCATTTAGCTGCATTAATCATTGTCAGTTATCATCCTTAGTTGTTGCGTAACATGATGAATAAAGCACCATGCAACAAACATGTTCACCACTGTGAATGGAGGCACTGTGAACCTGGGAACATCGTGTCTTTCTCTGCCAGAAACTGACTTAGCTGTCACTTGCCATACACTTGCCATGGAGTTCAGAGACTATAACAACCAGTTATATAGTTTTTACAGCTTTTTAAAACTTTCTGTGTCATAAAAAACTAAATCTCAGTACACCAGAGTAACACCATGTTGATACACAGTCCTCTGGACTTGTACAGTTGAGACAGAAACAGTCTTCAAATCTACCCCTGCCATGACAGCACACAGTCGAATGCCTCATCTCTCTGTATCACACCCTCACACATTCAGATCTGTCACATGTCTTATCACCCTGTCCACAGACACACACACACACACACACACACACACACGCCTGACAGCCATCAAACTCCCTGTCACGCAGACCCACATGTTACAAATGCATGCATAAACATAAACATGCTCCCGCACCAGGCTGACACGGCCAGAACCCTCGTCATGCACACCCACGCTGTCTGTCTCGGTCTCCGACCCACACTGACACGGGCTTGTGTGTGGAGGGTGATTTCCAACTGTCAGTCATGGTGTCCATGTTCCTGTTGGGCTCTGATGTGTGGTTACACATTGCATGGACGCTTATACTGTTACAGCCCATGGAAAAACACACAAAGAGAGTTAATTAGCGAAATCTTCCTTTATACACCAATCAGCCACAACATTATGACCACTGACAGGAGAAGTGAATCACATTGACCATCTTGTGACAATCCAATGTTCTGCTGGGAAACTTTTGGACCTGGCATTCATGTGGATGTTACTTAGACATGTAGCAACCACCTAGACCAGACCAGGCACCCTAACCCACCCCATAGCAATGACACTCCTTGATGGCAGCAGCCATCCCCAGCAGGATGCAGCCTGACACAGGCACACACACAAAAACGCTTTAGGAACAACTCAAAAAACATGAAGAACAGCACAAGGCGTTGACCTGGCCTCCAAATTCACTAGATCCCAAACTGATCAAGTATCTGTAGAATGATCCACAGAGGCCCCTCCCAAAGGCCCAAAGGCCCCCACTAACAACATTCTGTTCCCAGACACCACACCCTCAGAAGGCCCATGTCCATTCTCTGATGAGTCACAACTGTTTCGGAGGCACAAGGGAGACCTACAAAATATTAGGAAGGTGGTCATAATGTTATGCCTGATTTGTGTTTATTATATTAACAATAAAACTAAGAGAAGGACAATATTTAGTTAAGATAAGGAGACAATTAAGCAACTCATAGTTACTGATAAAACTGATCTTGATGTCACATCCTTGGATCGTCCTAATTTGTACTTTCTAATAATCTAATTTGTACTTTCTAATAATCTGTATGTTCAGACTGAAGCTGGCAGAGCCCACTTTTTATCATTATTATTTTGTTTAAGTTCCCTTCTTATGATACTATTATTTTTACAGACCTTCTTACAGCACCGATCTTCTATTCACCACAGTCATCGTACACTCGCCACATTATTAAAATTCTGTGCTTCAGGGGTCGAACATTTCCTTTCAAGTTCTCTGAGTTGACTCATAAAATCCTTGATAGGAAGGTAACCCCACCAGTGAGAATCCGTTGGCCTGTAGGTAAAACAGATGAACTGTCAAGTTGCGAATTTCAAAATAAAACACGGGGGAAGATGAAGAGAAACAAAGCTGCGTCTCTGTTTGCCGGCTTCAAGGAAAGTTTCAGCCTAGATCTAATATCTCTCCAATGCCTTCATGTGCCCTACCAATAAACTCTCTGTTTTATCTGCTGTTTTTGGGTCACAAGAAAGTAGAAACATTGGAATATTTAAAACTTTATAGCTCGCAGCTATTTTCAACTCCACAAACCCATTTATTGGCTTTGGTGCTGCACCTTAAGAATTTCACCTGGAGGTGTTTTCAACAGTATCTGACTCAACTGCACAGGATACATTTTATTTTACTTTCTTTTTCTTCTACTATAAGTTTGTTCCCACATTTGATCTGCAACTTCTACGTTTTATTTTCCACCCATTGCCTGAGTGTTAGGAGTAATTGCTTGGAATTGATGCAGTCAGGGCCCCATTAACCGGAGTGACACAGCTGATCACTACACAAAGCATGACTCATGATACCTGCAACTTTCAACACAAACATGAGTCTCTCAAAAATCGTGTTTTTAAGGGAGAAATCTTTGTTTACTTATTTAATCATTTAGCCTCAGAACAAAGTCTTGACGTGTTTTTGTGCTCATTAGAAGAACTTCAGAAGCTGCCCCACACAAACCTGTCTTGGATCCTAATACCTAGCCTTAGAAAACAGCTGTCATAAACCATTAGCTGAAAGTTTAGTTATCACTGCTGTTGGATATTTTTACATATGGAGGGGATCGTCAGTTGTTGGGCATTTGACATTTTTCGGGAAAACACTTCAGATGTTGACCTTTATGTGAAATCATTAGCCAGAACGAGACAACCACCGCTTTAGCCCACTCATTTTCTCCCCTCTTCTTTTTTTTCTAATGCATCTCTTCAGCGTCTCACTTTTACTCTGTCACTAGTCTGTTTCTCCTTTCCACAGCCGGCTCTTCTGTATTCATTGTTCTACCTGTACCTGTTTCCCTCCTCTACCCTTTTTCTCTCATTAGTTTCTCTTTATTCTACTTCTTCTCATTAGCCCTTTGCGCTGTTGTCTACCAGTCAACGTGAATTCTCAGACAAGCGGTATGCACTGTAGCGCGGGCAGAGGTGATGGAGGAGGGCTAAAACAGCTTTATAATAGCGGCTGATTTTGATTTAAACTAATTTATAGCTCCAGTGAATGCTCTGTTATGGATGCTTAACAATAAGAATAATTTCTAGCAGTGAGAAATATAGTGTCACGGTGGCTATAAGTGTTTCTGAACCATGTCAAGTAGCTGATCAGTAGTGAAAGAAAATGTGCACTCTGTAAATGATCTTTCTGATAATTCATCAGATTAATTTCATGCTTTTTAATATCAGATCACTGAGTTGCGTTTTTTCCTCAGGTAATCCTGGTTCTCTATTAGCTGGTACCATATGTATATTATACACAGCTCCAGTAATTGTGAGGCTGTAGTCTCTCAATCAACTTGTTGAGTAGTCAACATGCTCTTGTCCAAGTCTCAGACAATTGCCTTTGTTGTTTTCATAGGGAGAAAAGTGCCAAATCAATAGTATGCCAGGGTTATCCAGTATCTTCGGAGGTGGGGAGGATTTAATGGAACCTAATTATTTAACTGAACATTTAGGGCCCGTCCACACAGAAACGCAAAAACGCCGAAACGCATAAGTTTTTCATCGTTTTGGCCTTTCATCCACACGTATCCTGTAAACGCATAGCCCTAAAACGCACTTTTCTGAAAACGGGTCCCAGGGTGGAGAAATTCGCAAACGCAGCTCTTGTGTTTCTTTGTGGACGGCTAAAACGGGGGAAACGATGACGTCATCGCCACACTCCCGAGCAGCCTTCCACCTCCCGCGAGACGTCTCGTAACAACATCAACAACAATGGCGGACTACATGCTAGTTTTCATGCTGGAGACGATATTGAGCCTATTATAGTTACTAGGGCAAAATATCATGCTCCTGTGCCACCACGCTGAGCAAAAAAGGCGATTTGTAAACAGCGCTCAAGCTTTATGCGCATGCTCCGCATCTTCATCTCCCTTTTTGGTGAATTTCTGAAACCGAAACAGCGCCACTTATAGGCCTGGAATAGGAAGTAGCGTTTTCGGTCGAGCAGAAACGGATCCTTGTGGACGCGGATATTTCTTGAAACGATGATCGAGAAACGGAGAGGAAAAAGATCGTTTTCGTACGTGTGGACGGGCCCTGACTGTAGTCTGTGTTGGGATACTCACAAATGCTATCTTTTTATATTAATTTAATCTAAAAATGAAACAACGTAAACTGCATTCAGTGGACAGTGTCCATTTTTCTTTTTTCTTTTTTTTTAACTTAGAGATTTTTATTCCCCATTACCAGTCAACTTGTTAAAGAGAAGGTAGTTTTTCAGTTGACAGATTTTATTTGGTTGGAAACAGTCCAAATTAAAAGCGCCAAAAGAAAAAAAAAAACATATTTCAACACCTTAAACGTTAAATATTATACAATTAATTCACAGTCAGTTGACTTATATCAGTTTTCTGGTTTACCTGGGGGTGGCCTGTCATGGCCATAGTTCAGTACTCTTGTGAATAGCAGGTGCTGACTCCATTTGGCTGGATACAGGGTTAGATTGTCCAACCAGTGCAATATGTGAGACCGAACGTCATTAATGTAAATGTTGTCCATCAAAACTGACAAGCAGCCCGTAACTTCCACTTCAGTTTCTCTGAATCCGTTTAAACTCTGAGCATCATGACTTGAAAACCCATCCAGACCTTAAAGCCAGCAGCCCCCGCCCCTGCTCTGCTCCTGCCTTCTTCCCTCTTGGACTCTTCTTCCCTCTTGGACTCTTCTTCTCAATTGGACTCTGAACATGGAGCACTAGCTCTCCTTCTTTGATTCTTCAATTAACCAAAATGTATCCCTGCAAAACAGACACTGTGTGCCTGTTAATTGGAGAGTTGAACTAATCACCATGAAACAAATGCTCTTTTATTTTTTGCCTGATGCTGAGCAATTTTAATCAGCTCACATAAAAGACGAATATCTTAGTGGGGTTGGATAATGAATAAAAGAGGATATTTTGTCTCTTAATATGTGTGACAACCTATGTGTGCGTACAGCAGTATGTGAACGTTCTCAAACTTTCCCATAGGAAACAGCTTTAGTGTGTGCATGTGTGATGGAGTAATAAGAGGACTGTGTGCGCGGGTAAATGAGTGTATGTGGATTTATGTATAAAGCAGTATGTGTGGGTTTGCTGCTTCTATGTGTCTGCGCCTGTGTGTCCTAAATTACTTCCCAACTTGATTATTGCTTTTTTTTTTTGTTTTGTTTTACTAAACTACATATTTCCCCATAGGCCGTTTGTGATGGCCATAAAACGATGGTTGTTTTGCACATTTGGGATATGACTGGATGTGACTGAGAGTAGGCTGATGCATGCTGGGATATGAATGGGTGTGATTTGGACAGAAGGCGGTGGGAGTTAGTGTCTAGTTGTTTTTCATGCTTCATTGCTTTGTTTGTGATGGAGCCTCTTAGCTTATCTTGCATGTGCAGTCAGATATCATGACAGGAAGCCATTCTGTTAGATGAGATGATTATCACTTCACATGGAAACCGGAGATTTCTGTATTTTATTACCTCAATATAGTCAGTATAGAGCAAAAAATAAATAAATAAATAAAAAACAAAATCCATGTATCCACTTGGATTGTGATGACAACAGGCCAACAAGGAAGATAGCCCGGGCATTTGTCTCCCTAGCCACGTCCTCCAGCCTTTCCTGGGGGATCCCACGGTACTCCCAGGCCAGGTGGGATATGTAATTCCTCCAGCGTGTTACGGGTCTGCCCTGCGGTCTCCTCCCAGCTAGATGTGCCCAGAATACCTTCACAGTGCAGCATCCTAGAGGCATCCTAATCGGAAACCACCTGCGCTGACTCCATTCATTGACACGGAGCAGAGGTTTTACTCTGACTCCTTCCAGAAGCTTGAGCGCTGTACTGTAGAACAGGGTAAGGAAACCTGGAAGGTAAAAGGTCACGACGTAGCTTAGGTGGCGCGTCACATTGCTGCTGGAGAGAACAACCTCCAGAACGCTCCATGGTAGCAGTGTAAAGAAGAATGAGTCATTTATTAAAAGTAACTTTTTCTGATTCATGATACAGAAAAAGATACATGCAAGTGAGAAACACTCCATATTCTCAAAGAAGACTATATACTGATCAGGCATAACATTATGACCATCTTCCTAATATTGTGTAGGTCTCCCTTGTGTCTCCAAAACAGTTGTGATTCATCAGAGAATGGACATGGTCCTTCTGAGGGTGTCCTGTGGTGTCTGGTAACAGAATGTAGCTAGTGGGGGCCTTTGGGTCCTATGGGTTGAGGGGAGGGGTCTCTGTGGATCATCCCACAGATACTTGATCAGTTTGGGATCTAGTGAATTTGGAGGCCAGGTCAACACTTTGTGCTGCTCTTCATCTTTTTTGAGATGAAATGTTCTGATCTTTCTCTCCCACCTTTCTGAGTGCAGTGATTTTCCGGTGGTTTAAGAGACACTAGTTTATTTCCTGGCCTGTAAAGCTCTGCCTCCACAGACCATTTATGGTGGAGGCTGCCTGTGCTGCTGGCTCCCCTTTTGGGGGCTCATGGAAGTCATGCAGAGAGGGGGGTGGAGAGCAGTCAAGCTCTTTGAATCAGTTAGAAAGCAAGGCCTGTGAGAAGAATACATATTGAATCTGGCTGGGTTCCACTACAGCGGGCCAATTCAACAGTGTCCTAAAATAATTTGGTGCGTGATTGCAGAGCTGAGCAATGCATGAATAATACGGCGATAGTACAAGGGCTGAATGTGTCTTTTAGAAACATGATGACATCATTATGTTGGTCTGTTGTCTGTTGCCATGCATCATCAGCGCTTGCTTGAGCTGATTCACTTCAAAATAAAAATAAGTAAAAAAGAATCATGGGGTGCAGTGTATGAGTAACATACATTCACTTGCAAAAACATTAGGTTCATTAGTGAAAACAAATGCATTTTAGTATAAGTGTCTTGCACTAAATCCCCCTTCATGACTCTTATATTGTCCATCTGAAACCGTGTGAGAGTGGTGGTAATTCAGCTTCAACATTTTGGAGCGAGCAGTTTGAAATCCATTTAAGGTTATTATTATTAAAAAGTTATTATTGCAAGTGTGGCTCATTAATGCAGAAATGAACTGTGATTTCAGTTAAATTACAGTTTAAATGAGAATTCTTGCTCGAAAATGAGTTGCCTATCAGAAGACACCCATCTTTACTGCACTGCCAGTGTAGCTTGAAATGCAACGGGGTCCTAATAACACTAAAGATTCCATTTTTATTTATTTATTAAATATTTTTTTGGTTGCTCTTTTTAAAGAAAGATCTAAACAATACAGTAACTATCTCAGTGAATGCTCAAATTGTATTGTAAATTGTATATTATGACCAGGTTGGGTTAGTGGTTCGATCCATGGTGGGACGTGACACCGAACCGTGAGTTGCTACCAGAGCCTGGATCTGTGGTGGCTTGCGTGTGAATGAATGGGTAGATCTTTCACTGTGACTGTAAAGCACTTTGAGTACTGATAAAGCACTGTATAAATAAAAGACCATTTACCACTAATCTCTTTCACTGTTCTCTCTCAGGGACCACCATGGCCTTGGTGTTGAAACATATACTACGATGGAGCCAAGTCAGTAAGTGCTACAATGTTTTATGAAAAGACAAAACTGATTCATAAATAATGCCGTTGTAATGCAGCCGAGGTGTGATCGTTAAAGGAAGCCTTATCTGAAACACTCTAAGCCTGCTGAACTGTGCTCTGGTGATCTGGACGTTTTTTGTGTTTTTCTTACGTCCGGCTCCTTTCTTATGACACCTCTCAGCTTACTCTCTTTGAAACATAATAAGAGGGAGGGAGGCACACACACTTGGGTAAATTTGGACACACACACACATTTAATCTCTTTGAAATGCACACGGCCTTCATGCAGACGGCTAAGCCTGGCTGGGACTTGGTGGGCTGCGATATGGCCAGCTTTATCCGATCCAGTCTTATCTTAAAAGTGCGTCTGAGTGAGGGTGACTGTGTTTGCGACTGATGTATTCATGCCTTTTCGTGAGCATGACTCCCATGCTGTGTATGACCATGTGTACATGCCTGCACATGGCTTACATCCATGTCCCTGCGTGTTTATAGCATAGAATTAAGGATGATTGCTACACAAGTTCATGTGTTTACTCTGGGTCAGAGTAAGTTCAGGAAATGAATTTAGGTCAGTGTAATGTCCTCTGGAGGGATGGGAGCCTCAGACCTGTTCTGTAAAATGCAGTGGTGATACTCGCAATTACATCTGTAAATGTCACACTTGTCCTCTGATGCACGAGACCAAAAGTTTAATTATGGGGCATTGAAACGAGATTTTAATTAAAACAGAAAATATTACATTTAAGTATTTTTACAGTTTTCTGTTTTCTTATAAATGGAATTACAGAGTCTATCAACTTCTTCTGAAATAATGTTTTTGCACAACTGCAGTGCACAGAGGTACTCCAGGACTCTATGAAGTCACCGGTGGACATGGTTACCGGTGAAGCTAAGCACATTATTGACAACATCTGTCTTTTAAGGAAGATTTAGTGACAGCAGTTTGCTAAACTATGGTCACATTTTGTACTTTTGCTTCTTACAAGCACAGTTCAACATCATTTACCAGAATAAAGTGAGCAGAAAAGTGCAGTTGTATTTTTAGAAGTAGTATTTGGATGACACACAGGCAGACCATGGAAAAATTGCATGCGTTGCCATGGATCTTGACACTCGTAAGGTGAAACCGACTCATTAGATGCCATTCCTCATGCAAACGCTCCACAGCCCCCTTTTCAAATCATCAAAGTCAACTTGAAAACAATGAACTTGTGATACATCTTTAATTCATGTTCCTGTCCTTCCAACACAAATCACAGTGACCTCAATCAAAAGACTAAACACAGGCAGTGGTCCACTGGGTCTCCCATATGGGAACAACTGCAGTCAGTAGCTGTCTGAGCGCAAAGCCTCCGAATGCTTATAACACTGAAGGAATACGAAGGAAACGGGAGGGAGAGGCGGAGACGGAGGGATTTAAAAGGGGAAATATAAAACTGATCAGCAGCTGTTGGTCCAGTGTTTATTTAGCCGGAGCTGCTGGGACGTGGTGATGACAGAGTGAGAGAAGGAGAAAGAAAGTTGTGACTGCGGGGAGGAATATGGAGAAGCAGGCGTTGTTTAGGTAGTGCTGGACGAATGGGTCCCGAGGGACGGAGGGATGGAGGGAAAAGGGATACGAAGGAGGGAGTTAGAGAAAATGAAATTGACATGAAAAAAGAGCAGGGTGGGGATAATGAAAGGAGGGAGAGAAAGAAAAATAAGAAAAGGAGACTGCGGGAGGAGGAAAGAAAACGGGGGACGGGGAGGCCACGCTGGGCATGTGAAAGGCAGCCTTTGTTTGACGCACGCTTGAAGAACGCTAAAAATACGGCGAATGCTGTCTGGACACCCCGCTGCTTCCTCTACGCCCTCCACATTAGTGTGTGTGTATTATGGGTCAGATTTCTCCGTGGTTAAGATTTAGGATTAACCTCAGGGGTCGAGTCCCCACCTCCGCAAAAAAAAAAAAAAAAGAAAAACCCTGAGCAAACACACATACTTCAACAACCGCACAGTTGCACGCCCCATTATAGCAACATATGTACACACACACGCACAGTCCAGACACCCGACCACCCCTCCGGGCTCATTTTCCCGTTTTTAATCACGTCTTTGAAGTGTGCCGAAATGGAAAGGTTTAGCGTAATAGTGTAATGTTTCACTGACATGCTTCTCTCTGCAACTCGCCACCGTATATCATCACCGAGCGCTCCCCCGTTCCTCTGCACCCGTATAACCCAGATGTCCGGAGCGCTTGAGTTCCTGGAAGTAACTATACCTTCGCCTGGATAAAATAAACAGATTGAGGTTTTAAGATATTTGCCATCAGGATTTTAACACCCTTTTCAACCAGACCGATGGAGCTTTTATAGCTAATTCCCGGGAATTTTAGAGAATACAAACAGCTCACATGGTGCTTTTACCTTTAAACTTTTAAAGGCCCATGCTGTGAATTCTAAAGAGAACTGTCCATATTGGCATTTATATATCATTTTAGTTTAAATCCAGAAAACCTCTTATGTGTTTCTTAAGACACAGATCCTTACCTTGGGAGGCAGGGGGGTGGTTTAAGGAGTAAAGGCATACTTAAACATATCTCTTGTAGATAATTTGACCTTCCATACAAACACGGTTTAGTCTCTGTTAGCGCTTCATGCCTTCCTTTATGGCTTCTGGTTCAGTGAACCAAAGGGAATTCAAGCCTTTCTCCGTGAGTCATGTTGTTCCGTCTGATCCGACATCTGCAAGAGGCCGTGAGCAGAGAGGGTGGGTGAGTGCGTGGGGGGTGGGGGGGTAAAGCAAATGGACGCAAATGGGAGATAAAAAGGGGACAAATGAGAAGGATGACGAGAGGATAAAAGGTGAAAAGAACACCGGTGTGAAAGTAAAGGAGAGGAAGAGGTCAGAGGAAGGAGGAGGGAGGGTTATACTGCAGAGGGTGGGATAACAAAAAGGAGAGGGAAAAGGGAAAGATTATGGCTTGAAATAGTATTACGGTTTCAGAAACATAAGATTCATCTCTGCAGGGAGGCTCCCTGTCCAGAAGGTTCAGCTATCCAGGGGAGAAGCCATGAAGAAATCAATAATGCACACACACACACACACACACACGCACCCACATATGCAAACATGGTCAAACGCAATCATGCACACGCAAAAATAAGCACCCTAACTCACACAAAAGACATTATTCATCTATGCTTTCCCAAGCTGACCTCCTTAACAGTAGAAAAATGGTTCCCTGTGCAGAATGCCTATCTTAGAAATCCCTGCGGGATGTGTGTATTACATGGAAATCGTCAGTCAGTCAGCATGGGCTGGGCTGAAATAGAATAAATAGTGCGTATGAGTACGACAGGAAAGCTCTCAGAAGAGGAGAGACGGAGAAAGAGCGAGCGTTTCAGAAATATCTGCTCTGCAATACTGAAACCATGTAATAAGCCGTAAGTGACAAGATCCTTTTATCCGCTCTTTAAAATGTTCAGACACATTGACAGATGGTGGCCGTGTTTTAAAGATAATTATTCAACCGCCATACAGTTTCTCAATACAGTGCATGTGCAGCCTGATTCATGTGTTTGTTGTAAAGGAAAAATTATACACGTTTTCCTAAGTAGAGCTTCTCAAGTTGTTTGAAGTGTTAGACAAGCCTAACCTCTACTTTTTGTGTCACCTTAAAATGTTTGATCTGACTATTTGTCTTGTAAAACTACTGGAATCAAAACATTCAACGTGCTGTAAGTGCAACGCTCCGGGAGTTTAGACGAGGGACGATTTAATGACAGTCTGGGTGGTGACATTTCCTTACCTGGAGCATTTTCTTCAACAGTCATGTCATAGTGATTAAGCTACAAATAGTCATTAAGCTACAGCGTCATCTCATCTTTTCATGAAGAGAAAATATGCTGAATTTTTTTCTTTTGCACCTGTCAACCTGTCTGAGCATTTTTACAGTAACACTTCTAGACCAGGGGTCTTCAACGTTTTATAGGCCCAGGACCCCAAAACTGATGGAGAGATGGAGCAGGGACCCCCTACTTCTGTACATGTGTATTTAAAGACATTTAAATACACACAAAAAATTTGCGACCCCCTTGCAGTGCCTCCGCGGACCCCTGTTGAAGACCTCTGTTGAAGACCTCTGTTCTAGACGGTGGCGATCAGGTCCAGCTGTCCAACTGTCCAACTATGAAGGTTCTCAGTCATCCAGGTCATGGTATAACAATAAAACATATACCATGACCTGGTGCGTGTTTTTTGGGTTCCAGATCCAACTGTTAACAGTAACTGATTAACACTAAATTATACCTAAAAGTCACAGCTCACCAATCACAGCTCTTGCGGTCTGCCTTCCCATGATCATCAGGGTCTGCGTAGGGTCTGGGCTGACACCATAGCTACACTGTCAAATTGATGCAAAAGCATAAAGTGCACATTACGGTACTTCTGTCACATGACCATAACTATTCTTCTTACAAACGCACATCAAGCATCTCATTGAGAGGATGATACGCTGGAGCTGTGTCCATCCAGTTCTTGCTGCTCCAACAAACATGCAAAGCCTCAATAAACAATGCGACGACACAAGTTACACTTTCTGTTACAGAACAGAGATGTTTTCTGGCGAGCGAGAGGTCATGACAGCCCCTACTGGCTACGTCTGTAATGAGGGATCCAAGTTATTGAAATGAAGCTTTCTTTCACTAGGCACCATTCCACACTGCAGTCCTCCTAAAACAGAGAGGGCTCTTTCATATTCCATAAATAATATATGTAATGTAAAAAGCATGAAGGGATAGCATTATATTTTCATGGGGGGTGGGGGTTATTGTAATAAGAACAGCGAGACACAGACAAAATAGAGCAATTAAGACAAAAAGAGGAGCTATGATGTGTGCAGCTGTTTTAAGTGTAGGGGCATTCATCAGCTCCTGCATGGCTTGGAAGATCCAACATGGTCACATGGGGCCTTTTGTTCATTTATTTGAAGGCACAGCAAGTGGGATGCATAGGGGGTATCAGTGTGTGTTCTTGTCTGTTTTGGTGGACTTGGAATGTCATGAATCAAAGTACGTACCTGACCAGTATAGTTCAAATGTCTGAATGTGTTCTTTCTATTGAGAACACATCAGGAGGTAACTCGTGTGAATTAACATTCTTTTGGAAATAAATTCTGGGGTATCTGGCAGCCAGGTATCCCAGAACGTAATCCACAGGCATCATCAAGTTCCTAGGTACACAAGTTCTAAGTTTGTGCATTTGGTATTGGCAAAGGCCCCAGTTGTCTTTGGGTGGTTTTGATTTCCTGCACCTTCACGTACCTCTACACCTGTGAAGGTACACGTTATGGCACTCGAGCCAGGTTGTAACACCACACTGGAGAGAAACAAGAACTGGAATGACGAGATCTGGTGACCTAAATGAGGAGACGTGTGCTCTCATTGAAACTGAATTCATCCACACTCTTCTTTCTTTTGATCTCCATGTGTGCAATTTGTGTTTTTTTTGTTGTTATTTTCTTCTGAGTTTGCCTCTTTACCTCCCCTGCCCCCTTAATCACACGCACACACTGAAATGTCATACTACCAACAGGCATGGGCAACATCTTCAGATAAATATGATTTTTGGCAGAGCATTGCAGATTTCTCCCTTTCATTTTTTCAATGTAAGTTGCATGCACATTTCCTGCATGCAACTTACATTTGTAAGGAATATGAATGTGCGTCTTAAGGAGCCTGTGGTGTACTCACTATAAATGCAGACGTCTACCCACTTATTCCACATCAGCCTCTTCCTTTACCTGTGAGAATACACCTCGCATTCATATAGACGAGGTGAATAAATCACGTGTTGTATCTTTAACCCGCATTGATTCGGGTGTCACAGTGTTGAAACAGGAAATCGCCGCCCATGTTATTTGACTAAAATGTCAAAGCTTTATAGAGGTCAAGGCATTGTGAATTGAAAGACAGACACGCACGAGGTGGGAATACAAATTCCGGTAGGGCTAAGGAACGGCTGCAGATAGTGAATCTGTAAAACAAAGATGAAACGGCCGCAAAACAGCCCCGAGGCCTTTGAAGTCTCTCTCACAGCTCCATCAGATTGCAGGACGGCGCACTTCAACCATCACTGGCACCGTGGCAAAGAGACACGCCTGAAGCACGTCTTGACACAAGCAATGTTATGGAACTAAAATGTATACTAAACAGACATATACTAAAAGGGGACTCTTGTGATTAATATCAGTGAGCATCTCAGTATTGTTATTATTATTTCCTGCGCAGACATCTTTGTTGCCAATGATATGGTCTATCTATCTATCTATAAATATCTGCTCGATCTGTTATCTGCACATCTATCCATTCATCCATCATCCATCCATCCATCATTCTTACACAGTAAATCTGTCTGTCCATGTGTTTGCCATCATCCCTCCACAATGCCATCTATCCATCTATCTATCTGTCTATCTATCTATCTGTGACACAATCTATGTGTCACTGAATGAACATTACTATAAGTAGTCTTGTGATCCTGAAACAAGCAGCCCTCCAGCTACTAGTATTAATTTAGAACAGTTATGAGGCCATTATGTCAGAACCACACATTTATCTGAAAGTGCACATCCATTCCCATAGTTACTTTGTTTTACTATTTATTGTGTGTCATTACGTACTATCTTCTCATTTTAATAGAACAGAATCAGAGCTAAACCCGGCCTGTGTTCGACCCACACACAGTGTTACTCCATCGACACATCGAGTGACATTTATCAGCTGACACGCCACTGAGAAGGGTTCGCAAGAGAAGAAGGACACGAGTCAAGATGCGGCTTGAAAATGTCAGTGGGGAGCCGGTATGATGGCTATATGAAGGTTGATGTGTGGGCGAGTAAATATGGCCGCGTCTGTCGTGTGCTGTTTCTTCATGCTATTGATTTCCTATCCGTTGGTCAGACAGGGCTGACCCACTCACTCCTTCACTATGCAGACAAACACACACAAGCACACACACAAGCTAATAGAGATGTCTGACCCGTCACACAAACACACACAGGGGAAGGAGATTTACAAAAGCTCTGAAAACACACAGAGATGGGCACAACTTAACAGAAACAAAGTAAAAACGGCAAGAAAAAAATCTAAATCACCATTCAAGAAGCCAGATCATTAGTTATCAGTATTTTTGTTTTTTCTAATCCCTTTACGCCTCTACTAACACATATCTTTCTTCATTTTTAGACACATTTAGGGAAGGAAACAATACGAACAAATAATTCATTTCAGTGTAATTATTCAGGCATTCTAATATAACAGCTCTGCACTAAATCGTCACTTCATGAAGGTTATAGTAATCAGCCTTTGTTTAAAATACCTCAGAGCTGTTGATTCAACTGTGTTTTCATTTTGGAGCCTGTGGTTTATAGTATTGAATTGTATTGTATTGTACCGACGTACTTCTAAGTGGCTCCTTTCTTACGCCGTTTCATCATAAACCGAACATCATAACATCATGGAGAGGAATTTAGTGCAAGACTATTTTATTAGATAGAATGCATTCCTTTTTCACTGGTGGCCCTGATTCTTGGCGAGTGAGTGTAGCTGTATAGGGGAACATTCTCCTTAGCTCACCTTGTCCACGTAAAAAGCGATTTCCTGCATTGTCCATCATTTTGTAGGTGACAGCTGGTCACTGGCGGATGTTCCAGGCTGCGGTTGCCTTGGTAACCCTTTTGCATCTTTACCAAATATTTGTGCGTGAAATAAACAGGACAAATAAATATTGCTATTACACAGATGGACCTAGCTCTTCTTGCTGTCACCGCCCTCAGTTAGAAAGGAAAATACTGTCATCTAATGCTACCGCTCCATCTGGGGTCACCCGACGCTCCAAGACCGCTATCAGCATGGTGACTTTGGTGGTAGGGTCTAAAGTTGTAAACAGTGCTCCCTTGGGTAAAATGTTAGTAGAATCAATTAGCCTGTAGTTAGGCGAAGTCAGGCACTGCCAAGATAGAAACAGCTGGTTTGACGTCAAGCTTCAACACGGCTTATTGAGAAGCCTAACCTGTCTATAAACAGCCCATAGTACAGTGCTTTTTATATGCTTTGTATTTATCATGCGTTTAATAGCTAATAAAGTCTCCAATATCACACGCCTCCAGCAACAAAATGTTTGTCCTTACCTTCCAAAATGATTCATGTCTAATGAACATCTCTCTTTCCACTGAACTCAGTATTTATTCTAAGAAACTCTTCTGTTTTCTGTCTGTCCTTGTCTCGTTCTTTCTCTGTCTCTGTATCCTTGTGACCTGTGAAAAGCAAGCATCTCTACACACAAGGCTAATGTAGCATTTCCAGCACACCTGTCAGGTGTGAAGATGTCTGCCATCATCATCAAATACCCAGGAGAAGCATAAGAATGAGAAGTTTTTATTGTCATTGAACGGTTAAAAAAAAAACAAAAAAAACAAAAAAACAAAATGCAGTTTAGCATTCCATTTGTAGGGATAACGCCCTGTGAACACCTTTCCTCCGATTCTTCTCCCACAAATAGTCCCACAGGAATTGATTTACAAAAAAAAAAACACCCTCTAAGCAGGCAATTAAACACATCCATGCTTAACCTTGCTTTCAAACACTGTGGATTATAGACACAACCTAATGAAAAACACTCTCCTTCTCGCGCCTGCTGCTCATTATGCTAATGAAATTCCCCTTTTAGCTGCCATATCTGCCTATTATTTTAATATTCAGAGAAAGAGAGAGACCCGAGGAGGAAAAAAACAAATTATTTGTTTTTGGTGATTTACGCTCCACTAGTGAACATGTTCTAATAAATAAGTCGGCAGCGGGACGACAGGAGCGGGCGTGAAATTATTACACAGCGCACCTTGATTATTGAAAATGGAGTGCGTTTGAGGAAGAGGGAGACAACTGGATTTTTCTCTTTTTTGTCACTGATGTGTGAAGTGCAATCCCAGACACCCTAATGTAATTATACATGGGAGGTGGTGTGTGTGTTGGTGTTGGTGGGGTTGAATAAAGGAAACAGGAAGGCAGACTTTTCCCTTTGTAAATAATTCATGGGATTGAGATCTGTGAGAGGTTTCTGGTAAGCAGTCCTGCTGGCAGACAGGGACAGAACTGACTGAAGAGTGCTGCAATGAGGGATTTCTTTTAATACACACTTACGTATAAACTCTGACATACACAAACACTACAGCAACATGTAAACATTCACTTTAAACATACACCTAGTAGTTAGTCTGAGATAAACTGTACACACACAAGTAAACTGACAAAATCCAGCTGCATAAATAGAACATATACCAAAAATTCTAGGATTGGCCCATATGACACACATAAACTAATGTACACTGATCAGGCATAACATTATGACCACTGACAGGTGAAGTGAATAAGACTGATTATCTCTTCATCATAGTTAGTGGGAAGTAAGTGAACATGTTGTCATCATGTGTAAGGATTTGAGTGAGTTGGACAAGGGCCAAATTGTGATGGTTAGATGACTGGGTCAGAGCGTCTCCAAAACTGCTTGTCGGGTGTTCCTGGTCTGCAGTGGTCAGTATCTATCAAAAGTGGTCCAGACAGTCCACAAGGTTCACCACCAAGGCTCACTGATGCACGTAGGCTACTGTAGCTCAAATTGCTGAAAATGTTGTGCTGCATCTGGCCTCCAAATTCCCCAGAACTCAATCCAATCGAGCATCTGTGAAATGTGCTGGACAAACGAGATCCGATCAATGGAGGCCCGGCCTCGCAACTTACAGGACTTAAAGGATCTGCTGCTACCATCTCTGTGCCAGATACGACGGCACACCTTCGGGGGTCCAGTGGAGTCCACGCCTCGACGGGTCAGGTGGTCATAATGTTATTTAAAAGAATATGTTATCCATTTCAAAGGATATGGGTTGAAAATGTGAATCTCTCTCCAGAAAATAAAGTAGGCAACATTATAGAAAACCCATACCAGAGTGCATCCAGATGTTATTCTCAGCTTTTGCACGTAAATATTTACCTTTGATGTGTTATGAGATCTGCACGTTGTCCACAAATCTGGAAACTTTCTCCAGAATGTTCTTTGGTAGGCAGGACACTACTGTTGAGCGTCTGTTCAGCTTCTGATTTAAGAGCATAGATGGTGAAGTGAATCTTTCTCACTCTGTCATGGAGCAGCTGGGTTTGGGCTTTCCGGAGGATTTCTTCCGGTCTGTGGCCCTTCACTGTGGAGCCCAGATGTAAGCTAGTGGAAAATTATCTTGTGTTGCCTGCATCTTAGACAGGAACATAAGTGCTTCTTGTAATTTGCAAGTTCCCTTGATGTCCTCTCTCTCTCTCTCTCCTGCACAAGTTGTCCCAAAGTGCGTGGCAGTATGTCTGTGAAGGGTCTCAGTAATGCAGGTCATGGTATATCCAAAAAAAAAACAGCTGAAGAACTGGAGATGCTACTGGTGAGAGATGGTGAAATGTCTTCAAGAAGCTCTGTATAAGCCCAGCTGTCCTTCTTTCAGCTTGTTCTTTTGGACTTTTGGAAATCAGGTTTATATAAGTTTCATAAAGAGTAAGATTTAAAAAAAAAAAAAAAAAAAAACTGAACTGTGCATTACACATATGGAACAAAGTGTGAGGCATATTTCTGTACAAGGACTTTTGGTAAGCACATTTGCTTTGTGGATATACGGTATTTTACTTTAGGAAATTAGTATTCAAAATTTCAGTTTCTTTCCTAACCTCTAAACATTTAACCGCAAACAAAGCAGTGTTCCAGCAGTAGCTTGGTCATATAAAGTCATGCAGTGCATGCAGACCTTGTCTCAATCAATCTGTGCAGAATAGGAAGATCGTAACCTCCTTAAAGCTTCTAAAAGGAAAATGAAAAGGGGGAAATGGGTATGTAACGTGATTAGGGTGATGATCATGTTTGCAGTCAAGCCTGCAGAAATGTACAAATAAAAGCTCATTATTAATAGTAATTATACAATAAACGATGCACATACTTCTTCATTCTCTCGGTTGAGAGGTTTTCTAAAGAAACACAAATACATAAAGACTTGGATTCACTCAGGCCGTACACAGCAGCACACAAAATAAAATAAACTTACTAAAACTCAAGAGTTCCAGTGAGTGCCCTGACCACTAAATGCTTTACTCCCCACTCGCTGACAGATGCGCACACTCACACACTCCACAAAACACACACAAACACACTCTGAGTGTCCTGGCTGCTAAATACTTTACCCACCTGGCAACCCATGGCTCTGCTAGTTAAAAGCTTTCCGATTAGATGTACACGTATCCGATTTCACTTTAAAGAGCCTGCGGGAAGCGAACCCGCTTGCCATCGGCGGGAAAACATCACGCTTTTATTCCGGGAAAGTCGGAGAGATTGAGGCGATGACCGGCAGAAGAGATAGATGGATATAGACAGAGGCCGCGAGAGTGCAGGAAGAAGGGCCTGTTGTAATTAGTTTAGCTAATATCACTCTGCTTCTATCTCTGTCATGGTCTCTCTAAGTCACTTGTTAACTCCTCCTTTTTCTTTCAATGGGTTCTCTTCACCTCACCTGCCCTCGTCTGCTCACTCTTCTCTTCTTTCTATCTACTGTTCTGCCCCCTCTCCCCTTATCTTCTCATTTGCCTCTCTTCGCTCTCCCTCCCTCCTCTAAACCCATCCATCTTTTCTTTCTGCCTCCTCTATTCATCCCTCCATACATCCATTCATCCGTCCAGTATAATGTGTCTCTAAGTGAGTTACCTGTGGAAACAAAGTGGGTCACATCACGGTAGTGATTACATCACCGAGCTGATATTATGCGCTCGATTGTTTATACTCTGGACGTGAGAGGAAGGGAGATGGAGCTCATGCACGAGCGTTCCTGCGTGATATAAGGCGAGCGCTGTTTAGTTTATGGGATATAAATTCCAGTGTCTGCTCTGAATCAGTGATGTGGTAATAATCCATGACACCCATTTATGTAAATAAATGAGCGTTTTAGTGCACTCAACTGATGATTCCCATAACACAATGGTAGTTCTGCCATACAAATCCCTCGGTTGGTCCCCTCCTGCACATTTAACTGTTAGAAACACAGCCACTAACATAAACTCTAACTGAATATCAAAAGAAATGACACAGCTGGGCTCCCCATAGTAGCTAAATATACACATGCACCAATAACTCAGTCATAATGTGATTAAAACAGTGGATGATCTAAACCTCAAATGCTGACTATGTTAATGTAATAAGTATAAGAAGATGCAATGGTCCTCTATTAGCATTCACTGTGATCGAAAGAAAATATCTCCACAGTTGCAGTGTGATCTTATTTCATTATTTTAAGAGCTTAAATTAAAGCTTGTTTGTCAAATTCACACAAAAATATACACAGGGTTTTTACCACAGACAAAAGACTGAATCCTGGAGGGTTGTGTGTGGCATAAAGGATGAGGTGTTCTCAGCTATTATTCTCGGGGCATGGAAACAGATAAATTAATGGAGAAGTCTGAAGCAACTCATTAAAATCCTGTTATGAATATTGCATATGGCCAGATGCAAACATTATTTGGTTCACAAATGATCCAGCATCAACAGGACGGGGATTACCATAGAGCGTGGTTGCGTGGTTCAGCCACACCGTCTGATTAATGGATTGCAAACTGCTGAACTTGTTTCAGTAAAGACCGACCAAACACTAGCGTACATTTTTTTGTTGATTGCCGACAGCTGCAACAACAAATGCTGGAAGAATCTGCTTTCCCGTTTTTCTGAAATTTTGCAAAAAAAAAAAAGGATTTTATTTGCTGCGGCGTGTGGATGTAGCGACGTTCTTCAGTGTTCCAAACCCTTTCAGCAGAGCGTTTATGGCAGAGACCTGCATGAACTTGGGACTCCCATTGGTCCCTCGGCAGTTCTGAGCAGTGCAGGTGTAGAAATGTTTTGGATATTTTCCCTTTGTTGGACAGTTTGACAGTTGTGAGTGGCAGGTAACATGGAGCGCAAGAGGGAGGAAGGTCATGCATCAAAAGCCTCGGGGCAAATTCAAACCAGAGGTGTTGTGGCTACATAGTTGGTGCCTTGGCCTACAGAGGCACTATAGCCTTCACATGTATTTTTAATGGCTGTGGGTTGACGTGGGTGATCAGGTTGAACATGGAGACAATTTAACTGAAATGGAAAGGAGTCAACGAGTCTTAAGGGGTTGAATGTGTAAAAGGAAGATGGAACTAAATCGTCTGTTTTAACAGGAAGCGTACATAAAATGCATCAAATTAATATTATTTTGATAATACAGTTATTTTTAACATATTAGCTATTAAACATTTTATGAAACCGACTCGTCTGCCTAAAAGGAGCTAACTCATTTTGTTTTCCAAAATACATTAAGCATAACATTATGACCACCATCCTAATATTGTGTAGTTCTCCCTTGTGCCTCCAAAACAGTTGTGACTCATCAGAGAATGGACATGGGCCTTCTGAGGGTGTCCTGTGGTGTCTGGAAACAGAATGTTGTTAGTGGGGGCCTTTGGGTCCTATGGGTTGAGGGGAGGGGCCTCTGTGGATCATCCCACAGATACTTGATCTGTTTGGGATCTAGTGAATTTAGAGGCCAGGTCAACACCTTGTGCTGTTCTTCATGTTTTTTTAGTTGGTCCTAAATCGTTTTTGTGTGTGTGTCTGTGTCAGGCTGCATCTTGCTGGGGATGGCTGCTGCCATCAAGGAGTGTCATTGCTATGGGGTGGGGGTGCCTGGTCTGGTCTAGGTGGGTGCTACATGTCTAAGTAACATCCACATGATTGCCAGGAACAAAAGTTTCTCAGCAGAACATTGAATTGAATTGTTACAAGATGAGCAATGTTATTAACTTCTCCTGTCAGTGGTTTTAATGTTGTGGCTGATCGGTCTGTGCAGCCACATATGATAAACTGAAAGTGTTCTATTTCTGCTCAGGAGGTTGGGAAGGGTGCAAATGGCAAAATAAACGGTGCAATAAATGGTGAAAATGGCAAAATAAACGCTTCTGAAAAAAAGGTGGGTTTCATGTTAACAGAAGGGAATTCCTCTCTTAGCTAATATTTAACACAGGTTGCCTTTAGTATGAATGGTTGAACACAGGAGATCAAATCAGTATTGTTATTTATCATTACAGAATAGATATTAAGGATATATCTGATAAGGATTAAGGATTTATCTGCTATGACTGCTATCTTAAAGACTGCCAAAAACTGGTCTGATAATATGATCCAAAAACACAACACAGCATAAAAGGTCTCTATTCAATCAGATGAAGGTCAAATACAAAAAGTGAACCTCTTTTTTACTGGATTTAAAATGTGCAGGTCATAAATAATAAAATATAACAAGGCTTTGTGATATGAGTAGCTGGCATTATTTTCATCCGTCACAAGGAGACATTTCAAAGTAAAAACATACTAAAGTGTTAGTGTGTGTGCATACATGAGTAAAGTGATACTGTAAGAGAGTGAGTTATATACCTTTCTAACTTTGCCTGTTGTTTCTTTTTCTTTGTTTTGACTCCATCTCCTCCTGCTGCTTTTGTTTTTCAGGGTTAGCAATGTTGGTAACAGCAGGCCGACGAATCAATGGAACGCAATGTCATGAAGCAAACTGATAGGGCTGTTATTTTGTATCACGTGATCCCCTAACTGCAGATGGAGCTATTATTTTTTTGTCTGTGTATGAAGCCAAAGGGCTGAAGCTTTATCAGCTCGGTCACTCCAAGCTGTGATGCAGGAAACAACAGCTTTTATCTTAAAGCAGCCTGGTGATATTCGAAAAATTGAGCAAACTTTTAATGCATGAACAGAATTTCATGCACAGATTTTCTATTATAAGGCCAACTCTGGCAGACTTACGAGAAAAAACATTCTTTATTTCACAAATTCAATAACTTAGAGATGAAGGCATTGCACCAAGTGTGTAAGTGAAGACAGATTCTTCCAGGGATGCCAAGTTGTCCTTATTTTTCCTCTCATAATCTGATATCCCAGCAAAGAGTTCTTAAAACTTGCCAGTACAAATTAGTCTGTTGTCATCATCTTTATTTTACTATAATCCTAAAACTTCATATATTGGTTACATGCCACAAGGCTTTATTTGTTAGTATCTCAGCCAAGAATGTTTAAGTATCAGTCTGTTTGTTTTTCCCGTAGATCTCTTGTTAATCTGGATCCAGGATTTTAATACCCTCCCAACATTAGAAAACATGAATTTTGAACATGCAATTTGATCGTCTTGCAAGTAAGCTTTATATTACCTCTTCCAAAGCAGTGAAACAGGACTTTATGTCCGTAACGGTAAATGAGAGACAATTTAACAGCAGAAAAGTGCAGTCTGACACACACAGCAGATTAGGATATTACAGAGAATCACTGGAATGCTAATGTCTCCTCACCCAGGGGAGAACAGAGACACTTTGAGAAGCCAATATGAATTTTGCTGCTTTTATGTTTGTATCAGCTTCTCTCCTGAGGAAACGAGCAGAAAAGCTCCGTGTGCGCGCGTGTTTGCACGCACAAGAGAAAGTGAATTTCTTGGCGCGTGTGTGCGTTCCTGGAGACTGATTGTGTTGTTTTCTGTGACAAAACGCTGCAGCGTTCTTTGACCAACTTACAGAAATTCAATTAAGAGGTGTGTGTATGTGTGTGTGTAAAGCAGGATTCCACTTATCCTCTTCTCACTCTTCCTTTGTTTGTCTTTGATACACTTTGCATTCTGTTGTTACAAAGTAAATGCCAGTGTGCAAAGGTGGTTTAAGGTTGCTGAAGTGGTATGTTGTGAAATGGATCAATAGCAGTAAACATTATCATATTAAAAAAAAAAAAAAAAGGGATTTAGGATGCCTGTGTGCACTGGACACACACACACTCACCCAGTAGTTGTGTGAATCACTTGTCTTGTATGGGAACTGTTCTTGTTTATCCTTTACCATCACCCAGCGGAAAACAAAGTCACACGTGAGAACTACAGTGAGCTCAACTAAAACCAAGCTTTATGTGTAAAACACAATGAATTCCTTCAAGGCTTACTGGAAACCTGTTTCCATAACCGTTCCCTGACTTTTGCCCCTGTACCCCAGACCTCTCCACTGCTTCCAACCTCCCACGAGCCCCTTTTGACTATCTGCTCCCACCCCTTCAAATTACCCTGTGCAAAGGACAAACCTCAAAATGAATGTTGACTTTGGAAAGGCCACACAGGTGAAAAAGCAGACACTATCTGATTATACTGGAGTAATTGTAAATGTAATCAAATACAAAATGCTGTTGTTGTGATTCATAACCGCATGCCAATCTCATTTGCCAGATTGCATTTGGGCTTCTTCTTCTCCATCATCTTGTCCTTCTTCTTGTTGTTCGGGGAAAAGTGTTTCTCGGATCTTTCAAAATAGAGTTCAAAAGGGCAGGACATTTGTCAAGTTCTTAAGTAGTCATGCTTGAGGTCAAGTGGGTATTTTCAATAACAGTCTTCCACCCAATAAGAATATCAGTATTAGCACTATAAAAAGGCATTGAAGCCGAGCCATATATAGAAGCTTAGCCAAAGACTTCAAGCCACTGAGGTGTTACCACGCTGTAACTCTAATTAACACACTGATCCTTCCACAAATATAATATCCACCAATAAATCTCAAACATATAATTACATTCCCAACGTGCACTAATTGTCCGAGACTCTTGCAGCCAAATGCCACTTCAGTGGTCAAAAACTTCCCTTTCTGTTCCCCTTCTGGGTGGAACATCTGACCTGGTAAGGTTAGGGTCCTATTTATAGCCACACCTTTTTAATTCAACCTTATACTGAATACCTTCAAACATATACACTGATCAGACATAACATTATGGCCACCTCATGTATATTGTATATTAGAATGTTGTTGGTGGGGGCCTTTGGGTCCTATGGGTTGAGGGGAGGGGCCTCTGTGGATCATCCCACAGATACTTGATCAGTTTGGGATCTAGTGAATTTAGAGGCCAGGTCAACACCTTGTGCTGTTCTTCATGTTTTTTTAGTTGTTCCTAAAGCGTTTTTGTGTGTGTGTCTGTGTCAGGCTGCATCCTGCTGGGGATGGCTGCTGCCATCAAGGAGTGTCATTGCTATGGGGTGGGGGTGCCTGGTCTGGTCTAGGTGGGTGGTACATGATTGCCTGTTGTCACAAGATGGTCAATGTTATTTACTTCTCCTGCCAGTGGTTTTAATGTTGTGGCTGATTGGTGTATGTATTAAGGCTCTTACACCATATATGTATGTTCAGGTGACAAAAAGTATGCAAGTGCATTTCTGTATTCTCCAGATAGAGCAGATACAAGCTTTCCAGATTCTAATACCCAGACAAATCCACACACAACCAGCTGCTAAAACCTCTTTGAAAACAGGGCAAATTGAGCCTCTTGCTGCGGTATCACAATATCACTCCATCTTTTCCCTTCTGACAGTTTTACACACACACGCTCACTTTTATAGCAGCGTTAAAACCCTAATCTTATTCATTTATTTCTCATCAGCAAATGACGGGAAGAGAAAGTGTTTCGTCACATTACCGCACTCGGCTTCCAGGAAGCTCTATTAAAAAGGATGTTCACTTTTTCAACCCCCCGCTGCTGCTATTTACCCATAAGTCTTTGTAATCTGTTTAGAGGGTTTATGGGTGCTCAGAAAGTGCTCTTTCCTCACAGCGCAGCTCATTTATCAAGCGAGATTAAGAAAAGTCCGGAAAGTGTTTTGAATACGTGCTATCAGACACCTCTCAGTTGCAAATTAAATTGTACCACCAAGTTGTGTGTTTTGAATGCACATTGGAGCAGCATTTGATAAAGCCTCAACACCTTGCATTGACTGTGTCAGTGTTATTCATTCAGTCATGTACTAGTTGCTTTTGTGCTTTTGTGCTTTAAACTTTTCTGTGATGCAGCTTCATAGTATAGTGAGGCCACAAAGCAAATCATCCACAATGCAATATCAGATTAATGCAATGAAGATACATGAGTATAGTGTAATAAGAGCCCACATAAGAATTGATAATGGCAGCATTCCAGTCATACCATCAAAAGATTCATAGCCTTGTTGCAACAGACAAAAGCAGAATTTTATAGCATGTCTGAGGAAAATGTCAATGCTCCAAACAGCCTCATCCTCTGGTCATGCTTTCACATTTCCCACATTAGTTTACCTGGTCGTTAGCATGGGCAAGTTGTGCTGATCTCAACTTTGGAGGAGTACAATTGAGGCAACGACCAGTGGGAGCATCTGATTCTGTTGGTTGGCATTTAAAGCAAAGATCCCCAAACGTTTACCACAAGGACACGTCCTTCACAAGTTTCGTTTCTACCGTGCTGGTGGTGGTGGGCCTGAAGCATCAGGTGAACCCCGGTGGTCCAGCGGCAGCACTGACAGTACTCTGACGACTACGAGATAGCTCCGTTCATACGCTAGCAATATTTTCACGTCCCGTTTGTTTACTCTTAAACATTTGGGGTGATAAATACATCCACTAGTGAGCAACCGTTGGTTAAAAAGCAATGGCTGATGAGCGAATCACTTAATATGTGGACGTGGCATTTTGTAGCAGTGTTCTCACAACTCACTGCTAACCGGCTTGTGTTCACCACTTTCCATATTACACAGGAGGGAGCAGCTCCCCTAAACCTTGCCCTGGCTCCAATACACAGCGAAGGGGGACAGAGAAAAATATTAGCTTTCGCGAAAGTGCACAAAAGCTCTAATCGATCAACACAACCCAGCAGCAGCCTCACACGGCACTTGAACGAGGCTTTTAAGCAGGCGTCCTGATGGTGGCAGCAGTCTGATCTGTGGCTGCTGATATTCGGACAAAGAGTGATGGCTGGAGGCTGATCAGTGGAGGAACCAGGAAGTCAGTAGAGTAAACCAATCTGAAAGAGGAAGTTGCCCAGGTCCATTGGCATAATCTTGAGTTCCATTTGAAGGCACCAAAAAATCTTTTAAAAAAGTAACAAATGTGACCAATACAATGTCTCACTGAATAAAATAGAATGAACAGCCTCATACAGACCATTTGTCTTGTCTGCTTCGTTTGTGTCTGTGGGTTGCATACAAATTTTGTTACTGCATTAACCGTATACTAAAGGGTATCAAAAGCCAAATCTTTAAAGTGACTCACATGTGCTTACATTTATTGACTCGCTTCAACAACGTCTTATTTTATCCCCCCAGGACGTAACTCCATGAATAATGAAACAGCTATCTTGAATGTGATAAAGCAGGCGATAGAGTGTGTCTGTTTTTGTATTTCCATTATGAGAACCAAATGTTCTTATGAGAACCAAATTTCCACATGAGGGTTATTTAGTGACCAGGAAAGTCTTCCATAGTAAAGCTATTTTACTGGGTTTCACATCTGCAACAAGTTGTATGATGGTTGGGGCTGGGCTTGGAGGACAGGAAATGAATGTACTGTGTGTGTGTGTGCACATGCTGTTTGTGTGATCCGTGGAGGTCAAACTCAGTGCATTTTCAGATTTATACCAACAAATTGTGTATGAAATTCTTCAGACGCACTCTTCACCCGGACCTCACCTCAGACAAACTTCTCTTGCTAAGTTTAGAATATTTTTTTCTCCCTCTGGTGTTATTTGTTTTCCGGCGCCTGCTTTCCATTCAGCTTTTTTCTCACTTATTTGTCTCGTTGAGTAGTTTATACGACGATTTTTTTATTTTTCTCAGCGTGTCCTCTTCCAGTCAATCTTCCCGTTGTTAGCATATTTAATCCTCTGTGGTGTCTGCAAATTAGCATTTGGTTTGTGTCCCCTTGCACAACAAATATTTGTCTATGGATTGTTTTGTTCATATTTGACAGCAGATCATCAGTGGCGCTGTCTGTGTTGAACTGGGATTTCATGTCTGTGTATGTTTCTACCAACAGCTCTGTCCAGTGGGATTGTATCTGATTTGATTCAGAAGATGTAGTTGTTGGTAGTTCACATCGCACTCCTTATGGGTGAAGATTCACTTATTTTTATTGTGTCTGTGGATGCTTTTACTTCCTCCTCTCAACGTATCACAGAGGCTTACTTGTTCTTGAACGACTCCAAACAGTACGTTTCGAGATATGTCTGCTCAAAGGTACCTTTAAATGGTGAGAAGCACTATTTAAAGCTAAATTGCCTGAAATTTGGTTACTTTCATTGCATGGGAACTTTGAATCTGACTCTATTTGTTTCAAATTCCCATATCAAGAGGTAAGTATGCATAGTATGCAAGTATGCATACAACAGATGAATGCTGTAAGTAACATTTTAGGTTCATTTAAATTTTTTTTTAAAAAACATCAAAGAATACCTGGAACTTCTAGTCTCTGGAAACCAAAAGTCCACTGGTTTTTGTTGGTTGTTGGTGGTTGTTGTTGGTGGTTGTTGCGCTCCCACCACAGGATAAAGATTGAACAGATTTTGGGAATTAGTCCACTGACATATTAAAAACGTCATTTTTGCATGACTATACAATAATCTGCTCCATTCCAGTCCAGAGGGTGGCAGTAATGTAGAAGATTATTCCACATCGTTAAGGCCAAATAACGTGACAGGCAGCCATCAGCGCAACAGTAAACCTGGATCCAGCCGTGCCGCTGTTGATCATGACTTACTGCTTCGGGGTAATAAGGCCAATGCTTTAACAGAGACAAACAGCAGGGACGCAAAGTGGATTCAAATTGCCTGAAATCCTCAACGTTAAGTAAGCAAACAGATTCCACAATTGACTTTAAAGACTGAAGAAGTACTCGACTAATCAGAGATGTTAAGCACTGCAAGCAACTCCCCCAAAGTTTCTGTACTTTTGGGAAGTGCTACCCACTGAGCGGGGTCTTTTTTTAGGGAATAAAATAATTATAATAGACCCCTGTGGTGTAAACTGAGTGCCTCCAAAGGTTCCTAGTCCCAGGGGAAGGTTCCTGTGGTGGAAACACAAAGGTATTTTCTGCATATAACTGTGTGTAGAAATTCTAGACCCGATTTTAATGACATGCCACATTTAGTGTTTTGTCACTGTTCCGTGCTGTCATGTTTTTATCTGACTCATAAAGCTTTGTACGTTTTCTTCTTTACTGAAGGGATCACATCTGGTTAGTTAAAACACGAATGTCTGTAAATGCTTCTGATTTGCTGCTATTGTGTTGCATTAGTGAAGTATTTCTTTGTGATTTTTAGCTTTTTAATCATGGCTTTTCATTTCAGTTCGGGGTTCACAGTGTCACTTTTAATCTTCTCATTTCTGCATGTAAACAAAATCTTCAGGCCGGAATGGGTCTGTTTACACAGAGGGGTTCGGAGCGCTTCCACAAGGTCTAATGCGTGCATACACATGTACATATGCATGCACAGTCATCAGAAAATAATATCTTGCATATGCACACTCCCCAGCTCACACTGAGAGGTGCTTTCATGTTTACATTTGTCTGTCTGCTGACTGAGACTAATGCCAAACCAAGATCTGAGTTTGCGTGTGTTTTCACTTGCTGTATTTGTGAACATATGTGAGTGCAACAAGGTATTAATCCTCTAAATCAGGCTGATCTTTTACTTTGAAGGTTCTAATTCCATGTTCATACAGTTTATTGTCATACATGTGCAGCATGTTACTCACGTTTCTTTAACACGTCACATGGCCATTGTGCTGAACTGCCCATCAGATGACCGAAATCATGAAAATAAAATACAAATTGCAATGTAATAAGGTGCTTTAAAAGCATTTTTATTTTTTTTTTTTAAGGAAGATAGACTTGCTGCTGCAAAGGCAAAGTTCTGAGTCCATTGTGTGTAATTTGATAGATTGGGTTATAGCAATATGTTATGTTACCATTAACTGTGCCCACCATTGAAGCATAGTAGGGAAATTAGTATATTATCTGGTGCTGGTCCAGCTTTGCAGTTTGGCTTTGACCCAAATTATAAACAGCTTTATTCACGCTATTGATGGTTGGGAGTATAATAACTGGTGCAGCTACTGTCATAACAAACTATAATGTATTCAACAGCAGGAAAACACTGAGGAACCACAATGAATGACAGTTAAAATGACGCAATTAAGGTTTGTCACAGCTCTTTCAAATGCAACTTTGAACACTGATGCAGTTAAAAACAACATTATAACAACAAATCCACTGCAAAGACTCATAAACACACACATTGAATTCCCTGTTGATCAAAAAATAATAGTAGAATAATAATAGATGATGTTGTATCCAGGGTTTTTCAGCCTTGTGTGTGTGTGTGTGTGTGTGTGTGTGTTTGTGTTAATGTGTGCCCCTGCGTTCATATTCCACATACAGTAGTATATCTGTCAGTCTCTGTGAGCATGTCTGTCTCTATCTCTGAGTATATGAGAGCGATGCAATCAAGTGGAGTCGATGGAAACAGCTGTACAGACACCGTCTTGCAAATATTAGAGGTAGTAAATCAGCTTTCTCAAGGTGCATTGAAGCTCTGTGGCTTCACTAAAGGATTGGCTGTGGATGAGCTGAGTGAAAGAATGTATCAGAGTTATATGTGCTGTTGGAGGGTGGACTAGAGCTGGAATGTCAGCCCGGTTTTATATGGACTATACATACACCAATCAGGCATAACATTATGACCTCTGACAGGAGAAATAACATCAACCATCTCATGACGATACCATGTGCTGCTGGGATTTGTGGATGTTACAAGACATGTAGCACCTTCCTAGACCAGACCAGCCACCGCACCCCATAACAATGACACTCCTTGATGGCAGCAGCCATCCCCAGCAGGATGCAGCCTGACACAGACACACACACAAAAACACTTTAGGAACAACTCAAATAATATGAAGAACAGCACAGCACAACAGCACAATATTAGGAAGGTGGTCATAATGTTATGCCTAATTGGTGTATCTGCTACGCAGAGTATGTAGCGCATGAGCTGTCTGTTCTCAGCATATGTATTCAGGTCAAGAATGTAGATCTAATTGTTGCAAAGCATTACTTTCTACTGTGTTTTTATTACAGACGTCGTCAGCAACTAGTCAGCGTTGACTTTACGACTCTAAAAAATCTGAACTTGTGCAACCCCTAATACGTACAAAGAATAACTTCATGTTGTTATACATGAGGTTTCAAATCTGAGCAGTCTTTAGTTCAGTGTTAACGCCTCAAGAAACAGTAGTTGTAAACTGTAAACTATAGATGGGTTTGGCAGCTTCTCTGTGATGCCTGTGCATATCTGATTGTCAAGAGGGTGTTGATGGAAAAGCTCTTCCCATATATTAATAATGTGTGACAGAAGAAAAATAATTTGTGTATGCAGAACCGTAATTTAAACTCATCAATGCAGGAATTTCATAGTCCACGCTTTCCTCTCCGCTGTTTATGAATATTCTATCGATTTTCTCGACACACTCTTTCACCGCGTAATGACTTTATAAGCATGCAAAACTAATCAATTAAAAAATGTCCTCGGTAAAAGAAGAACAGAAAAACAAAATGGTAAATCTGTCAAAATGAGCTTTGCTCAACATCTCCTGACTAATACTGCTCGCGGATGTGTGGATAATGATGTATTCTTTGTAGCAGAAGCAGCGAGATGTTATTCCACTGCAAAATGTCGTGATGGATGGAGGTGGTAGTGGATTTGTGGGCACACAGGGCATGTGACTTTGACGAGGAATACCAGAGTTTTTGTCCTGACTCCTATGACCAGTGTGCGCTGACCCTTAACCTTAACCGCAGGCGTGTTGTTTTCCTAAGCCTGTCCATAAAGTTTCCTGCACCTTCATAAATATGTGGCCTAAACTTTACCAGGCTTTTGCCACAGAGACTTAGAAATCAGAAAATGTTCACCTGTTGAGTTAAAGCTTATTCAAGGAGTACAAAACACATACATTAATTTTTTTTTGTTTAATTTTTTGCTTCTCACTGACTAAAGTTTTACCTCTATGCTTAAGCATGTGCGTATACGTGTGCACATGGGCGTGGGCGTGGGCGTGGGCATGCGTGTCACCTTTACTGACACCGTTCCCCACACTTACCCATCTGACAGGCCGTGATTGATTGGCTGCTAAATGCTCCCTTCACACACACGTGCACACCCACACACACAGAAAGGAAAGTCCATTATATATCTATCAGTGGGTTTGTCCTAATCGTAATGGGAGACAGATGTAAGGTGTTGGGGAGTCGCGCTTTCCCACACACCCGCAAAAACACACCACCGGACCAACAATCTGTTTCGCGTGCATACAAAAAGAGACACAAACTTCCACTCTTTTTACTCCTTCTGTTGATTTCACACATGCCCATGTTTCTCTCTATCGTAAATTACAAACATGCACTCCCACACACGCACGCACACACACACTCAGATAGTTCAGAATCCATTTAATGTGCTTAGCTGTAGTTGACAACAATGATCAGAAGTCTCCTTGAGAAGGGTTGGTAAGAAGGTGAGCTGTCCTCTTCACTAAAACCACTCATTACTCAACTCACTGCCTGGATGAATGGCCACGGTGTGTATGTTCCTAATGCGTGTGAGGTTGTGTGTGTGTACGCAAGAAAAAAGTAAGAGGAACCAGCATGCGCCCAACCCCCACCACACCTCTATCTATCTATTCCTTCTTAAAGAGAGAAGGAGCAAAGAGGATGGAGAATGAAATGAACCTAAAGTGAGGCCCTGAATGCGGTTCTGCATGGCGACCATATTGATTCCATTTCATATTACAGCAAATACAGCCAGCTGGTAAAAGTTCAGACCCCGCAGGGGTTTCCATCCATAGCTTTTAGAGGCGCTACAGTACAGGACAATATGGTTTGATTTGAGGAAAAACTGAATTTGCCCTTCACTTCTTCCATCATATACACATGGACGAAAGACACATGTAAAACGTAATCTAATAAATGTGTCCAGCAATAGAGGGATTAGTATGAGTATTAGTATTTGATTTACTCTGCAGTTGCACTGCATTTCAAAGTACTGCTACTGCTTTGTAGGCCGTGGTGGGAAAAATCCTATTAAATCCCTGCATGCACAACAATAAGCCGTGAAGAAACACCTGCTTTATCAAGGGGAGACACTCCAGGTGACTACTGTAAACCTTTTGACTACTATAAAGTATATTATAAAGAAACATGCCCAGAATATTACTAACAAGCATGCAAATAAGTAATTATAATTTAGGAGTGTTCATTCCTGTCGTCACAAAGATTTATTCATGAAATGTTGACCAGTGCATGGACAAAAAAACAAACAATGATTTTGTCTGTAGTTTCTCCCCTTAAACAGGTAGAGCAAACGGTATTACAGAACTAAATAGTATTAGCCTATCCCAGCTGTCATGGGGCGAGAGGCGGGGTACAGCCTGGACAGGTCACCAGTCCATCACAGGGCTCCTTTTTATTTTTTCATCATATTTCCTTGATGGCAATGTTGGAGGCAATAACAAGCAAACATGCACCCTTTAGATACCCATTAAATACTGCACATGGTAAAGGTTGGCAACCAAAACTGTGCAATAGCAGCTGAATAAAAATTCAGCAACTTATTAGGAGAATCTAGAGTGAAGCATTGGAAATACGGGTCTCTTTCCAACATCTTCCAATAATAAAACTAATAATTACCTCGAGCTATTATATTAACACACTGAAATATGGGACAACAGCGGCTTTTTTTAGACTATCTCTATCCATAAATCTAGCTCTATTCTCTCTTTCACTGTCGCAGAGATGAATGGCACTTAGGTGTGAAAATAATACTTCCCTGTTCAATAAGGACAAAGAGCTGGGCTCTCGTAATGATCTGTCTCTGCATTAACGATCTGTCTGCGTACTAATGACTCAGCCTTCATAATGACTAACTGATGATGTGGGAGGTACAGAGAGGGAAATGTTAGCCTCCCAGCGCGCTCAATATCTTCACGATTAGAGGTAACATCCATCCAAAAAAAGACTATCCCAGGTCTTTGCTTCGTAATGACCGGCTGATGGTGTGGGAGGAACAAAGGAGAAGTTTGACAGTGAACTCAGTCAATACTTCCTGACACCGGGAGATTAACAATAACTCTCAATCTCCAAGTCTCCAATACTTTTGTTTGTATTGGGCACAGATACTTAATTCGGTCTTCTGCTTCAATTTTGTGACAGTTTCTGTGATGTTTTCACTGCCATGTGATCTTTAAATGACTATAGTTAAACATGAAGCAGATAGACATGAAGCCAATGCTGCTACAACAATAGTTATGTGCAACAGTTGGAATTGAGACATCTAGATGTCATTTCACCCTATATCATTAAATCGAGGCTCACTGAGTTCATTCCTTATGAATGATCTTAATTGCTTTTCATTTTGTTCCATCCATCATTGTGTAAAAGTAGCTGTCACTGCTGCATAAGAGGCGGATATCTGACTTCCGTTTTCACTTCATCTCGTTGACTATTCACCAAAGTTATTGTCCATTGTTTTTTACGCCTATGAAGGCTGCTGTCACTTGCTCAATAACCTGATAACTGATAAAGCAGGGATTCATCTCCGAGGTCAGACAGTATCTTTACTGATGGCGGGCTGACGGAATTTCAAGGATATTAGCTTCACTCATCGCCATCGTCAGGTGTTGATTCTTGAACGCTAAGACGCAAGGTTCTGCACTGTCCTAAAGAAAAAAACTTCTACCTTGTGGAGTCATGAATTGTTAATCAATACTGAGGGAAATGCTTGCATACTATGCAGATAATGATGTCGGCAGATCAGAGAAGAAGGACCTTCGCAGGCATCTTGGTCAATACGAGAATGATGGAGAGAGATTAAAACTTCTACTGAAGAAAACTTCAATACTTAACGCCAGTGAGTTTACTTCCCCTTCTTTAACGCCACCATCCAGATTGACTGGGATTGTGTAACTATTTACAATAACAACCTTGGGAAATAACAACAGAAGTTCTGAGAAAGAATTAATAGTACGTTACAGTGCAGTAATTGTTACATACATGCAACATTGTCTTACACTTCACACACACTGCCAACAATATATTGGGAAACACTAGAACGGACGTGAGCATTTCAATTCTGGCAAGAGAGATGGTGAAGTGGGAGAACATTAATTCCTAAGTTTGTCAGCACGTAAATAATTAAAGGAACGTGCAGCAGATACTACAGATACTTTATACAGCATGCAGTCAAACCACCGGGATCAGGACCTGACTATTTCCCAGAGTTCATACTTTGAAAAGTCTCTCGTAGGAAAATGAAGAGGGGAAAACAAATTAAAGCAAAGTCAACGATGTGCAACAATCACTATCAGTTTGAATGGTGACACTTAAGTAAATTATACATATATATAAATTATGAGCAGTGTTATGCCAAGATCCAACTACATGACATTAACCTAAGCTGACAAAGTGATGAAAGAGGCATGTGTACATGAGGCTCCTTCTTTTTTTGGCAATGTTTCATTTTGCATTTGTTTGCCGTTTTTATTCTTAGTAGAAGCTGATTTATTTTAATGAACAAGTCCTAATATTAACTCCAAACCAAACCTCAAAAAACTACCTTGTGCCAGTGGAAACATTGATAACATTAGTACTCAACAACAGCTTGCAACTGTGTTGTCTGCTCATATTTAGGAGCCTACTGATCTGCGCTGAGGTTGTCCTTCGTGCATATATTTTCAATGAGTGAAATATGATTAGTGCACAAACAGTTTTACAATGAAAGGAAATCATGAGGTATTTTAATGGAGCTGTGATTACTCCAGCCTGGGGAGCGGTAATATGAACGCACAGATATGTCATGTGACCTTATGCAAATGCTCTACATTTCTTAACATACAGTAGGCAGTCATCCATGTGGACCCATAATAAGCCCGATGAGATGTGTACGTGCACAAATGGGAGGTGCTGAAAAATGTCTCAGGGTGAGCTCATGAAGAACATACAGTATACATGAGGCCGACGTTAGCTCTGCCTTTGAAGTGACCCATGGGGAATTAATGAGTGATGAGCCTATAGCTACATTTATGTACAGTAAACCTTGTTATCATGCATAGGGAATACACAATGAGTGGGGATGATGAATGTGTCACTGCAAACCTTTCCAAAGAATTAACAAAGAAGATTCGGCTTGACTGATGATGGGCCAGAGCCACACAATGGAAGGTATCTGACATCAGAGGCAGATCTTTATTTTGTTCCCTTGTTGCTCTCTTGATTCCTTTTCTCCCTTGCCCTTTCTGTGCAAAATTGTCCTCTTTCACATTTCATACAAGACCTTTAATCTGACCAAGAACAAATTGGAAAGGGAGACACGTTTACAATAAACACCGCAATTGTCACAGGGATTTCAAATATGGCCGCTAAATTATTTTTAGATTGGATTCATTGTGCTCCAGTATTCCAGTGAAAACATTAAGTGATTTAGATTTAAAATGAATGTGACATATATCAGGATATAAAATAAACAAAACAAAATCATTCATTCATTCATTCATCTTCTGTAACCGCTTGTTCCTGTGAAGGGTCGTGGGGTCTGCTGGAGCCTATCCCAGCTGTCATCGAGAGGCGGGGTACACCCTGGACAGGTCGCCTGTCTATTGCAGGGTTAACACAGAGAGACAGACAACTCATTCACATTCACACCTACGGCTATTCAAGATTTATTTCTGCCGCAGTCGAATAACATAATTTGAGGAGCTTTTGAAGAGCTGAGGATTAAATTTAATCTTAATAGAACACGGTTTTTTAAATACTTTCAGCTTAGAAATTTTATTAATAATAATGCCCTCACTAGACCTGATTATTCATCTTTGGAAAACATTTCGATAAAGGACAGTGTGAGAAAGGGCATCGTTTCAGAGTTTTATGATTTTTTTTGACGAGTTCAAATCCACATCTTAAACTGATACATCAGATACATTAGAAATGGTTAATGAGGATTTATGTTACACCAGTGGAACTAAACACATATAACAAAAACATACCACACGTGTGCAGAAAATGTATGCAAAGTAAAGAAACCCTATTTCATTGTTCAATGTCAATGTAGAAAATCTACACAATCTGTAGTCTAAACAGAGGAGCATTGTTAAAGGTTTTATTTTGCTTGTGTTTGTTATAATTGTATCTCATTTGAAAAAAATTCAATAAAACCATTGTAGGGAATACATTGACCCGGCTACTCGAAGGGAAAGAGGTTAATACTTCAAGTAGGTCTCCTAACTGGCTGTGCTTCTAGTGGCTTAATCATTAAATAAAGAAAATCTTTAAACACAACTACAAGGAACTAAGAATCTGTGTGTACAGTACACACACATATTAATGCACATGTACAGTAGCACAAATTCCGTCCATGCATAGGAAGCTTTTATTTCTTTGTGTGTATCTGCATTCTTTAATACCTGTCAGTCAAATTATAACTAACCTTATGACAATATGTGTGCTGTACTGTGTCTGTGTGTGTGTGTGTGTGTGAATGAATATGCCCATAAAGTCTTTCTTTGGCTTCCTCGCAACCACCTAAAGTGCACAGGGGGCTGCCTCTAATTAAAGCGGTGTGAGGACTGCGCGTGACGGCGACACATACACACGCGCAAAAACGCTCACTCTCACACTGACGCACGCACAGAGCCTGTGGTCCTGCGCGTAATGAGTTCTTTTGTGAGTGTGAGGCTGCTAAATACCTACTGCGATGAGTTCTTCGAGCTAAAAGCAGATTCATTTGGGTCAAAGCGCTGTATGCTTGTTTGTATGTATGTCAGGGGAGGATCAACACATACACTAATCAGGCATAACATTATGACCACCTTCCTAATATTGTGTCGGTCTCCCTTGTGCCTCCAAAACAGTCGTGACTCATCAGAGAATGGACATGGTCCTTCTGAGGGTGTCCTGTGGTGTGTGGTAACAGAATGTTGTTAGTGGGGGCCTTTGGGTCCTATGGGTTGAGGGGAGGGGCCTCTGTGGATCATCCCACAGATACTTGATCAGTTTGGGATCTAGTGAATTTGGAGGCCAGGTCTAGTGAATTTGGGGGTGCCTGGTCTGGTCTAGGTGGGTGCTACATGTCTAAGTAACATCCACATGAATGCCAGGTCCAAAAGCAGAACACTGAATTGTCACAAGATGTTATTTACTTCTCCTGTCAGTGGTTTTAATGTTGTGGCTGATCGGTGTATGTAACCCCATGTTATATGTGTGCAGCATCTAAAATCATTTGTGTACTCCAATCTAAAAACGTCATTTGCAGTTTAAAAGCTTTTTGAATTTGTCATCCACGCTGAACAGAAGCTGCTTCATCCCTGCACGTCCCCAGACTTGTGCACAGGTGTGCTTGTGTGTGCTGTTTGTGCTGGATGGCAGATATCAGTTTCTAATAGAGGGGGCAGAAATCGTTCTCCATTCCAGGTAATAATCATGCCCTGAATCCACAATAATGTGCAGCCTTTAAGGGAGGCGAGTGAGATGGCATTGGCGGTAGAATGAAGTAATACAAATGCTAATATCGGCTCTGCTCGTCTCCTCCCTGCCCTCTTCTCATCTGCTCTCTCTTCTCCTGCACTTGCCTAACTCTCCTGTCCTCACACTAGATTAGATTAAACCTCAATCATCTCAAAGGACCAAACTGAAAATGAAGGCCGAAATCAAACCCAGGATTCCCCACATGGTGTTACTCTGGTTTTACTAGTAGGCAACATTTCCAATGTGAAAATCTTCTCTCATGTATCTCTATAATGCATACTCATGCCCATTCCCCCTTTGCGTTCCATTTTTTAATCTCAAATGTACCCTTTTTTTTTAATATCACTTTTTCATTTCCTTCCTCTCTAGTTTTCTCTCTAATTTTCCTCCTCTCCTCTCCTTTCCTCTCCTAATCGTCTTCGACCTCCAGCTTAATATGGCGTAGCTTGTATTAGCCTTAGTGTCTGCCTCCCCTCTTGAAGAGTCACATAGGTCTTCCCTGGCCACGGGAAGCTGCCACCCAGCCTGAACGACTGTCATTAGTATTGGCGACAGGGCCAGGGTCAGTTCACTTTTACCTCAGTCATTTTCAAACTTCAAAGGAAAAGGTGAATCTTTTTTTTTTTTTTTTTTAACGATGGACCACATTCTGAATTATTTCTCACTTTGGCAGACATGACAACATGTCATTTCTTTTTCTATTTTTTCCCTTTTGATTTTTGAAGGAGACCTTCTCTCCTGAAAGTTAATTGAAGCCGGCTGTCATTGATTTCATTACAGAGTTGCAGTGCGTCATGGTCTAAATGGTTCTTGGGGGAAAAAAAAATAATAATAATTAGAATTGGCTTCAGTGGAAGACTTTTACTGCCACATGTCATTTTAAAGAAATTAATTAGTATTGGTTCCATTGGAGGGTTTCAGTACTTCAAGGTCTAAATACCTTTTCAGAGGGTTTCTTTCATTAGATTTCTTTTACTTGAGCTACTAAAAAGATTTCCACCTATTAGCTGCAGCAGCACAACATCTGTTCATAGCAACATAGGAAGAGTCTCATCACATAAGCCTAAATACCTCAAACAAAAAGTGCATACAGCAATCATGTGCATGTCTGGGATGACAGTTTAGGGAGACTAAGACAATAATGTATAAAGATCATTCAGTTTAACACAAGTATTAAGTATGCATCTGATGCACAGATGTTCCCTAATAAAACGAAACATCTAAACTCCTCATTTAGAATAGTTATCTTACACGTGTGTAATACAGTTTCACTGACCATTCACTTGAACCATGAACATGGTTACAAGCATCTTTGCTGACTGTTGGTATGAGATACAACACTGGATATCCAGTGGCGTTACCTTGTTCAAAAAAGGCCTTTCTAAAAATCCCTGAGAAAGTAGTCTTCAAAGCTGTTGGCCCACCTGGCTCAACTGAATTTGAGAAAAACTCTGAGCTCCAGACTCAGGAAACTGCTCCATACTTGCACTCGTCCGATCAATGCAAATGATTTCAGACCCATTCAAGCTGAAATAACCATTCCCTAAATTATGTTTAGAATTTAGAGTTGGCAGGAGGTGATAGAGGGAATGACAGGTGTACAAAGGCCTCAACTCTTGAGAAACATGAGAAACTGTGGTCTGTGTGGAGTCTGCGGTTAGGTTTAAGGTACGGACACATCAAACCAATATCAAAGAACTACTGGCAACAAAGGATGACTGTGATGTTGCCTTGCATCGCCGTTCTGTGGACCAAAGAGTTGCACTTGAACACACCACAAAGACTACAGTCAAAGGCTGCCTTCATACCAACAGATGGCAGTAGTCTATATTTGTCTTTCAAAGGGGGAAAACAGAAGAGCAACTATGATCTGGGAAGAGCTACAAACTGTCGAACAGAGCTGGCCTCCAATGAGTCATGTGGTTCAGTTTGTCTACAGCTTCATCATTCTAGATGTCACTTTCATTTTTCTTCTTGTGCACTGGTTCTCTCAGTTAAACATCCAATCAGATTGATCTCTCTGACCAAATTGTTCCGGCGCCAGTTCGACACACTGAAAAGGCTGAAAAGCTCCCGACAGGTGTCCAACTAGTGGCAACAGTTGAGGACACACTGCCAAATATGGAGCCATAAACGCTCACGGTCGGCTTGGTATGTAACGGCCTTACGGTAACAGCAGCACTTTGGTTAAGGTTAGGGAGAGTTTCTTTAAGTCACTGTGAATGTTTTCTGTAATAAAGAAGATCATAAACATCCCTTTAACCTAAACCAAGTACTGTGAGTGTCTAAACAATAACTATATAAACGGAGTCACACTGCACGCCACAGAATGAACACTGCTCTGGAAGATCAGATATGTTGCAGGAAAAAAATAATGTTGTAGGAAACATATTACATACTCTCAACATATGTCTGAATTCTCAAATATATTAATGTTTTTTCACTGCATTAAAATAAAATGTAATCCTGTCGTTACCTTCCAAGCAGATGCAACGGCTGAACTTAAAAAAAATAAAAAAATTCTTTTTCCCACTGTAGTCTCCGCTCTGACCTCATCTCTGAGACAGTCATTATTCACACATCCTTACAACCAGTCCTGTCATTTCTCAGATGGCAGTCTTTCATGAGCATCTCAAATTCATGAGAGATTACCTCAAGTGTCTGAACGTAGTGTCTGTGCTTGTGTGTGTGTGTGTGTGTGGATCCCTAGTGGGAAATGACAAGTGTCCTTCTGAGACGCAGATGCTTAAACAGATTATTGTCCTTATGGGCCGCCATACGTACACGTATGCGCAAAAACACACAGCCTCCTACGGTCTGATGCCGGCAGCCAAAGATCAGTTCCAAATCTATGGAGCTGGAACAACCAAAAACTGACACATATCTACTCATTCACACAGACACTTGTATGTATTACAATTCTGGGGGCATAGAGGATATTTAAGCGGATGAGGAGCCAGAGCTTAAAAGAGGTCAAAAGGGCACAGGAGAGGAGCAAGGATAAAAACAGGAAATGGGTGGATAGGGGATGGTGAGGAATCAGGAAGAAAAGGAAGGGGAGAAAACTTAAGAGACCTAACAAAAGGTTGATATTTGATAGGAAGAATTCAAAAGAGGTGAGAAGAAGAAGAAGACAAATTAGGGGAGGAAAGAGGAAGAGGAGAAGTCAGGAGGGGAGGAAAGCAAATTTCATATCAGCCTCTGACCTCCTTTTAGCTCGACTAAATGAGATGTTAGATTAAAGATGGAGCGCGAGAAGAGTTTTAGCATTAAAGAGAGAGCAGGAGGGAATGAAGGGAGAAGGGAGAGGAGGGAGGTGGAGAGAGAGAGACGGACGGTAATCAGGGAGCAGGGAGGATATTTTTGTGTGCTTGGGGTGAATAAAGAGAGAAACTAAGAGAGAGACACAGAGGGAGAGATAAAATGAGCGCGTGTGTGTGTGCTGGAGAGAGATGATGTGGCTGAAAGAGATGTTTTTAGCCTAATCTGAACAGCGCTTCCAATTTATTCTTGTAACTGATGCATTAGGAAGATATTCTGGCGTCTTAATGAATGCCTAATGAAATGTCAGGAGAGACATGTTTACTTCCCCACACACATGCAAACCTACACACACACACACGCACGCAGAGACACACACACACATGCGAGTGCAGTGAATTAAAAAGGGAGGGGGAGATTTGTTTACAGACACATTGAAATTTCCCATTAAGGCACAGATAATTGCCTAATTTTGCATTAGCTGTAGGATGCTACTGGAGCAGAGTAGTAATGCAGCCTGACTATGAATTTGTGGCTTAAATTAATGACCTGATACATCTGGAGAGGTTGAAATGGTGGAAATATTAGAGGGATAGTTTGGTTTCTGTGAAGTGGGGTTATATGTGGTACCGAGCCATGGTGTGTTAATCAAATATTCTGCCAATTCAAATTAACCCGTTAAAACGTCAAAGTCAAACAGCTGCAGACCAGCAACTCCGAATTTCTGCGAGGTAAAATGACGATGTTTGATGTTGAATGATGTTTTTGTCAATTGAGTCTGGTGGCTTTAATATCGTAGGAAAGCAAACACTTAAACTGAACCTTATTTTTGGTAGTAGTTTATGGATTAGTCTCCAAGCTGGTACTCCTCTCTGATTTTTCAAACTGGGGGTGTGCCAAGCACCATTAAGGGCGAGTAAGGCACTGAGTCGATAAGTACCTTAGACTACCTCACTTCAAAGAAACAAGACGATCCCTTTAAAGCTAGTTTCATCCAGTGTCCAGTAGGCTGGGAAATACCTTCTTCACCATGACAGTTACACACTGACAAGGACATATTTTATTATCAATTTTCTAAAATGAGCACAAACTCTCATTTTTAGTTTGCAGACAGTTTGCCCGTGTAAACCACATACATACATGGCCCAGTGTGCAAAAAGGCCTTCTGCCGAATGGAAGCTGAACTACATCCTGTGAATTTCCATTGTGGTACATTTAAATCTGCCTGAGCTCATGTGTTCTCACAATAATGGTTTCATCATGGGGGGAAAACCTTTCTGCTTTTCACTCACTTTCTGAGCACAGTCCATGATGTTTATCCTAGTGCAGGAAACCTCACCCATCTAATGGCAATACATCTGGTGCTGCATCACGTTACAGCTGTGAGTATGTTTGAATTATATTTGCCTCAGCTCTGGCATGGGGTCATAAAAATCCTGCCTGGAAAGCAGCTCAACGCAAAGTAACATATAGCATGTACTGAATCATGTCTAAAGGTTAAGCGGCGTAGCACTGTAGTGACAGTTTGTCCTCTTTTATGGTTCACTGGTGGCTCACTGGAATTCGGTGCGGGTAGTAAAATATATACAGTATGAATTTCAGTGCAGAAATGTGAGCACGGGTATCTCTGTCTGTACAGTGTGGGTGGACTAATCCTCTTTCATAAAGCTTCACTGGCATTAGATGAATGCTTTCGAAAGACAATATTTGGACCATATGTTATGTGCATGTTTGAGTTACACGTGTACGAACCTGACTTTTCAAGCAGCTACATGGTTGATTTTGCGTATAGCTGGCTGGTTATGATATGTCTCCACTGATAAATTGATTTGTCTGGGATACTTCTTCTGTAATCGCTTGTTCCTGTTAAGGGTCGCGGGGTCTCCTGGAGCCTATGCCACCCTGGACAGGTCTCCAGTCTATCGCAAGGCTAACACAGAGAGACAGACAACCATTCACACTCACACATGCACACCTACGGCCAATTTAGAATCACCAATTAACCTAACCAGCATGTCTTTGGACGGTGGGAGGAAGCTGGAGCACCCGGAGAGAACCCACGCAGACACAGGGAGAAACATGCAAACTCCACACAGAACGGTTCGAACCCGGGACCTTCTCACTGTGAGGCATCGGTGCTAACCAACTGTGCCGCCCTTGTCTGGAATAGTTTCAATGTTTTGCTTGTAAAAAGTTTCACTTTTATACATGAACATATACGTATAATATTATTAAATATCAGGATTTATCTTGTCATAATGACATGAAAAATGACCATTTCCTGGGCTGAATGACTGAATCCCGGCTCTACAACAATCAGCAGAAATCACAGAATACCGAACAACAAAAACAGATGGGGAGGGATGAGGACCAGAATGCACGGCTGTAGTTCCTCTTTTATTCAGGTTGTGCCTTGACTTAGGTCTAGGGTTGCAAAATTCCGGGAATTTTCAAAGTTGGAAACTTTCCATGGGAATTAACGGGAATATATGGGAATTAACGGGAATTAACGGGAATATATGGGAATAAACAGGAATAAATAAGAAATTTACAAAATTGAAGGTTGGCCCTTAACAGGGAACTTAAATATAGTATAGTATATAACTACGCTATAATATTGGGGGGAATATATTGTAGCATAGTCTTGGCTAAAACAACCAGATTTAATGCAAGTACACTCCTCAATCACATGCACACAGCACACTGCTTACTGCAGGGCTATTGAGGCCACGCCCCCTACATGAAGCCTGGAGGCCACACTTTTGAGCTCAAAGCACAAGACTATTGAAGCCACACATTTGAGCCCGCGGACTATATAAAGTCAAGTAAGTTTTGATAATATCATGGGGTAAATATATTTGATCTATAACGTTATTAATGTTTAACTTGCAAATATTAAATAAAAATGTATTAATACAGTAGCTAACTATCTGGTAAGTTAGGTGCTAAATGAAAGCTATTTTTGAAATGTCATGTTTTTGTATTATTTTGCATGGATGTCTGCTTATGACAAAAAATATTTACATTTATGTTTGGATATGATACAGTTTGTTTAAATTACCCCCAATTTCCAGTTAATTCCCATAAATTCCCAATAATTCCCATAATTCCCATAATTCCCATGGAAAGTTTCTAATTTGGAATATTTCCAAAATTTCCCAGTTTAACTTCCCATGGAAAGTTTCTGGAAATTTACCGGAAATTTACCGGAAATTTTCCACCCCTTTGCAACCCTACTTAGGTCATTGTTTTGGTGTTTCGGCACATTTACAGCATGGTTCTTTCTCACGCTCTTATCAGTTCTGTTTCCAGGAGAAGGTCCCTAATTTTAACCAATGATAAATCCAAAAGTGCTAAAGAAAGGCAACTGACCACTCATCCGAGTAGCTTGAAGACTTTTGCCACTCATTCAAATGGCTCCTAAGCTACTTGGAGTAGTGTCAGGTATCAGCTTCAAATTTGTATCAGGTTTTTATCAACCAAAGCACATTGAAAATGTCTGAACACTGGACTTACATTAACCAGACATGCATAACCATGTTAAGACCGTGCCTCTATTTATTCCACATAGTGGCCAAACATTGATAAGTGCAGCTTTATGCTTCTGTCTTGAAAGCATCACAGCAGAGTCTGCGTGTGTCAGCTGAATGTTAGTATGTTAAAGCATCTCACCTCTATGTGTTTGCATATGTGCATGTGTACAAGTATCGAACCCACTGCATGGGAGTGTGAGCTTTCACAGCTACTTCTCTACAGCATGTCAGTGTGTGAGCATGCGTAGACACGATGCGGGATGCTGGGGTAATACAGATGACTTGTCACGTCTGTCTCCCAGGAAGTGCATCTTCATTAGTAACCAATCAAAATCCAATTACAGCCAGTATCTTGGCATATTAGGGCCCTGGCATTAAAATGATATGGTGCGCGGATATATTTCCAATCACTGCAGACTTTAATTACCACCCTGTACCACACAGACCACTCTTAAAGGACAAGGGGGTGGGAGCTGCGGGGTGGAGGATGAGAAATGAGGGAGAGGGGGAGCATAAAATGAGCATTAGCGAGATAAAATGCAAGAGAGGGAGTGTCTTTAAGAAGGACCACGATGGGAGGGGTGTTTGAGAGAGCGACGGTGTGGGTGATTGTGCACATCGTTCTTGTGTGCGTGCATCTGCTACGGAGATTAATGCCACGCTTGTCTCAGTTCAGCAATGCAGTAGACTGGTATTACGGTTGGATTGTGGATATTTTTTGTGAACATCTTTGCCTCAGGCCTGGAGCCATTAGAGGCTGGTTGAACACGGAACCCCACATGGCATAGTAAATTCAGAAATAAGCCATTCATCTTGACTGATCTGGTCTGGTAACAGTCCATCAGTCAGGCAGCAAGTAGCTCACCTAGACAGGCAGTTAGTTTAATCAGATAGTTGGTTAGGTAGAGCTTTATTGGTTAAAGGTCAGTCGGTAAAGGAATCGTTCCTAATCTACTTGATAGATGAGCCCAACAGCTAGTCAGTCACTTTTTTTAATATTATCTCTCAGCTAACTCACCTCTTAATAAAGTAAGTAAAAAGAGTAATTAGTCCCACCCTCACAATTGGTTCTTTTTCAGCCTAGCAGTGTGTCAATTCATCAGATCAGCACATAGTCACTGAAGAGACTATTATCAGTCATACAACCAGTAAATCTCAGGCCATTTAAGTCAATAGATAGTTATAAATTATATGAGCAGCCAATACTCTGTGTGTGAGACACACAAAATCACTTGTTTGCCTGTGTCATAAGCCGGCACCTGTGACTTTTCATCTGATTCAGAGAGTTTCACATGACAGGCTTGTTTACAATGAATAAACTGTAGACCAACTGATCAGCATGACTCAGGGAGAGGTTAGCGTCGTACACAGTTTGTACGTCTTCCGAGCTTCCCAGCCGTCCAGCTAATATTAGCTCTTCCCCTTTTGAATGAGAAATACAAACTACTGCCACCTGAGGAGTTATTTCCTTTCATGCAGTCACAGAACGTTTGTTCCAACTTGTCTTCGCCTGTCGTCTTTGCGGTGTGTTCAAGTGCAACAGACATGGCTCTTTGACGTTAATTTAGTGTGTCCAAACCTTTAAATGAATGAATATGAATACTGACATAACATTGAGATTTATTAAATTAATGTATTTGAAGAGACAGTAGGAAAGTGTGCATTCCAGCACAGCTGCTAAAGGGACCCTGAAAACTCAAATTCAAATAATACGGTCCACGTCAGCTGTGGTTTTTATAAATTTTTATACAAAATGCTACGTAATGTTCACAATGGTCAATAATAGTCTGGTAATGTATTCATTATATGAATAATGCATACATTTAAATGCATTTAAACGTGTGTTGCGGCTGAATTACTCAGGTCGATATTTCCACCAAACTGAAATGAAAGAAGCAGAGGAGCTGAGATGTGTAGGAATGCTAATTAGCAGGAGAGAAAAGATTATTCCTCTGCCAGGTTGTTGATCTTTCTTTCTATTTATCTGACATTGCCTTCAAAGGAAAGCTGTGCTCATGTAACAGTATTAACCAAAATCGCTGTGTTGGCGGACAGAGGACAGCATTGAGCGCCCAGTGCAGGGGTGGAGTGGCAGATGGAGAGGTGGCTTTATAATGATCCTAACATCTTCCTTTAGATATTACATAAAAAAAAAAAAAAAAAAAATGCAATCTAATTGTGTTGCAGACAGAAAGAAGATGAGGCAGAGAAAGCATTTATAAACAAAATAATTCATTATTTCCCAGCGTCGGGATTGATTTACAGAATGGGAAGATATTTCTTAACAGGGAAAGAAAGTTGTCCTCCTCACTTTATTTCCACTGCAACATCCATAAGTTGTTTTCTATTCAGTATGCAATAGAAAATATGATACAAGTTTATGAGCTAGAGCTTTGCAATGCCCTGCCATCCGGATTTGTGACTGCAAGACATCGCTTTAGTGCGAAAAATCTGTTCCCATTCCTCTGTGTAACCCACTGCTCGGCACTCAGAAGATGCCATTTCCGAACACCACCGTCTGTACATAAACATTCACCCCGCAGATGCGTGTAAATTATGTTGGTGCATTAGCCGCCGTCTCTGCCTCGCCGTATTTGGGGCCCGCAATTTCGAATTCACAGTCGTAAACAGTTCACCAGCATCCAATGATACAAGCATCACTACTGGAAATGGATCCATTCCTCCTTCATCGTGCTGATCGGTTATTTCTGGCACGGGGGGAGTCGCTGCTCCCACAGCTGCTAAACGTAGCAAATCTTGCCCTCGAGGCGGACTAAATGAAACACTCAGGCATTCATCCAAACTATGCCTTTGATGCGTGAATCAGAAATAAAAGTGAAGACATGAGCGCGTTGCCAAAATATCACAAGCTCTATGTGTTCATGCAAAAATGGCTCCTAATACCCGTCGGTGTGTTTGTCAGTGTATTCCAGTCAATTATTTGACATTATTACAGTGTGAATGATGTGTTTAACGTTGGAGATTAGCTGCCTGCTTGCAACAAGTGGAGTTCTCGACAACACTGTCAGTAGATCACAGATTCGTCAGAAATATTATAGGCAGCTGTAGAATGGCTTTAAAAAATGATGCCAATACATTTGCCATAATAACTGCATGAGTCTTTAATCTTCTTGTCACTAAAAATAGTTCCTTATGACTGTATATTTGATGTCATATGCTTGAAAGTATAGGAATCTAAACATTAAGACTGTAAAAGTTTGCATAGTATGGACTTTAAAGTTCTTAAACTTTAATTCATTATTAATAACTATTAGAATAATTACTAATACATACATTATTCAGTTGTTGCTGTTTCCCGTGACAGATTAATGCTATATTTGCATTATGAGCTATATTACAACCTGGCATGCTACTTTGCTTGTTGTCACCATTCTGTTTGATGTGAATCAAACATTGTTTGTCATGTCAGACAAGAGCCAGCTCAGCTTTGATTCGTAGCGCCCCACCCCCAACAAGCAGCGACAAGTGTCCTCCGTCAGTTTGTGGCTCCATGTCACCAGCTTCTATCGGACATGACACGTGGCCTGTAGATTTTTTACCAAACTGTACACGTGTATGTGTCAGCTGACTCTTGTAGTTTTAATTCATTTCACGCTCGTCTCCCGACACTTGCTTTGAGAACTTCGCTCAACACACTTGACCTGACACTTCAGCTTGATTCCTAAAAATGTACATTTCAGCACCACTGCTGTGTGAGCTTCTTAAAGTGCATGGATTATAAATTTCTGTACATATAGTTTCAATTGTGCCCATGGCAAACCTTCAGCAGGGATACGGCATGTTCTTCAGAAAACAAGCATATCCACATCCACCTTTATTTCCCATAGTGATAATATACGTTCTGTTTTCAGTCAGATGTACAATAAAAAGCTCATGAATGCAAGCAGGAGGTAATGATGGGTAATCACGGGCGCTCATGTCCACAATATGTATCCACTCTGAAAATGGATTATTATGTGTTGTTGCCACATAATGTGTGAAAAATACATTATTAATATATTTTATAGATCTTACTTTAACTGCAACTAAATTGGCTGTATGAGACAATAATGGCTGAAAACTGAACTGAACAGAATTCACCACTTTCAGCTGCTTTGTGCTGTAGATTAATATGATAAGTAAAGAGCGTAATGACTAAGAACTTAAGCTTATGGTGTAATGCTGTATTTAATAGCGCTCCATTTACTTCCACCTTAACCCTATAGTAATTCTGACTAATGCATTTCCCATTTCAGGTACACTTTTGCATAAATTATGTTGTTTAGTGCACTCTCTAATCTTATGAAATGTCATTTCAACCATCAGCAGCGAGGGAACCTCACATATAACCCTCCTATCATTCAAGGTATGGCTATATAAATGACTATATAACAGATATTTCAACTTTTTCGATTGAACTTATGTTTCATAATTGTGTTCATGCTCTGTTCTTTTCTTAGAAAGAGTTTGTCAGAGAGTCACTCCTCGTCTGACCTTTCAAATAATGTAAATAATGTTAACTGAGTAGTTTTGCTGCTTACGCCCTAACTTTCTCCGCACAAAGTGTGAAAACACAAACTAGTTTTTAGAATGACACAGAAATAATAAGTCAGCAAAGTCTAAATGGCTTCGGCTTCAGACCAGTTACAAACCCAATTCATCCTTCCACCACATCCCCCTGGGCTTTGGCACTCAAGAATACCTCAGCTTCTGTTTCTGTTAGATGGAGCGGAGCATAAGAGGCGAACTTCTGTGCCTCTGGGTGCGTTCACCAAGTTGCCTATAGACACCTAAATTTCCTAAATTTTATTCACCTCAAATGTACATCGGATGGGAGGTGATAACATTTCAACTGCCGCTCTTTTCTTACGCACATTTCCAAAAACAGGTTGTGTCAAGTGGAGTATTTGACTGATGAAGTGACTGTTACACACACCTACAGGCTGCCTTAAAACGTGCAACTTAAAGGCTTTAGGTCCTTATAACTGCCATCCTGACACACCTGCATTAGGAAAAAGACTATGATTTGGGTTAAAACAGCTCCTATCTGTCAGAAAGCCTTTCCGCAGGTGCTGACAGTAGCAGTCCGTTAACAAACTAATGACACACATCACTACACTGATAAAGTAATTTATAGATTCATCTATAATAAAGAAATAGCCTTCAGTTGAAGTAAATGTGTGTCATCTAAATGTATTTGTTTCACAGTATTTATACCTATGACACAAAAGTGCTTCAGATCTCTAAACCATTTACTGAACTGTATTCATTAAAGCCTAAGTGCCAAACTAGTTCAGAGTAACGTGGTGATGCAGAGAACTGAATCCTAACTAGATCGTAAAAACTATTTATGTATGAAAAGCCCATAATAACCTTTTAATAATATCACTGCAGAGCGTTTCATTCAATGAAGACCTTGAATGCCAGCAAGGCTGTGAGAGAGACCGAATCCTTGAAATATTAAGTAAGAAGGGGAGACAGATGGAGAGAATGAAAAATATGTCCCTTCTTCACACAGTCTGGACCCATATTACCTTCTTATTCTGCACGGGTCATTGGCAAAATTACTTAACCCAAGGATGGTGAAATTGTTGAAGTAAAAAAAGAACAGTGTTTATTACATTTTGATATCAGTGCACACCAAGGCCTCAAACCAAGTCACAGCCACTGGAAATGTCATTCAGTGGAGGCCTTAAATAACAGCACGAAAAGGCAGTTTGAAATCTTCTTTCGTTTTTAATGTGACCTCAGTGAACATCCTTCAGCCTTCAATAACCCTGTTTCTTGACGCAGCTGTTATTGCTACACATAGTAGGGCATCCAGAACGGCTGGATGGGCAACTGCACTAGTTGGTTAGGGTGGATGGTGGATGGTGGTGGCAAGTGGGTAAGACTGCAAGTGCAAGACCGTCCCAACAAAATGTGTTAGCTGTTGCCAGTGTAGGGGAATAATGGATTACATGTACCGGCGTTACGTATTCAGAATACAAATTATGAGAGACTGAATTCTGTTACAGTTACAATTTGAACAGATGGTAATTAGAATACAGTTACATTGTTGAAATTATTGGATTACATGACGGTATTTTTATATTTTAGTTGTTCGTTCACTCTCTAAATAAATTAAGGCAACTCCACACATCTCCCAGAAACCCTGGTGTAGAACATGCAACCAAAGACTCTACAACATTACACAGTGGAGCTATTCACGTGATTAGTCAAGATAATGGAGTGGGATCCGGAGCTGGAGCCGGCACAACAGAGCCAGCACTTCAGATAAAAGAAAGAGAAGGGAGAATGTGACATTACTGCGCAATACAACCTCTGCTTGCCAACCTGAAAAAACATCTTTAAGTCAATTCTTTATTTTAATCAGTCAGGGGTAGTCGTCTACAGCTTTACTTGTTACCTTTTTAAAATAGTTCTAGGTAGCTACATGCTTAGTTGACGTGCCACTTGACAGTCTCACATGTGCTGATTTGCAATGACTAGCTAGCTAGCGTTAGCTGAAATGTTTGTGTGTGTTTATAGCAGGGTGTGATTGCTGCATTCAGACACACAGAAAATGCAATTCAACGTGGAAGTAAGTAAGTTACTCAACCTTGTAGTTGGAGGTTGATAATGTAGCTGCATTTTCAATTCTAGTTTATATGGCCTCTGTAACATTTCAATAATTAAGCATAATCTTTCCATAGCGCGGGTTCTTAAAGAGGAAAGGGTGAAGTCTAAATTACACATGATGGGAGTCAGTTCTCATCACTTCATCAAAAAAACAATAATTAGTACGTTTTCATGATGTTGCATGTCTTACAGTATATACCTGTGTCTGTCTCAGCTAATTTACCAAGACATGCATCAAATTTATTCCGGTAAAAACGAGATATGATGATTGATTGAATATGATTATTCTGTTGAGTTGAATTGGTATGTGTTGCTGAAAATGCAAAATGATGAAAAAAGGGAAAAAGAAAGGAACTAGGGAAAACAAATTCTCACACAAAGGGGCATAATCTTAATTTTAATTAGACCTTTAAGTATGCAGATTTCTTTCTTTCTTTTCTTTTCTTTGACTTTTTAAGCTGAGATAACACCAAAAACACAATGTGGCAGAACACTCAAGGGTAACTTAAAAGAACAAGCTCTGGGTTAATAGCGCTATTATGCTAACTATCATGACCTTGGAGACGCAGAGATATTTTATGCACTGTATGTGTGGTTGCATGTGTGGACACTGAGGACACAGTAAGCTCAGCGCTCACAAAGTCTCATCATCATTAAGCAGTTATAATGAGCTGAATTTGAATCACTTCCTGTGTGTTTGTAGCTGTTTTAAGTCCTCCAAAATCTACAGCATTTTGTCGCTCATGTGACCCTGGTAAAAGTGATTATATCAGTGATCAAGCACAGACACACAATCAAACACCACGGAGCAGATCAGACACTTCAGGTCTTCAGTATCTGACAAACGCATTTCTAGATCCATTTACACCTGATGTAAAGTCGGTGTGTTGGTGTTGTCACTTTTCTACCAGGGTTAAATTGTCATGAATTAAAAAATGAAATACGATCTGATCAGTGTTGACACCTGTCAGTGGCAAGAGGTGTAATAAATGAAATGACAGCAAAGACGGCTGGCATGACAAAGGTTGCGTGAACACCTTCATTTATTTAGCATAGTCACAAAGTATGAGAGTCACTGCAGAGCTTATGCTGATGATTTTGACATGTGAAAATCCAGACGGTGTGAAAATGGTTCTGTACAGTTCACTGGCTCTGTTTGAACAGACTTAATTGGCTTTTGGCAGGGAGAATGTTACATCCTGACAATCCTTATCACTGATTCCGAAAGCAGAGATGAACATCTCTAAGCAGAGAAAATGTGCCATTTTTAGCCATGTTCGCAGCGGGGCTCCAGGGGTGGCAGTGTCAGTCATCCAAACGGTTTGATCCAGACTGAAATATTTCAAAATCTATGAAATGGAATACAGCAAGCAGGATTCCCATTATTCCCATTATCATTCAGCTCTGTCCAGTAATTTGGATTAAGACCAAATTTCTGCAAAAAAACTGCATGTTAGCAGAGAACATTAGGAGGCTGCATGGCAAATTGTGTACCAGCTAGATATGAGGCTTTTAACGCCATCACTGTGAGCATGTTAGCATGCAGAACAGAAGTACAGAACTTCTGACACATGCATATGGCCTGCCTTCAGGCTGCAGTCACTTTTCTACTCTCAATGTTCTTGAATAAGAAACAGCCACATAAGGGAACCTGTATTTGCTCTTACTGTCGAACACTTTCTCTCAGACTAATTCTGTCTTTTTTATCTGGATATTTTCTTAGGGGTTTCCTTAATTCCATTGCATTCTTCCTGACCACCAAATCTTGGGAATTCATAGAACCCTAGTTACATCCATAACTCTTCTTTCGTCACCATGCTCCTAGCTGCCTAGCCTCTCAGGCAGACAATCACAGCTGGCCGATGTAAAACCACCAGAGCAGGAAACCAAATTTAAAATTCCATCCAAATTTGGCAAGTGAATGTAACTGACATTCTGGAGCATAGTTTTAACTCTTTATGACTGTCAGTCATAGAGACGACTCACATTGTCCATTTCTGCCATACGCAACATGTCACGTCTATCAACTGTATTTATGTAGCCCACAGTGTGCACGTGTTCAGTACGTAATGACTTTTAACACTGAAATGAAGTGAAATGAATTGTTTTTATTTTTTTTGGTTTTGGTGAGGGTCAGCAGTTGATGAGGGACGAACGAGTATTTCACATTCACCAGAAACACCCCACATTCCTCAGCTGGGGATTTGAACCTGCAACCTTCCACAGCAGAATAACCAGTCTAGGTTTGAGATTACACAGGGAGCATACAAATGTGGGGCCCTTATCTGTCTGAGCTGGGGGAGATTATTACTACTAACTCATTATCTCTTCGTTCGGGCTTATAACCACTGCAGCTGCTATTACTGCCACAATGGCCTTCAGCTAGACACAGAGAATAGACTCATTTACTTGAGTTTTATTACATTTCAGATAGCAGCAACTTATCTCTGCGTCTGTCCATCTGTCTTTATGAGTGCATGTGCGTGTGCATTGAACCAGCCAATAGATTACTTTATTATCTTTGAGTTTCATTTTGGATAGCCACAACTTTATTATCAGTCAATCTCTCTCCTTCTTAACAATTCCCAATTTTGTCTTCTGTAACTCTCAGAATTTTTATTTTATCCCTCCCTCTCTCTTTCTCCATCTATCTTTAAAAAGATGTGATATTAGTAGGCCTTTAATTGTCAACTGCCGGCAGCAGAGATGAATAGATCGAAATCTTGGAGGTGAATTGTCGATCAGAATGAGAAAGCTGAAGAGCGTTACGAAAGGTTGGGCGACAGAGAAGGAAACTCTGAAATTACATCAGGAAAAGATGGGATGAGTCACCATAAGGTTAACCAAGAAAACCGTGCACACATTCGACACAGTGTATTCCACAGCTCCATGAACATTGCTGCATTCCCAACCCTTATTGTTTTTATTGTTACACTTTTTCAGTCCTGAGGATTTTCTTATATTTGACTCATTATTATGTAACAAAGCAAGTAGAGCTCCCCCTGGTGTCTAGCTGCAGTATAGGTCATAAGCTCCACTCCCTCCATGTTAGTGGATGGGACTTGGGCCAAACTAAAACACTAAAATACATGTCAAATGATTATTTTTAGTCATTTTAGGTAGTTAATATAATGTAGACGCATGTCCAAGTGTCAGTATTTTGGATATGTTGCGTTTTAGTTAGTTAATTTAGTTATTTGATGCTATAGAAATAGGATGTGACATAATGGCGACCACCAGATGCCATGCAAACCGCTCTGTAAACTGGAGATGTGAGACTGAGACTCATATCCCCAGGAAAATAGTTTGGCCAATACATGGAAGTTGGGACACGCTGTCCATATTTATACAATCTATGGTGGTACAGTTTAGGTAGCAGCACTTTTAAAAGTACTTGAGAACAAATGTCAGTAACAAAGTAGCATTATTAAAAACAGTTTTTTTATTATATATGACACGGAGAGCAGGTCCCCAAGTCTTTACCTTTAGAAACCACATTTCAGTTTAAATATATGTCACGGCTGCTCTCGTCTCTCAGCAACTAATGTTTTCTGAGTTTGAACACAACGCAGACAGACTGAAGCTCTGTGGAGTGCTGAGACAATGTCTATAGATTTTAATGAGATCGCCATATGGCTAAGCTGACACTTACATTAGACAACAAACTCTCAGACAGTTGTGCTCAGTTCGTCTTTATGTCCAAAACCTAAATGACAAAGTGTAGAGAAAATAAAACAAAATGACCCTTAGAGACTTTGGAGTGGGCTGACTCACTGACTCTCAGTGTCTCAAATCTTTTGACGATGCAACCCAAACAGAGCAATAGAGTGCCGATGTAAATCTTCCTTTATAAAAACTTATTTTGGAGCAGTGACATTTTGGTATATATACACAGAAACTGAAGACGGGGCTGAATGTTACACACTGCATGATTCATATGCTCTGTGTTTACACATGTGTATATGGTGTGTGCCAATACACACACAGTGCTGTGCTGCCTTTGGTCCCATATGCACTTTCTTTTAAGCTATTGCTACATACATGTCTCCTTGATAGCATATGCCAAACGTTTGTCACCCAGTGGATGGTCACCATGGTAACAGGTCAGTTCAAATAACATAGGCCCTTACACTATATGGTTTAGACAGTCATCTTCCTCAGTTTGTGACAAATTATGCATTTCAGCGCTAGTGATAGCAGATGATAAAAAAGTAGCTGGCAACTAGCATTATCCCATGAGACCTGAGGAAATGCAGCTCCAGCGTTGGAGCATTAATCTTAATGATACATGCTCGACGTTTTTAGGGTATTGATGAAACAAGCATAAAACTCTGCAAAATCTTTTTCCACAAGACTGTGATTGTGACTCAAAGTCGGCTGGATTCAAAAACTCACTTTTACAGAGAATGCACAAAAAGACCTAAAAGCACAACAGAGTCTTCATTCCTAAGAATGAAAAAAAAAACACAAAAAACAGAACCCTTTTCTACAAGCCAAACATTTTCTCACATGGAGTTTGAACGGACAATGCAGACACATTTGTCTTTGTGAAAACAATTTTGCTCAGGGTTCACTGCTGCTCGACTTAGTTCTTGTCGCCACTCGTTTCCTCCTGCTCTTCATTGCCATTGAAATCCTTTCGCATTTTGTACTATTGTCTCTTTTTCCATGTGCGGGTGCATAGCAAGAAGCTGCCTTAACTTGGACAATTCGGTTTATCCCTTTCTCCAGACTTTGCACAGAGGCTGTGTCAATGATCTTAAAACAGCCTATTCACTTTAAGAAAAAAATAGGTGCAATGCAAGTATGGTTTATTTGTTATATGGGTGTTCATTAAGCTTCTCTTCAGAAGACATGCTCTCAGTTATACATGTGTTTTGTTGGATAGTGTGATTTTCACTTCATGTCTTTAAATCCCAGTTTTAACAAGACACATGATGCTGTGTTGTTTTTTTGTAAAAAGACACTTTCCATCTACCCACATCCACCCAGACTGTGTATATGTGCGTCCATGCATGCATCTGTGAACGTGTGTACGAGTGTGTGATGTCTCTATCTCGCCGACATAGATAGTTAACAAAAACAGACATTTCTGAAGCAACTTATTAGTCACCGGGAACAGACGGAAGAAACAAAATGCAAACAGGCTCCTTTTAGAGGATGTTGCAGCGCAGCATTAATTACATGTAAATAACTTGATTTGATTTTACTCCGCTCATCAGGATAAAGTAGATAATTACAGAAACTAACCGCTTGGGGAGTAGCCTTTTTGTTGTGGCTTGATTAAATAAAAATATTCAGTGAGAAATAAAAAGAGGTACGCAAAAAATGATCACAGAGAGTTGAAAAATTGTTGAATGCACAGTTACAGATAAAAGGATGGGCAAGATATAGGGTTTGAAAGTAATCATTATTTTTGATGTTGTTTAATCTCCGTACTATCATTTATTTGACAAATTCTTTCTTTACTCCTGCTGTTTTAATCTTTAAAATATAGTTGTAACTTCACTGTTTGAGCTCTTGTTTTTTTTTTTTTTTTTCATTTAGCGTTACATGAGAAGTTTTAGAGGCAAAAATATGGTCACGGAATGAAGCTGCGATTGAATTACAGCTTTACAGCATTAAGCTGTGGCCGGTTGAACTAAATGAGGGTCTGTGAGAGACAAGCCTCAATTTCTGCTTTATTAGACACAAGTGGAGAGAGGCACAGAGGGGATGCAGTGTGACACTGAGCTGATTTCATGTGTGCATGACATGTGTGTGATGAACCCTGGGACACTAGACTGATTGTTGGAAATAATATGATTGTGCCTTAGGCCCAAGTAGTGTAAGTTCCCTTTGATAAATTCAATTTAATTATTTCGCAGTTAACTGGTCCATTAAAAGTCTATTGGATAAAATGGCACTGAGCACTTATTGTTGTTCCCCCCATATAGGAAATGAAGAAGGGCTGGGTTGTGTGTGTGTGCAAAGTCTGGGTGGTGGTGATATTAAGTACGTAGGCACAAAGATAGGCCAGAGGGCTAATAGCTCTCTCTCTGTGTGTGTGTGTGTGTGTGTGTGTGTGTGTGTGTGTGTGTGTGTGTTTCTAAGCTTATGTATCTTAAGTGCCTTTGAATGAATGAATGTGTGTTTGGCTGCTTCCACGCAAGTCTATCAGCTCTGACCAGATAATGTAGAGAAGATGAACAGGGACATTCTCATTATTAAAACTGAAGCTCTCTCTTTCTTTTTTTTCTTTTTTTTTTTAATTCCAGCTCATTAAGTATGAATCGTGTTAATATTTCCATTTGTCTTTGTTAGTGTCATCACCGTCTCTTGCCTTCTTCATTCTCTCCTCCTGTGAGTCGTTATACGTCTTTCTTGGAGCACTTTACCACACTGTAATATCATTATAATGTACTCTTATTGCCGCATGCATCCAGTCTATCAGGGCAGTGGCAGGTAGCAGCACAGCTGCTGAGGCCTGGTGTCCATTTTAAAAGACAACTGTGGTGTTATTAATGATCAAATGGGAGAAATCATCTGGATGTATATAACAGCTCCACTGTTCCCATTTACTACTAGTTTAACTACCATTCATTAACATGTCATGTTCATTGTGCTGTGTTTACTGTTAATTACTGTATATGATGACTTTTTTCCCTGCAACAGCTTTCAGATATTTTTCAGCCTGTCTGTCCTCTTCTTTTTTTTTTTGGTGATTTGTAACAAAGGCCCCCCGCTGGCTTCAAAACAGGCCTTAACAATGACACACAACCAGCCACTCTGCGTGGTGTAAGTTGACAATGGTAGCACGCACTGAACACGCCACACAGTCTGGGAAGCTGAATGTGAATGTGTTCCAGAAGCGCATTTGTCAGTTTATGCCGCCAGGCCACCAAGGCTCTGTAAGGAAGTAAGGCTGATGAATGCTGCTTTTTATTTTATTATCCTCAACTGTCACAGATTTATGACGACGGTAGAACTTTTCAGACATTAAATGTGTCAGCTGCAGACTTATTTAACGAGCAAAAGTTTCTGAAATGACCTTCGCAGGATTGCGCAAAGTAAAAATTAATTACAAAGCTGTTCTGTGCTGTAAAAATGAGAGCAGAGATGACCAAAAAGGCTGCTGCCGTTTTAAATAACACCAGCCGAGAAAGGCTCAGATTAGGCTGTTTGATGAAGTGATGACTAAAGGTAAAGTCCAGCTCAGACAATGATGGACATTCAGAATGATGAAGGAATCGGCTAGAGGGAAAGGAGTTCCGTCGGCCTCCTTGCCCTTGGATCATAAAAGGAGAGACCTTTTGGAAACAAGCCAGCCAGTCGGCCATTCTTTTGAGATTAGAAACGTTGCCAAAGTTAGTCTGATAAAAGAGGGATAACATATTAGGACTGAAACCTGGCCAAATTCCCCATTCCTCCCTCTGAGAACTTAGCAGTACGTCGGGACAGAAACTTGGCCAGGCTGTTGGGACGTCTCACAGTGAACAGGACAAAACTGGTAGCAGTGAAACTGAGCTGACTCCTCTAGCCTCAGCTGAAGCCAATGGATCAATCTTACTTTAACAGCTCCACTCAGTCAAGCGTGCACACAACGCACGCGCAAAGAGAGAGAGAGAGCAAAAGGGAGGTTGATTTCATTCTAAGAGCTCTAACTTTTCAACCAGAACACTCACTGAAGGAGAAAAAATCAAAAAGACTGCAGGGAAAGAAAGATTTGAAGGGTGGAGAGCAAAAGACATGTGGAGAGAGGAAGGAAAAGAAGAAAGACATAAAGGAATAAGTGGTGGTGAATGCTGTGGTAAACTGGGATCAAAGTGTGTGAATCTATACAATGTTTAGTACCACTTTATTTGAACCCTTCTGTCTGTAGGAGGCTTTGCAAACCAGTTTCAGCTTAAGAATCATCTTCTAAAACTTCAGCGATACGTCAGTTATGAACGTGATTTAGATTGATGGATGCATGGATGTCTGGATAGGTGGAAAAATAGAAGCTCGTATGGATGCGGAGATGCATGTAAATGGTTGCATTATCGCTGTATTGCTAATAACATCCCTGCGTGTTATGATGGGCTCACACAACACCCTCTGCTCACAGCTATCAGTGGGAAGGTGCTAAGAGCTCAGGGATGTTCTCACCTCCTCGACGATGTGTTATGAATGACAAATATTTTTATTTTTTTATTTTTATTTTGTGGTTGCCTGCCGAAGCGAGCGAGTATGAATGGCTTTATTGTATTTTAGACAATGGTTTGTTTAGGTTTTTGAGGGACACGGATACATGAGCATTTAATGATTTGTCTAAATTCCTTCTGCAAGCAGCCAGAACCTGAAAATGTCGATAAAACATTAGACGTGTAAACTCAGTAAGACATCTGTATCTGGCTGGTTGTGTGTAAAGTTAGTATCAGTTTGTGCAACGGTGCATTGAACCAGTGCACAAGGAGACAGCTACTCCAACTACTTATACCACTGCAAGTTAAACAATTTCCTTGAAGGATTAATTAAGTATTCTGACTGTAATTCAGAAGTTATACAGTTATCTAAAAATGACACATTGAATAATATTTGCCATAAACACAAGGAAGATTGCACCAATTGGATATCCACTGTATTCAGTAGACCCAGTAAGCCAGCTATACCGGTTAGCATTAAATGTCTACACATTTATTATTTATGGACTTGTTGAGTGATTGTACTGCTGTTTAAAACCATCTGTGTTTAACACCTTAAATGTAATAAAGACTGAGCAGAACACCTGAACTCCTCCGTTATCTGTCAGTTTAATTAACAGCACGTGGGCATTCAAAAGCGTCATATATATTTTGCAGGTAAATACATTTACAAATTGAACAGGGATGGTTAGTAATTTACGGGCGTAATAACACGCAGCCTATATATGCTTGAGGGCATTCATTTAAAATTCTAACCCTCATTTAGACGGGGTGAGTATTCCGGGGGGGATGTGGGTGATAAACTTTGGCCGCGCATCTCAGTAACTGGAATCATCACTCTGAATGGCATTTTAACCAGTGATAAATTACAGTCATAGGCAACGTCCTCCACTGCACGCTAGCCATAAAATCGGCAGTATGAAGGCAGTCTATAGCTGCGGAAACCTGTCGCCGACATTACAACACACCATTTCCCCCATTCCCCCTCCAGGGACATTAATCCTGCTCACATGGGGTGATACATATACGCAATGTAAAGCTGATACTCTGTCCTGCATAAATAATGCCATCATAACACTGTCACGGCCATCAGATTACCCATGTTAATTCTTATACAAGCTCTTTATGGATATTCTATTTAGATTTAAAATAAGACCATCCTTTATTTATCCCACAGTGGGGAAAGTTGGAGTGTTGCAACAGCGTATAGTTTAGAGGACAGTGCACACGAGATTAAATTAATACTTAAATTGGTGTCACTTTATACACAGCGATTAGAAATGTGATACTCAATGTCTCATTGACACATTAAATAATATATTTAAAATGCCAAAAAGTGATTTCAGATATTAGTTAACCACAGTTTGTCATGTTTATTATGTTTTAAATCAGGATAATTTGTTTCAGCTAACAGTGTTGCCCATATAGCTTAACCTGTCTACAAGAAATACTGTCAACTTCCTTTTGGCAGCCATAATCAACAGAGCCACTCAGACAGGCGGCATATTCTGCAAGACATAATGTACGACAAACCATACAGATCAGATATTATATATAATATGTATGATACGACTATGATAAATGATAAAATATGCATCTCATGTTTGCCGGCTCTTTTAATTTTTCCTGCCCTTCTCCTGCTGTTCTCCAGGTTTAATTGACTCGACTTCTTTCGCCCACCGCGATTACTGCAGGCGTTCAAGACATACATGTACAGCTGTAATCCAGGGACACATAAAACGCTCCATGTTATAAATTTATGAGAGCATTATGGGATTTATGGTAGGTAGGGCGAGGGAAGCAGGATGTCTTGCTCGCCAGCGTGGTGAAGCGTGTTTGATGTGAACAGCTAAGCTACTGCGAAGACAGAACTGGCCACAGGGCTTCGGCCTTCTGCCTTAACCCAGCGTTATCCTCAAAAAACAAAACAAAAAAAATATGAAACGTACATTTAAATATTAATAACCAGGAACAAATAGGGGAGAGGCAAGTCCACAACTCATCCAGTGTAATGTGGCTACTTTCACCATAAAGGTGCATTTCATTTGATTAGCTTTTCTATGGCTGTGTGTGATTTTAACACTTTTTATCTGAAAGCATAAACATATAAAAGTCTTTACTCTCTATTTCAGTTTCTGTTACGGTGATAAAAAGTTGGTTAAACATTCCGGTTAAAGACACAGCTCAAGGCAGATTCTTTCTCATATAAAGTAAGAAATAAGTTTGATGGCCAAGTTACACAAAGAAAAACACACTGTACCAGAAGCCTGTGTGTATGTGTTGCTGATAGAGACGACAGGTGTGTGGTGGAGAGGAAATTGGTACATTAGTGTATGACAGAGAGAGAATGAAAAAGAAAGCAAGAAAGAGAGAGAGAGACAGGAAGGAATTCTACCCCGGGGAGAAACTGCATCAGTTTTACTGAGAGAGAAGTGGAGAGAGGAAGGTGTTAGTGCGGCTGCAGAGTAAAATGTCTTCTGTTAAGCCTACCTAAGCCTGAAGGCACACACCTCACCGTGTGTACGTTTCTGTCTATGAGTGTAGACAGCCATGCATGTTTGTGTGTTCATGCATGTGGGCACTGTTTTGTGAACCTCGTTAACATTTAAAATCTCATGCAAATTCCTCTATAGTGTAACGGATTCAAATGAAGCCTTTAAAATGTGTGTGGGATTTGGTGTGTGTAACGCATCTCCAGTGTTTCTGATGGGAGGAGAGAGCAGAGATTAAATCAACCGAGTTCCCCTGACAGCCCTCACTCTCTGTTTCTCTCACACACACACCCACTGACATACACACTTTCTCTACCTGGAGTGTCTGAATCTAATCTTCGCCAGGTCAGACAGATGTACACAGAGCGATGAGAAGCAGGGGAGCAGTGTGTGTGTGTGTGTGTGCGTGTCTTGTAGATGGGGATTCCTGCCATGTTAACCACTCCAACATGACGGATGGCAGGGCATAGACACGGACATATATATACACTCATTTTATAAAACCAATAACCTGCTCGGGGCTGCGGTATATGGAGAATCCATCAGAGCTGAGGCGGCAGTGTCATAACTCGCAAGCTTTTAGGAGGCTACACTGCAGGGGAAAATTATTTTTTGTTTCATAAAGTTGAGATGCTGCAACAGTTTAAGAGTTTTCTTCTGTCAAGCAGTCAGCACACTTTAACTGAAATATGATTTCCATACACCGCAGCCTTTTGTGGGTTATTACAGTAATAATACCTGCGAGGGCAGTCTTTACTGTGATTATGGGTATGACAATGATTTAGAGAGGTATGCATACTGCTGGGACGACGAAGCACCCACGGCAGTGCTTGAACGTTTCCTCCTGGGTATCGTGACTTTTATGCAACAGTTCCCAGCACATGGGTTCGATGAGGAGCATCCTCAGGAGGAAGATTACACTGTGTGTACGGAACAATAAAAAGCAGGATAAAGCAAGAAAGATCATAAACTTGCTCCCTGGTTGCCACAAGCATCTAATAAACGGAAATGAGACTCATCAGCATGGTCTAAGAGCCTACTTGACTGAGAGTGAAGGTCGTGAAATGTGGTGTTATAATGGATTAAAATAAATAAAAATAAAATCCATATGACACCGATCTCTATAGCTGATGCGTTGATCAGGGGGTTGTCACTGGTCCAAGCAAAGTGATAGAGAGTTCACATTTACACCCCTTTAAAAGATATACAGACTGTATGTGCTATAAAGACTTGTGATAAAATCCACTGCAAGAAATGTCTCCCAGTTTGGGCCGTATTAATCAGATTACTGCCTCAAGATGAACCTGAGCTGAAGAAAAGAAGTTGTCTGTTTTAAAACTTGGTGGTGACACATAAATCATATAATCTGCTATCTTACCATAGCCTAATAAGGTCTTATTAGGACATTCAGTAACCTTTTCAGGGTCAAGACTATTTCTTCTTCACTGGTAGTCACATCACTCTGTATTAATTGACTGGGAAATCTGATTTGGATCACAAGACACATTAAGGTAGTTGAACTTGCTCCTTCTGTTCCTTAGTGTGACCATAACCACATCATGAACGTATCTTAATTGAATAATTCAAAGCTTAAAAACATAACTAAATGAGCTTCTGGGGTTATATAGCAGCTATTGACCTGTAGATAGGCACTGAGTTTAACCTGGAGTAATCCAATACTGAAATTCAGCTGTTTTCTTTAAATGCTAAATGGAAACATGTTTTGACTCGAGGTGAACTTTAGGCCATAATCAACGTCAACCAGCGACATTCCCAACATACCACAGGACCCAAAGGACAAGTTGCCTTTTTAAATAAATATAACCTTTAGCCTTCATGCCCAACTGAGGATCACATGACTGGCCCAGGAAGCCAAGGGCTACTGCATTATTTACATTTTTTTTTTTTTTTCAGTCTTGAAACCTTTTGACAGCTACCACTTGCATTTTTTAACTAGATTATAGAGTAGATCATAGAGATTTACTGATCTGCTGTCTTTGAACGTTTGAGCCATCCTCTTATCAGTTGTACACTGTGTTTAATGAAGATCAGGAGTTCAATAAGATGCTCTGCCTCTATGATTCAAACAGCTGTCGGTTGTGTTGTTGAATGAGCTTTATCTGAGAGGAGTAAACACGGCTGATAATTGTCAGATCTGATACTGCTTGACTGTGCGTACACAGATAGATATGAATGTGAGTCTCTGACAAATTACAGATACATTTAGTCTTTAGTTTAAGGCGCAAAAAGGATGATTTAAGGATATGTATGAGCAGAGAATATAATATTCAGTTGTGTACATCCACCTGGAATACAAATTGTGTTTTTGCTAGCTAAATATCTACATAAGTGTCATTTGGTGGCTCCCTGTTTCTACAGTGGTCCGCAATGGTTAAGGCAAATGCTGGCTGTTATGAGGACCTTTCATGTATTAACACTGATGCATCAGCCATCACAGGTTCTCCTGCAGCACTGGAAATGGATGGGTATTCAGTTGGTAGCAATCTGCACCCTCACTGCTTTATACCAGTAAATCCTGCATGAATGTAAATTTATATAAGCTTTTAGGAATATAATGTCACATGAAAGTGGCTTTGTGTTATATACATGGTAATTGCAGTGTTGATTGGATGTGCAAACTCTACACTTTAATGCCTAGTATTGAAATTTGTACGGTGAAATTCTCAAGCAAGGAATGGGTGAGGTATTTTAAAATGTAACCGCAAAGGAAATTGATATGTGTCTTTCTCTGCCTGTATCATTTGTTTGGAAACCGTACATGTGTACATTCAACAGTAACAATCAGACTCATTCATGTTTCAGACTGAGGACCAGGCAGGCCTCTACTACAGGGTTTACTAAAATGCTGAACAATAACAATGCAACAAAACCCACTGATGCTGTATTCTGTATCTGATTTTTAGGTATGTATGCGTGTAGTATATATGTGTATATGTATATGGGTGTGTATATGTATGTATATAGAGATACATAGATATATATATATCTTCCTTATATTTTTACATTTCATATTTGTACATTTTGTGTTTAAGTTGCTGCACCGTAGGCCTTTGAGGAAAGTAATTTCAATCCTGTTATGTGTTGCACATGTCAGAATTGACAATAAAGCTGACTTTGACTTGACTTTGACTTCTACCTCCACTGCACAGACCATGCTTATCTGTATAACACATAATTGCGTAAGTCTATCTGTCAGTCTGTGTCTGTCTATCCGTCTGTTTGTCCATCTGTCAAACGCCTGTCTCCTCCTCAGAGTGTATGTGTGGGCCATGCAGACTTCCATGTGCGAACGAGGAGGATTTTTCACTCTACATTTCTTAACATTAGGTTGTCACACCTCGTCTCCTGCCAGTCCCCCAATCCCTCATTCCCTCTATGTCAATTTCAGCCCCTTTGTCCTCCTTTCTCTCTGCTTCTCTTTCTGTCTTTATATCTCTTGTGTCCCTATGTCCCTCTTTACCTAATTTCCTCATACTCCTTACTTGTTCTCCGTCTGTTTCCCCACTCATTCCTAATGACAGCTGCCACTCTCAGTTCTACAGGTGGGTAACCATGACTACATGTCCGTGTGATATATGTTAAAGACCTCACTTATTCTCCCATGCAATGCTTTATTTATTTATTTCAGCAACATATCATCAAAAGATGACACTCAAATCCTTTCATTCATGGCCCGAAGTTACAACAGCTGATACAGATTTTTGTTGTTTTAGCAATATGGAAAATGTGGAAGTGTTAATGAATAAGTAACAAATTTCCAACAGACGACATCAAACAGTGCACTCCAATATTGGGACCTGTATCTTTTCTTAGCATGACTGCACTTTTAAGATAGAAGAAGCATCTCAGATATTTGACATGTCGTATTTCTCAAATTTCATTTGCAATGAAAGGCAGCGATATTTCACTGCCACAGAATGGTGTGACATATAAGACAGGTTTTTGAGTCTGCACTGTATCAAACCTCCAGCTGCTAAGCAGGGAGCAGATGAGGACAGAGTCTGCACTGGGCAGATCACAAAAGGCCATATGTATAATATCATGTGATGTATAACACGTGGTGTAATGCAAATTAAGGTGTTTCTAAAATCAGCATGCATGCTCAGCAAACCCTTCCTGGGATACACAGATCTTTGTTAAGTAATGTTCTGTCCCGCTCATCCTATATTTTACTATAATTAGTATGGGCGGCAGGTATACTGCATCTTCTTTAAATGTTGATCGGGCTTAGCAGTCGGTGTACTCAAAATACTGAAAAGATGTGACTGTGCTCTGCACGCCTGCATATACATTAGGTTAATCTCTACACTCCTTCCTCTCTGATTCACCACCCCCCACATACACTCTAGCTTCATCATTTTGTAAAGCAGAGAGGTCTGCTCCTCGATATTGGCTAAAGAGGGTTTGAACTAGTACAGTATATTGGAACTGTGCAACACCCTGAAAGTTTGCACAGTATATAAAGTAGTTTCAGGAAGTGGTAAATGGTAAACGGCCTTGCTTTTATATAGCGCTTTTCTACCTATTGGTACTCAAAGCGCTTTACAGTCTCAGACGCATCTACCCATTGGCTCACACAAGCACACACACATTCACACACCAGTGCCATGCACTGGGAGCAACTGGGGGTTCAGTGTCTTGCTCAAGGACACTTTGGCATGTGGCACATTCTGGGGATCGAACCGCTAACCCCTCTGGTTCACGGACAAGCCGCTCTACCTACTGAGCCGCCCAAGTATACATTGTCATTCAGTTCTGGCATACTTATCTGTACAAGGTCGTTTGGCAGCAACAACAGCTTCAAGTCTTGATCTCTAGAAACTTTGTAAACCGAACAAAAACATGTATAACCATGGTTTCACTTTAGAACTGTGTGTACAAAATACCAATTAGTCTTCTGGAAAAGTGTGCACATTACAAAAGGGTCTGAATAAGGACCCTATTTGTCTAACTGACATTCCAACCGCAACTATGCCCTCACTCAAATGTTGCTGTTAACTTTTTAGCAGGAAATAGGAGAAGGACCCAATGGCCGGACACACACAAAGAGGAAAGGCATGGTGAGATAATGAATCTCACTTTAATGTGACTTACTGTGTTGAACTAAAGGCACTACTGTCAAGGAATGCAATCCAAACAAAGTCCTACAAAAGGCAATCCAACTCGAAGTAGTCCAACAAAAGTTTCCCAGAAATCCAAAAAAAAAAAAAAAAGTAGTAAAAACACAGAGAACCAGGTAACACAGAAAATTCAGAAAAACTGACAAAGGAAGACGGGAGAAAGAGAACTATATATACACGAAGAACTAATTGGGGAACGAGACGCAGGTGAAACTAATGAGGGCAGAGCAAAGTATCATAGAGGGAGCCAAAACTAAGAGAGAGACGCAGGTACAAGGAACTTTTCAAAGTGACACAGGAAGGATCAAAGTCAAAAGGAAAGAACATATGACAAAATCCAAACTGATTAAATGTCCAAAACTCAAACTCACAACAGTATACCAGAAAATCCAAAACTAGAAAAACAAACAAACAAAAATAACTCAAAAACTGCAAAGTCTGAAATGAGAAAACTTAATAGAAGGTATTTCAGACACACTGCTTGAGGTTAGGGGAAATTATTGCTAAATTCAGTCCCACCACTCACCTCAAATGCCTCCGGTGGAACACCACTCAGTGGAAGTAGAAATTAACTTTTAGGAATCTGGGACTGCCCATGGACTACATAAAAATAATGAATGTTTCTGCAAGTTATGGGCAACTATGTAATACTGAACTTGATCAACAGGCCACTGGGATAGTGGAGGTCTATGTGTAATACAACTAGAAATTACAGTCATGTTCATCCTTGTCTTCCATTATTAACACTCTGCAGAAGCTTTGGTTTAGTTCCACCGATGTAAATAAAAATGCTGGGGAACAACCAGCACATAGGGGCCAAGTAGATATAATGTAATCGTGTGATTATAAATAAATTTATGCATTGCCAAGGATTGCCTGAGGGTTACATTATACCGTTGACTGACACACAGTGTGGGTTATGAATAGATTATATGTGCAATTGCTCATATAGACCAGTTGTGTCCTCCAAATTCAGGTAAAAGAGGACACCAATCCCAAGACGCATACGGATTAGCATTCAAAATGAGACACGCCTTGTCAGCCATTTAAAGTGGATTTGGTCATCAAATGTGGACTTCAAATGATCCAGTTACTGAATTAGGATGCAGATGGCATGGTCGACTGCCGGCATTTCTGTTGTGTGTTCATTTGTCAAAATAATTAAAACTAAAACATCACAAATCCAGAGAACCATTCTTTTTTTTTGTTGTTGTTTTTTTGCTCAAATTAAGGAGTACATGACTTTAAACAAAACTCAACTGCAGAGTTACACTGGCTTAGCTATGTTTTTGACGCAAACACCTTTTTGTTTCTCTTGCTGACACACGAATGATGGAGATTTGATCACTGATGTTATATCAGACAGTGTCAATACTATATTCTTATCTAATGCATAAAACATGCAGTGCAACTCTATGTCTGCCCTTGTCTCTACATTTCACTGTGGGCGAATTCTCTGGCTTTCCATCAAGCACATCTTGTATCTCCGTCTCTCTTTCAGTTTAATACTACGAGTGTTGCCATTCCTCAGCGCAGTGTTGGAGAGACAGCAGTCACAGCTTCCTCTGGGGGTGTCGATTGTAGCTCGGAGGGGTGGCACATGCCAAGGCACGACGACTTACTGAAAATTTTGCGATTTTTTTTTGGACAGTTATGAGAAAGCGGCTCTCATTCTGCATTTTATATATATTTTTGGAGCTCTTCTAACACATCCACTCGTTTGTGCTCTGGTACACCACTCGTGCGCAAACACACACTCTCGCTCACACATGAAAAGAGTGAGAGAGGGCGAGATGTTGGATCAAACGGACTCATTTGGCCTTGGTAAGAAAGAGTCCTCTTATCTTAAAACAGCCATTTAGTGTTAATTAATCCTTTTGACTGAAACCTCCCCCCCTACAACACGTTCTCTTTGCTTGTTAGGCTTTCATGCTTAAAATGTTCACACCACCTCAGATAGCCAAGTTACTTCAAATCCTAAAATCTGATTAGGCCTGCACTCCCTTTTCTCTCTGTAGCTACCTGGCACACATGCAGCACCTGCTAGTGATATTGCCATTTTACTGCCATACTTAAAAGACTTGTAATATCTGTGACAGGGGGATTTCAGCTAACTGTCCACTCTCTCTTTAGCTTTGCAGCATTGAGCTTCAAACTGTCAAGCTGTAAGGCTTTAAGATAGTTACACACACACACACACACACATATAAACACAAAAGTGGGTTTCCTGACTGTGCTGCTTTCTTGATGAAAGCTGCTCTTGAGTTAGGTTTCCTCTTTTTTGATATATCTAAAATTGTTTACATTTGCACACCAAACCGCTGCGTCGGAACAAATATAGCCTCTCTTTTGTAATTTGGCTTTGTTTCTGTAATTGCCACTGCAGCCTTCATCAAACGCAAGCAATCTTTTACTGCTTGGCTTTCATGTTGTGATGGCCAACTGCTAAGCTGTTAGAGGACTGCTGTACACATGATAAAGCTAAATAGCCCGCACTCAAAGACAATGTCACACAGCTTGAACTCATCAAGTCTCAAACACAAACAACACTGCTTTGTGTTTCACGCAACAGTGGCTAACACTTTGATGATGTTGCTTTCATGCTAAAAAGGCTTTTTTGGGGTTAAAGCTAAATTTTCAACAGAGGCACTGTTCGGGGGGAGGCCTTGCAGAGCCACGAAACCCATCGTAGTCTCTTCCAGACTTGGGTGTCGCCCCACAAAAATAAGCACTGACATGATCAAAGACGCGAGAAAGAAAGAAAGGGCAGGAAAAGTTTGATGTAGCTCAAAAATCTCCCTTTTCCCTTCTGTATCAAACACACAAAGAGAGAGCTCTCATATTCCCTCAGACTCAGGTTAATGTGAAGTGACAATCTAATGATTTCTGAGCGTTCCCATGCTTCGGGAGCCGTGTACAAGTTCACCCAAAGACTCACCGGCTGCAGCTCTGTCAGTCAGACAGAACACAAACACACCGAGACGTTTGGTTCTTTTATCCTCATGGCTTGACTCTGGTCCTGCTACCGTCTACCTCAATCCAGTTGAACATCAGTCAAAGCTTTGCGGATTTTACACAGCGGAAAGAAATTTGTTATTTAACTCAAAAACAGACATTCTTTTCAGACCGCTCATGAAAATAAAGCTTAGAAAATGGATTAAATGGTCCTACAACCAATCACAGATAGCAGTGCTTGGCATTGGTGTGTAAATGTGTGTGCATTTGTGTGAGTGAGTCCTACAACCAATCACAGATAGCAGTGCTTGGCATTGGTGTGTAAATGTGTGTGCATTTGTGTGAGTGAGTCGCTGAACATGTCATTGTGACTAAAAAGCTGTTTGATGACCAATAGGTAGAAAAGCACTACATAAATACAAGGCCATTAACCAAATGATTTGATTTACCCTGCAGATCATCGACATGGTGAATTCTGAAGGGAGCAACTCCAGACAGAAACTCCCCAAACAGAAAACTTGTGGCCGTGGGATCTTTAAGCTTAACCCCTAATAAAGTGATGAGGTGTGCAACGGAGGGATTCAGGGCTTGAACTGGTTTGTAGGAATCAGCTGCTTCCCCCCTCTGTGATTTTAATGTGTTTTGCTTGTATGGCTTATTTTAAATTTCTTAAATCACTTGTAATCCGACTACGTGAGGATGGAAGGAATGGAGGTTGATATGAAGTGTATATTATAGAAATGCCCTCTGTGCATACTAGTTTATGTGGAGTATCACCTTTTCTAGAAAGTTCCTACTGCAAGATCAAACGATTAATTATTGTTTCTACTTCCTGCTTCACTTTCAACAATGGTGACTGAAACTGAAAATGTCGCCGAAGACGAGTCGTACAAATGTTTGTATCTCCAAACCTTCTCAGTTAACCTTTCCTTAATGTGTTCTACCTTAAGTGATCCAAAACAATCAATTCGGAAATTGCGGAGATGGAGAAGCAGTTGGAAATACTAAAGCGGAAATACGCTACTACCAAGCTGACCAATCACAGCTCTTGCAATCTGCGTGACGCATACTTACATTTCTGGGGAGGTGCACATCACGCTACGGCGTTAGGGTCTGCGAAGGGTCTGGGCTGACGTCGTCAAATTGACTCAGAAGTATAAACCGCGCATGAACGATGACTTCAACATCCCGAAGACAGATGCTGAGAATGACTTCATTACAATAGCTGAATTCTAGTAGCATCAGTTATAATACAGCAGTGTTAAATAGTGTTACATAGATGTATCAAGCCTACAGACAGTGTTGGGAAAGTTCACTTTCTACGTGAACTAGTTCAAACCTCAGTTCACAAATTTTAAAATGAACTAGTTCATTTTATAGTTCATAATTCAAAATTTTGAACTAAGTTCACAGTTCCAAAAAATTAACTAGTTCAGTTCTTTTTTTCCATATATTGCTCAATTATTGCCATAGCCCATATAGAACCACAGACAAATGTTTTTTTTTTATTTTAATAAATTTCCATTTCAAATTCCATTTCAGTACAGTAAAAAGGAAAACCCCTTAATTAAGTTTATGAACGCTGGGCTTTCCACTTTACTCAGAGGCTGCAGATCTCCGACAATAAACTGCACCACCAGGTTGTCCAGCTGCGGCTGGGAGATGACAACGGACCCACTACTGTACGCTGTTACTGGAATTTGGGTCGAGGATGAGGATTTGTCCTGACTGTCTTTTGTTTTTTTAGTTGCTTGCACATACCTTGAGAGGCTAGCCGTGTGCTTTAGTTCAATATGCCGTTTTAGATTTGCTGTGGATGTTACTGACGTGAGGATTTTCTTTCTGAAAGCCGGCGGGCACAGTTTGCACATAAATGTAAGATTGCTCCCATCATCCTCACTGACCACCTTGTCATAAAACTGACTTAAGTGATCATACTTTGTCGCCTCCATGCTGCTGTGGCTTCCACGCTGCATTTTGTTTTGATGACGCATGCGGCACTAGGCTACGACACTGGTGGCTGGTGTTGCCAGATTGGGTGTTTATTCCGCTACATATTAAGGCCTGTTAACGGTGTGTTTTAGCCGGGGTTTCGCCTGGAAGGCTCTATAGAAATCTGGCACCCTATAACTGAGCGAGCGTGCCGTTCACAGACACCAGAATGAACGAGTTCACAGTAACGTTCATCAGGCAGTAATACAGTACGTTCAGTTCACGTTCGCCCAAAATATGAACGAGTTCATGAACTATCGTTCAATGAACGCGTTCAGGCACAACACTGCCTACAGATTTGATCTTCAAGCACATGTTTGTAGCACTTTTAAGTTTTATGGAATGGATGGCAATACACGTATTTGGTCCTGCAATGTGAGAAGCAAACACATCTCCAACTTGCTGGTTAAAACTGAACTACAAATGTTTCTTCTCCAGATTCACAGATCTTCACAAACTAATATTCACTCAGGTGATTTGAGCAAACTGCTTCATACACTCACAAGTAAAACAAGTAATGCTGTGAGAGTTGCGGATTTCCAGGTACCTAGCAAAACTCTTGCCATGAATGATGAGTTTGTTCATTTTACCGGCATCTCAGGCACTGATGCTACTCCCCAGCAGACCACAGCACAGTAGATGGCAGTCACTACCACAGACTGGTAGAAGATCTCCAGCATTTTGCTGTACACATTGAAAGATCTGAGCTTCCTCAGAAAATAGAGTCTACTCATCCCCCTCTCGTACACAGCATGGTCTTACCAGTCCAGACTGCTGTTCAAGTTGACACCAAAGACCTTGTAGGTCTGAAGAGCCTCAATCAAGTTTGAGCTCTGCAGAGGGACTGGGGACTGTTGGGGATCTGAGTTAGTGTTTCTGACATGCTTATAATTCCATGGGGTCGAATTCAATTTACACATAATGACAGAACACAATCTGTCTGCAGTCTCTCTCTTCACCTTTTCCTTCCTTGGTTGGTTTCTCTCTCCATGCCTCCCCAAGGAGAGTGAAATGTCAGACTAACTAGTAGTGTCATAGGGTGTTTTCCTACCTCAGTGGTTCTGTAACTTTTTCAGAAAGAAAACAGCACACTCAGAACAATTAGCCTTTCACCACTGGGACCCAGTTTAATTGACCCATGAAAGGGCCATGACCCATTTCAGGATCCTGATCCATAGTCTGAGAAATGCTGACATGGCAGGGTGTGTATGCAAAGCTTTAAATATAGTCTCCTACTCTGGGAGCCAGTCTAATGAAAACATTCCCTGGCCATGCCGTGACCCAACAGAAACAGTCACATATCTTATTTTGGTCCTGAACCTTGAAAAAAATATAGGCAGTGTTTTGCCGTAGTCTGGTACCAGACCTAAAATGGGTCATGGGAAGATTAATAGTGGCCTCCAAATTATTCTCCAGAAACTGATGTCAAAACTCATCGGCTATGCTACGTTACAAGACCCCTGGGTTAGCTCAGTGAGTGCAAGCTAAAGTTTTCCTTATGAGCCTACTTGGTGAGTCAGCACACAACAGTAAGCAGGGTATAGAAATCAATTCATTTCAATTCTGCTTTATTGTCCTCGGGGGGGGGGACTCTTAAAGCCAAGAGGTACACAAAACGTCAATAGATTCATAAAACTACACATGGAAAAAACCTGTCTGGAGTCCTAACTTAACCCATGTGCTTTGGGCTATGTAAGGACTAAATACAGTTGTCACTACTTACTAGTAAAAATCAATCAGTCCCAGAATAAATTAAATATCCAACACATCAACAGTTTAAAAATTCACCCAGTACAGCTGCCAGGAATAAGACAATTAGCTATAGATGTGACACAGATGTTGTCACTTGCGCTTAACACACAGATATTTGAGAATGAAAACAACAGGCAATGGTTCTATTTACAAGTTGTGTGGAGTAAGCTATTAGTTATTCCAGTCTTTGTATTAGTTTAAACAGACACCAACAGAAATAAATTGAAGCACTTAATTTTTAAATAATTTACTCTGTATTCGGTATGAGAATTTTGAAAAACAGGTGACACTTTATGTGTGTGTGGTGCAGCATTTTCATATGTTGTCCACCATGAGTTTAGAAAACTGCATGAATGAATGATTATATGTATGTATTATGATGACCCTTAACGTACTGAGCTGGTTAATTAATCCTGCCGTAAATTACCCACAGCCTACACAAAATTAACACCAACATAAAGATAGACACAATTGTGACCTTTATAATGCCGTTGGAAATCTTATGTCTGTGTCATGCTTGCTCATGGAACATGGAACATAAACAAGCCTTAATTTGAACCAAACACAACTTAGCAGCAACCACATAAAGAAATACAAATGAGACTGATTAGCTGATGTGTCTGACCTGCACGGCACAAAACTGAAAAACACAACTTTACAACATCTAAAAATGCAACACAAAGCAGAAAGTTGTGGTTTACTGTGGTGATTTGTCACATTTGTTTATATCCATGTCTTACCACGTTCAGATAGATGAGAATTTGGTTAATGCAGATGTGTGAAATATGGATAGTGCGTGGTGTTAAAGTTCTCCTTTAATTACACATTAACTGGGATTAGCTTTCCCAGCACAGCTTTTAATGCAGCTGTCTTCAGTGAAATGCTGTGGAGAAATCACAGGCAGAAGTGGAAAGGACAGATATAGGAATCTAAATCTGGCACTCACACACATGGAGCACATGTGGAGCCTATTATCGCTCTCTCTGAGTTACTCTTTTCAGCTCGGTGTCCAGACTGAGTCTGTCTGGTAAGTTCACCTCACTATATGAAAACTGAGTTGATTATGATGTGTGAATGTGAGGTGATGTGTCAAGTTCGGATGGATGGTGTCAGACTGTGTTTTATACTGCCAACAACAACAACTTTCTGTATGAAAGTGTTTAATTGTAAAAAAAATACTTTAATTAATGAGACAAGGGCCCTGTTGTTTTGTCTGTTCTTCCATTTGGGTCTTGGAAGATTGATGAGACCAAAAAATGTGTAATTTGATATCTGAGCACCTCCCTCCTCCTCCTCCTCCTCCTCCTCCTCAAAGAGAAAAGCTACGTTTATGTCAGATGGGGCATTTTGCTCTTTCTCTCCAATCATTTACCGACTTCTCCACACGTTCTACTCTCCATATTCCTTCACTTTTCCATCCGCTATTCCATTGCTCCTCCTATACAGTAAGTTTAATTTCGGGAACCAAAAATTCTGCTTCAAGCCACAATCGTTCTCCACTTCCCTTATTTTAGATCTTCCCTCATTTACAAAGTATTTTACTCCACATCTTCAATTTTCTCTTAACTCCCTTCCTCCTCACCTCCTCTTTCGCCGTCTATTTTTCTCCCTTCCCTTTCTTTCCCTTCTCTTCCCCCCTTCTTTGCCTCCTGAGACCTTGGACAGTGATGCCGGGTGTATTTAAGAAGGAAGCCAAGGATTTTCCACAAAGCTTCAATCTTGGTCTTTTGCACAGCGGCACCACATGAACACACACCAGGCTGCCAAACCAGGGTTTATAATGGCTTAAAATGTCCAGAGGAGGCGGGGAGGGGAGAGGGTGTAAGAGGGGGGAGAAGGGGAAAGTAAAATAAGTGATTGAGAGAGAAAGGGACCATGAGGGAGTGGAAAGACGGAATCACGCTCTTTGTCTTTAGCTGAACCTATTTAAACCAACAATATTTAGATAATTTTGAGGGTATATGCAGGATTGAAGACAGATATAGAAAAAGGTAAAAAATTAGAGCATGGGTGGAGGATGGATCAAATGGCAAAGAGAGGGAAAAAGGTTAACTGAAGGTGAACGAAGGTGAACGAGAAGAAAAACAGACCAGAGTCTCCCATTTCCTTCACCTCAGGCTGATCCAGCTGAGCCTAAAACCACACGGCCACGTGGCCACCACAGATTTCCACCGTGTGTGTGTGTGTGTGTGCACTACATTTACAGTGTGTTAAAGTGCAGTGTATACGTGTGTACATGTTTATGGGGTGTGTGGGCCATTTCTGCATTTACAATGTGTCTGAGTGCACTGTTTCTTTGGTTTAACGAGGACATTTTGTGTGTCTGCACATCACTGCTGAATTTGCTGCGGGTTTCAGTGCGGCTGTGTGGATGTGTTTTTTTAACATGGGCCATTGTGTGGTGCGCGCCGTAAGTCAGATCCCCTCGTCGAGATTACATATCTGTGTGGATGTGTCCATTGGTGTGTATTCACCTGCTCCTGTGTACGAGCTGCTACATTAACAGCGCCTCTGATACAGCTCTGTGTATCTGTGTGATTGTTGTAGACTTGGTTGTGTGTGTGTGTGTGTGTTTATGACATAAATGTGTTCTTTCATTATCTACTGCATTTATTTAGTGAATTTATGTTTTGGTTTTGCGTGTACATAAAACTTGACGTTAGATTTTTGATGTAAGCTCAGAGATGATGTCAAAGATGACACAGAGAGTTTTTTTTTCTCTTCGTGCGCATGCTGTAATCCAGCATCTAATTTAGCGGAGGCACCGTCTCAGTGCTTCTCATCTGTCTTCCTATTTATCTTTCTTCCTTCTTTGTATGGAAATCTGACACCTAATCTAGTGTGTAACAGTAAATTAACGTAGATTTGTAACCCTCTCACACTATATCAGTCTTATTGACAGAGAAACACATCTACCCTCTTCATAATATCTTGAATTACTTAAGAAGTAAAGGACTTAAGTGAATTTACTGAAATGCTAATAAAGCAGCAGCCCCTGCGGCTGAAAAGACTGAAACTGTCATAAAACAAACAAAAGAAATAATTGGTCTCTACATCCAAAGTCCCTGTTCATGACAACTGTGTGGGGGTGAAATTTTGTATAACTCATCTTATATCATGGCTTTAAGTTATGCATAATTAAAAGCCTGTCTGCTTTAAATGACGAGTGAGTGGGTTCACAAGTTGCTTGCTGTCGGCCCGGGCATCACCTGTCCGCCTCAGCTCCACTCACGCTCCACCTCTTTGACCCTTTTCGAATCTGCAAAAAGTTAGATGCAGTGGGGCACTGGACAGTCGGCGAACGCCTGAGACACCTCTCTGAGCTTCAAAAGTGCACTTGAAGAGACATAAGGTTGACGTCTTGGGAGGTTCCATTCACCTTTATATACATTCAGTATTACGCACCAGTGGGATCTGTGGTCTCTCTGGTCACATATCTCAAAAAGCTTTGACAAGCTCCACGGAAGAGGTATTTTTCCTTCCACATAAGTTTCAGACAATTTTTCCCCCAAAATATGCTTCTTAAAAATACAATTTTAATATCACCTTTCAGCTCAGTGATCACCTTACATCATTGACACCCTGTGTACCCCAGTCCATGTTCTGTCTGCGTCATCTTCTACTACAATTCCTGAAGTCTAAAAATTAATCTGTCTGTGCTGCAGAGACTTCAACTGACTGTAGAGGCCTTGCAGACCACGTTGAGAATTGCATGTTCATTATTGTGGCCATGAACAAAAGTAAAAAGATATGGCCATGGATGGAGTGCAGGAGATCCTTTTGAAAATAAACATCTCCCCTGTCAGTAAACCTGGTGAACTGGCTTTGTTAAATGCACTATCAAATCCTCCACAGCCCACCGTCTGACCATCTGTGGGAAAGGACTTCAGCAGACCATCAAAAGCTGAGGTCCAAATACATCCGAAGGTTGATCATGAAAGAGAAGTGATTTATGGATACTGTACAGGCCTGTTAAACTTAGTTTTTTCAGGAGAAAATGAAATGCAATATAACAGTGTTCCTAATGAATATATGAAATAAATATGCCACAGACAAACAGGGTAAGGTTAGATTTCACAGCATAAAACCTGATAGCTGGGGGAAAAATGTAAATATCCTCTGTGGCAACTACATGGTTGATGCTGTGAGTTCTCACTAACTCTCACACTGCTGATTTCCTGCTGCCTTATTTGTGTTTCTCTATGCAGCCGTCGCCCTTTCTCAGATCAGTTCCTCTGTGCTGTCTAACCCGCTGTCTTTACACATTTCATTAGGTTCCATTTAGAATCAGTCAGACAGCCAGTCGGCCACCTCACCGTCTGGCTGTTTGAAGGCAAAGAGGTCAGGGCAAATTGAGCAACCCTTAAGGGTTGGCGAGATGGGTGGTGTGACCAGTAGCACTGAACAAGGGAGAGGAGAAATTCTGTCTGAGAAAGGAGGGAAAAAAGAACCCCTGCGTTTCATATATCACCTTTTGACTCACAGATTTTGACTTTTTTTCCCCCCGAGACATTATTTTTAAAGCCTTATGTACTCTGCATTTTAATATTGTTGTTTTTGTTGTGTGTTGTTTTTGCTGTGTGTTGCTCCTCCGTGGTCTAGTTGTTTAATTTTTATTTTTTATTTGGTTGTGTTTGAGAACACATGCCCTATTTTTTGTGCCATGAAGCAATTTTGAAGATTGCCTCAAATCTGGGATCAAAGTAGATCAGTAGATACAATAGAATGCAGACGGCAGGATGATTCAACTTCATGACTCTCTAGAAGCCCCTGTAGGACATCTCAGTGTCTGGGTCCTGGCATCATAGCAGTACTTACTATTCTTGTTCTGGGGAGGCTCAGTGGTCTTGGCAGAGTTTTCAGTTCCGTTTCAAAGGACAGACAAAAGGCGAAAACCTGAGTACAGACAAACAAAATGAAGCCCCAACTGTGTGTTTCTATGTGTGTGCATGTCTGTGTGTTTGTGTCTCCAGCATGCAGCATGCAGCAACACTGGGCACAGGGAGGTAGAAATAGATGTTATTTTCAATCTGTCAGCCTCAGCGAGCAGCAAGCAGCAGTCACACATACCGGGAGAGACCCCTGATGCGTTAAAGGACATTTTCCTTATGTGTGTGTCCATGCATGCATGTGAAATAGGACCGGCAGCACCGCAGAGAATGACAGACAATCAGTGTGAAAGCAGCTTGTTTTGCTTTCAAAATGGATAAGATATGCAGATGTGTGTATTCCTGATGGCTAAAATCATTATATTTTCTTATTAGTTTCAAAACAGGTGATCAGACAACCAATATGTGCTGAACCCAAAGAGCAACCTTCGGAGGGACAATAAAGCCAAAAACTGCAGTTCCTCAAATGGCCACTGGGGGCTGGCTCCAAAAGTGACTCAATCCCCATAGACCTCCATGTTCAGATGAAATAAGTGTCAATCAGGCACAGCCAACATGGCGACGCCCGGAGCACTGAGCTTCAAAGCAGCTCAGAAGGTCCCGGAAGGTTTTTTCATCTTTACACACAGTCCATGACTGAGCCTACAGATATGAATATACACACCCACATTAACTTTGGATCATTCAGAGAATAACAGCAGTTATATAATCTCATCAGATAAATGAATTTGTCTTATCTTATGTGTCTTTTTTAAAAAAAATAAAAATAAATGTTTGCAGGCTGTTTTCTTTCACTTTTGTCTTCTAGACTCTATTTTTTTTTTTTTGTCTGTGTATTATTTGCCTTTCTGTTTAGTCTCTGTTATCTCTCCTACACCATGTTAATTCAGGACAAAACAATCAGACAGCAGTCATTTGTCATAGTGAGTTAGGAAAATAGGAAAAGCAATCTGTTTATCTTCAAACAAAACTCAAAAAAAGAAACTCACAACCAAACAGCTATGTGTCACTGGAACTGCGATAGTGGAACTGAAGACTGAAAACAGACTCTTAATTTTCTCCCAGAAGTCCACAGTCAGTTGGTATACAGTAGGTGATTCATAAAAATAACAAACAAAGAATAAAAAATGAGAAAATGTATTTGTATTTAACAAAGAAGAATTTTTGTGAATCTTCAGATCATATTTAGATCACAGTGTTGTCTGACCTATGAAGGATTATACTGTACATCGCTGTCACTTTATTGTGTCTATTACAGTCGTGCAGATCTTTTTGTCAGTTAAACTGCCTGTGAGATGGATTACCATCTGGATTATCATCCTTTATAATGTCTCAGCATGTGGAAATTAGCTGCAAGTGGCAATGTGTTTTTTGTGTTTTGTTTTGTTTTTGCATGTGCACGTCTAATTTAAACCTTAACCTCAATCTCTTTGAACATAGTGACTGGCTAATACACTGAGATGTCTTTCAGCACTGCTGTTTTTTTTTTTTTAGTCGAATATCCTAGATTACAGTCAGGAGCTGCGTGAAGTGTGCCGCAAATTCAGTAATGCTTGATCCTATTATTTTCTTAAGTTCTTAAGTTTGTTATCTGTCTTCGGTTGGCGGAGGCGTCTGTTGCACATTCTGGCGTTGTATTATTGGTGGTATAGTGCTTCCACTTCATCCCAGCTTAGTCAAGATACACTAAACGGCATTTCCACATCTGTGCCAAGCAGAGCTTATCAGGGCCAGAATGCACTCAGCGTGTTTCTAACATGATATTAGCATGTTATTAAACAAAGAGAAATCCCTTGGAAAGAATGTACAAGATCAGATTAAGCCGTCATTTGGTGACAAAGAATATGGGTTATCCATTTAGGCTCTATTGGGTCTTGGTCGGTCTTGTTTCATTTATTTCTTTACTCAGTGCCTATTGTCGGTCACGATTCTCAGGTGTTAGAATGAAGAGGCGAGATATATAACAGTGATTTCCACAGCCAGTTTACAGGAATGCCACTACTTAAGCAGCAGGGCATGAAATTACCTACTATATCATATCCAGGTGGATAATTGTTGTTGTTATAGGTTTCAGTATTTTTGTTGAATGGCCACAGTGTTGGTGTGCGTTTCAGTCGAGTGCAGCAGCAGCTGCAGCCTCTCTCTTTTTTATTATTTTTAGGGCAGTATGTCCTTTCTGGAACGCTATCTTAATCTGGGGGTCTTAGCACTGCTTAGTTTGTTATTTCTGTTAAGCAGTGTGGCTGTGCAACGTGTGAGCCCCTGCACAGGGGGGTGTGAACCTGTGCTGCTCATGCTGGTGTGTGTGTGCGTGTACGTATGGAGGTGTGTGACATGCACACATGGCAGACGTTATTTCTATTTAAACGGCACCAGAGGTAGCGACACCTGTGCTGGCTGGAAGCCTGGAGACGCATAATGATTTTTTTTTTTTTTTACTGGAACTCCATTCACAGAGCAGGATTCACGCCAGATGTGGACCCAATTATTACATCAACACAAGTCTGCCTCTTTAGCGTGTGTCTGCAGTTCTCTTTCTTTTTTCTTTTTTTCCTTTTTTTTCTTTTTGAAATGGGAACACAATCAAACCTTAAATCTATCTTCTCCCTGGTCAACCCATTTACTTCCATTACGTTTACAAAAAAAAAAAAAAAAAGATAAGATATCCAATTTACACCAATCAGGTACAACATTTTGACCACCTTCCTCATATTGTGTAGGTTGTGACTCATCAGAGAATGGACATGGTCCTTCTGAGGGTGTCCTGAGGTGTCTGGCAAAAAAATGTTGTTAGTGGGGGCCTTTGGGTCCTATGGGTTGAGGGGAGGGGCCTCTGTGGATCATCCCACAGATACTTGATCAGTTTGGGATCTAGTGAATTTGGAGGCCAGGTCAACACCTTGTGCTGTTCTTCATGTTTTTTGAGTTGTTCCTAAAGCGTTTTTTTGTGTGTGTGCTGCCATCAAGGAGTGCCATTGCTATAGGGTGGGGGTGCCTGGTCTGGTCTAGGTGGGTGCTACATGTCTAAGTAACATCCACATGAATGCCAGGTCTAAAAGTTTCCCAGCAGAACATTGGATTGTTAAACATGGTCAATGTTATTTACTTCTCCTGTCAGTGGTTTTAATGTTGTGGCTGATCTGTGAATATGTAACAAGATACAAGATACATTTTATCATTTTCTCTGTGTCCGTTCAGACGTGCATCGGCTGTTTGAATTACTTGCAATAAAGTATGCCTACATTAGGGGTAAGGTGTCGCCATAAACTTCAAGGATGAGTGTGTAGGATTTAGTAGCGTCTAGCAGAGAGGTTGCAGATTACAACCCACTGAATACCCTTCACTCATGGTCCCCTCGTAACCGGTAGCCAACACTTCCATGTCAAAATGTGAAAGGGCCTTTTTAGAGACAGTGTTTGGCTTGTCCGTAACTGGGCACGGTAGAACACGGCAGTACAAAACGTGGGCTAAATCTGTAGTTCAAAAAATAATGAACAAAGAAAACAATAATGATAAAGAAGTCATTCTAAGGTAACATAACCATTCTTATTTTTAGATAATTACCCACAGATGAAAAAAAGGAGTATTTTAGAGTATAGATCCCTGTGGTATAACGTAGACTTATCAGATGGCGAAAATCCACAATGTAGACAAAGTTCATAAACTGTGAAGAGGCACATGAGGCCCAGTGCAAATTTCTCTGGTGGGGAATCCCAGAAGCTCACTAAGCAGGCGCCCTATGAACTAGGGCTATAGTCTTCATAACAGCGGCTTTGAATCCAGCCTGCACCCTTTGTGGCGCACCCTTCCGTTCTCTTACTTCCTGCGTCTGTCCACTTCTACCCATCAAAAACCGAATGCATAAAAGCCCCCCTCCTCAATATCGTAGAAGGGAGAGTGTATATGGGTAGTCATGTAAAAAGTCTATTTATCAGGTTCACATGAAGCAAAAACAATAAAGGAGATTAGTGTGCACAGTCTGATGTGACGAACCAAAAACTTAAATGTCTGTTTTCAGTGACCTAAGGCTGTGCTACAATGACAGTGAAAGTGTTTTAATAAAACACCTGCATGTGTGTGGATGAGGTCACTCCTAGTAAAAAAACTAATCTTACCGGGGTCTTATAATGTGTGATACGCCCTCTGGCTACATGAGAGCTTTAAAAGCCAGGTTTAAATGTGATCATAAATGGTTTTATTGCGGAGACAAAGCCTTAATGGACCTTTCGTCTACATTTGAATTTTTACTGTTGTGTCCACTATAAAGTGTCCCTCACGGATTATAAGAAAGCGTGTCCACACTGAAAACTAGGCAGTCGCTTTTTAATTCAAACTGTAATTCCTTACAATACATTTTACTGATCCCAGACCAAACACAATGTGTCTCCATCCTGTGTCTATAACTGGATTTTTACACCTGTTACAGTTGGTGTCCCTCCAATCTTTGCAGCTGCAAACTCCAGATAGGAGCCCTTGGTTTATCCCTTGTTGCCACGTCAGCCATTTCTATGATAAGTAGCCTTCAGGGGACAGGAGTCAAAGGTCATTTGAAGCGGTGACCTTAGCAACCTTGTTGAAATATAGCAATAAAGTGTAACTGGTTGAGACAGCCAGCATTCATTACGTAAGTCAATAGAGAGATCAATAGTCAGAGTGACTGGAACTACGTATTGTTCAGATTCAGTTTAGAGAGCCATCAAAGGTGACTGCAACTGGCTATCGTCCTTAGAAACCAGCGTCCATGCTGTGATGTGAAAAAAATAAAAAAGTACACTACCATGTAGTACCACTGCGAATTAAATGAAAGTCATAATGCTTCGTTTTAGATTAGATGAGCAGACATAATAAATCTGTTGTGCCACAGTGTTATTAACAAAGTAAAAATCTTTCAGTTTATTTTGGTACTGTTATATTTACTCCAATTCAGGTTTTGTCAAATCAAATCTGGAGTTTTTTTTCTATTAGCTGCACATTTGGAACAACACAAACAGATGTGACTCATGTGATCATATCTTATTCTCCCTAAGTGATCAAATTATCATCTTCAGCACCCACTAACTTCTATTTTCTTCCCATCTGTGTAGAGGAGGATAACAGCCTTCGAACCGTCAAACTGATGTTAGTGTCATCGGGTCCCGCCGACTAGAAGATCTGACTGCAGCCTTGTTTTTCTACACGTCTAAGTTACGTGAAAAAGAAATCCCATACTGACAATATATGGTATTGAGTCTTTATGGGCTCCTCGTTTTTCAAGCGATGTGACTCAAGATGTCAGGAAAAGATGTAAGAAAAGAGAAATTAAAGAAGCGCACTGAATTGGAACTGTGTTAATCGTGGTTTCTGTTATTTTGTCCACGCTCTGTATCTCACACTGGGCTGTAGCCTCTGTGCTGTATATCTGCAGTGGAACAAATGAGGCCTGTAGTGCATGTATGGTGTTACACAAGGCTTGTAATAAATACACTCTGTCTTATAGTTATTTTTTGCCCAGAGCCTGACTTTTGAAGTGTGTATGGAGTTACAGGAGGCTGGTAATAAATAGACTTTGGAGATAAGACAACTAAGATTTCTGCTCTCCTCCTCGTCTTCCTCCAGTGATGGAGACGGAGCGAGGAGCAGGGTAAAGTGATTAGGTTTTATTATTTTCTCCAGACTCTGGGCTTCTGGTTGATTAAATTAAAGCGTGTAGCGGCTTGTCTGAACACAGAAGGGGTCAAAACGAAACAGAACAGAATAGCTCTAAGGGACTGGAGGCAGGATGAATGCAATGCGATAGATAATACGGTTTTGTGACAAGAGGTTGAATGAGCTGAAATAATAATTATTGTGTCTTGTACTATCTTGAAAATCTGTATTTTAGAGAGAGTGAGATAGAAAGCCTTGATATGCTTTGGGAAGGAAATGATGCAAGATTCAGAGAAGTGGACATGGGTCGAATGCAACAGGCCATCGCTAACTTTGTTTTCTCCTTTGCATTTGAATAACTTAATATGTTTTATCTGATGTACATTTCATTTTAAAGTATGCAACTAATAGTGCACAAACATGTGGAAAACATTACTCAAAGAGCAGCAAAGAAAATACGTGCATTGTACAGCTTTTTGCAAATCATCTTTCCCTCACGTTATAAGCGTTGGAAATAACTGACATAAAATAAGACATTATCACGGAAGGAAGCGGATATTGATCTGTCTGTCGAAGACGTCAGCTGGTGTTAATTTTTAACCTTGGTGGTGAGCTGAAACTGTAATTACAATATTGACTTTTTTTTCCCCCACCAGACAGAATGAATAATTTGTAGCTTCTGATAGTAGTCATTGAAATTATAAAGTTGCTACTTGAGTGGAAGGACAGCTTCATGACATCATTACTAATAAATGTGATATGTTTTTAATCCCAAGACTAAATTAAAATGAAACTTTTATTCGACTCAACATAAGTTTGGAATGAGATTTGAAATCAAGATGAAATATTGTCCCGTGTACGTATTCCCGTGGAATATTGCACTTTCCCCTCCGATCGACATCCAGTTTTACATGGTCTATCAACGTCAAACAAAAACTGTGAGAGAGTTTCATCTTCCACTTGACAGCAGTGCCCCAGGTGACTTCCTCTGACTTTGCTCCAGGTGAGTTTATTTTTTGTTGAGGCGCTTTGAAAACGTCGCACGATCTGATCACACCGGCGTGATCATAGACTCGCAAAGGTAGTAGTCGTTGGACACAATGTCCATACAAAATGCAGACACAACAGTTATAAGAAGAAGTGATATTTCCTTTAAGGGAGGATCTGTTAAATGGAGAATTAAATCTATTAGAAAATCTAAAAATAAAATCACATTTTTTTGTTTCCATAGGTCAACAACATACTGTAGCTTCGTCAACAGCTGCATGCGTTACAGTTTGGACATCTGGAGAACGTAATTTAAATGTAAAAGGTGTCACAGCATTATATACCGAGAAGTTGTACCTATAATTTGATCTGTTGCTGCTCATTATATTCCACCCCGTACCTGGTTGTGGAGAGTAGATTAGATTCTTAGAGTCCTGCTCCACACAGAGATCACAATAAAGACCAATATAATTCCATTTCCGATTCCACGGTGCACGAGCATGTGGATTCTCCCCAAGTTCAAACTCCAACTTGGGTTAATGATGCGGTTTCTTGCACCAGGAGTAAGACTTATTAAGACATATTTGTATCATGTGGGGACCCTGTCAAGGTAAGGGTATTCTCTCACCCTGGGACCTGGGCTCCATTAAATAGAACACCAGCCATGTCATGTGGGAGTTTAACCTACAGTGAGTAAATGTCATAGCTCACCCAGAAACCCTGGCTGATTAAAACATAAAACCAATGGCTCGCCTGAGACCAATTTGTGTCTTCCTAACGAACAGTCTGTTGGAAACAGAGCTGCAAAACTCCATTCTTTTAAAATAAGAGAAAAGGATTATTTTTTTCCATGAGTTCGTTTGTCAGAGATACAGCTGAAAAGCGTTATTGTTTCAGGTAGACAAAATGGTTCCAGGAATGTACTGTTGATGACAAACTGTGCTTTTACTTTGGGCCAGCTGTCATTTTCAAATACTGCATTTTATCTTGGGTGGTATCACAGGGCTGATCAGCGTCACCTGAAAAATCATGTCTCTGTCTGTGTCTGTCTCAGACGGATGTGTGGTTTACTGAGAAAGAATGCAATTCAAGAGGAAATGACTCCAAATTGGCCAGCGCCTCATAATCTATTTTACCATGTTATCTTAACCGCTATGAACACCACCGAAGATTAATTATGGAAACAGGGAATAATTCATCATGCTTAGCTCCCATCGCAGGGACCAGAATCACATTTCTGTTGACTTCCCATCTCGCAGCGATGACAGATTCTCCAGTTAACTTATGCTTCGCTGTTTGAAAAAAGGCCGTGTGAACGTAACTAAACAACATGTAATCTGAAACGAATGGTTGTAGTGACAACAACAGGGCCTGTTACAAAACTTCTGCTTTTATTCTAGATATGCTAGAGCTTACTGCAAACCAGTCATTGACTGTACATCATTTTTAGCTGGTGTGCAAATCTGGACTATGCTTTGGAACTAGTTGTTGATTATTTGGTGTGGTATTTGCAAACCTTTATTTTCCTTTTTTATTTAGAATCACCAATGAACCTAACCAGCGTGTCTTTGGACAGTGGGAGGAAGCTGGAGTACCTGGAGAGAACCCACGCAGACACAGGGAGAACATGCAAACTCCACACAGAAAGGCCCAGTCGGCCCATGGATTCGAACCCAGAACCTTCTTGCTGTGAGGCATCAGTGCTAACCACCATTCCACTGTACCGCCAAGTGAGTCAAATGAAGGAAAAAGTAATGTCTGTCCACCGGTTTACAGTTCCCAAAAACAACACTGTACTGGAAAGAGGACACATTTCAAACCTACAATTACTTTATCAGGAAAATTCCAGTGTTGTTTGTTTTAACATCTTAATTTAATATGCAGGTAGTCATTTATTTCTTACTTTATTTGGCTGTCAGCCAACACATCTATGATAATATAACAAAGGTTTATGCCCAGTTTTCTAAAAAATAACATTGTTCTCAATTACTTAATTATGAAATTATATAATTATATCAAAATCAAATGTTCAGTTTTGTCATGTATCCCATAGGCCCATAGGGATGCTATGATCCTATGAACTGAACACTGTAGGACCCCTCCTTTAGCATCATCTTACACTAACAATACTCTACAAATAACAAAATTGACAGCACGTTGTTTGTTTTGTCGAGTGAACCGGCAGGTGCAACGAACACTGCAGCCTCTGGGGACTGTTGGCGCATACCACCACCTCACCTCCACTTCACCCTCTGCCGCACCCGAGCCGCTTCGGTTCTAAATAATGACATCATTTATGTGACAGTAAACCTTTCTTGTGGATTCAAAACCCAGAGGGGGCCACATCTGAAATGTCACATCTCAGAGTGTATCATATTTACGGTCCAAATTTTTCTTTTCTTTTTTCATTCTATGCCATGCTTGAATTTAAATTGAAACAGAGCAGACAAAAGATGTGCAGGAAAAAAAAATAAAAAAAAACAGCTGCACAGTTAATAAATGTGTGAAATATGGACATGAAAAAAGAGATTTGAGAAGGAGAGGGAGAGAATGAGGGAAGGGTTTGTTGGAGGAAGTGGCTTCCTTTTATCCATAAAGGGACATTCCCACTTTTCTACCGTTCAGCGGAAATGACTCACCCTCTAATCTAGGCCATGTCGTTCACACTGGAGCCCACCCTACTACTACGTATGCGAGTCTGAGTATATGTATGTGGCTGTGTGTGCGCTTTGTGCTATGAGTATTATGAGCTGGTTTTGGTTTACGTCCAGCTACCTCAGTGTGCTGCTGCTTACATACCATGGCTATGACATGCTCTACCACAGCACACACACAGACACAGACACACACACACACTTAACCCAATCTCAGCAGACTCTGACGGATGTGAGGGGAGTAGCCTGGAATTAAACTGAATTAAAGACTCTTTTTTCTTCTTGTCATTTATTCATCGCTTCTTTGCTCCTTTGCTCCTGGGCATCGCCGCTGCATTCTGGCAGCATGAGGAAATGCTCCAGGGCCTGTGTGTGTGTGTGCGTTCGCCTACATCTACAGTGTGTGTGCACCGTATTTCCGGAGTGTGTTTGTACCAACAGCCGTGAGCCTCATCTCCACAGAGCTGGTGAGTGGCATCATTCAAAGCCAAAACAACATGACAAAGACAGCAACAAAAAAACTTTTCTATTTTTTTCGCCCCTACATCGCATACAATGACAGTTAATACAGCTATAAACTCTGCCATAAACAAATTGCAGGCTGTGTCAGAATGAAATCACCATTACCTACTAGAAAGACGTCTACTGTCATGATTACACGGACATGTTTGAAAGAAAAGTGGCTGTCTGTTTGGTTTGTCAGTGAATCTGTTCATGCGCAAGTGTGTGTGTGTGTGTCTGTGGAAGCAAGATGGAGTTAGATTACAATTTCAAGCAGGCAACAGGCGTTCAGCTGCACCGTGAATCTCTCATCTATTCTCCAGAGCAATCTCGATGTGCTGAGAAGCCCTCACTCAACAGCTTTTTACTAAAGTTGGAAAAAAAAAAAAAAAAAAGACGCCACACTTTTTGCATCCTGCCGATCAATTTCTGTCTCTGCAATCAATTTCGTCTTCCACAGATGGAGAGAGTCCAAGTGCGCTTATGAGTTTGTGCGGAGAGAGAGGGAGAGAGAGAGAGGGGGGAATTGAAGGGGCAGGGGTAGGGGTTCTGTAGATGTGGGAGAGAGATGAGGATATTACTTGTTTTCTGCCAACACACATTGTGTTTGGGAACAAACAGTCTGTGGTGCGTTAGAAACACAGTTTATCACTTGAAGGATATCCGCAATGGCATAAATGAAAGTTATTGAGCAGAGAACTACAGCAATGTTTATTACATAAATTACTGAGAAAACAAGAAAGCTGGTATAGACTTGGACTACGCTGCACAATACGATTATCTTGTTTCTATCAATGGAGAATTAGTATGGAAATTAGTATAGAAATGTCTATTGTTACATGGCACATCCAAGAAAAATGTGATTAACAGCTAACATCACTTGACACTTTTGTTTTCAAGGCCAAGAAGGTATGAATTGTCTTGAATTAGCTTTTTCTTTTTTTTTCTTTTAAATGTTGAGTTGTTATTATAACCCCACTGTCTTGCTAGCATGGCTGTGGACTGCTCAGAATTGTTATTAATATCCATTTCCACATGCGCCTCAAGCCATCACTTGAGATCAGATCTCAGCTGTGCACTCTGTATGCAAATAAACTATACTATTGTGCAAACAGCTGTAGACAAACTGGATCTCATAGCTGTTTGTTGTGTGCGCGTGTATCCTGACAGAGGAAAATGATAAAAAATTGCGGGACACAATGAGCTGTGCAGTGTTATTCACACAATAGCTTATTATTTATTTAGCTGTTACCTGACTGACTATTTGTTGAGACTCACACAAGGCTCAGATTAGAACGTGATTCCTTGAAGCGTCCAAACACACAGTCATCTCACTGCTGTGCTGTTTGCAGCAGTGAATATAATCTCCCATAATAAAGGTAGATTAGACACTGGTCAATATTGAGAAAATATGGTGGAAAGCCTTCGTAACAACAGAATTGGAAGTATGTGTGTCACAGAGAGGAAGAACATTCCTGACGGCTTTTCGTTTCTTGTGTAAATAGCTTGAACCAACTCTTGCCTCACCACTGTGCTCCTCTCTGTCATATTTGCCCTTGGTCAGACTTTCGCTTTCTCTGTATTTTCCATCTCCCGTTTCTCATCTTCTGTTTCACCATCCCATTCAACTCATTTCACCCTCTTTCTTTCTTCCAGGCAGTTATTACCAGTCTAATTAATTCCATATGCTGACGCTGGTCAGGCCTGGTGTCTCTCAGTCTCACACACACACACACACACACGCATGCACACCCTGAGATCCAGGCTAAGCCTTCCATTCGCGCTCGTTCTTTAGTAATTGCGCCCAACTGCTCCCAGCCAGAACAATTAAGTTCCCATCAAAGTGGAAGCAGAGGCCTTAAAGCTGGAACACTGTGGGCTTGCTGAGGTTCTGGGCAGGCATGCAGAGTACAGATGTAGACATGACACAAACCTTCCTTTTTACTGCACGGATGCAGTGAACTGCTGCTGCAGGAGGTATTTGGAAAGATATGTCTTATTCATGGCACTAGGGAGTGTACTCATGTGATGCAGTGGATTAGTGTTGTAGCGTGTAGTGTGCATGTGCACAACGAACTGTGTGCAAGTCAACAAACTAAAGCAAAGTAACTAAAACTGTTGTATGAAGGAACAAGTCTGGTAGTACTAAGTTTGATTTGCCTGAAAAAAGAAAAAAAGAAGAAAAAACAAAAACAAAACATAGTTAAATCAGTAGTTACTGTATATTATAATTTCACCCCGGCAATTATCTCAGAAGAGACTGTCAATTATACTAAGAAGACTTCACTGGCTATATGTTTACATGGACATTATTTCTTTAACCCAGCGGAACTCATCCTAATTAAAGATTCTAACTTGTGTTCACGTGGTTTTCACCAGCTATGGAGAATTGTATATGCCATAAATAGGACAGAAAAGGAATGTATTCAACAGGAGACGGTGGCCATTGTGGAGCCACCTTTTCCGTGTCCCTGCCCACATCACTTCCGACAACTTCAGCCTCCAAGTTTCCATCCCTCCTGGAGACTTCTCATGCCACCAGATGTAGGTCAAACATGAGCAGAGAGAATGTATTAATTCCAACTCAAGAGAGACAATCAATCAGATCAAGTGTTTACATGGTTGTTGGAGCTAACGTTTGCCTAACGAATGGATTATCAGAGGTTTACGCCACCTCTCTCAATATGACTGAGAGTTCCTTCTGATCCGGCCGGTCTGTTCTGACTGAGGTGATCCATGGCAACGTTTTGATCTGATTATAAGTGGAATTCAAAAGCTGAGACAAAACAAAAGCTTACCTGTTCTATAAAGTGTCTGTTACCACTGGCATACTAAGAAGTTAGAAGAACAAGAAGTTAGTGCTTCTGTTTCCACATGAATCCTCACATCATAAAGCATTGTCGCAGTATTGGTTCACAACGCAATAAATGTTTTAACTGAAAAACACCATAGACACAGCTACCTCCATATTTGCTGCATTCAAATGTAACTGACTGTTTTTATATCCATACATACACCACTGCAGACTTAGTTAACCTCAGTTTAGTTTCTTCTGAGTTACAGCTAGTTCAGAGACATGGAGAGACGTGATATCATGGCTTTTTTTACAGCCCCACACAGAAAAACCCCACTTTTGGCAGCTGGCGACACTTGGCTCGCAACGACACACAGTTTTAGGAGTCCAAGCCATAAAAAATAACTATATATTTAAGAATTTAAACCTATGAGAGAAGGTCTGTAAAGTGACCCTGCCCTGCCTCTTGGTAGCCTCAGCTCCACAAATAGATTTACAGGCTTTCATTAAAGCAGCTAGCGGTTATGCAGGGCAGAGGCTCTTGGACGGCCAGATGCATGTGTGTGCGTTTGTGTGTATGAGCACGAGAATGACTTTGTGGGTCGCTGTGACTTTATGTGAGTGTAAGTGTGTGTGTGTGTCTGAGGCTAGGCCCCAGATTACTTCCAGAAGTGGAGTTCCACAGCTTGCTGTTTCATTACAGCTACAAAGCAACCGCACCGCTACACAGAGTGCAGAGTTGCAAAAACTTTTTTTTTCCTTTTTCCCTGCTCTGTCCACTGCTCCTCCTCTTCTTTCTCTTTCATGGTTACAGCTGGAATGGGAATAAACGTCTGTATAAATATATTTCTCTCCATTCTGGGATTTTGGGGAGAAACAGAGATGGACTTATCCAATTTCAAACAACTTTGAATATGAACCAATATTTCTCCAAGATGAAACAGCTTCTAAATGGCTGCTTTTTCAAGTTCAAACAACTTGACTTCTTCTAACTTTCCATCAAGTTAAAATGCATTTCACTTCAGTAGTCTTACAACTTTGCACGTTCTCAAACATTTAACATCAGCTGGATTGGGCCTGAACTAGTTTTTTCTTTTTATGTCTCCATGTGGTATAACAACAACTGAAACGCGGGGTGAGAATTTTTGTGGTGATGTTTTTTTTTATATATTATTTTTAGTTTAGACAGGCATTTGCTCCATCTTAAATTTATTCCATAACCCGAAAAATACAGCCAGAGAGTTCCCCACAGAGGTGTGATCTCAGTGTCATGGCTTCAGTCTGAGAAGACACTGAAGCCAAAGGAAAAAAAGTGGCAATATAAAAAAATCTACTTGTCAAGTACCTTACAAACTAGAATTTGTGCTGTTCATCTTTTCTTTTTCTTTTTTTCCTGTTTCCTGCACTTAGCACTTAAACCTTTTGCACAGCACTTGTAATGTATAGGAGAAGTTAGTCTTGGAGAAGGCTTGATTAGATAGAGCACCAATGTTAGCTGATTAGTTTCTGCTGCCATTGTTGTGAATCAATCAGCCTGCTACTCACAATTCAGTGGAGGAAGATGATGATAAAGCCAGGGTTTACTTAGTTTGTGCATTTCGCGTTAATGATAGGCTGTGTGAGCAGGCGTAGATATTAAGTGGCACTCAGTACTCAAACCCACTGCAGACAAAGTGGCAGTATTGTGTATAGATGCATTTAACCTGCAATAGAGCATTGATTTTGCCACAGCAGCTAAGAAGCCACTTCCACCCACAGTCAACCAGATGTAAGAATATTTCTGATTGAAGTGTTACCGTGGCTCGTGCAGTTCAGTTGCATCACTTTTGATGAAAGAATGGGCTGAAATTCAAAAACAAAGACTGGCATTTGAAGATTAATCAGGGTTTGATACACTTGAAACAGGGACAAACTCTTTAACAATTGCTATGAACATTTGCTCATTTCATGAAGTGTCGAGATATAGGGAATGTCTCCTACAAAGTTCTGAGTTCATTTCACCAAACGTTTAAGTGATTTATCAGGATTTTTTTCCGACCACATTTATTCCTCGAAGACGATGGTTCCCCACTATCCTTCCAGTTTTTAATAATGCGTTGGACAGTTCTTCTTCTACTAACCCAATTTTAGTAGTTTCTTCAGTCTCCTTAGATGTTTTCTCTGCTTGATGCATGCCAATGATTTGACCATTCCCAAACAGACTAACATCTTTTAGCTACTCAATGCATCAGTTGGGGTTAAATAACTTGTTGCCAGCTGAAAGATAATCGCCCATGCAGTAATTATCCAATAGGAGGCTCGTACCTATTTGCTTAGTTAAATTCAGGTGGCGAATTGTAGGAGAAAAAAAAATTAGGAGAAACAAAAAAACAAGTTAAGAGTTAAGCTATACTATAAACATTATATTGCGTATCAATTTGTTCCAATTAAAATGTAAGGTACTTACATCATTAAAATGTTCAAAACACAATTCATCCTCTCAATTTTATTTTCTTTCTGTTGGCGCTCCAAGGCCACATAAAGACCTGTCTGGTTTAATTACTAACTCTTTGGGCCTACAGAAATGCCACAAACCTGTTGTATTTAACTAGTTATCCCTGTTTAACTTTACAAGCAGAAAATAGGCCGGGCATGGTTCATAATCACAACCTCACTGAGTGCACGTTTGGCTGTTTGTGTGAGAGACATTCCGAGGCCTGACATTGATTCTCCACACTTCAGACTTCCAGATGTGGTTGATTCAAACCAGCACCTGGCAGGTTTTTTCAATAAACATACACACACACCACAAGTTATGGGAGTCATTCGAGGAAGAGTGCAGAGAGTAGGAATTTATTGCATCCTCTTCCTGCACTGTTTATTAATACCTTGTGTGTGTGTGTAAGTGGGTGAGTGTATGTGTGAATTAATCCACTGCTTGACTCCCTTCAGTTGATCCCACTCATGCATCGCTAAAAGGAAGCATTAGGCGTTCAGGTAATTTGAATCGCGGATTAGATGAGAAGAGCGGAGGAAAACATGGAAATGGATGGAAAGGAAAAAGGACAGAGACAGACCCAGGTGTCTCCTGAGAGTTTTTAATGACAGACGGAAATTGTGAGAATGACACAAACCTGCAGGAAGCAGAGATTAAATTGTGCCTAAAATTGAAAGCTTGGATCGATCGGAACCCACACAGGTCCACCTGGACCGAGCCCAGCGCTTAGTCGCATTTTCAGAGCTGAACCTGGGTGAACTTTCCTCACCTATCTGCTGTGTCACTAAACAGTCAGTGCTCATTAAAAGATCATCTGTAATTACATTATATTAAACAAATGTAGCCAATGTATTCATTCTGGAGAAAGGACAAATACAAGGTTTCCTTCTGTATTTAAACAAATCCCGTCTCACTTCTCCATGTTGCATAAGTCTTTTGCGCCACTTTGCATATTTGTGATGCAATTGCATGGTATTTAAATTCTGCCTTGTCTCAGCCATTGTCAGCCCTCAACAGCTTTTTGCTCCTCTGCTCCTGTCTGTGCTCACATATACTGTATTTTAATACCAATAAAGCTGTTTTAATTTACATAATTTTCAGTTTCTATTGTCAGACAGCATAAGTACTATGAAATAGGAACTGAAATACAGCCCCTTAAAACTACACTGTTAAGCAGTGCTGTAATTTTGGCTGTATTTAAACGTCAAATGATCACATGTAGCCTGGTCGTTACCATCCTACGTTTCCGCCTGAAATTTGATTTCGGTCTGGCACGGAGTCTGGCCAAATTGCACTTCCGCGGTTGGCGTGTAACCGCGTCAATCAGCGAACAGTTGAGTGATGACGCGGAACTCGCATGCCGAGTTGCTTGTAGTCCAGCGAAGCTTGTAGTTCAACAGCACAGCAACAATGGCGACGGAGGAAGAGACGCTAGAAGCCATCCGCGAAGTTGTCTCAACTCTCGAGAGCATCACGGAATTAAAACCAGAACAAGAGGCTTGTCTTGTCAATTTTATAAATGGCAAGGACGTCGTAGCTCTCCTTCCAACTGGCTTTGGGAAAAGTTTGATTTATTTAACTGGAAGCGGAAGTGGTAAGCGTAAGAGCCTGAACTCCGGCGCACAATGTACGTCATTACCAAACGTTGCTGATTGGTTAAGGGAACTCCAATGATTTTAAACCTCAAAATAAGCATCCGCCCATTACGGAGACAGATTCCTATTACATAGGGTCAGACTAACGTGCCAGACCGAAATCAAATTTTGGGCGGAAACGTAGGATGGTAACGGCCAGGCTAGATCACATGGAGATAAAGTTAGTGAATGTGCAGCTCATTCACGTCACTGCAAGGTTCTGTGGGGTCAACTGAATGTGCTGCTGCCACTGAACAGAGAAGACCCAGATTGTGGTTTTTATTGAGAGTAGCGAATGTTTGTTAAAATTTTCCGATTTGTGCTTGTTGCTAAATCTGTTAAAGCGTTCTGGAAAGTCGCTAAAATGGCAAAAATGAGGAGAACTTGGGAGCGAGTTTGCTCACTATGTTTTCACAGCTTTAGACATGAAACCCTACACAAAGCTTTATTGAATATGATTGAAACTGTATATATTGATATGTCTGAAAAAGTTAAAATTCCAACCAGTTCTAAATGTAAGCCCATTTTATGTTCCAGTTTAATGGGAGAAGGGGCTTCAAGGTTAAAGACTACCACATTTCTTTTGACAAATAGTATCTTGGGTAATCTTAATCATAGCATAAAAATGTTTTGTATCACCAAGAAGGATATTTACAACATGTGTTGGAAAGGATTAGGTCTTAAAAGGAGAGACATTTAAAACTACTACCATGCTAATATTACTTGATAAATGCTGAAAGGCAAATGGCACACTTACACAATCTGCATTTGTTGAAATTAGAGGCCTTAATGTTGACTTAACTGACTTCTAAATAAAATCCATTATTGATAAGGTCAGTTTTATAGGCTTAACTGGCCAAACAGCAGAGCCTGACTGGAACAAATCCAGACAAGCAATGAACCAAGCTAATGCCCAAATTGAGCGACCATCAATTTTGAGGCTGACTTCATGGATATCAGGACAAGGATTTCAAGCTTTGAGACAAATGCGATTTGTGTAAATGGGTGTGCAATAAACTCTGGCAGGGAGCAATGGGGAAAGTGGAAGAGATACGAAGTGAGCTTTCACTACCTGAGAGAAGGATTCATTAGGGACTAGAAAAGAAGGGTAGGACATAAAAAGATGCGACATTTCCATCAATGGTCAACCATTCAATGAGGAACCTTTCAGTCAAATATACAGTACATACAGTATTACTGTATAGTATTACTGCAAATAATAACTCCTTAATGTATCAACTCTCGGCCATCTACGTAAGATTTGGGCTGGTAATGACCTCTCATCTGTTCCAAGATGACAACTGAAAAGTAGCAGATTCAAATTGAGATCAAAACAAGTGGCCTTTTACACATATGGGGAAATAGTCATACCTATATATTCTTCTCATCCTTGGCAGTAACCATTATTTAGCAGGAAACCTAATCTGAAAAATATGTATTTCTCCACTGAATTACACTAATGAGGTGAAATCCTGTCTATTTATGATATTCTTCATTAAAGTCACATCAATCACAGAGATGAATGGAAATAAAGTCTAGCACAGAGACATTTGAATATGCTAATGAACAACAATATGTCCTTACTTTCCCTGACATGTTGTGCCTTTGGTGCCAGCTTTCTATTCACGTTGTGGATGCCACTGATTACCAGCACTGAGCAAAAAGGCAAGTAATTCTAGACAACATTTGACTGTTGATGATCCTAAATAAACCCCTAAAACATGTACTGTGAAAGAGGAGTGGAACAGAGTAGTTAATCTTACACATGGTTGTCTGGAAATGAGGATGTGCACTGTACATGTAGTATAGTTGCTAACTTGCTACTAAAACCGAAACCAGCTGAACACATTGTCTAGACGAAAAAAAAAGAAAAAAAAAGCTGAAACTAGGTCAGCTGGACTTGTTGAGTGTCTTGTCCATCAGTAACTCCTCATGACAAGGGTCTTACCTTACCTTTGATGTATTGTGACTACTACTCCTTTTCCACAAATCTGGAAACTTCCTCCAGAATATCCTGTGGTAGGTGTGATGTCAGTTTGTTGAGCGTCTGTTCAGCTTCTGATTTAAGAGCATCAATGGTGAAGTGAATCTGTCTCACTCTCTTGTGGAGCAGCTGGTTTTGGGCTTTCCGGAGGCTTTTTCCGGCTCTGTGGCCCTTCACTGTGAATCCTAGGCGTAAGATGGTGGGAATTATCTTGTGTTGCCTGCATTTTATGTTTGATTCCTGTAATCTGCAGGTTTCCTCGATGTCCTCTCATACTCCCACACTAGTCGAAGGGTGTCATTCCAAAGTGCATGTTATTATGTCTGTGAAGGGTCATCCAGGTCACGGTATAGCCCCCCCCAAAAAAACAAAAAAAACCCAACCTGAACCAAGCTGTAATTGTACTACAGGTAAGCACCTGGTTGTTAACAGACCTTAGTCATGACAGTTTCTGATGGGCAACACTGATCAATGTTCCTATTTATACCCCAACTCTCCACCAGTCTTTTAGAACTGAAGAAGCTACTTGGATGAAACGTCTTCAAGAAACTCTACAAGTCTAGTTGCCCTCGTTTCAGTTTGTTTTTTGAACACACTCTTTAACCCTGGTCATTCAAACACACTACACTGTACAACAATAAGTTTGGATGTGATCAGATCTGACATTCTTGTATTATACTTTCAGCACTGATTGCAGAGAACGCTTGCTCTGCTACCTCTCTACAGCAGGTAGAGGTCACGTTATTACCGTCATTGTCGTCATCACGTGCAGAGACCACAAACACAAAAATGACAAATGTGTGTAGAAAACACAGTGATGTCCTCATTACCCCTGAACCTGAAATGGTCATTTTCTTCATCTCCTCCTAGACAGAAGGTTGCAGACTGGTTTGACTAGTGTTTATAGGGTTTATGGTGCGAGTTGTATAGTACAAAATAAATGACTAAATACTAGACTCCGCTTCCGTGCCAAGTCAACTGCTTTGCATATAGTGCAGACAGTAAACGAGATCCAGTTATGATGTGGACATAATGCTGACAACATGAACATTGTAATACCAGGATATGCAAGAGAATGATGGGACTGTTCATTATATACACCATACGTAGTCTGCATTTTAATACTCAGAGTAGATGAGCTCCTGTAGACATCTGCCAGTGTAATATGGCTGCTGCTTGTGCGTCACACAAAGCTAGCAGGTTCATACGCACAGAGATATGTACGCACAGCCACTGCATTTCAAGGCTTGTTTAAGTTTCGGCCTCTGGGAATTCACTACAAAACTCACCTTATATCTCTCAATCTATAGCACAGGACACACACACACACATAAACTCGGACCAACAATCCATCAATATGATCAAGCAGGGTGGGAATAGGAGCTGGCCGGTCATACATCAACCTCTCTGAGCTTGTTAAAGACAAACAGAAACACGCACATGCACATGCTTGTGGACACAGAGCAACATGATGTCCCTCCAAAATGACAAGCAGGGGGCAGGAAAAGACATCGGTTCACATGAAGCAGTGTAGCCTTTGTGTAGCAGCACAAAAATAGTGAAAAGTAGAAAATGAAAGGTAAGGCAAGGTCTTTGATTATAACCCAGAGTTTTGCAGGAATAACTTCATTTTCAAGGCATGTTTCAAATCCCTTTTTAACTTTTTGTAGCCTGTACTAGTGGATCCTTTCAGTTGTAATCTCAAGGATGTGTCCTCTTCTAGATTGTTCTGCTGTTCCATTTTCTAATGTGTGCCAAGACCACAGCAAGAGACAGCTGCACTTGATAAGGAAAAAATTTACTCAAATAGTATTGAAAAAGCTGGTGTTGGTTCATAACAGTAAATAAGATGGATGGAAGACAATGGAAAAAATAAACAAATAAATAAATGGAACCGCAAAAACAATGAGCCCAAAGTGAAAAGCAGACAGAGGAGTCTAATCTACTGCAAAGCAGCCTGATAATCCACAACTATTTTGGTGGTTAAGTTGTCATGAGCAGTGTGTAAAACAGCATACTCTCAAGTTTTGTTCTTGATGTTGTTTAATAATTTGGCCTGAAGAAGTTATCGATTCATATTTGGATTGAATGCTACGGAGCGGGCCACAGAGCGGCATGTTGCGTCCCAGAAAATTCCCCCAGATCGGACAAAAAACAAGAGCGGAGACAAACCCATCAATGGCACTACAAGCCAAATCATTCAGCTCCGTAATTACAACTGAGCCACAACCGGTCCGCTGTGGCCCAACAGAGGAGGGGAGAGATAGAGAGACGAGTGAAGGCAGGAGAGAGGGGAGAAAAAGATAGATTTCACGAGTGAGAGGCTTTCCGATGTGCCCAGGGGGATTGTGGTTACAATGTTGTACTCTGCATCTGTTTACAGCAGAGGGAAAGACAGACGGCTGAGGCGGTAGAAACAAAGAGATGGAGGGAGAGCTGTAGCCGGCTGCATCTGTCATATCTGCAGTACAGTAACTGCACCTCATTATGTTCTGTTCTAGTCATCATCGTCCATGCATGCACAAACACACAGTTCATATCTAGCTTTCTTATCCTAACCTTGCCTTGCCCTAATTCCAAACAAACTCTTGGACCCGTCAACATGTCCTCACACTACCAACGTTTCCTCATTCTGACAGTATAAAACTAGTCCTCACAAAGATAGTTGTCCAAGTTTGTGTGCACGCATATTGTTCTTTTATCCCATTCTCTCTTTCATGTGAAAGCGTCGCATCAACAGATGGGGGTTGAAAAACAAATAATAGAGGATAGAGAGAGTCAATGAGAAAGTGAGAGAAGCTGCAGAGAGGGAGAACAAGGCTTGGGTTGCGTTCAGGGTGTTGAATGTTAATCAGTTTCTTATTGTTTGTAGCCCATGGCAAAGATTTCCACTTGACTCTCTCTGTTGCTAGCTGGTGCGTGTGTGTGTGTTTGCACAGATAACTTGTGTGTGTGACAGAGGGTGTGACAGATGTGTCACCAGAGATCCTAACTTGTCTCTGTATGTCTGTGAGTGTGTCAAGTGTCGAATAATCTGGTAAAATGCCTGTGTGTTTATGTGTGTGTGTAGAAAACTGAATACTGTTGACTTCACAAGGTCTTTTTTCTTTCTTTCTTTCTTTCTTTTGCACAGTTCAGGATGCAAACGAGAGTTTGTATCAGCTGGAAAAAAAATACCCTGCAGGAGGAGCTGGCAAAAGAATCTACAAACCAGAAGAGCCAACATGAGAATCCAGGGAAATAGTCTTAGCTTTCACAAATCTGTTTCTGATTGATTATAATATATAGTAAGTTTTACTATGAAATGATTTACAGTGGAAAGTAGGTGAGTGCCTGGAAAGCAGAATCAATTCAGTTGCTGGGCATGTTTGAATTGGTTCATTCAACATTTATGTGAGTGTATTCTACTTTAAGTTGGTTGAAAATTGGAAAAAAGAAAAAAAAAAACCCTCAGGGAATTTAAAGAGTGCAAGAATCTACCTCAAGTTGCTTTTTCTGGGAAGGTATAAGAGGACAGATGTGTACATCTGCAATTTCTCATTCTTGAAAACAGGTGAAGAAAACCAACTAAGGTAAATTTTTTCATTCATTCATTCATCTTCTGTACCCACTTATTCCTGTTAAGGGTCGCGGGGTCTGCTGGAGTCTATCCCAGCTGTCATAGGGCGAGAGGCAGGGGTACACCCTGGACAGGTTAAAGTAAATTTTAATTTTATTTATTTATTTATTTTAATAAGTATCCTTAAATCCGAGGACAGCAATATAATAATTTCAAGGGATTTTATGCAAAACCATAAACTGAGTGCTGTGTTCTGGATTTAAAAAAAAAAAAAATAGCTAAAATCACTATTTACTATTTCTATCTACTTGAGTTCTGTAAAACAAGAAAGGATTTTTGTCGTGGATCTGACTGGACAGAATATGGTGACATGCTGAGTCTGGGAGGGAAATATTACATGTACACAAGTCTTAACAAGGGACCTAAAATGGATCCCTGTGGGGCACCTTTAACAACATTTGAGGCTGATTTAACACAACATCTGCAGTGGCTATTTTGAGCCTAAACACTGAAGCCACTTGAAAATAGTGCTTACTTGATAGGAAACAGCTGTGAGTCATTTTGAGCTACAGCAAAAGCATGTATTTACCAATGGACACTCTCACCAAATTTGAAAATGACTTGTCAAGCTTGTATGTAGTTGCTGCACGATTAAAAGGCCAGTTGTGCCATGTCTTTTTTGAGTACATGCTCCGACTTTCTTCCAAATGGATAAAATGGTTGCTATTATTAGTTTTGTTCAATTTGTCTTTAAAACAAATGTTAACAATTTAGTAAAATTTCTCAGAGGGATTTCAGTTTTTTTTTTCTGTCAGTACATGAGAATTCCCACAGAAATGGCAAGCTACCTTGTAGGAAAAGCTTCAAATAAACCTGCTGCAGCAGTTGTTGACAATGACTGTCCCTTCCTCATTACTATTCACGCCATGACACAGACAACAATAACTAGCTCCCCACACGTTCACTCTCTCCTGTCTTTCTCTCAGACTCTACTTTCATTTGTCAGTCTCTTTCACTGCCATCTGCAGCCCACCCTCACCTCACCTCTTCACTGTCTCTTGTCAGACGCTGCAATCAGTCTGCTTAGACAGAAACACAAATCTGTAATTAGCTGGTTCACGTTAACCGAGAATGAATTGGTTGACATTGTCTCGATTGGATTCTCTCAAACCCCTCTGATCCTCCGACTCAGCCTATCCCCCTGAACTCCACCACAGGTCCTCTCTCATCAGAAATGAATTTTGTTTCAACAGAAAGCCAAGGATGACTCATCAAACAATATCCGTGTTTGTAACTCTTTGTGTGCAGCTGTGAGTGTGTTCGAGAGTGATTACCTGCGCTAGAGTATTTGAAACAAGTGAGAGAGAAAACAAAGCCAAAGTAAATATCCAAACTCCCCACGGATAGTGCAGTTACCTTATGGGCTGATATGCAGCAGGAGGTGGATAAAATTAGGGCGAAAACTTACAGTAGGACGTGACTCATCCTGTAACTGGGTCAGCTACAATTTCTGATCAACCCTGTATGTACAGGGACAAATATGTGGATAATGCAATATAGCAAACATCAGATGTTTAGACTGAATTATAATTTAAGAAAATCTTTTTGATTCAGTTACAATTAAGTTCGGGGAATATGAGAATGAAATTACATATACACCGAACAGACATAACATTATGAACACCTTGTGTCTGGTAACAGAATGTTGTTAGTGGGGGCCTTTGGGTCCTATGGGTTGAGGGGAGGGGCCTCTGTGGATCATCCCACAGACACTTGATCAGTTTGGGATCTAGTGAATTCGGAGGCCAGGTCAACACCTTGTGCTGTTCTTCATGTTTTTTAAGTTGTTCCTAAAGCGTTTTTTGTGTGTGTGTCTGTGTCAGGCTGCATCCTGCTGGGGATGGCTGCTAAGATCAATGAGTGTCATTGCTATGGGGTGGGGGTGCCTGGTATGGTCTAGGTGGGTGCTACATGTCTAAGTAACATCCACATGAATGCCAGGTCCAAAAGTTTCCCAGCAGAACATTGTCACAAGATGGTCGATGTTATTTACTTCTCCTGTCAGTTGGCGAAAAGAAACAGCTCAATTGTTAAGTGCTGTCAGGGTATACACCAATCAGCCACAACATTAAAACCACTATGTGTTTGTTATTCTACACATGTAGAGTCAATTTTGTGACATGCAACTCCTTCCAAAAGTTTGGAAGAAACTCAGAATTAAAGATGAAAAACAACAGGTCAACAATGCTGAATGAAAAGAGCAGGATATAGAGCCAAAGGACGGTAATAATGCTTTAATCTGCTGACACTTTTACAGTCCCCGATGTTTGTATGGTTTAGATTACTTTTGATTGGCCTTTGATTAATGTAGGTTTCTCTGTGGTGCCCATGCAGCAGCTGTCATAGCCGGTGAATGAGTGCTGGGACTTAGCATTTAGACTAGCTCTCTAAATCAACCTGGGCTACACGTACACTGACTTATGGCACACTAGGTGACTTACTGTCGGCACGCATACCCATCATAGTGCTGCTGTTATAACTATACGTTTGTCATTCAATGTGCACATGTGTCTTGAAGTGTTGCACTGTGTGAATAACAGTGATTAATGGTGTAGCTGAGGATGCCCTGTCCATACACACAGATGAGACAAGGCCAGCACTGCAGTGTGCCTTTCAATTTATAGATGAATGCATTTACTTATGGAGGCTTAGTGTATACACTTGGAGCCTGAGCACAGATTAAGGACATGTAACATGATGAAAAGAAGTGAAAAGTGAAAAAGTTTCTTTAACGAAAGGGAAGAGAGTCAGTTAGGGAGTAAAGAAGGGCAGACCAGACAGAGGAGAGAATAAAAGGAGGACAGGAGGAAGAAGAGTTGTGTGAGAAAGAAAAAGTAGGAAATGTAAAACAAGAAAGGGAGACTGTATGAAAGAAAGAAAAAACCTACAAACAATGACTTACAGAATGAAAGAAAGACAGAACTATTTACCGACTTCCTCAAAAGCAAGCCTCTTTATGATATATAGATAAAGTAAAACAGTGCAGATAAAAACTGGTTTGGACTTCTGCGGTGCGGATCAGAGCGATCTGATAATTAGACAGCACCGCCGTGGCACGAAGACTAATTGTTCTCATCAGATTAAGGGAATAATTGTGTGTGGATACATCATCAAAACATGGCAGAGGCAAATTTGATCAGAGCAGATGTTGAATTAATTGGTTTTGAGGCTGATTGCATTAATGCTCTGAGTCTATTAGTGAGACAGACTAGTAATTAACACCCTGCCTCTAACTCACACATCGGTGATGATGCCTTACATGCACACACACATAAACAAATGCTGATGTAGAGAAAGTGGGTACAACTTTCGAGCTATTTTCTGTTGTGTGCAGGAGGTGAATAGTTTATTTATTGTTTTTTTTTTTTTTTTTTTCTGTGGGTTATCATATGATTTCAGCCTAACGGCAGTTGGTTCAGGAGGTTTGGAGGTGTCATATATAAGCATCGCACATTCGTACCTAACTTTTAATTGTCTTCCATGCCTTTACCCCAAGGCCTGGTTACCTCCTTTGTTGTGCAAGGGCTCTCTGTGTTTTCTTTTTTCTTGCCTGTGTTCAATTGTTGAACTTAACAACTGAACACAGACTTCCTTGATCATTTCTCAAGCCTGCAACAATGCATCCCAGACAGGATTTCTTTTGATATTCAACTTGTTGGTACTTGAAATCTTGGAGCATTTCACTGTGAAAGAATAAATGAATGAAAGCCTTCATTTTCATGAAAGCCTTTATTTTCATTTTCAAGTATGGAGAGAAGGAAAGATAAGTGACACAAAATCTATCTAACAATAATAAGAAAATATATATGAAGTTCCTCCTGTATAAGTATTGGAATAAGTAATATAGTGTACTAACATTTACCACCAAACAGTCACTGACTCCGTACAAACAGCTGACAATGCTGCTGAGTTTAATTGAATTCTAGAAAAATGATATAAAGTCGGAAAGGTTTGATTTAAGAGGTTCAAAGAGAAGTTTGGTCAGTTGCAATGACTAAATGGGGAACATATGCTTTTGACATTTACTTCTCCAAAATGTCTGTGATGCATAAACCTGTCCAAAGGTTGTACCAGTCTTTGGTGGCTTTGTATGCCCACTGTCCATCCCCACCACCTCTTTATCCACGCACACGTTACACATGAGCTTTACACTAAAAGCTTCCTCTACTAGAAACCCCACAGCCACTAATTCCACATTAAAGTGCAACTGGGAATACAAATTAGTGTATTAAGTGTTGTATTATATAGTGTGTATAACTTTTCTAAGAGGCAGTGTTACAGTATCTGATAAAGGTTGTGATTAACGAACAAGCGGTAGGGATTTGACGATGACTTTAGGCACCTAAACCCAGGTCAACCTTAGACACTGTAAAACTGTTGTATTACTTTAATGGTTTAATTGTTGACAAGGACGCTGTATTTGGTGGTGAGAGGTATGTCCGCACATCTGGATATGTGATAAAGTTGTCTTGTTATTTATTAGCAGAGCATTGTCCATTTTTTTTACTCTCCCTACCAGATGATCGCTGTACGGACTCATTTCAAAACATGTGCAAACATACGATTCGCAGAACAGTGCAGTTCTTGATGCATGCAAATTTGAGGCAACACAAATTTGATGTGTAAGAAAGGAAACAGTCACACACACACACAAAAAAGAAAAAGAATACATACACAAATCATATGTGTATGGTAGGAGAGGTTACAAGTCAAAATACCTGGCCCTGAAAAACTTAGATGCCGTGATAGTTAGAAACCACTTCCTTCAACCCCCCAATCCACATGTTGTCTAAGATGGTGAACAGAGTCAACAGTCACTTTTATAGTCCTGGAGAAATATGATTTTGGTGAAAACACAGCAGCAATTACTTATCTATTAAAAATAAGCAGACACATGGTTAAATGTGTTTAGGATGATGAAGCCATTGTGAAGCAATCTTTGATCAACATCAAGAGAGCTATACAGTTAAGTAAAGACACATAATATTATCATTCCAAATCTGACTGTACAGTGCACTGATACCTTAGGGAATCATTTCTGCATCTTGTCTAGCATCCTTTTTTTTATCTACTCCAGAGAACAACCACCTGAACATTTTAATGACTCTACCTGTCAGGAGACAATCAAGATGTAACGATGCAGGAAGTCCTACCCATCCCTTGATCACCGCTGGTGCTGCAGTTGGCATTAATAAGGCGAGCTAATCCCAAGAGAGCAGCAGTTCTGACTGCCAACACGCAAACCGAGTCAAGTAATCTCTCATAAGAGAAACAACCACCAGCCCACCATGCAAACCGCACAATTCACACTTTATTTTAACAAGGTATGCTTTAACCCCTTCCACTGAAAGTAGAAGTGTAAAGCCTCGCTTCCATACAGTATAGCTCTGTGAACATAAGTGAGTAAGCACCTTTCACTTCATTCAACTCTGAACTTTTACAGAGGATTTTGGAAAGACCACAATGGTTGCCAGTAGGGAAACAAATTACTTATCAGGCTATTCAGCTGTTCGACATGTTGAGAAGTTCACGGACATTAAGCTAACATTGAAATGGACTGAACTGAACTGAATTTAAGCGAATTAGCAGGATGCTAGCTGTGTAGTATAGAGAGTGCTGGCTACACAACTTGCAAGCCAACCTTCTCACAGTAAAGCTTAATGCCTAACAAATTTGTTATGACACAAATGAATCTTCTGTTATATGTTTTACTTTGCAAATTCAGATGTTTCCATTCTTTTATTTTAAATACGTATAAACATAATAATTAGCATTGTTGTAATTGCTGCATGATGCACATAATTTGTGCAACGTATTCATTGTAATTTATTGCATATAATATATTGCATTTACTGTGGCCTCTGTCTGAAAGTAAATCTCTAAATTCCACAATCACTACCACAAACTGATATCATACCATTTGCTGTGCTATGAATTAAAATGCCCAGCGTCTGCCTTACAAAGACACACTTCAGTGCATTAACAATATTATTTTATTTTCTTGCAGGAAAGAGCAACATAAAATCACTGTTGCAGCGGCGGCACTTTAAGACCAACATAAGCTCAATGTCAAAATAATTAGCTTTTAAACTGTCCACAATTTACTCAATGTCACAAACATTAATCTTTGAAAAAACATCTTCAGCTCAATGTAATAAGATTAAACTTTAACAAGACAAAGGTAAGTCTCTGAATGGTTACACTTAAAAATAAATCCTTTAGAAAGACTACAACAAGGCTACATTTAACTGCCTCAGAATCCCCATTAAAACCTAACAATTATGACCAAATGACACATACGGAATGAGATCTGAGAAGATGATATTAATACAACTCAAATTTAACTGACTGAGGGGCAGGGAGGTGAAGGAAGTCTTTGTCACAAGTGAATGTACTATGTAGTGATGTACTACACTAATGAGAAATGGGTATTTGTATGTTCAGTAGTGCAACTAAATCTATGTTGGACCTTTGAAGCTGCAAATCTAAATTGCTGTAGCCATATTTCATCCTAATTAGCCTACACCACAGAGAGGGGGATGTTAAGTGAAGCTACACTAATTTAATAGTGAGAGTCCCAGTGTTGGTGACACATCTGATGAAAATATCTTTGTGTGGAGTCTGCTTATGTAATCTACCAGAGCACTGTACTATACATGTGGCGACTTTTTGTGCTGATTGAGAAAACATAAAGGATATTTTGGAAGTTTAAAGTTGTCACATTCATTCATTATTTTTTTTTTTACTACTATTACTTTAAACTCTTATTTTGTATTCAGCTTGTTGGTAACTGCTACAATTAACTTTAATTTATTAATCATGCTTAAAACTATACAGTAATCACTGCAATCAGCAATGAGCAGCAGCAAAACATTTCCTCTCTAATAGGGACTTCCTCTAGACCGATCAGCCACAACATAAAAACCACTGGCAGGAGATGTAAATAACTTTGACCATCTTGTGACAATACAATGTTCTGCTGAGAAACTTTTGGACCTGGAGGCACAAGGGAGACCTAAACAATGTTAGGAAGGTGGTTATAATATTATGCCTGATCAGTGTAGTTACGGTGTAGTTAGCTGAGGAGTGGAGCAGTGCAACTAGCTTTAACATTGTATATCTTGTTTGAGGAGCAACACCTCATTGTCATTTTGCACCCACGTTCTATGAGATGAACACAGTTTTTAAAATAGTTTTTAGAGAGGACTATTTGTAGCTGCAGCTGCCTCAGTCATGTAAACCCTGAAAATAATGGCTTGAAAAGTCTTAAACATAAATGTCCTCTAAGTGTTGGCTAAACAGAGGAGTTATCTCGGGCCCCTGGGCTCACCCGCTTTGTCAGCGTTCCAAATTTTCAAGAGTCAAAGCTACAATCACTGCCAACACATGAGCACAATTACTGCTCATCTTGTCTCATCAGATGCATCAGATGTCTCCATCATGAGTAAACACACCATGAAAAACAACAAAAGCAGTACATCTTCTCCTGTCAAAGAAACCATGTTGTGTCTCATCAGCAGCGATTAACTTGATCAGCGTTCAAAGTACAATCAACAAACATCACAACAATGTCAACTTCTCATCTCTGCAGCTTAAATTATGAATGTTTTGCCTCTGAAATTAGAGATAACTAAAACACTCTTTATGGTTTAAAAGGATGTATCGTCAGCCTGCTAGGAAGAAAGGGATTCTTTAAAAACACAAATGAGCTAAATTGCTGTATGTAGTTGCAATTATGTAAGGAATATGAAACTTTGGTTTGTTGATGAAAGATATTGTTTTCTCATTGTGCAACATCAAACAGCAACCTTAAAGTTCACAGATCAAATCAATTTACATCACTGGATTTCTACAGCTACCCACCAATGTGTGGGTTAGCGATGGATACTGAATCATAAACAGTTATAATTACACAGATTCAAAACTCCAATCACCTGTTAAGCCATTTTCTCAAAACATTTTTTCTCCCCTTCCTGTTAAACTAATTTGGTAACTGGGAGTGCTTTTGCACCCAGGTCATTCTTCCGTAACTGGGAGCGTTTCCAACTCAGGTTGGTTCATCTCAGGACAAATCAACCATACTGAGACCACTCAGCCCGCTTGCAATTGCTCCCCGGAGTAGTTCATTTGCAGTGTGAGCACACGTTACCCACGGACCGATACGACTACTCTTCGTTTATATAACCAAGCAGTTTCCCTGATACAATAACATAAAATAGCCCTTTATTTATCCCACAGTGGGGAATTGTGCAGTAAAGCAGCCACAGACAGTTAAAGACACAGGATGAAAAAGAAGTAAATATTAAATAAGTGCACAAAAATGAAAATGAAATACAATAAAAATCCTACATAGGTAAGTAAAATGGATTCATTTGACATATTGCACATCAGGGAATACAGGATATCTAAACATAAGTTATTGCACAGCGGGAAAAAATAAATAAATCTGAGAGGCTACTATCTTGGTTAAGGCATGTCTCAAACGTCCTGTGAATTGGAACTAAGTGGAGGTTAAATGCAACAATATTGTATTAATTACTCCCTGAAATGGAAATAAATTAGCCTCCGTTATAAAACTCAGTGTCTTTTCACCTTGTCTGATGTTATATCAGAAAGGAATAACAGTCAAAACTACAAAAGTTAAATCCAGGTTGGACAAAACAATTCATCAGGATTTTTAGGTTTAAGACAAACAAAGAAATAAATCAAATAAAAAGTATGAGGGTCAGACCACACGGGTGACTCAGCAGCTTTTGTTCAAAACGTAAGACTGTGCTCACATCAACGTGAGCACTCACTGACTTGAGTGAAGTAGTGAGGTAGAGGATATCTGCAACAGAAATGAAAAAGCTGGGTCATTTTACAAATCACTTGAACCTGGCTCAACTTTTTCCCACACAAGGTAACATCATCCAGCAGTATCTCCTGTCATGTAACGCGAACGTAATAATAACACAGAATAAAAAAAGTTGCCTTCTGGTGAACCGCCCTAGAGGGAATAAATCCTGTCTCACTCAGTGTGTTGTCGCAGTGTCGCAGCGTGTTGCGCAAAATCACACCCAAGCCAACCAGATCCAAATTTCCCCTGCGCTCGCTCCTGTCATACCGCTCATCAATGTAATTTCCTTGTTTACATCAGAAACTGAAAGCAATTTAACCTTGAGATTGCTCACGTCTGCCATTTAAGACACTCCCACACATGTACACGTACACACATACAAAAGGACACAGATATGTCCACATCAATCACACGTCTCACCAATCTGTCCATTACTGAACCCTGTAATGGCATGGCTATTACATGCACACATGAATAATGGATCATCAAACTGAGCTGTATACAGGTGTGCGAGTGTGTGTTTGTGTGATAGACAGAGCTTGTCCATGCATGTGTATATAAAGTACCATGTGTCCTTGTACATAAGACACCGAGTGTAAAGGACAGAAGAAAGAACGATACAATTCTGACAGGTTAGGAAGCTGATGGTGTCTCCACTCAGGCTACACACACACACACACTCCTTACTGACAGTTTCATAGCTCGGGCTATCAAGCAACCTTGATGGACACACATTACCCCAAAATACACACCGGAAGGCAAGCAAGCAGGAGAGAGGCTGAGATCACGACGTCTGCGGCCAAGATTTCACACTAAACACACATACACAGCAATGTTTCCTGGCTCACCTTGGGCCACGCAATGAAAGCCAAATGGTTCCAGATGGTTAGCTTGCTTGGTAGCTCGCTGGTCAACGACTGTGTGGATAAATGCAGTCTATTTACCTTTACTGTGGGATTGAGAGTTCAGTGAGTGTAAACCTATATTATGTCCAGAACAAAAAACAAATACAGTACTCAGGACTCGAGAGACATCATTGACCAATGGTTAACTGACTGATGCTAAAACCCCAGTTTCATTCTCTCTTTAACATCAGGTTTGGTAGTTAATGACATTGGGCAACACAAATAAGATTTTTTTTTCTCCTTTTCAGCATGAAATAACCGTAATGATAAATTCCCTTAAAAATTCCAGTGGCAAGGGTCACTCTTGGAGGGTAGAGTAAGGGTTAAAAGCAAAGACGTGTTTTGGTACAGATGATCTCGTTCTGCCTCGAAGGGATGGACGATAGAGTTGAAAGAATGTGAGCTAACAAGAAAACAAGACGTAAGCCAGATTTGGTGCAGTCCTGTTAACTTATGTTTCAGTAAGCTATTTCCAGTGCCACAGTCTGATATTGACATGCATGAGTGATGAGTTAATGAACTCAACAACTGTGAGCATGGATCCATCACGTAAAAAGGTCAACCTGCGTCGAGCCTCTTTGACAATTTACTGCACATGTTACAAGAGAGTCTAAACTTATTCTGACGGTCTTATTTCAGCTTCAGAATCTTGTCGATCTGACCTGAGGGAGAAAACCAGGTTTGAGCTTGTCCTCCTTTGTTGTTCTAATAATGAACTTTCTGCGTCATACAGCCTCACTGACCCTGTAAACCCGATGGAAAGACATAAAATTGAACTCGGCACAGAGGGCTCCTGGGAAATAATGGTCTCTTTAACCAGGATAACGTCAGGAAAAACTGACCACCTTTATTCTTCTGTTCCCAGTATTCCTCATCGTCATGAAGTATTTTTGGCCATTTCACTGTGATGATGTTACAATACCATCATTAGATTTTAGACAGAATTATCAGATCTCTGTAGGTGCATGATGATACTATACCTTTGCAAAAGCAGCATTGCACATTACGAGAAATCACATACATATGATCTGATGATTCTGTGCCATATGGTGACTTTCAGAGGAAACATTTAGTTTCAGAGTGGCAACGTGGTTAGCATGTGTCTCTATGTTGCAAGGGAGAAAGAGCAGATGTGGAGGTGGGTGGTTGAGGCACATTCAACATGCTGAAGCCCTATGTAACTTCAGGAGCCAGACTTTAACTGTGGAGGTGTAAGGGCATTGATTAGGGTCGCTTTTGAATCTGCCATGTGGGTCGTTTGAGCCGATGAAAGTCTGTTCATATATTGTACATCTTAAAAAGTAGTTGTTAATAGTTGTGGTGTTGTTGTTGTATTTTATTCTCCACACACACCCTTCCCGGTGGCTAGCTAATACAGTGTGACCCTGTCTGTCTTTCAGGCTTATCTCCTCTGGAGAGTGTCTGCTGGGACTGACTGACTGACTGACTGACGGTGAGTAAGAGTGCGTGTGTGTTTGTGTATGTGTGTGTGAGAGACAGAGGAAAGGAAGGGAAGATATTGCATCCCTGTGTTTCCTGAGGCTTTTCCTCCTTTCTCCTCCTCTCTTCTCTTCTTTCATCTCCACCTCCTCTTGCTAAGCTCCAAAACTGTCATCGCCACACAAAAGCTTCTGATTCATTGCCCACACACGCATATACATGGATTGGTTTTCATTTTCACACCAGCAGAGTAAGAAGACTGAACTTGTGTTGAGGAGAGAGAAATCTAGCAGCATGAGGAACATTAATTGCGTTCCATCTGCTTTTTGTGTTGTTGTTACACACACAAAACTGACATCAAAGAACCGCCGGCAATGAAGACAGACTGTGATGTTGCCCCATGTGTTTGGACCAAAAAGTTGCACATGAACACATTGCAAAGACGACATGTGAAGCATGGTTTATGCGTCTGTGGGAGGACAGGCAGCATAGCCTACGCATGTATACTCGTGCGCTCATCAGTCTGGCTCGCGCTGTAAAAATGCCACCCAAACGCTAGTCTGTGCTGTTTCTACTTCAACAAGGTCGACTGAATCTTTCGCCGAAATGTTTACATCGCCGAACCTCCTCAGTTAACTTTTCCTCGATGTGTTCCATCTTTATTGATCCAAAACAATCAATCAGTCAGTGTGGAGATGGAGAAGGAGCTGGAAATACCAAAGCAGAAATGTGCTACTACCAAGCAGACCAATCACAGCTCTTGCGATCTGCATCAATGTGACGCGTAGTTACATTTCTGGGGAGGTGCACGTCAGGCTACAGCCTTAGGGTCTGTGTAGGGTCTGGGCTGTCGTCATAGATACGCCGTCAAATTGACGCAGAAGCATAAACCATGACAGTTAAATGTTCTACACCTAGGTGAAAGAAAATAACTCTTTACACCAACAGGTGGCAGTGGACTGTATTCAACATTCAAAAGGGGAAACAGGAAGTACAAATACATCTCTGTTTAAATATGTTTCAAAGTATTAAGACCAAACTATACATTTTTACTTGAATATTGAGTGAAATTTAACATTATTCATATACATTCACAATCATTGCATCAATTAATGAAAGAAATAACATGGATGCTTAATATGGCATTTTGAAATTGTATACTAGATTGATACGGCACCAAGGACTGCTCCAAATTGCCCATGACAGTCAACATAACAACAGATGGTGAAAGGAGGCAAATTCCTCTCAAATCATATTGAAACCTCTTTATCATCTCACCATGGAGAAAACTAACACCTGTGAAGAGATGCCAGTGAAAGGTACAGTGTTTTTTAAAAAAAGATGTAGAATTTAATGACAAAAATATTGTAGAAAATTACATCTGAAACCTTGATTTTTAAAAATACACTGTTGATCCCTTAAAACTATGTTTTGCTTGTAATGCATGACACTGCACTAATATCCATCTATTCATCAGAGTGACCTATTGACCCGCAGACATGTTGGACACTGATTGTTACATTCATTGGAAATGCCATCAATACAGCTCAATAGTTTGACCCTGGCTAACTGCGTCTGAACCCCAGATCAAGAGAGGTCACTGGTGTCAATAGAGTGACATGAGAAATGATTGAAGTCTTTGTCGATGAAAACTGCAGATGAAAATGACCGGTTGTGTTAATGAAGTTCTTTTCTTCTCCTTGTCATTATTTCTACATGAAACGATAAAGTGAACTTGATTTGAATAATTCCACTAAACTCGGCTAACTTGGTAACAGTGAATCTTTTTATTTGTATTATAATTCTAGCTCCATCTGACTTTGTGTTCCCAGGTCTCTGTTTTTGTATTTGGTCTTTGTTAACAAAATGATGATGTTGTAATGATTGTCTACTATTTTCCTGTTAAAGTGGTAGTTTTAGTTTTTGGGAGCACTACAGTGTTTCCCAAGTAAGAAAACTCACTCTTTCATTATTTACATACCTTCATGCAGACTGAGAGTGCGTTTGTTCAGCGTGGAGTAGTCTTTGGATCAAGGAGCAGCTCCGCTCAGAAGTGATATATTGTCTCTACCTGTTGAATGTGTCTCATCTTTACTCTCACACAACTTCGGCATTAAGAGACTTGAAGGGAACTGCCGACGAGAAGACAAGAGAATGTTAATGAACGCTATTAGAGTTTACTACCACTAACTTCATTGTGTGAACCCAGATGGAGCGGAGGCATCGTTAATTGTGTTTTCTCTTTAGATAGAGAGCCAAACAAAGAAAAAAACAAACTAACTCCATCCATACACTAGCAACATTCTTATGTATTGCCTGTTTTGCCCAGAATTAAACAAAAGGCTTGTCCAGGCTACCAGAGTGTGGAATATCCATTAGTGGCCAACTGTCAGCTATAAAGAGATGAACAACGAGTAAATCACTTTATTAGTGGATGGGGCTTTAGTCTCTCTTATTGAAGTCCAATACATCAAGTGTCACTGCAATGCCTCTTGCTGAGAATGGATGACTACTGTAAAGCCTTCATCAACAATAAATGTGAGTGTGGGCGTTTAGAATTTGTGGCAATTTGACTACATAGCCATAGTCTCTGTCATGTCCGTCTGTGAGGACACTTATTGACCTCATACGGAGATAAATAGGGACCTGCCTTCCCTGTCTGCTTATTCCAGTGGTTCCCAAAGTGTGTGTGTGTGTGTGGGGGGGGGGGGGGGGGATTAAATTAAAAAATGACGCTGCAATGCGGTGAGTGCGCCTAACTTTAGACAACAACATAGGGAGTGGGACGGGATTTGGGAGTCTTTCTCTAGGGATTTTTTTTTTTGGGGGGGGGGGGGGGGGCAGTCACGTGATCGGGAAATGACGGGAGTATTTTTGTGGGCTCGGGATGGGATGGGAGCGAAGATTTTCTTATATACCAAAGGGGGGCCCAGCAGAGAAAGTTTGGGAACCACTGGCTTATTCTAAGTTTACCCTCACAATTTAATGCCAACCTTCGTCACTTACACTAATCCCAACCTAAACCTAATTGTAACCTTAATCCTGGAAGGTTTTAACAGCCTGAATAAGACAGTCAGTGTAAGTGAAGACTGGGCTAAATCCCTCACTCTCAGGGTCTAAAACTCAAACTGCCTCTCACATAGATAAGGGGTGTGAGCACACACACATGCATCTGACTTGTAGTAATAAACTGCAGCGTAACCCATCTATAAAATCATAAGTCACTCTGGGCTCTCTGGATGATGTGATTATTATTAATATGTAATTCAGTGGCACTGATTTATCCAGCCGTTGAATTCCTAATATATTCAACTGAAAATAAAGTTTAACATGCGGGACCGGAGATATTTCATCTCTCACTGCAGCAGATCTGTTTGCTGGCTGCTCACGGTGACTGACTGGCTGACTGGCTGACAGGATGAATCACAGAGTGGCTGAAATTAAGAACATTACTATAGAAATTACACTCTTAGTAGAGCTACATTTTATGACGTCTGTACGGCTGGTATGCTGTCTGGTTTCTCTAATTGGCTAGCAGATATGCAGCGGAGAAATATATTTTATTATCAGTGAAAAACATCGAGGAGACTTAGAGCTTTTTTTAGTTAAGTCTGGCGAGCTGTGTTGGCTAACTTACTGGCTGGATGTGTAGGAGACCCCTGACAGATGTAAACCCAAAATTTATTAGTATTTAAATTGGGATTTGAAGTCCATCAAAATACTCATAGTGAAGGCAGGAGTTGGACAGATTGGACAGATATGTTAGCTCACTGGTCTGGCTCAGAGGCAACCTGATTGTATACAGAGATGGATAAATACTCTGTGACCGCGTCCATGGATTTCTGAGGAGCAGTGTGATGTCTCTGGCCCAGGAATCTTGGCAGTAACAGTGACTTTTAACTTTCGTCCAATATCTGCAAAGATTTGGAGTGTGAGTGGAGGCCGGGTTTATTTTCGCTTTATTTTTCAGGCTGCTGCCGTTTGATTTAACTGATATTTCTCCGCAAAACTAAACAGAACGTAAACTACATAAATGTGGAAGCAAAGCTTTGCAATAAGATGTCAATGGTGCACTGGAAACTAATTTAAGTTAACTGCAGTGAGACCTGAGCGTCATCCTCAGGTGTGTAACTGTTTGAATGTTTTAGTGCAGCTGCCCTCATTCCTAAAAGTAATCTGCCTCAAGCCGACGCTTTAGAGAAGAATATTTTCTTTGGCAACTTGCCCGGTTTAATAAAAGCTACGGCAGAAAATAAAAAAGCAAAACTCTGAGTGTAAAGTGATGGTTGGCGATGAAAAGCTAATCAAGTTGCAGCAGTGTTATTGAGACGGTCAGAGCGAGAGATGGAGCCTCCTTCAATCTGCCTGATAGGGGCAATCAACTGATGAAACATACAGAAAGATGGAGAGATGTTAGAGCTCTCACTCTCACTATAATATTCTCACATCTGCCCTGTCTTTACGCCCTTCTGTGCCATTCCCTCTCTACCTCCAGCTGTCCTTGTCCAAGGCTTCTCTCCTCCTTCTAATCATCCCTCTGTCCCTCCTCACTCCTGTGAGGGGTGAAGGCGAGGAGAGGTATTGTACGACAGGAGTAGCTTGATGAACAGACAGAGTCAGATAATGGACTATCCTATTACTGAAACAAGCAGAATGGCATTGTGTTTATGAATGACAAGGGTGACGGCTAGACCGAAGGGAGCGGGGAGTGGGAGGAGAGGAAAGAAAGGGAGAGAAATGGCGAGGGAGGGAGATGCTATAAGAGAAAGGGAGAGAGGGGGTGACACGGAGACAAAAGCTGTGAAAGTGACGGGTAAAGAGGAAATCAACATGAATAAGGCAGAAAATAACAGTGGGAGGGAGAAAAGAAGAGAATCACACTGGGATGAATAATAGTCAGTACACACTAAAGATGACCTCTATTACATGAGGCCAATTTGTATGAGCTGGTGTGAGTAATAGAGACCAGGTGAGATAATAGTAATCTTCACCCAGAACCTATTCCAGGGCTCTTTTTGTCTCACACATCTCGTTTGAGTTCAGTAGCAATTTAAGTTTTCCTCGTAGCATGAAAGAATTGATGCTTCAAAAGCTGGTGCGTTTTTAGATTATTAAGGATAGTGACAATTTCTTCAGACCACAAGTGAATAAACATAACAAATACACCGCCTGGCCAAAAAAAAGGTCACGCACTCCAATATTTCGTTGGACTGCCTTTAGCTTTGATTACAGTATACATTCACTGTGGCATTGTTTCCATAAGCTTCTGCAATCTCACCAAATGTATTTCCATCCAGTGTTGCATTAATTTTTCATCAAGATCTTGTATTGATGATGGGAGAGTCTGACCACTGTGCAAAGCCTTCTCCAGCACATCCCAAAGATTCTCAGTGGGGTTAAGGTTTGAACTCTCTGCATGATGTCTCATGCTCCCTGAACCACTCTTTCACAATTTGACCCTGATGAATCCTGGCATTGTCATCTTGGAATATGCCCGTGCCATCAGGGAAGAAAAAATCCATTGATGGAATAACCTGGTCATTCAGTATATTCAGGTAGTCAGCTGACCTCATTCTTTGGACACATAATGTTGCTGAACCTAGACCTGAGCAACTGCAGCAACCCCAGATCATAGCACTGCCCCCACAGGCTTGTACAGTAGACACTAGGCATGATGGGTGCATCACTTCATCTGCCTCTCTTCTTACCCTGATGCAATGGTTCCCCACTATCCTTCCAGTTTTTAATAATGCGTTGGACAGTTCTTAACCCAATTTTAGTAGTTTCTGCAATCGCCTTAGATGTTTTCTCTGACCCTTTTCAAACAGACAACAGGGTGTGTGTTTCGACTTGGTTGTTTAAGAAATGAGAAGCTACTGATTGCATCAGTTGGGGTTAAATAAGTTGTTGCCAACTGAAAGATAATCACCCATGCAGTAATTATCCAATCGGAGGCTTGCACCTATTTGCTTAGTTAAATCCAGGCAGTGTACAACAACAACTGAACTGACCATTAAAACGTTGCATCTGCGGCCATTTCCATTTACCATTAGCTTTTAAATAACTGCAATTTTAGCTTTAGCATGTATCGTGAAATATCCTGGGATGGCCTTCAGCAGGATGGGAGTCTGTGTTTAAAATGCTGCGCACATGCTGGTGTTTCCTGAAGGAATTAGAATTAATGTATCTTCAAAAACAGCTTATGCTTCTCACAGTCGCCGACCTTAGTCAGCAACCGAGTGCTGCTATTCTCTGCTACGTGATATATTCCTGCGATAATATCTGCACTGCGAGGGCTTATGAATTGTCTCACCTGGAAAATGTCAAGTGTGAACATGTTTTTTTTTTTTGTGTGTGTCAGCAGTGTCTTGCCATGCGTCTTTTCAGTGACTTGCAATGCTCAGTCTTATCTGTTGTGACCTTCTTAGGAATATGCACTTCAAAAACATCCATACAAACTGAACATGTTTTGTTTTATAAATTATGAATCACTGGAAACATGAAAATATGTCTCCAGTGATTCATTCCATTAACTAAGGGCCCGTTGAGACCTTGCATTAAGATCCAATCTGGGCAATTCGATCGCAAGTGGCCAGCTTTAGGTACATGTCTTCAGCCGTGACATTGAACATGCATCTCCAGTTTCACGCTCTGTATGCCAACAAACCCCGACATCATCTGGGGCGCAGGAGATTATTTTAACAGCAGTTGTCTGCAGAGACTGCATGAATCTCTGCTGCTGTTTCAGAACCACAAACATCTTTGTTTCATACGTGTACCATGACATGGGCACACACATCAAGTTACTTTTTATTGATCTCCACCCTGACGTTAGTTAGACCGGCACAAAACTCTACTTCCAGGATTGGACTACAATTGGACTACAATTCCAAACCCAGAATTCACAGAAAAATATATTATTTGAATGAAAAACCTCTCTATGCTTTTCCTGTGGGACTTCGGCTCTCTACATTTTCCCTTCACATCAACTATGATGACTATGATATAACATGATGTAATCAAAAGCCCTGGAAAAAAATATCATGTTAGGCATAAGTTCAACAGCAACTGATGACAACAGTGCGATGCTGATCGTTCAAAGTAAGTAGACTGGCCTGGTGTAGCAAGACTCATATTCTGATAAGAACTGAGTGAAACTCCATTATCAGGTGGGTTTGAACCAATAAAGAGCAAAAAAAAGAATAGCTATACACGCATATGGATAGCCCAACAACCAATTAGAGCCATTTTGTTGTCAACTCCATGGTGCTCAGATGACATATACGACTCGTCGCCAGCAGCTCTTTGTCAGAGCATAATCAGTTCCCAATGGTGCAGTTGCAGACCAACTTTCTGCCACAAAAATATCTGCGAGCGGGGAAGTTGGTCTGGCTTGTAGGCTATAGGTAGATCTTAACATTGGATTGTTTTATCAGCTTCTCTTATCAATGCAAAAAATAATCTGTCAAGTGCATCAGAAGTGCACTCTGTATTTTACATGGCATAGCGAGTAAGCATGCATACATAATTCAAAAATTTGGAAAAGCACCCACCATCTTTGTGTTTTATAGCTTGTCTTTGTTTGTTGTTAATGACTCTGCAGCAAGGCCGAGCAAGGAAGAAAATTTGGGGTCCGAGAGTGTTTCTCTCTTTCACAAGCAGAAATCATCCAGTGAAATAGGAACAGTGTTTGATTGAAGCCAAGTGCTGTTTTTTGTTTAGTTTTGTTTTTTTTTTAAAGAAAGACAACAAAAAAATGGCAAACACAATTCAAAACATTTTGTGGTTTTAGGAGAAATTTCCGCCACATCTGAATTTTCCGCTGATTATTTGACAGACTGAGCACACAATCAGCAAACAGCACTTATGTCTAATTGCCAAGCATTCACCGCAAAGACTCCCACTACAGAGCCAGTGTGCACCCCTGCCTGTTTACGATAAGAGTGAGACAAAATATGAATTTTACTATCTTCTAATATAGGTAACAGCCTTAGGAAAAGAGGCGTTCACAGTGACCCAGTTTACTATTTTAAAAAGTTCAGACACATACAATAGTGCCCTTTCCAGATGACTACAGAACAACATTAAACTCCTTCCAGATTTCTGAAGGTTGTTTTGACATTTCTGCCTCATGTAACAGTGACATTACTGTATGGTGTCCTGCCATCTACAGTCCCAGCTACTTGTCATTGATCAGCTCTCAGCAGTAAACAGCCATGCATGCAGTCCACAGTAGGGAGCTGACAGCAAACATCTGCGCACTTGACGTCATTGAAAGGTCTCTTTCTAAACAGTCCTGCCCTTACTTGTTTAGTCTGTCCCTTCATCATTGGCAGCTGGTAGTATTTAGTCAAATATGTGCTAACTGTCCATAAGTTGGTGCTGCCAATGTTAGTGTTCTGTTCTCAAACTATTGTGAATTTGTGACTCTGTGAAGGTTCTCTGTCATCCAGGTCAGGGTATATCCGAAGAACAAGCTGAAACAAGGGCAGCTGGACATGTGACATTATGGGCAACACTACAGATGTTCATATTTAAACCCAAACTCCTCATCAGGTTTTTAGAAGCTACTTGGATGAGTGGCAAATCATCTTCAAGAGACTCTTGTGTCTCTACCTTCTTCCGACTGGTGAGAGTACATTTTAGTGATGGGTGATCTTACACTACTCACTAAAATATACAAGATATTTTTCTTCTTAATCTTTGGCCCTTCCAGAAAACACACCTGGAGAGGCTTTGCTGTGCTAAAGATTATTTAGTTTAACCCGCTGGCAGACAAATCATTTTATAGCACATGTAATGGGCAAGAAATCTACATTATTAGAATAACATGGGTATGTCTGTCTAAAAAATAATGGAGATACACCTAGAAGCAAATTAGCTTAGTTTAGTAAAAAGCAAATAAATTCATTCAAGTTATTTGAATGGACTTTTTTTTTGAGGTAGCATGCATAGTCATTTAAGATTGTGTATATTTGAGTTTGCATTTCGATATAAAGCAACCACTCATTGACAATTTGTTAAAGGGTCCTTAAACTACATTTTGTGGCTTACTCACCTTTTAATTTGACTTTTACATGTCTCCATACACCTGTAGTTATTTGAAGTTAAAGCAGCTATAAATACCGGTGCTTGACCTTAGTTGTAATACTGGTTGATTGTCTCTGCTTGGTGTGTGTGTGTGTGTGTGTGCGTGTGTGTGTGTCACTCTCCATGCCTTTTCATGTGTGCATACATGAACCTCTGTGTGTCAGGGTGTGTCTGTGGGTTCATGCAGACATCCCCCGGCACATCTCCATGTGTTCCCATGCATACAGTATGTGTTCACATTTGTGTGTGTTGGGTATCATGGTGTATGCGCGCGCACAGTGGACACATCTATCACGTAGTCCAGAGAGTTACAGAGTGTGAAATCAACTTTGACATTCATGGTTCTAACCTCCCAAGGCCATCCTAAAGCGGAACACTTAGAGTGGAGTGTCACTTTTCAGACAAAGAATAATAGCAGAGCCCTCTCAGGTCTTTGAAGACGACTTTTCATTCTCTCACTGACTCTTATTCATTCTGACCTAGCCTGTGGAAATAATGGGCTAAATACTCTTGTCTGTCTTCTTTTTACTGTTAAGGTTGTCTTTTCACAGCTCTCTCTCTCTCTCTCTCCCTCTCTCTCCTTCATGCAAGTATTTTCCTTCTCACTGCTCTGATAGAAATGAGTTTAAATATCCAGGAAGAGAAGCTGATTATCTAATAAAACTGATATTTTGGCTATTTAACAGTGTTTCATCAACTTGAAAATTAATTTCCATACAAAACATGAAAAGAAACATCACATGCATTTAGATTGGCTGTCATTAAAAGAATAAAAAGGAATACTGTGATGCTACGTATCTGTCATTTGCTTATCCATGGATGAAAACTGCCTCTATTTAAGTTGATATTTAAAATTCTTCCCTCATGACTCACTCTTTTTTTTGTTTTTTCATTTTTCTCTTTCTAATGTCAATATCCCTAGCTTTTAAATTTCGCCCCCTTTACACTGATTTTCTCACTTTTCCTCTCAAAAGAGCAGATTTAGCTTTTGGCTGGGGACAAACCACTTCTCTGTAGAATTGTTTTTTTGTTTTTTCTTTTTTCTTTTCTTTTAACCACTCACTGTCTCTGCTCTCTTTTGTACTTGAATTTTCCAGACTCGCTAAAATTTGATGAGACACACGTCTGGCTATGCAAGATTAGGGTTTTGTGTTCGTTCAGGCATTCGATTGTATGCGAGACTGTTTGTCATGCACAGTGCTTAGCTGAATTGTGGCATGTCCTGTTTGGGCAGAGCGTAGCCTCAAGGGCCTTGAATAAGGACAACACTGCAGACACGATGGTAGAGAAAGAGCTGAGTGTGTTCTGGGTGGATTTTCTGGGATTCTTCTTGTGATGCTTAGTAATATATCAAACCAGACTTCTTTTTAAACAATGATTCACTTAAGTTCAGTATAAATCTGTAAAACCACATTTTAGTGCTCCGTGACAACAGTCAAGGGAACATGCATGAGAAACAATTGTTCTCGGCTGGACTCCCAGGATGCTACTTGATCCACAAAGTATGCAAGCAAAGCATAAGCTTAGTCAGTAGGTGGATTTTTAAGTTGATAATGCTGACCTCAAAAGAGAAGATACACTAATCAAGCATAACATTATGACCGCCTTCCTAATACTGTGTAGGTCTCCCTTGTGCCTCCAACTAGTGAATTTAGAGGCCAGGTCAACACCTTGTGCTGTTCTTCATGTTTTATGAGTTGTTTTTGTGTGTGTGTCTGTGTCAGACTGCATCCTGCTGGGGATGGCTGCTGCCATCAAGGAGTGTCATTGCTATGGGGTGGGGGTGCCTGGTCTGGTCTAGGTAGGTGCTATACGTCTAAGTAACATCCACATGAATGCCAGGTCCAAAAGTTTCCCAGCAGAACACTGATAATAATGGTCATAATGTTGTGGCTGATCGGTGTATGTCCAATGTCTCAGTCTTTTTTTTTTTTTATTTTAGTTTATGTCAAAAAGTATCAATGGCAAACAGTGTCCCATGCGTACACTGTCAGTAACACATTCTACACTGTATACTTTAAGGATCTATTCAACAAAGAAAACTAAAACATATACAGTGTTTTCTTTCAGGCTGTTTTCCTGGCAGAAGCAGAGGAGCGTGCCTGTACGTTGAAGGAGAAATGGGGATGAGTTTGGATATGTGCTTTTCAGGTAAACAGATAAAAGTTGTTTTGTTCTTTTTCAACAGCGAGCTGTACTGTCATTGTGTGTACGTGTTTGTGTACGTTGGTGCATTTGTTGATTCTTGTTCACTTTCTCTTTGTGTTATGAAGGTTGGAGACAGCTCCTAGTCTCTCGATCCCTGTTCTCTTCACAAGAGTATGGAGAAGGAGAGGGGAAGAGAGACACTCAGAGCAAGAGGGAGGTGAGCCAAGGAAAGTAACTTAAGATGGAAAAGAAAATGATATTTTTTGACACTTTTATAAGATTACATGATTACTTTTAATAGATTTTGCAACACTTTAATAATAGCTCTGTTTCTATTCTTATTATTCTTGTATGTAGTATTTATCATCTCCACGATGGCTTCACAGCTGAAGACAGAAAACACAGGCTGATGTGTTTACCGCTGGCAGGAAATCAGGAGGGAAGAAAAGTTTCCCAAACTTTCACAATGTTTTCATTCCATTTAGTCAACCTCACACTTCTCCATGTTCCCACACTTCCACTGCATGTTACATCTATGTGAAAGTAGTGTTTTTTTTATGCTAACAATCCTTCTTCCATAAAATGTTTGACTTTTTGCAACATGCTACATCATTCTTTAACTTTTAACTGGTTTTCAGAAACCTTGGTAGGCTAGCATCTGACATTAAGCTATGAAGGGATCTGTTTAATCAGATCTCATGGAAAGAAAATAGCTTTTATAAATATAAATTATTAGATTAGACCAGTTCGGACTAGGATGGACATTTATGTCACACACAATGTGTTAACATGCCCCAAATCAATCACTATGACGCGTTTCTGCCAGAAATATAACAGAAGAAGAAGACGAAGAAGAGGACTTTTTCCCCCAACTTTACAGACAATCGAAGATGACCCACGTCTTCAGTGTAGCTGCCCACATCGATTCTGTCTTCATTCACTTGTTTAAACAATTCTTGGACAACTTGTTTGGCTACCTTGCATGAATAATGTATACTAAATTGCCAAAAGTATTCACTCTCCCATCCAAATAATTGAATCCAGGTGTTCCAATCACTTCCATGGCCACAGGTGTATAAAATCAAGCACAGAGGCATGCAGACTGCTTCTACAAAAATTTGTGAAAGAATGGGTTGCTCTCAGAAGCTCAGTGAATTCCAGCATGGTACTGTGATAGGATGCCACCTGTGCAACAAGTCCAGTCGGGAAATGTCCTCACTACTAAATATTCCACAGTCAACTGGCAGTGGTATTATAACAAAGCGGAAGCAATTGGGAACGACAGCAACTCGGTCACAAAGTGACAGGCCACGTAAAATGGCAGAGCGGGGTTAGCAGATGCTGAGTGAGCAGAAGTCGCCAAATTTCTGCAGAGTCAGTTGATACAGACCTCCAAACTTCATGTGGCCTTCAGATTAGTTCAAGAACAGTGAGTAAAGAGCTCCATGGAATGGGTTTCCATGGCCGAGTGGAGCGGAGATGCGTTCTCTGGAGTGACGAATCACGCTTCTCCATCTGGCAATCTGATGGACGAATCAGGGTTTGGCAGTTGCCAGGAGAACGGTACTTGTCTGACTGCATTCTGCCAAGTGTGAAGTTTGGTGGAGGGGGATTATGGTGTGGGGTTGTTTTTCAGGCGCTGAGCTTGGCCCCTTAGTTCCAGTGAGAGGAGGTGATTTTGGACAATTCCATGCTCCCAACGTTGTGGGAACAGTTTGGGGATGGCTCCTTCCTGTTCCAACAAGACTGTGCACAAAGCAAGGTCTATACAGACATGGATGAGCGAGTCTAGTGTGGAAGAACTTGACTGGCCTGCACAGAGTCCTGACCCCGATAGAACACCTTTGGGATGAATTAGAGCAAAGACTGTGAGCCAGGCGTTCTCGTCCAACATCAGTGTCTGACCTCACGAATGCGCTTCTGGGAGAATGGTCAAAAATTCCCATAAACACACTTCTAAACCTTGTGGAAAGCCTTCACAGAAGAGTTGAAGCTGTTCTAGCTGCAAAGGCTGTGCCGACGTCATATTAAACCCTATGGATTAAGAATGGGATGTCACTTAAGTTCATATGCGTGTAAAGGCAGATGAGTGAATACTTTTGGCAATATAGTGTATTTATTCCAACCAGAGGGAATCGGCTCGAGCATTTACACTGAATGGATTATTTGAGGTTCACAACACCCTTCGCAATCAGACTGAATATTCCTTCCAGTCGAGTAAGTCTACAGTAATACTAGTATCCATGTAAACAAAGGAAGTGGCTGCAGAAAAGTGTGTTAATTACTTTACTGCCCACATTGGTGGCGACTGTGGCCACACAATCCAACTGTAGCCAGAAAGGTTGGGACATCAACAACTCTGTTGCTGAGAACAGTGAGACGAAATTGCTACTTCTTCATCTACATCAAGTAAAATGCACATTAATATCTCCTGAATCAAAAGAAAAACTCAAAAACAGCTGAAACAACAGCTTAAAAATATAATCTTCCGCTCAGGTGACTGGAAAATTGGTAGTTGTGCCGTGATGTTTTAGATCACCTATAGTTCAATGAGAAATCAGTAAGCTATCTGCACACTAAAGAAACAAAGCCTCTGAGAAAAGACTACAGACTGCTCTCCTTTGTTTAGATTTGTATGAAACCCAGTAATAAGACGATCCAAAAACACTGGTGTTTGTTCTGTGTTTGCAGGCATCAATTAATTTCACAACCTTCGTTTTAAGGCGCGCCAGTCACTTTAGATGTTTGAGGTTAGAATAAATTAAGTTCTAGTGACATTTTCCTCCCACTCCAAGGAATCTACTTCTGCCTAATGTGCTTTTGGTACCAGTAATATCCTCTTTTTCTGTAGTCCTTTGTGTTTGACATTTTAATAAAGCACCGTATTGTTAGAGCACACTCCCACTCTTCCTCTGTCTCTCTTGGCTCTTTCATGCTCACGGCCTCTTTTATGTTGCGCTCCGCAGAGATTGTCGTCAGCATATTGCTGTATATAAGATCGGCTTTCAGTGACAGGGAGAAGCGGAGGGAGGAAAGTCGTATGAAGGCATGCAGAAACACACTTTGTGGGGAGTTGGAAGCACAGAGAGGGAGGAATGAATGAAAGCAAATTATGCGTGACTGATGAGAGCAAATGAGAGTGGAGACTGGTGACAGAAATAAACTGCTGTCATGAAAACTTGTGAAATGTTCATAAGAACTCCCGAACATGATTGATATTCTTGACTTTTAGTTCATCACAAATGCCTGTATGTGGTGTCAATACGTTTGCAATTACCAAGACTACACACATTGAAATATGCGGTACACACATAGAAATTTAAATATTTAAAAACTGCTCGTGCACTGCTGTCCTACATACACTGATCAGGCATAACATTATGACCACTGAGAGGAGAAGTAAATACAATTGACCATCATGAGGCAATTCAGTGTTCTGCTGGGAAACTTTTGGAACTAGCATTCATGTGGATGTTACTTAGACATGTACCACCCACCTAGACCAGACGGTTTAGGAGCAACTTCACACTGAGGCACGCCTACAACCAATTTATAAGAAGTCTAGTGAAGTCTAATTCCCACTCTGCTTATCATGAAATTTATATCCAAGTTTTTTATACAGTATATATGTCTGAAGATACATCGACCTAAGATGTTTGGGTTTGGTTCTTCCATCTATATTGTCCACTGAGGGCCTTGTACGAATCAAACATCACCCATAAGTATCATGTTTGTATTTTGATGTATGCTACTGAATTTGAATCTGCTTGCTTTTATTTCTCTTGGCTCTTCCTGCATTTTCTTCTGTTTTATCTGCCTGAGGCCGGCCAGGCAGAAACATACAGGAGTGTGTCTCTACCTGGCCGGGATCAGGCCAGTGGGTGATGTGAGCCAGGTTCTGCTCATAGTTTTTTTTTCCCTTGCTACTGCTGTCTCAATGCCTGCTCTGGAGGTCTTGGGTTCATCTTATAAACTCATTACCTCTACCAAGTCCTAGTCCTACTTAAACTAGTGAAGGTGAAGAGGATTTGTCAGCTTTACTTCATTTCCTACATTATCGTTTTCTTTGTGGAACATTATTTTCACGTCTTCTGAGCTCATGCTCATTTTGTAAAACTCGGTGACACCATGTTGAACAGACACTCGAGGCAGTCAGCAAGAAACTGAGCTCCTCAACGCTGCAACAGCAGGTAAAGTAATTAACCCAGATATATTTGGTTCTGCTAGCGCTTCATATTCCAGGGATTCATACAAGCCCATCCTTTTCACCGTTATGGCTACAGAGGAAGTAATTAACAGACATACAGAGGGAATACGACTATATTAGATCCTGGATGAGTGGTCCTCTGGGACAGTTTGTTCTCGTTCTTTCATTCCCTTTACTACTCACACACATACTTTCTCTGTCTTCCACCTCCATTATTTCTTTCTCTCTGCCTACAGTTCTATATCTCCCCCCTGTTTTCCTTGCTTTATTTTCCACCCCCCTCCCCCCTCTTTCCATCTTCTCATTCTCATCCCTGCCTCAGGACATCCTCTAACTGCTGTGATGACTTCATTTTCTGGGCTGAGGGAAATTTCGTTATTAGCCCATCTTAATGATTCTTTATGATGGCCTAGATACAGAGTTATGTCTCCACAACGCACAGCCTCTGAGGCTTTATCTAACATGACTATTAGTCTGAGCAGTCAACAAGTGGCTGCTGGAAAAGGCGTCTTCTCAGCGTCTTGCTGCTTTGAACTTTCATTCATACTCCTCCATCTATTCCCTTTTTGCTTTATTTCTGTCTTAGTTTTTCTTTTCCCTCCTCTTTTCTCACACTGGGTGTTTATAACATGAGTATCAGCCTGGCCAGTCAGTGAGAAGCTGCATCTGAATGCAAGCAGCAGGCTCAGGGGTCAGCTCCCTCTTTTCACTCCTTCAGTGTTGCTGCACTGTCACCTTCTTTCTTTCACTCATTATGTCTTCCAGTGGCATTCAGAATCACACTACAGAGACGGTTCAACTTGAATACTGAACTGCCTGGTCCAGCAGTGGTTATAAAAATTATGAAAAAACAAAAACAAATTATGAGGTTCATCTAGAACAGTGGTGTCAAACTCAATCAGAGAGGGGTCCAAAATTAAGAACTGACTCCAACCAGAATGGATATCTATTTAAAATGAGGCACAATTTGTCTTTTCAGACGCGTTATCAGAAATCATTCATTCAGAAATATGAATTTAACCTTTTCCAAGCTATAATAAACACTTTAGAATAAAACCAAGCTCACCAATTCAGCAAGTAATGACATCAAATTTCAAATATCATATCTGTGCCTTTTTTGTGTGTTACTCCCTATTGGGAGATTTCCACTGACTTATTTCAAGTTTTCTCACAAATTAGACAGATTTAAAGGGGGCATGAAGGGGTATAAAACAACACTTTTTGAGCTTTTTCTTTAGTACGGTGTGTGGCATGTCTGCCAGCTCAGAAAAGCTGATGAAAAGACATGCAGTCAGATTGTTATATTTTTTGTTTTTGCGAGATTAACAGTCCACAGTATGGAGCTGTTATCGTCACTTTGAATTGACGCCAGAATTAAACAAAACTAGCAGGGCTAACATGGTGATTACTCTACGGTGGAGAGCTGAGCTAACCACGGGTGCTAAGTTAGCATGCTAAGGCCGTGTCAAACATGCTGCTGACGGACACTTCCTGTGTGTCTGTATTTTAGTATGTATGTTAACCGACTGGTGTTTAGCTGTAGTGGTGTTATCATTTATATTTTAGTAAGTTTTCCGTTTGCCATGTGTGCTACCGCGGAACAGCAGGCTATCCGATTTAGCCTGTTGTCTGTTAACTGGTACAGCATTACTACATCTTTGTGTGAGAATCTACGTTAACATATTTCAGTATGTAGTGCTCTAATGCTTGTGGCTTGAGCTTTTACGGGTCAACTGTATGGAATGATGTAGCATCAGAGGACCGTGCTGCCGTACTCTACTGATACGATGCAGAGGCAACCATGAGACTGTCAGTAAAGTTGCAAGAGGGAGCTGATTGACGTACCTGCCTAATGCCAAAAGGATGCAACGCAAAATACTTGCGGGCCACTTCTGATAGATATAAAATATCTAACTATATTGTGGGCTGAATACAATTGTCCTGCGGGCCGGATGTGGCCCACGGACCTTAAGTTTGACATGTCAGATCTAGAATAAAGTTGATGACATATAGAGTCATGATATCTGATTTAATGAATCCTTATTTAGGTACATTATGTAATTTCTATTAACGGTAACATATGCATACTGTATATATGAAGGGTAATCTGTGATGGGACAGCATGAGTGACAATTCTCACAGCAACCCTTTATATACTCTACCTGAGATCAGACTTTGTGGGTTGTGAAGATCTCATTCAATCATGTTTTGATATCATTTTTTTTTTTTTTTGGAGTTTTATTGAGTTTCATACTAACCCAACATTGATGGATTAAAGTAATGTCTCGGTTCCTAATACAATTGTTACAGTACATCTATTGGTTGGCTGAGCCATCACTTGTCATGTTGCAGCATAAACTGTCACAAGTGTACCCACACTTGAAAGAAAAGATGTGTTCTGACCTGTAAGCACCATTACAAATATGAAAACCTCAAACACCACTTCAAAACTGAACCAGTACTGGTGTTTGATGGACTGTTTGCAAGCTCCTCTATAATTAGCCCCCTGTACTGTGTCATGCCTTGTCACTCACAGCCTCACTTTGTCTTTCTCTGTTTCTTTTTACACAAACACTAAGATGCCAGTACAACAGGTGGTGCAGTCATTATCTCGGCTTCCTTCACCTGCATTGCACTCCTCTCCTCTTTCTCTTCGCTCTCCCTGAGGCTGCTTTTAATTCTTAATAAGTCCAAAAGAGGCGCTTTAGAACCAAAGAGACACAAAACCAATTTCCTGGTTAGAGATCGCGAGTCATTTATTGATTTTTTTGTGGTTCCTGCTCTTTGTTTGTACATACAGTACACAAAGTAACTATCAAGGCAGATAAAAGAAATGGCAGCATAGAGGTGAACGAACTCCACCAGCCTATTTAGACTCATGGATTAGCAATCAGGGATGACCCACGACCTTTCTATTTTCTTTCTAGTCTGTACCTGAGCATGAAGGAGCACTATTCTTTAGGAATGTGTTACATTGTGTGAGACGATGGAAAAGAGAGGTGAACAGCATACCAGATGGGTCAAAATAATTGTTGACCTTGTATGAATAAGAGTGCAAAAGATGCTGGCTTAATGTTAGGCATCTTCAGCTGCTCTCGTTCAGTTTTCAAAAAGCCTTTCAAAATACACAGAAAGTCTCAAAAAAGACTTGATCTGATCCTCCACCGGGTTACAAACCGTAAATATGATGTTCTTGTCTGCTAATAGTTACAGGGTAGCACACCTTCAGATGTGATCAGTGAACACAGTGGAAAATAGACACTGATAGTTCTCAGTGGCACACGGATTTAGGATCTTCCATTTTCAGCCTTCCTTCCTTCCAAAAAGGTTTGGGGTAACCTTTGGCAGCTGCTAACAATCTGACCGAAGGTATTTTATGTTTCCCTTTGTCCGCTCAGACACCGCATCGTCTTGTGCAAACAAGAGAAGACATAACTCTCACTGGGACAATCAGTATATTTCTACAACACTTGTTTGAGTAACTGATAAAACCCAACATTTGCCTTAAAAATGGAGAATTCAGGTCATTTGAGCACCCTGAGTGGAATTACCGAATGCAGCATTGTCCAAAAAAATGTCTCATACGTGATGAGCTGAGTTATTGTGTTCCTCTTCTTGCTCCTTCTCCTCTTCCTCCTCAAAGTTTTGCTGACCGGTCTGAGTGACTTCACTTAGATTTTCAGTTTGATGAATTAGTGTTTTCAACCTTCCCAGCAGCAATGAGTTTCCATTTATTACATCACGATGTAAAAATCTGTTTTAAGCTCTAAAACTAAAAAACTGACGGGACTGCAAACAACAGGATTTTATTTTCCTGTCATAAAACCTGGGCAGCACTATGGCAATTCTGAAGTGCTGTTGTTGGAGACTCATTAGACATGTCTTGAAGGAAGCTGCCTTGTGCCTCCAAAGTCTTTATCAGTCTAATATAGTGGGTAAAAACATTGCAGCTAGATGCAAGCGTCACCCCAGCATTTGATGACATTTTGGAAACTCAGCTGCCATGATAGCTATGCACTAGTTACGCAGCGATATCTGAAAACAGATTAAGAGAGGGACACACCACCAATGCTGCAACGCTGCACAGTGCTGTGTGTGAAGTATTTAACATTAAGACACAGCACCCTCAGTGTGATCTGTCAAAAGGACGCACGGCATCCATGTTTTTTCATCATCGTTTCAAAAATCAAAGACGGAATATTTTTGGAGAACGCAACCTCCAGGGGTGAGTGCTTTACACTGAGCTTGAAATAGGTTTGAAATATTTAGAGGAGAAAATAGCTAGAGAGAGGGGAAGAAAGCTGTCCTAATGAAGTTTTCAAAAGTGAAATAAGCAAACTTGTAATATAGGCTGACAGCAGACAACCTATTGGCACACATACACTCAAGCACTGATAGAGACACATACAGTAGTGATGGCTTTAACACACTCACAAAGCAAAGTTTTCATTTCATTTAGGAATGCCATTTAATTAGCCACTTGAATCAGTAATTTTCCCGGACCGGCTTTAGTTTTTTCGGCTGATGGATTTAATCATTGGGTGATAAAACAACAACTGGTAATATTTAATTACATAAATGACTGTAAAAAGCTGTAGATAGGGGATATAAAGCAGCAATGGTCTCTCTCTCTGTCAGTGGAGGCTGAAGCTCTGCGCTAATGAGCCATGGGTTGAGCCAGAGTCCCAGGGCAATGGACAATTAACCAGGAGACTCATCTCAGACTTACTTTCTTTATTCTCTTTGTCTTTCTAGCTATTCTGGGCATATGCCTGTGAGTGTAGAGTGCTCTGTGTGAAGTCACGTATTAAGCTGGGCCATAGTCTATGTGTAAATCTCATTAGAAAGAGAACCCTTTGCTAACGGGAGAGACAAAATGTGTTCGTGTTGTGTGGTCAAACTGTGCTGAGGATGGAGGGATCAAAAGTGAGTGGGTGTTCTGAGACAATACCGCCTCTATGCTCGGTCTTTAAGTTAAACATATGGGTTTGTTAAAACTAAGGCTAAAGGGACAGTGAAGCTTTATATCTGATCTCTAAAGTAAGAGACAAGACAAAAAGTGAGGAAAAAGAGTAATTGGTGTTTAATGTGACTCAGGACACATTGTGTGTTCACACTACCAAAGGAATGAGGACGGATGTGTATGTAAAGGTGTCACTTGTGATCGGATTCCCAAGGACAGATGTTAATGCAAGGTCCGAATGAGGCCTTAGAGGCCTGGAAAACATTGTGGTCTTGTGGTTTAAGTCTGCAAAGGGAGGAGGTCAGGGTTGTTTGACAGACAACTAAAGCACCAGACTTTAAAACGAGAGCTATGGTCCCCATCCGATCTCCTTCCCAAATTTATATTTGTGTAATCTTAACTGTAGTAGTGCCAGATCAGGACATTTTATTTTTCCAACAATGCACTGTTTCTGGTCAGGATGGTGTTAATCTCTTGCGCTCTGTGCACCCATAATCCACCCCTACCTCCCCCCTAATGAGTGTGAACAAGGTCATACTTCCTTGAAAAAAGACAACATAATTAATGTTGACTTGGACGACAGAATGTCACAGGTATTGAACCTGGGACTTTTCCATGTTGGACTGGCCTTTGTGATGTCTTGTTTCACCCCTGCGACTGCAAACGTGGATTAAATATTGTTTCATGACATTTAGCATGACATTTTCTCTTGAATAATTAAGTAGCACAAGTCCATAAATTTTAACCATGCTTGGTCCAGTCCACAGTATCACTCCCTGGCAGTGTTGCAGCCATGCTGACCGAAGGTTTCTCCTACTGGTTAATTAATCAAGTGATGTAAGCCGAAAAGGAAAATAGCTGGCCTCATAACTCAGAGTTACAGATTACACTTACAGCCCATGATGTGGTTTTTAACTAGCCACCTCTAGTTTTATGAGACAATAAAAAAGTTGAAAATAATGGGCAAAGGATAAGAGGAGAGAGAGAGTGGAGAGAGGTTAAAAGGGGTAGACAGAGCTAGGCGGGGAAGAGTAAGAAAGAGGGGAAAGAAGAAGAAGAAGAAGACAGGGAAACAGAGGATAGAAAAATGTGGAAACTAAAAGGGAACCAATAAAACAAAAAGTCTCTCTCCTCCTTTCATCCTCTTCTCATTGAAAGATTCACATTCATTTGAAAAGCTCAAGGACAACACAAAACCATTCTCCATTTTTTTTGTAATGCAGAGGCAACGGAGTGACACTGTATAAAGTTTTGTTGTTTGTTTGTTTGTTTTTTGCTTTGGGAAGTGCTTTTACAGTAAGTGTAATAAATACATGAGAACATGCTTCCAAATTAATTTACACTCACATTACCCTTTCCAATGTGAGGGAATGGAGAGATCTGGTTTAAAAAGACTGAATAAAACAACAAGGAACAGTGGAATTTCTAAATATATTATGTTATTTTAGCTTCATCTCAATATCTTCCTTTGGTCGCTGAGTAGTTACCCCATATAAGTAGTAAACATCTTACTCAAATGCACACTGATGCAAGTTACAAGAAAAACAAAACATGAGTATTTGTCTATTCATGAAGTCTTAGAAGAGAAAGTGGCAGCGCTCGGGAGGCTGCCCTCGAATGTTAAATACCAGTTATCTTTTATATGCAATTATTGCAAAAATGTTTTGAGTTTTGAGATTGAACCGTTGGTGAGAGGAATGAAATTTATTTTAACAGCTCCAAAAAAAAGCACGCGTTTCCCTACTGAAGGACGGATA